>NC_060145.1:422800445-424031279 GCF_021461385.2 Schistocerca piceifrons
CAAACAGTTTATTTATTTCTATCTGTATCTTTTTCTTTTGACTGACCTTTATACGTAGTTCCTGATTTTAATACTTGACTTCTTGTGATAAACCTTTAATGTAAGATTATACCTCTTAATGAGTCGATTATGATAACATTTTAGCATTTTAAATTCGATCAATAATCGTATGAAATACTGAAAATGAGTCTGTTGTTGGCTCTGGAAGCTGTTAGACAACTTGCAACTTGCACACGGGTCCAGGTTTATCGGTTTTGTGATATCAATCAGCTGGTCAGGAATGGGAGAGGGGTGGGTGGTACCCTTGTTGAAGAACCCATGCCATCATTCATCTAAATGAGTTCAGGAAAACCATGTGTAAGATGGATCAGGATACCTCGACTCAGATTTGAACCGGCTTTGCTCCAGTAATAGTCCATTATGAAGACCAATAATCCACCTAGTCTGTTGCCAGAGTTGGAGACGAGTCAAGCTGATCTCACAACTGGGTACGTTTAAGAACGCAAGCGCAGCTTCACACGCCTTGTATCATCAGCACGCATTACACGTCTCGTCCACGCAAGCCTCGGAACCATACGAGTAAGTGCTTCCGAAACGTGCTCGCGGCCCTACGCCCAACAGAGAGGTTCGGTGCATCGCAGTGACCCATTTTATAGCCTACGCGGGTGGTCACTTCCATAAAAACTGACCTTCGCTGCGGGGGACCTTGGCATTTTATTAGATGTAAGTCATGGTGCTTTAGGCGAATCGGCAAAAAACATTCGCAACGGCGGAAACTTACTGCGGAGTGGTTTCCACATTACCTTCAGTAAAGGTCGTGTCGACGCCCGTATTTACGCGCTCACTGAGGACGGAAAATTCCTAAATATGGAAGTCGACGGAAATGTGTAGAATTAGACAGAGAATGTCTTCAGTACTGCACGACGGAACGTGAGTCGGTGGATAATAAGACTCGCTGAGGTTAATGACCAGACGGCTCCATTTCGTAATGTAACGTAAATATCACGTCATTGTGAATACGTGATAAGTGACTGACGTAGCGAAATGGTACCAGTATTATTTTCCAGCCTCGTTTTTTCATTGCCTTTTCTGTATTCATTTGTTATGTCCTGCTACAGGCTACACACATTGGCTTTGCTGCAATCTTTTCGATGGTAGGCCCGGTTACTACTGACTCACTGCATCTCCTCAGCTTCATCAGATTCCGAATACATGTTTAGTGTAAATCGTCTTTTAATGCGCAGTGAATGTCAGCAACACGTGTAGAAAGCACAGGAGTGTTACAGGTGTTACAGGATATGGCTGGCCAGGAAAGGACGATGTAAAATGAAATTTGCAACAAATACGGAAACTTTATCCAGCTTTGTAAAGAAAACAGCAGGATATATAGAACTTGTGGTCCGAAATTTCTAAAATTAATCGGTAATGTTAATGATCCAAGTAGAGACGTCAGAGCTCTTCGAGCATGGGCCTGAAAATAATTCCAGATTTACAGTTAACTGTGACATGGAAAAGATATAATGTTTCTGTTTTGAAGAGCGGTCCGTCTATAACAACAGTATCTGTTAGACGTCATTCCTGTATGTTCCGCAATTTCGTTTTGTCGGAGGCTGCAATAGAACATAGAAGAAATGTGATTCTCTGAAGATGGAGTGTCGGTTCACACGGCTATAGAGCTTTGTTGCAATTTCGTAGAGAGAGAGAGGGGGGAGGAAGAAAGAGACGAAGGGAATAATCTGCACCTTATCCCACTATTTTCAAACTGCCTAGCAGATTAAAACGGCGTCTGGGCAAAGGGTTCCTAACAGCCCGAGTGAGTACACCGGGTATTCCCCTCTGCGGCAACGGAAGCATCTATTTTTGCATGCAAATGATCTAGAGGTACCAAATGGCATTTTGATATAGACTTCGTATCCTGATGTAGATTGACGCAGCCATCTTGCACGTTTTGTTGCAACAAGTCGGCAGTTGTTTTTGCTGGCGTTGGGTCCCATATGTCTTCAGCGGGTGAGAAATCTGGTGATCTTGCTGGCCAGGGCAGTTGTACACCACGAAGAGCACGTCTCGTCAGAGCAGCTCTATACGGACCTGCATTGTCCTGCTGAAAAACCGCGTCACCTACCTGTCGGTGAAAGGAGAATTATTTAGGTATTCAACACGAATTATTAACATTGCCGTGAACAGCTGTACATTAAAAAAGATGAACAAAAAGTTGTGTTTCATGTCGATGCAAAACTCACTATCATTAATTTTAAAATTAACTTATTGTAACCATAAGAAAACTATTTTTTTACACATTCTCATTTTTTAAACTTGTGTTTATTTCTGGAGAGCGGCGTTCTGTCCCTTCATACCACATCCACACGACGCCATATGATGGAGGATGACACGGCGACCGGTCGGCGTCGTTTGGTGCTCTGGGGCTCATCGCTTACTTGGCTTTTTAATTTACCAATAAACGGCTCCTGGTGGTCGCGTTACCTTACTATGACGTCACGAGCCAATAATCTGTCTTGTTACAAGCTACGGATTTAAAACATCTTGTACGGCTCCCCCAATACAGCATTAACAAAAAAAAGTTGTTTGAAAATTATTGTTCCTGGCTTAAAGAGCCCAAGAATCAGCGAATGGCAACAGGGAGTAAGAATTACTATGGTTCTTGATCTGGACGAAATGAGTTATGAAACAAATCGGTTTTTCCGTGAAGACGAACTCACTTCAAACTTCCATAATTCCATAACCATTCTTTTACAAGTCTTACTGATCATGTGAACTGCACTGCCACGTCTATCAACGAGTGCCACTGGAATTTGACTTGTTGGAGTGTGAGTTTTTCGAGAGGCGATTGCAGACTTCATTTGTGTGTTCTGTCACCTGAAAATTATGCCGAGTAAGCCCGTACGATATAATTAAGTCGGTATCTCATACAGTTATAAAATGGGCTACACAACAGGCTTAAAAGAAAGAATTTTTTTCATTTTACATTTTTGTCGTGCGAGCCGCTAAATATGTTGCGCGTAAATGCGGCCATGTTTTGGTTAATCGGCAGAAACTGCTCTGCGTTCAAAATAGGCAGAATCTCTAAGGTACAGAATCCCAAGCTGCGACGTAGTGAAGAATAAAAACAGTGATCCAGGAATTGTAGGATTTGTTTGGTTTATTCCACTGTATTATCTCAAAAAGTTTTATCCTCAGACGATCGGCTTTGCAAGGTACGCAGAACAATCTGGACGTTGTCTTCCTCCTATCAGTAATCTCATACACCACATTCTGGCAGCCACGCCAACGGAGAACGCTGATCACTTACTGCAGTCTTACGTTTTATCTCCTTTTCACTAATTATTTTATCACTCTTGTGTAACTTTGGGGATGTTCTAAAATTCTACAGTAGTGTTTCAGAACCACATACTGTCACACAACGATTTCCTCTTAATAATTTTATTTCGTTTGCATTTTTACTATGTTTTCTTCTATTACGTTAAAAACTAATAGCACCTTTTACTTCCAGAATATTATTCATCGAAATGCACGTTTTCACTTTTTATATATTGTATAATTGTATGTTGGTCAAATACGCGCACATTAGCAACACCTAAAATTGTTTTACTATATGTCTTCAATAGGTATTTTTGTCGCATTTTTAAGCGCATGTTTAACCTATATACAGCTTGGTTCAAAGTTAGTGTACACTCGTCTTGGATGTTTTACTATATGTCTTCAACAGGTATTTTTGTCGCATTTTAAGCGCATGTTTAACCTATATAGAGCTTGATTCAACAGTTAGTGTACACTCGTCTTGCATGGATCAAAATGAGAGTAAAATGTTAAATAAGTGTTTTATCTGAAAGTGCTTTATTTCCGAGTTATGATGCATAACGTCGTTTGTGGTAGACATTACATCATGGACCAGTATGGGCTTTTCGCGTGTTGTGTTCACCTGCATATAGACCGTATAGACCGATGTCGCTTCGTGGGCGGTGCCCCTGCACATTTCGGTAGGAAGGCAAGAGAGCATCTCTTTGTTGTTTATCCCTATATATGGGCAGGTTAGGCACGACCAGCTGCTTGGCTCGCCATATCTCCAGAGCGCAATCCCTGGACTTCTTCCTTTGGGATCGTCTTAAGATGTATGGTGTAGCAATTGAGAACGTAGCACAACGGTGAATTGAAAATAGCTGTTCAACTGAGCATAATGAGGTGAACGAAGCCTGCAACGTACCGGGAGCCGAAAGAAGTCTAGCACGTCACTGTCTTCATCTACATTGAGTCATTTTCAACATGCCGTGGGGTAGACGTACAGTACATAGTTGTGTTGAATTTTGGCGCGACCGCTACGGTCGCAGGTTCGAATCCTGCCTCGGGCATGGATGTGTGTGATGTCCTTAGGTTAGTTAGGTTTAAGTAGTTCTAAGTTCTAGGGGACTGATGACCTCAGACGTCAAGTCCCATAGTGCTCAGAGCCATTTGAACCATTTTTGTGTTGAATTTTGGATCCCTTTGTGTGTCTGCTTTCTGAGAAGAATTAACTTCTCCGTGTACACGTGGTCGCTACTCTACTGCATAACTCTGAAATAAAGCAGTTTCAGATAGAACTTTATTTAACGTTTTACTCTTAGTTTGGTGCATTCGTTACACCCGTGAAGTCAGTACAGTTACTTCCAAATCGCACTGTGCACTGTGCGCGGCTAACCAGATGGAAAAGGTCGAGAGGCAGCGCGATTATACCAAAATAAGTGTCCTCACAGACACCAACCGTATCACACAAGGTTTCAAGCTCTTTTTGGGAATTTATGTGATCAAGGGTCCTTTCAGGCAGGCGAACGTGCAGGGTGGCGGCGGACTGTGAGTACACCAGATTTGGAGGACCGCGTTCCTATCTCGGCTTGTTCCCAATATGAATATCGGACAATTCTGCTGCGTCACTTACACAGGATGTACCGTGCCATCACATGTTGATAGGAACCTGTTTCCTCCATTTCCAGTCAGTAATACGTTCCCTGCAGTTTGTCCGTTTTGTGAACGTTCACCCTATATACACACATCAACAGAAGTTTTGCCTCACCCTGGTTCCCAGCACTCCTGAAGATAACGTCGACTGTGGATATTGTATCACACACACAATCGCAATGGCTGTTCAGAGATGTCACTAAACCCGCCCAAAGATGTAAACAACCACGCATGAGCACGGCGGGGGTCCGACAGCTGATCAGCTCCATTTATTCCACCAGGAAAGAGGTGAACGGCTCGTGTTGTCTGTATTTCAACTATGCCTAGACGGTCAATACCGTGGTTCGATCGCGTTCGCATTGTTATTCGTACTTTGTGCCAGGCAGGGCTCTCGACAAGTAAAGTGTCCAGGCGTCTCGGAGTGAACCGAAGCGATGTTGTTCGGGCATGGAAGAGATACAGAGAGACAGGAACTGTCGATGACATGACTCGCTCTGGTCGCCTAAGGGCTACTACTGCAGTGGACGATCGCTACCAACGGATTATGGCTCGGAGGCACCCTGGCAGCAACACCATCATGTTGAATAATGCTTTTCGTGCAGCCACAGGACGTCGTGTTACGACTCAAACCATGCGCAATAGGTTACATGATCCGCAACTTCACTCCCGACGTCCATGGCGAGGTCCATCTTTGCAACCACTACGCCATGCAGCGCAGTAGAGATGGGCCCAACAACATGCCGAGTGGACCGCTCAGGATTGGCACCACGTACTCATTACCGATGAGTGTCGCATATGCCTTCAATTAGACGATCGTCGGAAACGTGTTTGGAGGCAACCCGGTAAGGCTGAACGTCTTAGACACACTGTCCAGAGAGTGCAGCAAAGTGGAGGTTCTGTGACGTTTTGGCGTGGCATTATGTGGGGCCGACGTACGCCACTGGTGGTCGTGGAAGGCTCTGTAACAGCTGTGCGATACGTGAATGCCATCGTCCGACCGATCGTGCAACCATATCTGGAGTATGTTGGCGAGGCATTTCTCTTCATGGACGACAATTCGCGTCCCCATCGTACACGTCTTGTGAATACGTTGCTTCAGGATAACGACATCGCTCGACTATAGTGGCTAGCATGTTGTCCAGACATGAACCCTATCGAACATGCCTGGGATAGAATGAAAAGGGCTGTTTATGGACGACGTGACCCACCAACCACTCTGAGGGATCTACACCGAATCGCCGTTGAGGAGTCGGACAATCTGGACCAACAGTGCCTTTTTGAACTTGTAGGTAGTATTCCACGACGAACATAGGCACGCATCACTGCAAGAGAACGTGCTACTGGGTATTAGAGGTACCAGTGTGTTCACCAGTCTGGGCCTCCACCACTGAAGGTCTCGCTGTGTGGTGATACAACATGCAATGTGTGGTTTTCATGAGCAATAAAAAGGGCGGGAATGATATTTAAATTGATCTCTATTCCAATTTTCTGTACACGTTCCGGTACTTCGGAACCGAAGTGAGTGAGAGAGAGAGAGAGAGAGAGAGAGAGAGAGAGAGAGAGAGAGAGAGAGAGACGGGGGGGGGGGGGGGGTCCAAAACTGCACGCGTGCATGATATCCTGAACGCATGCTGTCGCAGGGTTAGTCTGTCTCCGTCCTACTCGTTGTCGCTTGATCCTTCTCGGTCAGCGCGATATTTCATTTAGCTCTGTGTTCAAAAGTTAGTAGGTCTCACAGAAGACAAGGATGACATTTCGCAATCTATTATACAGACACAGCCGGCGGGAACGGTAGTAAAATACCGTGGAAAAGGAATTTAAATATTTAGTTGACGAAGAAAGAGCAAAAATTTACAACAGTCGACAATGACTTGTGCGCGAATCGTTATTCCGTGCATATAGAAGCACTTTGTGTTAAATTTGCAGGCGTGCAAGACGTAATTAAATTAGTGGTACGAATATTAAATTTTCTGAAGTCGCACGCATTATTATAGCGCGAGTTGCGACAGTTTTTGATGGATTTACGTGAAGAGAATAGAGACGTTACATTTTACTGTGAAGCGCTTTGGTTGAGTCAAGGAGTATATCTGGAACGGTTTTTCGAATTGTTGTTGTGTTTCATTTCTCCATCCTGCTCTATGCTGTGCAGGCCTCTTCATCTCCGAATAACTACTCCAATTGACATCCTTCTGAATCTGCTTACTGTATTAATCTCGTGTTCTCCCTCTACGGCTCTCTCCCCCCCCCCCCCCCCCCCACACACACACACACACACACACACACTCTTCCCTCCAATACTAAATTGGTGAGCCATTGAGGTCTCTGAATGTGTCGAGCAACCGATGCCTTTTTATAGTCGACTTGTGGCACAAATTACTTTTCTCCCCAATTCTCTTCAGTACCTCCTCATTATTTAAATGACTTAACCGTTTAATATTCATCTTTCTACTGTAGCACTACATTTTGAAAGTTGTTTTTCCTCCATGTTTCACTTCAATACATGGTTACACTCCAGACATTCACATAATACTTCCTAATACTTAAATCTACAGAGCAAAACTTCTAATTCTTTAAGTGTCTCATCTAATTCCATCAGCGTCACCTTCGTTTGAAAAAGCGTCACTATAGACTAAACCTGTGCGCTTGGTCGTATGAAGCACAGTTAAAATGGCAGCGCAACGAATGGAAGCGTTCCCTTCTCCTCGCCCGCACAACGTGCGCCATGAACCAGCTGGTGGCAAAGCGATGGTAATTGTGGCTTAGGTACGCGTGCGTTCATCCTGCATCAAGTTGCACCGCAGGGTAGACGGTGGCTGCAGTTTCTTGCGACATCACCTTCATTCTGCTCTAAAAAGAAAGGGACGGAACCTTCTGACAACTGTATTCCGTTCCGGTATGCTTCATAACAGAGCATGATACCATATGGTGATCCTCTTGCGGGAGCTCCTGCGTACGGAAGGGGGAGGGGGGGGGGGGAGAGATACACGATCACCCATCGCTTCATCCGAAGCGATACTATGTGATTATGACCTGTTCTCCAAAATGAAGGAACCTCTTCGCGGCACGTGCTGCAATTCAAGAGATGACTTCACCCGTGCCATCCTTGCAAGATATTGACGGAGATAGATATGTTAATGGTATATGACTCCTTCCATCTGTTTGAGGTTCAAATGGCTTTAAGCACTATGGGACTTAACATCTGAGGTCATCAGTCCCCTAGACTTTAAACCTAACTAACCTAAGTACATTACACGCATCCATGTCCGAGGCAGGATTCGAACCTGCGACCGTAGCAGCAGCGCGGTTCCGGACTGAAGCGCCTAGAACCGCTCGGCCACAGCGGCCGGCTCTGTGTGAGGGAAGGTGATCGGGGGAAGAAATGTCGCGGGCATGTAATGCGGTGAACCTCCGCCAGTGAAGTCTGATGTGAATTATAACAGAGTTGCCACTACTTTTTATCCAGTGCTAGTATGTTTTATTTGTGTTCTGTGTAGGTCAAATATATGGGGTATGAATCGACATGCAAACTATTCGTTGTCCCTTGTGCGATCACATTGGCAAATGGAGCGTTCGATTTTCCGTCTCTCTTTCGCCTGTTCGCCGTGGCGTGGTAGACAGGGATGTGTGCACTCGGGTGACAGAGCCCCACACCCGGGCCGTAAGTGTGTAGAATTTTTGGCCAACCCTGGTTTACAAGATGTAGTCCGTTCATTAGTAGTACCGGGTGGTTATAATTAATGTGCAGGTACTCACAGAGGTGCAGCGTGCGTTGCAATTATTCCAAAGGCTCAAATTGCTCTGAGCACTATGGGACTTAACATCTGAGGTCATCAGTACCCTAGACTTAGAACTACTTAAACCTAACTAACTTACGGACATCACACACATCCATGCCCGAGGCGGGATTCGAACCTGCGACCATAGCAGCTACGCGGTTCCGGACTGAAGCGCCTAGAGCCGCTCGGCCACACGGCCGTCCTGTAATTATTAAATTGCAGCGAAACTAGGTCGATATTATAATTCATTAATATGGAACCAACTTACGCTTGAAAAGAGTTAGTTCCAATTTTGACCACTAGGTGCAAAACTGGCACTGTACGGCATCTCGTCGATGTCTCCAGTGTTCATATTAAATAAACTGTGTGAGTGAGAGTTCCTGGCAGATTAAAAATGTGTGCAGGACCGACTCGAACTCGTAACGTTTGCCTTTCTACCATCTGATCTACCCAAGCACGACTCGCGACCCTTCCTCACAGCTTTAATTCTGCCAGTACCTCGTCTCTTACCTTGAGGATTAAGGACATAAATATTATGCCTTTCTCCCTTGTTTGACCTCTTGTGCCCGCATCCCGTTCCTAATCCGTTCCATATGGAAACGTTTGTACACGTCCTTCTTGTATTCATAGAGCCAGATCTACACTTAGTGAACAAAATTGGAAATAATTTTTTTCCGCCATAAATCGGTTTCGCATTGATGTGTTAGAACAGCTACCAATTTTTGCTGCCATACCTTATTACAGCCCACATTTGACCTCTGTGAATTACTACACTTTTAATCATAACCACCTAGTATTTGGTCTCCGCAATTGCTGCAGATCTTGAGATAGTCACCATTGACCGACATCAATAGACTGAGGATAAAGTATTTTTGTGATCACAGGCTGGGGTGAAAGACACAAAAGTACGGAAGTATGAAAATCCGATCTACCGGGGATATACATCGGAATTTCGATATTTCGGTAGTATATCGATGTATGAACACTTGTGGTTGTGCAAATTGTCGATTTTTTGGTACATCGATTTATCGGTCTCTACTGGAGGTGTTTAAGAAGGAAGACGTACGGAGAATGTTGGCCACTGTGCAGACGATTCGCAGTTGCCAGCTGCGTGCCGACTAGAGCGCTTTCGCTTCGCCGAGAGCGACAGTGGGACAACCCGCAGACAGCAAGAGTGGTTTTGCAGAGTGCGGCCGCCGCTGCCGCGTGTGTCGTCCTCCACTCACTTCCTCGCCGTCTTTTCTTCTCTCCCCATCTCCCCTCTCCCCCTCTGTCTTCCTCCCTCCCGTCCCAGCACACAGGGTCGCACGTGGGGCGGCACGTGCGAGTGCGTGCCGGTGCGTGTGGGAAGCGCGCCGCGGCATTCCAGCCGCCGCCGGTAGCGCCACCGCGGCCTCCGCCGCCTCCTTCTCCAGCAGTTCTCCAGTAGGCCGCGCGCCGCCCAGTCGCCAGCACGCGGCCGTCGCTGTCTCCGCGCGACAGCGCCTCCACTGGCCGCCGCTGACGTCACAACTCGAACGCTAACAGTCCGATCGGGTCGCGCCGACGAATCCGCGTCGCGTCGGAGTTTCCACCGACTAATTGGCCGAAGACGCTGTTCAGCTTCGAACGTGATCGGGGGTGTTCATCCACACGGCTTCAACTAGACGCAGTTGCCACCAATTAGCCAAAGACACTATTCAGCGCTACATCGACAAATTTCATCGAAATAGTTTCAGCTGGAATTTCCCGACCCCTTTGCCAATGACACACCCAGCTACGACCGTGTTGGAAGGGATATTCATCGCAACCATTGAAACCGGACTACGGCGTAATACAAGAAGTGCCCACATCCCACAAAAATATTGAGCAATCGGGCCAACTTCCAGATACCAGTTATACGGGAAAAAAACGTTCGTCTTTCAACATGTTCTGATTCCGCTATTTCTATAATTGACAGTCCTGTTTAATATCTGCCAGTGCCTGCTACGCAACAACGGCAACTGTTTTGTGTTAAAAGTTAAATCTATGCTCCGTACCACCTTAGTATTTAACGTACTTTTCATCAGTCCTTTTTTATCTGATTTTTAGTAACATATTAAGAATCCTCCACTTCGAATATAAACTCCTTGGTACACCACGAGGGGTGTTATTGTGTGGAAAATAATTTCATACCTCGGTACCGTAGTACATTACGATACCCATTTCACGCGGCTGTTTATACTGCGTTTCTGTGTGACTTGACCATCACATTTAGTTCCCACGACTTTGGAAATCGCTGTGCTCCGTTCTGTATTATCATGCTGAGATCTGTGGTCTCGAAAAATTAGTGTACATTAGGAGCATATCGCGCACATCTGACTTGTTCCATGGTGATATCTGCCGCACTGGAAATTTGCTGGTTACCTTATCGCATGGCGAATTTGTTCCAGACATTATAGAAGAGCACGTTTGTCTACTCTGTGGCAACATTAGTGAAGCATCCGTCTGCGCCGTATCGTCGAGATTTATCCCAGAAGAAATATCGTTTCCTGTAGTCTACATTCTACCTGATGCAAGGGAGAGAGCGTCGCTAAACACAAGAGAGATATTCAGTGACAGTGAATTCGATTTCAACAGACGCTGCCCACGTGACGGGGCTGAAGAATCACCAGGTGTGTGTACATCGGTTCGTGACTGCCGTTAAACAGCTGAGGACGGCTGCCTTTGGATGTGAACCAAGTAGGCTGTGTGTGACAGGTCGTCCTAGACCCTGGCCCGTGGACTCCTGGAATTCGTGCCAAGAACGGCGCTCCGGCAATATTCCAAACGGCTGAATCACAACAAGGGATATATTCCTGATCTTGCATCCAGGAACACTCTGCAGCTATACGTCTGGCGCCTTCGTTCGTTGGTGTAGTGCTTTGCTCTGATTCCGTTTGTGCAGCCAACGATCTTGTAGCCGTGTGTTCGACGAACAAGCAAAGCACCGGACTGCGTATCCTCTTAGCGCTGCGAACATCGCCAACCACGGTATTTGCATTCTGTCCGAACTCCACCTAACACACGAAACTAGCAGACTTACACGGGCAACGCTGCTCCGGTAAGCGCAATACGTCTTGCGTATAGGAATAGCATCGTTATTACGATTTCACGCGGTGTATCCAGTGTGTTCGCCAACTGGTAAGGTCTGTGGAGGGCGTGAAATTACATCTGTTAACGCGCCATAGTGGTGGATACTTTATCAGTGCAATAGCTCTTTTCAAAGTTGGTCGCCAACTCAATCAGTTACTCTTTTTACGCGATATAAAAGCGTGGACGTTGACCCACGAAGCGGAGGACAACTCAGTTCATTCGTCTTTTTATGTTCTCCTCCCAACCGCACCCGTTTTCGCTGCAAGTCCCGGAGAAGTAATTACCGCGCGGTTTTTCCGTGCCGACGACGCTCACAGTTTAATTTTATGCCTGAGCTTCTGTAACGAGAGCGCCGCACGACTTGGGTGATGAAGCTCGTTACTTCTTAGAAACTGCAATACTTCTCGCAGTCCCGACGAAAGGATTTCTTTTTTTGTGCTGGAGGTCTTCCGAGGGCCTTGCATACTCTTCGGACCGTGTTCGCCTAATTGTGACTCATTAGCTGTTTACCGCAAGGTAAATGTATCGTGACCGGTGCACTGTGGAGGTCGACAGTCATTTGAGCCGATTACGAGCATTAATTGATGAATAACTGGACGCTCACGAACTTGGACGCCGGCGAGCAAAAGTCCAAACTGTCTTGGAGCAATGAATTTACATCACTGCTATTCAAAATTGTGTGCTTGTTAGACTTGTCGAGAAATAAGGAAACGTAACAACAGAAAAAGACTGTTCATTTGAGTGCATAGTTCAGACACAGCGTTACTTTGTCAACTGTTTAGCTGGCCATTTCATTTGAAGTTGTAACAATGTTTTTAAATTCTTTCCACATGATGCTGGAAACGGCTTGATCTAGATGCGTGCTAACTGGTCGGCAGTTGGCAGATAATGCTAACCCGAAAGGCAATAAATTCAGGTTCCCCTGCATTTTTTCTCATAGCGAAACTGAGACTAATTGCAAGTAATTAACAATCGAGTTGACACTCAGCATAATTATTTTGATAAATACTTTTTTGATGTTGTTCCCTGTTTCTCCCCACTGCACTTGATGGAGACAAAATAACGCGTCAGTAGAACGACAACATATCACTTTCTCCGCTGTTGTGGACGTCCCCTATTGTCGATGTGGGTCCTTTATGTCGGCAAGATAGTTTTTTTTTTTTCGGTGTAAGATAAGGTGTACGTTTTCCGCTGAAACGAACTATAAATTAACAATTTTTTGAAAAATTACTTCCACAGGATGAGATTCCGAATGCGAGACAAGATTTTGGTTTACGCAATGTGGTTTAGAACCCATCGTCAGTCGAAGTTACCGAGTGCACGAAATCCGATAACGAGTACATGCATTTTCTGTTTTTGCTGAGTCGTCGTATTACATATTGCATTAGTTTCAATATTGACTACAGAGTCGCTCTTGACAGTGGCTATCAATCGGACAGGAAAAAATAGACTTGTAACAAAATACTGCGTGGACAACAACTTTCTACGCTTTTATGAATGCCTGTCAGTTATGGTGGACGTTTTTGGCTCCAGTGACTTTTTCGGATTTCCATCTTTTATTTGAAGCGTTGTATTTGACTTTTGAGAAACGTTTACAGCAATGATATTAGCATTCGTCCTCTAATACTTTCCTCGAAATCGGTTTACGCCCCGTGTGTTAAGTGGGGATTCTTGGTTATTGATGCAATTTTCTAGTTTCGTCTCACAAATTTGGAGCCTTGCAATGTATTAGGACGTGTGGTAAAATTTTGCAGGATTTGTCTTTTGTAATACGAATGTGTGGTAAAAATTTATCTTCACTTCGTCTCCTAACACTGTCTTCGAGATTTGTTTACGTGCGGTATATGTTGAGATAGTGAGACAATTTTGTGGTTTCGCCTCCTGAATTTGGAGTCTCACAGTGTATTGCGACATATGAGGTAGCATTTGCAGGGAGTATATTTAGTTTGCTAATCCATGGAAGAATCAAAACTCCCATTATTTTTCTTAATATTGTCCTCAAAATTGGTATAACTGCGCTGTTTATTGAGGTGTCGATTCTTATTTTTCGTGATAACTTTTCCTGGTTACGTCTCGTGAATTTGGCGACGTGTAACGAATGTAAGGGAACGTTTGCAGGGACCATACGTGGTTTTCGGCTCTCGGATGAAATCTGAACTTCGATTCGTTTCATACAACTAGCTTGGAGATTAGCGTATGTGCAGTATGTACAGAGGTGTGAGTACGTGGTTGTAGTGAGAAAGTCTTTTTGTTTCGTCTCATGACTTTGGAGTGTTGCGGTCTGTTAGGAGAAACGAGAAACAACAGAAAGGTGTAGACTTGTAATACGAGAGTTTGTTGTGGAAATTAAATTACGATACGACTCCTAATTCTGGCATCAAGACTGGTTTACCTGTGATACATGTTGATGTGTGGATTCTAGGCTCTAGCGAAACAATTTTCTATTTTTGTCTCCTGAATTTGGTGCCTTACGATGTTCCTGTGTGCGCAGGTTTTAGGCTTGTAGTACGGCTGCGTGACGAAAACTGAATTTCGTTTGGCTTGTTTGAATACGACTGTATGGCAACTCGGACTGATAGATGTTTGGTTTCTGATACTGCCGCTAATTAATAATGGAAGGCTTCTTGTGAGTGAAAAGTTATGCACAGTAGTAAAGTGTGAGGCGGAGAGACTGTAGTAGAGGATAAAAGCGCGTAGGCGCCAGCAGGTCGAGCGGCACGTGAAAATGTTGCAACTGCGCGCCTTCGAGAACTCGCTCCGCGGCGGTCCGGACATCGACTCCCATTCGCAGTCGACGCCGCGCAGCAAGCGCCAGCAGCTGCACAAAGCGTGCACGGGCGAGGCGCACGGCGCCGGCATCGAGAAGTTGCGCCGCTGCTCGCTAGAGAGCCAGGGGGACCGCGGAGGGGGAGGGGGTATCGGCGCCGAGGCGTCCAACCGGCTGCACGCCGCCGCGACGCTCGCGTCTGCCGCCAAGGCGGGCGCCGGTGACCGCGAGGACGAGTGCGAAGGCGTCCCCCCACCGCCGGGCACCGGTCTGGCCCGGTCAGCTGACGGCACGCGGCTCAGCGCCAGGAGAAAAAAGAGAAACCAGCGGGTCAGCGAGCACGTCGGCGGTCACGCCGCAGTCATGGTGCGGACGTCGGAAGGGAAGGAGCGGCCGCGGGGCGCCGGCACGCCGGTGCTGGCCAGGGCCAGGGACGCCGCCGCCTCGGCGCACCACTCGTCAGAGAGCCTCGTGCAGAACATCAAGGGCTGGTGCCGCGCCAAGCCGTCCGACATCCTGGACAAGGGCTCGAGGGCCTGCCTCGACAAGGGCGCCATGAGGGCCCGGAACGGGCGCCACTCGCCGGCCACCGAGTACGACGTGAAGGGGCACAGCGAAGCGGTGGGCAACAGGCTGGCCGGCGAGAACTTCCTCAACCTGTCCGCGGAGGACCTGACGGACATCCTCGGCGGCGGGGCAGCTCACCACCCTGCCGACGATCTCGCCGACCGGGACGAGACGGACAGCGCGGAGCGGGTTGGAGGAGGCGACGCTAAGCAGTATGCGGAGCAGATGGTACTGGAGGAAACCGCCGATCAGGTGGTCACCGTGCGCAGTGAGAAACAGCCCTTTGTGGACCAGCTGGTGATGGACGGGGAGGAGAAGGTGCCGGCTGAAGCGCTCAGGATCCGGGTGGAAGTGACGCCCACAGAGCAAGTGACGGAGATGGCCAGCACGGTACTGGACGAAGGGGAGAATGCGCCGCCTCCAGAGCAGAAGCTCCCGGCGCCAGAGAAGAAATCCTCCCCTCAGAAGATCAAAGTGGAAGACGGAAGGAAAACTGGAGTTGTCAGGAAGGTGTCTGTCCAGAGAAAGGACCACAAGCAAGGTGAAGTGGAAGCGAGGGTGGTGAAGGGCAGATATAAGCAGCAGCCACCGCGAGGAGTGCTGAAGTACATGAAGGAGAAGAGCGGCAGTCTCTCGTCTGATGTCGGGGGAGAGGAGGCTAAAGTGGCGAACGGGGATGACGGCCCATTGGCCAAAGATGGCAGGCGCAAGAGCATCGAGTCTTCGGAGGACACCAGAAATGGACAGTCTCGCAGCGGCAGCGTTTCATCGTCAGAGGACCCGGCGGCTAGAGCGACGAAGGGTGTCAACGGCCGGCTGTCGTCGGAGAACTTGAGCGGCAGGATTGGCGCGCGGCGCAACAGCCGCCAGAGCTCCACGGAGGACGTGTCGCCGAAGAAGGGCCAGCAGCTGTCCTCGGAGGACGTGACCAAGAGGGCGAGTCCGCGGGCCAGGGGTGGGCCGGAGCAGAAGGCGTCTCCGCGCGCCAAGGTGACGCCGCCCGCCCGAAAGCCCCCGGCGGCGGCGGCTGCGGTGCGAGGCGGCCGCGCGGGGGCCGCCTCCAAGCCGACGACGCCCCCGGGGGCAGGCACCGCCGCCCCCAGGAGGCCGCCGGGGCGCAGGGCGGCGGCGGCGGAGGCCGTGCCGTGGGAGGAGCTGGAGAGGCGCGCGCTCGCCCGCAAGCCGTGCGTGGGCGCCGACTACAAGGACATCGACGCCCTGCTCGCGGAGGTAAAGCCGCGCTTTGTCTGCTCCTGCCGCCGCCTACTTGCGTCGCTCTCTCCTCTGATTTAATGCTGCCCTTCATCTCTTCCTGTACTGTGCTAATCTATCTACCTCTACTTAACTACTACATCCTCCGTAACTTCTTTTACTTACCCGATTAATGTCTCCCTCTCCCAGTTGCAAAGATATCATCACATGTATCATTTTCTTTTCGACGCAATATGTTCATGAAGTAACAGGGCCTATGGAATAATTACTTACAATGGGGCCTTGTGGGGTGGTCCTCTTCGACTTCTTCAGACACGCCGTAAGAAAATCAGTATCCGGAAAACAGCTTACTAAAACAGTAGAGCACGCAGCTCAAAAAGACTCGAAAAGGTCGATTTTCAAGACTGTCAAGCGCCATCAAAGTCGCAACAAACTGATATGTTGTCCTCGGGGAAAATCTGCAATCACTTGTTGTATAAGAAACTGTTTTTATTGTCTCTTTAAATTGCTTCAATTGTTTAAAATGATCGTTTTCGGTAGCACATGAACGATCCTCAGATCTGATTCTATCGGTTAGAAGAATAACGCGTTCCACTTACCACAAAAATTTAGATGCTAAACCACAAGATAAAACAGTTCTATCTAGTGACATAGCATGTAAATTTTGCTGATAAGTTGGACGGGTAACAGGTAGAATCATATCTGACGCAGGCTCATGTGTTACGGAAACGGTCGTGTTTTAAAAAAGTGCTGGAATCTAAACGTACAAGAAAAATCTGTTTTACAAAAGCGTCAAACTTTTCGAGTATTGTAACAGGGTCGTCAGTAGCAGAGTGCATAGTGTTCTAGACTTGTAATCGCGAACTTTCGGACCTGAATCTCGTTAGTATCATTTTTTCTTTTATTTGAATTCTGTTAACGTTACCAAATTGAAATTTTAATCAAGAGATAGTAAATCAAATTACATTTTTTTTATTTTCAATACTAATCGCATGAAAATGCATTTTTTCGTGATATATTAAGATTTCAACGAATGTGCTAAATGCCTTGTAGTTAAATGTGAATATTATGTGTATCAATAATACTGTCCAGTATCTGGAAATTAAAAAGTATTTTATTTTCTATTTGACGTTCCGCGTTTTCCTTTGATTTCGTCTGACGAGACAGGCGACTCGGCCAAACCTTTGTGGGGAAGGGGCGCTATATTCAGCTGGGACCCCGTCTTGACGTTTCTCTTTTGATACGCAAAAAGCATTTCTAAGGGATGAACACTGGCAAAGAAATTAGCCCAAGGCCAACCTGGGACTGAGCTCCTTACATTTGTATTTGTGTCTGACACTCGCACAGCCGTCACACTGGTAAGCCAACTTCTAAAGTGGGTCCCATACTAATTCAGTCTGAGAACTGCCCTGCCTATTGGAGTAAAACGTCAGACAGAGAGACCGTGTGCTGTAGTATCGTGTGACCTCAGGCTGGGTAGCGTAAACAGCGGCTGTCGCCCATCCCTGTGAGTCTCCCTGCTGAGCTGTACGATCGTGAATGGCGGCCTTGTTTCCGGGCAGCGCGACCCTCGAGTGGCCACTCCCTTATCGCAGCCTAGCCAGGGAGCTGCGTGCGACATTACGAGCCTTCTAGCTGCAGGGCGAGTTTGTTTCGAGAAATAGTCCGTAGCCTCAGTATAAAATCATCAGAGAAATCGATAGCCACCTAGAAGACGCGTCCCCTGTGTGTCAAGATCCTCTCTTCTCTTCTTCAGCTGTCTTAAGGCAGGGTTATTTTCTCCCCCTTCCACCTTCAATTTAGATATAAAATTGCATTCAGTTTTAATTGATGTTTTCCGTGTCTGTTTGAAGAATATCCTGCAACTTCTAATGTCTAAAACTCATACGACGATTAATCGTACACTACCCTCATATTATGGCACATTGTAACTCATTATATCATTGAATAAAGTTGTTAATGCCGTTATTTATCGACGTTTGACTTGGGATTCCAAGCCTGCCTCTCGTCCTTGAAACCTGTGTCTGCAGATCGAAACGTCCAAGTCGGAAGCAGTTCTTTTTACCTTGCCCGAATTCAGATAAACAGAATTTCGGAAATCTCGACTGGCACACATTTTCAGGAAAACTACGCGCGTTTGGTCTTCTACCTGTCAACAGTTATAATACACTACTGGCCATTAAAATTGCTACACCACGAAGATGACGTGCTACAGACGCGAAATTTAACCGACAGGAAGAAGATGCTGTGATATGCAAATGCTTAGCTTGTCAGAGCATTCACACAAGGTTGGCGCCGGTGGCGACACCAACAACGTGCTGACATGAGGAAAGTTTCCAACCGATTTCTCAAACACAAACGGCAGTTGACCGGCGTTGACTGGTGAAACGTTGTTGTGATGCCTCGTGTAAGGAGGAGAAATGCGTACCATCACGTTTCGGATTGTAGCCTATCGCGATTGCGGTTTATCGTATCGCGACATTGCTGCTCGCGTTGGTCGAGATCCAATGACTGTTAGCAGAATATGGAATCGGTGGGTTCAGGAGGGTAATACGGAACGCCGTGCTGGATCCCAACGGCCTCGTATCACTAGTAGTCGAGATGACAGGCATCCTATCCGCGTGGCTGTAACGGATCGTGCAGCCACGTCTCGATCCCTGAGTCAACAGATGCGGACGTTAGCAAGACAACACTATCTGCACGAACAGTTGGACGACGTTTGCAGCAGCATGGACTGTCAGCTCGGAGACCATGGCTGCTATTACCCATGACGCTGCATCACAGACAGGAGCGCCTGCGATGGTGTACTCAACACGAACCTGGGTGCACGAATGGCATAACGTAATTTTTTTCGGATGAATCCAGGTTCTGTTTACAGCATGATGATGGTCGCATCCGTGTTCGGCGACACCGTGGTGAACGCACATTGGAAGCGTGTATTCGTCATCGCCATACTGGCGTATCACACGGCTTGATGGTATGGGGTGCCATTGGTTACACGTCTCTATCACCTCTTGTAACACTGACGGCACTTTGAACAGTGGACGTTACTTTTCAGATGTGTTACAACCCTACCCTTCATTCGATCCCTGCGAAACCCTACATTTCAGCAGGATAATGCACGACCGCGTGTTTCAGGTCCTGTACGGACCTTTCTGGATGCAGAAAACGTTCGACTGCTGCCCTGGCCAGCACATTCTCCAGATCTCTCACCAATTGAAAACGTTTGGTCAATGGTGGCCAAGTAACTGGCTTGTCACAATACGCCAGTCACTACTCTTGATGAACTGTGGTATCGCGTTGAAGCTGCGTGGGCAGCTGTACCTGTACACACCATCCAAGCTCTGTTTGACTCAATGTCCAGGCATATCATGGCCGTTATTACGATCAGAGGTGCTTGTTCTGAGTACTGATTTCTCAGGATCTATGCACCCAAACCGCGTGAAAATGTAATCACATGTCAGTTCTAGTACAATATATTTGTCCAATGAAACCCGTTTAGGATCTGCATTTCCTCTTTGTGTAGCAATTTTAATGGCGAGTAGTGTATTTGTTGAAAGAATAAAAATTAACGAAGAACCGAATAACATAGGAAATACATAAAATTTCATACAGATAAACGTAATATGTGTGAAATAATATGAGTAGTGTGGCAAGAATCTAATTAATAAAAAAAAGGGCGAGAATGAATCCAGCGGACCATCGATTACGGAGCTTGTACGCTAACCGCATGATCGCCGCTATGTAGTGATCAGGGTCGCAACGCACCGGTACATCAGTGCAGCGCATAACTTCTCATGCCACTTTCCCTAGATCGACTACTAAGTAGTACGGCTTACTAGTACCCTTACTACTTGCACGCTGCATTGTCCTAATGCACTACTAAAAGTGTGAGAAGTACGCGATATTTCAGAAGCAGCGCCTCTGAAGCCACGCCAGTCCATTATTTACCTCATTGACCTGTGTGTTGCGCTGGCTTCGGCTGCACCACGTTTCCAGGGGCGCGGCTGTGTGGTCCTGTCTAACCATGTGGGCTCGTCTCTCGCAGACGGAGGCGGCCAGCGACTCCGTGAGAACTCGGCGGTCCGACCGACCGCGACCGCCCGCCGATGTCGTAAAATATTGCCGTCGACGTCGCCATCGCCGACGTCTCCGCCTTGTCTTTTTAGGCCCGGGGCACACCCGTGGCAATATCTTAGGCGTCCAAAGCGCCGTTCTTAATTAATCCTGTCCGCCAACAGCGCGCCGCGTTGTAGATTTCAGAGTCACTCCACGCGCCCCATTAGTAACTCACTTATTTCCACCGCCACTCTTCTTTTTGTGCCGCTACGCTTTATGAAGCAAACCGTACAGACGCTCAAGAAGGGGCAGTCGAAGGTGTATGTCTCCTCTCCCCCCTTCCCCCCTACCCCTCCTCTTTCATCACGTGTGTGTGTGTGTGTGTGTGTGTGTGTGTGTGTGTGTGTGAGTCGAGATGCAGGCCGCGTTCAGAGCCGTGACTGGCACCGCCTGTTTTTTGTCGGTTCTCCACCGTCCATTAGAGGCTGCAGCCGCTGCGCGCGATAACAAACGAGCACCGTTTGTAAGCAGGGCGGACACCCGTCCGTCTACCGGCTTCTTCGACGGAGCGCAGCGCAGTGCTCACCAATTTCCGCTCGTCACAACTTGCGCCATCACTTCACTTTTCAAGACTGGCTGTTTTTTGCGAAAATTTGAACGTAACCGACTGGAACGAGTTCGAGATTTATGTGGTGGGGCGTAAGATTGCTGACAATTGTATAGCCGTTAAGACGGGCGTCTCCAGAGTGCAAATAAAACACCTTTGTAACGTACGAGGCGTTGGGCTAAGCGACGATATTTTCCACTTAAGCCTTTTTTTCTTTTTAGTCGTGATAACTTTATGACACAGAGGTAGAGCTCCAGACAAAATATTGAGATAAAATGACGATATTGCCGTTAGACAAAGATCTCGTATACTAAAGAGTGCTCACGTGCAAGGACGTATTGTAATTAATCAAGTTGTTTTATAGTTTGCATTGCGTCGAAGAAACCCATGATTGTTTTTTGCGGAAATCTGAACGTAGTGAATTGGAGACTGACCTTGGACACAAACGTGAGGTTGCGATTTTCAGCCGTTAACGCTAGCAGTCAGCGTGTTTGAAGAACCAGTTACAACCGTGGGCAGGAGAGGGCGGGGGTTGCACTACATGACCACCACAAAAAAATTAAAACATTGATAATTGTTGTTGACTTTTATTAACAAAAAAATTATTAAAGCGATAGTGACGCGCAACTAGCGCCCAGAACCTCAAAATGTTGAATATGACATTCATTCTCAAAAGTCGCATTTACTGCTGGGACTGATGTTTAAGTTAAGTTAAAACAATTAAAACAGTTATGGAATCTGGTAGAAGAATTCCATAAAAGCAATAAATATTTATTATCAAAATTTAAAACTATGAAGTACACGACTAGATTACACTGTTTTCGTATGGTGGACATAAGGTACCCCCTCCCCTGTTGATAGTGCTAGAGTTAAATGTGGTATGTCTTTGATCGAGAGATGATGTGCAGTAATTTCACTGATAGAAAAGGACAAACATTGCTCCCCTTTCTAAAGAACAGTTTGTCTTACCGTGTTGGTCCGTAACAGTTTTCCAACGATGTTTTAGGGTTCCGTATCCTTCCGCGGTGATTTATTTCTTGACGGTAAGTCCTCAATTAAGTGGACGAGCAATTTGCCACTGAAGTGTCGTATCTCCAACGAAGCAATCACGCCCAACCATATCCATAAACGATACGAACAGTGTGTAGGCTTTTAAGATGAATGCCACTAGCTGAATATAACCCGCCTCCCTGACCGAGATACACTATGTGATCAAAGTATTCGGATATCTGGCTGAAAATGACTTACAAGTTCGTGGCACCCTCCATCGATAATGCTGGAATTCATTATGGTGTTGACCCACTCGCAGACATACGTTCAGTCAATTACTGGAAGGTTTCTTGGGGAATGACAGCCCATTCTTCACGGAGTGCTGCAATGAGGACAGGTATTGTGGTGTCACCGCCAGACACCACACTTGCTAGGTGGTAGCCTTTAAATCGGCCGCGGTCCATTAGTATATGTCGGACCCGCGTGTCGCCACTGTCAGTGATCGCAGACCGAGCGCCACCACACGGCAGGTCTAGAGAGACGTCCTGGCACTCGCTCCAGTTGTACAGCCGACTTTGCAAGGAAAGGTTCATTGACAACTACGCTCTCATTTGCCGAGACGATAGTTACCATAGCCATCAGCTACATTTGCTACGACCTAGCAAGACGCCGTATTCAATTGATAGTTATTATGTAAAGCATGTATCATCAAGAGAGATGTTCTACAATTGTGGATTAAAGTTAAGTATTACATCATCTACGTACTTTATTTGCAATTCTCAAGATATTGTCCTGTTCCAGACCTCACGCCAGTCAGCGTGTAATTAAACGCGTGCATTTCGGCCTCCTCTAGAAAAACAGTGTTGGCTCTTCTGCCAACACTACAGGTATCGATGTCGGTTGGAGAAGCCTGGCACGAAGTCGGCATTCCAAAACATTCCAAAGGTGTTCTATAGGATTCCGTGCAGGCCAGTCAATTACAGGGATGTTATTGTCATGTAACCACTACGCCACAGGCCGTGGATTAACAACAGGTGCTCGATCGTATTGAAAGATGCAATCGCCATCCCCGAGTTGCTCTTCAACAGTGGGAAGGTAGACGGTGCTTAAAACATTAGTGTAAGCCTGATAGTGCCAAGCAAAAGAACAAGGGGTGAAAGCCCCCTCCGTGAAAAACACGGCCACATCATAACACCACCGCCTCCGAATTTTACTGTTGCCACCACACACGCTGGCAGATGACGTTCACCAGGCATTCGCCATACCCACACCCTGCCATCGGATCACTACATTGTGCACCGTAATTCTGTACTCCACACAACGTTTTTCCACTGTTCAATCGCCCAATGTTTACGCTCGCTACACGAGGCGAGGCATCGTTTGGCATTTACCTGCGTGGTGTGTGGCTTATGAGCAGCTGCTCGACCATGAAATACAAGTTTTCTCACCTCCTACTTGCAGTAGATGCTGATGCAGTTTGTAATTCAGTGTCATGGGTCTGGATAGATGTCTGCCTATTACACATTACGACCCTCTTCAACTGTCGGCGGTCTTTGTCAGTCAACAGACGAGGTCGGCCTGTTCGCTTTTGTGCTGTACGTGTCCCTTCACTTTTCCAATATCACATCGGAAACGGTGGACCTAGGGATGTTTAGGAGTGTGGAAATCTCATGTACAGACGTGTGACACCTGACCGCAGAGCGTCTCATTCTATTCTTTGACGATGCCTAATGACTACTGAGGTCGCTGATATGGAGTACCTGGCAGTAGGTGGCAGCACAATGCACCTAATATGAAAAACGTACGTTTTTGGGGGTGTCTTTATACTTTTGATCAGACAGTGTACGTCGACACGGTAGCACAGCGTGTTCGGTCAGTGTTAGCTGCCCTGTGTAATTAAAAAAAAACCGCTCCGAACAAGGGGAAAAAAGAGAGAAAAACGAAGAGCCACTAAAGCAGGCTTGTGAGGTGGCGCTGGGCCCGGGGTAGGACAGTTCGCATCCTGGTGGTGGAAAAACTTTTCACTTGCAGTATTTGTCTGTCATGGAAGGACATGTGGTGGGGTCGTGAAGTTCGTGATCACCCGACTTTGGATTGATGATCTGGTTTAAATACCAAAACATCTCCGCAGTGCCTCATGAAGTGAGGGCATGTGACGCCGTTGATGGTGTTCCGTCCGTCGGAGGGGGACTTTAAGCTCGGCGGGCCCCTTGTTGCTATTCGCGAGGAGTAGGCTATGTGCCGGGACAGTGTTTCATCTGCTCCCTTCTCTCATCACCATCATCATCATCATCATCATCATCATCATCATCCAACACAGACATCCGCTTCTTGGTCACGGAGCCACTCGATAACCGCTATGTGAACGCCCTCATAGGTGGAAACCTTCTCCCCCTCAGACGTTCTCCCTCGACAGCCTGGTCATTGTCGTCTGTAGCCAAGGTCGATGGCCTACCTTCCTAATCAGCATCGCTCACGTCTGTGCGGCCTTGGTCAAATTGTTGGTACCATTTAACTATGGCTGCACGCAACATCGCATTTGGTCCATATACCGCCGGAATTCACGGCCGATCTGCGAGCAGTTTAGACGTTTTGCCCACAAAAATTGTACGGTCCCGCGCACTTCAGCTTTGTGCTACTTTCATTCGCACATTGTAATGAACGTGCTATCTGCACCGCAGCAGAACTGTGTGTACAGAAAATGCGTAACATGTAAAGTGTTCTGACAGTCCGCCACTCCTGTTGTGCGGAGGTCTTAGCGTGAGACGACATGTGTAACTTACTATATGTAGTCACCTCTGATTCGGCCAGTACAAAAGTTTGCGGCATCGTTTATTCTGCTGTAGAACTGGTCCACGACATTTTTCGATGTATCACGAGAATTAGTCGTCAGTCCATCTTAAACCGCTGTTAAGATGTACTCACAGACGGTCTTCACTAATTTTCGCAACTCATCACCGACGTCGTCTTCAAACTACTCACATAAAAAAAAAAGTTTTGCATCAGCCCGGTTCCCAGAACTACTGAAGGCAGACGTTGACTGTGGATATTGTATCACAGACGCTGTCCCTTTGAATGTTCAGAAATGTCACTAAACCCTCCCAAAGCTGTAAACAATCATGCATGAGCAGCGCCTGTTAGACAGAGGGCGTCCGACAGCCGATCAGTTCCACTCATTCCACCAGGAAGGAGGTACACGGCTCGTGTTGTCTGTAGTTCAACCATGCATAGACGGTCAGTACCGCAGTTCGATCGCGTCAGCATTGTTACTGTATGCCAGGAAGGGCTCTCAAAAAGGGAAGTGTCCAAGCGTCTCGGAGTGAACCAAAGCGATGTTGTTCGGATATGGAGAAGTTACAGACAGACAGGAACTGTCGATGAAATGCCTTGTTCAGGCCGCCCAAGCGCTACTACTGCAGTGGATGACCGCTAGCTACGGATTATGGCTAGGAGGATCCCTGACAGTAACATGTTGAATAATGCTTTTCGTGCAGCCACAGGACGTCGTCTTACGACTCATACTGTACTTTGTGCCAGGAAGACTCTCAACAAGGGAAATGTCCAGGCGTCTCGGAGTGAACAAAAGCGATGTTGTTCGGACAGGGAGGAGATACAGAGAGATAACAATTGTCGATGACATGCCTCGCTCAGGCCTCCCTAGGGCTACTACTGCAGTCGATTACCGCTACCTACGGATTATGGCTCGGAGGAACCCTGACGGCAACGTCACCATGTTGAATAATGCTTTTCGTGCAGCCACAGGGGGTCATTTATGACTCAAACTGTGCGCAGTAGGCTGCATGATGCGCACCTTCACTACCGACGTCCATGGCGAGGTCCATCTTTGCAACCACGACACCATGCAGCGCGGTACATGCTAGGCGCCGTAACGTCTGTAAGATACGCGAATGCCATCCTCCGACCGATAGTGCAACCATATCGGCAGTATATTGGATCACCATTCGTCATCATGGAAAATAATTCGCGCCCCCCATCGTGCACATCTTGTGAATGACTTCCTTCAGGATAACGACATTGCTCGACTAGAGTCGCGAGCACGTTCTCCAGACATGAACCCTATCGAACATGCCTAGACTGAAAAGGGCTGTTTATGGAAGACGTGATCCATCAACCACTCTGAGGAATCTACGTCGAATCGCCGTTGAGGAGTGGGACGATCTGGACCAACAGTACCTTGATGAACTTGTGGATAGTATGCCACGACGAATACAGCCATGCATTAATGCAAGAGGACGTTCTACTGCGTATTAAAGGTACCGGTGTGTACAGCAATGTGTACCACCACCTCTGAAGATCTCGCTGTATGATGGTACGACATGCAATGTGTTGTTTTCATGAGCTATAAAAATGGCGGAAATTATGTTTATGTTGATCTCTATTCCAATTTTCTGTACAGGTTCCGGAACCGAGGTGACGCCAAACTTTCTTTGATGTGTGTGGATAGTGTCCATGAAATACATTAAATACACTGAGATGAAATCAATGGATCGTGTATTTTAGTTTATATTTTTGGGCGTCCGAGTTAGTACCATTGTCAACAAAGAATGTGACTATATATTCCACTATCCTCTGTATCTGTGCTTTATTTTCGTCGGAAAAGTTACGATACTTTTTTTTTAGATTTGTGATCGCATTTTAATGTGAGAATTGTCTGTAAGCAAGGCATTTGCCATATTACCGTCGCTAGGTCTCTTTTCTTTTATATGTAACAAATTTCATTGATTTGGCAAAATCTCTATTGTCTTGTACCAATCGCGCTTTTCTGGTGTAGAGCTCACAACATCAGATCTGCAAACTACCTCCTCCACTAGGTTACTTGCTTCCTACATTGAGTGAATATGGGACATACTTCATTATGCATCATTGCTGTACACATTAATATACACAACTTTATGTGGCTTAGTGAAAAATAAATGAAAGTCGGTTAGTGCCAGACTACAAAACTACATATCCAGGGCTCGATGCCCGTCGTTTCTAGGATTTTTCCTATTGCTTATCACTTCATTAAACTCTCGTGATGCAAAAACTGTCAGTTTGTACCAAATTTTAGAGTTCACGCTAAATTGTAGGTTTCACTATAGTTGGCTGAGCCAGTCAGTTCGGTCTAAGGCGCCTTGTCACGGTTCACGCGGCTCCCCCCGTCGGAGGTTCGAGTCCTCCCTTGGGCGTGTGTGGCGTGTGTGGTGTGTGGTGTGTGTGTGTGTGTGTGTGTGTGTGTGTGTGTGTGTGTGTGTGTGTTTTGTCCTTAGCGTAAGTTAGTTTAAGGTGGATTAAGTAGTGTGTAAGCCTACGGAACGATGACCTCAGCAGTTTGGTCCCATATAGACTACCACAAATTTCCAATTTAAGTCATTTCAGAGGTCTGATTAAGGCAAAGAAATGCCAATTTCCAACAACGCAAACTAAACTCGAGGTTGACAGCAGTTTTAGTTTCTTCACATTGCGTGTGTTTGCAATGTTATAAACTTCAAGCGTAGAGAAATGAATCTTAAACTGTATAAGGCTGCAAGCTTTCGTAGTCTCTGTCATTGATGACAGCATCTTGTGAATCGCTAGGTAGTGTCGTATTCCTGTTCAAACTTCTCATTTGCTCGACATTTCGGTCTCTCAGCTGGAATCTTCTTCAGGATTCCAGTGGTGTCCGTGGATAGCTGATAACTGTTCACGCTCAGAAGATTGTATCATCAAATCTTAAACCGGTTTGCGACTGTTGCTTTCTCGGAAACATTTAACCGTCATACAAGAACGTTATACGCAACGTATCCCTCGGCAGTGAGTATGTATTTCTTAAAATCACATGTGGCATCGATACTCAAGTTTATAGAGACAACATTTTAGCCTCTACGAATTAGTACGTGCAAAAAAAATGCAGTGGCAGTGTACAAGTAAATATCACGTGATTTAGCTAAAATCAGAATAGAACCAAAATAAGAATCGCCGGATATGGAAGACAGGACGAATTTTTTTATGCGACTCTATTTACCTTAACCACTGCGCGTACTCGCTTCGTTCCCGACGAACAGAAGAGTATACCATTGAATTACACCGCGTAAAGCCCGTTTTTCAGTGTGTGTTGTAGGGCGCCGGCTCTCAGTAGAAATGGCAGTAACTTGGCGGACCATGCGTGTCGGGTCATACATACGTCTGTGCCTTCTGCGTGGTTTCTACACGGACTGCTAGCGCCGGAAATTGCACGTCGTCTTCCTGGACTCAGGTTGCATCAGTAAAACGTCGCTAACTAGAGAAGTTAGCACTGCTATGTTCTCGTGTTAAGCAGCTTCCACGGCCTCTTGGGCTTTCGTGGCGTAACTTTGCCAACACTACCACACACGAAACAATATCAATTCTGAGAAAGCCACAAATAGGTATCTTCACCATAATGAGAACGACATGTAATGTCTTGTGTACAAACTGATTGTGGCAACCTCTTTTGTGGGCAATAATAGCCGTTTACCCGCCGTCGTCCGGTTCCATGTTTATCCCAACCTTATAGTACATAGGAAATGGACTGAGACGTGTCTAACAGTGTAAATATAAACATGGTTAATTAACAAGTTTTTAAAAAGTATAATTATAGCGTAAAAATTATAAAGTGCAGTTCAGTCTGATATGCCTAAGTAAACACTTAGTTTGGTCGAAATTGATTCTTCCTTTATTGTTCCCCTTCATATGCACGATAGGCTCTGTTGCGTTTCATCAATGGGCCGCGCTGTTTTGTTTTGGCACCTCTAGCAGTGTGCCATGGTACTGCAGCTCCGGGATTTCAAAGTCGACCATGATTTACTTCTGGCAAACAGCCGCAAAAGAAAACTAAATATTAATTACGTAACTTTATTTTGTGCAGGTGATAACTACCCTTTGTATCTGATTTTTCATTTTCTTTATCCGTTTGCCCCTTCAACTCCGACCACTTACAGTTAGTGTGTGTGTGTGTGTGTGTGTGTGTGTGTGTGTGTGTGTGTTTTGCAGAGCGGGCCGTACTACCTGTCCTGCAAGCGTTGCGCCAGAGTCACTCCTTTCCCTGATCCCCTCTACTTTGCCTGCTTTTACGCGCTCCTTTTATAGCTATGAAAGGAACGCCCGCTGAAATTTATTCCCAGCCAGAGTCAAATTCTAGTCTCCTTCCGCGTCCGGAACGAGTTTTCCTATTCCTGCTGCGAAGTTCCGACCACAAATTGTCAGCTTTGTGCTGGTCTGCCCGGCCGAAACCGGCGGCTCCCGTGTCTGAGGGGATCGGCATTTCAGGGCGCACGGCCAGCGATTAGCTAGACCAGACGGGGGCCCCGGTTTTCGTTTAGCGTTGACAGGGAACTTATCGCGGGCCCGTATTTATTTCTGGCCCGTGCACGTAATTACGCCCATCTTATTAACTCGGGCCAGCTCCGTCGACTGTAAACCTGTTTTACAGGCGAGATGACACTGGTTTTTAGTATCAGAACGCCACCGCCTCAAAAAGCCCATCTTGCTTTCGGGAACACCGACATCGAAAATCTCTACCTTCCGACCATGGCGCTCCGTACGCCAAACTGTATCGAGCTTCTCGTGAAAATCCGCGGCCTTTCGTCACTTTCCGTAATCACTGTGAGCTCACTGGGGAAAAATTGGTCACAAGAGCCCCCCTCCCCCCCACACACGCAGGAGACATCACACTAAAACCATCACCACTACCTCTAGCATTGAAAACGAGCTGAATTCCTCTAGGAAGAGACACAAAAATTTCTTCCTTTTTCTTGAGGTATGCCGTAACCAGTTGAAGCCACTTATTATTTACTTGATAACGTAGAGGTACCAAACTGCGGAGTTGTTAATTGTCACGTTACATCAAACAGACACGTTCTTCGGGAATGAGATCGTGTCACTCAGCGGGCCATATGAAGTGCTGTAGGACGCCAGAGTGTTTATCAAACCAGGAGGCATCCCTGGGAGTGTCGGAATCCGCAAGAATACTCCTCATGAAGATGTAAAAGAAAGAGCCAATAATTCTAAAATTAACACCGTGGTTCATGTACTCGGTACCATGAATGACTGGGCCGACGTCCAAACGATGAGAGAACCACCTCCGGCCGGAAGTATATGCCCCTCACACTGCGTGTTTAACGACTTATTAGGGCGTCTGTGCACTCGCAGCCTTCCGCCATTTGAAAAGAGACAAAATGGTAGCTCATCTAATCACGGTACTGGCCTGCAGTCAGCGTCTACCCAATTTTTTGTTGGCCCTTTGAAGACGTGCAGTTTCATGTGTCGCTAAGAGAGTGGCGTTTCTGCTAGGCATTCGACTCCAGATCTCAACTGCATGCAGGTCTCTCACTCCAAAATCCATTGCAGGCAGTGTCCTTTGCATTGTTCTCTCGGAAACTGCATTCACTGACAGCAGCAGTCCACGTCGGCCCTGAAGCCGCTTGTAATTGACAAGGCGTAACATACTTCTGCGGTCTGTGTCGGTTGTGATGTTTTCGCGACCACCAGTTCTGCACCACCTTTAGCGTTCCACAGGCACATGTTTTGTGCGAGGCACTTGTTTTAGGAGACGTACGCAATGTTTCCTTATTGAAAGCATTCCGGTGTCGTTGACAAAGCAGTCTTCCTCAATTAACATCAGTAGCGTTTAGTGTTTCTGGGAGATTGCGGGAACGCCTGATGTTATCTTCGTTTCGTTTCGCTCACAGGAAATTGTGCGCCAGTCCTGGTGTATGTTTTCTTGCAGGTCTACGACTCACACACACTGAGGAAGGAGGCATGACCGCGGCTTTTGTGATAACTGCCTTTGTGGCACTGATCTGAATCATAAAGCGTATTAAAAAGGAAGTTTGTAGGAATAGCTATCATGGTCCGTTGGTTTACTTTTTTCATAATATCCTTAATTTGTCTCAGCCGGAAGATGAAGTACCGCGCACTGAAACCTTTGTAGATGCAGGACGGTACTTGCTCGTGAAGACATGTCACATCGCGTAATCTTTCTGTGACTGAATGGGTAGGTGTGTGTATGACACTAAAAACTTCTTACCTGGCAATCTCGGGCCCGACATCTGATGAAAACACTGATTGAAATTGGAGGTCAGAAAGAATACGCGTCACGGAGAAGTGACGGAAAACCCAAATCAGGGTCGCCTGATAGGGATCTGAACCCGTTCGACCAGTGTGTGGTTGTGTATCTGAGATATCTGTGGGAGTAGATTACACGCTACATTGACGAAGTATATACAGATTTCTGCTGACAGACATGCCCACGAATGAACTTGAATATGCAGATCTTTCGCTTAATATCAGCTCGTCTAAGCATGGCGAATGGGGCTGATCTTGTTCGTTGCTAAGTAACGAAAACAACGACCAGAGTTGGTGGTCCTAGGTTGCATAGCAACCCGCCCGCCATCCCCCTACCCCATTTCTCTGTCCTACTGCTCCTGTATCTGCTGTTCACTTACAAATGTGTTCAGTATCACAATAGTGAATATTCGCTTAAAAACTCCCTGCCGCATCTACGCTGGCGGCCCTACTTTTTTCTGTGATCTGCCAGTAGCAGAATCTACCACTCTTAATAAAGCTTATGATGCTACTTTGGCCAGGCAGCATGCTCAACACTACAGTGGCTTGTCCATTATTGCTCCCAGTCGCTAGTGAAAAGTATATAATATACAGTGATCAGCCAGAACATTATGACAACCTTCCTAATAACCGATATGTCCACCTTTGGCACGGATAACAGCGGCGACACATCCTGACTTGGAAGGTCGCTGGAGGAAGTTGGCACCACACATGCACACACAAGCCACCTAATTCCCGTAAATTCCGTGGACGGGGTCGATGAACTCCTACGCCACGTTCATATGGTTCAAATGGCTCTAAGCACTATGGGACGTAACATCTGAGGTCATCAGTCCCCTGGACTTAGAACTACTTAAACCTAACTAACCTAAGGACAAGATTCGAAACTGCGACCGTTGCAGCAGCGCGGTTCAGGACTGGAGTGCCTAGAACCACTCGACCACAGCGGCTGGCTGACGCCACGTTCAATCACACCCAAGATTTGTTCAGTCGGATTCAGATCTGGCGTGTTTGGAAGTCAGCACATCAATTGCAACTCGCCACTGTGTTCCTCGAACCACTCCATCACATTCCTGGCCTTGTGACATGGCGCATTGTCTTGTGGAGAAATGCCACTGCTGTTGGCAAACGTGATCGTCATGACGAGGTGTACGTGGTCTGCGACCAGTGTACGATACTCCTTGGCCGTCGTGGTATTTTGCATGAGCTCTGCTGGACCCGTGGATCGCCACATGAATGTTCGTCAGAGCCGTCGCCAACTTGTCTCCGTCCCGCAGCACAGGTGTAAAGGGGCTGTTCTCTTGGAAGACGACGAATTCGCTCCCTCCCATCGGCATGGTGAAGGAAGTATCGGAATTCATCAGATTATGGAACGCTCTGCCACAGCGCCAACGTCCAGTGCCGATGGTAACGTGCCCATTTCAGTCCTAGTTGCCGATGTCGTGATATTAACACTGGCACTTACATGGGTCGTCGACTTCAGACACACTTGTACTCTGCCCACCATTAAAATTTGATATTAGTTCGCCGCCTGTCCTACTTTACCAGTTGGGTCAGCCTACGACGTCCGATGTCTGTAATGAGGGTGGCTGCCCAACTCCGCTCGTGTGGACGTGGTTTCACCTGGGTTTCGCCACGTGTTGAAGGCACTCGTCACAGCACTCCTCGAACACCCGACAAGTCGAGCAGTTTCCGAAATGCTCGTGCCGAGCCTCCGGGCCAACACAATCTCCCCTCGCTCAAACTCACCTATTCAGATAGATCGTGCGGGTTCCACATCTACACACGGACAGCTCGCTCGCTGACGCTCGTGCACCCTACGTGTGTCTGACTAGCACAGTATTCCTCGTCAGGGGACGTTGCTGTCACCTTGACGGGTTTATATCGATAATAAGCCGGTGGTCATAATGGTCTAACTGATCATTGTAGTAGATGGTTCACAGAAGACCATGGGGTGACGAACACCTTACGTAACATAAACGTGAACTCCGTCCGCAGGCTTTGTTGGGCCCATCGGTACCGACCGACCGCCGTGTCATCCTCCACCAATAGCTCTATTAGATCCTGTATGGAGGCGCGTGTGATCGGCTCAACGCACTTCTGTCAATTATAAAGACTTTCAAGACCATGTAGTCGCTACTCGCTCAAGCAGCACCTGAATTGGCATCACACGGCTGATTGCACCCTGTTCCAGGGGTTCCATCAAGAGATAATCTCCGTCAGTACCAGGAATCGAACCAGGGTCCTCCGCGTGGCAACCAGCTGCGCTGACCCTTCAGCTATGGATGCGGGCTCAAACACCTTTCGGTGACCACCAAAATCCTCTTCTATTACGCATGCATGCTGAGCAACCTCTTGCACGATGCTGAGACCTGGACGTCTTACGCTAAAAAAGACCGTAAGCACAATGTCTCTTATCTGCGGTGCTTACCAAACATTCATGGCGTAACATGGAGAGACCATGTGACAAACATGGCGGTGATGACTACTGTAAAGCTAGAGAGTACTACCGCTGCTCTGAAGCAACGTCGCCTGCTGAGACTTGTACACTTACATCGTGTGGACCAAGCCCGTCTTCCGCGAAACACCGTAGTTAGTGAGGTAGCGCCTCCCAAGAGACTGTTTGGAAGACCAGGATTATCTTTTCCAGATTGCGATCAGCCCGATGTGAACACATTTAACAATGCCACTGCGACAAGTGGGAGGAGCTCTGTAGAGACCGCAGCAGATGTAGCAATATCGACAACAATGGGAGCAAGTTGCACGACGACGCATGGTTCAGCAACTTAGCTGCGAAACGAGCGTGTAAACAAGGGCGTCTGACGAGCCCCTCTTTCAGGCTGGACGCCCAATGGACTCGCACATTGGATTCTTGAGTCGCTGACGAAAGTGCCAGCGCGTGTGATGCTTCTCGAATGTTCCATTAGGAAGATAGGCCATTGATGATGATTATGATGATAATGGTGGTGATATATTTCCAGCAACTGAAAGCAATTACGTATTTGAACCAAGGAACCTTCCCTTAACATGTTGTAATGTTAATCCTTGACTTGGAGGTGGTCGCTTTAGCGATTGTGGTAGTCTGTGGATAAACAACACGCTTTGCAGTAGCTGTTGGTGGTCCCACCTTCTTAAAGTCTGAACCTCGTAAGGAGCTAGAGCTAGTGGTACGAAGGCTTCACAGGAGCAAATTGAAATCAACAGAGGGGCGTCAATACAGGAGACGAACGGATCAAAAACTGTACACCCAGATTAGAGAGAATCTCGGACACTGCCGGGAAAAGAAGGAGCGTGTTCTTCACACACACCCTCAGAATGGACCAGCGGAGGTGGAGACATCAGACAGCACAGTTTCCTGTTATCAAGAGGACCAAAGTGTGCGGGACTCGAGAGGTGTTAAGGAATCTAGAAGAAATAAGAATATAGTGATGTGTTTAACAGATGTACTTGATGCCAAAGGTTTAAACGTGGCAGGAAGAGAACCCCTTACCACCGTAAGCAGTTGCTGCTACGAGATGGCATGCTTGCACGCAGCAACTATACAGCTTTGTCACAGGGCCAGATATAGTTAGGCAACAGCTGTGACAAAAATAGATGGCAACAGTTAACAGTGTTTTATTAACAAAAGTCTCACAACAGATAACTGGAGTATGAAGACTGTGCATGGCAGTACAGTTCACTTGCACGGATCTGTCTTCGAACGTGGTATAGCTCTATATCCAGTGAATGATTATTAACGTCACTTAGATAATGTTCAGTTTGCACTTCTTAGCGGCGACTGCACATGACTTCTAAAACACTCGACCGAGCGAGATGGTGCAGTGGTCAGCACACTAGACTCTCATTTGGGAGGACGACGGTTCAAACCCGCGTCCAGCCATCCTGATTAAGGTTTACCGTGATTTTCCTGAGTCACTTCGGGCAGAAGCCGGGTTGATTCGTTTGAAAGGGCACAGCTGACTACCTTCCCCATCCTCCCTAATCCGGTGCTACCGATGACCTCGCTGTCATCGAATCAAATGGTTCAAATGGCTCTGAGAACTATGGGACTTACCATCTGAGGTCATCAGTCCCCTAGAACTTAGAACTACTTAAACCTAACTAACCTAAGGACATCACACACATCTATGCCCAAGGTAGGATTCGAACCTGCGACCGTAGCGGTCGCGCGGTTCCAGACTGAAGCGCCAAGAACCGCTCGGCTACAACGGCCGGCTGTCATCGAATCAACTAACCAAGCGAAGTAAGATATTTGCTGAGATACGGTCTTATGTTGAGGTACTATCCTTGAGGTACGGACGTACTGTCTTTGAATGGTGCCGTGTGTCTGCTTGTATCCATGTTTGGTAGGTGGATGCCCACTTCTGAACTTTTTCTGTCAAATAAGGCGGATGCGTAACATTGTCCTTGTCGTATGCACCCTCGTTTGCGCCTGAGTTGTAGGCAGTTCGGGGCTCTTCTATGCATGCTGTGTCCTGTACCTTCTGTAGGACAAAGCATGCAGAAAACAGAGTGTTTCAGATAAAAAATTCATGCTGTCATAGGTTTCCAGGACAGAACTAGACCCAGGACAAAAATATCATGGACAGAAGAGCGAAGAATCTTGCCAAGCATGAAAATGAACGAATTCTGGAGAAGGATAAACACCAGAAGAAACGAACACGATCCGAACTGACGTGGATCTCAGATGGCCGGAACGATAAGAAACACGTACTGACCGTCCGCAGCGCGGTCGTGCTGTGTTGGTCTCGCAGTGAGTGGGAGGGTGGAGGGGAGGGGGAAACTGAGACTGACGCCTAGTGCGACAGACAGACAGACAGGTACTGCCCGTTCCGGCTGGAGTGCTAACAGCCTAAGTGCAGGATCCGGAGCGGCCAGGCGGGCATTTGCCGGGATTTGAGCGGCAATCAGGCCTTATTCGGAGGCAGCGAGGCCGGACAGCCTGGGGTACCTGCCTCCCCGTGTGAGAACGCGCCGCCGCCAGATGTTATCTGCGCGAGGTTCGTGGTGGCCGCGGCCCGCCAACACACTGGCCGGTCACGGAGTCCGAGGGGCGTGGTCGGCCCAGGGGTTGCACACGGCAGCGCCGGCACCTGCAGCCTGCTTGCTGACTTACCCGTAATGCATTGTAATGCTGTCCTCTAGGGACGGGGGCTGAACTGTTACTACCCGGTCACAGTGATTTCCATTAATGTTACTTGTCGGAAACTGGTATTTTCACTTGTGATTTGTCAGAGTTTTAAAATCACGTTTTACGAATTCACTGCGTTATAATGTCCCTGGAGTTATTTGTCACTGCTCGGGCATGGGTTTGTGTGTTGTCCTTAGCAAAAAAATTGTTCAAATGGCTCTGAGCACTATGGGACTTAACTTCTGAGGTCATCAGTCCACTATAACGTAGAAAAACGTATCTAACCTAAGGACATCACACACATCCATGCCCGAGGCAGGATTCGAACCTGCGACCGTAGCGGTCGCCTAGAACCGCTCGGCCACCACGGCCGGCGTTGTCCTTGGCGAAAGTTAGTTTAAGTAGTGTGTAAGCCTAGGGACCGATGACCTCAGCAGTTTGGTCCCATAGGAACTTACCACAAGTAAACGGGTTCCCAGAATGAGATTTTCACTCTGCAGCGGAGTGTGCGCTGATATGAACATCCTGGCAGATTAAAACTGTGTGCCGGTCCCGAGTTCGAGTCTCGGTCCGGCACACAGTTTTTATCTGCCAGGAAGTTTCAGGACCTAGGGTTTTCAGTAAAACAATTGACAAAAAGTCTTAATACTTGCAACCATTCTTCCTTAGTTGTTACATGATAAAAAAGTTACGAAGGAAATGGACTCGTTTGTGTGCAGAGAAAGTGGACTATTTCGCTACGTAATGGAGGGCATTATGACATCTGCGACAGTTGATAAGAACAAATAAAACAGTTCATGCCTCAGTCACTTGTTTAGTTTGTCACTACGCATTTCGATGATTCACACCATCAACTTTCAGGTGGGGAATTGTTTATTTACACGGCTCGTGTTGGTGAAGAGTATAGACGTCTTTTTACAGTAGCAGACCAAGGACAGTGCAGGTTGTGTTGCGTCTTTTTCTAATAATAAGAACTTTTTATTTAGAAAAGGCACTTTTGACGTTAAGACTTAGGTTTCTAACAGTGAATTGTATTTGCAGGGACCGTAGAGTCGCAAAGAATCTGCATAGTGCTGCCTGATGTATGTCCTCTGCATGCCGGTGTGGCCGAGCGGTTCTAGGTGCTTCAGTCTGGAACCGCGCGACCGCTACGGTCGCATGTTCGAATTCTACCTCGGGCATGGATGTGTCTGATGTCGTTAGGTTAGTTAGGTTTAAGTAGTTCTAAGTGCTAGGGGACTGATGACCTCAGATGTTAAGTCTCATAGTGCTCAGAGCCATTTTGTATGTCCTCTCCACTGTGCATTACGTTTACACTGTCACTTCAGACAAAAGATTAAATGGTTTCTACACAAATACGTTTTTATTCTTAATTGTATTATTTGTTTAATATGAATGGGATGCAACCCATTCGTAACTTTTTAAAAAAGGAAAACATATTTGTGTAGAAACCATTTATTCTATTATCTTTGTATCCAATGTAAGCAAGCATATCTGTGACATGAAAACATCTTTGAAGTGACAGTGTAAATATAATATGTAGTGGAGAGGACATACATCAAGCAGCAGTATGCAACTTTTTATGACTCCATCGTCCCTGTAAATACAATTCAGTTGGAAATTCATGTTTTTTAACCTCGAAAGTGCCTTTTCTAAATAAATAATTCTTATCATTAGTAAAAGACGCAACATAACCTACACTCCCTTTGGTATACTAATGTGAAAAGACGTGTGTACTCCTCACGGACAGCCGGCCGCTGTGGCCGAGCGGTTCTAGGCGCTTCGGTCCGCAACCGCGCTGCTACTACGATCGCAGGTTCGATTCCTGCCTCGGACATGGATGTGTGTGATGCCCTCAGGTTAGTTAGGTGTAAGTAGTTCTAAGTCCAGGGGACTGATGACGTCAAATGTTAAGTTCCATAGTGCTTCGAGCCATTATGCATTTGGTCTGAGGACCCTCCAGCAATTTGTACCATCCTCATGGACATCAGCCATGTAAATAAATAATTCTCTACCTGAAGACGATGGTGGGAACCATCGAAACGTGTAGTGGCAAAATAAACAAGTGAGTGACGGATAAAGTGCTTTATGCGCACAGAGAAAGTTTCATCCCAACAAAATATGTTGTAGTAGGCATGGGTACATATTTCTTCCAATGGCTTTAGATTTTGTAGTAATCAAACAAGAGTGAAAATATTAATAGTGTGATGTTGAAATTTAGAGTTCGTCTTTAGAATGCGGGCTCTAATCGCTTCGTTATGCTCATAAGTGATTTGTGGTGCTTTCGGACGTGACAGTGGTCGCATATTGAACTGCATGGGAACGTCGTCAAGGTTCCAGTAGACGACGCCCGACCACCACAACAGAGGATCGCCGTATCGTGCACCATACAAATTGTAACCCCTTCACAATTCCGCCTGCCATCCGAGAGCAAGTAGCGGACTCCCTGAATCGTTCTGTGGCGTCCCGCATCATTGGGCGGAGACCAGCAGTGTCCGGAGTAGGGGTCTAGTCGCCCCGTGCGCAGGAGACACGAGACCACAAACGGCTAAGTGGTGTCATTTTTCAGCAGGACAATGCTTGTCCACACATGCCACGTGTTTCTATGAACTTGCTACGTGCTGTTAAGGCCAGCACGGTTCCAACACCTGTCTTCCCAAGACCGTAAATTTGACTCGGTTTTGTAATCACTCGTATAACATCACATACCCTCTCCACCCGTGAAGTTCCATTTCGTTTCCTCCTCCCCGTGTCCGCAGTTCGTGGTCTCACTGTCGCGTTCTCGCTTCCCGAGCACCTGGTCCCAGATTCGATTCCCGGCGGGATGAGGGATTTTCACCTGCCTCGAGATGACTGGGTGTTTGTGTTGTCCTCATCATTTCATCATCATTCATGAAAGTGGCGAGACTGGACTGAGCAAAGGTTGGGAATTTGTACGGGCGCTGATAACCGCGCAGTTGAGCGCCCCACAAACCAGACGTCATCATCATCATCATCCCCGTAAGTTATGTCAGGCAGTGTATTTTATTGACCATCAGATACGCTGGAAGAAATGACCATCGTAATAAAATAAGAGAAAGCGGAGCTCGCGCTGAAAGACGTAAGTGTTCGTTTTTCCGACGTGCTGTTTCAGAGTGGAAGTCTGTAAATTGTCTGAAAGTGGTTCTATGAACCCTAGGTCAAACGTTTAAGTCTGAACTGCAGAGTAATCATGAAAGAGATGGACGCCAATGCGTTTATCGTCAGTACCACTGCTGAAGAAAAGTCAACCCTCACCATCTCCTCATTGTTGAGTACAAACCGCCATATAGTTCAGTTGTAGAACTGCTTAGAGGGTACAGGAGCCCCACGTTACGTGCCTTCTTTTCATCAGTTCGCCCAGGAGACAATGCCGCCGCTAGATAATACTTTATAACGACACAAACGTGACACGAGACATGCTTCGCCCGTCTTCCTGGTGTCGCAACATTAGTCACTGCGGTTATCACAGGGGTTAACAAGGCGGCGTCCGCATCTCAAGTACACTACCTACCGACGTTCCACTTTCACAGCTGTGCTTTTCTGGATATGACTTCCTTGTCCCAAATCACGGCCACCAAAAATTCCGTGCCATAGGAAAGAAATACGATGTAATATCGAAAGAAAGGAAGATAAGGGCTTAACGTCCAGGTCATTAAAGATGGAGCACAAACCGGGATTGTTTCAAGGATGGGGAAAGAAATCAGTACTGCCCTTTCAAAGGAACCATCCCGGCATTTGCCCTGGTGCGGTTTAGGAAAATAACGGAAAAGGTAAATCTGGATCAACTTAGATTACTTAAGGAACAGATGTGCACAGCGACTGTAGATTAATTAAGGAAGGATAGGAAAACAGCTGTCAGTCGCAATCCCACTGGTCTTTTATTATTCTTTCATATCCATATTCAGCTGTAAATAGCCGTCTTCAGCTGCATATGAGTGAGTTATCATCCAACAAATTCGCAGCAGTACATGCCGACATCATGGACAGAGTGTGCTATACATTATGTTGAAGCCTTCAGAAACATTCGCGCGACTGCATGGTATACCCCCTCAGTAGGTATACTAGGTTTTCATTTGGCACCTAACGCGACTGTCACTTCTACTGGTACACTCATGAAGAATTGAAAATTAGAGATAGCGTCGCACTGGAGAGAAAGCGTCGTTGTCACCACGGTGGGTAGAGTAGTTCTGCGTGTCAGGCGTGTTGGATGTCGTCAAACTGCGTGCTGGGCGTCAAACTGCGTGCTGGGCGTCGGCGTGGCTGCGACAGAACAGGGTGGCAAGAATGGTGTTGCCAGACGCATGGCGCTTCCGAGAAGTCATTTCTGTCTAGCTGTTTGCCTGATAAATTTTTTATGTAATCGTAGCTGGCAGTGAGCATGCTGCAGCGGATGCTGTCCTTGTCCACGCAAAGCTTCGTAACTTTTTCCGCAAAAAAATACTTGAACCGCAGCTTAACAAAAGAAATATGGCGGCACAACGACGACCCTGTTGCGAGCTTCCACCTTGCTGGGCAAGTTGACAAAGACGACCTGTAAATCAGTCGTTGCCATGCTTTGTGGTGACTTGTGGCATACCGAACTGCGTCACTTCACGTTTACGTAAGTTGGTTATGAAGTACTTCCGCCAAACACACTTCTACTTGTTCCTCGTATGTGCAACAACGAGGCGGTCTCGCTCAGCTCTCAGGACGAGAAAGCGCTTCTGCGTATGGACAAGTTTTGTGCGAATTCTACCCCGTGGGTGTATTATAAGGCTTTGCTGTTCATGATACATGTAATGATCTGGCGGTCAACTTCGAAACTGCATGGAAATATATTGTACTTACAAGGGAACCTCCCCATCGCACCCCCCTCACATTTAGTTATAAGTTGGCACAGTGGATAGGCCTTGAAAAACTGAACACAGATCAATCGAGAAAACAGGAAGAAGTTGTATGGAACTATGGAAAAAATAAGCAAAATATACATACTGAGTAGTCCATTGCAAGATAGGCAACTTCAAACAACAGTATGAGCTCTGGAGCGCCGTGGTCCCGTGGTTAGCGTTAGCAGCTGCGGGGCGAGAGGTCCTTGTTTCAAGTCTACCCTCGAGTGAAAATTTTAATTTTTTATTTTCAGTTTATGTGACAAACTCTTATGTTTTCATGACTTTTTTGGGAGTGATTACCACATCCACAAAAAAACGTAAATCGTGCCAGGTAGAAGAATCTTTTTACCCATTCTCCAAGTGTACAAGTTAGGTGGGTCGACAACATATTCCTGTCACGTGACGCACATGCCGTCACCAGTGTCGTATAGAATATATCAGACGTGTTTTCCTGTGGAGGAATCGGTTGACCTATGACCTTGCAATCAAATGTTTTCGGTTCCCATTGGAGAGGCACGTCCTTTCGTCTACTAATCGCACGGTTTTGCGGTGTTGTCGCAAAACACAGACACTAAACTTATTACAGTGAACAGAGACGTCAATGAACGAACGGACAGATCATAACTTTGCGAAAATAAAGAAAACAAAATTTTCACTCGAGGGAAGACTTGAACCAAGGACCTCTCGTTCCGCAGCTGCTCACGCTAACCACGGGACCACGGCGCTCCTGAGCCAAGACGGTCCTTGATGTTGGCTATGTTTCGCATTGACTACTCAGTTTGTATATTTTGTTTATTTTTTCATAGTTCCACACAACTCCTGTTTTCTCGATTGATCTGTGTTCAGTTTTTCAAGGCCTATCCACTGTGCCAACTTATAACTAAATCTGAGGGGGGTGCGATGGGGAGGTTCCCTTGTTAGCAAGTTGCAACACCAAAAAGATGTGGCTGAATCGTGAAAACTTGCGGTCGACAGTTGGTACATAAACTGGCAGTTGCAACTCAAAATAAATAAATATAATGTATTGCGTGTACAAGGGTGGGAAGATTTGTTATTGTTTTGTTACATGAGTGGTGGTTAGTTACTAGAAACAGAAAGGAGTTTTAAAAATCTCGGAGTGAGCGTCGCAAGTACAATGGGGGGCACCTTCTGCAATTAACAGTGCTGAGTCCAGTAATTAACACGGCGACCCCGTCAAGATACAGGAAAAAAGAAAAAGAATTGAGATACAAAGAGAGCAGCGTGAATTGTCACGGGTTCGAACAGAAAGTGCGAGTGTGTGTCTGAGATGCTTATAAACTGATGTAGCATAGTCTTCCTGACAGTCAGACTTCCAAGGTAACATTCGAGGTCGGAACGGGGGAAGGTTACAAATTTATTGCGGTGCCCGAAGCGCCTTCCACCGCACACTATAATGTGGCTTGCTACGTGAGAGATAGACGTAGTGTTGGTTCCAAATTCACGTTAAATTGTATGTTCCTCCACAACTGAATAGGTAAACAGATGAGCCCTGGGAGACACCTCTTCCACTCTGATCTAGGTACCGCCCATTTTTCTTTTACTCCTCTTTAAACTCTTTCTCAGGTCTGGCATTAATATTGCTTTCAATGCCTCGATTTTACTGCTCTTTCATACTTGCATAGTTCAATAAAATTTCTGACTTTTACTAACTCCTGATGAACTACAACTTGATTGAGGGGTTTACAATCTCTCTGTTTAATCCTTTAAGCACCAACCAACCACCCGCCTGGATAATTTAGTACCAAGACGGATGGAGACAATAAATACTATACTTCCTCCAATAGGGCCATACCAAGTACAGTGCCTGAAGCTAACCATCGGTTTCAGGACTGTATTGTACATAGCTGCTCTGGTTTGGGTGTCCCCTTGGAGGACAGCCTGTAGTTTTTGGAAGTGAAGGCCGACAACTTTGTCCGCTCCCCCGGCTCACCGACAGTCCGTCTACTGTGCCGTGCCTGCCGCCGTTGGCCAGCGCCCTTGTGGGCACCTCTGGTCCAGACCGGCGACTCCCGGTGTCTGGGCTGAGTCAGCGACGCGGCTGTTCTGTCGTGGGTGTCCGCCCTGTGTGACGTAGCGGGCGCGACCGCCATTTATAGCCGCTTTGCCGCTGCAGGCGGCCAGGGACGCGTGTCGGAGATCCGCGACATCGGCTTCCAGGAAACGCTGCTGGAAACGCCCCTGCGCGTTGCGTGCTACTGTGCAAGTCGCCTTCTGCTCTCAGACTGCAGTCTTCTCCGACATGAAGCTACCAGGAGCCTCACGTAGCTAGATCTACGTGATTACTCTGCGATTCACACTGAAGTGTTTTGGCAGACGGCGCATACGACCCCTTGCGGACTATTTCTCTACCGCTCCACTCTCGAATATCACGAGGGAAAAAATGAGCACCTAAATCTTTCTTTGTGGTCTTTGACTTCTCTTATTTTATCAAGACTGTCATTTCATGCCCTGTAGGTGCGTGTCAACAAAATATTTTCGCATTCGGAGCAGAGAGTTGGTGATTCAAATTTCGTAAAAAGATTGCGCTGTAACAAAGAAATCTTTCTTCCAATGATTCACACTCCAATTCGCTTGTAATATCTTTGACACTCTCTCCCCTATTTCGTGATAAAACGATCTGCCCTTCTTCGAACGTTTTCGATATCCTCTGTGCATCCTGTCTGGTAAGGATCCCATACCGCCCAACAACACACTTTTTATAACACGTAATGAGCTTCATGGAATTTTGACCTGCTATGTTTATGTATTTGACTTCTTGGTTTCAATGTAATATTTTACGTAAATTAAGAACTTTACATCTCCGACTCCCTACGCCAGATGGCGGTTACTGTGTTATAATAAATTCTGTTATACACTCCTGGAAATGGAAAAAAGAACACATTGACACCGGTGTGTCAGACCCACCATACTTGCTCCGGACACTGCGAGAGGGCTGTACAAGCAATGATCACACGCACGGCACAGCGGACACACCAGGAACCGCGGTGTTGGCCGTCGAATGGCGCTAGCTGCGCAGCATTTGTGCACCGCCGCCGTCAGTGTCAGCCAGTTTGCCGTGGCATACGGAGCTCCATCGCAGTCTTTAACACTGGTAGCATGCCGCGACAGCGTGGACGTGAACCGTATGTGCAGTTGACGGACTTTGAGCGAGGGCGTATAGTGGGCATGCGGGAGACCGGGTGGACGTACCACCGAATTGCTCAACACGTGGGGCGTGAGGTCTCCACAGTACATCGATGTTGTCGCCAGTGGTCGGCGGAAGGTGCACGTGCCCGTCGACCTGGGACCGGACCGCAGCGACGCACGGATGCACGCCAAGACCGTAGGATCCTACGCAGTGCCGTAGGGGACCGCACCGCCACTTCGCAGCAAATTAGGGACGCTGTTGCTCCTGGGGTATCGGCGAGGACCATTCGCAACCGTCTCCATGAAGCTGGGCTACGGTCCCGCACACCGTTAGGCCGTCTTCCGCTCACGCCCCAACATCGTGCAGCCCGCCTCCAGTGGTGTCGCGACAGGCGTGAATGGAGGGACGAATGGAGACGTGTCGTCTTCAGCGATGAGAGTCGCTTCTGCCTTGGTGCCAATGATGGTCGAATGCGTGTTTGGCGCCGTGCAGGTGAGCGCCACAATCAGGACTGCATACGACCGAGGCACACAGGGCCAACACCCGGCATCATGGTGTGGGGAGCGATCTCCTACACTGGCCGTACACCACTGGTGATCGTCGAGGGGACACTGAATAGTGCACGGTACATCCAAACCGTCATCGAACCCATCGTTCTACCATTCCTAGACCGGCAAGGGAACTTGCTGTTCCAACAGGACAATGCACGTCCGCATGTATCCCGTGCCACCCAACGTGCTCTAGAAGGTGTGAGTCAACTACCCTGGCCAGCAAGATCTCCGGATCTGTCCCCCATTGAGCATGTTTGGGACTGGATGAAGCGTCGTCTCACGCGGTCTGCACGTCCAGCACGAACGCTGGTCCAACTGAGGCGCCAGGTGGAAATGGCATGGCAAGCCGTTCCACAGGACTACATCCAGCATCTCTACGATCGTCTCCATGGGAGAATAGCAGCCTGCATTGCTGCGAAAGGTGGATATACACTGTACTAGTGCCGGCATTGTGCAGGCTCTGTTGCCTGTGTCTATGTGCCTGTGGTTCTGTCAGTGTGATCATGTGATGTATCTGACCCCAGGAGTGTGTCAATAAAGTTTCCCCTTCCTGGGACAATGAATTCACGGTGTTCTTATTTCAATTTCCAGGAGTGTATTTGATGTCATGTTATTTGTATATTTTTCTTCTTTTCTAGTTCTGTTATCTGACACCATATAACTTCGCCTGTTGATTTTTTATTCTGACATGTTTTTTAAGTTGTTTGAAAATAACACGCCAGCGTATGTTGGTAAGATGTACATTTCCCCCCCCCCCCCCCCCCCCGTCTTTTTTGCTATGTGTTATTTAATGTACAATTTTAAAATTGAAATATTCAGTAAATGATTTGCAAGTGCACTTTGGTATTTTGTGGCAATCTCTTGGCAAATAAAGAATTGTTAAGTCTTCATGTGACACACGACACATAGAGGGCTTTCCAAGACCCTGTCACACAGAGGTCTGCTGCATAGGTGAATGTAAACAGCGGCTTCAGTTATTGTGATCGCTTCTCAGGTTTGGTTATTGATAACTTGATAGCCGGCCGGTGTGGCCGAGAGGTTCTAGGCGCTCCAGTCTGGAACCGCGTGACCGCTATGGTCGTAGGTTCGAATCCTGCCTCGGGAATGGATGTGTGTGATGTCCTTAGGTTAGTTAGGTTTAAGTAGTTCTAAGTTCTAGGGGACTGATGACCTCGAAAGCTAAGGTCCATAGTGCTCAGAGCCATTTCATACCTTGATACCAGTGTCTGTGAGTTTAGTTTGTACACCACAGGTATGTTCTTTCCAACAGTTGGTTTATACTCAGGTGTATTTGTGGTTTTTTGTTTTTATTCACTGATCGATATCTGAAATTTTTAACTTCCAGCACTGAAGAAGATCACTATGTGATTGAAAATCGATTTTGCTATCAATAAACCATCAATGTTACGGCCAACGCTGACCTCCTTCTTAATTTAACACTAGAAAAGGAAGCACAACTGTAGTGCAATAAATCCCTTAATTAAATTTGTCGCGTCTTCAGTAAAAGGCAGACTTTGCTTCGCCTTTCCACAATATTTTCTCTGTGCTACTTCCACTTTAAGTTGTTCGCAATTGTAATTCCTCTGCACCTGTTTCAGTAGTCTACCAGTAAATTTGTACGATTTTTCGTGGAACCGAAACTTAACATAAATTTTTAATTACTTATGTTAAGGACCTCGTATTCCTTATTTTTTAGGTTCAGTTGCCACTTTTTGCACCATACAGATATCTTGCCTGAATAATTTTGCAGTTCTTTCGATCTTCTGGCTGTAAACGACTACATGATCTGCAAACAATGCAAGAGAGCTGCTCAGATTGTTTCCTAAATTGCTTCATTAGATTAAGAACAGCAGAGGTCCTGTATGACAGGAAATGACGAATCCATTCGCTCCAGGATAAAACTGGGCCACATGCGCAACTTTTATGACATCACTAACACCAGGTATCTTTCTCATTGACCCGCAGAAATTCTGTTTTATCTGGTCACTACAACTTCTCGGACAGGACTCAAATGTATTTGCAGAATGTTTATTTTACTCTGCAGCGGAGTGTATATCACATTCATGTTCCACACACATACTGTCAAGCCAGTTCATGGTGTGTGGCGGATGGTACTTCTTTACCACTGACCCTTTCTAACCTCACTGTTCCAATCGCGAATGGTGCGCCGGAAGAACACCTTGTATGACCTCATATCTGTCTAATTTTACCTTCATGGTATTTTTGCTAGATGCATGTAAAAGGAGCAATATGTTCGGTGACTCTTCTGGGAACGTTTACTCACTAAATTAGTAAAATCGCAGTGAACCACACCTCGATGCACAACGCCTCTTTCGTAGCGTCTGACAGTGGAGTTAGATGAGCATCTCTGTAACGCTTTCGCACTTGCTTAACGAACCTACAATGGAAAGCGCTCTTCTACTTAGCATCTGCTCCATTTCCTCCACCTGTCTCACTTGGTAAGTGTCCCAGACTAAGGACCAATGCTAAAGAATGGGTGAAATGAGTAGTTTGGAAGTGGATGAATTAAATTTCTTTAGGAAAAATCCAGGGAATCTCATTATGGGATCTGCTTTTTGTACGATTAGTTTTATGTGGTTGTCCCAGTTCAAATCGCACCTTATGTTCGTAGTACTCCCAAATACATGGGGTTCTCGATAAATAATGCAATAAATTTTTTCCCTGAAAGGTTGATTTTATTCAGGATTCCAATACATCACATTATTCCCCTCTCTTTTGGCTACAAAACCGTATTTTTTTTAAACACAGTCTGTGTTCAATGCGGCAGCCTTCTTCACCTTGCTGGGAGGGCCTGTAAGCTCGCATGGTACCATTCCACCATTCTACTTGTCGACGTTGGAGCCAACGTCTTGCCGCATCAGTAACCTCCGCCTTGCTGCAGTTTGCATGAAAATGCTCTGAGACGACGCGGCTATTTCGTTGAGCCTGCCTTATGTCTTGATCACACTATTTTCCCAACAAAATTACCCGTTTCGGCTTTCCGTCATCTTCAAAGGCAGTGTTAATAAGTCATATAAATGGTTCATTAGATACACTATTGGCCATTACAATTTTTGCACCACGAAGATGACGTGCTACAGACGTGAAATGTAACCGACAGGGAGATGCTGTGATATGCAAATGATTAGCTTTTCAGAGCATTCACACAAGGCTGTGGGGACACCTACAACGTGCTGACATGAGGAGAGTTTCCAACCGATTTCTCATACACAAACAGCAGTTGACCGGCTTTGCGTGGTGAAACGCTGTTGTGATGCCTCGTGTAAGGAGGAGAAATGCTTACGATCACGTTTCCGACTTTGATAAAGGTCGGATTGTAGCCTATCGCGATTGCGGTTTATCGTAACGTGAAATTGCTGCTCGCGTTGGTCGAGATCCAATGACTGTTAGCAGAATATGGAATCGGTGGGTTACAGGCATCTTATCCGCATGGCTGTAACGGATCGTGCAGCCACGTCTCGATCCATGAGTCAACAGATGGGGACGTTTGCAAGACAACAACCATCTGCACGAACAGTTCGGCGACGTTTGCAGCAGCATGGACTATCAGTTCGGAGACCATGGCTGGGGTTACACTTCATGCTGCATCACAGACAGGAGCCCCTGCGATGGTGTACTCAACGACGAACCTGGATGCACGAATGGCAAAACGTCATTTTTTCGGATGAATCCAGGTTCTGTTTACAGCGCCATGATGGTCGCATCCGTATTTGGCGACATCTCGGTGAACGCACATTGGAAGCGTGTATTCGTCGTCGCCATACTGGCGTATCACCCGGCGTGATGGTATGGGGTGCCATTGGTTACACGTCTCGGTCACCCCTTGTTCGCATTGATGGCACTTTGAACAGTGGACGTTACATTTCAGATGTGTTACGACCCGTGGCTCTACACTTCATTCTATCCCTGTGAAACCCTACATTTCAGCAGGATAATGCACGACCGCATGTTGCAGGTCCTGTACGGGCCTTTCTGGATACAGAAAATGTTCGACTGCTACCCTGGCCAGCACATACTCCAGATCTCTCATCAATTGAAAACATCTGGTCAATGGTGGCAGTCACTACTCTTGATGAACTGTGGTATCGTGCTGAAGCTTCATGGACAGCTGTACCTGTACACGACATCCAAGCTCTGCCTGACTCAATGCCCAGGCGTATCAAGGCCGTTATTACGGCCAGAGGTGGTTGTTCCGGGTACTGATTTCTCAGGATCTATGCACCCAAATTGCGTGAAAATGTAATCACATGTCAGTTCTAGTATAATATAATTGTCCAATGAATACCCGTTTATCATCTGAATTTCTTCTTGGTGTAGCAATTTTAATCGGCATTAGTGTACATTGTATCACGCCAACATTCTCAGTCACGAGATAAGTGCTAACTTGTTGGAAAAATAAAAGTATGGCCAAGACATAAGTAAAAACCTCCCCATATCCACGTACTGTTTCCGATGTGCATCCTTCGCTGGGCCAAACAGATGGAATTCGGAAGGTGTGAGTCCGGCGCGCACACCTTTGGGAACCTCAACTGGTGGACGAGTGTATCAGGACTACCAACAGAGGCGTCCAATTGAACAGCTAGATGTTTGATTGTGGGCCGTCGATCACCTCGAATGAGAGTGTGCGCACGTTGCAGCATTGCAGGAGTCACAGCTTTGTGCGGCCGCCGGCAAGCGGGAGATCGGACAGGTTTGCGCGACCTTGTTGCGTTGATGACAGACGCCTCGCCCAACAACTCACTGTGTTCACAGCCAGAACTCCGCAGACATTCCGCAAGCGCCCACGAATGTCTGGGATGCTCTGGTTTTCCGCCAAAAGAAACTCATTGACAGCTGTCTGCTAGGAGTGCACCTTCGTTACAGAGGGCATTTGGGGCATTTTGAAGGTTCAGTTTAGCGCCACCACCGGTAGGGAGTTCATGAACTATAGGGGCTGAAGCGAAGTATTCCATGTTAATTTCCGTATCTTTTCAACGGAAATTTATTGAATGTCCCTCACTTTTAATGGATATGATTGTTTCCAGTGGTTGCTTTTCAATCATGTAATCATACAAAGACGACTCATTTTGCCCCTCTAGTGGAAAGGTGACAAAATTTTTCTTACTGTCTCTTTGTTAATGGTTCCGTGTCTGTGATTCCACAAGAGCTCAGACGTCACCATTACTCCGTACCGCATATTACAGTAATGTAGCTGTTTGGACAGAGCTGTTTCGCGGCCCGCAGGTTCTGCAGGGGGACTGCTCCGACCTGCCGTCTGGCCGTACAGTGCGCCTGCACCTTGTTGTGTTCACAGCCGGTTGTGGAGCAGTGTGTAGTGAGCAGCGGCCTGGTGCCAGACTGTCGCCGTAATGAGAGCAGATGTAGGCAGGTGATACGGGCCGGCGTGCCAGCTGGGGCAACGCTCCTGGGCTGCTGGGGCAGCCCACGAGGTGCCGGGCCAGCTGCAAGGCCGCCAGCCCTGCGCTCTCCTGGGCGCACACATCATCGCTTGGCGTAGCACTGCTAGCACCCCTTGAGGCCTGTAGTAGCAGCGAGGGCAAGCATCCCAGACCAACGATCCCCTCTATCAGTACACACAGAGCACCACCAGCAGCACAGCCACTACCAACATTACACCACCACAAGCATCAACATCATTATCACCAACATCACTGGCATCAGTGTAAACATCACTGCCACCAATGTCAAAACCATTGCCACCAACCAAGACTGTCAACATCACCACGAGCATCAATGTTACCTACACCATAAATATCACCACCAGCATCTGCATAATAATCACCAGCAGCAACATCAACATTTTCATCGTTATAAACAGAATACCACAGTCACCACCGACATTAGCACTACCACAAGCATCACCACCACCACCAACAACAACAACAACAACAACAACATCAGCATCTGCACCACCATCACCAAAAGCATCATCAGCTGATAAAGGCGTCCTCGGATACATTTTTGTGTCTTCTACTGTCATCTCTCCACCTTTCGTAAGACCCCCGCCACCAGTTTTTCGTCGGAGTTAGGTGATGCAGTGGTGAAACCCAGAAGTGTTGCATAATCTGATAGTTAATCGAAACCCTCAGCTGCCAACAGATGTTGTTGATATACCTCAATGGGGACAGCTGAAAATGTGTGCCCCGACCGGGACTCAAACCTGGGATCTCCTGCTTACATGGCAGGCGCTCTATCCTTCTGAGCCACTGAGGGCAGAGAGGATAGCGCGACTGCAGGGACTTAATCCATTGCACGCTTCATGTGAGACCGACATTCCCAACTGTCCATAACCTACATTCGTAATGTTCCTAAAGGATATTTGCCCATTCACTCATTACTCTCGCCAACTAAGGTGACGATTCCCGTAAGAGTTCGCGCAAAATGTGCGCATTCGCACAGGAGGAGGTCAACGGCCGGGTAGCCTTTAACTATATGAACACGCCCGGGTTTCCCGGTTCGATTCCCGACGGGGTCAGGGATTTTCTCTGCCTCGTGATGACTGGGTGTTGTGTGCTGTCCTTAGGTTAGTTAGGTTTAAGTAGTTCTAAGTTCTAGGGAACCATAGATGTTACGTCCCATAGTGCTCAGAGCCATTTTGAAGATAGTAACTGTTCCGAAAGAACAGATACCAATGATGATCATGGAGCTTCTCTAGAAAGAAATCATAATCATTCGGATGGATTTCTCACAGTGCTTCTATATTTTTGTCAACCCCTGTATATTTCAAGCTGTTTTATGCAGTGTTATAGTTCTTTAAAGAATCGTTGGTGAGCGGGTTACAGCTACATAACTGACCTGTCAACAACGTTGTGCAGTATTAAGACAGATCCGAGTCCATTATGTGGGAACAGCTTTCAGCACCCCAGGATTTAATGCCGTTGCTGTCAGTTCACTCGCTAGAATGTAGTCGCGGAAACAGGGCGTGGCGCTGCGCCGGCGTGCAGTGGGTACATTTCGAGAGCAACGAGATGCGCTCGCTCCGCCAGAAAACGTGCTGAAGCCGCGCAGTTGGCCGTTCTGGCCCGCTTCCGCCACTTCTTTCCAGCAGGGCCGCCGTCCAGTCCCCACAATGAGACCCACTTGCATCGCTGAAGAGATCCGGCTCACCCCAGACCACCTCGCGAGTATGTTCCGGATCAGCTGGCCGCACCGCTGCCAAGGCACGGCTTCCTGCTTCACGAGGGCGCTGTCCAACCGGTCGTGAGGACGCTGTCCTATGTGATTCTCAACATCCTTTTATTTGACTTATAATCACATTCTATGATACAGTGAAGTCAACGTTTGATAATGCATATGCGGCTGTTGACTAATATATATAAATAAAAATGTAATTTTTTTTTCCAAATTGTGTATCTCCGGAAATTCTTGACCGATTGCTTTGAAATTTCGGCACAATTTTGAATTGTAATACGGACGTGTTTTTGATATTTTTATTAATTTTTGTTTTCATATTGACCTACTAGGAGCACGTAACAACTTCGATTCGTCTTCTCTCCTTGTTGTTTTCTATTTTTCCAGTACTCTTTAACTTTCTCCCGATGTTGTTTTTTTTTCCTTTCTTCTGTCCACGTTGTTCGCAATGTATTATATCTTCTCCACTGAAACCCTTCTAAATTTAGCATTTTGTTCTTGAAAATACTTCTATCTGTTATTTCCAATTCTTTGACGTTGTTGCGTTCTAAATCTTTCCTTATTTCTGTAATCCATAATATTGTCGAGTTCTTTTTCCAGAAATACAGGAATATTTGTCACGTGAACGTGTTCTCATTCGTTCGATAGATGTGTCCAGAAAATATTAATCTTTTTTAGCCATTACTTCTGATATTTTCTCTATATTTTTGAAGATCTTCTCAGTACTTCTCATTTTCCAACCATCTGTAGATTTTATTGCATCTGTTATTTTTATAACTATCCGTCTTTCAAGGACCTATATTCTTTCCAGCTTATAGTTGGTTTTTAGGCATTCACATGCAAATAAACAATCTGGTCGTTCCATTATGGTAAAGTTTTCGAGTTTGGTTTTCTGGATATGCATTTCTTGTAAGTATTCTTGTTAAACCATATGCTCTTTCATTTTGTTAACTCTTACATCTTCTTCTTTCCTGGGGCCTTTGTCCCGCTCTAACGCGGAGTCGGCATGTTTTAGTACGGATTTGGCAATGTTAATTGCAGAGGGTGGCCAGATGTCCTTCCTGCCGCCACCCCGAACCCTCCAGGACGGAAGTAGTGTACCCCAGCTGTCTGCGTCTAGTGTAAGCCATGAAATAGTGCGAACGTTTTCCAATGTCTGTGAGGCGGAACTTGGGGACCAGCCCGGTATTCACCTAGCGGGATGTGGAAAACGGCCTAAAAACCACAACCAGGCTGGCCGGCATACCGGCCCTCGTCGTTAATCCGCCGGGCGGATTCGATCCGGGGCCGGCGCGCCTACCGGAGTCCAGGAAGCAGAGCATTAGCGCTCTCGGCTACCCTGGCGGGTCTTTCTTAACTCTTACATCTGCTGCTTATTTTTGGAGTCCATTCTGTTGCACAGTTTCTCGAAGATTCTTCAGTTAACTTACTCGCCCTACTTTAACTAGTTGTGTTTACATGAGTTTTGGTGCATTTTTTATGTTTGTTATTTCTGTTTTTTTTCCAGCTGAAATTCTGAAACCAGTTGTATTTGCTATTTCTTCCAGAAGATTTATTTGAGTAACTGTCTCTGTCGAATTTTCTGACCGAGAGAGGTGGCGTACTAGTTAGCACACTGGACTCGCATTCGGGAGGACGACAATTCAAAACCGCATTTAACCATCCTGATTTAGGTTTTCCGTGATTTCCATAAATCGGTTCAAGCAGATCCCGGGATGGTTACTTTGAAAAGGCACGGCCGACTTCCTTCCTCATCCTTCCCTAATCCGATGGGACTAATGACCTAGCTGTTTGGTCCTCTGGCCCAAAATCAATCAACCAACTGACCGAGTACGTGCTTCAAATTTTCGGAGAGTATTGCAAAATTGTCTACAAAAGCCCGATAGATTACCTTAATTTCATTTTGTTTTCCTTCCTAGAATTATTGATTCACTTTTGTGATTCTTTAACACCAAGCCGCCCGGGATTAGCCGCGAGCGGTCTAGGGCGCTGCAGTCATGGACTGTGCGGCTGGTCCCGGCGGAGGTTCGATTCCCCCCTCGGGCATGGGTGTGTGTGTGTGTGTGTGTGTGTGTGTGTGTCATTAGGGTAACTTAGGTGAAGTAGTGTGTAAGCTTAGGGACTGATGACCTTAGCAGTTAAGTCCCATGATAGTTCACACACTTTTTTTTTTAACTCCAAATTCCAGATCTTCACAATTTTTTTCTAGAGCGCCGTTTAACAATAAAGGTGATAAACCATCACCTTGTCTAACACTAATTATACAATGGTGAAACGTTGTTACCAAACAGAAAAGTATTTATGGTTTATTGGTATGTGGTTAGAATACTAGTACAGAATCTGAACCGCTACGGTCGCAGGTTCGAATCCTGCCTCGGGCATGGATGTGTGTGATGTCCTTAGGTTAGTTAGGTTTAATTAGTTCTAGGCGACTGATGACCTCGGAAGTTAAGTCGCATAGTGCTCAGAGCCATTTTTGAACAGAATCTGAATATGCAATAACAATAAACAAGGCTCAAGCTCAGAGAAAGGGGGAAGGGGGGATGGACAGAGGAGAGGGAGAAAATGAACATAGAAAACGGGAAGGAGCAAATGGTGGGAGGAGAGAGAGAGAGAGAGAGAGAGAGAGAGAGAGAGAGAGAGAGAGAGGGAGAAGATAGAGAAAGGAGGAGGGGATGGTAACAGAGGCGGGGGAGTGGGTGGGGAAGGAGGAGGAGATCAACAAAGAAAGGGAGAGAGGAAGATGGACAGAGTCAGGGGAGAGGAGGATATTAGGACGTATATCCAGTTTCCATACATATTGGAAACACGTGCTTTCTCTTTTGTTTCTTTACCATTTAAGCAGACTGCCTACAGCAAACGTGGCCTAATACAGTTAGTAACATCTGAACACGGGTACTGTAGACCAAAACTGGATATGATTGTCATAGAATGTGGTTGTATGTGAAATAAAGTGAAATCGAGTGCGGCACAGACCTCACGAAGCCATGGACACAAATTGTCAAGAAGGCACTGTGCATTTCGGTGGTGGCTCCATAATGATATGGACTGTTTTTCCATGGAATTGACTTGGTTCTCTGGTGCAGTGTAACCGATCATTGAGTGGACATGGTTATTTTCGGCTACTTGAGGACCATTTACAAGCAACAATGGAATTTGTATGAATGACAGTGCACCATGTCACTGGGCCACTATTGTTCGCGATTGATTTGAAGAACATTCAGGACAGTTCTAGCAAATGATTTGGTCACCAAGATCACCCGACATGAATCCCATCGAACATTTATGGCACATGTATGAATGCAGAGTCTCGCGGCGATAACACTGAACAAAATGTAACATTGAATAACGAGTGATATCAAACGACGATAACCTGCCCCATGAACTGAGCCAGCTACGCATGGTTTTCAAGAATAAAGGCTACAGCGCCCATAAATTGAAAGAAGTGATTTCTGGGAAATATCAGAATAAGACCGCCGACGAAGAGCAGGAAAAGAAACTTGCTTTGCTGCCACTCTGTGGCTCTGTGTAGGGCAAGATAAGCCGCCTGTTGAAAAGACACAAGATCAAATCAATCTTCAGGCCTCCAACGAAAATCCGTTAATAACTGAGACCAGTTAAAGACGCAGTAGGTCTCAGAATACCTGGAGTCTACGAAATACCTTGTGAGTGTGGCCAGAAGTACACCGGACAAACAGTGCGCACTGTGGAACATCGCAGGAAAGAGCATGAGAGGTATTATCTCCTACGCTATCCAGAGAAATCTGCGTTAACTGAGCATGCGATAGGAAACGGTCACCACATAAAATTTGACGATACCTCTGTCGTGGCTCGCACTAACGACTTCTGGAACAGTTTAACCCTTTTGTGGGCAAAATTATTGAGCAGTTTTTTGAAATGAATGGTGAGCAGATAGTAGTTAACAGATAGGTATATTTATGATACAGAATATCAAATTTGCTCCAACTGTGAAAGAGAGGTCACACAACAAGGTGGGAAGTATTCTTCCCACTGCCCTTCCTTGGAGTTAAATGACAAAACAATTTTTTCAGTATATGTCATATTTATTTCGTAAATTTACTTCTCTTGTTACAATGATTGTTCACAATTACTTGGCATCAAATTTTCTGAAACATGGGTCTATGCAAAGTGCTATTTGACAATATGTACAAACACAGCAAGTGCTCTTTTCCGCAGCTTTGGTACTACAATGACGGCACGTCCAGTAGGTTTCTCCTAAAATGGGTTGATGCTCCCCTACAGCCACATGACGAAAATCTGCAGGTACTTTACCCCTTTTGCCAGAAAGACAGGTTTTTGTCCACACCTTTTTTGGGATGAGAAGCCAGCGATCAATAGTCTGGCTAGATGGATGCTGTATGTGTGCTGAACATGCTGTACACTTTCTCTTTTACTTATTTTCCACAGGATAAAACTGTTCACTGCAGCAACATCCACCAGGAAATAAAATATTCTGTGCCACCATTTAACAGAACGTCTGCCAATAGCATACCTTTCTCTTAATTGATCAAACTTATCGACACCACCCATTATTTTGTTGTATTCTGCCACAACTTCAGGACAAGAAATCTCTGTACTATTACCATCCTTGTTTTTCCTTTTCACTGTGGTTGTTTCTCATGGGTCATTAATTGAGGACAGGAAAGTGACTGGATGATTATCCATCCATTTTACTGCAGAAATGGCTCCTTTTGTTTGAAACTGGAATTCTCCTCGTTCCAATTTTACATTTTACGTGCTCCTTCATAAATTTGGGTAAATCAAAAGTATTTACCTTATACTATAGCTTTGAGGAAAAAAATCACAAAATGTAACGCAAATATCACTGAAAGGCTAGTCTACAGAGCAACACTCAGCTATACAATGCCTTTGCGCGAAGGTACAGCAAAAACGGCGGGAACTTCCGATTGGAAGTAGTACCCTATACTGTTCACTAGGTGGTAACACCTTAAAGAGGTGGGAACTGTGAAGCCCACGGGACTAGGAGCGAGTTCATTGTAGTGGGAAGCATGTTTCCCACGGCTCACGAAAGGGTTAATAAAGCAAGCTATTGAAATAAAAATTACCGCAAACACCTTGAATAGAGACGGTGGCTTGCAGCTCGGCGCTGCGTGGGATCCAGCGAAGAGGGCACATCGAACGCCGACTCAAAACATGCCCATATATGGCAATGTCACGGGCACCAGTGACGTCACAGCCGGCAGCTAGCGTATATAAAGGCGCACCAACAGCCCACTGGCAGTCGTAACACTCGACAATGGCCAAGGAGTGCTTGGCCGAAAGCTCGTGTAGTATTAAGCAATTGACGCGGTTGGAAACCCGAGAACATTTTATCTACAGCTCTACATCTACATCCACACTCCGCATGCCACCTGACGGTGTGTGGCGGAGGGTACCTTCAGTACATCTATCGGTTCTCCCCTCTATTCCAATCTCGTATTGTTCGTAGAAAGAAGGATTGTCGGTATGATTCTGTGTGGGCTCTAATCTCTCTGATTTTATCCTCATGGTCTCTTCGCGAGATATACGTAGGAGGGAGCAATATATAGAGCTTGACTCTTCGGTGAAGGTATGTTCTCGAAACTTCAACAAAAGCCCGTACCGAGCTACTGATCGTCTCTCCTGCAGAGTCTTCCACTGGAGTTTATCTATCATCTCCGTAACGCTTTCGCGATTACTGAATGATCCTGTAACGAAGCGCGCTGCTCTCCGTTGGATCTTCTGTATCTCTTCTTATTTATGCGACATAATCGCGAGTTCAGTTCGTGCACAAAATACTGCACCGGCAACACTTTCAAAATTATGGACGGCTGTAGAGGCGGTATGGCTCTAATATTATTGCAGTGTACTTGCCACTTCGAGTTATTGCACTACGTCGGGCAAAAGGATGTCCGAAACGATATTGGGAGGAGGTAATCATTGACTTTTGTCACCGTAGAGTATAACTAGCTAAACCAACATGAGAGTTTCACCTGCGCATTCTGAAGGGAAGTAGAAGTAAAAATTATCGCTATTGTCAAGCTGGGCCGGCCGGGGTGGCCGAGCGGTTCTAGGCGCTACAGTTTAGAACCGCGCGACTGCTACGGTCGCAGGTTCGAATCCTGCCTCGGGCATGGATGTGTGTGATGTCCTTAGGTTAGTTAGGTTCAAGTAGTTCTAAGTTCTAGGGGACTGATGACCTCAGATGTTAAGTCCCATAGTGCTCAGAGCCATTTTTTTGTCAAGCTGGCGGAGGGTAAGCAGTGTTGTTAATGAAACGTGTGTGCCTGCCGCGTGTGTCTGCCCTAGTTGGGTGAGAGAAGCCCGTATGGAGGCGTGCACGGTGCACAAGTGTGCCGCCGCGTTTCTCGCCGTTGCTGGAGACGGAGAGGTGCGCCAGCGCCAGGTAGCGTCTCGTGTGCTGTGCAGCGCGGCGCCCACTGACCACCTCTGAATGCAAATCAGCGGCAGCGGCCGCCCAAGGTCGCGCTCCGCTGCCAGCACCCGGTCTGTCTCTCCACACACACGCACACACGGAGGGACAGAACCGCGGCCGTTCACATCCCAAAAAGTCCGTTTCTTTGGCACGTCTCCCAGAGGGCCGCTCAAAAAAAAGAAGGAAAGAAAAGAGGTATGCAGGGAATGTTCGGGGAGACGAGATAAGAGTAGACGGGATATTAAGCGAGGGTTAGGCGAAAAAGTAAAGAGGTATTTTATTTTCACTCCCTGTTGGTTCCGATTAGGGTTGGAATGAAATTAGACGACATTCGAACGTCTCCACGAGCAGTTCTACCATCTGCGGTTGTTTGTGGTAAGGACTGTCCAAAGCCCTGAACGATTCTGTAGGGCATCCTTGGAAAAGTTGTAAGAGAGGAGACCATCAATACAAGGGTGTGTCCTGCAAAAATAAGTTGCGGTCCTGGCGTATGCAGTAGATATTAGTGTATGAACGACGAGAATTCTGGTGGAAGCCTGTACAAGTCGTGAAAGAGCTGCCAGAAAGACAAACCTAGTGAAGGAAAAACTAAGTACACTGGATGGATGGATGGATGGATGGATGGAGAGGCTTGTATGGGCGCACGCCGGAAAGGTCTTCAGCGCCCGCTCAGTAACAGATTGAGACGGGTGTCAAGAAAAGACTCAGAACAAATGGCTCTGAGCACTGTGGGACTTAACATCTGAGGTCATCAGTCCCCTAGAACTTAGAACTACTTAAACCTAACTAGCCTAAGGACATCACACACATCCATGCCCGAGGCAGGATTCGAACCTGCGACCGTAGCGGTTGCGCGGTTCCAGACTGAAGCGCCTAGAACCGCTCGGCTACACCGGCCGGCAGATAAAACCGAACGTAAAACACAGGTAACAAGCTTGGAAAAATATGTGCCTACCCACACCGAAGCGTGGGATGGAGAAAGCTGCCAGAAGAAAACATGGACAACACAGGAAGAAAGTGGTAGAGGGAGGTAAAACAATATAGCTGATGGAAGTGGCTGGCTGATCGCAAGGAAAAAAGGGAGGAGCCAGGCACTTTGAAATACACTAAAACCTCCAGCCTAGCCGGCCGGGGTCACCGAGCGGTTCTAGGCGCTACAGTCTGGAACCGCGTGACCGCTACGGTCGCAGGTTCGAATCCTGCCTCGGGTATGGATGTGTGTGCTGTCCTTAGGTTAGTTAGGTTTAAGTAGTTCTAAGTTCTAGGGAACTGATGACCTCAGAAGTTAAGCCCCATAGTGCTCAGAGCCATTTTGAACCTCCAGCCTAAAAGTTTAGGTCAGAGTCCAGACACATCACATAACTTTAAGACCCTAGACACACACGTCTCATCATTAGCTAAAACACAGGGCAGATCCCCTTCAACTTGTGCTTCTGGCCTTCCATCACGGTATAAAATTGCAGTCTGTTAAAATATGCCGGACAGTGAGGTGCACACCACAAGCAATAACAAAACGGGGGATCCTCCCGCCTTAAGAGAAAGCTATGTGTGAGAGGACAGTGCCCAATCCGAAGACGCGTGAGGGTCACTACTTCCCGCCTGAGCAACCGGCAGGAGGAACGCTACGGCCAAGTTGTTGACTTCACCAACCGCAGTTTATTGGCCGTCACCGCCAGCCATTCTTCCTCCCACAACTCCATGCACTTCTTGTGGAGTGTAGAAACGACAGACTGCAAGAGAATAGGACACTGGACCACATCCTGCTCTCTGCAGGCCTTCTTGGCAGCCCGATCGGCCTGTTCATTGCCCCATATTCCTACATGACCAGGCACCCAGCAGTAGGACATGTACTTACCCTGCCGCTGGAGCAAGTACGGTTGGTCATATATCAGCTGGACCATCTCCTCAGTTGGGTACAGATTCTGCAGTGATTGTCAGGCACTAAGAGAATCGGAACAGAGGAGAAATCGGTTGCTCCGAACACGATTCGTCCGCACCAATGCCTTCAGGAATGCGTGGAACTCCGCTGCGAAAACGGTATATTCATCAGGGAGGCGAATCCGGGTAACATGATCAGGGAACACTACAGAACAACCAAGGAAATTCTCCTGTTTGGAGACATCAGTGTAAACGACGGTAAAACCGTGATGGGCATCTAAAATGGAATGTAAAATCTGGTGTACTATCTTTATTAAAATTAGTCAAATCTAAAATAAGTCCGGGTCTCCGGAGGAGCCAAGGCGGAAATCTGCTCCAACCGCGACGGAAAACATGAAGATCAGCCATATTCATCGCAGAGAGGCGATCCTGTGCGCGAATCCCATAGGGCCGCGTCGCTCGTTGCCGGTTATGAAATAGCCGTGCCAGAGGAAGCTGACCAACGGTATGGTATGCAGGTGTGTATGGTGTGGACTGTCACTGAGGTGACAAAACTCATGGGGTGCCTCCTAATGTCGTTTCAGACCACCTTTTGCGGGGCGGAGTGCAGTAATTCGACGTGGCATGGACTCAATAAGTCGCTGCAGAAGTATTGAGCCATGCTGCCCTTATAGCCATCCATAATTGTGAAAGTGTTGCCGCTGCAGGATTTTGTCCACGAACTGACCTCTCAGTTTTGTCCCATAAATGTTCGACGGCATTCATGTCGGGCGATCTGGCATGCCAAGTCATTCGGTCGAGTTGTCGAGAATTTTCTTCAAACCTATCACGAACAATTGTGGCTCAGTGACATGGCGCATTGTCAACCACAATAATTCCATCATTGTCTGGGAACGTGAATACCATGAGTGGCTGCATATGGTCTCCAAGATGCCGAACATAAACATTTCCAGTCAGTGATCTGCTCAGTTGGATCAGAGGATCCAGTCATTCCATGTCAACGCAGCTCGCACCCTTACGGAGCCACGCTCGATACCTACCAACTGAAATCGGAACTCATATGAGGTGGCCACGGTTTTCAAGTTGTCTAGCGTCCAACCCATATAATCAGAAGCCCAGGAGAGGCGCTGCAGGCGATGTCGTACTACTAGCAAAGGCACTCGCGTTGGTCGTCTGCCGCCATAGTCTACTAACGCCAGATTTCGCCGCACTGCCCTACGTTTCTCGTAATTCCGACAATGATTCCTGTGGTTATTTCTCGCAGTGTTTGTTGTCTACGAGCGGTGATAACTCTACGCAAGTGGCACTGCTGTCGGTTGTTAACAGAACGCTGTCAGCCAATGCGTTGTCCGTGGTGAGAGGTAAAGCCTGGAATTTCATATTCTCGCCATACTCCTGACACTTTCGATCTCGGAATATCGAAATCCCAAACGATTTCCGAAATGGAATGGTGATCTACCATTCCGGTTTGAAAGTCTACAATTCCCGTCGTGGCGCGCAAAAAGAAAAAAAAAAAAAAAAAAAAAAAGTGTGAAATCTTATGGGACTCAACTGCTAAGGCCATCAGTCCCTAACCTTACACATTACTTGACCTAAAGTATCCTAAGGACAAACACACACACCCATGCCCGAGGGAGGACTCGAACCTCCGCCGGGACTAGCCGCACAGTCCATGACTGCAGCACCCTAGACCGCTCGGCTAATTCCGCGCGGCGTGGGGCCACAATCACGTCGGAAACATTTTCACGTGAATCACCGGAGGTGCAAATGGCAGCTCCGCACCTCCTGCCATTTTATACCTCGTGTACGCGCTACTACCGCAATTTGTGTATGTGCATTCGATACCATACTTTTGTCACCTAAGTGCATATGCCTATAACTAAAAAAGATTGTTGTAATCGACTCCCATTCATAGGAAATGGCTCGTATGCTGTCGTGCATAGTTTCACGTACATTGGATCACAAGTAACCTGCTCTGACATCCAAGTACGAATATTGTTCGCCAACAAGTGTTACCGTGGCCTCAGAAAAAATCTGAAATCTACCGAGCGAGTGGCGCAGTGGTTAGCACACTGGACTCGCATTCGGGAGGACGACGGTTCAATCTCGCGTCCGGCCATCCTGAGTTAGGTTTTCTGTGATTTCTCTAAATCGCTTCAGGCAAATGCCTTTGAAAGGGCACGGCCGACTTCTTTCCCTATCCTTCCCTAAACCAATGAGACCGATGACTTCGGTGTTTGATCTCTTCCCCAAACAACCCACCCAACCCAACCCATCTGAAATCTGTGCTGCTCTTCAGGGACACTAAAGTTACGATGTATGATGTTTTAGAGTGGCCGCCGTCAACATACGTTCCCTAAACAGGGTCGTTAACAAATCATCACTACTTGTGCCGAGTACCATTGACCTCCGTAGACCAGCAAGCCTGTTAACAGTGGCGGGACATTCGGCCTGGAATCTCAATGACTGGAGTAGAATTGTCTTCAGTGATGGCTTCGGCTTCGAATTGAGCCCCGATGACAAATGCAGACGTGTCTGGAGACGCTCTGGACAGCGCTGGGACACCAACCCGACTGTCGCCCTCCATTTACAAGTGATTGTCTGGGCCGCCATTTCTTTTCATAGCAGGACCCCTTTGGTCGTTATCCGGCTACCCTTACAGCACAGCGGTGCATCGTCCATATCTATCTGTTTTGTTGTCCTTAGAGGCAAGCTATGCTGGGATACCTTTCAGCAAGGTAATGCCCGAAATTGGAATCATTTGTTTGCCTGTACATGTACATCACATCTACCGATTTCCGTCCCATTCGGCGTCTTGTTTTAGAGTAATCTATTTAGTAATGGAGACATTGTCAGTTACGTGAAAATTAAGAAGCTAAAATAGGCAGGATGTTTACCGAAAGCCAAGATTGACTGAGGAGGTATTCAGTGCAGTGCCTGAAGGGACCAAGAGAGATGGAAGACCAAAGCTAAGGTGGAAGGAAAATGTCAGACAGGACATAAGGAAAATTGAAATTAATAGTGGGAGGAGTTTGGTACTAAACAGGACGGCATGGAATAATCTTCTAAAGAAGGCCAAGGTTCACAAAGGTCTTTCTTGCCAATGTTGACAGTATGTGATGATGACTGGTCTCTAGAGTGCGAATACAGTTCCGATTATGGCTGGGGAAAAAATACACAAGAGAGAAACTTCTTCAGGAGCATTTGTAACTGCTGTCATTTCCTACAGCATGGATTTTAAAACCTCTGAACGATGCTGTACGGCAGCACCACCCCAAGCAATATCAGTATGACATTCAGTCAACTTTGTATGTGTACCATAAGCTACATGTGATTGTGGACGTGAACAGCCGTCTGATAGCGAACCTGTAGGATCGAAATCGGTAACGGCGCTGATCGTTCTTAATAAGTAGCACTATTAACAATGGCTAGTTACAGTTTTTACTTAATTACAAGAATTACTCGGTATGTGAGAGCACTGTATGTGCTACCTTGTGGCCGGCCTCGCCTGAGGTTCACGTGTAGGTACATGGTCGGCGTCTAGACGCGGTGTGGGTGGCCGCACACAGTCACCCCCTCCCCCCTTCCCGCTCCTCACGCAACCGCCCACCTTCGCAGAAGAGCTGGGACACCGCGTTTATTGCTGCGCTGTTTCTTTTGTCTGCCTTGCTGCCGAGTTGCCACGCTCATCCGTTCTTTCTTTTGGCTCATTGTCCTGTCCTCCTGTGGGCTCCCTTTTAATCCGTATTGATAGCTCCATGGCGTTTCGCGCGCTGATGCAGGATGAATTATATCGCTTCTCATTGGCTGGCCGGAAAAAATTAAAAGAAAGAAGTAATAGGGACGAGAAAGAGAGAGAAATACACGCAGATTGTCGTAAATCGTGCACTTAGTTCCCTGCAAGGTCCTGCGACAATCACGTATTAGTATTGTTACACCGCTACCCTGGAGGTATTTCTCGCGGATTCACGGACCATTTTGTTTCTCAGCGCTATTGCAAAGACAGGTAGTACGTAACTTTCATCCTCAATCCTAATATCGCATCCACATTCATATCATTATGGTACGGCACAGAAGGCGCTTGTGCCATGAAACTGTTGACTGACTATTGTCTTCCAAGTATTAATTGCTGCTTCTTTCGCTTCTTCCTAGGATAACTTTATAATTATTATGCAAAGCAGAATATGGCGTATATTGTACGAAATTAATTTATTTCGTTTACCGGTTTTCGCTTACATCATCAAGCTTAACTGGCTATCGTCGTAGAAGAGGGTACAATATACACCGATGCGCCAAAGAAACTGGTATAGCCAAGCGTATCCAAATACAGGGATGTATAAACAGGCAGAATACGGCTCTGCGGTCAGCAACACCTGTGTAAGACAACAGTTGTCTGGCGCAGTTGCTAGATATGTTACTGCTGCAACAATGGCAGGTTATAGAAAAGTGAGCGAGTTTGAACGTGGTGTTATAGTCGGCGCACGAACGCTGATACACAGCATCTCCGAGGTAACAATAAACTAGGGATTTCCCATACGACCGTTTCACAAGTGTACCGTGAATGTCAGGAATCCGGTAAAACATAAATCCCCGACATCCCTGCGGCCAGAAAAAGATCCTGCAAGAACGGGACCAACGACGACTGAAGAGACTCGTTCAGCGTGACGGAAGTGCGACCCTTCGCAAATTGCTGCGCAGATTTCAGTGCTTGGGCATCAACAAGTGTCAGCGTGCGAACCATTCAACGGAACATCATCTATATGGACTTCCGGAGCCGAAGGCTCATTTGTGTACCCTTGACGACTGCTCGGCACAAAGCTTTTTACGCCTCGTCTGGGCCCGTCAGCACCGACGTTGGACTGTTGATGATTGGAAACATGTTGTCTTGTCGGACGAGTTTCGTTTCAAATTGTATCGAGCGGATGGACTCTTTGTTCGTAGTTCCCGCTCGACGTCTAATATGTTTTTGAATGTAGTTCTTCTACACTGAAGAGCCAAAGAAACTGGTACACCTGCCTAATATCGTGTAGGGCCCCTGCGAGCATGAAGAAGTGCCGCAGCACGACGTGGCATGGACTCGACTAATGTCTGGAGTAGTGCTGGAGGGAATGGACACCATGAATCCTGCAGGGCTGTCCATAAATCCGTAAGTGTACGAGAGGGTGGAGATCTGTCCTGAACAGGACACGGCATCCCAGATATCATCATTAATGTTCTTGTCTGCGGAGTCTGGTGGCCAGCAAAAGTGTTTGAACTGCTAGGTCGTAGCAAATAACGTAGCTGAAGGCTATGCTAACTATCGTCTCGGCAAATGAGAGCGTATTTTGTCAGTGAACCATCGCTAGCAAAGTCGGTTGTACAACTGGAGCGAGTGCTAGGAAGTCTCTCTAGACCTGTTACTAGAGGAAGCCGAAAGGCACGCGTTTGAGCCCATGCAGGCTGGCGTGAGGTCTGGAACAGGACAAGGAAATTAGAATTTAGAAAAAAACGGACGTATCTGGTGGAATACTTAACTTTAATCCATTAATGATGAGCGTCGCTCTTGACTGTACATGATTCAGTATCAATAGTAACTGGTAATGGCACCTTGCTAGGTCGTAGCAAATGACGTAGCTGAAGGCTATGCTAACTATCGTCTCGGCAAATGAGAGCGTATTTTGTCAGTGAACCATCGCTAGCAAAGTCGGTTGTACAACTGGAGCGAGTGCTAGGAAGTCTCTCTAGACCTGCCGTGTGGCGGCGCTTGGTCTGCAATCACTGATAGTGGCGACACGCGGGTCCGACATATTCCAACGGACCGCGGCCGATTTAAAGGCTACCACCTAGCAAGTGTGGTGTCTGGCGGTGACACCACATGAACAACGAAGGAAGTGCTCGTTTTAAAATGGGTGTCAGTCGGGGAAGCAGCTCCTACTGTTCAGTCTAGACATCGAAAACCTAATGAAGGAAATAAAAGAAAGATTCAAGAGTGGGAATAAAGTTCAGAATGAAAGAATATCGCTGATAAGATTCGCTTATGACTTCTATGCTCAGAGAAAGCGAAGAAGAATTACAGCATATGTTAAACTGAATGAGCACTCTACTTCGCGCAGAATGCGGATTGACACAAAACGGAAGACAAAATTACTGAAGGGTAGCAGAAAGGAGAGAAGGTAGAAACCAAACATGAAAATAAGTGATCATGAAGTAGTTGAACTTCGGCAGCATAATAACGCTTGAGAGTCGGAGCAAGAAGGACATAAAAAGCAGACTGTCGAACACAGGCTTTAATTTAAGAGAGAAGTTACTAAGACCGAACGCTTGGGGCATAACATTTTACTGAGTCATGGACAGTGGAGGAAACCAGAACAGAGGAGAATCGAAGCGTTTGAGATGTAGTGTTACGGAAGAATTTTGAAAATTACCTGGACTAATAAGAATAAGGAATGAGAATCTTCTGCACAGAATTGACGAAGAAAGGAATGTATGAAAAACAGTGACAGGGACAGGGACACGATGGTGGGGCACGTGTTAAGACATCAGGGAATAACTTCGATGATACTAGAGGCGTTGTAGAGCGTAAAAACTGTTGAGGAAGACAGACACTGGGACACATCTAACGAATAACTGAGGATGTAGGGTGCAAGAGCTGCTACGTAATGAAGTGGTTGTGAGGCGGCTGTCTGTTTCGGGCTTCTCTCCTGACATTTTATCCTGTTTACAAGTTGAATTTGCATGCGAGGCTCTCTTGCTTCATTTACTTTTACTTGTCTACTTTTCACCCGTATTCTGCACTGATTACATGAGTGGTTAGGGGGTGGCTTGTAGCAATGTAGGTTACCCACCTCTCTGTAACTAATCTAACATTTCGATCCAATAATAGATTTTCCATCAAATGTGTCTGATATTGACCAAGGTAACTCGTTTCGCTGGAGTGGGAACAGGAGGAACATTCGCACGCTCCGGAAGAGTTGCGGGTCATTCAGAAGGCAGGTCACAAGCTAGCATACGGCATGGGCAGTTGGGCGATCCTTTCAGGGATTGTCCCTGTGGCTCATCTTGCGAGGATAGTGAGCGTCGTAACGGAAGACTAGTGTCCTTTGTACAGAAGGGAGAACTACTGGTGGAAGGGTTAAGAAATCTGCTTGTTACTAAACTTCAGATGGAGCCCCTAGCTGCCCATTTCCCGCTATCCTCTTGTGCGTGATCTCCAGACACGTTTCTCCAAGTGAAATATATAGTCACCCCTGTGTTGTGTCTGCAAATTTCCAAAACTTTTCCCTTCCCGTGGAAATGGTGTGTGAAGCCCAACAAAATCCCCGTTGACTTATGCCGGCCGGAGTGGCCGAGCGGTTCTAGGCGCTACAGTCTGGAACCGCGCGACCGGGACGGTCGCAGCTTCGAATCCTGCCTCGGGCATGGATGTGTGTGATGTCGTTAGGTTAGTTAGGTTTAAGTAGTTCTAGGGGACTGATGACCTCAGCAGTTAAGTCCCATAGTGCTCAGAGCCATTTGAACCCAACAAAATTTCCGACAAACAAGTCTGGACTTGGGAATGGGACGACACTCATTCTCGTTTCCATGTACACGTATCTCATTGGCGGATAATGAAATGAAATGATCGTATGGCATTGTTGGCCGGGAGGCCCCATGCAGGGAAGTTCGGCCGCCGTATTGCACGTCCTTTTTAGTTGGCGCCACTTCGGCAACTTGCGAGTCAATGATGAAATGATGATGAAGGCAGAGAAAATCCCTGACCCCACCGGGAATCGAACCCGGGACCCCGAGCGCGGCAAGCGAGAACGCTACCTCAAGACCACGAGCTGCGGACATTGGCGGATGGAAGTCCATTCACTAGCTCCCACATAAAGATCTATTGGTGGATAGATCTTTAACTTTATGTGGGAGCTAGTGAATGGACTTCCAGATATCTCATTGGAAGAGCACTTAGGACCGTTGTGGAACTAGTTAGAAAGATTACGCTAGTCACACGACGAGGCCCATACAACGGGCTTAAAGTGATTGTGCTGCAGCTTGTTTAATAGAAATGACAAAACCTTATGGTTATGCATCAAGTTTTTTAAAGTTGACTTAGGACATGGCTTGTTTTATGCAAACATTTGTATAATATTTTATGTTCTGAAGAAGACGTTCTTACTAACGTTGAAACCTAGGTAAACGATAAAGTTAACCTACAACTGTTGGCTGTATATCCTTATATAAACAACATCTGTTGCTGTCGCTGCATAAAAATGTTAAAAATTATGGAATTACGCCTTTCCGAAATCTGAAGGAAGACTATCAGAATTGAGAGATGCAGAGAGAATAGCTGAAAAAGTTAGTGGAGAAGTGGAATTCAAAGGGGGCCACATTAAACCAATGAGAAGACTGATGACTCAAAATACAAAAAAAGTTACCGCGCTGACAGCGCTTATACTCCAAGAATGAAATCGATTTCAGAACACTTTCGATGGATGGTACATAGGCGACAGCTGACACTGGAGATGGCTGCGGTCGCAAATCGCTGGGTGTACTAGGTACTAGCTGTTTAGTTTGCCTGCAGCAAGTTGCGTAGAGGTGCGTAGCTATGTAGCGGCAGGCGTTATTGGCATCGTGCAGTCGCAATGCGGTGGCCGGCCGTCAGTAGGCTGGACACGGCGGCGGGCGGGGGTGTCGTCGGCGCGGTCGGTACAGGAAATGCCAGACAGCCCCACCTGCCGCCGCCAGAGGTGTGCGCCCGCCCGGCCTTGGCATTTCCTGCGCGTGCCTTCTCAGCGAGCACCCCGCCCCGCCCGCGCCTTTACGGCGTCGTCTTGCCTCGTTCGTCCTGCGACGTCTGCTGCTGACTGGCGCCTCTCTCTAGGGCACTGGTTCCCAATCTTTCTGAGTCTCATAAGGTATTAGCTAGCGCCCTCCCCCCGTCCCCTCGTCCCATCATCGTCAGCCGGCCGGTGTGGCCGAGCGGTTCTAGGCGCTTCAGTCTGGAACCGCGCGACCGCTACGTCGCAGGTTCGAATCCTGCGTCGGGCATCGATGTGTGTGATGCCCTTAGGGTAGTTAGGTTTAAATAGTTCTAAGTTCTAGGGGACTGATGACCTCCGATGTTAAGTCCCGTAGTGCTCAGAGCCATTTGAACCATTTGAACCCATCATCGTCAACTTCAGAGCCTATCTAAACTTAAGAATGAAAAGAATTTTCTATGAACACTTTTATTTTTAAAATGATGAAAGATAAATACAGTATTTAGTTTTTCTAGGTGTTTCGTTAAACCACGAACTGATGAGTGATTGATACAATTGGCACTGCCTATTTTAATGATCTTTTTTAAAGAACAAAGAAGCCGTACTCAGTGCGGAACTTCCTGGCAGATTGAAACTGTGTGCCGGATCGAGGCTCGAACTTGGAACCTTTGCCGTTCGCGCGCAAGGGCAAGGTGGTAGAGCACCTGCCCACTAAAGGCAAAGGTCCCGATTTCGAGTCTCAGATCAGTACGCAGTTTTAATTTGCCGGGAAGTTTCGTATTCGGGGTAGTATGCATGTTACGTGTTACGATTTGAAGCATCTTTTAACTTTAATACTTAGTGCGTGAAACTTTCAACACAAGATTGTGCCTCTTAATGAGTACATTATGATAGCATTTGAAATATTTAAATCCCATCAGTAATTAAATACTCAAAATTAATTTTTCGTTGCCCCTGGAAGTCGTTCGATACGCAACTTGCTACCGAGACTGGGTGACGATTAGAGCTGTTTACTTACATAGAGCATGTGAAACCGCTTTATCGACATCATGCTCTATGTGTCCTGCCGAAATCTAATATTAGCCGCAATATTTTTGTTTTAAGGCTGTTTCAGTCCATCGTTTTACACGCCCCTGTTTCTCAGGAACGGGTAGACGTTTCAAGTTACAATTTATGTGACGTGCTGAGATCTATGGTCCCTTCGCGGTATAATAAACGTTAGCTTCCAAGTCAATGGATTCAAAAGCTACAGCTATTTATGTCATATTCAAACTTCTTCTCCTCGACGTATAACCATGATACTTGACAAAACTAGGTACTTGCCATTGATCTTTAATGCTTTTGGGAAGAAGTAAGGTTTCACAGTACAAGTAAAGGGAAAAATACGACAATTCTTCATTTGTAATTGTAAAGAAAAAATATTTCTTTTGTCATTTGTTATCCAACGTCAGACTCGAAATTAAAACGATCAACAGTTTTGCATTCAGGCCGCCTGGGTCGTAATGGTAAAAGTCAGACATCAGGCAAGGAATGACTTAATAGCTCATGAGTTGTCGAGGAGCGATTACTCCTCGTAAATATGGCCTTTCACATACAACTTGAAACGCCATATCTACGTGGAGTAATCGTTCCTGGACACATGCTGATGGATAAATTCTGAAACGCGTCATATGAGCAATAAAATCATTCTTAGCCTGGTGTCTGACTTTTACCATTACGACCCAGGCGGCCTGAATGGAGAGCTACTGATTATTATAATAATGGCTGCCTGCCTCCTGAATTGACTTTGTCACATTTGTATTATTAAAATTAAAACATTCTCGAAAATCTTGGAATCCCTTGGACCCATATTTTCCCAATATCGTGTAGATTACAGGCAAAAATGGTGGAGATTCTCGATTCCCGGAATGGATGAAGTGCCTACAAAAATAATTAAGTTTGAAACTTCCTGTCAGATTAAAACTGTGTACCGGACCGAGACTCGAACTCGGGACCTTTGCCTTTCGCGGGCAAGTGCTGTACTATCTGAGCTACCCAAGCAAGTCTCACGCCCCGTCCTCACAGCTGTACTTCTGCCAGTACCTCGTCTCCTACGTTCCAAACTTTGCAGAAGCTCACCTGGGAAACCTTGAAGAACTAGCACACTTGAAAGAAAGGATGTTGCGGAGACATGGCTTAGCCACAGCCTGAGGGATGTTTCCAGAATGAGATTTTCACTCCGTAGCGGAGTGTGCGCTGATATGAAACTTCCTGGCAGGTTATAACTGTGTGCATAATTATGTTTGTACGGAGACGTCAGAGCGCGAGTGCTACTCGCAGCTGTGCGAATTTTTTAGCTTCGTGAAGAAAGCCCCAAAATGCCTGCTCCACTAGGGCGTAGTTGGGCGGGACGGTGCTTCACAGAACACTCTGCCCCTGTTGCCTTCCGGCTATCGCGGTCGACATCTGCGCTGCCGTCTGCCGCCAGGGCACTGACCTCGCCGCGTCGCTCGGCTTGAGGGCGCCTCGGGGCGCCAGGGATCCTGCGAGAGTCTGCAGCAGTCGCTGGAGGCTTCCTACCTCCTAGCTGGGCGTAGGGCGCCGTCTGTGGGCTCTCATCTCACACGCGACTGAGGAATGGTAATCACAATGACTGGAAAGTCAGTTTGAATAGAATAGTTCGATGAGATGGCTTGCCAGACTGACATTTTGAGTCCAGCATTTTGACCTAATTGTCTTCGACAATTTTTGCGAGAGACTGTGTTTCACTGACCCGCCAGGGTAGCCGAGAGCGCTAACGCGCTGCTTCCTGGACTCGAGTATGCGCGCCGGTCCCGGATCGAATCCGCCCCGCGGTGTGTCGGCCAGCCTGGATGTGGTTTTTAGGCGGTTTTCCACATCCCGCTAGGTGAATACCGGGCTGGTCCCCACGTTCCGCCTCAGTTACACGCGTCGCAGACATTTGAAACACGTTCGCACTGTTTCACGATTTACCCTAGATGCAGACAGGTGGAGTGCACCGATTCCTTCCCTGGGGGTACGGGGTGGCGGCAGGAAGGGCATCCGGCCACCCCTAACACTAATCTTGCCAAATCCGTTCTAACCACGCCGACCCTGCGATCGCTGCGGGACTATGGGATAAGCGAAAGAAAGAAAGAACGAATGACTGTGCTTCACTCACTACCTCGTCTCCCACAGCGACGATTATCTGAAACTGTCATTATGACGTGGCGGCATGCACATGAGCTAAATGATGTCCCCTATTAAAAAAAAAGTACAATAATTATGTATAAGCTAAAGGGCCCTCTTTCGCAAGGTAAACTGTTATTCCTGGTTATACAATGCTTACGTTCATTATCAGCATCTATGATTACAATGTGTGTGTAATTGTGTCTCTCTGTTCTTCTAGACACCTCTATAAACATTCCTGGGTTCGCTGGTAGATTACAGTCACAATTTGCGTGAGAACGGAAATGGCAGTTTGACAGGGATTTCCAGCGTCTTCGTACATCCGTAGTTGAGGTGGAGGACAGTGGTACGTTAGCTGGTATAAATTTATATTAAAAGTTAAGAAATTCCTCCAGATGTATTTAAGGTGTCGATTTTATTTTGGCAACTAGTTTCAACGTTGTAACATCATCATCTTCAGGCCCGAGGTTCCATATTCGTTTTTTCGGTTTCTTATTATTCGTTTTGCGACGTTATGATTGACGTTATTTAAGTTATTTGAATAACTTGCTTCACTGTGTCTTGATGACAATGCTGTGTTATGGAAACATAACTCTATCTCTACCTTTCCCTCCCTGTCCTATTCTTTAATAATGGAACTTACCCTACATATGTCTGATTAGCAATGCATATTCTCTTTAGCACTGTTTATTATCCGTAAGTGTAACGGCTTGTCACGTAAGTTTTTTATATATACTCCCGTTTCATTTAATGCTTGAGATAGATCTGTAGTAACAACGTTCATGTATGTAATTATAACTTCATTTCTACTTACCGGTACCACATAAATTGTTAATTTCCAGAATGATTGCATTTAATGAAAACGGCCAAAATGTAATTAATTTCATTGAATTCGTCCATTATGTAATATGTTTATAATATATTTGTTTACATAATAACTCATAGATTACTGATGTCACATTGGTTGTTGTATTTATGGTATATTTTATAGGGCCTGAAGATGACGTTGTTACAACGTTGAAACTGGTTACCAAAATAAAATCGACACCTTAAATACAGCTGGAGGAATTTCTTCATTTTTAATATAAATTTCCAGTGTCAGTTGGAGGCGGTGAATTAGTTGTATAATTGCCCATCATTATAGCTTAAAAATACACGAAACTTAATTCGATTATTAAGACTTCTGACGAAGATCTTGTTCGACGCTCTGGGAATGACTTCACAAGTCACGGCAATAAAATCAGCGACCTTGGCTGAAAGGAGGGGGGGGGGGGGGTGCGGCCATTTGAGCAGTTGTGGGACGAACTTGGCACGACACCGAGGAGTTTAGGGACAGGTAGGTAGCTGTCGCGCGCTTCTGCGACGCGCGTGGTACACAGGATGGATAAAAAGTAACGTCAAGACGGTCATAATTCACACTAGACTTTATTGACACACGTTCACCGTACTTCATGCCTTCAATTTAATCGCCCCGCATCTCGAATCCCTACCCCTACACATATGGAAGGCGTCGTACACCGTCAGGTTGTCTATCTCTGGCGATGTCTCGCAAGGACCGCCCTGTGCCACGGATGATGTCGTCTCTTATGTGGTACCGCATGCTTGTTGGGATGTAAATGTGAAATCCGTTCGATCACAGCATAATAGCACGAAATACATTGAAACGCCAAAGAAACTGGTATATGCATGCTTATTCAAATACAGAGATATGTAAACATGAAGAATACGGCGCTGCGGTCGGCAAAGCCCATATAAGACAAGTGTTTGGCGCGGTTGTCAGATCGGTTACTGCTACCACAATGGCAGCTTATAAAGTTTTTAAGTGAGTTTGAACGTGGTGTTACAGCCGGCGCAAGAGCAATCGGACACAGCATCTCCGAGGTAGCGATGAAGTGGGGACTTTCCCGTACGACCATTTCACGAGTGTACCGTGAAGATCAGGAACCCGGTAAAACATCAAATCTCCGACATCACTGCGGCCGGAAAAAATCCTGCGAGAACGGGGCCAACGACGACTGAAGAGAATCGTTCAGTGTGATAGAATTGCAACCCTTCTGCAGATCGCTACAGATTTCAGTGCTGGGCCATGAACAAGTGTCAGCGTGGGAGCCATTGAACGAGACATCATCGATATGTGCCTTATGAGCCGAACCCCAATCGTGTACCCTTGGTGACTGCGCGACATAAAACTTTATGCCTCGCCTGGGCCCGTCAACACCGACATTGGACTGTTAATGACTGGATAGACGTTGCCTAGTCGGACGAGTCTCGTTTCAAATTGTACCAAGCGGATTGGTGTGAACGGGTATGGCGACAACCTCATGAATCTATGGACCATACATGTCAGCTGAAGACTGTTCAAACTGGCTGAGGCTCTGTAATGGTGTGGGGCGTACGCAGTTGGAGTGATGTGGGATTCCTGATACATCTAGATACGACTCTGGCACGTACGTACGCATCCTGTTTAATCACCTGCATCCATTCATGTCCATTGTGCATTTCGATGGACTTGGGCAATTCCAGAATTGCTACACAGTGGCTCCAGGTACACTCTTATGAGTTTAAATCCTTCCACTTGCTACCTAATTCCCCAGACATGAACATTGTAGAGCATATCTGGAATGCCTTGCAACGTGCAGCGGATTTATGGAAAGCCCTGCAGGATCCGTGGTGTCAGTTCCCTCCAGCACTACTTCAGACATTAGTCAAGTCCATGTCACGTTGTGTTGCGGCACTTGTGCGTGCTCACGGGGGTCCTATACGACGTTAGACAGGTGTACCAGTTTCTTTAGCTCTTCAGCGTGTTTTATTGATTGTGGCATTTCCGGCTGTGAAACTTTACATTTCGAATTTCAGTTCGTGGTATGTGCATGAACGAGAATGTAATGACGTTATGTTGCGTACGTAATTTGTGAAAGATGAAGGTGTAATTTGGTAACGTATCCAGTTCTCAATTGCTGCGCAGTGGAGTATAGCAGCTACCCAAAGCCATCTTCTCCTAATTCGTTTGAGGAGTGTAGTTATTTAGTAATGCGAAAACTACACTTGCACATGTGTGTACTTTCTCTGACGGCGAAAACTTAGATTCCCACAGCCGTCAAATGGGGTGCCCCTCGCTTCTAGAGAAAGTTGTGTGGGAGCGCATTTTGCCGCAGAGTCAGCTCGCCTCGACTGCGTTGGGAGGCCGAGTTCTGAGAGGTTCGTTGCAGTCCAAAGAAGAAGCTAATGTGAAGGGAGGCCGCGCGCTCCGTGAATGAGGTCCACGGCGGACAGGTACTTCAGGTATGGCACCTTACCGGTCGCGGCAGGCATTCCCTGCTCCCAGGAAGGCGGTGCGGTGCGCGCGGCTGGACACTCCGACTCGGCTGGAATTCTGCCAAGGTTTCCCAGCTGCTAGCTAGAGCCCTCGTTACGTGTGAGATACGGCCGTAGGGGGAAAGCGCCAGCGCGGGTCAGCGTCACGCGTTTTCGCTTCGTAGCGTCCCAGTTCTCGAGTTCTCGCCTGCACACACACGCGCACACACACACACACACACACACACACACACACACACACACACACACACACACACACACACACACACGCGCGCAGACTCGAACCTCCGATGGGGGGAGCTGCGGGAACCGTGGCAAGGCGCCCTAGACCGCGTGGCTATAAAGTAGTGCCTCCTGCCAAGTATGAGGGCCTGGTGAGAGATTTCGCCTGATGTCACGCAGCCCACATAGCACAACTGTCATGCGTTTCCTTCTCGCTGACCGTTCTCGGCCGCACTCTGCAGGGGTAATGAAGATGCTCCTGTGGTGTTTTCGATTGGGAAGTATTTGATCACCCATAATATGCTCCCCCTGAGTTTCATCTCTGGTCGCATAAACCGCTGGCGTGAAGGAAACATTGTGGCACAGACAACGAGTGTCAGAGCAGCGTGGAGAAATGGCGGCGAGCACACGCGCCTGTCTTCTATCACGAGAGTATTGGAAAGATTGTACAATTGTGCGACAAATGTCCAAGTCAGAGCGGTGACTATGTAGAGAATTAGTTGGAAGGGGCAGCTTACTGTTGTAAATAAAGCTTTTTTTATTTTCATAGTGGTTTCCATTTCGTGACTGATCGGGCCTTACTTTCGGAATAGCACTCGTAACTTTACCGGATTCGAGTGAAACATCTGGTATAACGTATTGTGACGTAGCTAAATTGCCGTATTGAAATGTTTTAGTCGCTATTTCACATTTTTCAGTCTACATCGTAGTCACGGTCGTCGCTTGTTTCATTTTTGCTTTCAGAAGGGTGGTTGTGTCGGTTTGCCCACTGGGGGATGGTTCGAAAAGCTTTTGTTTATCTTTAAGAATTGTCATTTTCTGGACTCGCAAGAGGAAAGGAACTGAAGATGTCAGAAGCCAATAGAATACGACAAGCGTCGTTTTCTCACGGAGATATTTGCGAGTAAAATCTTCTTAGAAACGCCAGGTATCCTTACTCCGAGCTTCCTGCGCGTCTTCGGATAGCTGAGCAACCGGCAACGGAGCAGCTCCGATTATGGGATATCCTTGCGTCATAACTATGTGGACTAATGTCGGCATCCGACTTTATTGCAGAATGTTATGAGTCCGGTGAAGTTGGCATCCGACCATCGAGAAATAAACATTTTTTTTCAGAGTTCTTCATCGATATATTGTAGTTTTAGAGCTATTTATACAAATTTGAATAGGTTGGCAGCATTACGCGAAACAAACAGAGTTACTCGCATAAATTTTAATCTTGTAAAAAGAGGTTTGCCAATTTGGAAAAAAAAATTATGATCACAATTCCCAAGAATTCTACAGAAAACCTTCATAACATCTTTTTGCGCAGATAATAGTTTATGAGACAATCGCAATAATGAAGGACCCATTTTTACCGTGTGACGCTGCTACACGGTAGAAAAAAGACCGTCCATTGAAAACGCACAAATACGTACACGCAACTACATTTGAACTCGCTAACAGTACTATTAAGGTAGTTGGAGAGCTATTTATAAAAGAGGAGCCACGCAGAGCAAATTTGTAGCCAACTAGTTCAGTTTTAAGTCGATACATGTCATTTCACCAGTTAAAAATATCCTAAACATACCTTCTCTAATGCTACCCATTTTATTTTATACTGACAAATAGGTAGGATCGCTGTCTTATATTAAACAGGCGAGACACACAGTATCTGAAAAATGTGCCTGTGTCTGTTACGGCCCGTATCATAGAGATTTGAGACTGGGAAGACCAAGTATGCACCGATGAAACCTACACAAGGTTTCGCGGGACTACAGTCGGAAGCGCATCTTTGTTTTCTATTGGGTCCAGCTTTTGAGGCGTTTTGGTCCAGTGTGCGCAGGCATTTACTTCAATCTAGATCTTATGGATGAACATTTCACATGATCGTTGCTCTGTGAATGCATGTTGGTTTCTATAGATGAGATTCTCTCATTCCAGAGAGTTCCATCATGCGCGAGCAGAAATTGTCTTCTAAAACTCTACAACAGATTCACGAAAGTGATACAGGCCTTTAGTATGTGGGCCTGTACGACTGTTCTTGAAAACAGGGATAACCTGTGCATCTGCCCAGTCAACAGGAACCTTTCCTTCTTGCTGTGACCTACGGTACAGGAGCACGGCTGAGTAAACTGGCCAATAGGCACGGACAAAATGGTTCAAATGGCTCTGTACACTATGGGACTTAACATCTAAGGTCATCAGTCCCCTAGAACTACTTAAACCTAACTAACCTAAGGACATCACACACATCCATGCCCGAGGCAGGATTCGAACCTGCGGCCGTAGCGGTCGCGCGGTTCCAGACTGTAGCGCCTAGAACCGCTCGGCCACTGCGGCCGGCTAGGCACGCACAGTCTCAGACGTGCCTACATGCTTATTTGCCAGTTCACTTGTCATGGTTACCTGACAAAAGAGCGTATCCCCTGCGAACGAGACTCCTACCTCCCTCAGCACAACTCAACTTTCCACACATCTTACGCCGCACTGTAAACACTGATGTCATAACGTCCATATTCGCGCGTCTTGGCTATTTCTCCACCGCTACCGTCAGTTCCCTGTCACACGCGGATGTTAGCGTTCCTCTGAGGGCTGCGCAAATTCCCGGCAAGGCTGTTATCCGGGACACAAAATGCGATTTGCTACGTACGCATCAGCATGCGAACAATGCTCGTTTAAGGCAGAGTCATGAACGTCGCACAATCGTGGGCGCGTCAGACAGCTTGGTTAGCATACACCTGGCCGGGACCAGTCTTAATTGTGATGCAAATCGCAGCAGCCCAGCATCTCGCGGCTATCGTTAGGGATTCAGGTGACAAATGACGGCATGCAGATTGCGCTAATCTCGTAGCCGCGCCACAATGGCATTACGTCACGTCCTGACGCCGTGTAATTAACCGTGGAGAACTGGGGATGGCCATTTACTGAGAAGTCGGTGTCCTCTGCCTAGTGATATTACGACACGCAGTTGCTAATGCCAGCGTTACACTAGTCAGAATCTGTGTCAGCAACTGCCCTGTGATGTCGTTCGAGATGGGACTGGGGATTTAGATTCGCACCCGGCAATTCTGAGTAGACTTTCTACGCTTTACTGGAACTTGTGGCGAATGCCGGGGTAGTTCCATAGGAAAGGCTGCGGATTATTTCTTCTCCATTTCTTTCGTAGGTAAGTCATTGCTCTGTTTCTAGTTGTCCACCTAAAGGCGAGACGATAAACCATAATCATCCTTCGTTCTCTCCGCGCCTACACGCTGGTACAGTTCAGTGACATTAAAAAAAAATCAGAACGTCACCTTTTTCCCATCCCTTTTCCCTCCCTTTATTATTGACTTTTTTTGGTTTCTTAACCATGTAGCCATCCATAATTTACACATTTACGTAACTGTTAATAATAGACAGTTTTCCTCTTGCGGTGATTTACATTTTACTGTCCGCCCCCGGTAGCTGAGTGGTCAGCGCGACAGAATGTCAATCCAAAGGACCCGGGTTCGATTCCCGGCTGGGTCCGAGATTTTCTCCGCTCAGGGACTGGGTGTTGTGTAGTCCTAATGATCTTAATTTCATCCCCATCGACGCGCAAGTCGCCGAAGTGGCGTCAAATCGAAAGACTTGCACCCGTCGAACGGTCTACCCGACGGGAGGCCCCAGTCATACATTTACATTTTACTGATAAAATTAGGCTGTTGCAATCACAGAATAAAAAAATAAATTCATTTATAATTTCACCCAGTTTTTGAACCATTTTTCGTAATTGCTGGATCAATTCTAGAAATTTCATCGTGAATTCGATATTTTAACTGTTATAAACTTCTCGGCCTGTCTGTTTCACTCTCGCCTTCACATAACCGCGCAGGTAAAAGCCTGGCATAGAGTCTGAAGGTTTTCCGAGCACCGATTGACTTTAGATTCGATGCAGTGGCAGTTGTACGGAAGTTTCTTACCCATTTCAGTATTGTTCCACGAGCTGGAATTGGATATCGCGGCTGACTCTTATGCTTACGAAAGGCACGTTCAAGCACAGAACAAATTCTTCGTAGCGAAAATAGCCCTCCAACGCGGACGCACGGTGTTGCTTCGACCAGTACGACGTGGTTACTAACCCGCATGTCACCATCACCGTGTCTTGTTTTTAGAGTGCGTTATTCAAATTTGAAGTCGTAAAAACCTTGTGAAACACCCTATATAAAAAACTCTCATCTCTCTCTCTCTCTCTCTCTCTCTCTCTCTCTCACACACACACACACACACACACACACACACACACACACACACACGTTAACAAAATCTGTAACAATCAGAATAACATAGTTATATCTCAGTTATAAAGAATGTGCTATTACTTTCTTCGTAAGTAAAACTGAATTTACTTATTATCTTTTTCTCCCGTGTTTGCATTGAGAATAACTGCAAACAGGTAAAGCTGAAGCACACTTCTTCTATTCGGGAAACTTCCTGTGTACTCACTTGTGGAAATCATTTCCGTCTCTAGTCTGATATTTACGAATTTAGCTGTTTAATGTTGAAAATCGTCTGCGTATTTTCAGGATACATGCGTGCCTTTATACAGCACTGCCCATTTGTGTAAACCTAGTCATTTTATAGATCCGGACCCAATAGCTGTATGCCAACCCTTTCCTGATAGATGCTCAGCGTTTTCAACTGCCTCCCAATTACGTGATCGTGATCGGTTACTTCTTTGACATACGAGTGGTTTGTTCACACTTCTTGTGAAAGTACGAGATTGTCGACTTAATGGCAGCTTCACTGCTGTTTTCTACGTCATACGCTCGAATAGTGTTCGTGCGTGTCTGTGGAGCGGGGTTTCCCGATTTGTTTTCCGATAACAGTAGTACCCGATGGGAAGTGAATAAGTGCTCCACGAGAAACTTAATAACATGACGGCTTTTTTGAGATTTTGACGATACTAATTTTAAAAAAAAATTATTATGACATTAAATTGAAGTAATCATTCAGTAAAACTTCTCATTTTTAAAACTCTATTTATCATCAAAATAAACAAGGTGTTTCATCAAAATACCAGGATTCTCACAGTGTTCTCAGAAGAAAAGTTTGGGAATGCGTGCTGTAGAAAAACAAAGTATTATTCATTTTCTTATGCTGAGAACATGGTTTTCTATGTCTGTATTTGGAAGTATCACCTGACTGCTTTGTCTGACTGATATTCGACTTCCGAACTTCAGGTACCGTAAATATGAAAAATTACAAAAATGCTATTGCCGTGTAGTCTCCTTGTAACACCTTAGACGGTATAGACCGCGAATGACGTCATTACATTGAAACCAACATCCTGGTCAGCTGACTTGAGGTGGCATCCAAGTGCTTTCTGCCCCTGGAATAGTATTCAGTTTATTGTACTTGTCCCTTTTTTTAGTCTAAATAAAATGGAAATGTCGTGTGGCTAGGGCCTCCCGTCGGGTAGACCGTTCGCCTGGTGCAGGTCTTTCGATTTGACGCCACTTCGGCGACCTGCGTGTCGATGGGGATGAAATGATGATGATTAGGACAACACAACACCCAGTCCCTGAGCGGAGAAAATTTCCGACCCAGCCGGGAATCGAACCCGGGCCCTTAGGATTGACAGTCTGTCACGCTGACCACTCAGCTACCGGGGCGGACTTTTAGTCTAAAAACACTGATTAGTTATTTTAGTTTTTGTCATAGTCATAAGTTACAACATGAAAAAAAGTTCCACTCGCTTCATGATCTAACACGTGGAGGGGTGGGCCGTACAGGGAATAGGCAAAATAATGTGAACACCAGTACTTACTTTGGAGTGATTTATTAATAAGGTGTTGGACCCACATTTGCCCGTAATACAGCTACGATTCTACTTAGAATACTGGCATATGATGATTCTATAGTCTCCAGTGGAATGTTATGTCTCTCTTCGGTCGGAAACTCTGCTAACTCTTGTAGTGAGAGGAAGGCGGAAATCTGCTCCGGAATTTGCGCTCCAATACCGCCCGCAAGGGTTCGATAATGTTCAAGTCCGGGGACTGCGCTGGCCAGGGAAGACTCTGCAGTTGAGTTGCATGTTCCTCATACAACAATTGTACTGCCCTGGCTGTGTGAATGGCTACATTATCGTCCTGAAATATGGCACCTTTGCTGTGGAGCAACATTTGAATCATGGGGCGTACCGGATCTCACACACAAAAAAAAAAAAAAAAAAAAAAAAGGTTCAGATAATCGTTGGCTGTAACATGGTTTTTGAGAGTAATGATGGGACCAGCAGAATATCATGATATGGCTGCCCACACCATCATACTTCCACCTCCATGCTTAACCGTTGGAATCAAGATGAATGTTCGCTTTATGGAGTTCTCGGCGGACAGTGTCGATAGGTACAGGGTATTGTAGATGGCTATTGAGCTCTGCAGTCATTTTAGCTGTCGTAGTTTTGTGCTATTTTGAACAATTAATGTTAGCTTCCGACGATCTCTGTCATTTAGTTTTTATTTGCGCCCACTATTATATTTGCACGATGATGTCTTCCCATGTTGTGTGTAGGCTGTCACTACTGTTGAAACAGTTGCTCTTGAAACATTCAATAAGTTGGCTACTGATGATCCAGCTAATCGGGCCCTCACAATCTGCCCTCTTCGGGACTCTGTTGGGTCTTTCATTGCACGTCGACCTCGGCCTCTGAATGCAAATACGAAGTGTGCACTACTCGTAAATAACCTGCACTGATGCCTCGTCCGTACTGAACACGCACAGTCTAGCGCGACACTTGCCTTACCTGCGTTGTTGACGGTCAAACACAATCACAGCATTACTACCACTGTTCACATTATTTTGCCTCTCGCCGAACGGTGTTACTTCACAATTGCCTCATGATGTTCAGAAAACAATTGTTAAATACAGAAAGAGAAACTGAAAACACAAACACTCCAGTGGCTAGAGCTTCTCGCCAAGTTTTTAACTCACCCAACAGGCGCTCAAAATGGGTACCGTTTGTGACGCGCAAAATGTCAGTTCGTGCGTGCAAACATTGACACAAATTGCCCGGAAAGGCACGACAGCAGCCCGGTTTGCAAATGTGTTCGTCGGGTTTGCCTACTTGCAGGCGAGATCTGTTTGATGCGACTACACGGAGCAGAATGTTAATAATAAATGTTTAAGGCAGCACAACCTATAGCTGCAATGTCTAATTATAAGAATTTTGCGAACTGTTAGCAGCTGCCAGTGGGACATGAATAGCAATAACATACAACAAAATTCCACCGGTTCTCTGATAATTTATCGTGAGACATATCCGTCTCAATAGTAGCGAAAGCGTTAAAGAAATTAATGTACTCAGTCTTCTTGCAGTGTTTCCTTACATTCTACTCAGTTTGCCTTTTTGCTAGCGTATCTCTGGAATTTCTGTCGGATAGTTTCTGGAGGAAAAGGTCGTCAGCGCATGCACATAAGCCGCATCGGGTGCGAGGGTGGTCAGGGAGCTAATTACTGCTGTTCGTACGAAAACTGCCCTGAGACAAGACGTAAGTTATACAGCCTGTGTTCACCCGGAAGGCACTTAGTGTCTGCAGGCAGTGAAAGTGGCATGCAGATAAGGGCCGGGTAATACACGTACGTGTTGCGCTGTGGCTTTTCACGGCACTTTACGGGCCTTCCTGGAGCGTTAGTTGTGGCGTGTCGGTCGTGATTGGCCACTCACCCGCGCGCGCAACCTGCTACGTGTTCCACCGGCTCCCCGCACACGCGCCCGTAAGGTGGAAAGCCGTCGCCGGCCGGCTGCGTTACTTTACGTTTTTCCGGACACGGCTGCTGCGTCATCCATATTCATCGCGGCGCTACTGTCCGCAGCCACTAATGAGCTCCGAGCTCTGGGCGCCGTCCAGCCGGCACCGTCTAATGGCCACCGCCTCGAGAAGTACCGCGCGCCTGCAGCGCTAGCCGCACCAGCGTCCGGTGTGTTTGACCGCCTGCAAGGAGACCACGCGCCAGTCGGGTTTTTCTGATTTTTTTGTCGTTATGGTACGCGAAGATAACAACTCAAATACACTACTGACCATTAATATTGCTACACCAAGAAGAAATTATAAACGGGCATTCATTGGACAAATATATTGTACTAGAAGTGACATGTGATTACATTTTCACGCAATTTGGGTGCATAGGTCCTGAGAAATCAGTACCCAGAACAACCACCTCTGGTCGTAATAACGGCCTTGATACGCCTGCGTATTGAGTCAAACAGAGCTTGGATGGCGTGTACAGGTACAGCTGCCCATGCAGCTTCAACACGATACCACAGTTCATCAAGAGTAGTGACTGACGTATTGTGACGAGCCAGTTGCTCGGCCACCATTGACCAGACGTTTTCAGTTGGTGAGAGATCGGGAGAATGTGCTGCCCAGGGCTGCAGTCGAACATTTTCTGTATTCAGAAAGGCCCGTACAGGACCTGCAACATGCGGTCGTGCATTATCCTGCTGAAATGTACGGTTTCGCAGGGATCGAATGAAGGGTAGAGCCACCGGTCGTAACACATGTGAAATGTAACGTCCACTGTTCAAATTGCTGTCAATGCGAACAAGAGGTGACCGAGACGTGTAACCAATGGCACCCCATACCATCACGCCAGGTGATAAGCCAGTATGGCGATGACGAGTACACGCTTCCAATGTGCGTTCACCGCGATGTCGCCAAACACGTATGCGACCATCATGATGCTGTAAACAGAACCTGGATTCACCCGAATAAATTATGTTTTGCCATTCGTGCACCAAGGTTCGTCGTTGAGTACACCTCGCAGGCCCTCCTGTCTGTGATGCAGCGTCAAGGTTAACCGCAGCCATGGTCTCCGAGCTGATAGTCCATGCTGCTGCAAACGTCGTCGAACTGTTCGTGCAGATGGTTGTTGTCTTGCAAACGTTCCCATCTGTTGACTCGGGGATCGAGACGTGGCTGCACGATCCGTTACAGCCATGCGGATAAGATGCCTGTCATCTCGACTGCTAGTGATACGAGGCCATTGGGATCCAGCACGGCGTTCCGTATTACCCTCCTGAACCCACCGATTCCATATTCTGCTAACAGTCATTGGACCTCGACCAACGCGAGCGGCAATGTCGCGATACGATAAACCGCAATCGCGATAGGCTACAATCCGACCTGTATCAAAGTCGGAAACGTGTTGGTACGCATTTCCCCTCCTTACACGAGGCATCACAACAACGTTTCACCAGGCAACGCCGGTCAACTGCTGTTTGGGTATGAGAAATCGGCTGGAAACTTTCCTCATGTCAGCACCTTGTAGGTGTCGCCACCGGCGCCAACCTTGTGTGAATGTTCTGACAAGCTAATCATTTGCATATCACAGCGTCTTCTTTCAGTCGGTTAAATTTCGCGTCTGTAGCACGTCATCTTCATGGTGTAGCAATTTTAATGCCCTGTAGTGTATCAATCCTCCGGAGCAATGCGGTGCAACTTTCATAAATTCTCGAGAACATCGATTTTGAAATTTTCTGTGCGTCTTTAAGACTCTAAAGTGAGGTCGATTTTTTTGCCAGACAACATGACTCTGTAGTACTCATCACCACGTCGACATCCCAGGTTTGACTCGCGGCCGTAGTAAAGTTTTAAACAAAGGTGCTTGTTCCGTGAGTATTTACGTGAAGCGTAGAATCCATAAAGATGAAAAACTAATAATTGCTAATGTCTTTTTAATTTAAACAATGTTTTATAAAAGATGAGTAATTAAGAATTTACTTTTGCAATGAAGCCTTGATTTTGTGTACGATATGTAATTACAAATAAAGAGACGTGCATTTTCCATATATATTTGATTTATACTTCAATAACGAAGATATTCGAACCGAACAAAAAAACAAACTAGAAGAACAGTGACTGACACGAGTCACAAACCAGAGATTACCAGTCTCTAGCATACTAGCCTTTTTTCCATTTTTATGTATTTTACGCTTCACGGAAACCCTCATAGAGGATCTGTATTTTTCTAAGAATTTGCATCGGCCAGGATTCGAACGAGTGAGGCCTACATAGCAGGCGATGGTACTACCGGAGAGCCACTCTGCCTGTCGGGAAAACTCTCCTTTCTTTACGGTGTTAATGACGCTCGGAAAACCTCAGATTCGATTCTCTCGAGAGTTTTTTGGAGTTCCATCGAACTGCTTTGTCTGGCTGATATTTTTGACTTCCGAACATCGCGTACCGTAGATATATAAAATTACAAAAAGCCCATTGTCGTATGGTTTCCTTGTTACACTATAGACCAGTGGTTCCCAACCTGGGAGTAATTACCCCCGTAAGGGTAAAGTGAAATTTTCTGAAGGGTAAAAACTAAACGATTCGATTGTGTTTGGGTCACGAAACTAAATTATTTTCAAAATACTATGACTATTATCACAGTTTTGTAACACTGTAATACCTATTATGTAAGTTTTCAATAATTACTTTTTCTCAATTAGCAGCAAAAATTCGGTAGAGATTACGGGTTCGTCACATAGCCCAGCCATTATACGCGTATTTTGTGCTTTGTCCCATACATCATGTATACACGTAACACCGAGACTCGAACTCGGGACCTTTGCCTTTCGCGGGCAAGTGCTCTACCAACTGAGCTACCGAAGCACGACTCACGGCCGGTACTCACAGCTTTACTTCTGCCAGTACCTCGTCTCATTCTGCTAAATGCTAAACATCTCAAGAAAATGTCTTCTCCAAGTTGTAGATAATACTTTGCTTTGTTACTCGCTTCGCAACAGAAAAATGAATTAATTGATAGCACGACACAGTGGTAACTACATAAGGGCTGCTATAGTGCTGTATGCGGTTATTATTATTATTATTATTATTATTATTATTATTATAGTGCTTAAACACAAAGCATTAACAGCCTCAACTCGTCTAATTTCTGCCAGTTCAGAGGTAAGGAGTGCACAGATGAAATGATTTACGAACAGTAAGTATAGTGCACACGTTTGAACTTGTTTGATTTTAAATGGCGTTGCAGTGTGCAGGTGAAGCAAGTGCCGCAATCGAGAGGAATAATGCAGGGGAAGCATGTTCTGAAACAAGTGTCTGCCCTCACTGTGGACAGTTAGCTTTCTCTTCTGAGGAGGAGTTGTGGGTAGCACTTGCGATGCACCACGAATTACTTCGTCATTTATTGTAAAACACACACGCACACACACACACACACACACACACACACACACAAACTAAATATCCTTCATCTTTCATCATTTTAAAAATAAGACTATTCCAAGAAAAGTCATTCATTCTATGCTTTAATTAGATGATAAAGTTCGTGATAATGTGGGGGAGGCGGGGGGTGCAACAAAGGCAAGAGGGGGCGGGGGTACTAGCTAATGTCTGTACTCAAGGTTAATGGTCTAAGAAAGTTTGGGAATCACTGTCCTGGACTGTACAGACGACGAATGGTGTCTTGACATTGAAACCAGCATCCCGATCAGCTGACTTCTGGCGGCATCCAATAGCGTTCTGCTGCTGGAATAGAGTTAAATTGATAGTACTTCAATTGTAGTGTTTTCAGTAAAGGTTTCTTTCTTGCAGTTATGAAAAATCGTGCAGCGTATGGTTGTACCGAAAGATATGTGAAAGGACATTATATTTTGTGCCACAGCTAAAGTTGTTAAAAAAATGCGAACACATTTTTCGAGTTTAAGTCAGTGAATTTGTTGACTGGAATGAGGAGTGACGTCGTTACCAGTCAGATGCGGGTGGTCTTTCAGCTGTAAGAAGTTGGTCACTAGCAAAGACTGTGGTCATTAGGTCATTTCGTCGGTTTAACTTATGGGTGTAAAACTATTTCTTTTGGCCAATATCTCAACATTTCATCAACGTAGATATTAAGAAGTATTGGGGCGAATTGCACCCTTGTCGTAATCCTCGATTTCTCTATTCCGGCAATGGCATTTTCGCATTTTTGGTACATTTTTTGGATTACTCTTAGTTAGTGGTTTGGTATGCCTCTCCTGCCTATTACTGAACACAACACTCTGCTATGTACATTGTCAAAGGACTTTCACGTTGTCAATAAACTTCAGATGCGTTTCTCTATTACATTCTACGTAAGTGATTTTCAAATATTTATCCGATGAAGAAATGGTTCAAATGGCTCTGAGCACTATGGGACTTAACTTCTGAGGTCCTCAGTCCCCTAGAACTTAGAACTACTTAAACCTAACTAACCTAAGGACATCACACACATCCATGCCAGAGGCAGGATTCGAAGCTGCGACCGTAGCGGTCGGGCGGTTCCAGACTGTAGCGCCTAGAACCGCTCGGCCACTCCGGCCGGCTATTTATCCGATGACAAAAGTGTTGTCTGAAGAGGACGAATTCCTGAAGCCAGTTTGCTCCTCCAACAAGATATTTTCTAAAATCGTTGCGAATCTTTCCGTTATTATCATTGAAAATATTTTTTATCGTCTGTTGAGTAGAGATCTCTTTCTTTAACTTCAGAAAGAAGTTACTTCTCGCGCGCACAAAATGAGACTTAGGTGAAAATGGCTAACGCAGGGTTCCCGTTATTACTCAGGGATTCAGTAACACGTCGGAAGCAAGGTCAAAAGTGACAGTTGGCAGCAGACGAACCTCAAGATGGTGCGTGTCACTTTCACGTGTCAGGAACCGTGACGCCATCGCCTAGAGTGCTCGAGTAATAAATATAAATCACGGCGGCAGCTTTGAATCTCATGGACCATCATCCGACACGCAAGCAACCACTTCACCGCACCGCTGTCGGTAATGGAGTGTCCAGGACATCGTCGTGGTTAATTTAATTTCCTGAGATCTCGGCGGGATCCGTGATTAGTGTTACTAATGGGCGACGCTTTCTCTCTGGGGCCTGAGCCATGCTAACTGCTGCCGCAGTGTAGAGACATCTGATGGTTACATCGATACGGAAGCTGGAGGGAAACGTTAAATTAGTCGACACCGGCACCTTCTTACACTATGGAACTAGGTGGAACCAGGAAGAGTTTCAGAACGACACTAGTGGTAGTCACTCGTCTGAGAGAGACAAAAATACTTGTAGCATCTTGGAGATCAAGTACTTCGCCGATTTTCGTGAAGTTTACAAAAGATTGTTATCATGTGGGTTGACCAGATAGAAGAAGGTACCAGTTCTTTAGATCTGATAGGACTCGTAAATCGTATGGAATCATTACATCTGAGTCAAGTGACGGAGGTCATTGCGGACTGTACGAAATGTAGTCGGCATTTATAGCTCTTTCTATTCATAGCTGAAATCAAGAATTTATTTTTTAACAATTGAATGATTTGCATTAGAGTTACACATTTAGTGGTACTATTAACCCAGTCTCTTCTAAATTTCCGATATTTTACATTTGGCCAAGTGGAACGGCAAAAAGGAGTTTGAAACATAAGACAATTCTTTCTTTTTACAAGCGGCAGAATTACAGTTCTTCAATGAATTCCTGTATTTTTGTCCACGAGTCATTTATTTCTCTGCTTCCACAGAATAAGACAAAATACCAGTTTGGCAAGAAACACTTAGTTTACTGACGATTTCTTAACAATACGTGTGATATGTTGTATTATGTTTTCATAAGAAATGACATCCGTTTCCTGGGTTTTTACGCAAAATAAGCATTCGTGTTTCACGGTGTTAGCTTAATCCTGTACGGACCGCAATAACAGGATAAGAAACAACAGGTATTAGAAAGCGTTGATTACAGAGAAAACTCCTGTGGTGACTTAGATAGCAACATTCCGTCCGTCTCAAAATCTTCGTCCTTCGTGGAAACGCGGACCAACGCAGGCCTACTCATACGAGACGCACATATAATGTACCTTATTATTCAGTCGTTAACATACAGAAAAGTACACAGGTGTGCAAAACTTTCGCTCACTGCCAAGTAACACAGCTCGATGGCACTTGGATGATACACTGAAAGAACTGCAATAGTATATACAGAAGTGAAAGAAACAAGCAATAAAGTCGAACAGACATGACACATATTCAAACGCATAATTACACTGAATCATCGTGATTCATGGTGGTCCCAGGATCTTAAAAACGGTGGTACATGGTTCTTAATAGGATGTGTGAAGGACAATGCATACTCCACAACTTGCTTCCAAGTTGTGACAATGTTGGTAAGGAATTACTGTGGTAGGCTGCTGCACTCCTCTGTCAGTGCGGTTGACAGCTACTGGCTGGTCGATGAGGCATGTGGGCGTGTTGCAGTATGTCTCCCCCCAACGCAATGGGGTTTAAGTCGAGGGAACGGCAGGCCAGTCCATTCACCGAATATCCTCTCATTCCAAGAGCTGTTCCGCCTGCGCTGTTGGAAGCGCTATAAAAATGAAGTCAGGGCGGAGTGCACCCCTGAAAATACGCACGCAGAGTACGCAGTCACATTAACGCTAACCAGTGAGTGTACTGTATAGATTTGTAAGTCAGTACGCCCCTACAATTTATGCCTCTCCGTGCCATAACACCTTGCACCACCAAGACAACCAACTCCGACAATGTTCCTCGGTGCATTACGTGTTCGCAGCTTTTGACGTGTGAGGGTACGTCCAACACTGTCGGACTTGATCTTTTTGTTGGTCCAGGTGCACAATCGACCATGCAGCGGTTGTCAGCCGCGCTGGTGGAAGAATGAACGACCTACCACGAGAACTCCTTACGAACCTTGTGGCCAACATGGGAGAACGTTGCAGAGCAGGCGCTGCCGCATTAAGAACCATGTCCCGCCCTCTGTGATGTCCAGGGGACCATCATGAATTGCAGTCTTTGCACTGTACTTATTGTCTTCGAATAAAAGTGACATTTCTATTCGTCTCAATGTCCATTTCTTTCAGTTGCCTTCTGAGCTACAATGTCGCAGTTCTCTCTATGTATGGTCCGAGTTCCATCTATACTCATGCTCATAAATTAAGGATAATGCTGATACATGGTGAAACAACGCTCTGGTGGGGGGTTTCCGGGTGTAAATCACCTCGGGGTATAAACAACTGGTGCATTAACCTGCAGTCGTCGCACGGTGGCGCTGGCAGCAGTCCGCGTGCGCGGAGGTGTGTCGGTGCATGTCAGAGCACGGTGCAGCGAGTAAGTCTGCAGACGTTTTCAGACGTGGTGGCTGTGTGTTGAAAATAGCTCAAAGAACATATATTGATGACGTTGTGAGGGGTAGAATACTAGGGCGACAGGAGGCTGGTCAAACACAGCAGATCGTAGCACAGGCCCTCCGTGTGCCACAAAGTATGATCTCAAGATTATGGCAACGATTCCAGCAGACAGGAAACATGTCCAGGCGTTACAGTACGGGACGTCCACAGCGTACAACACCACAAGAAGACCCATATCTCACCACCAGTGTCCGCAGACGGCCACGGAGTACTGCAGGTAGCCTTGTTCGGAACCTTACCGCAGCCACTGGAACAGTTGTTCCAGGCACACAGTCTACAGATGACTGAACAGACATGGTTTATTCGCCCGGAGGTGCAAGGTGCATTACATCGACCCATGGTCACAGGAGAATCCGTAAAGCCTGGTGTCAAGAACACAGTACATGGTCATTGGTACAGTGGTCCCAGGTTATGTTCACGGATATAGTCTGAACAGTGATTCTCGCCGGGTTCTCATCTGGCGTGAACCAGGAACCAGATACCACCCTCTTAATGTCCTTGAAAGGGACGTGTATGGAGATAATGGTTTGATGGTGTGGGGTGGGATTATGATTGGTGCACGTACACCCCTGCATGTCTTTGACAGAGGAACTGTAACAGGTCAGATGTATCGGATGTCATTTTGCACCAGTATGTCCGCCTTTTCAGGGGTGCAGTGTGTCCGACCTTCCTCCTGATGGACAATAATGCGCGGTCCCACAGAGCTGCCATCGTGGAGGAGTACGTTGAAACAGATGATATCAGACGAATGGAGTGGCCTGCCTGTTCTCCAGACCTAAACCCCATCGAGCACGTCTGCGATGCTCTCGGTCGACGTATCGGTGCACGTCTTCAAACCCCTAGGACACTCCAGGAGCTCCCGACAGGCACTGGTGAAATAATGGGAGGCTATACCCCAGCAGCTGCTCGACCACCTGATCCAGAGTATGCCAACCCGTTGTGCGGCCTGTGTACGTGTGCATGGTGATCATATACCATATTGATGTCGGGGTTTGGAAGGTAGGAGACGAGGTACTGGCGGAATTAAAGCTGTGAGGACGGGGCGTTAGTCGTGCTTGGGTAGCTCAATTGGTGGACCACTTGCCCGCGAAAGGCGAAGGTCCCGAGTTCGAGTCTCGGTCCGGCACACAGTTTTAATCTGCCAGGAAGTTTCATACCAGCGCACACTCCGCTGTAGAGTGAAAATTTCGTTCTATAATTGAAATGTTTCAAACAGAAACACACACATTGTGAATGGGATCTGTTAGACCCGCAACTTAAAAACGATTACATGTTCGTAGATGATTCTTCAAAATATATTTTGTATTTAGTTTTTTATGTAGAAAAAAAGAAGTTTGAACTGCTCAACATTTAATGAACAAATTTTATACAAGAAATGTTTCATAAAAATTTAGTTTGAGAAACAAATGGTCATACATGGTACTTCAAAATAGTGTTTGTATCAGGGTTTTTGCATACAAGCGCGTGTTATAGCTGAAATTTTAACTTTTACTATACACAATAATTATCTTAAAATATAAATTTAATTACGATATTTTATTTTAAGGAACTGTATTTAACTCAATTTCTATGGGTATGGTATTAGCGTACACAAATATGCAGTAAATAATTGTATGCTCTTGGCAGAGGAATGATTGACAACTGTCACACTTTTTGTTGGTCTTTCGATCTTTCTTCGGTCCCCATTCTTTGCACTGGCCCCTCTTTTTGTTTTTTGCTCCTGAACTCGTTGCATCAATATTTTCCAAACTTACTTCGATGTCGTTATGAATAGTTGTAGTCATTCTTTCCTCTTGCATTGGTTTTGTTAGCTCATATCCACTTTCTCTTAGAAATACGATCTTTTCTACAATTTGTTTTGACTGTAACCAGGATTTGTGTGTACATACAACACATAAGCATTTATTGCAGCAATGTGTAGCATGTTATAGAGCAAACAATCAGGCCATCTCTTAGTACACCTTCTACAGGAATAAGTGCTGGCAAGTTTATCTGTTGCGTCTCCTCTTTTGGTTTTGTTGCAATGTAGTATTACTTGTTGCTTCTTTGGCTCTTCTGAAGACAAGCTACAGTCATGGTGCATCGTAGAGACTAATACTACTGCTTTATTCTTTTTTGGCACGTACGAAACCAGCGTTACATCTCTTTGAAATCCAAAGATGGTTGAAAACACTGGTCTGCTATTATTTGCCAGCATTTCCCTCGGCATCTCAGCTTTGTTCTTACTAAGAGATCCAACTTATGTTTATTGGCCAGGGTGTAATCCTTCAAGAAATTATTGGTGGTAATGTTTCGCCAAATTTTCTCAATACTTTCCACAAGCCTCAATACAACATTTCCGCCTTTGTTTCTCGTGAACAGTTTTCCAGCTTTACTTTATACACATCTGCTGCCAAACATATTCTGTTTTCCCATCAGATAAGAACCATAAACTTATTCCATATCTTTCTCGCGGTTTTGAAGGCATGTACTAACGGAAGGGACATCTTGCCCTGAATGAAACCAATCGCTCGTCAACTCTGACATTTCCGTAAGGAACGAACATTTTAGGAAATGGTTCCACAAACATTTCAAAGACAGTCCTGATAGCAGCCAGTTTATCATGGCGTCGCCTAGCTGGTCGATCTTCTTTGTTGTCAAATCTGAGAAATCTGCTGATTGTATGGAAACGCTGAAGTGACATCATTGGACAAAACCTGGTCTACCATTCATGTTGTCCCATTGCTCTTCAAGAGATTCTCCTGGAGATCTGTACACACCAGCCAATATAAGAAGTCTCAAATAAGCCTTCAGTTCCTGATTTGTAATAGATGTGAATGTCGCATTTTTGGCTTGTGATACGCAGGTCATTTCTCTGTTGGTTTCATTCAAAATCAGTGCCAACGTTTCTTCAGTTATAAACAATGAAAATGAGGATACTTTCATTTCGTTAATTCGCTGAAGAGCAAACCGGATAGATCCTGGAGCAGGACAAAGAATGTTTCCAGCCCCAAAGAAATGGAAAAAAAAGAAATAAACTAGCTGAGAACTAACCACAAACCAATAAGACAAACTGCAAAGAAACACAAGAAAAGTAAATGTGGCATTACGTAAAAAGTAAAGATATATTGCATACAAGGCCCAAGAGATTATGGAAGATGAATGTTCTCATATTTCTAGACAATCGGCACACTGTTTTTTCTACCGCAAAAACCAGCTTTGACCGAACCGAGTTCCGAGTCCAAGACCACAGTGGTGATAACCTACCGTGTTAGACACTTCCTTATGACGCCGACGTATAATAATAATGATATACTCGTAAAATTCAGTTTCATATAACATATTTGTTATGCTCACCTTGCCTTTGACGCAGCTGGAGGATATTAGACCACTCTGTGCCATTACGCGATTTATAAACATTTCCAGCTATATTAGTTTCGTTAGACAACGTAGCTGCGCCTTCATCTGCTTGAATAACATCACTCTCCTCACTTCCAGTTGAGACATTATCAACATCACTTGAACTGTCAACAGAATCTTGAAAATCTTAATCATTGACAGGATCATGTACTGTTTCGTCATATGACTCGTTCAGAATCGTTTCTAATTCTTCATCGCGTAGAAAACGAATAGCCATGTTGCCATAGACTGACGGTGCAGTTGTTATACCAATTCTTACAACAATATGAAATGCCTCTGAACCATTGTAGAGCATATAACAACAATCGCGTGTATTACAATCAATTTGTTGGAAGAATTCAAATGAATAACCTTTCAGACCCATTCACAAGAAGTGTGTCAAAGTTATTTATCTCAAAAAGTATTTCACATTTTGAAACAAAAATTAAGGATAATATAAATTGTTATGTACTTGAGGATTACAGAAGGTCCCGTCACAAAATAAATATGATTAATTTTAGTAAACCAACTGTGTAAGACACATTCACAATAGGAAGGTTAAGTGAGAGTGATACAATATTTTTATAGTTGTCATAACAGTGTGCCAGTATAGAACACAGTTGAGATAAAATATATGCATTTATATTTTGACTTCCTTTTTATTATGCAACGCTCGAAACTGGTAGTGCTTAATAAAGAAAAATTTTAAAATATTGACTGATTGAACGATGCCTTTCTTCATAGTCATTAATTTGACACATTACGTTCGTTGAGTTTTGTATCACGACACTGCATTGTTTACCCCATCTCACCTCTCATTCATCACTTGGAGTATTAGGCTCGAGAATCTACCTAAACATTGCAGATTTGAAGAAAGTTTAGGCTGCATCTTAGCTAAAAGAGTTAAAGTGTCAAGAATGAAAAAAAAGAAAATGAGCGTTTCCGATTATCCTTTCTTGCATTAATTACAAGAGCAAAATAGCAGAGCCTGCTTCAAACGCGGCTACTTTAACGTCGGTGAGTCATCAGGCTCTAATAAAAACCTCTGGTCTTAATTCTCCGCGTCAGTCCACCCGAAAATTAACAGGTGTTTCGAATCTTAAGCAGGTTACCTTTATGCGACTCATGCTGTAAGTAAAAACAATAAAAAAGCAGTATGTGATCTATTGTGCACCTACCTTGTCGTCGGCATTCACCTTACAAACCATTTCGACCTTTTGGATTCGAGACCGTTACCGATGCCGAAGAACTGTCGTCATGCATCCGGCTTCGTCTCCAATGATACCGATATAGACGGACGTTTGACTATAACTTCCATTCCTTGAACGCTCGGATCTGAGCGAACTCGAATACCTTCCTCCTGATGCTTAACACTGTGTTGCACACGCAACTAAAAGTTTGGTTCTAAACTTTGTTTTAAGAACTTTTTCGTAATCTGTAGTAGTCAGAGGGCTTCATAGTTAAAAGGGTGTTAGTCAGAAGATAATCAGAAGGCCAGCCATCGCGGCGTATTATCTGTGATAGATGTCGCCATTGTCGTCAGACCACCAAATCTTCTCCATTTACTGCAGCTAACGCACGGATTTGTGTTGCTCATTGCGGTTACTTTGTGCGTCTCAGTCTCTTTGTCACGCCAACGGGTCCCAAAGTATCACGCTCATTGTGTTACCATCGGTTTCTGAGATTCTCCACATCGTGTCCATTCGTTCGTTTGTATGTAGAGCTGGAGAAGTAGGTGATCTTCATTCTTAATTTTTGCCTGATTGTTATGGAAAATCAAGACGGATGAGCACATTATCACCGATCCTCCCGCTTCCCTTTCCCATTCACAATCGCTGCTCGTAAGATCATCACTACCCAGTTCACAGACTCCTCAGATCTACCAACCAAGATTGGCGACATCGCTATATTCATCATAAACATCAAAATCAACAGAAGTGTGACCAGTACCGACAACCGCCACCACTATAGTCGCCGTCATTACAATTCTCTCCCCTATCACTTAGCACAACCATTACATTCCTCAACAACAACCTCCACAACTAATGTGACAACTTAAAATTTAAACCAGTCTTGATCGCAATTTTTTATTTATTTATTGGAGTGAGTCACCGGTTTCGACTCTTTCGTAGAGTCATCTTCAGACTCCAGACACTGCCAGACGAGTCTCGTTGACCCTTAACTTCCTCCTGTTGCACGAGTTACACGAGCGTCGAGGGTCGACAAGACTCGTCTGGCAGTGTCTGGAGTCTGAAGATGACTCTATGAAAGAGTCGAAACCGGTCACTCACTCCAAATATATATATATATATATATATATATTAAAAAAATTGCGATCAAGACTGTTTTAAATTTTAATTTTAACAAATTTTAAGATCACTGAGTATGTATCTAGAATGAAATTTTCACTCTACAGCGGAGTGTGCGCTGATATGAAACTTCCTGGCAGATTAAAACTGTGTGCCGGACCGAGACTCGAACTCGGGACCTTTGCCTTTCGCGGGCAAGTGCTCTACCAACTGAGCTACCCAAGCACGACTCACGCCCCGTCCTCACAGCTTTACTTCTTCACTTTGGAAGGTAGGAGACGAGGTACTGGCAGAAGTGAAGCTGTGAGGAGGGGGCGTGAGTCGTGCTTGGGTAGCTCAGTTGGTAGAGCACTTGCCCGCGAAAGGCAAAGGTCCGGAGTTCGAGTCTCGGTCCGGCACACAGTTTTAATCTACCAGGAAGTTTCATCACTGAGTATGTTTTCAAAAATTTCCAAAATTTAATGTGACAACCATATTCACAATCTCATGAATGGTCAGGATTTAAATTATGACCCCTACCACCGCAGCTGTTACCATGAGCTCCATGCCCCAACTATCGTCAACAAAGTGAGAAACATGACCTCCATAACTATCCCCATTACTTTCACGGTCACAGTTGTGATAACCAAGATGACAGTGTTGTATCTCACCTTTCGCTGTTGCTACACCCTTCATTACCATCGTCCAGAGTGCCAAAAAGAGAACCAATAGCAATTAGTTTCTTATTTCTTTCCCTTCGCAGTTGAATGAAATACCTTATTGTTTTATGAACGTGTGCCTTGTCTCTCCTACGCTGTTATTTCATCGTATGTGTAGTATGAATTCTGAGCAGGATCAGACAGTTGGTTGAAGATGTTATAACTAGTGATACAATGATTTCAGTAGAATATTTTATATTTATTTAAAGTTGGACGTGTTTAGGAGCTACTACTCTACTTACAAGGACAACATAGTTATTTTTGGCGACACATATAGGATTTTAATAGAAAAGCGTCTCATATGGTATAAAGGAACAAACTATTATTAATGATTGTCTTCACTGAGACACACTTGGCGACACTTTTGCACTTAAACTTTAGATATTTAACATGTACTGCATGACAGACAATTTTATTGAATCTGTTATGTATCAATTGCACAGACTGTGAATCAACTCTTCATCCGCGTAGTAGAATGACTGTTACTACCAAGGAGGCTCTAATGACTGTTAGCTCTTGCAGCTGCTTTTCCGTCCTTCATGGCTGTAGAAGATGACACCCTTGGCAGTTACGTAAATCGATCAGATCCTTTCACGCAGCTCGGAATGAAGACTGGCTCTCGGGCGTCGATGTAATCTATTTCCTGCATGCAAACGAGGCTGTATTTGCTCGCAGAACGCGCCATTAACTTCCAAAACGGTCTGACGGTGTAAATTGAATGGAACGAAGACGTATGCCCTGATAGACTATAATATCCCAGCTTCTTACGGGTTCTAAACAGACAAGACTTTTTAACGATGAGCTGAAGCTCGGTTACCCAAATATAGTGTTGTCTCAAGGCTTGTGTCGTCCTGGGGACAGATCTCCATTTGCATGTGTAGTGGGATCTACTGGGCGCAGAAGCTGAGAGTGAAGAAGTGTCGCCGAGGTGGTTCCATCACAAGAACAGATTCTGACGAAGTCAGTAACGAATAATAACAAGAAGAATTGGAATTTTGTCCTCTTTGAATGAAAACAAATCCGGGAAATACTGCTTGGTATTCGTCATGACGGACGACATACTGCTGACCGAGCGCCGCTGTATTACACCGAGGCGCCGGACACAACGCGTGCATGTACATCAGTCGAGATATGTTAGCCTCGTTGCCTGTTACTCTCATTAGACAGTTGCGAACATGGGGTGTGTTTTCATTGTATATCCACAGACTAAAATACATTTTATGAAATAATGCAGTGATCTTCCGTGAATATTTTATCCATTATGTAGTTTGTAATTTGTAGTAAATCTCATTTCTGTTTTGGTGGTAATATCAGATTGCTTACTATAATTTTTCAGTTGCTCAAGTTTAGTAACCGTTGACGCACCAGCGCTAAAATAAATATTTGTGAGCCTGTCGCAGAAGAAGACCACTGGGAAGTGATCAAATCTGTGCTTTGGTTAGTGCAAGGACGGCAAAACAGACGTATTATCAATGCATTACTCAAAACAGATAATTCAGTTTCTGTACGGTTCGAAACAGATAATAATTGCGCGAGTCTCGATGGCCTGGTGCAAGACTTTCTACTGGACGCCACTTCTACGACTTGCATATCGCTAACCTACCCCAGTTACCCAAATAGTGAAAGGGGTCCTACAGTTTAAATCCGAACCACGTGTCATACGTGGCGACTCGAATGGTGAACGTTAGGTTTAGTACAGACTGTATACGTCCACGGTCCGACTGGAATTCGACCCCGCGATTCGTCAGTTTCGAGGCAAGCGCTTTACTGCTAGACCACCAGACTCGGCCAACACGGATTTTACGTTTGCTGCATCATCATCTTGTGCAAACCGGATTATAAAATTAGCCTGCGGTACGTCTAGAAACACGTCACACAAGGAGGTATGAAATACCGAAGATCTACAGAAATTGGTAGCATTTTTCTGAACGCAGACGACGACGACACGCATTACTGGTTTCAATGGTGATTACGTGATCATCGCCGACCAAACAGGATACAAGTATCCGAGGAACATTCAACGCACGTTATCGCATAAAGGAAACGAACGAACGGGTAACAATAGTCTTTAGTGATGAATGCGTTAAAACGTATACCTCCTTCTTGCTTTCATTGTTAATGTTTCCTGTCTCTTTATGGAGGAACAAAGTATTCACCGTTCAGAAACGAGTAGCAAAAATTACACTCCTGGAAATGGAAAAAAGAACACATTGACACCGGTGTGTCAGACCCACCATACTTGCTCCGGACACTGCGAGAGGGCTGTACAAGCAATGATCACACGCACGGCACAGCGGACACATCAGGAACCGCGGTGTTGGCCGTCGAATGGCGCTAGCTGCGCAGCATTTGTGCACCGCCGCCGTCAGTGTCAGCCAGTTTGCCGTGGCATACGGAGCTCCATCGCAGTCTTTAACACTGGTAGCATGCCGCGACAGCGTGGACGTGAACCGTATGTGCAGTTGACGGACTTTGAGCGAGGGCGTATAGTGGGCATGCGGGAGGCCGGGTGGACGTACCGCCGAATTGCTCAACACGTGGGGCGTGAGGTCTCCACAGTACATCGATGTTGTCGCCAGTGGTCGGCGGAAGGTGCACGTGCCCGTCGACCTGGGACCGGACCGCAGCGACGCACGGATGCACGCCAAGACCGTAGGATCCTACGCAGTGCCGTAGGGGACCGCACCGCCACTTCCCAGCAAATTAGGGACACTGTTGCTCCTGGGGTATCGGCGAGGACCATTCGCAACCGTCTCCATGAAGCTGGGCTACGGTCCCGCACACCGTTAGGCCGTCTTCCGCTCACGCCCCAACATCGTGCAGCCCGCCTCCAGTGGTGTCGCGACAGGCGTGAATGGAGGGACGAATGGAGACGTGTCGTCTTCAGCGATGAGAGTCGCTTCTGCCTTGGTGCCAATGATGGTCGTATGCGTGTTTGGCGCCGTGCAGGTGAGCGCCACAATCAGGACTGCATACGACCGAGGCACACAGGGTCAACACCCGGCATCATGGTGTGGGGAGCGATCTCCTACACTGGCCGTACACCACTGGTGATCGTCGAGGGGACACTGAATAGTGCACGGTACATCCAAACCGTCATCGAACCCATCGTTCTACCATTCCTAGACCGGCAAGGGAACTTGCTGTTCCAACAGGACAATGCACGTCCGCATGTATCCCGTGCCACTCAACGTGCTCTAGAAGGTGTAAGTCAACTACCCTGGCCAGCAAGATCTCCGGATCTGTCCCCCATTGAGCATGTTTGGGACTGGATGAAGCGTCGTCTCACGCGGTCTGCACGTCCAGCACGAACGCTGGTCCAACTGAGGCGCCAGGTGGAAATGGCATGGCAAGCCGTTCCACAGGACTACATCCAGCATCTCTACGATCGTCTCCATGGGAGAATAGCAGCCTCCATTGCTGCGAAAGGTGGATATACACTGTACTAGTGCCGACATTGTGCATGCTCTGTTGCCTGTGTCTATGTGCCTGTGGTTCTGTCAGTGTGATCATGTGATGTATCTGACCCCAGGAATGTGTCAATAAAGTTTCCCCTTCCTGGGACAATGAATTCACGGTGTTCTTATTTCAATTTCCAGGAGTGTATAAGAGTTAAGTTTACCAAATATAACACTAACAAGAAAAGTGACTATTCCTGCGCATTACCCAGCCTTAAATTACCACCGGAATTAGGCATGTATGCAACCTCAAAAAAATTCACTGTTAACCTGCCAATCTGATGGATCTAATATATAATTTTAAAAACAAAGTTTATGTGTTACATAACTCGAATGACCTGAACGTAGGCATTAACGCACTTAAAATATTAATCTTATATGTTAACTTCGCGGCTTCTTGATGCGTGACACGTCATAAACAACTGTCGTGTCTGACATCCATTGAAAAACAACAAACTGAACTATAAAAATTTTACATCGCTAGTTTTTCCACTTGTAGAGTGAATGCTTATTTTCTCCTGTAATTTGTACACAGTCTCCTTCTATTCAGCCGACTCCTATGCAAGGGCGACATTAAAATTCTCATCCCTCTCGTTTAGATGAATAATTATCGGAATAGTTAACTTTCTCCTTAACACGCCGACGAGAGAAACAGCAACTAGTGTACTTCCTACACTAAATGTGTACAAATTCATTTAAACAGTGGCTGCTCAATGCACACTTTTCATACTTACACATGACTAATCACTGTTGCTCTCATCAGGATCTTGTCTTGTGGTGGAATTATTTCGGCGACACTACCTCTTCATTGTCATCTTCTGTGTCCAGTAGATCCCATTAAACATGCAAATGGAGACGTGTCCCCAGGAAGACACAAGCCTTTGCACAAATTTCAATGTGGGGGGCCGAGGGAGGGGGGACTAATATAAAAACATGTATAAAGGAATCGATTACATGTCCTCCGCTTCGCAAACAGGCGCCTTGGTCGCTCGTCCAGCGCTGCATTCGTTGAAAGGCGTTATCCTGAAGAGTACAAAAAGGGCAGTCGTCAGAATTTCTCGATGTCTTGGAAAATATGCGTTTGTGGACCTTGTTAATGATGATGAAAAATACTCAGTTTTTAGTCATCCGTGGGTCCAGTCAATTCTCAGTTGATTGAGCGTCCTAAACTTTACATATGGTTTCCTCAAAACTGGAAGGGGGAGGCGGAGGGGGGGAGGGGATAGTGAACCAATATGTCTTAGGGTCCTTCATTTTAGGTGGTACACAAGCGACATGCCAAACATAAACGGAACCGAATTTTCCGTCTCTGAGGGCTAGTCGAGACCAGCGACAATGGCAGTGAGAAGACGGTGGCGTAACGTAACTGGCCATGACCTCGCATGAGGTGGCTGCCCCAAGAGCCCATCAACTTCTGCGTGCTCTGCGACTACTTGTATCGTAGTTTACACTGTTCCCCTGGCGGTCACGTGGCGCAGTTTCCGCCAGTTGTGGTTGAGCTACTAGACCTACGAGGTCCGTGATCTGTGCTATGGATACGTCTTCGTCCACCGATGGCAAAGAAACGTTTCTGCCCCCAAAATAAGTTCATACACCTTAAAGTAGGCAACCCAACGTACTTCTTCCGCTCCGGTTGTGGATAAGTTGGATTGCCTATTGGAAGCTGCATGAAATTTTTTCCGGGCCTATTTTATTTGGACACTAATTATAAGAGTGATATTGTTCTCGTCTTATTGAAGGCTTTAAATATCAATACTGCGTAAGCACAGCATATCAGCCAACCTGAGCTGAGGCAAAATGTACGTAACAGCTTAAAAGTCGCAGCACACGAAATGAACTCTAAGTCAGCATTCTGAATCGCGCCTGGAAACCAAGAATTATCAGTGTGTAGTGCTAGAAACATAAAAATGAGAGAGGGAGAGAGAGAGAGAGAGAGAGAGAGAGAGAGAGAGACTGCAAAACTGATAAAGGTGTATTCGTAGGTGTATGTTTCATCTGTGTACTGTATAATAATTGTGTGAACAAAAGAGAGAGGAACTAGTGATATGCCTTACGTAACTGTGTCTTTCTTCTTTTGCAGGTGAGTGTCATGACGGCCACAGCGCGGGCAGTCCTCCCACAAGAGTAAGTTAACTCACTTTTTGCAGTTTGTCGCGGAGGCAACTCTAGACTTACAGTTGGTGTCCCATATGTAAATCGATAATTTCGCATCTCACATGAATGAATGTTGAACCCCGACAGTGGAGGTGCTTGCTATAAAAATTTTAACTTTTGAATATTGCAAAAAGTATATCCCAATGGTGCCTAAACTATGCTTGGACGGCAAGACAATAAAACGCTAACGTCTCTCTTCCCTAATCGACAACAAAGACCATTAAATTTCAAATAGTATAGTAGCAACAAAATTACCACCAAAGTTAGCGACGTTCCAGTAAGAGACTTGACACGATGTTTGCTTTCCATAGCAATACCTAAAATTGTGTACTTGCCTCGATGAAGTATCGATATCGGCAGTATCCCATGATATTGATTGCTTCTTGGGATATTTTTTGCTGTAATACACAAAGACATCTTTAGAATACAAGGCGAAATATCGACATTATCTCATGTGAACATGGACCAAACTGAGTATGTATGAAAGTCAAACGCAAGGACGAAAGGAAAAACACGAAAGGCGTTCCGTATTGATTTACAATTGTTTTTAATGTACGACGTGATTCAGTTCCCCTACCGACGTCGTTTTGTGCTTCCCACAATCTGACCTCCAAAAACCACGCACGCGGTTTTCATATTCTCTCTCTCGCGACATGTCAACTATTAGTCCTATAGAAAAACTGACCAGGACAATTTTGTACCGGAATGCGTTTGCGCTGGAAGCCGCGGTTTTCGAGGTATTCAACGAAAACGTACAAAAGCGACCTCCAAACGCATCTCTCCCTCTTCCCTCCCTCTCCTCACCACCACCACATCCCCTACCAGTCGGGATTTAGTGTTATGTTCGTAGCGCTGCCTGCTACCACTGCACAAAAATTTCCGACTGCTCGAATTATTCCCAATACTGGATCTGTTTTGGCCTCTGTTGATTAGGCTTTTACACCACCAGCATAGCCCCCTATTTCGTTAACCGTTATTAATTTAAGCCTACCAGAGAGAGTATTGAAAGAAAAATGACTTTTGCAAACATTACGGTAAAAATAATTAAGTTGAAAATTCGATCCTAATGTATTGCTTACAAGCACAGTAGTTTCTTAGTCAAAAGGCCTGACGAATACGACCGGGGTAATTGTGTATTTTATGTTGTTATAATTCAGAAATGCTGGTAGATAAAATTAACACACACATCAATTACACAATTTGTAAGTCCTTAACTAAGCCTGCGGCGTAATAAGGCCAGTCAAAAGGGACAAAAAAATGTCGAATGTGGAAAATAATTCGTGCAGTCGCAAATTTTTGTACAGTTGTAGGGGGGAGTGTCACGAAAAACGTACCGGTACTAGAAATCCTGACCGTTGAGGGCTGAACGTGGGAATGGCTCTGCGTTTGAAGGTCACTTTCGTACGTTTCTCGTGAATAACACGAATATCTCGAATCACTTCTTTTGAGTCCGTCGCAACCGCCGCGGGACAGATGCTCGCAGTTCTGGACGTCCGCGAAATGAGGCCCGCGCGTAGCTCTAAATAGATGATAATCACAAAGTGCCTAGTCAGGGGAATACGGTGGATGTAGCAGAACCTAGGACCCCATCTCAGCAGCGATGGGGTGGAAGCCGTCGTTGTCCGACGCGTATGGCGACGAGCGTTTCGTGTTCTAGCCAGTCCACGAGCCGGATTCCATTCTTGTCCCAAAAAACTGTAGTCACGTATTTTCCAGCTGAAGGCGCAGCACGGAACTTATTCGGCAGAGGACCGCCTCCATGCTTCCACTGCTATGATTGCACTTCGGTCTCCGGCTCATGGTAGTGGAGGTTCCACTGAGAGATTTAAGTTTTCATTATTCCCGCGCGCTTGAGTGTTGTACGATGAGCCTTTGGCAGGCAGTTAATTGTGAATTGCAGTGTTATCATATTGATGTAGGTAGTGAAATTAATTATGGTTAAAGAATTTCAGTCTTCTAAACTGGAAAGAGTCGATATGTCTGGGTAAAGGTGATATGCGTCTCATGTAGGGAATACTTTGGCAGTGGATAGGAATGAGGCCGTTGAGGAAAGAAAAGAATCACAAATAAATCTTTCGCATGAAGAGAAAAAAATCTTCATCAGCAGTTGCGCCTTCGGCAGGTCCCGGTGTGGTACTTGGCCATCTCTCGCGTTTTACTTGTCTCTTTACTTCCACGTGGTCATTGCTTTATTTCCTGTCACTAGCCGTAAACTGGTATCTCGCGCTTGCTCTCTTATCCTCTGCTATCCCTTCAGTTTTTTGCTGCAGCAAACATTGGCCTGGCCAATGTTTCTTTCTTTTCGTTGTGGTATTTAAGTGTTTTCTATATTCCCCAACTCTTTTCAGCACCTCCCTGCTTTAAAATTCACCCGTTCTAGTTTCTTCCATACGCAAATATTACACACATCTCCAGTTCCTCTAGCCTTCTTTCCTCATCGTTGGTCCATATGTGGTGTTTGGCCAATCTTTTATTGAGGAAGAAAGGATAGGAAAAGTGAAGATCTGTTACATCTGGAAAGCTTGGTGGATCTCAGCTGCGATTATGTGGTTTGAGCAGGGAGAGGTGGCTAGATTTTCGCTCGGTGAGAATGTAGACGTATGGTAGGCGTAAGATGTGAGGCACTACAAAGTCGCGAAATGCAGTGCGTAACATCAGGGTTTAAAATCACGGCAATTGCGATTTTGTTAGAGACGGGAATAACCTCAGATCGCGACTAGGGAAAGAAATCAGCCGTGTCCTTTTCGAAGGGACCATTCTGATACTTCCTTAATCGGCTTAGAGAAACCACGGGAAATACAAGTCTGGGTTGGCGGACGGGCTTTTGAACTACCGTCCTCCCGAATGCGCCTCGCTCAGTAAGAAGTCCCAGGATTAGAGATGAGGGGAGAAAGGTTGGAACACTTGTTATTAAGTTTACAGGAAATACATTATATGCATAGGTTTCAGTGAGAGAGAGGATATGGTAGGGGGAATTTCAGAAGCTGGAATAGGAATCATGTGTCAAGGTGTTTCCGTCTTCCGTTCGTCTCCAATTCTAGTGACGACTGTATCTGATTAATTGAAGTCTTGCATACCGCTTCGCCGTCTGACAACCAACCCGTCACTTCTCAACGTAGACCTCGGGTTTCGCTTTAAACAGTGTGTCGGCACAACAGAGATTTCATGTTCACATTCGTTGGTTTATCCAGCTCATTTTCAAGCTATCACCTTTAATCTAACCTAGACCTCGGGCTACCCTACAGATCAATCTGCCTTCACAAACTTCATTTCAGAGAATATATAGACGCGAAAAACAGTTTTCTGTTCTTTTGCTGTGACGTCAATAGCTCTAACATCATGTGTCAGGACGAAGCCGACATCCGGTACTATGCGGACACTTCAACGAGACAGTTTTAGGTGGGACTGTTTTGAACTACGTTTGCATAAGATACCGGTAAAAGTCTCGCCTGAACTACCCCGTTTACGATAACAATAACCTCAGCAGACAACTGCCCGGTAGGCGAGGGAAGCAGATACTCGATCGAGACTCATCGGAAGTGTCCTTAGGTTCAAATGTCTCTGAGCACTATGGGACAGCTTCCGAGGTCATCAGTCCCTTAGAACTACTTAAACCTAACTAACCTAAGGACGTCACACACATCCATGCCCGAGGCACGATTGGAACCTGCGACCGTTGTGGTCGCGCGGTTCCAGACTGTAGCGCCTAGAACCGTTCTGCCACTTCGGCCGGCCAGTGTCCTTAGGAAGTGTAGTTCACCTACAAGGCAGGTAGCTTACAAAACCCACGTGCGACCGGTACTTGAATATTGCTCGTCCGTCTGGCATCTGTATCAGATACTATTGATAAAGGAAATAGAGAAGATCCAAAGAACAGCAGCGCGTTTCGTTACAGGTTCATTTAGTAAGTACGAAAGCTTCACAGAGATGCTCAGCCAACTGCAGTGGCAGACGTTGCAAGAGAGGCGTTGAGGATCACCGTGTGGTTTACTGTTAAAATTCAGAAAAAAAGTGAAATTTGTGGCAAGTTCCTATGGGACCAAACTGCTGAGATCGTCGGTCCCTAGGCTTGCACACTACTTAATCTAACATAAACTAACTAACGCTATGCCCACCCCGCCCCCCCCCCCACACACACACACACGCCCGAGGGGGGACTCGAAGCTCCGACGGGGGGAGCCGCCCGAACCGTGCAAGGTCCCCTAGACGGCGCGGCTACCCCGCGCGGCTAAAATTCCGAGAGCGCTCGTTTTTAGAAGAATCAAGCGAGCTATTGCTTCCTCCTACGTATATCTCGCGAAGTGAACATAGACCATGAAGATAATATTCGAGAAATCTGGGCTTACACGGGGGAACAATTGTCCTTCGTGTGAATCTTTCGTGTCTGGAATAAGTAAAAGGGGAAATGACAGTGGTGGACCAAGTATCCTCCGCTGCACACCAGTGTGTGGGCGTAGATGTAAACGTAGCACGTCGTTTCCTTATTTTGAAATAAGTGAACAGACTAATCGAGTATTTGTTATTGTTATAAAGTATCAGAAAAGCCTTCGACACTGTACCGCCGAAAGACCTCCTGTTACACGCGAGAAATTGCGTCAAATTTTTTTACACTATCTAGTGTCGACAGTTGTTCCTCACTTCGGATGAGTGGCGTGGCATTGGGAGGCTCTTTTGATTGCAGCACCTACAAGATGGAAAAACGCAAAACTTTTTAGACAAATGTGTTCAGTATGGAGAGATCTTCCCAGCGGTATTAATTATTTCCCACGATCCCATCCGACGTAAAAAGACTTCGGATCGTTTTCCCCGTTTAATAGAAGCTTCCAGGCAATTTAAGGTTCATCATTTTGTTCGTCCTTTTGGGTTTAGCGAAAGCGCTTCTTACTCAAAAAAAGATCTGGAGCACCATTCTAAGAAGGTGTTTATATCCATCCTACATAATTCTGGAGGACCTGTAAGTTTAAGTTCTTTAAAAATGTTCCTGTATGATTACCTACAGATATACTCCTTCACTATCGTAACAGTTGATCTTTTAAAATTTTAAATCGTTGTTTTCCAAATCTTACTACATTTTCCCAGAACAGATACAAATTATGAACAGGAAATGAAATTACTCCGCCACGCGTCGTTCGGTGACTTGCGGAGTATGTACGAGGGGGCTCGAGTATGACTCTCACAACACCAGAAGGAATTTGGCGATATCTACAGTCGCGTACACATTAGCCCAACGAAGGCAAACGATCGACAACCAGTGGATTCGGCCGATAGGGCATTGGCTTTCGGCCTGTAATCCTCATCAAACCAAAAGTTTGAGACGAAGGGATTTGGCCATACTGAATCGTAATTGGCTCTGATAACTTATTGTTATAGAGTTTTAATAACAGTTTCACCGGCCGATGTTATGACGGAAGAAGAGAATTTAGCAGTCGTCACAAATGCAACATGTATTTTACTGCAACAAGCTGATCATCAGAAGGAGAAGTAGGAAAAAAATACTCTGGTAGACTACATGTCTTTTAAAAAGTAGGGTAGTGTGATAGGAGAAAATTGTCTGATCTTACTAAATTGGAATATGGACTATTTCATAATTTTTGCGAATGAGAGCTAGAGATTTCGAGTTGTTATTGGCTTGTGTAGGCCCTGAAATTTCCGAAGATGACACCTCATTTGGGACAGCTGTTTCTTCAGTAAAAATATATTCATAAAGATTCAATTTTATTTTGCACGTCGTGCACATTATTTCCTAACAGCTCATTTATTTCCCACCAAGCAACTAATCTTTTCAATTTGTTTTCACAATCACAGTTCGGAAAGTCACATAAACATTCTTGTTCAGTATAAACCTATCAGATTTAATGCTTTCTCCGTATTCTCGAATATTTTTAGATAACAATAAATTCGTTCCGCCGGCCGCTGGGGCCGAGCGGTTCTAGGCGCTTCAGTCCGGAACTGCACTGCTGCTGCGGTCGCAGATTCGAATCCTGCGTCGGGAATGGATGTATGTGGTGTCCTTAGGTTAGTTAGGTTTAAGTAGTTCTAAGTCTAGGGGACTGATGACCTCAGATGTTAAGTCCCATAGTGCTTAGAGCCATTTGAACCATTTGAAATACGTTCGCTTTCAACAGACTTAGTAAATAGCTACTGAAACAACATTCGGCGTCCACAGTAGGTGGGTCCCAAGCCCAGCTGACCGCCAACGCTTTGATGCCACCGTCGGTCTTCCGAACCGCAACCAAGGCCGACCTCTTCGCTGGCTTTGATTTGCCGCCCGCACACTCGACGGAAATTTCGACCGACGAAGTGGTTGATTGTCGTTCATTCGCATTCGTTGGTCCAGCGTGTGCCCGCCTCACGGTTGTGCTTCTTTTCCACTTTCGTAAAAGTGCAGAACACGGGTGCAGGTTGCCAGCCCCTTCGCTCCTCGACCTTCGGGCTGTCTTCGTTCTCGCTTGTTTACGCTAGCGGCCGACCGCCGCGTTATCTTGTCAGTACTATAGTCCATCGGTGGCATCAACTGATCCACTATCTCGACTGGGCACTAAAGTTTAAATCTTACATTCTTCGACATGAGACGACTTGGGTCTCACGGTCACTAGACGCTCTTGGCTGCGGCGGTGACTTCCCCCTTACCTGGAGTCGGACAGGTGCGACAGCGTTCGCTGCTGCAGCCGCCTCCGCCATTGCTCGGTACCAGCACGTGTGCTCTCATGCTCAACGCGCCAGCAGGTGCGTCGGCCCCTGGCGGAAGTCGCTGCACGGCTTAGTTCCTGCCCGACTCGCCGCAGCTCTGCACGTCTCCACCAGCTGTGGCCCAAATGCCCGGGACGCGTGCCGCGCGCTGCCTACGCGTGAATGGTGATACCGTAAGTGTCGTTGCCATTGTAACCTAGAAGTCACCGGTCGATGTTCATCCGCGAGTGTTCGTGAAAAGTATATGTGCTGCTGTGCTACGTACAAGACTTTAGCGGCGGCAACTTCGCTGCCGACTGCAGAAAACAGAATTCTGCGTGTCAGCGAGTCAATATAGCGGCCATAGGTCAAAAACAGTTGTTGACATTTCACAGATGTGGTAAATCAACAGCCACAGATCGCATGTTGCGTAGCGATATAGTGCATTGGTAAGGTACAAACATTCGGTACCTTCCACAGCTGTCGTGTAGAGAAGCAAGTCATTTACTTCCTTCCCCCATCCCCCCTCATAACCAGTTAACAACGATGGTGTATATGCCTTCTGCACAGGAAGTAATATCTGTTTGCTACATATCTTCTCTGTACATGCGGTACGATCGTTTGTTTTTGTGCGTCATGAACGTCCTTGCATTGAATATTACCGGTGTAACATGTGTTATGTGTTGTGGATGTCAGATTGACGTGTGTGTGTGTGTGTGTGTGTGTGTGTGTGTGTGTGTGTGTGTGTGTGTGTGTGTGTGTGTGTGTGTAATATGCACCATTTGCAATATTTTCCATCAGTGTCAGCGTCAGTACTATTCTGAACTGATCTTCCAGTTTGTTTTTGTGACAAAAATTGTTTTAAATATGCCCAAACTCGTTTATATGACGCGAATGTAAGCATAAGTCAACTCTACAGGTCAGTATGTTATCACAACTTTTATTTGGCATTGAGGTTCGTTGGTTGCGCTGACTCCCGAGCAAATTGCCACCTCGTAACTTACCATGTTAGATTTCAGGTTACGCTGCAAATCAGTGTGGCACCAAAACCAAGATTTCTGGCTGGGGTGGGTTGTCCAATATGACATTCTACCCATAGCAGTATTTTCGAGTCATTATTAAGCTCTCAGTATCAATTCTGAGGCTCGCCTCGTAGTTCCTAAAAGTGTTCGAGGGGGGGGGGGGGGGAGAGAGAGAGAGAGAGAGAGAGAGAGAGAGAGAGAGAGAGAGAGAGAGAGAGAGAGATACGAATTTTTAACGTTCACCCGGAACGCATACGAACATATTGAGTCAGACTTCGTTAGTTATTAAAAACATTTATGACCCAGTAGTTAAATCCCAGTTTCATTTTATAAAATTGAAATGGGATTATATTCTAGTAGTGAGACGTTGCCATAATAGTAGAACCCTTCACCACATGGTAGTAATGACAGCCCCTCGTCGTTTTAAGTGTCCTGCTAGGTGTTTCAAACAGAAAATTTTGCACACTGACAGATAAACTTCCTGCGGACATAGGGACTTTCTTGATTAAATGTAAATGGTCACGGCTGTAAACTATATTATGGAACTATTCAGATCACCTGTTGCTGGGAAATATTATTCCTAACTACTTTATCAGTGCTAATCAAAAGTACGTCTTGTGTAGAATTTGCGTCATTTTAATGGCAGTGCGTAGCGAATAATTCATTTTTTCTCTTCTGTTGACAATCGTGGATCGTTTTTCGGAGGTGTAGCACTCAGGCAATGTGGTAAAAATTCTAGGAATACTACTAATAGCAGCCGCAAAAGTCAAAGGTGTATCAAATGCTCCAAGCACTGTAGTTAGTGTCTCAACAGCATCCGCTACTAATACAGGTAGTACGCTTTTACAGTTTTCGTCATTCGTTTCTGGTGAAAGTGGCAGCAACACCATTTTTTTTGCATGATTTACATCCATACGCAGTTTACCCGAAGTTTGTTGGTGGACGTAGCCGAGTTAGCGGAAGCCTCCGTGTTCGGTGTTTGATGCTTCCCTTAGACCACGTTTAGACCACGTATTATGTAGAAGACACAGTCACTCTACTCTAACACCTCGATCAGCTGACTAGTGGCAGAATCAATTTGAAGGATACTTCTGGAATACTGTTCAATTTATTGTACCTTAATTGTATTTTCAGTGAATATACCTGTATTACAGTGGTGAAATCTTGTGCATCGTTTGCTTATGTCGAAATATATGTGAAAGGAAGTATTATACTCTAATAAAACGAAAGGTATGCCACGAAGCAATTATCCGAGTGGGACGGAAAGCGATGATTTATTCAAGTGAAAGAGTTTCAGAAATAATTCGCTGAAGACCAGTAATTATGACGCTTGTAAAGAGAAAGAACTCTAAATGTTTCAATCCGTTTAACTTTTCAATTGGCCTAGTTTAAAAGCGAAGAATATCCCATTAATAGTGAGAAATCCCGAGAAATTATGTTAACTATTCTTAATCAGATTAAGAGCAGCCGACCACTTGCAAAGGATAAAGTAATCTAGGTTTCAATAGATATAAATCTATCTTCTTCAGAAGACGGCAGTATTACATTAATATGAAGCGATATGTCCTTATCGTTTTTACAAACCTCTGCCTAGTTTCATTAGTCAAATAAAACATAGCCCTGAGAACAGGGTTTGTCAGACAAATAAAATAGGTACATGGAAGTTGGAGAGCGCATAAGCGTCAGTAGTCCTTTGAAGTTCGATCTCTACATTATCATGAAAACTGACAGTGTTTTTGGAGAGGTGTTGAACTCTTCAGTCCGAAGACTGGTTTAGTATAGCCCTGAAGCGTGTGGAAGCCTTTTCATCTCCGCAGTCTTCATCCACTAGGACCTTTTTACTGTATCACCATCTACAACTTTTAACCCTTGCACTTCCCCTTTTTACCAAATTAACTATTCGTTGATGCTTCAGGACATATCAACCTACTCCTTCTTTCAATCAGGTTATGCCACTTTACACTGAGGGGGAAAAAGTCGCAACACCAAGGAGAAGGCGTGCGACGTAAACGATGATTGGTAGGCGGGATTCCATATTGGAAGATGAAGTCTATTCAAATTCCGCACCAGTCGCATAAAAGTGGCGCTAGTAACACCACTATGAGGATGAAAATCAGGTTTACTTTGAATACACGCTATAACGGTCGTGAGCGTTTAGTTACGTTTGAGACTGGACGTAGAGAGTTGATGTTAGTCAAGGATACCTATAAGTCGACAAAGACCCAGTTGTCAACACATCACTGAATTTGAATGAGGTCGTGTAATTGGGCTACGAGAAGCTGGAAGTTGTTTTGCGATACTGCAGAAGGACTTGGCAGGAATGAAGCCACTGTACATGATTGCTGGCAGATCCGGACGACCAGGTGGCACTACCAGGAGGGAAGAACATCGTGTTCCGCGTTTGGCTCTGGTCCACCGTTCGGCATCTGCAGCAGCAATCTGAGCAGCAGTTGGAACCTCAATGACACAGCGAATTGTTACGAATCGGTAACTTTATGGATTGCTCCGAGTAAGACGCCCTGTGGCGTGCTTTCATCTGACCCCAAACCACCGCCATTTGTGACTTCAGTGGTTTAAAGAGAGAGCTCATTGGAGGGCAGGGTGAAGGTCTTTGTGTTTCCTGATGGAAAACTGATTCTGCCTAAATGCCAGTGATGGCTGTGTGTTGGTTAGGGGAGGTCCAGGTGAAAGCTTGCAACCAACCTGTCTGCGTGTTGGACACAGTGGACCTACACCTGGAATTATGGTCTAGTGTGCTATCTTGTATGACAGCAGGAGCACTCTCGTGGCTATCGCACGCATCCTGGCTGCAAAATTGTACATAAGTCTGGTGGATCGACCTGTTGTGCTACCATTCATGAACAACATTCCAGGGGTGTTGCCCGACAGGATAAGTACCGCCCACATACCGCAAATCACCAAATCTGTCTTCAATCGGGCACATATATGACATCATTGGACAACACCTCCAGCGTCTTCCACAAACATCATTAATTGTCCCTGTATTTACCAAATGCATCAGGAATGTAGTTTCATGCCACAAATCGACATTCGGCACCTGCACAACGCAATGCATGCACGTTTGCATGGTTGCTTTCAACATTCTGGCGGTTACACCTGTTATTGGAAATACCGTTAGGCTAGGGCCTCCTGTCGGGTAGACCGTTCGCCTGGTGCAAGTCTTTAGAGTTGACGCCACTTCGGCGACTTGCGTGTCGATGGAGATGAAATGATAACAGCCAGTCCCTGAGCGGAGAGAATCTCCGACCCAGTGGGTAGACACTGGACTCGCATTCGGGAGGACGACGGTTCAATCCCGAGTCCGGCCATCCTGATTTAGGTTTTCCGTGATTTCCCTAAATCACTCCAGGCAAATGCCAGGATGGTTCCTCTGAAAGGGCAGGGCCGACATCCTTCCCTAATCCGATGAGACCGATGACCACGCTGTCTGGTCTCCTTCCCGAAAACAACCAATCTCCGACCCAGCACAAAGAAATGTATTCCCGAAACTTCATTAGTGAACATTAATTATTTTTTGGTGTTGCCATTTTTTACCGACAGTATATTTACCTTTCCCCAATTCGATTCAGTACCTCCTCTTTAGTTATCCGATCTACCCATTTCATATTGTCATCTTATCGATAGTTTATTGCTCACATTTCGCTTCGTAACAGATTTATGCAAAGCATTGTTTTCCACAAACACTTTTCTTGCCCTTGCCTTTATTTTATATCCTTTCTACCTCGACCGTCGTCAATTATTTTCCTGCCAAAATAGCAAAACTTTCATTATCTCAGTTTGAAATATAATTCCCTCAGTACTGCATCATCTGATTTTATTAGATTCTATGACCCGTGTTTTAATTTCATTGATGTTCACCGCATCTATTTTTAAGACACTACCCAATTTGTTTAACTGGCCTTTCTTGTTCATTCGCGCTTCTGACATTTTCAGTGTCGTCGGTAAACCTTAAAGTTTTTATTTCTGCTCCATTTCCAAATTTTCCCTTACCTTCCTTAATAGCTTGCTCAATGTACATATTTGATGACATGGAGGAGAGAAAAAAACCCTGTCGACCTTTAGTCTCAGTTAATGCTTTCTTTCCCATGTCTTTACACTTTGGTTCCCCTAAAAGTTGTAAGTATCCTTTCAGACGTTGCATTTTGCCTACGCTAGCTTCAGGTTTGCAGAGCCAACATTGTCAAAAGCTATCTGTAAATGTTAAAGTGCTATGAACGTTGGTTTAACTGTCTCCGCCCTGTCTTCTAAGATAAGTCGTAGGGGCAGTGCTTTTCTCCGGTCCGAAATCTACTTTACCCGAGTTGAAGGTAATTGTTAACATTTTGCAGTCAAGACATACTAAACAGATTGTCTTGTAATATTCACTGTCAGCACCTGCTTTCTTCTGAACTGCTGTTATTAGCTTTTTCTTGAAGTGTTAGTTTTTCGCCTGTCTTATATAGGGTTATTACAAATGACTGAAGCGATTTCATAGCTCTACAATACCTTTATTATTTGAGATATTTTCACAATGCTTTGCACACACATACAAAAACTCAAAAAGTTTTTTTAGGCATTCACAAATGTTCGATATGTGCCCCTTTAGTGATTCGGCAGACATCAAGCCGATAATCAAGTTCCTCCCACACTCGGCGCAGCGTGTCCCCATCAATGAGTTCGAAAGCATCGTTGATGCGAGCTCGCAGTTCTGGCACGTTTCTTGGTAGAGGAGGTTTAAACACTGAATCTTTCACATAACCCCACAGAAAGAAATCGCATGGGGTTAAGTCGGGAGAGCGTGGAGGCCATGACATGAATTGCTGATCATGATCTCCACCACGACCGATCCATCGGTTTTCCAATCTCCTGTTTAAGAAATGCCGAACATCATCATGGAAGTGCGGTGGAGCACCATCCTGTTGAAAGATGAAGTTGGCGCTGTCGGTCTCCAGTTGTGGGATGAGCCAATTTTCCAGCATGTCCAGATACACGTGTCCTGTAACGTTTTTTTCTCGGAAGAAAAAGGGGCCGTAAACTTTAAACCGTGAGATTGCACAAAACACGTTAACTTTTGGTGAATTGCGAATTTGCTGCACGAATGCGTGAGGATTCTCTACCGCTCAGATTCGCAAATTGTGTCTGTTCACTTCACCATTAAGAAAAAATGTTGCTGCATCACTGAAAACAAGTTTCGCACTGAACGCATCCTCTTCCATGAGCTGTTGCAACCGCGCCGAAAATTCAAAGCGTTTGACTTTGTCATCGGGTGTCAGGGCTTGTAGCAATTGGAAACGGTAAGGCTTCTGCTTTAGCCTTTTCCGTAAGATTTTCCAAACCGTCGGCTGTGGTACGTTTAGCTCCCTGCTTGCTTTATTCGTCGACTTCCGCGGGCTACGCGTGAAACTTGCCGACCCGTTTATTTCCCCTTACAGAGGCATCCAGAAGCTCTAAACTGCGCATACCATCGCCGAATGGAGTTAGCAGTTGGTGGATCTTTGTTGAACTTCGTCCTGAAGTGTCGTTGCACTGTTATGACTGACTGATGTGAGTGCATTTCAAGCACGACATACGCTTTCTCGGCTCCTGTCGTCATTTTGTCTCACTGCGCTCTCGAGGCAGAAACCTGAAGTGCGGCTTCAGCCGAACAAAACTTTGAGTTTTTCTACGTATCTGTAGTGTGTCGTGACCGGATGTCAATGAATGGAGCTACAGTGAATTTATGAAATCGCTTCAATCATTTGTAATAGCCCTGTATACACTGACGAGCCAAAACATTACGATCACGGCCCATCGTGAGGTTGTACGCTGCCAGGTAGCGCTGAGGGCACGTGACACGGTTAAGAGAAGTATATGAGCGGAGCAGAGACGAATGGAGAATCATTCTAGCGACGGTAAGTGACGCAAATGCGGAAATCCGACGACTTAAGCGACTTTGACAAAAGCCAAAGTGTTGTGGCGCAGTGGGTGGGAGCAAGCATCTTGCAAACGGCGAAGATGGTCGGCTGTTGGCGTGCTGCTGTCGTGAGGATCTATGGGAAGTGGTTGAAGAAAGCTGAAACCATGAGTAGGCGACAAGAAATTGGACGCCCATACCTCATCGCAGAACATAGGGATCGGGGACTGCTCGCTCGCTAAGACAGCATACCAGGACACGCGACGATCTGTGGCAAATATGTCGACAGAGCACAGTTCTGGCGGAGGCACGAGTGTTTTGGAGCACACCGTTCAGCGCACAGTGTTAAACATAGTGTCCTGCAGCAGAGGACCCCTACGTGTTCGTTGATCCGAGGACATCGTCAGTTATGATTACAGTGGGCACGCGATCATCGAGATTTGACCGTGCATCAATGCAATCGTGTTGCCTGTCGGTTAAATCCCATTTATTGTTAAACCACGTGGATGGTCGTGTCCAGATACGCCGTCATCCGTGCGGACGACTGCTCGAAGCATTCAGTGCACTACGGACGCAAACCGATGGGAGCAGTGTTATGTTACGGGGACAATCACCTGAGCTTCCAAGAGAACTGCGTTGTAGTCGAAGATTCGATGAGAGCTGTGGACTACGAGAACTTCATTAGGGACCACCTGTAACCTCTTATGCATGGTGTTTACCTCAACAGCGATGGCATCTTCCAGTAGGATAACTGTCCGCGTCAGAAGACCATGACCGTGTTGCAATGATTTGAGTAGCATGACAGTGCACTCACGTTGAAGTTTTTGCCATCAAATTTGGTTTATCTAAATTCAATGGAACCCGACTGGGACGCTGTAGGGCGCCAGCTCCCCGCGCGCAAACCAACCGACCGTAAATTACGGGAAGTGTCTGACCTGCGGGTAGACATCTGGCGTCACAAACCTCTCTAATCAAGTACTTGCCGAATCCATAGCACACAAAATCATTGCTGAATTGTGCTCCAGAACTCGGCCACCACGCTTTTAAGTAGGTGTCACAATGTTATGGCTCACTAGTGTGTCTTGCACACCAGACGGAACAGTTTCGTCATCGTGGTTCTACCAAGGATCCACAGTATGTCTGACGGGATGTCGTCTGCTCTAGGTGATTCGTTTTTACTTAAGGTCTTTCAGTGCTCTGTCAAAGAGTTCTCGCAGAATCGTATCCCCCACCGCTTGTTCGCCCACTCTCTCTAAATTTCGAAACCTTTGTTTACGTTTTAGACTATACGAATTAAAATGGCCGGTTTAAGAACGAAACTTTGAGTAATTGTGATACACAGGTTGAGCGCTTCAGTGATGACTCTGCGTGTAATTTGATTTGCAGCAGCTGCGCGTAGGCCGGGTGCGTTGCCCTGGCCATGCGGGACGCGCTCTGCTGGTGCTAAGGCCGGCATGAAGGACACGAGTAGTGTGGAGGGCGTAGCGCCCGCCGCCTCGCTCTAACGGCGGGGGTACATAGAGTTAGACCAGGCCAGCTGTGTACTTGCTGTGTGCTCGGCAAACGGCCACGTCCCGTGTCAACAGTGCTCGCTTTCTGCGTTTATCGGCGCGTGTGCGCCGTCTCCGCCCACACCACACGTTCCAGTCGTCTTTGGGACGCAAACTCTATGTACGGCACGGTAATTACTCGTTCACAGGCACGTGTTCTCAGTTCACAAGTGCGGAACACTTTTCGGTACATATTTAATATTATTAAAGGCACGAAAAATCGGTTTTTGCAACTACTGGAAGTGCGTATGTATGAGGGCAATTCAGAAAATAACAAAAAAACTGTCAGTATTAACTTAAGCGGCATTTGGAACTCCCGGGAAGTGAAGATGCATCCTTTGCGAAAGTTCCACCATACGCCGACAGATGGAATGACAAGTTGAATAGGAAAGACGGTTGAAACAAAATGGTCGCGTTCCTAGTTGTGTCCACTGTAGAAGAACAGGGAGAAGTAATACGATTTTTGTGGTCGGAGGGCATAAAACCTCGAGAAATCCACATGTTAGGAAATTATAGAGATTAGTGAGAGAGGAGCGTACGATTGGGTAGATGCCTTTAAGAGTGGACGTTAGTCAGTCACAGATGAGCGACGACGATAACCAGAATATGAGATCATATTTGTCTGGTTTGTTAGACATGAGTTGGGTGAACGTGCATCTTGTTTTGCTTGGTAACAGTTACTCGCCAATTGTTATAATTTCTCCAGGTTAGTAAGACCGAATGTTTATTCGCTGCTAGTCATTCAGTTGGAGTTGATTTTTCATCGAAACGGAGAAATTTGACACACCCCTGAGATCCATCATAACGTCCTTCATATAAGTAAGACCCCAAGAGTTCGACCAGACATCATCCACAGACATACCTTTTCTACAAATGACACCTTGAGATACATGATGGCTATGAGTTTCTCCAGTTGGTCAAGTGACACAGTCCAGTCATTGTTTTTAGTACTTGTCCAAAATTTGATACTGCGTACTTCTTCACGAGACGTAGCACTGCTTCGTCAAAAATAAGACTGAAGCTTCTGGTGACAGAGTCGTCTACTTGTTGGCAAGCGTAAGCAGTGACGCCTCCGCTCTTCTTCAGAAGCTTCACAGCTGACCTCCTTCCAGAAGATGAAAAATTGGAAATCTCCCACTCAGTTCCATCTCTAGCACCCATCATCATAGATGCTTCCAATAGTGCTTTTTGTGATATTAGAGGTGATGACTGACGGAGATCAGCACATGAATCCTGTTCCACTAATCGCTCCTCGTTCAGTGTCATCTTCACTCATCTCAGGTACATAGTCCTCTTCTTCATCAGTGAAGTCAATTTCCGATTCAACTTCGGAGTTCTCGCACGTAACACTTCATGTTCGAGAACGTATTTAGCGGATAGAGACTATTACCTGAATGATACGATATTAACTGTGGTAGATTGGAATTTACATGTGACAAGTTGCAGCAATGAGCAGCAACTGCTCTGGATGACTGCTGAGCGGTGATTCGTCATTTTTGTATAATTTACATACATTCAGAAGAGAGATTGCAGTGGGGTCAGATTGACCCATTCTGCCGTTCTATTATCCTTTGCATGACTGACCCCTGATTGAGATATTCTGGTCACATCGCATGGCGAACATTGATGTTACACCTTGCCGGAATCGTGGAAATGTCTACTTTTTTTAGTGTATGAATAATGCATGTTAGTTGAAAAGGGGGTGGCATATGCGGTAATATTTGAGAGAGAGCATTCTTTTTCGACCATTTTTTGGCGAGTGTCAAATTTGAGGAGTCGCAGATGTCAGCCTTCAATTAGCAGAAAAATTTCCTTTGCACAGATTAAGGAAACAACCATACTCAACTTCCAGACGAATTGTCATAGCATTCCAATTAGTCGTTTTGTTCTAATAATAGGCGTAGATTGCTGCAATTCGCCTAATGGTGATAGATATTAACAAGACGAAAGGGGTACAGTTGAGCTCTGTTGTTGCTTCTCATAGCTGTTACGTTTTCATATACGTAAATCTACATAAAGCACTAATCACATCTTTAATTCGCTTTTGCGTTTCTTTGCGCCGCGTGCTCGCGTGTGCTATTTTGTCGGGTCTCTTACTTCCACTTCATTGCTGCAGTGTTTACATCGCGGCTTCCCGTCAGATAGGAAACATTCGTGCTCCCATTCGTTGTCGTGTATCCGTGAGAGACAGTGCTCGTAATATACTTAGTTGCCTTGTACTTGCGTGAAACCATGCATCATTTACAGAGATGTGAAAACTCTAAGGTGGTAAATGCGCGTGGGTACTTCTAGGCCGAAAAAGAACAGGGCGCGAGCAGTTCAGTATCAGAGTCAGTAAAAAGAACTTCTGAATGTCTCGGTAATAGTGAAAGTACATTTGAGTGAATTTCGAGAGCATATAGAGAATCTTAACATTTTGCTATCACCAAAAAAACAGTTATGGCAGGCGACCGAAGTTTGTATTGGACGAGTCTCCACAGGGAGTTATGGGAAGAAACATCCACAACATCCGTGTGGAAAAGCAATTCCCGACCGTGACAGCGATGTTGGAAAAGTTGAAGACAGAAGTGGAAGATTTTCCTGGTATGACTGAAAAAACCCTTTGACGTGCTATTCGAAAATTGGGCTTCAGATACAAAAACTTCAACAAAAAACCTGTGCTGATAGAAAATAACCAAGTAGCAAGAAAAGAGTAGTTCTAGCAGAAAATACACTTGCGCAATACTGATGACGGTGTGGTACAAATCATTCCAGAGACTTTGTTTGGCAAGAAAAAAATGCCTTATGCCTAAGAAAATGTATGTGATTATCACAGATAGTGTTAAAGAGTGAATGGCTGGAAAGGAGGAATTCAAACAACGTTCAATTCTCGAAAAAGGATTATAATGTGCCTCATTGGGGACGAAGATGGGTTCGTGCAAAATGCTGGCTTATGTTTAATTGGGCAGAAAGAAGATGCAGATTATCATTCTAAAATGACTGCGATACACTATGAAGAGTGATTTAGGAGCGTTCTCGAAATATTACGAAAAAGGTCTGCGATTGCTTTAGATCAAGCTGCATACCACACGATGATAAATCCAGTATCACGAAATCCATCTACGAAATGGAGAAAGGATTCTATTATTGAATGGATGGAAAGCAATAATGCCACATCGTATGGGGAATTTACTGAAGCTGGACTACTGGAACACGCGCGACCGCACTTAAGGGCGCAGGTATACCTTTTGGAAAGTATACTGCGATCATTAGATTAGTGGTTCCAGAATGAGATTTTCACTCTGCAGCGGAGTGTGCGCTGATATGAAACTTCCTGGCAGATTAAAACTGTGTGCCGGACCGAGACCGAAGTCGGGACCTTTGCCTTTCGCGGTCAAGTGCTCTACCAACTGAGCTACCCAAGCACGACTCACGCCCCGTCCTCACAGCTTTACTTCTGCCAGTATCTCGTCTCCTACCTTCCAAACTTAACAGAAGCTTTTGGTTGCCTGTAATGCACTGCCAATTGAACGCACCGCCAATTGAACGCCGTTGAACTTTTCTGGGTATCTGTCAACAACAGGGTAGCAGAAGAACAAGAAGAATTTTAAATTATAGTTGTGTTGCTCCGCTCTGGAAAGCGTTCCCCAGAGTATCTGGAGGATTTCAGTGTCATGTGTACAAACTAGAAAGCCTCTATGCACAAAGCGCCCACTGTTTTGACATAGCAGTAGAACCGTTGGTGATCGAAGTAGACAACTGCAGCAGCAGCAGCAGCAGTAGCGAGAGCTCGGCGAGCAACGAAAGCGATAAAATTACGTTTTATTTCGGTCATCATTCTTTACTGTTCCAATGTGCTCTACAAATGTTCATTTATTGAGAAATTGTTGCGTATCGAGCATTTATTTGCAATTTCCCATATTATTTCCCTCTACTCGCACCAAAAGCTAAACGCAGCAATGCTGCACTGGAATGCGACTACGAAGTCGGCGTTCTTCGCTGATGAACAGGAGCTTATGGCGCATTGCAACAGTGGCGGCGCGCTGGTGTGACAACTGCGCTCCACCACAGCCTCGCATTTTGCAGTTACTAGCACAACAGCTCTACAAACTCATAACTAACAAACACGAGGAGTATTCATTAGTAAAGACATGTGATGTAACCAACAAAAGTTCAAGCGTAACACTAGTGCCTTCTCCGTCGCAATAGCTACAACGGTACGCTCAGTCGTAGCGTCTTGGCTTTTACGTTATAGCGATGAAACGAGAATCAGAGAGCAACGAAAATCCGCCTGTAAATAGAACAAGGTTGTATCTTTAAACTATGCTGAGGAAATTTTTCTGCTAATTACGGTCTGAATTTTATGCGTCCTTCAAGTTGACACTCGCCGAAAAAGCCAGAAACAGCTCGATTTTTCTTAAATTACCGCGTAATTCGCCAAATTTCAACTAATATGTAATATTCATACACTACATAAAAGACATTTCCACGATTCCGGTAAGGTATAACATATCGATGTTCGTAATGCAATGTGGCCAGAATAACCTCAATGTCAGGGATCGATCATTATGTGATGAATAATAGATATATCGAATGAAATGTGGAAGAAAATATGTTTTCTAAATCCTAATACATCGTCGTAAACAAAAGAAAAAAATTACGAAAAGTTATTTGATTTCATTAACGAAGTAAATCAACTAGATATGAACAGTGAAGGTAGACAGTATGACAGGGGTCATTTCGACCGCTTTCGCCGTTCTAGTGTGAAGCAGACGTCACGCAAACCATGACATTTAACGTGCAACGCGCTGAATTTATCTCCTCAAAGATGTTGAACGCTCAATGTCAGAAACTGTCCGGCGTGTGCATACGGTACGCGTTCCTCAGCGTCATATACCAGACTGCATCGCGCTACAGCGGCAATAGTCGGTTTTATCTGACACGCCATTCACACAGTTCCTTTACGAAATGGACGGGCGTAAAATTACTACGTTAGCTCTTTTAAAACGCAAATATCCTCCCTCGTCCATATGATAGTCATGATGTTTTGTCTGTAGCATACGTAAATAAAAAAAAACAGCTCCGCCAGAAATATCGACTCTAAGACAATGTGTCTAATAGTGAATTTTAATATGACAGTATGCCATCTTAGTCAATTTATAACACTTAAAACACTTGAGAATGGCACTTTGAAGCCGAAATCATGGTTATGTAAGTGTAAATGTAACACTGCAAATAAAAAGTCTAATGGCAGTACTGACTTTAAAGAAAGGTTTATTAAAACCCCTTTCAACGTTTAGAACAACGCGTTGTACTGACATCTGGATCGCTTTTTGTGGTAGAGGTACGTTAAAATATAGCCGAAAGGCGTCAGTCAAACATAAAATTTCACCTCAATAATTAGAACATGCACAAAGTGGTTCGATTTGGTATTTCCCCACCAACGTACAGCTATTGCATTATTATGGAGGTGAAAGTTTATATTTGACGGACGCCTTTCGGCTGTATTTTAACGCACCTCTGCCACAATATCTAATCCAGTTGTCAATACTTCCTTCTGAAGACGACGTTTTTACAAACATTGAAACAATGGCTTTTAATAAACATTCCGTTTTGCAACTGATTGGCTGTTCAACATTTCTGCAAGATGATTTCATCCTACGGTTGCTGTTCAAGCCACGTACATAATTTTAAAATTATGTTTCTTAAATATCTTTTTTCTTGTTTTTTTCCATTATACACGTAATATGTATACCATACACGCACAAATTTACCAGATTATCATTCACACAGTATTTCATTTAATTTTATTATTCACAATATAATTTACAGTCTGCTGGCGGTAATAGTTTCTTTACTTCATATGGAAACATTTTTATATAAGAAATATTTAGAATTTACGACACCTGAAAACCATGTGCACGTCAGAATTACAAATTGATGAAATTTACGTATTTTAAGATTATTTGAAAGTCCTCATTCTTCTCTGTCTAGTAAATATTTTACGATTTTCTGAAAAATTAATATTTGAAAAGTTAATTGTATCCTAAATTCTCGTGTTTGAGAATGTTTCAGTCTTAAAATGTAATATTATTCAAAATTCAATCCCACGATTTTGTAGCTCCGATTTTTCTATTTGCAAAACTGTTTACTGTTACAAAAACGATCGGTTAGTTTATTAACCGTTCCGGTTTCAACATTCCACCTTCAAGGAAATTCATGGGGACATTTGCGAATCCTTCTGCTCCTTAAAACTTTCCTATCTTAAAGTAGCACCCGTTATCGTTTTCTGTTTATACAGCATTTAACTGAACGTATTTACTTGACTGGCTATTGTATCTTTCACTTTTACTGTCTTTTATGTTGATATCTAAAATGTGATAGGCCGCGTATCAGAAGCAACAGTCAGTCAGTGTGCGCTAGTTAAACAGTATAAATATAGAGTCAGTCTTAGACGAGTTTTCAGTCAGAGCAGTTAGCGCCAAAAGTAAAAATGTATAAATGTATAGCGGCTTTGAATAATTAAATCGCGATCAACAGGTGCACAAGCTGCGTTCAGTACCCAGCAGTCATCAGGTGTTGATTTGCTTTCAATCGCCTTGAAGATGTTCAGTTACTACGTTAATCAGTGCTACTAGTGAAGTTTGAGAAACTGCTCGTAGTTGATGCGTATTAACATACTAACGTTCATACATACTGGAAAACTGATCATCGAAATTGAACTTATTGTCAATAAATATGAGGAGAACTAAAAAGTAAATTCTGCAGTGTTACGTATTAACTTGGTGCATAAGTTCGTAGCTCTTTTTCCATAAAACATAACAGATTGACATTAACAGAAACTTTAGGCATGAGTAACATACTCTTCTTCACTATTTACAACACTATGCCAACGCTGGGGTAACTTTTTGATTCCGCGACTATAGAAAACACGTGGTTTTGAAGCGAGGAACTCGCCGAGCAAAGTTTGGAGTGCGTTTTCACCCGGGAAGGGGAGGTCCTTGAGGGTTGTCGGATAGATAGCGGAAAAGGTACAATCTGAGGGAGCAGGTTCAGGTGAATAAGATGGGTGCGGAATGATTCCCAAGCCAACTCCTATACTGTGTTTTTGTCAGCCTAGCAGAATGAAGGCAGGCGTTATCGTAGAGTGGCATCACTTAACGCCGTCTTCCTGCTCGCTATTACCGGCCGGAGTGGCTGAGCGGTTCTAGGCGCTACAGTCTGGAACCGTGCGACTGCTACGGTCGCAGGTTCGAATCCTGCCTCGGGCATGGATGTGTGTGATGTCCTTAGGTTAGTTAGGTTTAAGTAGTTCTAAGTTCTAGGGGACTCATGACCTCCGATGTTTAGTCCCATAGTGCTCAGAGCCGTTTTGCTCGTTATTCTTGGACTGCGTCTGCAACACGTCTCAGTTGTTGACAGTAAGTGTCAACAGTGATGGTTACACCTTGGGGAAGCAATTCGCGGTACACCACATCGTCGCAATTCCTCCAGATGCGTAACAATCGCTCTTGTGGATGCGCGTAGTTCTTTGCATGGGGAGTTGCTGCTGTGTTTGGGCTCAACCATTTCTTTAATTTCCTTCTGTTAACATAAAGACACCATTTCTCGTCGCCGGTAACGATACGGGATAGAAATGATAGATGATGTTCACGATGCAATTGATGACGAGCTAGCAGAGATGTACATATGACCAACCGCTGATTTTTGTGATTTTGGCTTAGAGCATGCGGTACCCATACATCCGATTTCTGAACCTTCCCCATTACATGCAAACGTCGCACGATTGTAGAACGGTCACAGTACATCACATTTGACAGTTACCGAGTGCAGTGACGTGGATCATTGTGGATTAATGCGTTTAAGCGATCTGCATCAAACGCCGAAGCTCTTCCACTGACGTCAAAACGACCAACTTTAAAACGAGAATACCATTTTCTTGCCGTGCTCTGCGCAATGGCGTTATCCCCATACACGGCACAATTTTTTCTGGCTTCCTCCGCTGCTGTCACTTCTCTACTGAACTCAGAAAAAAATGTCGAAAATTTCCAATTGTCACTCCATTTTCTAACGTCCACAGCTCGCTGACTATTTTCAGATGAAAATGACAATATATAAACTCAGATAGCAACAGTGTACAAATAAAAAATGACAATCTATAAATAAACCCAAATAATCGGAATATCAACGTGCAAAACAAAGGAACTTGTGCGCCACTCGAATACATTAGCTAATGTCTGTTGATCACATTCAAAAATTGTAGGACGTCGGTTATAGGAGGAATTACCTGAGACTTCAGAGAAAAACCTACGTCGGTGACGCTGCGCGTGGAAGTCACAATTGTGAATCAAGCTTTAGCTATACTCTAGCAAAAGGTAATAAAACAAAGTTTTGGTTTGACTCGTGTTATCAGAGGACTCGCTAGTCAAGTTCAGTGGTCACAAACAGAACGTCCAATGCTCGCAAACAGGGTCGATGCGAAATCCCGCCACGGCAGCCGACGCCACCTGGTACCGTGTGGGTGGGTGGGTGGGTGGGTGTAAAGCCTCTGATTTGTATTCCTGGCCGGCCGTATCCGCTGAAGGTCAGCCGGCGCATGCGCTGTCGCTGCCGCGGGTGCAGAGCGTGGGCCCAGCACCCACCTCCCACCATACAGCATTCAGCCCATTGGTAGTCCTCAGCTGCCGCCAACACGCCTCCTCTTTCTGTGTCTGCTCACTTGCCGGAGAACCATTCCTTGTCCTCATCTGGGTGAGTGGATGGAAAGCCTCCAGATACCGATAAGCCGTTTGCCGTTGCTCTGTAAACATTATACAGATAACCGAAAAACACTAATAATGCAAAATAGACATGATTTTACCGGAAGCTGCCCTGTGTTGCGTTTACAAAAGATGCTACATTTTACAGAGTGCCAGTGTAATCGGTTTTATCTACTCTGTTAGCGTATTGACTGAGGGAAGAATGAGTGTATGCCTCTATGCGCTCTTCTCATGATACCTACGAGAGATATACACTCAGGTGACAAACATTATGGGATACCTCCTAATATCGTGTCGGACCTCCTTTCGCCCGGCGCAGTGCAGCGTCTCGACGTGGCATGGACTCAACGAGTCGTTGAAAGTCACCTCCAGAAATATTGAGCCATGCTGCCTGTATAACCATCCATAATTGCGAAAGTGTTGCCGGTGCAGGACGTGCACGAACTGACCTCTCGATTAGGTCCAGAGGCACCGACTTAAAAATAATTTTTTTTTTTGGGGGGGGGGGGGCAAGAATCATTTTATTAGGTACTACATTTGACAGATAACTTTGCGTTTCCATCTACATGTTCGACACTCCAAACCAGTCCTATTTGCAGATGACACCAATGTATTGACTGAAAGTGGAAATAGAAAGGCTCTTAGGCTGTATGCTGAAGTCACAAATGAAAAGATTTCAGAGTGGTTTGTGAGGAATAAGCTACTGATGAACCCCTAAAAAAAAAATTAAAAAATACCGCCACCATACAGTTCCACACACAGCAAAATTAAAAATCCATTAAAACCAAAAAATTGTCTCTGAAACAAAACTGCTTTGTTTATTTACAAGACAATCTGAAATGGAATTCCCACATCACATTCTTAAATTCTAAGCTATCTGTGCAATGAGAATTATATGGAACAACACAAGTGCTGAAGGAGAGAGGTGTATCATGCACGCATACTTTCCCTTTTGAGTTATCACATCATATTCTTGGGAAATTCCCCTCACAGCATAACAACTTTCAAGAAACAAAAAAAAGCTTCTGAGGATAATGAAAAATGCGAACAGCTGAAAATCATGCAAACTACTATTGGCTGGCGACTAGCCCCTAGCCCTCGACTCGCTGAAACGTCAATCACAATGTCATTTCAGTCGGAATATAGGTCAGTAGTGGTACAAAACAAATACATAAATAAAGTTGAAGAAACATACCTTAATTTTTGAAGTACTCCTCCTCAGATCATTCCTGCATATGAACTCGTCACATATGGCATCAAGGTCATCTCTATGGGCGTTGAGAAGGGCGATGGCATTAAGACGATCTTGCCTCATTATAGAACGATGATACATTTTCACCCTCTGCAGACAAGAAAACGATCGCTCAGCGGTGCAGGACGTTACCGGAATCGTCAGCACTACACGTATGAATTTCACTAGTTCAGGCAGTAGTGGTTTTCCTGTTTTAGGTATTTCACTATGTCATCCAACGAACTAATATTCGCAGAATCACTACTTTGGATAATCTCATGAAACATGCTTCGGTGGAGAAGCAAGCGTTCTTTGTCTATATCTGATTTGTAGAAAGATAAAATATCGAATGAATCTTTGTTATCATCAAGAAGAAATTGTTCAATTTTATTTACAAACATGAATGATTAAGTTTTGAACCGTGATTCCAAGAAGCTGATGGATGTATCCATTGTTTCATAATACAATCTTCTATATTTGTCACATACTTCAGTGAATGTTTCTACAGATGAATTGATGGAGTCATCGTATTTCTTAGGGACTTTTCTTCTACGGGGTAATTTTGGGGAATCAACATCCATATCTTGACATTTTGACGTTACTTCACCCCAGAATGATGCAAAATTTAATGGATGTTACAAGAGTGGAAATCATCTTATTGGCCTCCTATAAGTGTAGGGATTTCCTCTGTAGTGTTATGTTTACGGTATCAATGTGACCAAACAGTTTTACCAAAAGTGATAACATGAAAAATCATATGTCTGCATATTAATCAAAAAGCCGTTTGCTTTGGCCCCAGTGTCTGAATTGTCATTTCTTGAAACATTTAGAAAAAATTCCTGAAGTTCTGTATAGTTGGACAAAACTGAAGACATTGCCAAGTACCTTACGGCCCACCTTGTAGGCATCTGCCTTCAGGTGAGCAAAAAGATCTAATCTTTTAGGTGAATCTCTCACAAAATGTATTAAGTCCTTCATAACATTCAATGCATTTCGACATTCTGGAACTGCTTTCACAGTGTCTTGTAGTGTTAGATTTAAACAGTGTGCAACGTAGTGCACAAACATAGCTCTCTTCTCCATTTCCATAAACTTTGCCTGGACACCATTAGATAATCCGGCCATGTTAGCTGAACCGTCAAAGCATTCACCCCTACAGTTAGATGTAGGCAAATCAAGTCGTCTCAAAATGTCGATATTAATATCAAACAGTTTTAGCTGTGGTACTTTGTATTGAGTATAGCCCTAAAAAATATTATTCTATCTCTAGCGAAGCATCAAGAAATCTTATTCAGATACTAAATTGCCCTTAGGTGGCTATGTCTGTTGTTTCGTCTGCTATTATTGCAAAATACTCTGCACTCTTGATATTCTCCAATAATTTTCTAAGAAGTGTATGATTTAAAACGGCCAAAATTTCGTTTTGCACATCATGGGATGTCCATTTGTAAGTTTCGTGCTGTAGCCATATTAAAAGTAGCTGGTTATCTTCACATCGAAGGCGTAATAAATTGTCAAAGTTACTTGTTTCATCAGTATGCCCACGTATTGCATGTTCCTGCACTGCTAAATAACGGAGGGAAGATATGATTTTTAATAAACAATCTCGGTTTTCTTTCATTTGTGTCAGTTTTTCTTTGGAAATCTGGCTAAATACATTGACATTCGATTTTAAGGATTTGAATTTCAGTACAGCTTCTCTGTGGCAGCCCGATGCTTCATGCGCTTTCAACTTTTCTACCCCTTTCTTCCAGTTCGAAAAACTAGTTTCCATGAAAGTTTTTTCCATTTTGTGAGAAAACTGAAAACGATTTTCTTCAAACATTTGTCTGCAAATTTTGCAAAATATAACATCTTTTACCTTATTGTAATTGATCCATGCAAATTGCTGTTTCCAAGAGGGCCGATGACAGTGTTGTTTTTTTCCGGGGACAGTGTTTTTTGTCGCCGCCACAGTTCCGTCACTATCTGTGTCTTTGTCGTCACACACAGCACCACTAACACTGGGTCTAGCTTCACCCTCGTCAACACTTGCCACATTGTCACATTTCTTCCTCATTATAAACTTGTCCATTTTAAACTGGACAGTAAGGGACGAAAGATTAACAACTGAACCGAGTCACAGTAAGACTAAATGACCACTGGCGATCCCCAGCTCCGGAATATTTACGTTCGCTGCCAACATTAGCTGCGGCCTGCGTAACAGTACTGTGCGCCTAACAAGAAGTAGCCATGTAACAATAGTGTTGATTATTGTCAGGGCCGGGTCTAGGGAGGCGGGGGGGGGGGGGGGGGGGGGTAGTAGTTTCTTTTACAAGCTGCCAGCAGGCTGCTGTGGTAGGAAGTGGAGCTCGTCCTAGCAGCCAAAGCGCTGCGAGCTCATGGTGAGCTTCCGTTCCCCGCATACCTCCGTACAGTGAAAGTGTGCGAACAGTACAGATGCAGGGGACAAACCCTGTCACGACAATTCGTCATATGCAGAGGTTGGAGGAGTAGCAGAAAGGAATACGCAATACCTCGTAAAATCGGTATTTTTTTCCTACATAATCATTAAATACTATTATGCAAAACTGTGTGTGCAACTTTTAACAAATTTCCCAGTAAAGGATGAGGAAGGGGGAGAGAGCGGTGAGAAATGCATGTTTGAATATTGGGGCGGCGGCGGCGGCGGCGGCGGCGGCGGCGGCGGCGGCGGCGGCGAGGCCCCTACTTTAACTGTTGGGGGGGAGCACAAAGTATCTGGCCCCCCTAAGTGGGGGCCACTGATTAGGTCCCGTAAATGTCCGATGGCATGCATCATGTGCATTCAGGGTGGCTAAATCATTCGCTCGAGTTGTCGAGAACGTTCTTCAAACCGGTCGCGAACAGCCGTGGCCCGGCGACATGGCGCATTGTCATCCATAAAACTGAAGTCCATGAATGGCTAAAAATGGTCTCCAAGTAGCCGAACACATCCATTTGCTCCCATGAACGATTCAGTTGGACCAGAGGGCACAGACCATTCCGTGTAAACACAGCTACAACATTATAGAACCACCACCCACTTGCTCAGTGCCTCGTTGACAACTTGGGTCCATGGATTCGTGGGGTCGGTGCCGTACACGAACGCTGCCATCAGTTACCAACTGAAATCTGGACTCATCTGACCTAATCAGTTTTTCAGTCGTCTAGAGTCCAACCGATATAGTCACGAGCCCAGGAGGGGCGCTGCAAGCGATGTGCTGTTAGCAAAAGCACTCGCGTCATTCGTGTGCTGCCATAGTCCATTAACGCTATATTTCGCCGCACTGTCCTAACGAATACGTTCGTCGCACGTGCCACATTGAGTTGTGCGATTATTTCTCGCAGTGTTGCTTTGAATCGACAACTCTACGCAAATTTCGCTGCTCTCGGTCGTTAAGTGAAGGTGGGCGGCCACCGTATAGACCGTGGTGAGAGGTAATGCCTGGTATTTGGTATTCTCGACACACTCTTGAAACTATGGGCGTCGGAATATTGAATTCACTAACGATTTCCGAACTGGACTGTCCCATGCGTCTAGCTCCAACTACCATTTCGCGTTCAAAATCTGTTAATTTCCATCGTACCGCCATAACAACATCGGACGCCTTTCCACATGAATCACTTGAATGCCAGTGACATCTATGTCAACTCGCTGCCCTTCTGCACTTTGTGTACGCGATACTATCGCCATCTGTATATGTACGTATCTCTATCCTATGATTTTTGCCACCTCAGTGTACGCCTCTGTACGCTCTTCTCATGATGACAACGAGAGTAATTGTCGGTGGCAACGTACTGGTTGCACAGTCTTCTTCGAACAAAGCTTTCTTCCAAGGATTCCCGTTTAAGTTCGCCGAGCGTTTCTATTACACTTTCGTATGGGCTCCACTGTTCTGATACGAACCTGACAGTGCGTCCCTGAATTTGTTGGATGTCTGTTGTCATGCCTGTGTGATAAAGCCGCTAAGCACTGGAACGATACGCTAGCATTGTTCACACTAGCGTTTTGTGTGCCATAGAATTGTTCTGAAGAAGGCGTGGTTACCAATGCTGAAACCTAGGTAAACACCAGGTACTTTATGCAGACGAGGTGGACTTTTTATAATTATTTCGATACTTACGATTGCTGACGCGTTGCAATACTGAAAGTTCCATAGCATTTCCCCAGAATTATACCAGCTAATCTAAGTCTGCCATTCATCTTCATTAATACTGATTTTACGTGATCGTCCTGTTTCATATCGCTTCTCAGTATACGATACTTCTACGACGTGACATGCTCAAGATGATTACTTCTTGTAATTAGATGATATCGGGTTCCTTCTCTTTGTTATAACCATTACCTTACACTTATCCACATTCAAAAAAATCTGCTTTTCCTTATGCCACGTAGAAGTTAAAAACACGCCTCTCAGCAATTCCTTAGGGTGATCCGGCGATGATTCTTCGATGTGTACAGCAGCATTCTCAGTGAAAAAATAGTTTATATTATGAAAGGCGTTCAATAAGTAATGCAACATATCTTTTTTTAAGCTGGTTGGTTTCGTTTAGGATTCCAATACACCATATATTCCCTCTATGCAAGAGCGATGTACTCGAGGACAGTATTATGGAAATGGAAGAGGATGAAGATCAAATGGGAGATATGATGCTGCATGAAGAGTTTGACAGAGCACTGAAAGACCTAAGTCGAAACAACGCCCCGGGAGTAGACAATATTTCATTAGAACTACTGACAGCCTTGGGCGAACCAGTCCTGACAAAACTCTACCATTTGGTGAGCAAAATGTATGAGACAGGCGAAATACCCTCAGACTTCAAGAAGATTATAATTATTCCAATTCCAAAGAAAGCAGGTGTTGACAGATCTGAAAATTACCGAACTATCACTTTAATAAGTCACAGCTGCAAAATACTAACGCGAATTCCTTACAGACGAATGGAAAAACTGGTAGAAGCCGACCTCGGGGAAGATCAGTTTGGATTCCGTAGAAATACTGGAACACGTGAGGCAATACTGACCTTACGACTTATCTTAGAAGAAAGATTAAGGAAAGGCAAACCTACGCTTCTAGCATTTGCAGACTTAGAGAAAGCTTTTGACAATGTTGACTGGAATACTCTCTTTCAAATTCTGAAGGTGGCAGGTGTAAAATACAGGGAGCGAAAGGCTATTTACAATTTGTACAGAAACCAGATGGCAGTTACAAGAGTCGAGGGGCATGAAAGGGAATCAGTGGTTGGGAAGGGAGTGAGACAGGGTTCTAGCCTCTCCCCGATGCTATTCAATCTGTATATTGAGCGAGCAGTAAAGGAAACAAAAGAAAAATTCGTAGTAGGTATTAAAATCCATGGAGAAGAAATAAAAACTTTGAGGTTCGCCGATGACATTGTAATTCTGTCAGAGACAGCAACGGACTTGGAAGAGCAGTTGAACGGAGTGGACAGTGTCTTGAAAGGAGGATATAAGATGAACATCAACAAAAGCAAAACGAGGGTAATGGAATGTAGTCGAATTAAGTCGGGTGATGCTGAGGGAATTACATTAGGAAATGAGACAAAGTAGCAAAGGAGTTTCGCTATTTGGGGAGCAAAATAACTGATGATGGTCGAAGTAAGAGGATATAAAAGGTAGACTGTAAATGGCAAGGAAAGCGTTTCTGAAGAAGAGAAATTTGTTAACATCGAGTATAGATTTGTCAGGAAGTCGTTTCTGAAAGTATTTGTATGGAGTGCAGCCATGTATGGAAGTAAAGCATGGACGATAAATAGTTTGGACAAGAAGAGAATAGAAGCTTTCGAAATGTGGTGCTACAGAAGAATGCTGAAAATTAGATGGGTAGATCACATAAGTAATATGTAGGTATTGAATAGGATTGGGGAGAAGAGGAGTTTGTGGCACAACTTGACTAGAAGAAGGGATCGGTTGGTAGGACATGATCTGAGGCGTCAAGGGATCTTGAATTTAGTATGGGAGGGCAGCGTCGAGGGTAAAAACCGTAGAAGGAGACCAAGAGATGAGTACACTAAACGGATTCATAAGAATGGATGCTGCAGTACGTACTGGGAGATGAAGCAGCTTGCACAGGATAGAGAAGCATGGAGAGCTTCATCAAACCAGTCTCAGGACTGAAGACCACAGCAAGAACAACAACAACAACAACAACAACAACATATTATTCCCCATTATTTTGGCTGCAAAACCCTATTTTTCAACATAATCTCCGTTCAATGCTAGTACCATACGCCTCTTACTGAGAGAGCATGTATGCCCTATGGTACCACTCTGCTGGTCAACGACGGAACCAACGTCTTGCTACATCAGTAACGTTTGCATCACCGACGTACTGCTTGCCGCGGGGAAGTCTGGAGGTGCGAGGTCTCGGCTAAAGAGTGAAGAAGAACGGCCCAATGAAGTTTTGTGAGCTCCTCGTAGGTGCACAGGCTTGTGAGAGACTTGCGTTGTCATGGTGAAGGAGAAATTCGTTTGCGTTTCTGTAGCGACGAAGACGCTGAAGTCGTTTCTTCAGTTTCCTGAGGGTAGCACCATACACTTCAGGGTTGATCGTTGCACCATGAGGGAGGACGTCCAACAGAATAACCCATTTATAGGCCAATAAGACCGTCGCCATTACTTTAGCGGCTGAGGTTGCGGGTTTGAACTTTTTCTTCGGAGAAGAGATCGTGTGGACCACTCCATAGATTGCCGTCTTGTTACTGGTTCGAAGATGATGAGCCCGTGATGATTTTCGACAAAAAATTACCTCGTAACGAACAACAAATTTCGCACAGATGTTCTTTCGTTGCTCTTTATGGGCCTCTTTCAGACGGCGAAGAACCCAGCGGGCAGACACCGCTGATTTCCCAAACTGGTGGTCGAGTCTGTCAGTGCAACAAACACAGACGTCCGTCGATCATCACCTCGAACTAGGGTGTCTGCATGTTCCAGCATTGCAGGAGTCACAGCTGTGTGTAGCCGGCCCGGCACGCGGAATGTCGGAAAGTTTTGCACGGTCTTGTTGCGATGGTGACTGACGCCACGCCAAGCAACTCACTGTGCTTTTGTTTGCCGTTAGATCTCCGTAGACATTCTGCAAACGCCTACGTGTATCTGCAATGCTCTGATTTTCCGTCAGAAGAAACTCAATGGCAGCCTTGTGGTTGGAACACCTCCGTTACACATGACATTTTGAAGGCTACGTATACAACCACCTATCGGAACTTCGTGAAACTGGGCTGAAGAGGGAATATTCCTCAACATCTTACAAAAAATTTCGCGTTTTTGCAACCGAAATTGTTGTTGTTGTTGTTGTTGTTGTTGTTGTTGTGGTCTTCAGTCCTGAGACTGGTTTGATGCAGCTCTCCATGCTACTCTATCCTGTGCAAGCTTTTTCATCTCCCAGTACCTATTGCAACCTACATCCTTCTGAATCTGCTTAGTGTATTCATCTCTTGGTCTGTACTTTTTTCTAAACGTTTTACTTTATTCGAAAAATGAATTTACAGTTATTTCCTGAATTCCGAGATCACGTGAAGATGTTTTATTTCGACTGTTTTGAGGAAAACTAAGTGTGTAGACGGAAAAGTATTGTGGGTACGATGTGCTCCATTTCGAGTGTGCACGCGTGGAATCCGTTCCTGTGTTGTCGCCTTTGCCGTTGTCATGACTGGACTTTAATCCATGTATTCTGAAGGGTCGTTGGACTTTGCCTAATGCCTTCTGTCTGACTTTTGGGTTTGTTAACATGATGGGTTTGTTTGTGCATGTATAGTTGTAAGTGTGTTGTGTGAGGGGATCATGATTTATACAAGTTGTGTTTTTAGGATGTTTGTAGTTGATGTGGCATGGGTCTGAGCCCAGTGATGATATCAGTTGGTAAGGTGATATTTCGGCATTTTCCTAAAATGTTTGCGTTCTCGACTGTATTATAGGCGATACAGTGGGCATGTTTGATTGTCGCCTTTACATCTCCTTCAAATTAGCCACTCGCCTACAACAGCAGTGTGGATGCTGACACGCCGTTCAGGTACGAGACGGAAGGTAAATAATGGTAAAAGTAGCCTGTAGCTTATTCACCATGAAATAGGTGAACGAACTTCGTGAAGAGAATTTAGGTCTTGCAGCATTAGAAGTTATCACGATCTTAAGCATATAATTGTTAAATTATATGTGCTTGAGCATATTCATTACCATCCTTCTTCGTCTTTATCTTAAAGATGCCTTGTTCGCTTGTAGCGGTCGCTGCAACTTACCAGTGCTATTCCAGGCAGCGGTAGCAGCAGTAATGGAAGCGAAAGGCAACTGTCGTCCCCCGCATACGAAATGGACACTCCTACGCTAGTAGGAACAGAGCTCTGTAATCATCGACGAACTTCGCACAGTTAAGGATTTCGCTGCCTTGAATTAACTGTGGCCCACATGGCAATTTGTCAAGATTACACGCAGCGGAGTTGTGCCACTGTGATTTTTGTAAGATTCACTAATGAAAGGAGTGATCCACAATTCAGGCACCTGACAGTGGTCGTCCAGATTGCGATATCCTCGTAAAGACGAGAATTCTGGGGCGCACAACTTAAACTGTGGACGTTAAGCTCGTTATTCACGATAATAGTGGTTAGAGTCCGTGGCTGCGGATTAAAATACTTGAACATATAAATCAACTAGACACTTTACGCACAAGTTGTAACCTGCCTCCGACTGAATTTAGGAGATTGTTGAGCGGTGTTTTCTCAGTAGTTTGGTATTAGGATTCCGTCTTCTCCGATAGCTTCTTACTGAGTCATAATACACCGACGGAGAGAAAAATAGCAACACCAAGAAAGAGTTTTGACATGAAAGAAAATTGGTAGCCGAGTTTCTACATCTGCAATTTGTCTGTTCAGTTTTGGTTTTAGTTGCGTAAGAGTGGCGCTAGTAGCTCAACTGTGAGGGTGAAAATCAGGTTTGCCGTGAATACGTGCTGCAACGGTCGTGAGCGTTAGTTACGTTCGAGATTGAGATTGGACGTCGTGACTTGATGTTCGTCAAGAGTGTCTTTAAGTCGAAAAGGACACCATTTTCAACACCTCACTGAGACTGAACGAGGTCTTGTAGTAGGGCTACGAGAAGCTGGATGATCCTTCCGCGATACTGCAGAAAGACTGCTGGAATGGGGTGCGATTTCCTATGACAATAGGAGCACTCTCGTGGTTATCTCAAGCACCCTGACTTCAAACTTCTATGTCAGTTTGGTATTAGGCTTGTTGCGCTGCCATTCATGAACACCATTCCAACTGTAGTTTCCCAATAGGTTAACGCTCACCCACACACCGCTGTTGTAACCTAACATGCCCTGCAGTCGACATGTTGCTTTGGGCTGCTCGATCAGCCATACCTGTCTGCTAATGAGCACATTTGGAACATCATCGGACGACAACACCGCATCATTCACAAAAAGCATTTGCCATCCCCTGTTGATCGACCAAGTGAGCCGGCATGGAATTGCATCCCACAAACTGACATCCGGCAACTGTACGATACAACCCATGCACACATTCCACGTTCTGGCGGTTACATCGGTTATTAATGTACCAGCGTTTTACATTTGCAATGACTTATCTCGTCCATAAGATGAGCGGTCGAAAAGTTCCTAGCCCAAGATACACTATGTGATCAAAAGTATCCGGACATCTGGCTGAAAGTGACTTACAAGTTCGTGGCGTCCTCAATCGGTAATGCTAGAATTCAATACGGTGTTGGCCCATCCTTAGCCTTGATGACAGCTTCCACTCTCGCAGGCATACTTTCAGTCAAGTGCTGGAAGGTTTCTTGGGGAATGGCAACCCAATCTTCATGGAGTGCTGCTGAGGAGAGGTATGGATGTCGGTCGGTGAGGCCTGGCACGAAGTCGACGTTCCAAAACATCCCAAAGGTGTTCTGTAGGATTCAGGTCAGGACTCTGTGCAGGCCAGTCCATTACAGGGATATTATTGTCGTGTAACCATTCCGCCACAAGCCGTGCATTATGAACAGGTGTTGAAAGATACAACCGCCATCCCCGAATTGCTCTTCAACAGTGGAAAGCAATAAGGTGCTTGAAACATCAATGTAGGCCTGTGCTGAGATATTGCCACGCAAACCAAATAGTTGTGCTATTCCCCTCCATGAAAAACACGACCACACCATAACACCATCGCCTCTGAATGTTACTCTTGTCATTACACACGCTGGCAGATGACGTTCACCGGGCATTCGCCGTACATCCTGCCATAGGATCGCGACATTGTGTACCGTGATTTTTCACTCCACACAATGTTTTTTCACTATTTAGCCGTCCAATGTTTACGCTCCTTACACCAAGAGAGGCGTCGTTTGGCATTTACCGCCGTGATGTGTGGCTTATGAGCAGCCGCTCGACCATGAAATCCCAGTTTCCCACCTCCCGCCTAACTGTCATAGTACTTGCAACGGATCCTGATGCAGTTTGGAATTCCCGTGTGATGGTCTGGATAGATGTCTGCCTGTTACACATTACGACCCTCTTCAACTGTCGGCGGTCTCTGTCAGTCAACAGACGAGGACGGCCTGTACGCTTTTGTGCTGTACGTGTCCCTTCACGTTTCCACTTCACTATCACATCGGAAACAGTGGACCTATTGATGTTTAGGAGTATAGATATCTCACGTACAGACGTATGGTACGAGTGACACCCAATCACCTGACAGGTTGAGTTCCGCAGAGCGCCCCATTCTGCTCTCTCACAACGTCAAATGACTACTGAGGTCGCTGATATGGAGTACCTGGCAGTAGGTGGCAGCACAATGCATCTAATATGAAAAACGTATGTTTTTGGGTGTGTCCGGATACTTTTGATCACATAGTGTAGTTACCGTAATGTCTCGCACAAACACCACAACATACTTTTTTGGTGACCCTTTGTGGGTATACAAGTCAAATTTCGAGCCTCCAGCTTCGTTAGTTTTGTCGCTAGGATGCGTTGTATACCGTAGTGTAAGCAAAATGGCGAATGCCGAGGGAATAAAAAACCGTGTTGTGATTGAATCTGAAGGGAATGACGCCCAAGGAAATTGCAAAGGGTATGCGGAATACACTTAGGGACAGTGCTCTGTCTTATGCAACAATGTAAAACTGTCTGACTGCAAACGTGGAAGAACGAGTCTGGGTGAAGCGCCAAGGAGCGGAAGGCCTGTCACCGTTGCCACTCATGAAACAGTGATTGAAATTCGCTATACAGTTTTGCTGGATCGTCGAACAACGTTGCAGTACATTTAAACCACATTTGGAATCTCCCATGGGCGTGCTCATGACATTATTTGGGGGTATTTTGGGAATGCGGTGAGTTTTCATTCGGTGCGTCCAGAAAGACTTGAATGCAGATCAGAGACTGGAGCATGTGCAGTGTTGTGAAGAAATCGTCCGGCAATTTGAAGCGAATGAAGACGGCCTTCTTGTAAGGTAGGTGACAACGGACGAAGCTAGCGTTCACCACTTTGGTCCTGAGAAGAAAACAGTCACAACAATGGAAACATCCTTCGTCCTCTACCCCAAAAAAAATTCCGGGTGCAAAAATCAGCCAGTAAAGTAATGGCGTCCTTCTTCTGAGATGCAGAAGGGGTAATTAAAGTGGATCTCTTGCAAAGGGGTAACTATCAATGCGTCATAGCACAAAGCCGTCGCAACACCGGAAACTCTGCTTGACTGCGCCGGCCGGGGTGGGCGAGCGGTTCTAGACGCTACAGTCTGGAACCCCGCGACCGCTACGGTCGCAGGTTCGAATCCTGCCTCGGCCATGGATGTGTGTGATGTCCTTAGGTTAGTTAGGTTTAAGTAGATCTAAGTTCTATGGGACTGATGACCTCAGTCCCATAGTGCTCAAAGCCATTTGAACCGTTTTTTGCTTAACTGCGGTTTCGAATTGTTAGTCATACGCCATATTTTTCAGATTTGGTTCCATCAGACTTTTTTCTTTTCTCAGACCCAAAAACAGAACTCAAAGGATGACGATTTGACAATGATGATGCAGTGATTGATGCTGTGGTCGCTTGGTTGGACTCGAAATAGAAGACCTTTTATTTTTATGGTTTGCAGAAGTTACCTGAGCGTGCCCGCGAGTGTATTAGAGTACACGGGTAATATATTGAAAAATAAACTGGTATTATAGCTAGGCTAGAAACTTTCCGACCTGTGATCTTGCAATGTTACTCACTTAAATATGTTTCATAGGCAAATGTACTGCAGAAATTTCATTACTCTATAGTAAATATTTTTTTGGTGATGCGACATTTTATGGTGGTTTCCAAATCTCCGGTGGTTCCCTTCTGTCACTTCGGAACTCTCTGAACGAAGGCAGCTGCTGCTACAGTGGGAGGTAAGGATTGGCGCAGCGTTGCAGGTCGAGGAGGGGTTCGTGGCGGGCGCAGACAGAAGTGCCCCTGCCGCCACCGCTGCCTCCGAGGAGCGAACGGGTTTCGCATAAATATTGATGGCGGCCGGTGGCGCAAAAAGCGGCAGCCTCCTTTGTTCGCCGCTATAAATAGCCATCCCGCCTCCAAATAAAGGAAACTGCCGCCACTCGGCGCAGCCCGCCTCCATTTGCAGCGTTTCCAGTGTCCGCACACGGCAGGGGACCTGCTGAACCTTACGTACTACGCGAGGTGTGCGATTGCGCAGATCACAGGTGTGTTGCTGCCAGATGGCCGCGGGAGAAATGCTCGCGGTTGACGTGCTGCACGAATACGTTTGTAACATAATACTCTACTGGCTATTAAAATTGCTACACCAAGAAGAAATGCAGATGATAAACGGGTATTCATTGGACAAATATATTATACTAGAACTGACATGTGGTTACATTTTCACGCAATTTGGGTGCATAGATCCTGAGAAATCTGTACCCAGAACAACCACCTCTGGCCGTAATAACGGCCTTGATACGCCTGGACACTGTGTCAGACAGAGCTTGGATGGCGTGTACAGGTACAGCTGCCCATGCAGCTTCAACACGATACCATAGTTCATCAAGAGTAGTGACTGGCGTATTGTGACGAGCTAGTTGCTCGGCCACCATTGACCAGACGTTTTCAGTTGGTGAGAGATCTGGAGAATGTGCTGGCCAGGGCAGCAGTCGAACATTTTCTGTATCCAGAAAGGCCCGTACAGGACCTGCAACATGTGCTCAAGCATTATCCTGCTGAAATGTAGGGTTTCGTAGGGATCGAATGAAGGGTAGAGCCACGGGTTGTAACACATCTGAAATGTAACGTCCGCTGTTCAAAGTGCTGTCAATGCGATCTTGCCCGGTGATACACCAGTATGGCGATGACGAATACACGCTTCCAATGTGCGTTCGCCGCGATGTCGCCAGAGACGTATGCGACCATCACGATGCTGTAAACAGAACCTGGATTCATCCGAAAAAATGACGTTTTGCCATTCGTGCACCCAGGTTCGTCGTTGAGTCCACCATCGCAGGCGCTCCTGTCTGCCATGCAGCGCCAAGGGTAACCGCAGTCATGGTCTCCGAGCTGATAGTCCATGCTGCTGCAAACGTCGTCGAACAGTTCGTGTAGATGGTTGTTGTCTTGCAAACGTCCCCATCTGTTGACTCAGGGATCGAGACGTGGGTGCACGATCCTTTACAGCCATGCGGATAAGATGCCTGTTACCTCGACTGCTAATGATAGAGGCCGTTGGGATCCAGCACGGCGTTCCGTATTACCCTTCTGAACCCACCGATTCCATATTCTGCTAACAGTCATTGGATCTCGACCAACGCGAACAGCAATGTCGCGATGCGATAAACCGCAGTCGCGATAGGCTAAATCCGACCTTTATCAAAGTCGGAAACGCGATGGTACGCATTTCTCTTCCTTACACGAGACATCTTAACGTTTCAGCAGCCAACGCCGGTGAACTCCTGTTTGTGTATGAGAAATCGGTTGAAAAACGTTCTTCAGGTCAGCACGTTGTAGGTGTCGCCACCGGCGCCAACCTTGCGTGAATGCTCTGTAAAGCTAATCATTTGCATATCACAGCATATTCTTCCTGTCGGTTAAATTTCACGTCTGTAGCACGTCATCTTCGTGGTGTAGCAATTTTAATGGCCAGTAGTGTATGTTCATTTTTAATCGTCGATACAAAATAATAAATTCTATTGGTGGCAGAAGACGAGCTAGTTTAGAAGTGGCTGTAGCAGAAAGGACGTTATTAAGTTGCGTATGGAAATATGAATTATCACTCTGCAGCTCGTGGTCTAGTGGTCAGCGTTGCTGCCTCTGGATCACAGGGTCCCAGGTTCGATTTCCGGTCGGGTCGGGAATTTTCTCCGCCCGGGGACTGGATGTTTCTGCTGGCCACATCACTTTATCATCATTCGGGGAAAGATCGGGATTAGTACGGTTGCTGATAACCACGCAACTGAATGCCCCACAAACCAAATATCATCGTAGTCATCACTGATTACCACACGATCTGAAAATCACTGATTTGTAGAAGCTTTCGATTATATTTTGACAAAATGAACTATCCACCCACCGAATCTGCATGTACAGGATGTCTCACGTAATGTTTTTAACGGGGGGGATTCGACAAATGTAATGGAAATTTCGGGACTAACGCAATCGAGTGTAAGTCCGATCACTGTTTACAGCGAACAATGAGGAGCTGAAACGTTATGACCACGTGACAATTGAATTGTCTCATGTTGAGAAACCAGAAGAGCGGTCAGTTTTTCTAGGTAAAATCTTTCCAGAGCCAAGATCGCATAAATATATTTTTTCTATTTACAAAGACCGGTTTGGACAGACTTTGCTGTCATCTTCAGGCCTTTAAAAGATTTTTTGTAAGACGTGTTCATTCTGATTTGGAACCTCACGCGAAGTTCTCATGTCAGTGGATAAAATGTAGCATATTATACAAAGGTTTGTCAAAAATAAAACATTTAAAATCAAAAAGCACCGTGTGCACATTGCTATGTCCATGTATGTGAGAAACGGTATCCCATTTGAGTCAATTGATGTTTCAAAGTACTGCACTGAAAAGGTGTTTGAATGTTGTGCAGGTGTGGTTAAATTTAGTGGAGCTAAACTTCTTACTGTTGTTATTTATAGATCCCCAGACTCCGATTTCACAACATTTTTGCTAAAGCTAGAGGAGGTTCTTGGTTCACTTTATAGGAAATACAAAAAGTTAGTTATATGTGGTGACTTCATTATTAATTGTATAAGTGATTGTGCAAGGAAAAGGATGCTGGTAGACCTCCTTAATTCATATAATCTTATGCAAACCGTATTCTTTCCAACGAGAGTGCAAGGGAACAGTAGAACAACCATAGACAATATTTTTGTTCATTCGTCATTATTAGAAGGGCATTCTGTTAGCAAAAAGGTGAATGGCCTTTCAGATCATGATGCACAAATTTTAAGTCTAAAAGATTTTTGTGCTTCAACACATGTTAAATATAGTTACCAACTTTTTAGGAAAGCTGATCCAGTTGCTGTACAGACTTTTGTAAACCTTATCAAGGAACAAGATTGGCAAGATGTTTATAGTGCTGATACAGTAGACGATAAATATAATGCTTTCCTCAAGACTTTTCTCGTGCTCTTTGAAAGTTGCTTTCCATTAGAACGTTTAAAACAGGGTACTAGCACAAACAGGCAGCCTGGGTGGCTGACTAAAGGGATAAGAATATCTTGTAGAACAAAGTGGCAATTATATCAAAACGTTAGAAACAGTCAAAATCTAAATGCAGCAGCCCATTACAAACAGTATTGTAAGGTGCTTAAAAAAGTTATTAGGAAGGCAAAAAGTATGTGGTATGCAGATAGAATAGCTAAGTCTCAGGATAAAATTAAAACCATATGGTCAGTCGTAAAGGAAGTGGCTGGTCTGCAGAGACAGGTCGAGGATATAGAATCAGTGCGTAGTGGGGATGTCCGTGTTGCTGATAAGTCGCATATATGTACAGTACTTAATAATCACTTTCTGAATATAGCAGGTGAACTAAATAGAAACCTAGTCCCAACAGGGAATCATATAGCGCTCTTAGAAAAAAGTGTTCCGAGACTGTTACCTGAAATGCTCCTCCATGATACTGACAAGAGGGAGATTGAGTTAATAATTAAATCACTAAAGACCAAGAACTCTCATGGATATGACGGGGTATCTAGCAGAATACTGAAGTATTGTGCCACGTATATTAGCTCAGTACTTAGCCATATCTGTAACTTTTCCTTTAGCAGTGGTCGGTTTCCTGACCGATTAAAGTACTCGGTAGTGAAGCCACTTTATAAAAAGGGAGACAGGGATAATGTTGACAATTATAGACCTATTTCTATGCCATCGGTGTTTGCTAAAGTTATCGAGAGGCTTGTATATACAAGGTTACTGCAGCATTTAAATTCACATAATTTGCTGTCAAATGTACAGTTTGGTTTTAGAAATGGCTTAACAACTGAAAATGCTATATTCTCTTTTCTCTGTGAGGTTTTGGACGGATTAAATAAAAGGTTGAGAACGTTAGGTGTTTTCTTTGATTTAACGAAGGCTTTTGACTGTGTTGGCCACAAAATATTACTGCAGAAGTTGGAACATTATGGAGTAAGGGGAGTAGCTTACAATTGGTTCGCCTCCTACTTTAAGAACAGAAAGCAGAAGGTAATCCTCCGCAATATTGAGAGTGGTAATGATGTTCAGTCCCAGTGGGGCACTGTTAAATGGGGCGTTCCCCAAGGGTCGGTGCTGGGGCCACTGCTGTTCCTTATTTATGTAAATGATATGCCTTCTAGTATTACAGGTGATTCAAAAATATTTCTGTTTGCTGATGACACCACCTTGGTAGTGAAGGATCTTGTGTGTAATATTGAAACATTATCAAATAATGTAGTTCATGAAGTAAGTTCGTGGCTTGTGGAAAATAATTTGATGCTAAATCACAGTAAGACTCAGTTTTTACAGTTTCTAACCCACAATTCAACAAGAACTGACATTTTAATCAGACAGAATGGGCATGTTATAAGCGAGACGGAACAGTTCAAGTTCCTAGGCGTACGGATAGATAGTAAGCTGTTGTGGAAAGCCCATGTTCAGGATCTTGTTCAGAAACTAAATGCCGCTTTATTTACCATTAGAACAGTATCTGAAATAAGTGACATTTCAACACGAAAAGTAGTATACTTCGCATATTTTCATACGCTTATGTCATATGGTATTATTTTTTGGGGTAATTCTTCTGATTCAAAAAGGGTATTTTTGGCTCAAAAACGGGCTGTTCGAGCTATGTATGGTGTAAGTTCGAAAACCTCTTGTCGACCCCTATTCAATAGTCTGGGAATTTTGACATTGCCCTCACAGTATGTATTTTCTTTAATGTCGTTTGTTGTTAGCAATATTAGCTTATTCCCAAGAGTTAGCAGCTTTCACTCAGTTAATACTAGGCAGAAATCAAATCTGCATGTGGAATGCACTTCCTTGACTCTTGTGCAGAAAGGAGTGCAGTATTCTGCTGCATCCATTTTCAATAAGCTACCACAAGAACTCAAAAATCTTAGCAGTAGCCCAAACACTTTTAAGTCTAAACTGAAGAGTTTCCTCATGGCTCACTCCTTCTATTCTGTCGAGGAGCTCCTGGAAGAGATAAAAAATTAAGCAAATTCCAGTGTTACATTCTTGATTTTCTTTATTTAAACTAACGACTTGTTTCATTTTATGTGTTTCTACAATCGTGTTATAATTTCATGTATTGACTCGTTCCATGACCATGGAGACTTCTCCTAAATGTGGTCCCACGGAACAATAAATAAATAAATAAATAAATAAATAAATATACACCCCTCCTGGATGTTTGTGTTGTCCTGAGTATCACGTCATAAAAATCACACTCCCGCCGGAGGTTAGTCCTCCCTCGGGCATGGGTGTGTTTATTGCTCTTAGCATAAGTTAGTTCAAGTAGTGTGTAAGTGTAGGAACCGATGACCTCAGCAGTTTGGCCCCTTAGAAATTCACACACTGCTGAATATATGGACATAACAATTTTCACAAGGTGATATCTGAATTTAAATGTTTTACGTATGGCAATTCATTTTATCGACTGACGTAACGACTTATCGTGAAGAGCTAACACGGAATGAACAAGTCTTATGACAAAAATTTTTGAAGACCTAACAAAGTCTGTCGAGGTCATTGTAAATAAAGAAATATGTATGCGGACATTATAAAGTTTTTACCACCTGATAAATAGTAGAGACAGTGCATGGCATGGACTTGACAAGCCCCTTGGTAGGTATGTGATACCAGCTGCCTAAGCTTAATGCCAATACTGAAGAAGCACCAGTGGACGAGTATTCCGCAGACGATTTTCTGTGTGGATGAATTTCATTTCCTTACGGTTCTTCTAGTGAAGAGTTCTGGCATCCGCCTTCCTCTCAGGCAAAGTACGTCGTGGTTCCACGTTAAATCGGTTCGGATGGATATTTCTAGGCATTTGACTGCATTGATTCCTGTGTTTGCTGGACGGTGGTGTAATGAGACTTTAGCGGACCTTTATTCCACCTACAAGGGGGTTTCGAGAAGTATGTTACACATTATTACGGAGGACCAAGAAACTTTTATTGACTGCTGCGCTACCCCTCCCCCTTCCCCCCTCCCTCTCCATAAGTTCTTTCATCCTGCCGAAAAGATGGAAATCGCATGGTGTGGAATCTAGACTTCCCGATCAGGCACGTCTGTCAGTTTTGGTCAAATTGTTCGCACCATTTCACTACGGCTGGATGCAATATTGCATTTCTTCCATATACCGTCAAAATTACTCGGTTAATATGTGTGAAATTTAGACGTTTTGTCTACAACAATTGTATTGCCCTGCGTACGTCAACTTTGGAGCACGTTTCCAGTTGCAACTGTGTGACGGACCTGTTATCCCAGCTGTAGCAGAACTCTCTCTGCAGGGAACGTGGAACGTGTACTTACTCTCTTCTGACGATGCGCCTCCACTCTTGCGCAATGGTATCAGCGTGGGACGACGTATGTAAGCTACTCTCTCAAGACCCTACGTACGTCTACAGACACACTCCGCAAGTCTCTGTACAGTGCACGGCGGAGCGGACATCCAGCAGAAGTTACGCAGGTTCCTCAGCAACAATCTGAATGGCGTGTAATGTTGTTGCTGGGTACGCTATGACGAGAAATAATTGTGAAGGGAAAAATCTGATACGTTGCGCCGTCTCCGAGTTAATAAGCGTTGAAGTTAACCAATCAGACCGTTGCGTGCAGAAATACAAGCGGCCCGCCAGAGATGGTGGCGCCAAACGCGTTCATAATGTGGTTTCCTGAAACCGAAGAAGAGAGAGAGACACACAAATTGTACGTTAGACGGGAGTAGGTGCAACGTATGAATTTTTTGTTTTCAGAGTTATTTTTCAGTACAGCCTATCCTGTAGCACACTTACAAGCTTTTCAGACTGTTTCTGACCACCTCGTGTACCTCTGTACGCATCCTAACCTTTCTTGTTCTATTATTCTAAATTTACCCACCAGGGTTGCGCGAGAACTACCTCGTCTTTCCTCCAAGATCACATTATCGTTCCCCGAGCATTGTTGCTAGACTTTGGTACAGGCTATACCAGTTTTAATCTACCAGGAAACACACATTCGCTTTCAGAATGATAATTCATTCTGAAAAGCACGTATAACTCGCACACGGACAATCGGAAACTCTCTCTATATGAATTTTTAAATCTATTTGCGCCCAAGTCTACGAAAAATACAAACGTCTATCGAACCCTCTAGGGCCGGCCGCGGTGGTCTAGTGGTTCTAGGCGCGCAGTCCGGAACCGCGGGACTGCTACGGTCGCAGGTTCGAATCCTGCCTTGGGCATGGATGTGTGTGATGTCCTTAGGTTAGTTAGGTTTAAGTAGTTCTAAGTTCTAGGGGACTGATGACCACAGCAGTTAAGTCCCATAGTGCTCAGAGCCATTTGAACCATTTTTTTGAACCCTCTAGGAGCTCTACGCCAGGGGCATACCTATGATCTACGTTGGTTTACATCTGCATCTACCAACACAGTCCGCTAGCCACCATACCGGTGCATGGCGGGGAATACCTTGTACCACTAGTCGAGGAACTGAAGGCATTAGTAGAATGTTTCGGCCGTCGTGTAGATAGAATTGCTGACTATGTTTGAAAAAATGTCATGTATCTGTGTCACTTCGATGTTTAGATCAGCATTTAATGGAGTGGGCGAGAAACGACTGCCTACATGATTCCGTACGAGTCCGTGTTTCTGTTATGTCTTGGGGGTCACTGAGCGAGGTGGCGCAGTGGTTAGCATACTGGACTCGCATTCGGGAGAACGACCGTTAAACCCGCGTCCGGCCATCCCATATTTACATTTTCCGTGATTTCTCTAAGTCGCTCCAGGAGAAGGCCGGGATGACTCCTTAGAAAGGTCACGGACGATTTCCTTCCCAAATACTCGTCTGTTGATCGAACCTACCGGTAACAAACTAGCAGCACGGACGTTGATCCCAAACACTCTAGCTGTACTCAAGAATGGGTCCCACTAGAGTTCTACAGGGTGGTCCATTGATCGTGACAGGTCCAAATATCTCACGAAATAAGCGTCAAACGAAAAAACTACAAAGAACGAAACTAGTTTAGCTTGAAGGGGGAAACCAGATGGCGGTATAGTTGGCCCGCTAGATGGCGCTGCCTGCCATAAGCCATACGGTTATCAACTGCGTTTTTTAAATAGGAGCCCCGATTTTTTATTACATATTCGTGTAGTACGTAAAGAAATACGAATGTTTTAGTTGGACCACTTTTTTCGCTTTGTGATAGATGGCGCTGTAATAGACACAAACATATGGCTCACGATTTTATACGATCAGTTAATAATAGGTAGGTTTTTTAAATTAAAATTCAGAACGTAGGTACGTTTGAACATTTTATTTCGGTTGTTCCAATGTGATACATGTACCTTTCAGAACTTATCATTTCTGAGAACGCATGCTCTTACAGCGTGATTACCAGTAAGTACCACATTAATGTAATAAATGCTCAAAATGATGTCCGTCAGCCTCAGTGCATTTGGCAATACGTGTAACGACATTCCTCCCAACAGCGAGTAGTTCTCCTTCCGTAATGTTCGCACATGCATTGACAATGCGCTGGCGCATGTTGTCAGACGTTGTCGGTGGATCACGATAGGAAATATCCTTCAACTTTCCCCACAGAAAGAAATCCGGGGACGTCAGATCCGGTGAACGTGCGGGCCATGGTATGGTGCTTCGATGACCAATCCACCTGTCATGAAATATGCTATTCAATACCGCTTCAACCGCACGCGAGCTATGTGCCTGACATACACCATGTTGGAAGTACATCGCCATTCTGTCATGCAGTGCAACATCTTGAGGTAACATCGGTAGAACATTACGTAGGAAATCAGCATACATTGCACCATTTAGATTGCCATCGATAAAATGGCGGCCAATTATCCTTCTTCCCATAACGCCGCACCATACGTTAACCCGTCAAGGTCGCTGATGTTCCACTTGTCACAGCCATCGTGGGTTTTCCGTTGCCCAATATTGGATATTATGCCGGTTTACGTTACCGCTGTTGGTAAATGACGCTTCGTCGGTAAATAGAACGCGTGCAAAAAATCTGTCATGGCCCCGTAATTTTTCTTGTGCCCAGTGGCAGAACTGTACACGACGTTCAAAGTCGTCGCCATGCAATTCGTGGTGCATAGGTATATGGTACGGGTGCAATCGATGTTGATGTAACATTCTCAACACCGACGTTTTTGAGATTCCAGATTCTCGCGCAATTTGTCTGCTACTGATGTGCGGATTAGCCGCTACAGCAGCTAAACATCTACTTTGGCATCATCATTTGTTGCAGGTCGTGGTTGACGTTTCACATCTGGCTGAACACTGTCTGTTTCCTTAAATAACGTAACTACCCGGCGAACGGTCCGGACACTTGGATGATGCCGTCCAGGATACCGAGCAACATACATAGCACACGCGCGTTGGGCGTTTCGATCACTATAGCCATACATGAACACGATATCGACCTTTACCGCAACTGGTAAACGGCCCATTTTAACACAGGTAATGTATCGCGAAGCAAATACCGTCCGCACTGGCGGAACGTTACGTGATATCACGTACTTCTACGTTTGTGACTATTACAGCGCCATCTGTCACAAAGAGAAAAAAGTGGTCCAACTAAAACATTCATATTTTTTACGTACTACACGAATATGTAATAAAAAAATGGGGGTTCCTATTTTTAAGAAACGCAGTTGATAACCGTATGACCTATGGCAGCGCCATCTAGCGGGCCAACCATAGCGCCTTCTGGTTTCCCCCTTCAAGCTAGGCGAGTTTCGTTCTTTCTAGTTTTTTCGTTTGACGCTTATTTCGTGAGATATTTGGCCCGGTCACTATCAATGGACCACCCCGTATAAGTGCCCTTTATTGATGAACTGCACTTCCCCTGGAATTCTACCAATAAACCGAAGTCGACCATTCGCCTTCCCTACAACGATCTTACGAGCTCATTCCACTTCTTATCGCTTTACAACACTACACCTAGAAATTCATCGACGGGACTGTCCGTGCGTTTAGAATATCACGGGCGAGTCCTCGTAGCAGCCGAAGACGACACAACACGCCTTCTGGTAAGCAGCAACGGCGCTCCGCAGGGCCGCCATGCCAGCCAGCTGTTGGCGTTTTGCCGGAAGCCACGGCCCCTCCCTGTCGCTGGCAGCTTCCGGGATGCGCGTCGTACGTGCCCCCGCTACATACCACGTGGTGTTGACGGCCCACGCGTCTCCAGCAACGGCCGAGGTGAAGGTGTTGCTCGTAATTCGATCTGCACCCACACACACGCACGCACGCAACGGCAGTGCGACCAATCCTCGAGTACTGTTCCATTGTTTGGAATCCTTATCGAGTTGGTATTATGACAGACATCGAACGAATTTCTGGGACACGCTATTAGAATCGTAGGAGGTCGATATAGCGCGTACCAAAGTGTAGCAATAATGCTCGGGGAACGAAGATGTGATCTTGGAGGAAAGAGGAGGTAGTTGAATCCAGGACCATTGCAATTCGTGGGCAAATGCTAACCGACATTTTTTTACATGCTTTATCTACAGACGTTTAATAACAGTTGATTAACTTTGAATTAACGTTCTTCAAAGTACTCCGAAACTTAGCAACTAAAACAAGTTGTTAGCAATAGTAAATGAAAAAATAAGTAGGGTCTGAGAAATGTATCTTCAAAACATTACAACCGCCGGCAACTAAACGATCCGCTCTCCCAGCTTTACTACTGTCAGTACCTCTTTTCATACCTCCCACATTTCGCAGAATTTCTCCAGCACACCTTGGAGAACCATCACTCCTGGAAGAAAAGAAATTGCGGAGTAGGCCTAATGGCTTACCCACAGTTCCAGAAATTTCAAATATACGTGCATCGCTCGTCCATCTCGGAAAAAATAAAAATCCAATCCTGAAGTGTTGCATTATTATGAGAACGATGTTTTCAGTTACGATACAAATTTCTCGTTGTGAATACGTAGAAGACGAAAACATCCGTGGGTGTTTGAATAGTGATGCCTGTGACGTGAGATTGTGCAGCGGAAATTGTGAACGGTGTGTGTTTGATAGAGGAAGGCAATGAAGACAAGGCAGTCGAAGAACCCGTTATTACGCACACTAAGCCACTGAAATGCGTTAATCTGCTATCAGTGTGTGCAGGACAAAATTCTTTTCACCCTAGCTATCTTTTGAATCTCCAGAAAATGACAAATTTTGTCACGAAAAAGCGAATGAAAAACGCAAACGGAAAAAAGATTGGACGATTTTCCCCCCAAAGTGTACTGAAACGAAGAGATACAAAATACTGTGTGTCTTAGGTGTAATTTTTGTAAATAACTTGTCAGTTTCAGGTTGCCGACGTGTAATTAATGGAGTAGCCTTTCAAATCTGACATGTAGTATGTCTTGTAAATACAATGAGGAAGCAGTTTCTGTTCTTCATTCACGGTGTTCCTGGTGAGGAGTCTCTTTTTCTGCAGAGTTAAAACATCGGTACAGTCAAACGAATTTAGACATGCGTACTCTAATAAATGATCAATGCTTTCGTTTCATATCAATGCACAGCAAGAAGTCTGAAGGAAACCATCCCAGAAGAGAACTTACTATCGGCTTTAAGTGGGTTGGAAATTACCGACCTTTTGCTTCTAGGGAAAAGGCTAGGCAAAGATACAGACAAGAAATCGGCTGCGTATATAGTATAAGACTAAAATCCTTGCACGTACCAAAAGACCAACGGGAAATATTTCAAGGAAGTGTGACGGTCAGATTTTGGGACTGCATGAAAATATTCGTTCAAACACAACAAAATACTTCGGCTTATGCATGGATAATCCGCAAACCGGATATGTGTGTCCCTGATCATCATGAGCTGTACTTTAACCATTTCACTACCAGTTTTTTCAGTTTTTTCAGTTATTTCAGTATCATAGTTAGTAGTAACAATATACGCTGTACTGAATTGCGACAGATCGGCCAGTAACGTAGACGGAAATCTTGCAAATAATTGGGTCGTGGTTCTTGCCATGTTCACAAAATGGAACAAACTCTCTCCTGAACAGAGGCTGCTGGTATTTGAATATTCCAGAACATACTGATATTAATTTATAAGGGGCAGTCAAATGAAAAAGGGACAGATGGGAAAAGAATAAGAAGACAGTTTAATATTTCAAAAGTGATCACCAAAACTGTTAATACATTTTTCTGCTGTGAAACAAGATGGTCAGTGACTTGTTGATGGTGTGACCGAATGAAAGTGGTTTTCAACGCAGTGCTACATTTTTGACTATGAAAATACAAATATACTTGAGAATGTATTTCAGTTGCCTACAGAACCGTGACTGTACTCAGGCATGCACGACTTCGTACGATGCAGATCGACGTTCATGGGTATCTTGCTTCAGGACACAAAAAATACGGAAATTGTGGATTCAGAAGAAATCCCTTATTTGTCATGCTCGGAAATATAATTTCTTACTGATAACTAGTTTCGGCTTAATTAACTAGCTATCTTCAGATCTGCAATACATAGAAAATTGCATCTAAGAAAATAATACTGATACATCGTCAAAATTTTGTCTAAGCTGCATTGCTTCTTAGATAACCTGATCGAATAATACTGTAAAATTATTTATAAGACATATTTAAATCATGACTATAGATACAGACTGCGTCTTAAAAATGTGTACACACTTTGAACTATGATAGAACATTTATTTTCCTGTCTACAATATTAACTTTCTGGGAGAAGTATGGCTAATAGTCCACTTTGAAACGAAACTGAATGTTGGTTAAAGTACATTTCCAAGTATGAGTCCCGACTAATTCTGTACTTATATCTTAATACCTTCAGCTGCTGAAGGGCGTTGATGTATATCAATGGGGACAGTTGAAAATGTGTGCCCGACCGGGACTCGAACCCGGGATCTACAGCTTACATGGCAGACGCTCTATCCATCTGAGCCACCGAGGGCACAGACGATAGTGCGACTGCAGGGACTATCTCGCGCACGCCTCCCGCGAGACCCACATTCTCACCTTGTATGTCCACACACTACATTGGTAGTGTCCCTACCCAACACACTCATTACTCGTGGAAGACATTCTTACCGAATCCCGTAAGAGTTCGGGTAATATGTACAGAAGAGGAAGGCCATGGCCAGTATTGCCAGAACTATATATTTATATGCATATGGTATCTGTTCTTTCGGACACCGCTTGAATCTCATCGCAAAGTTTGTCCAGATTACGTGTTTTACGGCGGACACTACATCCTTCACTGTGACTCATAAGAAACATCGATCGGCGTAGGGTCTGGAGACTGTCCAGGAATCTCGACTGATCCTCAGCGTCCTGTTCATTGGCGTGGTACATTTTCATCCAGGTAGGCCTTCACATTCCTGTGACAGTTCGTAGGTGAGGTTCATCTTGCAGGCATTAAAGCCTGTCATTAGCGTACATTGCCCGGGTGCATTAAAAGAAATTCAACGAGGTGGCTGCCGTGGAACACAATGGAGACAACCAACCTCCCATTTGTTACGTAGGTGGCATCGTATTTTGATTTGCAGCGCGGTAGTTCAAATTTGATTTGAAGTTAGAGTTTAGACTGTGTTTCCATTTTCACATTTGAAGATGCTTACGCAGACCAAACGGCAGTCAAAAATGCAAAATAAAGGGAAAATGTTGTTCCATCCAGTCGCACTCATTGTGGTAGGATTCTGTCATTCAAACAGTTCATGGCGGCTTTCGAGCTTATTGGAACTGACTCATTCCTGTTACCTGTTCTTGATACCAGTATACAGATGAAAGTCACTCCGAGGCAGCTGTCGTTGGTGATGAGCTAGCTTTTAATCGACTTCATTGTATCTGTAGCTCTCTATTAATGCTCTGTGTGATAGAATCAATTTTTCTTTCTGCAGATTGCCGTCGACATTTCGATATTGCTAGCTGCTTTCATTTCGTGCTACTTTTTCCACATATCCACCGTTCCATTACGTTTTCAAAGCGTTCGATTACCGCGGCGAACAATATGCCTTTACAGTTACTTTTTCCTGACCTCGTGTTCTGCGATTCTTTCGTCCATTGTAGTGCAATGATTAACTCTGGGCGTAACGTAACAAGATCCCTTGAACGCTGTCCCGAATCGCTTTGGCGCTTCTCAGAATTGTAGAGGTGAATGACGCCGCAGTTAGTCGAAGAGTCCTGTGGGTAGCCGTTTAACACCGTTCCCATGCCAGAAAACCTCAACCGATCGTGTCTGTAAGTTAAAAATAATGGGAATACCTAATCAGAGAAATTGAAATTGTTAGCGACTCGTTAATTACTACACGTGAATGTAGTGATGGAAGAATGTCAGCTGGAGCTTCCGTTTATGTGCACTCAAAAATAACATTAGACATACGACACCTGACGCTCTTGGTGAATTTAAACCACACGTCTTACCTCCTTTGCTAATTTGTTGTTTGTACGAAATAGCGTGAAGAAGTAACTTCAGAAGTTCACAAATTCTATCATACGTACATAGACGTCTATGTGAAAGTGGTAATTCCAGTCCCAAAGAAACCAGGTGCTGACAGGTGTCACCTGTTTAATAATTTATGGTTGCAAAATACTAACATGGGTTCTTTTAGAAGAAAGGAAAAACTGGTAGAAGCTGATCGTCGGGAAGATAAGTTTAGGTCCCGCAGAAATGTAAGAACACGCGAGGCAACAGAGACACTCTTAGAATTTAGGTTAGTCAAAGGAAAAAGCATTTGCAGACATAGACAAAGCTTTCGACAGTGTTGATCACAACGCTCGCTTCGAAAGATAGCAGATATAAAATGTAGGGACCGATAGGTCATTTGCAACTTGTTACGGAAACCAGACTCCAGTAATGCGAGTCGAAGGGCATGAACTGGAAATTGTGGTTGACAAATCTGTGGGACAGGGTTGTAGCCTATCCCCGATTTATTTCAGTCTGCACGTTGAGCAACCAGTAAAGGAAACCAAAGGAAAAATTTGGAGTAGGAATTAAAAGTCAGCGAGAAGAAATAAAAACTTCGGGGTTTGCCGATGATATTTTAATTGTGCTAGATGCAGCGCAGGACTTTGGAAGACCAGTTGAACGGAATGGACGGTATCCTAAAGCAGAATGTAAGATGAATATGAGCAAAACAGGGGTATGGAATGTATACGAATTAAAGTACGCTATGCGGAGGGAATTAGATTGGGAAGCAAGACACCAAAAGGAAATGAGTTTAGCTATTTGGGCAGTAAAATGACTGATGATGGACAAAGTAGAGAGGATATAACATAACAAGAAAAGCGTTTCTGAAGAAGAGAAATTTGTTAACCTCGAATATAAATTTATCTGGAGGTCAGCCATGTATGGAAGTGAAACGTGGATGATAAGCAATTCACGCAAGAAGAGAACAGAAGCTTTCGAAATGTGGCGCTACAGAAGAATGTTGACAATTAGATGCGACGATGACGTAGCTAATGAGGAGATACTGAATAGAAATGAGGAGACAAGAAATTTTTGGCACAACTTGACCAAAAGAAGGGATCGGTTGATAGGATACATTCTGAGAGATCAAGGTGTTGGAAATTACATGAGCATATCCCGTAACTAACTAGGAGGTACTGAATAGAATTAAGGAGAATAAAAATGTGTGGTACAACTTGAGGAAAAGATGCGATCGGTCGATAGGACACATTCTGAAGCATCAAGGAATCATTAATTTTCTGTAGGAGGGAAGGGAAGGGCGTGAAAATTGTAAATTGTAGTGGGAGATCAATAGATGAATACAGTAAGCAGTTTCAGATGGATGTTAGTTGCAATAGTTATTCGAAGATGAGGCGGCTTACTCAGGATACAGTGGCGTGGAGAGCTGCATCAAACCATTATTCGAACAGAAGACGACGACAACAACAACAACAAAAACAACAACGTCCATACTCCGCAACCCGTCACATGTTTTGTGGAGGAAGGTCGATGTTGTGTAACTTCGTTCACCTACCCCTACTTCCGTCTACATCTGTACACACGCTGAACTTCTTTAGTCGAGACTACCTGCTGCGACGTCAGTGTGGAAATACAGTGGCTGAAAGGATAATGTCTCTCAGTTACTTTCTCCAAGAAAGAAAATCTTTCGACCTGTAATCGAGAAACATCGGACGTAGACTACCAACGGCGACCTCCTCTAAGACAAAAGCTAGAATGAGGGGAAGTCGAAGACAAAGAGTTAACGAAGCAAGACAGCATCCGGAATGACTCAACTAAGGTTGACATCAACTCAGAATTGACAACCAATGCTCCCCAGAGACAAGTGGAAGGACTTCTGTCGCTCAGATGTTGACATTTCAAACCGTGACACACACTTTCCTCATTCATCATATGAGTACCTGTATACGACCTTTAGTTCAGTGTTCACATGCAATTGACGTTTTGATCCTTGTTTGGGTATTTCCTGGCATTATTCCTCTCTTATCTCAAACTACAGACGCTTTTATTGTTTGACTTCTGCTAGGTATTTGCGCCTTCTACCGGAGGTCTGAGTGCTCTGTCGTCTGTGGTGAGGGTCTACAGTAACAGGATCTTCGTTTAGTTTAGTTTAAGCGACAGACCAAGAACTAGCCAGTCTCTCTCGGCATCTTCCGCGGACGTTGATTATTCACAGCTAAAGCCTGGCCGGCCCTTTTAAAGTGCCGGGAGTGGAACCGGTGAAAGGAGCCGTCCTCGCAGTGAAATATACTCCCGCACAGCGAACGGCGTTCTCTAAACTCGGCGACAAGCACTAGCACTTACCAGACTGACAATGTTCAAAACAAGTCTCAAAATAGAACGAATAGCAGAGCTATATACGAAAGGAAGTACAATGCCTGACAAAAAAATTAAGCACCCGAAGACATGGTCGTACACGTATACACCATGAGCTGGTATTTAAATGATTAGAGCTGCAATTCTGTGCGGCAGGTAGAGTGCATTAGTGTTGTTCGTTTTTTAGTGTTGTTACCAGCCTGGAAAGGTATATAAGGGGCATGGACAGCGTCAGGTGTTGAGTGATCACTGTGAATGACACGGAGATGCCGTTTACCCATGTAAGACAGCGTCATCAGCACCTAACGGAGATTGAACGGAGGCAAAGAAAAAGGGTTCAAATGGCTCTGAGCACTGTGGGACTTAACGTCTGAGGTCATCAGTCCCCTAGAACTTAGAACTACTTAAACCTACCTAACCTAAGGACGTCACACACATCCATGCCCGAGGCAGGATTCGAACCTGCGACCGTAGCGGTCGCGCGGTTCCAGACTGTAGCGCCTAGAACCGCTCGGCCACCCCCGCCGGCGAGCAGAGACTCATTGTGGGTCTCCATTTGGCCGGATGGTCGAGTCGTGCAATATCCAAATTTGTGTACATAAAGATGTGATATGGCCCGTTTCTTGGACTGTTTGGGAGAGTTAGGACAGGCAATACGTGTTCTGTGTTTCGGTCGACCACATCTGACTTCGACAAAGGGGGATAGCCGTGTTGTGCACCTAGCACATCGTAGCCCGTGCACCTGGTACCCTAGGATTAGCAATGGACCCCCGGAAACTACGTCATCCTGAACCAGTGGTCAGATTAGTAGCAACCAGACTAGGGAATTACCGTCCGTGTCGTAGGTAACACAACAACACAAACAGGTGCTTCTGGAGCAGTGCCGCGACCGGGAAGCGTGGACTGCTGGTGAAAGGCATCCCATTCTTCCAATGTTCCAGAGAGGAACAGCGGTGTTGCTCCGGGCGTCGTGGTGTGAGAGAGATATCGGGTATGATTTCAGCTCACGGCTCGTAGAGGTTGAGGGAACTCTGAAGGAACAACAGTAAATTACGGAGATACTGCGTCCTCATGTGTTACCTCTCAAGTGTCAGTACAGTGGTGCCATTTCTCATCAGGTTGATGCCACACACGCATGGCACATGTCTCTATGAAGCGTTATAGTGTTGTTGAACTGTTGTCGTGGCCAACAAGATCCCCAGATCTGTCTCCGATGGAACATGACGTGTGGGATCAGCTCATACCCCAACTCGGCCTCATTTCCAGTCTCCGGGACACCAAGAACCAGTTACAACAGTTGTGAACCATCTTACCTCACCTTAAGGCGAATGCTCTTGATATGCTGAGAACAGGGGTTTGAGTCCCGGTGTGGTAGAAACTTCCGTTTCACACGACGTTTCCATTAAATCACCGCGCGTTATTAGCCGAGCGGTCTTGGGCGCTGCAGTCATGGGCTGTGCGGCTGGTCCCGGCGGAGGTTCGAGTCCTCCCTCGGGCATGGGTGTGTGTGTGTGTGTGTGTGTGTGTGTTTGTTTGTCATAGGATAATTTAGGTTAAGTAGTATGTAAGCTTAGGGACTGATGACCTCAGCAGTTAAGTCCCATAAGATTTCACACACATTTGAACATTTCATTAAATCATTCCTTCTTGGCTACTAACTCGCAACAGATTCTGCAGACAGTATCCACGTATACCACTGAATGTACCTGCAAAAATTATAACATTGAGTAACGTGTGGTTCAGGAGACATGACGTCCTAAACATTGAGATGCGTGAAAAACTTCCTTTTCTTAAAACGGAGCGCAAATTATCTCGACTATATTCATCCAGTCTGCGGATGAAAAATCCAAAATGAACATAATTAGGATTTTGAGTTACCTTTAGCCGTAAGTTTTTACTTGCTTAACGCCAGGTATTTAACACGTTAGTAATGAGACGTCTGAAGCTGTATTACACGTGGGATATCGATTCTATAAATAATCGGGGGTGGGGATTACGGATTTTAAACACTTTATCTTTCGACAATTACAGAATTACAGAATCCTAAAACATCGAGGATGTGTGTTTAACTAAGCTCCCCCCCCCCCCCCCCACCGCTCCCAACTTTTCCCCTCCCTCCCTCCACCCGCGCACCCCACCGCCCTGCCTCCCACAGTACTACGTGTTCAATGCGGGCGCCTCCATACACAGTGGAGTGCGCAGGACAGCAGATCGAATTTCCGCAGCTTGTCTGCGCGCACAACCGTTCACTGGTCCACACAGGCTGTCGAAACGTGGAGAGCAAGCTCTCAGTGTTAGATGGAGAGCCCGCATAGCGCGACCCGCAGCTTTCTATTTGCTCGACCATCTTCCTAGGAAGAGATCGAGGAGAGAGCTGCGTTCGAAATGCTTGTCGCGCACTCAAACTGGCGAGCTTGACTGAGCCAAGGACCTATGCTCGATGTCTCTGCGTGTACTACACGACCCCTATACTGTATTCAGATATGAGTATACGTAGTAGCTGAGTTACAAGGAAGGAGGAAGGATATCGTCCACCATTCGAGGATCTTTGGCGAGAGAGAGGGTGGGTTTGCCGCTGTAATTGCACATTGATTGTAGATTTCTGTGCATCCATTCTTAGGGGCCATGGTGCACCGTTTACATGGAAGAACGTAATACTATATCAAATCGGATCTGTCTAGGGCATTGGTTCCCAACCTTTCTGGGACCATTCTCCTGAGTGTAGTCAAATATTGGCTAGTAACCTTCCCCCCTCACCGCATTCATCAATATTATCGCATAACTAGAATGAAAAAGTATTCCCTTTGAGCACACACATTTTTAAAATGACGAAAGGTAAATGAATAACCCACGAGCAAACGAGTCAGTGAGACAATTGGTACACTTCTTTCTAACAACCCTTCCTCTCTCTCTCTCTCTCTCTCTCTCTCTCTCTCTCTCTCTCTCTCTCTAATATATGAGAGAGAGAGAGAGAGAGAGAGAGAGAGAGAGAGAGGGAGGGAGGGAGGGGGGAAGGGTTGTTAGAAAGAAGCGTACCAATTGTCTATGTATATATATACTTACTCAGTGCATCGTGTGTTCTACTTACCATTCGTTCCCAGAAGAAAAAGCAAGCATCCGCTTGGAGGGTACACGCTTGTTACAAAGTACAGGGCTATTACAAATGATTGAAGCGATTTCATAAATTCACTGTAGCTCCATTCATTGACATATGGTCACGACACACTACAGATACGTAGAAAAACTCATAAAGTTTTGTTCGGCTGAAGCCGCACTTCAGGTTTCTGCCGCCAGAGCACTCGAGGGCGCAGTGAGACAAAATGGCGACAGGAGCCGAGAAAGCGTATGTCGTGCTTGAAATGCACTCACATCAGTCAGTCATAACAGTGCAATGACACTTCAGGACGAAGTTCAACAAAGATCCACCAACTGCTAACTCCATTCGGCGATGGTATGCGCAGTTTAAAGCTTCTGGATGCCTCTGTAAGGGGAAATCAACGGGTCGGCCTGCAGTGAGCGAAGGAACGGTTGAACGCGTGCGGGCAAGTTTCACGCGTAGCTCGCAGAAGTCGACGAATAAAGCAAGCAGGGAGCTAAATGTACCACAGCCGACGGTTTGGAAAATCTTGCGGAAAAGGCTAAAGCAGAAGCCTTACCGTTTACAATTTCTACAAGCCCTGACACCCGATGACAAAGTCAAACGCTTTGAATTTTCGACGCGGTTGCAACAGCTCATGGAAGAGGATGCGTTCAGTGCGAAACTTATTTTCAGTGATGAAGCAACATTTTTTCTTAATGATGAAGTGAACAGACACAATGTGCGAATCTGGGCGGTAGAGAATCCTGACGCATTCGTGCAGCAAATTCGCAATTCACCAAAAGTTAACGTGTTTTGTGCAATCTCACGGTTTAAAGTTTACGGCCCCTTTTTCTTCCGAGAAAAAAACGTTACAGGACACGTGTATCTGGACATTCTGGAAAATTGGCTCATGCCACAACTGGAGACCGACAGCGCCGACTTCATCTTTCAGCAGGATGGTGCTCCACCGCACTTCCATCGTGATGTTCGGCATTTCTTAAACAGAAGATTGGAAAATCGATGGATCGGTCATGGTGGAGATCATGATCAGCAATTCATGTCATGGCCTCCACGCTCTCCCGACTTAACCCCATGCGATTTCTTTCTGTGGGGTTATGTGAAAGATTCAGTGTTTAAACCTCCTCTACCAAGAAACGTGCCAGAACTGCGAGCTCGCATCAACGATGCTTTCGAACTCATTGATGGGGACACGCTGCGCTGAGTGGGAAGAACTTGATTATCGGCTTGATGATGTCTGCCGAATCACTAAAGAGGCACATATCGAACATTTGTGAATGCCTAAAAAAACTTTTTGAGTTTTTGTATGTGTGTGCAAAGCATTGTGAAAATATCTCAAATAATAAAGTTACTGTAGAGCTGTGAAATCGCTTCAATCATTTGTAATAACCCTGTATGTTTCCTCTGCACCACCTCTCCCCCAAGTGTCACTTGCTTTACGCACACCCTGCTCCCTCATTTAAAATCAGTCTAATTAAACTGTGTGCAACTATACTTTCGCCTACTGTTTGCGAATCACTTGATTGTTGGGCTCATTATTATTAATAATAATAATAATAAATTACAGCAGTGCAGCAGCCATTATACAAGGTATTCATTTTAACAGAAGACGTCGAACTACCTCGAAAACGACACATCGAATCAAAAAAAGTTAGAATTCCAATTTGTTTGTTCGGAGGGGGACATCCAATGATATCACACTCGACTCGCCGCCCCACCACGTGCGTGGGTGGCGGGGTGCAGTTTTGAAATCTTCGATGGGAACCCCGTATTTTAGTGCAGATTACGATTCTACGGCAAAATATACATATGTTTCATCTGAAGCATTTTCTTCGTTTTTCCCCAAATGACGCTGTGATTGGAGGAATACAAATGGATACACTCTCGTAATTTACGACTTGCTGCTCAATGGCCCTTAAATATTAAATTGCACACTGGAGCCCACCCCCGTGGTGCGAGGGTAGGACAGGCCAATATTTTGTAAATTCTAATTGGAAACCCCATTCGCAACGTTGTATTCCTCGGACATAACGAACACGGGACTACTTGACAAGCCACCATGGCCGTGTAGCAAACAACTCGTACCGCAACAGGCCGTATGCGATCGGAGCTCATCGTGCTGATGTAGAACAGATAGCGGCTCTGGCGTGTCAAATGGTCACCCGTTCGATATGTCAGAGGAATATAACGTTGCGAATGGGGGCTTCCAATTGGAAGTTATGAAAGCTGGTCTGTCCTACCCTCGCAGCGTGGAGTTGCTCTATGTGCCATGGGATATTCATGGGTCATTGGAGTAACACGTCATTACTATTGTGCACCCATTTCTATTCCTCTGATTACAGCGACACCTGTGGCGAAACGAGGAAAATTCTTCAGACCAAACGTTTATAGATTTTTTCCCGTAGATTTGCAATTTGCAATTAGAAAAAATAACGACGGGCTTTTCAAGGTTGCCTCCCTGTCACCAACGCACAGGTCGGTTGTGGCATCGTTGGATGCCCCTTTAAGAGACAAACAAATTGGAATTATAACTTTTTTTTGATCCGATGTGTAGTTTCGAGATACTTCATTGTCTTAAAATAAACACCCTGTATAGTTACTGTTTGTGTTGTGTTGTCAGATCGCTTATTGTTGCAGAGTGAATAGTGAATCAGTGTTGGGCATACTGCAGGAACTGCTTGCAACTTGTTGAAGCTATTTTCACGAGATATTTAAGCATGTCTGGTCTATATGTCTCAATTTTACTGTCATAGATGTAAGTACTATGTAGTGGATAAGCTATGCGTGGAAGATGATGACCATACATTTTATTTATAACCTGTACCCTTTACCATATTTTGTCACCAGTTAACGCCTCTTTTGGAAAGAATGTGGGAACTGGCAATTCATGTAAACAGTGTTACAGTCTTAAGAGGTAGTGAAGGTAGTAATTATCTTTTAAACGTAATTTAGTTTCGTGAACGAAACACTTTTGAACCATTTTAATTTGACTCTTCAGAAAATGTTTTTCCGATCGGCGTGTAACTCGCTCACCTTGGGAAGCACTGGTCTATGTAATTACTGAAGTATGATTAATCACTGTACACGTTCCATTTTAAACAATATCAGAGTGAACTGAAAATAATCGAATTTTGTTTCGTTGATCTAAAACCAGTTCAAATGGCTTTAAGCATTATGGGACTTAACATCTGAGGTCATCAGTCCCCTAGACTTTAAACTACGTAAACCTAACCAACCTAAGGACATCACACACATCTATGCCCGAGGCAGGATTCGAACCTGCGACCGTAGCAGCCGCGTGGTTCCGGACTAAGCCTAGAACGGCTCGTCTACAGCGGCCAGCAAAACAATGTTTTTCGTCTTTGGCACTGCTTTTCGTACCTGTTTCTTTCGTTCTAATAATTAACACTTTCCAGATGTTGCTCTCGTTAATATTGTATAAGTAACTTACATAGTTTTGCTCGAGTTTCTGACTTGTCACACAGGCTCATCGTACCATACACACGGCTTCGACGTCGAAAGAAAGGTATAATCTCTAGTTTCCAACTATTTAATTTGGCATTCTGAAGTTACAAGCTTATGTACTACACTTAGGAGGCAAACACGGGGAGTGTCATAATCCGATTTCCCAGAAACTTCGCTCTGTGGAAGAGGGTCAAAATTGCCGAACATGAGTCTCAGATTATTCGTAATATTCGACCACTTCTGTGAAAAAGACGGTCAAAGTTTTCGAGGTAATTTATGTGTCTTTTAGCGAGCAAGTAGTTCAACCATAGTAGTGGCACACTGGATAGCGTCGCATCGTCACGCCTTTGCTTCCCGTGTTCGAAACCCGCGCATTATTTTATTTTTCATATACTTACCCATGCACGTAGAAGATTACTTACTCGTCTACTAATTGCGTGTCTGGTGAATGAATTATATAAGTAAATAAAAGTGGAAAAGTAAATGAATGGAAAATTTATTTAAAATTGTTGTTGCTGAAATATTCCTATAGTTCATCTTAATTCGTAGACAATTGGAAGCGCCAGTTTTCGGAAAAGTGATACTTTGTGTGGCTTGGCGCCAAATTATTGCCAACGCGTGAAATCTTAAGCAGTCTGAACCCCCTACCCACAAGGCAGATTTGAAGGACGTTAACAACAAGATCGAGTGGAATGCCACCCGAGCTAGACATTTAAAGTATGTCGAAAACGTTGACTGGCACTTTCACAGAAGCGGTCGAGTATCTTCGGATAAGCCGAGACACCTTTCCGCTTATTTTGACTCTTCTTCCACTGAGCAAAGTTTCTGGTAAATCGGGTTATGGAACTTGCCGTGTTCTCCTCGTTAGGGTATTTTTTTATTCCAAAATGTGTCTTTACACTGGAATTCACTTCCGTGATTTTTACCAGTGCACAATTAAAGTCTTTAACACTTCACGTTGACAAGTAAATTATTGCATGAGTAAAAAATCGAAATACCTATACAGATACGGCGAGATTTTTTTACTTTCGCACCCATTTTGAGTCTGTTAAACATCCTGATAATAGCAACGGTACGAGGAATTTTGGTTACGTGCCGAGGACGAGTTACGCATATGCAAGTTAATGACTTCAGACAGCCGTACTTTCCATGTTTAAAGCTCTTTACTTCTGACATAGAGAAGGAGCGTCTGTGGATTGACCTTTCAGATGCGCAGATAAGAATGTTCGTCGTCAATATACCAGTCCTCAAAAACACACGTGACAATGGCGCGGCGTAAAGTTTCCCCATACGTACCCTGCATATCTTGAAACTTACTACAGCGCAGACGACGCTCTTATTTTTATTGTTGTGAGAAAAGGAACAGTAGCTACCGTACTCAATCGCGTTATCGAGACTCGGTTGCTATAAATTAAGCCGCAGCGGCACTGTGAAATGACTTCCTATTGCGCCAAAAAGCAAGTGCGCCGAAAAACAACGAATCTGAAACTGCGAAACACTGAAATAATTTTAGCTACTATTTTTTGTGCCATATGTTTCAGGGTCGCCCCTTTCTCTTGAAATAAATTCTTAGTACTGCCAACTCATTCTCTGTGACATAGGTACTAGTAGACATCAAAATCCTGTTATGACTACTATAAAATCAGCGCAATATCTTAGTGATCGTTATAATCAGGAAGGGAACGACTTTGTCGTATGTAAATTTTATTCTCCACACGAGTATCCATGAAGCGATTTCCTTCGCAGATGACCAACATCGGTTCGGGATCCTTTTCAGTTGTGTTTATTTCGCCATATTAAAATTTTATGGTCGCTCCGTACAGTAATACAACCCGTTTTACAGTCGTTTGCAGCAATTTCATTCGAATGCCGTATAAGTTGCTGTGGAGTCGAACATCATGTCAACATCGAGATAATGAGTGTCAGAAAGATATTGGGGAATTACTGACATTGCTTTAGGAGAAAGAGAAAATTCGAAGAATGTTTTGCGACCGGTTTGCAGTTCGTTTCTTTATTGAAAAATTCGGAGGTTACAAAATTGTCATGGATTTGTTCAAACTCTTTCAAAAGGTATCCTGGTATATTAGCCAGTGTTGTACTGTTCAAGTCCAGGTAGCAGTACTGTCAGAAATATGGATGTGTATGCGTGCTCTTATTCAACGAAATGAACGTGGAAATCAATATTACGTCCAAAGACGGTACATTAGAAACTGGTTTCGTGATATTCGTCACCCTTATATCTTTGGCTTAAAACACGTAAACTAAATTGCAGTAACTGTATCACTGTAGTTTTATAGTTCCGACATTAAGACAGGATGTGTGAAATATCTGAGTTCGAACTTGATAGTAACTTTGTAATCGTTTAATGTTTCGGAAAGTCCTTAGAAGAAATGAAATAACGAGGGAAAGGACGTTGCGCTATCACGCATAATAAGTATACTTATTCCCCACACTGTACAGTCCAAGCTTGTATTTCTTATCAATAATTAGCTCATAATTTCCTTCTCCGCCATTGGCACTCGTAATCGCGTACCGGACTATGAAAATTTAAGCACGTTATGTAGACCTGTTTTATTATTTAAGAGTTTTGAACAAAAAGCAAATTCATGGTTTTATTATTTCGTAGTGAAAAATCTGGAAATCTGCAGATTAAATATAGATAAGTGTTTTGTGTTGTCATTCACTTCAATTAGAACAGCATGCACCTGAGTATTATTGTGTACGCCTTCTTCTATTGTTGGAGAGAACTTATTATTGTGTAAGGTGCATCAGTTACAATGTTGAGGAAACAAGCTACCGGAAGACTGCGTGTTCGGCTTTATGGCAGTGAGTACATTTAAAGCAAAAATTATGCATAAAGACAAAGCTGAGTGTATCGAAGACTGGGTTAAAGTGTGCTATTGAAAAGACACGCCCTCCCCCTTCCCATAAATCTTGGTTGAGGTGACAGACTGACCTGTTGCGCAGCCCGAGGAGTAGGTTGAAAAGTGACAGTTTGGTTCTGAATTGGCGTAGCCAACGAATGTGAAAGCAGAATTAAACGTTGTTTAGCTATGACAGGGACATAACAGGAAAGGGAATCGTACTGGTTAAAGTCGTGATTTATGAAGATACGAACAGCAACACGTCTTCCTTAAATAGGACCCTATATTTCTTTATTCTGTAATCCAGTTCTCTCCTCGAGACCTGTTCAAAAACATATCAGTGCGCCATTCACGTAAACATGACGTTATTAAAAGCGTAAAACGACGACGACAGCGAGATGCGGTCCTTCTGTGCAACTAAATAAAAGTCTTTGTTTTCTGTCATACACATTCTCTTCCTTTTATTTACGAAACATCTTCGGTGGTCTGTAATATTTGTTTGTCGGTTGTATATAGTGAATGAGTTACATTGTTTTCTCTCTTATTTTAATGTGTCTTTGCTGTTATTCTGTTGCCCACTCTCGCTTTTCTATTTTTATTTTTTTTTGGTCGTCCTATTTTTGCGTTGTGATGTCTGTGTGGATGTCTGTGAAACACCACCGAAAATCAGACATCCTACTGTACACTGTCAGCGAGGTAAACTCCAGGGCGAGGCGTGGTGTGCTGACTAGATCTTTAAAAAAAAAAAAAAAAAAAAAAAAAAAAAAAAAAAAAACTTAGATAAAACGAAACAGTAATTTAACTTCATGAACGTTGCGTTCCTAAAAGTTTTTTCGTTCATAACAATAAGCCTATAACGAAAACGGGATTGTTACGTAACTAATATGATGCGAAAAGGCGAGACTACGACAACTTATATGTTGTTTCTTGGTTCTACCTATGTTATCTTTATCAGGCGCCTCAGTTGAACGCAGTAGTTTAGTAGCACATAGTTTCTTAGTAACACACAGTTGTAAGGGATGAAAAGGCTACGAAAGTATGTAATAATCTAGTGAGAGTTATTTATTTTAGACTAATGATCCCCCACCCCAAAGACTCGGACTACATGTATAACATCATCTTGTTTATCTCTCATCGACGTCATATCTTCTGAACTGTGTGTCGAACAATGCTATAATTCTGCAGGTACAGTCAGTGGTGTATGCGGATACTATCCGAAAAATGTATTACGGATAGAGTTAGTAAAAGAAATAATGAATTGAAACGTCGAGACTGTTGAAGTTCTGCTGCATGAACAGTGACTTGTAGTAAGCGATATTTTTTTTCATTTTATTGTTTTGTGGAAGGTGTCAGCGAGAGAAAAGTTTGGAAAGGGCTTGAAATTGTGTGTAAACTTTATTGGAAGACGCTAAGTCCTCTCTTTCTCAAATAATGTGTGAACATTGTTTGCGTAACTAGTGAGCTGTGAGTTACGCTACCTTAAGACAATATTCAGTTTCTTACTTTAATCTTCGCAGTACCGACATATTTTCAATACCTGCCGACATGTTTTCAATGCCAGTATCACTGCCGGCCGGTGTGGCCGTGCGGTTCTAGGCGCTTCAGTCTGGAACCGCGTGACCGCTACGGTCGCAGGTTCGAATCCAGTCTCGGGTATGGATGTGTGTGATGTCCTTAGGTTAGTTAGGTTTAAGTAGTTCTAAGTTCTAGGGGACTTATGACAACACATGTTAAATCCCATAGTGCTCAGAGCCATTTAAACTACTTTGAACCAGTATCACCAAGGAGAAGGGTGGTGGTGGGAGGGGGGGGAGAAGTGTCAGGGTAGTTTTTTATCACCACAAACAATTTTTTAAAATGTAAGATTTCGTTAATGGATGCTGACTTTCACCAACAACGAACTTTTGAAAGAATTATTGATTTGTAAGTAGCGTCTTGCACATGGAAATCTTGAATATGACGTTTACTGAAAAGTCACATTGATGACGACACTTAAATTTATCGGTTAAGTTTAAGCACTCCGTCTTCAGGCCACGAGTGGCCTACCGGGACCATCCGACCGCCGTGTCATCCTCCGAGGAGGATGCGGATAGGAGGGGCGTGGGGTCAGCACACCGCTCTCCCGGTCGTCATGATGGTATTCTTGACCGAATCCATTACTAGCTCCTCAATTGGCATCACGAGGCTGAGTGCACCCCGAAAAATGGCAACAGCGCATGGCGGCTGGTGGTCACCCATCCAAGTGCCGGCCACGCCCAACAGCGCTTAACTTCGGTGATCTCACGAGAAACGGTGTATCCACTGCGGCAAGGCCGTTGCCATCGGTTAAGTTTAGCTGAAAAACTTAAAAGCTTTATGGTAATGGTAAAAGTTCTGACTTAATTTAAAAAATAAATATATCTTTCAAAATTTTAAAACATAAAGCATCTGACGAGATTATAATATTTTCAAAAGGTGGGCACATGATACCCTCCCCCTCCATCTTGACACTGCGAGGATTAACACGCCATATTGTGTTAAACCTTTATCACGATATTATACCTCTCAATGAATACGACAACTTTTTAATTTTTAAATACTGTGATAAAATCAGATTTTTGTTGGCCTTGGAAATCGTTGCATAGGCAACCAGCAATTGGGACCGGATGGCGATTTCAGCTATTTAAGCTATTTATTAGTACAGTGTTCACGTCATATGAAACCGCAAGAGCAGCAAAAGGAAAGCTGCCCGTCGCTATCACTAACCACTGGTTAAGGCGCTTGCCTCTGCTGTTTGTGACAGAGATTCCAGTTTTCTGTAAAGGCGCCGCGGCGGAAAGTTCCAGCGGAGGGGGGCTACAGCGTCGGCACAAGAAGCGCCTGTTCTGTCCCGTTCCGTCGCCGGGAAGACAGTAAACAGCCGCCCGCCCCCACCCAACCCCTGCTTGTGTTTCACACGCTGCTCTCCCCAGGCAGGGCGTCTGTTCCGTCCTCATTAGCCAAGCCCGGTAGCGTGCGCTGTGGGAACGGCCTGCGCCGGTCACGCCGTGCAATTGGCGCTCCTTATTACCTACACTGTGAAACAGACAGCGACACCGGACCGGCTTACACATATGTAGCTTCATGGACTGCTTGGTAGTTCTGCTCCGTGAGGAATTACTGGAATAGAAGCAGGTGAGGAAATACCGCTATGCACAGCGCAAGAGGTCGCCAGCGTGACACTAGGAGTAGCGGACGGCTATGTTGCCATCATTTAATAGCCGTACCGCACCAAATGTGAGCGAAATACACTGGTGGCAATTAAAGTTGCAATACCACGAAGGCAGCGTGAAACAGACATCAAACTGGCATGAAGTATACTCCACGCTTGGATAAGCAAATTAGTAGCACTTCAGCCAAACTGCACAGGGTTTGAGTAAATGGTTCAAATGGCTCTGAGCACTATGGGACTTAACATCTGAGGTCACCAGTCCCCTAGAACTTAGAACTACTTGAACGTAACTAACCTAAGGACATCACACACATCCATGCTGGAGGCAGGATTCGAACCTGCGACCGTAGCAGTCGCGCGGTACCGGACTGAAGCGCCTAGAACCGCTCGGCCACCGCGGCCGGCATTCGTGTTGGAGTAACCGCAGCTACATTCTGTATACGAGGAAAAATTACGGAGCGAGTTTATCATCCGGAAATTGCATTTGAATGTTGGTTGTTCATGAGAAGCTCGTGCTATGTCTCTTTGAAGAAGAAGAAGAAGAAGAAGAAGAAAAAGGTTACCAGTACGAATCGGAATTGTGCAGGAGGATGATGATCGTGCCGTATGGAACGTGCTGTTTATCGTTGCGCTATATTTCTGTTCACTTTGGTCGGTATCCCACGACAGTCGTGCGAGTGGTGGAATAGGTGGGTTCAGAAGCCCGTATTCAACGCCATGTAGGATCTCAATGAGCCAGAACGGCTAGCGCCCGAGAGAAAAGACATACTGTCATTTGGCAGTGCAGGGTCGTAAGACCACATTACGTACCTTGAGTTAGCAAATATTTTTGTTTGCAACGAGGGAAGAAACAATTCAATGTGCCGATGTCTGGAGCACCTGGAGACAGCGACCTGTATTGCGGCTTCCATCACGTGGCACAGAGAGAGCTATGCCCAAGGCTCGTAGAAAAATAAGGTTTAGCTAGATTTTTAAAATCCACGTTTCCGAGGGTGTAAACAAACCCCCGCGAGAAATCATGCGCAGTCATCCGCTTGATATATCCTGTATCCTTGCGTTTTTTGCAACAATTAGACAGCTAAACCTTTTGCAGACTTGTATCGCGAGCGAAAGCATAAAACACTAAGTGTATGCCTTTTGTTATATGTATGCGAGGTGCTTGTTATTTCGGACATGGCCGATGGGCTGTGCATCCATCTTATTCGTCCGACAGTGGATAACGCACCCACCTTGTGAGCAGAAGATCCCGGGTTTGAATCCCAGTCCGGTACACATTTTCACTCGTCGCCGCTGATTCCCTGTAATATCCCGATGCAGCTGACATCACCATTCCATTTGCTTTGCTTTGCTTTCTTTTCCTTTCCTTCCCTCCCTTTCTGCGCACCCCTCCCCCTCTTCCCCCTCCCCTCCCCCCTCCCCTCCCCCCCTCGCTTAGCCTTCAGTTTACATGTAACGTGCCTTTTGTGTTGCGATTTTGAAACTTGCAGCCGACAGCGCAACCCGACGTTGCTTGCACACACTAAAACAACTTCCAGTTGAAAATCACTCAGTACACAGGAGTAACAAAACAAAAACGACAACATTCACGAAGAAACGCAGCCTCCAGCATGAAAGTAAGGGCGCGAGGTGTTCCAGTGTGACGTATTGCGCAGCGCTTGCTATGCCCCTCTAAGCATGCTAACGATGGTGCAAGCAGCTGCTCTGCACACAAGAGTGGCAACGTCGTATTTTCGAGAGAGTCCCCCGCGGCTACCCCCGTCAGAGGTTCGAATCCTCCCTCGGCCATAGGTGTGTGTGTTGTCCTTAGCGTAAGTTAGGTTAAGTACTGTGTAAGCCAAGGGACCGATGACCTCAGCAGTTTGGCTCCATAGGAACTTACCAAAAATTTTTCCCAGTTCTGCTGCATACAGCACCATTATCAACGCATCCGTGTGTGGATAGTCAGAGGAGAACGAACGTTGCCAGATCGTACACGCCATAGTTATACGGACCCAGCACCTACTTTCATGGAACGGAGTGCCATTGGGCACACACCACCATCACCTCCTGTTCCCGTGGCCAATAATTTAGGCAGCAGCCGTTACAGTTCTCACATACTAAGGTCGCTGGCTCTGCCCTGCCCAAGACGTTATCTTAACAACAAAATAGTGCGAGGCTGCATGTTGCCCGTGCTGTCCTGACTTACCTCGATGCGGAGGATGTCCGACTGTTGTATGGCCAGCACGTTCTCCTTCAACTCTCAGCCATTGAGAACATCTGGTCATGGTTGCCGAGAAACTGGCAGGCCACCCCTGACGTTTCACCATAGCTGTTTGTTTCACTCAAGCAGATTCGAAGCTTGCTTTACTTAAGCAGCTCACATTTAGCCTCACTAGTCTGTGTGGACACTAGTACATAAAGACAAATCGTTGTTTAACTTAGTTACCAACACACACACACACACACACACACACACACATATATATATATATATATATATATATATATATATATATATATATATATATTTCAAATAACCATTTGCAGGATTTTTGTTAAATTGTGCTCTGCTTTGAAAATGTGCAGTTTCGTTAACTTTTTTTCACAGTCAGTGTTAGGATAGCGGTGCATTTAAACCATTTGACAAATGGTTTCTCCCATCTAAAACTATGCAAAATGCCGTTTAGTTAGCGAAAAATTGTCACGGAGATGCGCGCCAAACTCCAGTGGCAGACATTACAAGGGAGACGTTGAACATCACAGTGAGTTTTATCTTTAAAATTCCGAGTGTGTGTGTTCTTAGATGAAGTCAACCGATCTGTTTCTTCCTCCTCCAGATATCCTGTAAAAAGACTGTGAACGTAAGATAAGAGAGATATAGAGCTCACACGGAGGCTTGCCAAATATCATTCTCCCCACGCACAGTTAGCAACTGGAATAGGAAAGAGGGGAAATGACAGTGGTACATGCAGTATCCTCTGCCACACAGGAAAATGTGGCTTGCCGAAGTATTGACGTAGCTGTGGATGGTATGGTACGGTAGCTCTTTGTGGATGTAGAGTATTATATGCCCAGATTTTTAAAAAGTCATTATTTTAGTTAAATAACACCTTACGCGGAAAGAAGGGCTCTGACAAAGTAGATTTGGCGTACCAGCCTCGCGTGTCTGTCTCAATCAGTCACGTTACGTGATTTTGTGTGTATCGATGGCAACGCTTCACTGTTGTCACCTCTCGGCAGATGATGACTGTTTTCGTCAGTAGCTGTAAGCGCTTCGCAGTTGGAAGCTAGAAAAAGCACTGTCAGCTTTCTGGGTTGTTCTTTCGCCGTGCTAAAATTATCAGCATAATAGCACGAAGCAGTGTTCGCTTGTAATATTGTAAAACATCGTTTTCTGGCCGCCCATGTGTGCTAGCCATATTCGCTGTTGCTGTCACGACGGCTAGATTTCGCCTGCACGGAAAAGGGGGGCTCTTGTTCGACTTAAAAAAAGAGTGTGCGGACTCCCCCTAATCCTCCTAAAGGGGTTGTGATCGGAGCCCGCATAACGGTCTTAAAGGAAGACTGACTTCCCTCTAAATGCTGGCATTAACGACATCCGCTGCGGAGAAAGTTCCAGTGAGAGTGGCCACATTCTTCCCCTTATTATGACCGGCTGGAAGGAGTATATGTTAAGTAATTCCATGGAGCGGTTTGGGTGCTCGCGAAATCGAGAAGTGGCCGGAGCCATCGTGCTGGGTTGAGGTGGAAAGTCGCCGGGCCTCTGGGACGGAGTTCGTGTTTTAAAGTGGCTATCATTTCGGAAGTCGGGAGTTGGTGATCCTTCGTGATCAACAACGTTACTTTTGTAGTATGGAAATCATGCAAATCGGAACTGCGTACTCGTGTGCGAGTGTCGTATTCTGCTTAGAAGGAATGAAGATTGGGTTTAACGTCCCATCGACATCGAGGTCACTAGAGACGGAGGTTCGAATGGCTCTGAGCACTATGGGACTTAACTTCTGAGGTCATCAGTCCCCTGAACTAACCTAAGGACATCACACACATCCATGCCCGAGGCAGGATTCGAACCTGCGACCGTAGCGACTGAAGTATCTAGAACCGCTCGGCCACACCGGCCGGCAGAGACGGAGGATAAGCTCGCATTTTGTCTAGGATGGGGAAGGAAATCGGCCGTGCCCTTTCCAAGGAAACATCCCGGCATTTGCCTGGGGCGATTTACGGAAAACATGGAAAACCTAAGTCTGGATGGCTGGACACGGGTTGGCACCGTCGTCCTGCCGAATGCGAGTCCAGTGTGCCACCTCGCTCGTCTCTTCCGCTTAGAAACTTCCCTAATTTTCTAGGCGAGTGGTGGAGATTAGTGAGTGTTCCGTAAAAAGAGGCCTCAGAGCAGGCGATAGCCGGCTGGAAGTGGTGCGGGATAGAAGCGACGAACATGGCTCGGGTTAAGTCATGCCAATAAATTTCATTTGTTACCGTGCAAATTTGTTTTTGCACCTGTTGTGTGACGTTTTCACTATTCACCTGGAACTGTATTGCTAGCTTTTGTTGTGATAATTATCTGTGGGTGTTGGTCGTAACAAAATGGAGTCGGTGTATCGAACTGCTCCGCGGTGAACATGTCCCAGTCCAGTGGTCGGATCTCTTATCTCTTTCTGAAAGTAGTTGGATCACTGTAGGGCTTTTACGAGTGTCGTTCAATAAGTAATGCAACACTTTTTCTGAAAGCATGTCGGTTTCATTCAAGGTTCCAATACACCATCTTATTTCTCACTCTTTCGGCTGCGAAATCCTATTTTTCTACATAATCGCCGGCCGAAGTGGCCGTGCGGTTAAAGGCACTGCAGTCTGGAACCGCAAGACGGCTACGGTCGCAGGTTTCAACCCTGCCTCGGGCATGGATGTTTGTGATGTCCTTAGGTTAGTTAGGTTTAACTAGTTCTAAGTTCTAGGGGACTAATGACCTCAGCAGTTGAGTCCCATAGTGCTCAGAGCCATTTGAACCATTGTTTTCGACATAATCTCCGTTCAATTCGAAGACCTTATCCCGCCTTACTGGGAGGACTTGTATAACCGCATGGTACCACTCTACTGGTCGACGTCGGAGTCCTTGCTCCATCAATAACTTCCCTATCATCAACGTAGTGCTTCCCGCGGAATGCATCCTTCATGGGGCCCAATAGATGGAAATCGGAACGTGCGAGATCTGGCCTGTAGGGTGGATGAGGGAAGACAGTCCACAAGACATTTTGTGAGCTGCTCTCGGGTGCGCAGACTTGAGTGAGGCCTTCTATTGTCACGGAGAAGAAGTGTTTGATTGTGATCCATCGATTACTTCGAATGAGAGTGTCTGCACGTTATAATATTGCGGGAGTCGCAGATTTGTACGGCCGGACGGGCAGCTTTGCTCGACCATGTTGGGATGATGACAGGCGCTTTGCTGAACGACTCACCGTACTTCTGTTCTGTGTCAGGTCACCATAGGCATTCTGCAAACGCCTTTGAATATCAGCGATGCTCTGGTTTTGCTTCAAAAGAAACTCAGTGACAGCTCTCTGCTTGGAACGCACCTTCGTTGCAGGCGACATTTTGAAGGATACGTTTAGCGCTGCCACCATCAGAACTTCATGAAACTATGGGAACTGAAACGGGAATATTCCACGATGCCCCACAAGAAGTTCCGTATCTTTTCAACAGAAATTGGCCGAGAAAAAAAAGTATTGCATTATTTATTGAACGCCTCTGGTAATTAGTGATTCGGAGTTGTGAGAAGCTTAACGGTGTGTCGCGGTTAGACTGATTTTATCTGTGTAACTGTGCAGAATATTTATCCAAGTCCGCCAGTAAACGTTTTCGGTTAATCCTTGCAACAGTGCGTAGCGTAAATTGACTAGCGCGCCGTATATCGTGAAGAATGCGTGGATTCGGATCGCGGCAGCGACTGTGACTTAGTGCGATGCACGGACAAAAGGAACGTTACAACAGTTTAATGTCGTAAAGCACGACACCGTTACATTAGTATTGGTTGGAATGACGGAAGTTCTCAGTGTGCGGGAGACAGAGCTGAAATAGCTGCCACTGAAGTCTCATGCTCAAGACACTTTCCATTTTTAAATTTACAGATAGTTTATCAAAGCTGCGAGATAGGAGATCCCGGACGGCGTTTGGCAGTCGCGTGGGCTTTGATCGATGGACGGCTAGTTAGCGACTGAGCCGCGGTAACGAGGTGACGCTCGGTTGTCGATATTAATGGCCCTGCCAAGGACGGGTGACGCAACAGTGCTGGGCGCTTAGTAACGAGATCTGGGAGGAGCACAGCAGCAGCAGCAGCCCAGGTGGACGTCCCGTTTTACTGCGGGCAGTGCCCAGCCAGAGAAAGTGGCCGAGGGGAAACGACAGCAGGTGACGCGGATAAATATTTGTCCTCGGAGCTCCTGCCGCCTTCATCTGCATAGTTGTTTCGCCCCGGACGAGGACGTTCTGAGGCAAGTCCTTTACGACCTCAAGTCTGGTCCGTGACAGTCTCATCAACGAAACAGTAAACGGTGAAAGAGCGTATGTTGACATATTCGCAGTGCCCGGAATGTTTTAATCATTTACTTAGTACAAAACAAGTAATCCCCCCTCCCCCGATCGCTCCCCCCCCCCCGGATTCTTTTCCAAATCGAACGTCCCTTTTTAACATAGCGTCAGACGTCTGATTACTTTACAAATTAGTCATTATGGTAATAAAAAAGAACGTAAATACCACTTACAGAATAGGCCCCTTGCGACTGGCTGTAAGAGGAGCGTTCTAAGGTCGTGGGAGATGTTATCAACATGCTGGAATCCCTCCAGCCATTATTACCAGTAGGTGCACCCGGTTGATGCCTCTGCTTTTTTGTTGAAGCGGCTCTTCATATGGCCTCACAGCGACTGAATGGGCCCCTTACCAGACCTCCTTACCTTAGAAAATAACTGAGGACGTAGCAGGAATCGAAGCAGAGTCCTTCAATCCAGTGCTTTATTTGTTCAACACGCAAAACTCTAATTATGTAGGTTCTATTAGCTTCGAATTATTCATCCCAGCCTAATGAAAAGTATAAACGAAAACTGGTAAACCGGGACCGATGATCGTAGCAGTCTGGTCCCTTTAATCCCCCAAACCCACCACCACTGGTAAACCAAAAGATGCTCCCAGCAAGTGCCCTCATTATCAAACATTCGTTGAGTATGCAAATGGAAATAGTCCCATGCTTCATGACAGAGCGTAGGGGAACGTAGCGGGAGGCCCGCAACGCCGTACTAGGCAAGGTCCTAATTCAGGTGGTTTGCCGTTGCCTTCCTCCGACCGTAATGGGGATGAATGGTGGTGGTGGTGAAGGCGGCAGGTGAAAATCCCGCCGGTAATCGAACCCGGGACCCCGTGCTCGGGAAGCGAGACCACGAGCAGCGGACTTTCGTTGAGTATAGTGTGGTAAGACTGGTTTGGTTTTCCGTTCAGTCCGGCATTGATTCTAGTTCTTGCTGTAGACAGGGTGTTACAAAAAGGTACGGCCAAACTTTCGGGAAACATTCCTCACACACAAAGAAAGAAAATATGTTATGTGGACATGTGTCCGGAAACGCTTACTTTCCATGTTAGAGCTCATTTTATTACTTCTCTTCAAATCACATTAATCATGGAATGGAAACACACAGCAACAGAACGTACCAGCGTGACTTCAAACACTTTGTTACAGGAAATTTTCAAAATGTCCTCCGTTAGCGAGGATACATTCATCCACCCTCCGTCGCCTGGAATCCCTGATGCGCTGATGCAGCCCTGGAGAATGGCGTATTGTATCACAGCCGTCCACAATACGAGCACGAAGAGTCTCTACATTTGGTACCGGGGTTGCGTAGACATGAGCTTTCAAATACCCCCATAAATGAAAGTCAAGAGGGTTGAGGTCAGGAGAGCGTGGAGGCCATGTAATTGGTCCGCCTCTACCAATCCATCGGTCACCGAATCTGTTGTTGAGAAGCGTACGAACACTTCGACTGAAATATGCAGGAGCTCCATCGTGCATGAACCCCATGTTGCGACGTACTTGTAAAGGCACGTGTTCTAGCAGCACAGGTAGAGTATCCCGTATGAAATCATGATAACATGCTCAATTGAGCGTAGGTGGAAGAACGTACTGACGGAACTAAAATGAGCTCTAACATGGAAATTAAGCGTTTCCGGACACATGTCCACATAACATCTTTTCTTTATTTGTGTGTGAGGAATGTTTCCTGAAAGTTTGGCCGTACCTTTTTGTAACACCCTGTATAGGTGGTGGTCAGGTGGCGCTTTGTCGCATTTCCCTAAACCGGTGTACTCAGCTTCCTTGGCCAGAGTGTCTTTTAGTGTATTTACCTTTATTCTGTTGTGCGCCTTAACCTCAAACCTATTGGTAGGCCTATTTAGGCGAGAAAGCTCGTGATCTGCTCTTATAATGCCGCGTGGTAGATAATTTTTGTTTTGTTGATATTATAGCATTTTAACAGCATGAACGTGAATCTGATAGAATAATGATGCTTTCTTCTTGAGTATGGAGAATCAATGAAGTATAAATTTGTCCCCTAGATTAGTCTTGTCTTCAACGAACGTATATCCTGCTCCGTCTTTTTGTCTATACCCATCTGTGTAAATCTATCTTCAGGATGACCACACGAACCGATTCGTACATAAGGACACTATACTCATAAGGTACTAAAAATTATTACAAATTTAAATATAGTTTCTATTTCCTCATCTCAGTTACGTTTGTGCCAGGTTTATACAGTTTCAAATGTATTTCTACCCGCTTTTCCCAGAGAACACTAACAGGTTCTTCGATCAGACTTGTCATCGAAGCGTTACCACGTGACGTACAAAAGAAACGTTTAAGTGAAATTACGGCACGGAAGATGGCTCTGCGTGTTTGTGAATCCCATGTAAACTCTTTGTCGGGTCGCAGTGCGATTTATAAATATCAGGTAGTAGTAGAAAAAAACTGTATAGGGTTCAAGACAAATTTTATCTGATTCTTCCCAGCTGTCATCATAAACTTTGTGACTCTCCGTAATAGACATTTCTATCACAGTAGTCTGGATATTATCGTTCATAAGAGCATAAAAGAGCATTCTATAGCACTAAGAAGTCAGACTACAGCATATCGTGTTGGACCAGGAGCCAGTTTTATAACTGGTTGCTCATCCAGTCGTGGAAAAGGTTGTAAGCTCCATGTGAATCGTTTATTTCACATTTTTGACTGAACCATCTGCTCCACTTGCACAGCTGTCATGTAAGTATCAAATATCGTCATCATTGGGGTGGTTTCTTGTTAAAAAAACATCCTCGTCACTGTCAGATGCATTTACAAATACTTTCAGTGCTCGTCAGAAAGGAATCTTTTTGTCATGATAGTCACGCAGAAACTTGTATTCTAGGTACATGAACTGCGATCGAGTGAAACAGTCTATGAAACTTTACTTGTATCGGCAATGCTTTGATTATTTGAACATAATAAACTACATGAATTGTTGTACAGACATTCCAACAATACGCAACAAAAGACCTGCAGTCTCTTAAGATAAATAAATAAAGACAGCATTATGTATTTATCTCACACGTAGAAATAAAATTTTGCTACAGATATTTTTACATGGTGTGAATGTTTGAACAGCTGGGTCACAAGCGTAATAGCTTCAGCTATAACAAGGGGGAGAAAGCTTTACATTTTAGTCCTAAGTAGAATGTGTAGAAATACAAAGTATGGGCGTTAGCTTGGAGTAGCATAACTTCCCGCATTCTTCTTGATCGTTGTTCTTGGATTGTGTCGGCAGTGATGGCTAAACTTCGGGAGAGCAATTCCTAGTACACCACACCGTCGTTTTTCCTCCAGATGCATAACATTGTTTCGTGGCTGCGCGCATATCTTTGTGCCGGTGAGTTGCTGCTTCAACCATTAGTTTCTTTGCCGTATGTTATCATAGACACCATTTCTCGTCACCAGTAACGACACGGGATAGGAAATCTCGCTGTTGTTCACGAGCCAATTGATCACCAGCAAGCAGAGATTCACATATGGCCACCCACAGATTTTTTATGATTTTGGTTTAAAGCATGCGGCGCCCATATACCCAATTTTTGAACCTTCCCCATTGCATGTGAATGTCGCGCGATGGTGGAATGATCACATTTCATCACATTTGCCAGTTCTGGAGTACACTGACTTTTATCACTGTGGATTAATGCGTTTAAACGATTTTCATCAAACCCCGAAGGTCTTCCTGAGCGTGGAGAGTCGTTTAATGTCAAAACGACCCTCTTCAAAACGAGTAAACGATTTTCCTGCCGTGCTCTGTCTAATGGTATTATCCCCACACACAGCGGAAACAGTTCCTCGGCCCCGAATTCGGATGGATCTCCGCCTAGGTCCGAAAGATTCCATTCCCCCGATGGTGTTCCGTTGTTACTTCCGCCGAATTTTATGGGAGTTTCGGAATGCTGTTGTTGTTTACACCGATGGCTCTAAATCTGCTGATCGTGTGGGATTTGTCTTCACGTCCTATGTTGGCACGGAAAATAATCTCCTGCCACCTACATGTGGGGTGTTTACTGCGGAATTGATGGCAATTTCCTAGGCCCTTACCTTTATTAAACAGTCCCAACACAACCGTGTTTTGTTATGTATGACTCAATGAGTGGCCTTCTGGCTATTGACCGGTGTCTTTCCCGCCATCCCTTGGCCATCCATGACCATCTGCTGATCTTCACCGTGCTGCTTGTTCCGTTGACTTCCTTTGGGTCCCTGGCCATGTGGGTATCCCAGGTAATGAGCTCGTTGATCGTTTGGCTGGGGGAGCAGTGACTTACCCCCGTTGTCTGTAACCTCTCCTGCAGCGGATTTACGGCTTCACATCAAATTCCACTTCGCACAATCATGGGCCTACTCTTGGGAGGCTACTCCCCTGTCAAATAAACTTCGTGCGATTAAGGTGACACCAGGCCCGTGGCGTTCTTCCTTTCGCATCTCCCGAAAGGACTCGACCACACTGTGTCGTCTCCGCATCGGCCATACCAGGCTGACCCATGGTTTTCTTTTGCGTGATGAGCCACTCCCACTTTGTGGTTGTGGAGCCTCCCAGTCAGTAGCCCACATTTTGGTAGAATGCCCCCTTCTTTGGCTTTGCGTACTAAGTACCGACTTCCCCGCACCTTACCTTTAATGTTGGCTGACGATTCCCCGATGGTCGAACTGGTTCTCAGTTTCCTCCGTGAAAGTGGTTTTTATTCTCACTCTGGTGTTGGGTCAGGGCGGTGAGGGTTGGGGTGTCTCCCACTGTAAGGTTTGTTCGGAGATTCCCGACTACCCTCCTTGGCCAAAATCCTCTTTTCTATCCCTTTGTTTTTATCACTTTTTAGAATTGGTTAGTCTCCTTTTCCCATACGCACTTCTACATTCTAGCGGTTGAACGCTTTTAACAATTTCGTGGGCAAAATTATTGAGCAGGTTTTTATAATAAGTGGAGAGCAGATAGTAGTTAACAGATAGGTATATTTATCATACAGAATATCAAATTTGTTCCAACTGTGAAAGTGAGGTCACACAACAAGGTGGGAAGTATTCTTTCCACTGCCCTTCCTTGGAGCTAAATGACAAAAACAACTTTTTCAATATATGTCATATTTATTTGATAAATTTTCTTCTCTTGTTACAATGATTGTTCACAATTACTTGCCATGAAATTTTCTGAGACATAGGTCTTTGCAAAGTGGTATTTGACAATATGTACAAACACAGCGAATGCTCTTTTCCGCAGCTTTGGTACTACAATGACGGCACGTCCAGTAGGTTTCTCCTAAAAGGGGTTGATGCTCCCCCACAGCCACATGACGAAAATCTTCAGGTACTTTACCCCTTTTTTCCAGAAAGACAGGTTTTTGTCCACGCCTTTTTTGGGATGAGAAGCCAGCGATTAATTGTATGGCTAGATGGATCCTGTATGCGAGCTGATCATGCATTCCACTTTCTCTTTTACTTATTTTCCACAGGATAAAACTGTTCACTGCAGCAACGTCCACCAGGAAATAAAATATTCTGTGCCACCATTTTACAGAACGTCTGCCAATAGCATACCTTTCTCGTAATTGATCAAACTTATCGACACCACCCATTATTTTGTTGTATTCTGCCACAACTTCAGGACAAGAAATCTCTGTACTACTACCAACCTTGTTTTTCCTTTTCACTGTGGCTGTTTCTCATGGGTCATGAATTGAGGACAGGAAAGTGACTGGACAGTTATCCATCCATTTTACTGCAGAAATGGCTCCTTTTGTTTGAAACTGGAATTCTCCTCGTTCCAATTTTACATTTTACGTGCTCCTTCATAAATTTGGGTAAATCAAAAGTATTTACCTTATACTATAGCTTTGAGGAAAAAATCACAAAATGTCACGCAAACAGCACTGAAAGGCTCCTCTACAGAGCAACACCCAGCGCGAAGGTACAGCAAAAACGGCGGGAACTTCCGATTGGAAGTAGTACCCTATACCGTTCGCTAGGTGGTAACACCTTACAGAGGTGGGAACTGTGAATCCCACGGGACTAGGAGCGAGTTCATTGTAGTGGAAGCATGTTTCCCACGGCTCACGAAAGGGTTAAATAGCAGGTGGCCTTGCTTATACTGCTTCAGAGGTCGGATATTTCCTGCCTCTGGTATAGCCTCGGGGTTGCTCTCTTGCTGACTACCCTTATTTTGTTTTTACCATTGACGGCACGACTGCACTTTTACGTTTTTTAACCTTTTCCCCTTTTATCTTTCTGACTTTTCTGAGACGTCAGACTGCCACAGCGCAAACGTCTCTAGCTCGCTCTGCTACTCTCACGTTCCATATTGAACTCAGGTAGAAGTATGAAACGTCCCGAATTTTCTACTTCACACTTAATTTTCTAGCGTCCACAACTCCACTCGTACTATCTCCAAATGACAATATGTAGACTCAAATAGCAATAGTGAACAACAAATAAAAAATGACAATCGATAAATAAACCCATAGCAACCGGAGTATCAACATGCAAACAAAAGCGCTAGAACAAACTCCTGTTCGGGTACTATCGACCCGAAGATAACAGCAAGGTTAACGATGTGCGTCAGTAAGATGTTAGCGTAGAGAGCAGAAGCAGGTATTCCCGCAGTGGAGGTGGCCACGCTATGTGTGACGGCGCTGCCGGTTGCGGTGTGTTGCAGGCGCGCTCCGAGGAGCAGGTGTCGGCGTGGCTGCAGTCAGCGGAGCACGTGTGGCTGGTGCACCGCGCCGGCTTCTCGGCCGCCCGCCGCTGCCCCACGCCCGCCGACAGCGACTCCGACGGCGACGCCGCCACTTCGGGCAAGCTGCGCATCTGCCTCGACGCCACCGGCGACACGCTGCTCGTCGACGAAGACGACGTCGAGAAGGTGAGTAGGAGGCGCCGCGCCTGCCTCAGCACCAGCGCCTTCAGCTGTGCAGAAGCCCGTTGTCATCAGTGTGGGAACTGGTTTACCGCACTGCAGGCGCATATCCATGGGCTAGAGGGCGAGGGTCGTTACGGGGTCATGACTCCACCCCACAAAATTCAGAATCACTACTAAACATAGATGTAAACAAATTAGTGCTTCATTGTTATTACACTACTGGCCATTAAAATTGCTACACCAAGAAGAAATGCAGATAATAAACGGGTATTCATTGGACAAATATTTTATGCTACAGCTGACATGTGATTACATTTTCACGCAATCTGGGTGCATACATCCTGAGAAATCAGTACCCAACACAACCACCTCTGGCCGTAATAACGGCCTTGATACGCCTGGGCATTAAGTCAAACAGAGCTTGGATGGCGTGTACAGGTATAGCTGCCCGTGCAGCTTCAACACGATACCACAGTTCATCAAGAGTAGTGTCTGGCGTATTGTGACGAGCCAGTTGCTCGGCCACCATTGACCAGACGTTTCCAATTGGTGAGAGATCTGGAGAATGTGCTGGCCTGGGCAGCAATCGAACATTTTCTGTATCCGGTAAGGCCCGTACAGGACCTGCAACATCCGGTCATGCGTTATCTTGCTGAAGTGTAGGGTTTCGCAGGGATCGAATGAAGGGTAGAGCCACGGGTCGTAACACATCTGAAATGTCACGTCCACTGTTCAAAGTGCTGTCAATGCGAACAAGAGGTGACTGAGGCGTGTAACCAATGGCAACCCATACCATCACGCCGGGTGATACGCCAGTATGGCGATGACGAATACACGCCTCCAATGTGCGTTCACCGCGATGTCGCCAAACACGGATGCGACCATCATGATGCTGTAAACAGAACCCGCATTCATCCGAAAAAATGACGTTTTGCCATTCGTGCACCCAGGTTCGTCGTTGAGTACACCATTGGGGCGTTCCTGTCTGTGATGCAGCGTCAAGGGTAACTGCAGCCACCGTCCTAGCTGATAGTCCATGCTGCTGCAAACGTCATCGAACTGTTCGTGCAGATGGTTGTTGTCTTGCAAACGTCCCCATCTGTTGACTCAGGGATCGAGACGCGGCTGCATGATCCGTTACAGCCATGCGGATAAGATGCCTGTCTACTCGACTGCTAGCGATACGACGCCATTGGGACCCAGCACGGTGTTCCGTATTACCCTCCTGAACCCACCGATTCCATATTCTGCTAACAGTCATTGGATGTCGACCAACGCGAGCAGCAATGTCGCGATACGATAAACCGCGATCGTGATAGGCTACAATCCGACCTTTATCAAACTCGGAAACGTGATGGTACGCATTTCTGCTCCTTACACAAGGCATCACAACCACCTTTCACCAGGCAACTCTGGTCAACTGCTGTTTGTGTAAGAAATCAGTTGGAAACTTTGCTCATGTCAGCACGTTGTAGGTTTTGACACTGGCGCCAACCTTGTGTGAATACTCTGAAAAGCTAACCATTTGCCTTAACAGCATCTTCTTTCTGCAGGTTAAATTTCCCGTCTGTAGCACGCCATCTTCGTGGTGTAGCAATTTTAATGACCAGTTGTGTAAAATAATTCTGAGCAACTGTGGCAGGCCAAACGTGCGGATGAAAGTTACTCAGTCTGACAAAGAAAGTGAAGCATCCAAAATGGGAGGACTAAGTGAAATGAAGTTTCATGGTTCGAGAGGGTATTTGATGTTATTTCAGTGATTTCAAAATAGTATATCAGTAAGACATATCCGAGATTCTGGGACTTGGACAGAGTTGATGTCTGAGCTGGTCCCCCACTTTTTCTATTGGGGACAGATTTGGGGATCTTGCAGGCCATGAGAGTGCCTCAACATGACGCAGATAGTTCACAGAAACATGTGTCATGTAGATGAACATTGTCCTGTTTAATATGGTACCACTGTACTGTCACACTGCAGGTAACAAATGAAGATGCACGATATCCCCGACATACCATTGTGCTGTAAGAGTTTCCTTGGTGACCTGAAGTAATGCTTTCTGTTCGTGACACCACCTCAGATGAAGCCATTTGTGTTGTGGTGTTAACAGCAGCCAATACATGAAACAGTAATTCACAAGTCCTGCTGCTGCACTCTGACCAATGGTGTAAGATGGCACAGAATGTGACAGGGAGTCAATTTCTTCTTCTTTGGTGCCAGTGCAGGTGTAAAAGGGTGAAGATATGTGTGATGCACAATACAATGATCATCCGTTCTGGTTATCAGACGTGGTCAAGCGGAATGTTGACAATGAGTGCGCCTGCCATCACATTGCCGTGCAGTCGAACATCACGTCACTGTCATACCCAAATTCCCCAGAAGTGTAGATATTGCACAATTCAACCAGTCAACCAAATAAAAACTCACAGTGAGGGTCCTTTAATTCTGTCAGGCACTGATTATGCTGTCTTACACAAGTATTCAGCATATCCATGTTCTTCACAGTGATCACTCCACATCTGATGCTGTTCACACACCCTTATATATCCTACCAGGCCTGTCAAAAACACTGATAGATTCTGGTATATACACTACCAGGCCTATGAAAAACACTGATAGATTCTGATGTCCGCTCTGTCACAAAGAATTGCAACTCTAATCATTTATGTATCCACCTATGATGTGTACATGCGAAAAGTCACATTGATATCCGACCATGTCTTCTGGGTGATTCACTTTTATTGTCTGACAGTGTATGTTGAGAGGAGAGGGAGAATCAAATGTTGTGCTGCAGCCAATTTATCTTGTGCAAATCTTATCATTTTCGCAGAACTGCAGCATATGACATGCTATGTCTGCAACTGCTCAAATTACATTCAGTCACAGTACACAAATGAAATTCATTTGCACCACTTCACAATAAGAAATTCACGCATTTGTGATTGTAATAGTTCAGATGTTGAAGATATAATCATTTAATCTTCACTTGTTCAATGTTCGAGCAACATGGTAAACAATTTGTCTCAGAATTGAGAAAACTTCGAGTATCATTCCTAATAACCTTTGCTGGTTTTTGTAATAGACAAAGATACGGCACTTCTTAGATTTTTAATAAGATTAACTGTAGCTAACAATTTTAAAATCTGACTACAGACATGTAGAGGTGATGCTGCCATTGCTTTTTAGTTGTTAATTATAAAATTGTTCGTATCTCAAAGAATTGTGGCTTTACAACCCAGTTTGTAAACATTTTTGTAGAGGAAATGTGTAACTATTAATTCTGTATTTAGAAATTAAAATTATTTCCTTTTATGATAATACTGAAGAAGTATTGTTCAATTACTTTAACATAATTGCCTGTGTGTTGGATAAATATTTAATTTTTTGCAACATAGTGGCTTTGGTGTACTTCCACTGAAGGTGAAAAAAACATGTTGCATCCTGCATATTCTTGAACCTTCGTATTGTTTTCAAACTTTGGCCTCGTCCTACAATTCACTTCCCAACCTCAAACTTTCCTCTATTACCAAATTAACTATTTCTTGGTGCTTCAGGACACATCCTTCTAACCTATCCCTTCGTTTATTCAAGTTGTGCCATAATAATGTTTTCTCACCCTTGGGTTCAATACCTCCTCATTAGTTATCGAATCTATCTACGTAATCTTCAACATTTGTCCCTAGCACGATATTTCAAACTCTTCAATTTTCTTCTTGTGTATGCAGTTCACCATCCACAGTTCACTTCAGTACTATGCTACATTCCCAACAAATACTTTCAGAAAAGATGTCTTTGCACTAAAATTTAATCTGATATAAACAAATTTCATTTGAGCTAAACAATTACTGTTTCCCAAAAAACATTTTTCTTGCTATTGCCAGTGTGTGTTCTGTATACCTTTTTTCATTACCAATTATTTGATGCCCAAATAGTAAAACTTGTCTACTACTCTCACTGCAGGTGGATAACATGAACAAAAGCATTATTGATGTGTATGTGTTTACAACTTCCTTCATTCCTTGGAATAATGTGCTCTCAATCTAAACCTAGATACTGGCTCTGTCAGTGTCTCATTCTCACAAAGGGCATCTAAGTTCTTCATTTATATTCTTACTTGTTAGCGAATTTTCATTTCATGGCACATCTTTCACAAATATTGAAAGCTTCATCTAACAGTTTGTTGAATCATCCATTGATGCTATGTATTTCTGATAGTGCCATTCCTAAGAGGTACTACACTGCTGAAATGCCCATACTCTGTGTGAAAGGCATTACATCCCATATTGAATTTATGTAGTTCTCTGTGTTGAATCACCAGAAGGGCAACACAGCTGTAGGATAAAATTTTCTTTTTGGGTGCTCCTTCATTACATGTCTTTCATATAAGAATAATCTTTGTCAGTGCCTTAAGAGTGCAATGACTCTTCCTTTAATTGCACAAAGTATATCGCATTTTCTCACACAGCACATTGGGTACAGTATCATATACTAAGTTTTTCAATTATGCCGTCATAGAATGATGTGGTAAGAAAAGGATAGACTTCTCAAATGTTTTGATAAACAAGGTTGTTTCTTGATTAGCATTATTAATGGTTGGAATAGTACTAATTTCTTGATTATCTTTTTGTACACCATTTTGTGTATGCTACATCAAAGGCCTAAAACATAATAGATCACTTGTTACATAAGCTGATAAATTAAGGTGCACATCCAGACACAATAATATATTGTGCATGGTAAGAGCAATCAGTGGAGGTGAAATATGGTGAAAACTCACCTGCCAAGAACAACATTAGCCAGAACCAGCAACACATGAATGAAATGACTTCTTATAAAATTCTGGACAGACTGCAATATAAGCAATATAAGTGGGCAGTCATTCTGCTGGTCAGTCTCACTTTTTTCACCTATTTCCACAGTTTTCAATTCTTGTCACTCCCCCTATACATATGTTCACAAGAAATTTCTTGTGCCATCAGGCATCCGTTTTTCTGGGGGAGTTAGCCAGTTAGCCATAGCTTAGTCACCTGTATGCACTTGCTCTTTCACTTCACTGAAGGGATGGTGCGCTTCTGAAGTCTGGTGTTCGTCATATAGCTGTCTAGTGAACTGTTGGCACTGTCTAAACAGACCAAACTCCATTTAGCTTATATTCAAAGGACTGGTTTCTGTGGACAGCTGTGGACCACCAATGTTCTATGGATGTCTGTAAATATATATCAGTGCCTGCAGTACTTCCTTTTCTCCATCTTATTTCTGTGTTGATCTAAACTGGTAATTTTTTTTTTCCCCTGTCCATTTGGCACGCGGTATCAATCACTCATACATTGGAGATGAACGGAAATGAATTTGAGCTGGAGAAATGAGATCACTGGAAAACTGATTATTCTGAAGGTCAAGTCACCATAATGCTTTCAAATAAAGCACAACAGTTCCCAGCCATTACTTCAAAAAATTGTCACAAAAGGTTGATTACTTCCACCTATTTTAAGATAATGTCCTTGAAATGTGAAGGTTCAGTTGTATGTTTGATTTCCACTTTTCTTGCTACCATTTATTCACTCGATTCCAAGTGTTCAACATTGGAAATTTAAGGGTGATGATAAAAACAAACAAATAGGACGAGAGGCAGTCATTTGTCTTTATAGATTTTCCCTTTTGTTATTCTTTTTGGTGTGCCTGTGCACTATGCATCAGTCATCTTAGGTTGATGGTTGCCTTTCCTCTGTTTGTTTAAGCAGCAAGCACACGTATGAAATAACAAAAATGAGGAAACAGTGTACAGACTGTAGAGGAAAGTAAATTTCACTTCAAGTAACGAGACACATGAACTACATCTATGGAACTACAGGTAGCTTCCACTCCATGTTATTAATTCCATGTCTAAGAGATAAGGTAACCTAAAAGTAGTTTCTGCAGTTTTGTCTTAAGACGATATTTGTAACGCTCATTGTTGCAAAGTGTTTCATTGGTGGAAGAAGAGCGGCAGTATTTCTTCATCCCATTGAGACAATGTTAAAAGGGTGCATATCCATTTAACGCTACCTAAATCAGTAACTGGCTAGAGCAAGACAGCTGCCCTTCTTCTTGCAATGAAAAAGTTTGCAACGATGAGCATTAAAGATATAGTCCTAAGGAGAAATTGCAGAAATTACATTTAGGCTCCTTTACCTCTCAGGCATGGAGTTGTCTGCTACTTATGACACCTACTACTTTCAACCCTTCACCATCTCCTCCTTCCCCCTCGTCATGTGGTACATTTCATTAAAATATTTTGCTATGTGCTATCCCTTCCTGACAAAGAGAGTCTTCCTAAATTCTTAGAGCCTGCACTTATTGTTCATATTTGCACTTACAGTGAAATTTATGATTAAAATTCCTAGTAAGGGCACAAGGTTGTTAGTATATGTGTGGTGACCTATACACCTGATTCAATATGCTGTTTTGTGCATTATTTTGTAAGACTTGATGGACAGCTACCTGTTTCACGTGCAGTTATAGTACAGATGCCCTGTCTCACAATTTTGCAGGCAAACCCTCCTCAGTTTGACAGAGCTGAGGACTTGGCTCACCTCCGCTACCTCAACGAATCGAGTGTGCTTCACACGTTACGTCAGAGATATGCCAGTAACCTCATTCACACCTATGCTGGTCCTGCAATGGTTGTCGTCAATCCCATGGCACCACTTGCTATCTACTCTGAAAAGGTAAGTGTATACATAATTTTTCATGAAGCCATTTCAGAAGAATAGTTTATTTCTATTAAATGCTGTTGGAGTACTCGCAGTAAACACTATTCCTCCTGTTCACTAGAGTAAGTCGCCTAACTTATGAATTATTAGTTTACCAAGTTCAAGTTTATCAGTGTTTATCTATAGCAATACACACAGTTGAGAAAGTCTGTAACAATAAAAACAATTTAATTCAGAAATCATATACACATCCAATAAGTCATCCACACACATTGCCTAATCTGTGCTAAACAGTGATCCGTAAGCAGAATGAAGTTAGCTGGTGCATGGAATATTACAGAATGAGACACAAGCCCCTCTGCTCTGGGGTTAAATAGAAAAGCATTGGACGTTTCCGTGTAGTTGGACTGAAAGGTTGACGCAGGCACCACTCTTGATGCACAGCTGCCACTGCTGCCTGAAAGTACTGCCACCTGGTGACCGAGCTTAGCATGGGCAGATTAAATAATATGTGATGGGCCAGCATCTTGCATCCTGCTGAGCTTTGAGGTATGGCAATATGCTGGTGCAAATGAGGTGGTAACCGCAGATTACCACAGTTCTCTCCTTTTGTCAGGGTGCCTACAATCTGATACCACCCCAACGTTCCTCCCCTTTAATTTGGGACATCGCTTATTGATCAGGAAGGTAATGTCCGTGTCCTCTGTGCCATTGCCTGTGGTTGCTCCCTGTGCTGCAAAAGCAATCTGTCAGCTTGAAGTGGAGATTAGGGCTGAAAGTGACCTTGGACAATGATAGACCAAGCATGGGCAGATGCTCATGAATGGGACCCTGGCTGCAGGTTGCACTGATGGCAACAGCAGTTCGTTGGAGGTCACATGGGGCTCATGTGTGCAGGAACAATTTTCTAGAATTGGTGCCTGCTGCCCATGTGGTACCACCATGTGAAAGCACTGTCGAGGACTGAGGTGAGAAAAGGGGACCGGCAGCAGGAATGCTGGATGAACTCATAGGTGTGAGTGGAGGAGACAGAGACTGGGCCTCCAATTATTCATTGTTAACCCAGTGAACAGCCACTCACAAAACTGGAGATGCTGAGGAGCATCTACTGGTGTCAATGAATGAACAACAAACAGTAGGGATGCATGTGCAGGCCCAGGCAGAACATTCGTCTGTCACATGCCTGTCTCATGTGACAGGTGTTGGGTTGATTTGGTAGGACTCTGAAGGATTTTATGGTGAACTGCAACCACATTTTCTGGTGTGTTTCGGAATGTTTTTAGACTTGTTCAAAACAGACACCATTTTTGGGCTAAGGAATGGATGAATTGAGGACTTACATCAGTTTCCATGGTGTGGGGCAGACATTTGATGGAGACAGACTGAGGCACTTTTCCGTCTGCCATAGTGGCAGTTCACTACTTTGGGAATCAAAAGTAGATGTTTGACCACCATCCAATAAGCATCGAAGAATGGCCCAGTGAGTTGACATGGACACACTCCCACAGCTGTGATGGACCAGTTCACAGTGAATAACATTGCCAGGGAGATATCTGCTGTCCTGCACATTTAGAACAATCATTGTGTAAATTTCATTCTTATGATAGATTCCAGGCCAGTAGACATGATGCGAAGCAAACTATGCGCAAGACACTCTAGTGATTTTGATTCAGAAGGTAAAGAATGTCATGATGGAGTGTGGCTCGGATGACCACTGGTGGAACAGTATTTTCTGTTGACAACAAAATAACAGTATTGACAGACATGAGTCTTTGTTGTAACAAAAGATAACTGTGCACGGCCACACTTGCAGAATGTATTCATGCACTTGACGGATAACAGGGGTGGTAGTGGCAGCTTGATTGATGCAAGATCTGGTAATAGGGAATTCATCCACTGTCTGGTGAGCTTCCTCACCAAGTAAAAACAAATTACTTCATCTTGATCCAGATCAGGGTCAGGTCCATCAGCAAACATGAAAGAGCATCTATGTTTGAATGCTGAGCCATAGGGCAAGAATGAATCTTATAATTATGCCTACTAAGTAACAGGCGCCAATGTTGCAGTCAATGGACCATCTTGTCTGACATGTGCTGTGGGGTTAGAGAGAGCCTCTGATGGCTTGTAACTGGTAACCAAAAAAAAAATTAACACAGTAGAGAAACACATGAAACTTCTTAATAGCACAAATAACTGCAGGAACCTCCTTTTCTATTTGAGAATAATTCTTCTGTAAAGCATTAAGTGATGCAAAAACAGTGGGCTGTTCCGAACTATCAGCACAACATGGAGACAACGCAGAACCCATGCCACACTGCAATGCATCCATACCAATCGTAAGCTGGACCCCTAGCTAGTAGGTGGCCAAGAATGGGAAAGAATCCAAACCATCTCTCATTATTACGAATTTGTGGTTGCAGGCAGTGGTCCACAAAAACACTGCACCTTTCTTACGCAGCTGATTCAGAGTATAGGAAAATCGAGCTGCCTGCGGAAGTAACATGTAGCAATAAATAGTTGTGCATAAGAATTCTTGAAGCTTTTTGACATTTGGAGGGTGCAGGAGGGCTGCAATAGCTGCTATGTGACTCTCATCATCTGAATCCCCCTATGAGAAATAATATTTCCCAAGTATTATGTAGAGGGTGGAAGAAATGTAACTTTTGAAATTGCACCTACAACCCACATCACGCAAGGTCTGAAACAAAAGATGAAGGTTGCGACTGGTAATGACAGTGCCATCGAGGTAATTGATACAACAAGAAAAACATTCTGTAAGCTGTTCCAAGAAACACTGAAAATGGTAGGCGCACCTATAATGCCAAAAACTGGTATATTGTACCTATAGAGGCCGTATGGTATATTCATAAGTAGTAGTTTACATGATTCTTCATTAAATTTTGAAAAATATTTTCCACCCACCAATTCCAGCTTAAGTTTCTCTAGGCAAGGAATGGAGTACGTATCAACCAGATTGCTAATTAACTGTCACCTTAAAGTCACCACAAAGACGGAGTTTGCCAATTGGCTTCATCATAAAGGCCAATATTTTAGTCCATTGATTATATAAAATGGGTTCCATGACACTTAAATCTGTCAGTATATGTAACTTTTCCTTCACTTTGGCATAAAGTGTGAGTGGGGCAGGTCTGGCACAAAAAAAATGGAGTCACGTCATAGTTTTAGACTAACATGCAGTACATATTTAGTAGTTTTCTGAGCCAGGGGGAAAAAAAGGCAGAATATTATTTGCATATATCATCCAACTGTTTAGAGGGTACAGGATCCAACACTAAATGAATGAAATCCGAGACTGTAAATCCAAAAGCCTGGAAAGAATCCAACCCAAACAAATTTTCCTTCAGTACCGGAAATGTTACTGTCTAAAACACTGCTTTACATGTTACTCCCTCAGTAAACCAGCAGAAAAGGAAATTGCTGTCTATTGTACCTCTGCATAAGATTCCTGTGATGTAGTGGTAATGAAATGACACTTGCAACTTAACCCCTGCCATTCTGCAGCCCAAACGTGGTAAGACTGATGGGGATGCTTTCTGCACTGGTCAAACTCCACCCTGTAAAAAATCACATTAGTATGCATGCTGTAATAAGAACTAAGCAAATAATACATTTAGTCAAAAAATAGAGTTGCTGGATCCCAGAGGAGGGCTAACTTTCCTAACAAGTGACGCATATGTGGGATCCGTGCAGAAAGAGAGCTTTAATGTAATCAGTGTCTATTACCTTGAAGGTCATAAAGTGTTGCCGTAGGTGTTTTCTTTGACTGCAGCAATGTAGGTGGGGGATGGAGGTGGGTAGACTGTCAAAGCGTGAGGCCGCATTTGTATGCCTGCCAACTCTAGTCCAACGTAGAGATGCAGCAACAAGAATGCACACCTAAGTGACAATGGTTTTCCAGGTGCTGCTGTAGTAGACTTTGTAGATCGCTTTGCAAAGGTGAGTTTGTCGATAATGCCACGATTCCGCATGGAAAATGTGGAAAGCAAATCTTACTTCTCACAACTTGTGTAGTAACATACACAATTCAGAAAGTCAGTACCATTAAAATCACTTTAATTCAGAAACCATACACTCATTCAATGCATCATCCTTGTACATTGTCAGCTAAATGGACAGCGATCCACGAGCAGAGTAAAGTTAGCCAGCATGTGAAACATTACAGAATGGGGAACAAGCCACTCCACTTTGTGGTTAAATGGAGAAGTGTTGGACATTTCCGCATGGTGACACTAGACGGCAGATATACATGCCACTCTTGATGCACAGCTTTCAGCATTAGTGCCACGTTCTGGTGGCTGAGCTTAACCACTGTGTACCAGCACATGCGGATTAAATAACATGTGATGATGCCTCGCTTCCTGCTGAACTTTAATACCAGTGCGATTGAGATGGTAACTGTAGGTTGCTACATTATCTGTTGCCTTCTGGAGATGGTGTTCACACTTTTCACCAAATAAAGGAATGTCTTTTGTGAATATATAACACATTTAGTGGAACAACACAGTGATAAAGAGATATTGAAATTGGCATCTGTCTGGTTGAGTATGGGAATAATGTAATTAAGATTGCATTAATTTGGATTACCTACATCTTCTTTCACACGTAACACTGTTAGTATATGAACAAGTCTTGGTTTGTGTGGTTGGGGTCATTGTCCAGAACTTCCTCCTGGGTTATTTGATAGTACAATATTTTAAAAACAAACTTAATGGTTTGGTCACTGCTGTAATTGGACTTCTTCATCTAGGTATGTTATAACCTGGTGCTCTAGTGAATGTCCCTTGCAGTAGTGGCCAAAACATTGATTTGTTTTAAATCATGAGATAAGTAACAACCCAGATGAATTTATTGGACATCTTAGCATACTAGTTAACTATTTGGAACAATATTTTACAGGTTGTACAAATGTTCCGTGGCTGCAAGTCGGAAGACATGCCTCCACACATTTACTCCCTCGCACAGTCAGCATACAGGAGCATGTTGGCATCTCGTCGCGACCAGTCCATTGTCCTTTTGGGTCGTAGTGGCTCTGGAAAGACGACAAGTTTCCGACACATACTTCACTACCTCGCCCTGGCTGCAGGGACTGTCAATAAAGTAAGTATGAAAAGAGAACTCTCCTATATGAGTATTCTCTTAGTTGCTAACATGTGAAAAATTGCACTAATGGTAACGTTCATCTGAGAGACTAAAATCAAATTTTGCATATTATGTCAACTGTAGTGAATTTTTATAATAAATAATTTAAAATATTTATGAAATATTGATACTAATGCATTTATTATGTTTGCATCATATATCGTAGTACAATAAGCTGAAATTACCAAATTAAACATTAGTTTTTCACCTGAAATGGTTTATAAGGATTGATTATTCTTACGGAAAAGTCACAGAATTAAATGTTAGTGTTAAAAATGAAATAATTTCTGAAACTGGCATGTTTTTCAGATATATGAGGTCTGTTCAAAAATTTCCATAACTTTGACCACAAAAGTTTTTTTTTTACAATTACCTTTTATTTACCACACATGGTCTCCTTCAAAATATTCTCCTCAACAATTGATACACCACTCCCAATGCCATTTCCACTTCTGGAAGCAATGTTGGTATGTCTCTTGCCGGATCGTGTGAAGCGTTGTCTGCAAATTTTTTATTATCTCCTCTATTGTTGCAAATCTTCATCCTTTCAATGAGGTTTTCAACTTTGGAAATAAAAAAAAGGTCTGCAGGGGCCAGGTCTGGATGATAAGGCAGCACAGTGACTCCGTTTTTCATTTCTCTTAAGAAAAATCTCATGCTCATTTGCATAATCCAAAAGCTCTTCACAGGTGAAGGTCTTTCTGGTTTCAACTTGTGAGCCGTGAGACTAACTTCGCAACAACACAATGCATTCCAAGACGCTGTGTCAGGATTTCATGACTTCATCCAACTGAAATGTTAGTCTTCTACGACAGACAGGCAATCTTCAATTTGCAAGCACAATTTCATTAACGTTCCTGACATGAGCATTGTCAGTAGGCGTCGAAGGGCATCCTGAACGAGGGTCATCCTTAACTTCCGCCCGTTTATTTTTAAATCATGTAAACTATTTGTAACACAGAATACAGCTTAAGCACTCACCATCATAGGCTTCCAGCATCATTTTGTGTGTCTCTGTAAATATTTTCTTGCATTTGATGTAAAATTTAGTGCAGGAGCATTGCTCTTCTAACTCTGCCATCTTGAAATTCGCAAACTGTGCGACATAACGTTCTACTCAATACAAATAACTAACAGACACACAACAATGTAACTTCCAGCAGTTACTCATTAAACACAGACATGTTCAGGAATGCCAATTGCATTTTGCTCAAACACACCATTGATGCAAAAGTTACAAAATTTTTTGAGCCGCTCTCATACTACATATACACCACAGTGAGGTATTAAACACAGTGTCTTGATACAATAAGTTTATCTAGCGAAGTGAAATAGTGAATAGGATGTGATAAATTTCCACCTCCATTCTTATACAATCAGTGCTTCAGCTCCACCTGCAATGGCTTCAGTGGTTACGAGGTATTAAACCTTAATCATTGTTCCTTTTCCATAAAGAGTTTAGTAAAGATTAGAGTCTAGTCAGACATTGAAATCTTGGAAAATTGACCGTGAATTGTATATATTGGCTCTCAAACACCCTCTGCTCTTGCCCGTGATACTTCGAATTGTGTGTGGTATGTAGTTTGACACGTTATCTTTTCCATGCTTCCCAAACATGAAGGTACTGGCAAAATATCTGTAGTTGCTCTTCACATCTTCGTAACATGGTAGTGGTTTTTGAAAGTTCCACACAGCTGCCACTAAACTGCTACGTTGTTTTATTTCTTAATATACCTATTAGTCATATGTTTCTGCAGTATTTATTATTTAATATAAGGTACAACACATGGTATACTTTCCATGTGTGTTGTGACCAGGAGGGAAAAAAATGTTGATTGTTTGGACAACTATTGTTGTAGCTAATTTAGCATCATCTGGGAAGGTGAGTCTACATATGTGAGAAACTGTCACCTCCCACTTCTGCAGCAGATTGCTCTTGAGTTTGTTGACAGTGTTTGTGGATTTTGTGTACCGGCAATTAAGAGGTAATTTTATTTTGAGATGTCTCTTAATTTTTTTTTTTAGGTGGCTACAGTTGAAAAGTTGAGTGCCATATCATCAGTAATGGAAGCATTTGGAAATGCAAGGACTGTAATGAACGCCAATGCTACACGGTTCACGCAGATTTTCAGCTTGGATTTTGACCAATCAGGACAGATAGCATCTGCTTCAATACAGGTACAGTCCGAAAATTATCTGACAAAATAAGTCAGAAGTATCACATCAGTACTAGTGTCCCAGTAAGAAGTTAGTGCTGCTGGCAGTGTAAGATGCTGATAAGGACCTTCATAATTTTGTATTTACTCAAATTTTGCTGTGGTACTTTTATTTCCTTAAAATTTTATTTTTGTTTTTAATGTAAAAACTTGATATCATACTATTCATATTGACTGGAACCAATATTAAAATCATTGAATTCTGTGCTGTAAATATTAAACTGCTTTCTTTGGATAATTATTCATATATATTTTTTTAATATTATACGCGTACAGTTGAGACAGAGTTGTATCTTAACCTGATATAACGTATGTTCTTTAGGTGTTACTGGCAGAGAGAAGTCGTGTAGTTCATCGACCAGAAGGAGAACCAACATTTCATATTTTCTACCGCATGTTGGCTGGAGTGGAAGGTCCTTTACGGAAGGAATTGTATCTTGATTCTAGTCTCTCTGAACATAATTTGTTCATGACCCCACTACATAAGGTACTAAATCATTACTATAACACCTTTTTACTGTATTTAGAAGTTAAATAGTTGTAAAACATGCCACCTGCCATGAAGACATTAAGTGTGGAATACATTTCTCCAGTAAATCCATCAAAAAGAGATTAAAAAAGAAATAATCTATTGTTGCAGCATGAAGATAAGCAACGAGCAATGCAAGAGTTTATTCGTGTATGTACAGCAATGAAAACACTCGGTATTACAGACGCTGAAGCCAAAATTATATGGTCAGTTCTTGCTGCCATATATCACTTGGGAGTAGCAGGTGCAGTTAAAGGTATGTAGTTTCCACATCTGATGGATTAATTTGCATTAAGGTCTATTTAAAAATACAGGTATTGTATAAGTATAAATATTTTCTGTCATGAAGGTGGTAATGGTGGTCGCTGGCAGTTTGGAAACCCACGAGCGGCACAACACGCTGCTAGGCTGCTGGGAACCTCAGCGGAGGAGCTGGGACGACTGCTGTTTGGTCAGGGGACTCCACCCACACCAAGGCAGCCTTTCCGTACACCATCACCCACCGAGAGGGATGTGACAGGCATTGAAGCTCTTGAAGGTCTCGTAACGGGGCTGTACGGAGAAGTCTTCAATGCTGTTGCGGCACTTGTAAATAGGTGAGAAGAGAATATAGTTTTCTTGTTACTTCCTCTTGGCTCTAAATACTAAGTTAATGAGCTGTTCATAACATTTTGTGAAGGATATGAAAAATATGGAGATGCAGAGCAAAGATTACAAAAAATATTGACAGGTGAAAGAAATTTCTCAGTGTTGAACCAGGTCAGAGGGTTCAGTTGTTTTACCACTAGATTCAGGAATGGCAGATTTCAAACCCTTGGTTATTTTTTATTATTTATTTATTTATTTTTTTACAGCTTTGCCAGCAATGGAATATTAGTCCCTATCTTCATTATGATTTTGAATAAAAGGGGCCCTGTAGGGACCTACATAGATGACATTGATGATGATCATGGGACCAGTTAAGTTGAATGGCATCATATCAAATGATATGGTGCCTACTAAAATAGATTCAGATAAAGTAAGAAAGAAATATTATATTATACCAAATTAAATCATTTGGCGTGTAGTTCTGTGGTTTGGTCAATCTATATACACTCCTGGAAATGGAAAAAAGAACACATTGACACCGGTGTGTCAGACCCACCATACTTGCTCCGGACACTGCGAGAGGGCAGTACTAGCAATGATCACACGCACGGCACAGCGGACACACCAGGAACCGCGTTGTTGGCCGTCGAATGGCGCTAGCTGCGCAGCATTTGTGCACCGCCGCCGTCAGTGTCAGCCAGTTTGCCGTGGCATACGGAGCTCCATCGCAGTCTTTAACACTGGTAGCATGCCGCGACAGCGTGGACGTGAGCCGTATGTGCAGTTGACGGACTTTGAGCGAGGGCGTATAGTGGGCATGCGGGAGGCCGGGTGGACGTACCGCCGAATTGCTCAACATGTGGGGCGTGAGGTCTCCACAGTACATCGATGTTGTCGCCAGTGGTCGGCGGAAGGTGCACGTGCCCGTCGACCTGGGACCGGACCGCAGCGACGCACGGATGCACGCCAAGACCGTAGGATCCTACGCAGTGCTGTAGGGGACCGCACCGCCACTTCCCAGCAAATTAGGGACACTGTTGCTCCTGGGGTATCAGCGAGGACCATTCGCAACCGTCTCCATGAAGCTGGGCTATGGTCCCGCACACCGTTAGGCCGTCTTCCGCTCACGCCCCAACATCGTGCAGCCCGCCTCCAGTGGTGTCGCGACAGGCGTGAATGGAGGGACGAATGGAGACGTGTCGTCTTCAGCGATGAGAGTCGCTTCTACCTTGGTGCCAATGATGGTCGTATGCGTGTTTAGCGCCGTGCAGGTGAGCGCCACAATCAGGACTGCATACGACCGAGGCACACAGGGCCAACACCCGGCATCATGGTGTGGGGAGCGATCTCCTATACTGGCTGTACACCACTGGTGATCGTCGAGGGGACACTGAATAGTGCACGGTACATCCAAACCGTCATCGAACCCATCGTTATACCATTCCTAGACCGGCAAGGGAACTTGCTGTTCCAACAGGACAATGCACGTCCGCATGTATCCCGTGCCACCCAACGTGCTCTAGAAGGTGTAAGTCAACTACCCTGGCCAGCAAGATCTCCGGATCTGTCCCCCATTGAGCATGTTTGGGACTGGATGAAGCGTCGTCTCACGCGGTCTGCACGTCCAGCACGAACGCTGGTCCAACTGAGGCGCCAGGTGGAAATGGCATGGCAAGCCGTTCCACAGGACTACATCCAGCATCTCTACGATCGTCTCCATGGGAGAATAGCAGCCTGCATTGCTGCGAAAGGTGGATATACACTGTACTAGTGCCGACATTGTGCATGCTCTGTTGCCTGTGTCTATGTGCCTGTGGTTCTGTCAGTGTGATCATGTGATGTATCTGACCCCAGGAATGTGTCAATAAAGTTTCCCCTTCCTGGGACAATGAATTCACGGTGTTCTTATTTCAATTTCCAGGAGTGTAGATGTGACACTATTATGTGAAGTGAACAACTCAGGCTATCTTCTTTCCATGACCACTATCTGCCAATACGTTAATATTTAATGTCACTCTTCATCCATTTCGTCTTACAAATGGCAGAAAATTGCACAAATTTAGAATGAGCATATCTCATTTATCAACAATCTTCATGTGTAAAGCAAAATAAGAATATACGAATTTAAGTTGTGTGTATTGCAGTGTCCAATCCAAACACTTTGCCTAACCTTTGAGCATTTGCCTACTGAGATGGCACTTTAAACATTTAAACAAGTGTTCTAAATTTCAACAAGAGTTGCAGAATATCCATGTGTAAGAAATATTGTTAATCGTTATACTGATATTGGTTAAAACATAACAGTAGTAATAAATTTTAATAGTAGACATACTGTGAGAGTTTTTAAATTCTCTGTCCTTCAGCCACATTTGCTCAGCTTTATCTTGTGTAGAATGTAACTACTTTGCGTATTGTTTACGTTGCCTCGTAATGTTACTACTCAATGTTTCCTTTTTACCATAATTATCAAATATTTAATACTGGAGGACATTTTTTATTCTCAAAGATAACTAACTTTTGGCAAGTAAGCAACTCAACATGTCTGATTTGGAAGGTGTCATTAAATTATCACACTATCAGATGCAACAGTAATACAGTTTTGAGAGAGTCTTCCACATCAGAATTAGATATAAGTCATTCTAATACAAGCAGTCATAGACAAAATATGAGGGGAAGTATAATTTTATCACTTACAATGGAAATACTGATAAATCCTTGTTGGCGATAGTATGAGCTTCTCCCATCACATAGGAAAGATTCCATTTAAATTTCACAATCATCAATTCAGTTCTTGGTTTATTCTACATTGCTGTTGTTCACTTTGGAAATGTGATTCTTCTTGCAATATTTAAATGGTAGCAGTGCATGTGCTTTAGACCGGACTGAGCCAACTCCCAAAATCAATCAGATCACATGGCCCATTGTGTAAAGAGTTTTTGTCATGTGCAGCAGCAGCTTAGTGGATCTTCTGTACTAACATTCCACCCTTCTAGCAGTACACTGCTGGCATTATATTATCTGTTTAAAGTTCTGAATAGTGGCAATTTGGCAATGGATTATATATATTTATTTAATTTCCGTAAGAATGTGCAGTATCGCAGAAAATTTTTATTTCAGGTCAATATCAGCTTCAACGCATACGGTGTCATCCATAGTACTGGTAGACTGCCCAGGCTTTCAAAACCCTGCATCTTGTGGCCATCAGGGTGGAGCGACATTTGAAGACTTGTGCCACAATTACCTTCAAGAAAGACTGCAACTGTTGTTCCATCATACCACATTAGTTGCTCCTCGTGATCGATATGCTCAGGTAGTTACACAATGCCATTAAATTTTTCATGAAATTTTATCTGAAAAACTGAATGTCAAGATTAAAATGCCACTGATAATATTCTTAACTGAGAGAGGTTTTATTGTGTGGGATCGAATAGGCTATCATAACTAATATGATACAAAGAAAATAGCTGCATTATATGAAAAATTTTGAATCACTTTCACAATGATATGTTTAATTGTGCGAATCTGGAAGTTTTTCCAGTATACTGATTTGTTTTAAAAGCTCATAGTAGTGGAACTAGGTATAATCATCAAAGACTGCAGGTATTTTGAGGGAAGATTTCTCACCCTTCTCAAGGGATGTACTTCCAGTGGTGCACAACTTAAAGCAATGGAGGATAGCTCTCTGCCCATGCAACCATATAAATGAGAAAGCACCACAAGACCATGGACAATACTTATCTCCCCAAGCAAGTCTGTGACTGCAAAGGGTTGTCTCTCTATTGACAATTCTATAGGATTCTCCAATATGAATGTTTTGGCTCTCACTTCAAACTTGAGGGGAGGGGGGGGGGGGGGGGGCAGCAGTGTTGTCAGGGTATTGATTGATGTAAAATTAATGTGTAGCACAATGACCAGAGATAGTGCATTTTGTTTGAATTCTGCATGAGACCCAACTGTCTTCTGTTGGAACAACAGGGTATGCAGTGTACACTATTTGTCCTTTGCCACAGTAATCTGTAGCCATAAGAAAAATTTTGGCTTGAGGTAATACTTGGGCCTAGCACTCGGTAGATGGCATTCTTGGTTAGTAAGTGAACTCCCTCTTCGCGATTGCCCTCCTCTATTGACTGCACTGGTGCAGAGTTCCCCACTGTTGGTTTAAACTGTGAAACATCAACTGTCTCCTTTGCATTTAACATCTCAAGACTGGCAGGATGGTATCCTGCCAACATTCAGGCTGTCTGTAGTGATTACAAACAGCTGCACTTGTGTGAACTTTTCAGATCTGTTTAATAATGATTGATAATTTTATGTAAATTGAAATAGTGAATAGTTTCTCAGTAACTTATTAATTCATTGTAAACAGGAGCAATGTCACTTGTACATCATATTTTGGCTGCACAAGTTTTCTAACAGTTTCTGTGCAAATCCCCCTCTCAGAATATGTTCCTTTTCTAATAAGACATAAAATTAAAACTTTCTGACTACTTCATAAGCTGATAGACCTCGCAAGCTTTAAACAGCCTGTTCTTTCATGTAACTGTTTCACAACCACCATAGTAACTGTTAAATTGTTTATCCGATGAATTAACAAACAAATTGCTACAATATATTTTCCCACAAAAGTGATCATGTTTGCAGATATGTAAAAGAGTTTTAAGTACACTGCACAATAATTTTTTTTTTTTTAATTCCGCTGGAGACTACCTAATGAAACGCAAACATCACTCCTCGATTAAACCTTAGACGTGTCACCAATCCCTCCAGTTGTTATTGCTGATAGATGACGCCTGGTGATGCTGCAGATTCTGTACTCAAGCAGCTTCTCATTTGGCCTAATGAGGCTGAGTGGACACCATTTCAGATGTCACTACATCAGAAAAATCTGAAGTGGTACTGGGTATGGATCCCAGATCCTTCTGCGCCAAAGGCAACAGGGTAACCATTTGTCTATGGCAGTGGTCGGTCATCTAATAAATTCATTTACCAACTACGCAATAAAGGAGCCATAATTTCAGGGTTTTTCAAAGTATCGTTGGCTGGTTATTCGAGAGTGTGTCATGTTTAATCCTGCTTTTTTAGTTTTGAAACTCCATAAATTAAGCTTTTATTTTTTACTTTGGTGTGTTTGGAACACATTACAAAAAATTCTGACACTGTAAGCGTCAGTTATATTGTGAAAATTTGTCCATTACTTCCTTAAGACAAACATCTAAATAGTTGATTTGCTTGTTGTGAAGCAGTAATGTGTGGCTAGTTATTACTCACCATTTGTTGTCAAGTTCATGTCTTATTAGCTTTCTTGAAATTAACAGTTGATAAAATTGTTAAAATTTTACCCTTTATTGTATTTATAAGGTCAAATATGACTCTTTCTGTAGGATAACTTATGGAAGTAAGTAAGAAGTAAGTAAGTAACTGTATTTTACCACACATTCTGAAATCTTTGAATGAAACTGGAAGCAGCAAAATAACTCTATAGTAATATGTTATTTGTGCTGTTTTTGTCTTTATATTTTAGATGTATAAGACTGTAACATATTGTGGTCCTAAGGAAAGAAATCTCTCACTGTTACCTAGCTCACTATTACACAGCAAAGTGAACTGAAGAGTGACAAGATTGGAAGCTTCCTTGTGTTTACACCTAAGAAATAGAGACAGTAGGTAGAAACAGTAATTACTTCAGTATTCTTACAAGGTGGAGTGCTGCCAGTCACATGCTGTGTGTCTATACGCAAATGATCTACACATCACAGCAATTAAATACTGACTGATTATCTTGTATGACAATACTCCATGGACACAATCAATGCAGGTACTTTTATTCACGTGTAATGTGCATGAATTGACAGTTGGTCTGGATAAAACCACTGACTGCTTTACTTGTGGTTCTTCATTTTCACAGAAGAATCTTATTCTTATGCTTTTTTTTTTAAACTTACGTCATTTTGTTCACACATGAAATTTTCCCTAGCACATTTTAAAACCAAATCCTAAAGACAGAACAGTTTCTGCCAGAGTTCCCTTGCTGGTCTTGCAGTCCACTTCTGTGTTGTGAAAGCTGTGAACTTTAGTGAAGTTTGTATTTACTCACATTGTTTATAATAACGCAGGAACTTCTGCCTAATAGTGCATATATCGACATTGCCAATGGGATATTTATTGTGAACACTTCCCTCCTTCTTTGGGGCACAGATACTTGAGTGCCACAATGACCAGCATTGTGTCCCTCTTGCCGTAACATTTTCTGTTGGCACTGTCATTCCTTTCTCCATCTTATCATCAATAAATTCAATGATATTAACAGTAAACCATTTGAGCTTTCTGTGAAAGCATTTTCTGAATGAGTTTCCATGCTTTCACAGCTACGTAGCACACACACTACTTTGAAATGGACTCTGGCTACACCTATTGGTGTGACCATGTTAGTTCCTACTACAGCTGGATCTCCAGTTTGCTTTGTCAAGTGATAAGTTTAGTTCCATGTTTGTTACAAGGAAATGAGACTTTCAATACATTTTCATCAGTGTGGCGACTTTAAATTCATATATTGTTAACAAATGTTACTTACCTCATTAAATACTTTTCTTCCTAAATTGTTTATCCATCTCCCAAGAACTCTGCCAGGTAACTAATTCTCTGTGCAGGAACACATAGAGTGTGTGCTGGAGGATGAAGGGGAATCGGGCTCCCCAGCACCCATGGTGTCTCTGCTGGACAGAGCATCACAGAGTGCCATGGTCCGGTCCTCTCAGACAGACCTCCGCAATGCAGGAGACCGCAGGGGCTTGCTGTGGTTGCTGGATGAGGAGGCAGTCTTCCCTGCAGCCAGCGATGAAGGCTTTCTGGAGAGACTCCTGGCGCATTATGGAGACAGAGGTACTCTATGTCTGCTGTCAGATTTTTGTTACATTTTTGTAGAATCCATTGAAATGCCTGCCTGCTGTTTCTATTCTAGTAAATTGGCAGCACTTAATTTTGCATGATTTTCACCTGTTTTCCTTGTGGTTAGTAATGGAGCACTTCGTGGCAGAAAAAAAGGTTGACATAATGAAAACTTATTGCAATTGTGATTTCTTGCAATGATATGAATTGGCAACCTAGATCTTGTGATTTCACACTAAGTGATTTCTTTCTGTTGGGGTGTTTGAAGTGTGTGTGTGTGTGTGTGTGTGTGTGTGTGTGTGTGTGTGTGTGTGTGTGTGTGTGAGTGAGTGAGTGACAATAAACCACAATCACTTTCAGAACCGATAAAATGATACTGTGCCTGCAGAGTTGTAAGGGCATTTGAATAATATCATATTTCATACAAAACACTGCAATAATATACTTAATTTCACCAATAAATTTATAAGTTGTTGCACACTCAAAATTTCCATTCTTTATTGGACACCTTATATTACCCTTTCAAAACCTAACAGATTACTTAATGAATTTTTAAAATTATTAAACTTTCCTCCATTGCTAGTTTTGAAAGTTGGGAGTGAAGCTGGTTAGCAGCTTTGCACTTCATAGTGGGCTATCAAAGGGTGAGTTTCCACAGGAGAGACAATTCATGGAATGAATCACTGGTTAAATCACTAGACTTGAGCTATTAATATGTGCAGCCATTCTTCTCTAGTCACTACTTCAGTTGTGTTTATCATGTAGATAAAAACAAATATTAACCTTCTTTTGCAACTGAATGTTTATTTTCTTTTTAACTCACATGTTAACCAACATGTCTATCAAACATGTTAGTTTACATTGATGACTGCGTCATCATGAAGTACATTGATTGATTGATATTAAGCTATCGAGTGCACAGAATTAAATGACTGAATAAAATTTGCCAAATTCTGAAAAGCAGACCTCATACTATTCAGAATAAATACAAGGGGAAATAAAGAAAATAGACTGGTTCTTTTGTAACCTAGACAATCATAATAAAGATTCACACTGCAGCATGGTCATGTGCAGTGGGCAAGAAGAAATGTAATGTGTAACTGTAACGTATTATAAATTGGAAATCTTTATTGTGTTTATCCATCCAATGGACCCAAAAGACAAAAAGAATAGGAAACATAAAAACAACTGTTGCTGCCTATCATGAATAGGTGAAACTTGTTTTGTTTGAAACAAAATAAGCTTTCATTTGCAAAAGATCAATAATGTAGGGTTTCCCTTTCAAAGCTTTCACATTACAAAGCCCCAGGAAAAAATTACAGTAGATATTATAATGGAAATGCATGATACACTAGAACATCTTAAATAACGTATCAGTACACCTGTACTTAGGAACAGTTTGTTGCATGAAGACTATCAAGTCTCTTAAATTTTTTGCCTTTTTCTTTGTAATATGTCTTCTGTCACTACCACAATTGCATCAGTGATAAGACCTCTTCACACAAGACTATCAACCACTTTCATGTAAAGTCGGGGGAATGTTGTGGCCAAGCGCTGGGTCCTTCATGTCTGATCCAGCGATTGGGAAATCCTGTAACCAGGGACCTTGTAAAAACTGCTGACCAGTGCAGCAGAACTCCATCTTTTTGAAAGATGATGATGGGTTGCAAGTCTTGTATCTGAGGGTATAAAAACTGCTCCTATGTGTCCAGATACACTGGCCCATTCACTGTGTTTTCCTCAAATAGGAATCATCCAACATTTGCCCACACCAGATGTCCACTTTAGGGCTATCATGAACATTTTCCATGATAGCATGTTGATGTTTTCAGCCACAAGTCAGAACATTTTATCAATTACCTCTTCCATATACATGAAAGACTACCTCATTTGAGAGTGAACATCTTTCCAAGTAGCTGGCATTCATGCCAGTACGCTGCAGCACAACTGTAGCAAATTGTTTTAGTCATGGTTTGTTGTTTAGCACCAGGTGCTGCTGAATTTGCACTTCATAAGCAGAAAACAATGATGATATACTACATGATGCAGTGTTGCCGGGATATAAGTTGTCTAGACGCCTGTCGAACTGACTGACATGAAAATTTGAGAAACCCTTGTCTGATGTCCTCCACTGTCTCTACCAAAATGCTATGACATATAGCACCAGAATGTTGTTGTGGTGTTCAGTCCGAAGACTGGTTTGATACAGCTTTCCATCCACTCTAGACTGTGTGACCTTCTAATTCTCCAAAAAAATACTGCAACCTAGTTCCTTCTGAATCTGCTTACTGTATTCATTTCTTGGTCTGACTCTACAATCCCACCCGCCATCCCCATCCCCATCCCCACCTGACACATCCCTCCAATACTAAACTGGTGATCCCTTAATGTCTCAGAATGTGTCCCATCTATGGATCCCTTGTTTCGGTTAAATTTCGTGTCTCCAGAGTTCTGTTCAGGACCACCTCATTAGTTATATGATTGATCCAGTTTAATCTTCAACATTCTTCTGTACCACCACATTTTGAAATCTCCTATTCTCTCTTAGTCTAAACTGTTTACTTTCCATGTTTCATGTCCATACATGGCTACACTTCAGACAAATACATTCAGAAAAGACTTCTAACACTTAAATCTGTATTCGATGTTAATTAATTACTCTTCTTCAGAAATGCTTTTTTTGCTATTTCAAGTCTACATTTTATGTCCTCTCCGCTTTGTCCATCATCAGTTATTTTGCTGCCCAAATAGCAAAGCTCATCTACAAGTGTCTTGTTCCCTCCTCTAATTCCCTTAACAATGCCTAGTTTCATTTGAATACATTCCATTATCCTCATTTTACTTTCGTTGATATTAATCTTATATCCTCCTTTCAAGACACTGTCCATTCCATTCAATTGCTCTTCCAAGTCCTTTGCAGTCTCTAACAGAATTATAATGTCATCGGCAAACTTCAAAGTCTTTATTTTGTCTCCCTGAACTTTAATTCCTACTACAAATTTTTCTTTGTTTTCCTTTACTGCTTGTTCAGTGTAAAGATTGAATAACTCCAGGGATAGGCTACAGCCCCATTTCACTCCCTTCTCAACCACTGCTCCCATTTTGTGTCCCTTGACTCCTGTAACTGCTGACTGATTTCTGTACAAGCTGTAAATAGCCTTTCGCTCCCTGTTTTACCCTTGCTACCTTCAGAACTTCAAAAGATTATTCTAGCCAACATTGTCAAAAGCTTTCCCTAAGTATACAAATGCTATAAGTGCATGTTAGCTCTTCCTCAACATATCTTCTAATATAAGCTTTAGGGTCAGTCTTCTCTTGCACATTCCTACATTTCTCCAGAATCCAGACTGATCTTCTCACAGCTTCAATTTGCTATGACTTGAATATTTGCAGACTGAAGCTTTAAGAGAGAATATCAAGCATCCTGACCTAAACAAACAATTAATGAAAGTATCTGTTGAAACATATCATCATGGTCTGAAATGAGGGACAGCCCACCCAAGATCCTTCCCACACCTGCTAAAGTGGTGTTCTGTTGCCCATCCCATCTCCACAATGTCCTAGCCCCTAAGCCACTCCCAGTGCCAACATCTTGCCACAGGGATCATATCCCTGTGGAAGACCCAGGTGCAAGACCTGCCTGCCCAATCCACCCACCCACCCCTGTCCTGTCACAGACTTGTCCTACTCCATCGGAAGCCACATACCGGCTCTGCTTCCATCATTGAACAGCTCTTTATATTGGTGCAGCTAATAACCAGGTCTTCACCAAGAGGAACAGCCACAGCCTGACTGTGGCCACAAGCATGATAGACCACCCTGTGACAAACGTGCAGCTGAACATAGCATACTAGATTTCAGTGGCTGCTTCACAACCAAAGCCATCTGGATTCTCCCTTCCATCACCAGCTTTTCTGAACTGTAAAAGTGGGAGTTATCTTGACAACACATTCTTCGATCCCAAAATTATCCTGGCCTCAGCCAGTGGTAACCTACTGGCCTCACACCCATCAGTCTACAGTTTCTACCCCTTCTGTCCTACCACCTCCTCCCCATTCATGTCCCCTGCTCACTCCACCAGACAGAGCTCTTATCCCCCCCCCCACCCCCTCCACCTGTACCCTGCCATCCCTTCCCCTTCCCTGCTGCTCAGTGTGACAGTTGCATTTCAGTATGAGCTGCTGGAGAACGTGATCGTGTGCGTGAAGTGTGCTTGCTTGTGTGAATGTGCGTGTGTGTTTTCTTTTCTGAAGAAAGCTTTGGCCAAAAGCTAAATTTGCAGCTGTCTTTGTGTTGTGCCTGTCTGCAGCTCAATGTGTCATCTTTACGGAGAGTAGAAATGTGTTCTTTCCATTGTTTGATTTTAATGAGAACTTCAGTCATTTTAACTGTGTTTTTATGTACAGTATAACAAAAGCATAATTGTCCTTATTTGGGCCCTTTTGTTTCAGAACACCAGCTGCTGTTGCGCAAGGCTCCTGGACACAACCAGTTCGTCTTGCAGCATTTACAGGGCACAAATCCTGTACTATATACAGCAACTGGTTGGCTCAAAGCATCTCGAGAAAATCCAATGGTTCGAAATGCTGCCACACTGCTCCAGGAGTCTTCCAAGTAAGTTGATGATACCACCATCACAGTGCCAGTGCGCACTTAAGAGAAACAGGATTATGGATGGGTGCTGTATTGGAGAGAGTGCTCCTATTGGCTCAGTAAATAGAATAGTTCAGTGTGTCATGAGACTATGACCTTGGCAGACTTTGTGTTGCCCGTTGGCAGGAGTGTTCAATGTGGGATGGGTAAGGTTCACATTATCATTGCATTCGATCATGGCAAGGTCATAGTTGCCTAATGCTTGAGGCAATGCAGCTCTTAGATTGTTTAGCTGCTGGGCTTCTCAAGTGCCTCAATATCAACAGTGTATGTTAAGTGCCAGATTTGGTGAAAAACACTGCCACCAGTGTCAGTTGTCAATGACAACAATGTTATGATGACAGAGTTGCCATCAAATGTCACAAATAGTAACAATGGATGGAGTGGTCACACTGGTGAGCATCCCTACTGTCCAGAACCATTTTTCCATTCAGTGTCACGTAAGTACGTGTTCTACCCATATATTGAAGGGCACAGAGATTAGCATGGTGCAAAAGTGCATCTGTTGGAGGTTTGAAATATAGGAAAAGTCACCTGGGCTCATGAATTGCAGCACTCACTGGTATATACCAAAGTCAGTGTACAGTTACATAAAAAAGACAATGTTTATTTTATTTCTATGTATTTATTCATCCTCAGACAATTTGGCATAACAGTATAAGACATATCAGACACATTACAGAAATAATATATACATATAAAAATGTGTACAAAATAGAATAGGACTAGGTGAAGATAGATCAGAACTATCATGATCTTATCAACAGAACCATTCCAGCATTCATCTAGCAGCTGCGGGAAACTCAAGTCAGGACAGCCACGTAGGGTTCGAACCCTACTGCTACTGAGAGTGAGTTCAGTGCATTAACACTAACTAGCCATATTGCTTGGTATATAATTGAGAAATAAAACTACATATTCCTAGCTTTCAAGGAGATTTAAGCATGCACCAGAAATATGACCAGTGATATAACTAGAACATTAGACTTCATTGTATTACATTTACAAAAAATGGAAACACATGAACGCATAATACAACACTGCTGAAAGTATAAACACATGAACATACAAATATAGCGCTATAACCATCTCAAATAATCTTGCAACAGAAGCCTTCTTTGACTAGGTGAATTTCAGTACATCTGAAACAGAGAAAATGGGAAGCCAACAGCAGAAACATTCTTGTGCAGATACAAATAGAGCATAGATGGTACAGCTACTAACAAATTGAAAAGTGCTCGAGAATAAACAAGAACCTAGTATTTCTGCAAACTAACATATTTGTTTCCACTGTAGAAACACTACTCAACAACGAATGATTTTAACTGTACAGTAAAAGCCAGTTCTTTCTCCAGCCTCTTTGTTTATTGGCATTGCATTATAAAGAATGTCACCAAAGTGGCTCATGTGTCTTTGTCTAAGAGTTGGTTTTGCTCACTCTCTGTGGAGGGACTCATGGTTGTTAACATTATAGCCATGGTAATTGCTGTAGTTTGCAGGACTCCAAGATTATCTCTTGTCATCATCACACATTTGGTACGTATGATGAGAGTAATGTAAGCATACTCAACTTCTTAAATATGGGCTTGCAGTGGGCCCTAGTGGAGCTGTATGACAAGGTTCAAATAGCCCTTCTTGGCAATGAAAAAAATTCATTTAATCATCTATCAGTTTTATTCCAAGAGACTATTCCATAAGCTAGAAGGGATTGGAAGTAACCAAATGAGCCATTCTTGTATCTCCAGAGAAACATACTTGTGAAATGACTCTCAGAGCATAAAATGCAGAACTGAGTTTCTGGGAGAGTTCTGTTACGTAGTCTACATCCCTACTCATTTCCACCATGCACCAGTTGGAGACCTTCAGTATGTTTCATTTTTCCAAATAGAATGTAATGTATTTTTTTCACATTAAGGGTCAGCCTGTTGGCATTGAACAATGAATGTAAGAACTTGACCAGTTCTTGCAAACACAGATACCTTAACACCACTCACTATTACACTAGTGTCATCCAGGAACAGCACGATCTTAGCTGCAATTCCTTAGGTTCGTCCTGTTGTACACCTTTTTTTACTTTATTTCCATATGAAACTGATTTGATTTTATGATAAGGATGAGCTTAAGTGAGCTTCACAACCCACAATCTATTTTGCAAATATCACTGAACTCACTTGTTGTGTGTCTCTTTTACCCCATTACTTCCAACTTTTGTAAAACAATTTTATTGCTAACAGTACTTAAAGCTTTAGAAAGATCTAAATTAATCTTAATTAACTCCTACAACACTACCGTAGTTACACAGCTTTCTAATTATTTAATCTGTGTAATCCATTATTACTGTTCCTGTACTTCTTCCTGACCGAAAGCCATTTTCATTACTATTCAGTCGTTTGTGGTTGTTTAGGAACTCGGTGATTCATTGTTTCATTAATCTCTCAAATAATTCAGAGAATGCTTGAATAAAGGTAACATTTTAAAATTTTTAATTTATGGGGAACACTCTCTCAGTGAAAGATAAATGAGCAGTGTAGGCCAAGAGCTTTGAAATTTGTGAAGTATTACAGATCGTAAGTGAGACTGGTACTTACTCTTCAGCTGCTGACACTTTGCACTTGAGACTTTTAATCACCTTTACTACTTCTTGTTCACTGGTTGGATCTGATGTCACACTCTATGCAGGTTTAACATATATCAGTTTATCTCGATTTGTGAAATTTTAGCTTAGTGTTCTGGAAGCATTTATGAAGTAATCACATATGTAATTTGACAAGTCTCTTTCTTTTTGCCAATGTTAGTGTTCTCAACATTCATAAGTGTATTTTCCTACTCTTCATTTGTCTTTCCTATTTAACTTTTTACAATTTCCGAGCAGATTTTGAATAGTTGCTCAACATTATTATTATGCTATCATTTCTAAGTAGTTCTGCCTCTTCAATTACCTGTTGATGTATTTTCTTTTAAATCTTTACATATTGTATAAACTGGGGATTTTTGATTCTTTTCATTTGAGAACTGAATCTGTTTTGGAGTCCTACAGGAAATCTTAAAGCCTGGCATAATCCAGGTAGTAGGTTTAGTGATCTGACATGAGAAGACTATGGTCAGTTGCTTCAGAAAAAAAATCTCAAAAATAAATATTAAAGAGCAAAGACTATCTACAAAAACTGGTGCAGTTCTCAACAGAGAAATTTCTTCTATATGAAAGAAGTACATTATGTCCATTCACAGGTGTCCTGGAACTGTGAAGCTGAGGACACTGTGATCAGATAGCACTAAATGAGTATTAATAATTTCTCTCTGTGTGGTCTTCTCATTTGAAAATGTTATCTGTAAGACTACCATTCTATTTCTTATTCTTGTGGGGCTATTTATAAGAGGAAGCATGTTGAAACTGTGCAGTACACCAAGAAATGGCCCCTTTGAGCAGAATCATTCAAAGGGTCATATTAAAATCCCCACAGACAGTTCTGGTGCTCTTTTCAGTAAATGTTATGTGCAGCAGAGTGTCTATTTTATTAACGAAAGTGTCTGTGTCCCTAACAGGTGATCTGTATGCTGTAATTATTATGTTACCCACTTCATCATGCAGTAGAACAGCAGCAGCTTCAGAACGCTTTTCAGTAGTCAGTCCTCCTACCTCCCCACCTCCTTTTATATCAACATTATGTTTAAGAAAAATACAAACTTGAAAAATGCAAACTACTTAACTTTCAGCATCCTTCCCATAGAACTGAGTAACCAAATTATGATGATTAATGGTAACAATATCTACTTCAAAATCCCTGCACCATTGTTGCATAATACATGCACACTCAGTATTTGTATCATTAACTGCTATTTGAAGTTCAAAAGATTTATCTCTGAAACTCTAGATATTATAACTTCAAATATGAAAATTTCTAGAACAGAGACTGATAATAGGTGTACTCACACTTTGCAGTGTCATGTCCAAAACCATTTTGAGGCAGGGTACCAAAAATCCTTGAGTATTAAGAGTTTTCTATGCCTCATAGATCTGTCCATTGGTTGCATTGTAATGCTGACTGCAGCAGTTACTGGTGAGGCTGCAACTTCTGCTGCCAGAGGTGACATGCAATTCTCTCAGTGAAACCTACTATCTGAGCAAGTGCATCACTTTGTCTGACTGCAACACTACATCGGTGACTTACACCATCAACAAGAAAGAAGAATTGTGTTGGAATGGTTTGAGGGATGTGTGAGGGACACTCCATTGAGATGAGGATTCTGGCATACTCGCACCTTCCCATCCCTCTCCTCCAGATTACTGCGTGGCATGCCATTGAGCAAGGTACATGCATTTTTGAATCTTTTCTGACCAATCTCCGAGACTTCGGGATGGAAGCTGGACAGTCTTAGATCAGGATGGCTGCCACCTGCTTTTGGCATTTCATGGCTTCTAGTCCATGATGCACTGTCACTTTCATTAGGGCAAAAGTAGTTGCTACACACTATTATGTAGGCAGATATAATTCAGTTACTGAGTGTAGGTTCTGCAGCAGTTGCCAAAGTTTCTTTTGCATATGTATAACATTGCCCTGTTTCAAAATACTGGCATTGCAAACCATAGTGATAGACTTCCAGAATGATATTTTCACTCTGCAGCGGAGTGTGCGCTGATATGAAACTTCCTGGCAGATTAAAATTGTGTGCTGGACCGAGACTCGAACTGGGGACCTTGCGGGCAAGTGCTCTACCATCTGAGCTACCCAAGCACAACTCACGCCCTGTCCTCACAGCTAAGCCATGTCTCCGCAACATCCTTTCTTTCAGGAGTGCTAGTTCTGCAAGGTTCGCAGGAGAGCTTCTGTAAAGTTTGTAAGGTAGGAGATGAGGTACTGGCAGAAGTAAAGCTGTGAGGATGGGGCGTGAGTCGTGCTTGGGTAGCTCAGTTGGTAGAGCACTTGCCGGTGAAAGGCAAAGATCCCGAGTTCAAGTCTCGGTCCGGCACACAGTTTTAATCTGCCAGGAAGTTTCATAGTGATAGATTCTCTCTTTAAACAAATAAAATCAAAACACAACACTATAAACAGTGAAATAACTGTGATCACTGAATCTTTTATTTAATGGTTATTCATCCTCGCACTGTGTATTATGATTATGTAATTCTCTCACTGTGTTGTACTGTGAGCATATTCTCATTTGTAAACATAGCTTCTCACAGAATTTCTATAAAACAAAAGATAATCATGAAATAGCTTAATCATAGTTCAACAAGAAATTTTTACTAAAACATTAGTGACAAATTATAAATGTATCCTGGACAAAATTTAAAACCTACTTACTTGTTTTCCTTGAGTATCACTCTTCTAGTTAAACTGTCAGTGCTCATTTCACTTGCCAGCTCTCAGCTGAATACCTTTCTGAGTAAAACAAGTTTCCCCCATAATACTCTACAAGTAGCTTCATTGAGAGAGAGGAGACATCAGAGTCTGTCACACATTTAGCTCATCTTCTGTATTGCCAAAGTGCATTCCCTCCTAATGGTTGTCATTGTGAAGTGTAATAACTAACATAGTTCTTTTTCTTCCTTTAAGCTACATTGCATTTTGCAAACACCTTATATCCACAGTAATGAGAAACTGCCCCACACTAATAGAAACCACCAGTCAAAGAGTAAAAATTGTATGCTAAACACTTTATCTATTGTATACAGTGAAGCCTACTTATTTCAAAATATTTACTGGTAAAAAGCAACATTATGAAAAGGAGGGACAGCCCCTCACCGCATAGAGGAGGCAGTGAGTTGCAGACAGGTAAAATCAATAGATTACGAAACACACAAAAGGTGTTCTTCAGAATTTGAAACCGTAAATTTCTGGCAGTAGGATCATTTTGCAGTCAGCTACAAATGCCATTTCTCTAAATTTTTTTTCAATAGTGTTCCTCAAATAGAATGTCGCCTTCCTTCAGGGACCCCAATTTGATTTCACAAAGAATCTCCATAATATCTGCATGTTGCTCAATTCTACCACTAACAAATCTAGTAGCCCACCTCCAAATTGTTCAATGTCTTCTTTTAGACTGACCTGGCACAGATCCCAAACACTCAAGTAGTACTCAAGAACGGGTCACCCTAGTGTCCTATATACAGTCTCCTTTACAGATGAACCGCTCTTTCCTAAAATTCTCCCAATAAACCAAAGCCAGTCATTTACTTGTACTCCTTCAATCCTCAAATCCTTCTTTCATTCCATGTAGCTTTGCAACATCATGCCCAGATTTTTAAATGACATGACTGTGTCATGTGGCCCAGTACTTATGCTGTATTCAAACATTATCGGTTTGTTTTTCTACTCAGCTGTGTTAACTTACATCTTTCTACATTTAAAGCTTGTCGCCATTCAGCACAGCAACTACAAATTTTGTCTGAGTCATTTTGTATTCTCCAACAGTCCCTTGATGACAACTTCCCATATACCACAGCAGTGTCAGCAAATAGCTTCAGATTGCTGGTCACCTTGTCTGCCAGATCATTTATGTATATAGAATTAAAATTAATATACAAATCCATATTAGAGAGTGTGGTTCTGTATGGAACGGAGACCTGGACAATTAACATCAAGCACATCAAAAAATTACAAACTCTAGAGATGGACTTTTGGAGAAGATCGGCAAGAATCTCCAGGAAAGAAAAGATAAGGAACACCAAAATAATAAGGAGAATCGAAAGAAAAGAAAGAATATATGACGTAATGGATGGGAAGAAATTACAGTGGTACGGGCATGTACGACGAATGGAGAAAACCAGAATACCAAAATTGATACTGGAGTGGGAACCGGAGGGGAGAAGAAGAAGACGACCTATGACCACCTGGCTCCAAAATGTACAGCACACAATGAGGAGAATCGGCGCAGAGGAAGAAGACACACAAGATCGAAACACCTGGAGGAATATTTTGAAAATATAGTTTAAGAACATTTATTGTTTGTATTCTAATTTCCAAGTAAATTATTATGTTGGAGATAAGCCTCTGTAATGAGGAAAAGCTCAAAATAATAAAAAAATAAAAATGTATGTAGAAAATCATAGTGGTCATATCACACTTCCTTAGGGAACTCCTGATGATACCCTTGTCTCTGATGAACACTTGCCACCTAGGATGACATTTCGGCTTCTGTTACTTAAGAAGCCTTCGAGCCACTGACATCTCTGGGAACCTATTTGTATACTCGTACCTTTGTTAACAATCTGCAGTGGGGCACCATGTCAAATTATTTCCAAACATCTAGAAACAGCGAATCAGCCTCTTGCCCTTCATTCGTTGTTTGTAGGGTATCATGTGAGAAAAGGGCAAGCTGAGTTTTGCATGAGCAGTGTTTTCTAAAACTGTGCTGATTTGTGAACAGAAGATTTTCCATCTCAAGGGCGCTTATTTTATTCGAACTGAGAATATGTTCAAGAATTCTGCAGCAAATAAATGTTAAGGATATAGATCTGTAATTTGCTTGGTCTGTTCTATTGCACTTCTTATGTACAGCAGTCACCTGTGCTCTTTTCCAATCACTTGGGACTTTGTGCTGGGTGAGAGATTCGCAATATAGAAGCTAACTAAGGGGCCAGTGCCATAGAGTGCTCTTCGTAAAACTGAATTGGGATGCCATCCAGGCCTGGTGACTTATTTGTTTTACACTCTTTCAGTTGTTTCTCTACTCCAGGAATGATTACTAGTGTGTCCTCCATATGGGAGTCTGTGTGATGATCAAATGCCAGTATTTTCAATCGTTTTCCTGCGTGAAAGGTTTCTTAAACATGAAATTCAAAAATTTGCCTTTCCTTTTGCTATCTACCACTGCCACAACAGACTGGTTAACAAGTGACAAAACAGCAGCATTAGGTGCATGATGATTTTACATAGGACCAAAATTTCCTTGTGTTGGCAAGATTGTTTTGCTAACATGATGACGGTGATGGTTGTTGTATGTTTTGCACATCACTTTTTTTTACAGATACATGGATATCTACTCCCTACTATCAAGAATGCAGCTGCCTTTGTTCCCCTTAGCATTTTCTGAATTTTGTTGTTGAACCATAGTGGATCTTTTACGTCCTTAATCCACTGACTTGGCACATTCTCTCTATTTTCAAAGACTGCCTTTTGGCCAAAAGTCTAAACATTGAGTAGTCTTTTAATTGTGTCTGTCTGCAATGCAATGCCTCCTCTGTGTGAGGAGAAGCAATCTATAGCAATCTATCCTTTACATAATGTTGTTGGTTTTACGTCTTGGACTTTCCACTGTTTGATTCTGCCTACTCGTAAACTTCATTCATATTGTGATATCAGAGTAAAATCTTCTTATCAATAAAGAGGCAAAACTTTCAAAGTTTGTAATTAGCATCAAAAGTGGAGGTGAAAGAAAAATGTTGTTTGACAACTATTACTGGGTTATAGACAGTGAAGAGGCATAGTTCTAATCCACAGCAAGTACAACACTGAAAATCTAGATCCCAGTTCTAAATAAAGTAACAACAAAAAATCAAAATACAAATTAACTATAAAACAGATATTCATTGTATTAAAAGATTGTACACTGGGACTGTCACGGCAGATTGCAGTTATTTCCATTGATGCTCTGATGGTAATGTGATAGATATGTGCTTGTAGGTCTGTGCACAGTGAGCATTTTGAGAACAGTCATATAGCAAATACTTATACATGCTTCCCAAAGAGAAACAACTTAAAAGAAACACACAATGGCATGTAATTTTTTCTTAAATTGTGATAAATTTGAAGAATAAAAATATATTTTATAAAGGTGAAATAGTGGCTCTGTTTTTTGTGTCAAGACATGCATGCTCAGACACAGGTGATGGGGATTGGTGATCAGGCTGCCTCTGGCAGCCACTTCAGCTAGCTGCATGCATGCCACTTGAATATCAGTGCGCACTACACTTGCAGTAGTGGTCCGATTGACAACTGCTCTGGACAGTAGGCATAACACACCCCTGCTTCTTTGTGTGTTTGTGGGGGGGGGGGGGGGGGGGGGGGGGGGGAGAGGAGGGAGGAAAGCATTACCGTCCATGATTCTGTGATTGAAGAGATGTCCTGGGGCGAAAGTGAACTGGCAACCACACTATGTTCGGATTGCAAGACAACTGGTGGTCAGTTTTGGTGATGTGGATGGGAGCCATCTGGTAGATGTCAAGAGCCCACGATGATGGGCAGCACTAAAGGTGGACTGGGTAGGAGAGGCTCTGGTGATGGAGTGATGGAGACCCAGCTTCTGTACCCACCATTGGAAGTGCCTGCTCAGCAGAGTGGAAGGTGCTAGCTCCTTCCACAAGAAGCAAACCCACCATCGGTGGTGATGAAGCCCTGACCACTGGGGTAGGTGGGTATGACATGGCCTGCAAGACCCTGGAGCAGCCATGGCTGATGCAGTATGAGGCATTGGGCCCATGGCTCAAGGAGGGGTCCTACACCCACCTTGGGATGTAGCTGGTTGTCGTGGTGTGCCACTAGGTGATCTGCATTTCAAACTGCACTGGCTGTGGATGAGACGAAACCCAGCGAGCTTGCCTTCCAAACATCCTGGCCCAGACAGGTCACAAACTTAGCAAGATCAGTGCCACTGGAGGAGATCTGTGCAGCAGCAAAAGTTGAGCAGTGTTAGTGGCTGACAAATGTGCAGCAGCTCAGTGGGACTCTTGGCCTCTGTTGGCATCACATCATACTGTAAGAGTTAAAAAAAGAATGAGAGAGCCTCCTTGCCCAGGAAGTCTTTTATGTACTTTAGCACCTGCATCTCAAATGCCTGGACAAGCCATGGAATGGAGGTGCTGTGACTTGGTGAATGCTGTTATGTGTACAAAAGTCCTTGAATCACAAACTGAGGACCATTTTCCAGAATGGGTGTAAGGGAAGCCTTATATGGAAAATATCGTAAACAGAGCCTCGATAGTTGCATCTGCTGTTGTAGATGGATATCAAGACATAAGGCATGGACTCTATCCCAAGGCTGTCTAGGGGCTGACCAGGCCTAAAAAAGTGTGTGGTGCTGCCTGCTGACATGAACACTTGTGGAAGTGTGTGAAAAGGGATTACACCTCCTGATCAATGCCTGGCCAAAACATTTGATGGCGCACCAACAGTTTTGTGCGAGAGATCGGTCAGTGTTGCTGATGTAATAAGTGGAGGACCTCCCACCACAGAGCCTTTGGGATACCAGCATGAGGAGTAAACCCCTCCATTGACAGGTGAATAATGTTATCAAGGAGGGAGAGATCATGACACAATGCATAAAAAATCTGAAGTGGGTCCGATGTCAGGGCCATGTTTTAGCATGCCTATAGCCTGCTGGAGCAGTGATTCCACTGCCACAGCAGAGGCAATACAGGACATGATGATGGGAAAACTATTCTCCATGAGTCTTGTCTCCATATTCAGTCGAAAACAAAGCAGTTTCTCCTGGTCAAATCAGGGCCAGGACCCATTGGGATCTGGGTCAAGAACAGAGGTTGATGCGGAAGATGGTGAGAGATTTTGTCTGGTAAATATGCTGGCAGGCTAAAGAGGAAAATCAAGGGCTTATCGTTGGTAATTAAATGAAATTTTGTGCCATACAAGAACTTAAAAGAATTTTATAAGTTCAAGACATAGGCAGTAGCAAGAGCACTTCTTTTGCCATCTGGGGGGTGGGGGGGGGGGGGGGGGGGAAGGTGGGGAGGGGGGGAGGGGAAGAGATCCACTGCTTGGGGCAGGCTGGCTGCTTGTGCTGTACAAAACAAGAGGGGCATGAAGGAAATGGCATTCACTGTTTCTGCTGCTGGTGACGTGTTTGTCAGAGTCGACCCAGTTGGCTTGTTTGTGCTGCAGCTACCTACTCTCTCCCAAGCATGATAGGCTCCATGTGCCAGGGTTGCATGCTTTCAACAATGGTGAAATCACTCCAAGCCTCTAACTGGTGGTCTGTAGCGTGAGAGACCTTGAGTGACTGTGCAGTATTCAAAACTTCTTCGAAAGTAGAGTCATCAAGCTGAAGGGCATGTTGACCCACCACCTTATCTGGGGCTGAATGACTGATTGTGTCTCTGATCATGGCATCTGCATAAGACTCCTGAGACTTCACTGTGACGAACGATGAAAGAGCCGAATGGCAGAAAACCACAGAACCTGAAAAATGCAAGAATCCAACCCTTGTTGATACCACTTGTGTTCTAAGGAACACTAAGAAAGAGGCAGTCATAAGAGATACAATTTGTTGGGCCACAGAGTGACAACAAGATTACAATGAAGGTAGTTACACGTAAAGAACACACAAACAACTGAAGGCCTGGAGCCTTGTGCAAGTCCTTATATAGTCACTACCGTATTTACTCGAATCTAAGCCGCACTTTTTTTCCGGTTTTTGTAATCCAAAAAACCGCCTGCAGCTTAGAATCGAGTGCAAAGTATGCGGAAGTTCTGAAAAATGTTTGTAGTTGCCACCACAACTAAGTTCTGCCGTCGAATATATGTAAGCGCTACACAGGCATGCTTTGCAAGCTCAAAGATAAATACTGGCGCCAAAACCTCTGCGTCAGTAAATAAATTTAAAAAAAAAGGTGGAAGATGAGCTTTTTTCTCCGCCCCAAGTTTCGACCACTGCATTTTCATACATTATCCAACGAAGTAAATACAATTTCCGTATTGTTCATCTTCGAATGTAGCAGCATTTCAATGTACTACGAAAATCCGACTGGCAAGACTGTTTGAGTTGTTTGTCAATATGGCCAACTCTATGTTCTGAATATTTTCCTACCTGTGAGAAGAGATGGTTGCTAATAGGAACTTTTATGTATTGTGAATCACATGCAGTATTCTCTTCACCATAAGAATAATACGAATATAGACATTTTGTCATGTATTGTTTCGTGTTTGCTGCTATCTCATTTAAATCCTGTCTGCCTAATGAACTACAAAACTAGGGTGAGACAACAGCGAACGCAGAAGAATATACATATCATATCATGTTTATATTCGTATTATTCTTATGCTTAATAGTGGTACAGTCAGAAATGAAGCACGGCAGTTGACTAGATTTTTAAATCTAAGATAACTCTAATTTCTGTGCGAATGTAATGTACTAAAGAGGCGTCTGCAAAGATTTTCAAATGAAGAAAAATTTTTGCTAAATCCTCGTTCAGAACATCTATCATACACAGTCTGTTATTTGGTTCTTGTTGATCACTATCAAAGAAAGCAGCAGTGTGTAAGTAACAACAAATAGCAGTCTCTTGCCATTGTTTTGCTAATGAGACGATTCCTCTTTTGTTTTCTAATTGTAACCGGCGGTAGCGTGCACAAAAGCAAGCCACGCCTCGAGCGGCGACAGGTCATAAACACACATTATCAGAATGCGACAAAAAATGCATGACACTGTACAGTAATGCATTTTCAGCTTAGAGTGACGTAAACACCTATAACAAAGAGAACGGCACTTATCAGATCAAAGAAAAATAACCAATAAGTTCAAACCAGACGAAGCACGTGAAAAAGAAAGGGTACCCGTATGAATACGGACGGAGCACCTGATGCATAGCAATGGCTACCTGATAAAGCTTAACTGCTAAGCTTACGTCTCAAACCAAACTACTGTAGCTGTATCGTCATTCATTCGACCTACATCGTGTCTCATATTACAATGGACCAACTTTGTTTCGACTTGGAGGTACGGCCTAAAACTTTTCTCTCTCCTTGAATTTCGAGTCTCAAATTTCAGGTGCGGCTTAGATTCGGGTAAATTTTTTTTTCCTTGATTTTGAGTCTCATTTTTCAGTTGCGGCTTGGATTTGAGTAAATACGGTATCCCTGTCTGATGTTTCTGGCATAGTGCTGCATACACACAGTGGACTGAGTGATGAGAGTCACTGTCTGTGCTGCCCATTTCAGCCATCTGATGTAGTTGTAGGTGCACCGTTTGAATGTCGACATGTACTACACTTGCCATAGTGGCCCGAATGATGTCCACTGTGGGTGGTAGGTGTGGTAACCAGTGGGATACTATGCACTCAAGTATAGTGCCATGTAGTTACTTCAGCCATTTCGTAGAACTGTTTTATCTTCAGTTTCTGGCTCTCCTTTTCTAAAATTGCACAAATTGTTGCTATACCATTGCAGTTGGTTAATAAGTGGGCACAAACACCTATAACAACAATTATAGTCTCTCACATTAAAGTTTGAGAATTTGTGTCAGGACATATTTGGTCAGTTCTCTTTTAGTGTGAAAGGTTCATATCCTGCACATATGTTGAACAAGAACTATGTAAAATAACAGTGGAGAACATCTTTCATATTTTAAAGAACCTTCAAAATAATAATCATCTATCATAGCCGATGCTGCTGAAGAATATTAAAATGTTAGTTAAAGACTGCAGAGTCAGACTGTCCCATAATATATGTGTATAGCAGACAGTAACTGTATGATATGACTTCTGTCTCGTAGTATATTTACTATCGCTAATTTTACTGGCACCACTTAGATAATCTTTGTTATCCTTTTATTTCTTTTCATTCCCTTATTTCTTTCTAGCTAACTATTTTAAATAGGAAACATCATTTGAAGAATGTTATTTATTGCAAAACAGTAAAAACTGTGAAATCCTCAATGAAAGAATACTTGCCTGTACACCAAATTTCTCTTTACAGTTTCTTGTAAAGCTTCATGCTCCACATAGGAAACATACATAGAGTACTTCTGGAATCTCTAGTGATCATTCCTACCATCAAAAATCACTTGTACAGGAGAGAGTCTTCAACAAATATTGTGGGGAGCATTGGAACACTGACAGATAAGGTGATCCACATAGGATGGGACAACATATGTGAAGAAACTGAATGGGTTTGGTTGACCAGTGCTAGCTGCTGATGACTAGAAATGACGAAGAAATTCAGAAGAAATACTTTAACTAAGTCAGAATGAGAAACAGAAAAGTTCAAGAATAATAAAATGTTCTAAAAGATCGATTCATCATTACTGACAATTGTTTGAAGAACTACTTCAAAAAACATATGAGGGACATTGGATTAAAAATTATTGTTTTACATATGTGAATTTGAGGAGAAGTTCAAAATTTGATATTTCCCTTATATTTTTCTTACTGCTTCGAGAATAGCAAAGCCAACTTAAAGATAATCAAACATGCTTAGAAAGATGAGAGTTAAATGAAAAAATTCTTGATTTTGAACTTGGCTCTAGAATGAATACGAAAAGGGGGGAACTAGAGAAATATGCATTGTATGCCAAAATTTAAGTGTGTTTGTAAGTGCAGTGAAATATTCAGAGAGGAAATATGATACTCTGTTGCATCAGAAAGACATTAGCTAGTAACAAAAATTCTAAGGAAGTCTGAAATCTGCAAGCACGGTTTTGAATTTTGATTTTTGAGGTTGTTGAAGATAGTAAAGAAAGCATATAATAATTTCTACAAATTTGAATTTGTAGGCCTAAGCATGTAAGGATTGAAATTCTGATGAGATAACAGCATCAAAAATAAATGATGCCTAGATAAAATGCCCATGTCTTTGGAATATGAACTTGTGATCAGTTTAAGTATGCTAACAATAATAAAAAAAGAAGATAAATTTAGAGTTTAATGCAAATTGAATAAGATGAGCTGAAATGACAATAGCAGTGCTACAAAATTTGCATTTTGTTGTCACTAATATGAAATGTAGGATATTGTTCCAAATAAGATAAAAGAGGAGCCTTAGTTAATTGATGTTTACCTGAGAAAGTAAACCTCCACTATGATTAAAACTGCTTCTTATTTGACTTTTTTCACATGGCACTCCAGCATTGCCATTGTGGATATCAGCTATGCCTTGGTTAAGACTCGGACAACATTGGCAAAATGCATTTTGCGGGTGGCAGTTCAATTGACCACCAGTTATTGTACACAATAACAGATTATGTGTGCATCACATGGAAATTGCAAGTGGCAGATGCTTTGTTGTTGCAGACTGGAAATAGTGACATTGTGAGTTCTTATTGGGAGATATAAGTTCCAAGATATGGAGTGTCAACTAATAAGTAATTTTGTATAAAATATTCTCGGTATTCTTGCCACGTCAGTTCTGGATAAAATCTCGAGCTTTCGACGATTACCTCCATCGTCATCGTCAGGAGCTGACTGTCTCTACTGCTGCTATGGTAGCCTCTATATAGCCCGAAGACGGCTTCTGATTGGTCGGATTCTGATTGGTCGGCGATTACGTGCTGCTGTCTCAGACGGTGTCACTGTGTGCGCCGGTGGCGCCACCGCTTCCGTTTAAACGTAAACCTTGGAAGGAACGTCTCTGCTGCTTCTCTGCATCAAGCGCTCGTTTCCACGCACAGCTCAGATGGTATCCGCTATCGCGGTTAAAGTTCTTTTGGCTCATTCTGATTTCAACAGCCTCCTTAATAACAGAATCCCAGTACGTGGAGGCATGGGACAGAATTTTAGTTTCATCGAACAATATTTTGTGTTTGTTCGTGAGGCTGTGCTCCGCAATTGCCGATTTCTCAAGCTCTCTATTTTTAATGTGGCGTTGGTGTTCTGCACAGCGGTCGGAAACGGTACGAATAGTCTGACCTATATAATTGCTTCCACACTCACAGGGTATATTATAAACACCGGGGACCCTGAGGTCGAGATTATATTACAGAAGACAAGTCGGGCGATCGTCAGAGAAAGATTACGACACACAAGGTACGAACTGGATCTTAATGCACGAAGCTTATACAGTTGCCATCTTTTGTTATCTACTGTTCTCTCGCCGTTTGACTGGGAGTGGGTCGATATGACGACGGCTGCTCATCAAAGAGCTCATCTTAGTAATACATCTGCTAGACAAGTAAACAAATTTGAGCGTCTTGTTGCTGTGCAAAGATCAGAGTCAGCGCATGAAACAGCACGCACTGTCGTCAACCTATCGGGCAAGAACCTGGACAAAGGAGCCATCTCGGCCCTTAATAAAGGTTTGAACTTTGCTCCTACACCACGTACTATACCCATCGTGGATCTTATCAGTGGAGTAGAACAGGCTGTGCGGCATCTTGCACAGGACGACGCCGACGAAGTGAGACTTGTTACCAGTCGCTTTTTGGCCTCAGCTAAGCCTCCCAGGTCTAATATTAGTAGAGAGGAGAGGGAGGGGCTCCGTTTACTTCAGAAGGATGAAGATCTTGTCATATTACCAGCTGACAAAGGAAATACCACCGTGGTCCTTAATACTACCGAATATCATAGAAAAATGACTTCACTGTTGGAGGACAGTACGTATAAGTGTCTTAAACGGGACCCAACTTTGACGTACAGCAGAAAAACCATGAAGTTACTGAAGAATTCCGGGCTTCCAGACGATATTACAAAAAATCTCAGAGTCCGAGCTCCTCGACCGCCTAGGTTGTACGGACTACCGAAGCTCCATAAGGATAATGTTCCCATGAGACCTATTGTCAGTGCAATTGGTTCTCCTACTTATAAGCTGGCCAAATACTTAACAAAGTTGATGACTCCTATAGTTGGCCGGTGTGAACATCACATCAAAAACTCCCAGATGTTCATTGAGAAAATCAAAGATATTAGAGTTGGTCCTAATGACATTTTAGTCAGCCTGGATGTGGTGTCGCTGTTCACAAAAGTTCCTGTGGAGGACACTTTGAAAATGCTGGCGGATCTCTTTCCTCCTGAAACTATAAAATTGTTCCGGCACGTGATGACGACCACCTACTTCTTGTATGGTAATAAATTTTATGAAATGACAGACGGCATGGCAATGGGCTCTCCGTTGTCTCCATCATTGGCTAACTTTTTTATGGAGAATTTTGAAGAACGTGCACTAAATTCGGCTCCCCTCCGTCCGTCCTTATTTTATCGTTACGTTGACGATACATTTATGATCTGGCCACACGGCGAAGAAGCTCTTAAAGAATTCATTGAACACATGAACAGCATCCATTCGAACATCCAGTTCACTGTCGAGATGGAGAAGGAAGGGAGACTGCCTTTCTTAGACGTTTTAGTACAACGACAGACGGACGGGCGTCTTGGCCACTCTGTATACCGTAAGCCGACGCATACCGATTTATATCTTAACGCACAGAGTTTCCATCACCCTGCTCAGAAGAGAGCCGTTTTGAACACGTTGGTATATAGAGCCAAAACTGTTTCTGACGAGGACCACTTAAGGTTCGAGATTAATCACCTAAAGAACGTGTTCCGAAAGAACGGCTATAGTGCACGCGATATAAAGGCAGCGTTCTCCAAAAGAAGGAAACGTGATAATGCTGCAACCTCACAGGATGAAACACCGATTGCGGTTCTTCCTTTTTGTGGCGCAATTTCCAGCAAAATAGGAAGAGTCCTGCGTAGACGTGGTATTAGACCGATTTTTCGTCCTCCTAAGAAAATTAAGGAGATGATGCGCCCTGTTAAGGATAATCTCGACCTCAGGGTCCCCGGTGTTTATAATATACCCTGTGAGTGTGGAAGCAATTATATAGGTCAGACTATTCGTACCGTTTCCGACCGCTGTGCAGAACACCAACGCCACATTAAAAATAGAGAGCTTGAGAAATCGGCAATTGCGGAGCACAGCCTCACGAACAAACACAAAATATTGTTCGATGAAACTAAAATTCTGTCCCATGCCTCCACGTACTGGGATTCTGTTATTAAGGAGGCTGTTGAAATCAGAATGAGCCAAAAGAACTTTAACCGCGATAGCGGATACCATCTGAGCTGTGCGTGGAAACGAGCGCTTGATGCAGAGAAGCAGCAGAGACGTTCCTTCCAAGGTTTACGTTTAAACGGAAGCGGTGGCGCCACCGGCGCACACAGTGACACCGTCTGAGACAGCAGCACGTAATCGCCGACCAATCAGAATCCGACCAATCAGAAGCCGTCTTCGGGCTATATAGAGGCTACCATAGCAGCAGTAGAGACAGTCAGCTCCTGACGATGACGATGGAGGTAATCGTCGAAAGCTCGAGATTTTATCCAGAACTGACGTGGCAAGAATACCGAGAATATTTTATACATAAGTGCCGCCGCGAAAAACTTCGTTCTAATAAGTAATTTTAATCTAACTACAGAGCACATACAATGTTCGCCAAGGAAGTTATAAAAAAAGCTTTGAACTACAAGTGTACCTCCATTTTCAAATGGGTTTCATTCTTTTTAAAATGTAGATTGTTATTGCTACTTTCAAATTACTTAAAATATTACTACATAATTTTCTTCTGCAGGGAAGAAATGAGCCAGCTGTTTGTGAGTATCCGTGGCACCGGAGTTTCAAGCACGCTGGGTGGCTCAGTTGTGGGAATTGAAGGCACACAGTCACTAAGGAGAGCATCGAGCATACGCAGAACATTCACGGCTGGAGCTGCGGGTATCAAACGAAAATCTGTTTGCCTGCAAGTCAAGTTCACTGTGGTGAGTACACTGTTAACTCTTCACTGCTGATGCTTCTTTTTAATCAATCTGCACAGTGGAATCACTTTTTTTAAAGTAATGTTAACAGTTATTATTTTCTGACTGCTACTGGCAAAATGTTTGATTGCAAGCATTACTAATTTCCACTAGACAGAGAATGATGTGACACTGTATTTGCCTATCTCCTAAAATGAAAATGTAATTTAAGAAATTGTAAGATATTCTCTCAGGTGTTCTTATGTCATAGACATAAGCTTAATGACAAAGTCTGAACACTTTTCCTTTAATTTGAACATCTTCAAATTAGAGTAATTTTCAAATTACGTAAAATCAAGTACATGTCCATGATCAGCAAACTTTTTGTTTTTACGAGGCGTGTTTTTTAAGTAAGTATTGTTTTGAAATTTAAAAAAAGACATGCTAAGATATTTCAATAATTTTATTTTTACATGAAAGCCTGTACCTTAATCTACTTTCCTACATCATTTCTGTCAAAACCACTGTTTTGGCTTCGTCATTGTCTTGAAGACGCTGACAGCCCAGGTGTTTCTTCAAGTACAGGAACAGATGGTAGTCACTGGGCGCAAGATTGGGGCTGTACAGAGAATGATCTAGAGTTTTCCATCGAAAAGATGTGTGGAGATATTTGGTCTGATTCACCACGTGCAGACGGGCATTGTCTTACAGCAAAACGATGCCCTTGCTCAACTTCCATGGACTGTTGCTTCGATTCTGGTGTGACGTAGGCCACCCATGTTTCATCACCCATAGCAATTTGGCTTAAGAAATCATCACCGTCGTCATGGTACTGCTCAAGGAAAGTCAATGCACTGTCTAAATGTTTGGTTTTGGCGCATCCGTCAACATTTTCGGTACCCAACATGCGTGCAATTTTCGGTAATTCAAGTGCTCGGTCACAAGCCGTACGAAACGCTACGAGTAACATTAGGAAAGTAATCCCGCAATGAGGAAATTGTAAAGCGTCTGTTTTCTCTCACCTTATTGTCCACTTCCTGCACCAAACTTTCATTAACGACTGAAGGACGCCCACTCCATTGTTCATTATGCACATTTGTGCAGCCATCTTTCAATGCTCCCACTCACTTTCTTACCATTCCATCACTCATAATGTTTTCTCCATAAACTGCACAGATCTCATGATGAATATCGATCGCTTTTATCATTTTAGCACTAAGAAATCTTATAACAGCCCATACTTCACAGTCGGCGGGGCTCATGATTATTGGAGGCATCTTAAACACTCAGTACACAGTGTAAACAAGGAAGAATCAAACTGTAATGACGTCAGTACATAGATTAGGGTACAGGCTTTGATGTGAAAATAAAATTATTGAGATATCTTAGCATGTCCTTTTTTAATTTCAAATCGGTACTTACTTAAAAAAACATGCCTCGTATCAGTCCAAGTTGATGTTATAGCATAATTTTATTAGTGGACTCAAAAATTTTAAAGCATATGGTATATGAAAATTTAAGTAACAGATTGTTCTTTAAAGTACAAGTTTATCAGCACTAATTACACCATAGGAATCAGCAAAATATAAATTACTGTCTAGATAAAAAGAATTTTGATAACATGACATGTGAAGTAATTTTGATACGTTATTGGGTAATTGTTGTCTAAAAGGAAGAAAAATAGTCTTTATTTACTCTAGCATCAGAACTAGTTGGGATACCCCTCTGTGATGTATGTGTAATGGATAGGAAGCATTGCTAGTCATATGCATGTTGTCGGTAGTACTATGTGAAGTAAATCTCTATATTGCTACCATCCAAACCACATCATGTAGATTTGGGATTGCTTTTTCCACCATCCACTTTTCACGGGCTGCAGCAATAATCAAAAACTACACAAATAGGATGTACAAGACTAAGACTAAATATTTTCAAAGAGAAACTGGCAATATTTGTGAGTTCCCACATTTTCACTGAAGGAAACTGCTTGAGTGTTTCTAAAGAAATGATATGTTTTAAAATACCTTAGTCAGAGACTTATATTTGTAGAAGCTGAGGCTAATGTGGATTAAACACGTGGTTTATGCCAGTCATTAATGTCTACATAGAAACCAGTTGTAATATTTTTTCGTTTACTTTTCAAAACTTTAGGATCTACGGCAGTTTTTTGCTCTTTCCTGCTTGCCCTAAAAGCATTGCTCTGAAAGTAAGAGAAATTTGTTGTGTATTTGCTATAGCTTAGAATTCATTGTGTAAAAATTATTATAGCCACGGTCTGTTGCAGTTTTATGTGATACTGTTACTCATTTTCAGGATGGCCTTGTTGAAACACTACGAAGGACTCGGCTGAAGTTTGTGCACTGTTTCTTGCCCCAACATAATGCTGGGCTTTCTGATGCAAAGTCTCAGCTGCCACGTTCTGGCAGCACAGGGAATGCTGAGGATCTTGTTATCAATGTACCATTGCTTAGGTCTCAGGTATGTTTCTTGTGTTCCCAGAAGAAATGCGATTTTCTCTTGTGCACAGAAATAGTTACAAAGAATTATATGTTCATACATTGCACATTGTCAGCAGGCTGTCAATTTTTTGATAGTGTTGAATCTAGTTTTGTAAAACAAGATATTCTTTTTCTATAATCCTAGCCATAAATGCTTCAGCACTCTTCAGTGGGTATTTGTTTTATCTACTGCCCAAAACTTAAGAGTTAAACTGATGCTAAGCAGTTACAGTGAAATTCAAAATTATGCCTGTACCATTGCTTAATATTTTCAAGTGTATATTTGTGCTGGCTTATTTCAAAATTGCTATTTGTTTTGCCTGTCCATCAGTGGTCATTGTATACTGACAGCATTGTCATACCATTCAACGTGCATGTAAACAAAAAGAAAAGATTTTCTCCATAAGACTGAAAATTGGTAATATAATAAACTTTAAATAAATCCTGATTTACTTGCTGAATGGCATGTACACATAGGTCAGTAGAGGAAAATAAGATCACATCCCAGTAAAGAGATTGTGATGGTGTATTTAGATCACATTATATCTGAATAAAAGCCTCAACAAAGTACACATACATCTCATTTATTAACCAGTAAAAATCAGGGTACGGAAAATAATAAATAAAGTGAACTGTAAAGTAACATTGACACATGGCATACCTGTTTCAGTATAATGAGGTCACTGGTAAAGATACAGGGTGCCATTCTGTTAAGAGATTAAATTGTGGGACTGCAAAGACACTGAAACATAGAGCTCATTTGTCTGCAGCACAATGTGAGGCATTGTTCTGTAATAAAATGGGTTGTACGTAATTTGCAACTGAAGATTAGTGCAATTCTCCATATACAGAGAGCATCTGTTTCACCTCAAAATGTTTGTGCTGCTGTTTTCTTCAGAATGTTGCACCTTTTTGACTTCCATTACACGCCTGGCTCCAAATCTGACATCTTGCAAATTCTTAACAGACACAAGGACCCATCTTTATTTCTTGCTTTCATCCATAGTATTTTGTAATTTTGGTAGCGCAGCCTTGTGTGGCCTACAGTACCACAGTCATGTAGTTTGATCTCTTGTTGTAGGCACCTCTCCACAGTCTTTGATTATTCTCGTGGCTTGGTTTAGTACCTTCTTTTATGTCATTAGATAGTTCTGTTTATTGGGAGATGGTCAGCTGTGGATGGCACTGGTCTCTGTCGGGAAACAACAAGAAATTGTATTGGGCACAGCTGACAGAATTCAGTTGTTGTCATAGGCTGGAATGTTGTCAGGGCAACTGAGTTTTGGGGTGTAATACATATGGAAACTTTGGATGCATATGTTGTGGCCAATTTGACGACACCCAAGTGTGACTGGCAGTGATGGGTTTTCAATATGGATAGAAGGCAAATGTTGGTATTGGCAGTATGGCTGTCTCCTTCTGCCTTAGCAACAAATACAAGGTGCTCTGTATTGTTTGGAACACATCTGAATCGTATTATGACTTCCGGAATGAGATTTTCGCTCCACAGCAGAGTGTGCGCTGATATGAAATTTCCTGACAGATTAAAACTGTGTGCCAGACTGAGACTTGAACTCGGGACTTTTGCCTTCCACGGACAAGTGCTCTACCAACTGAGCTACCCAAGCACAGCTCACAACCCATCCTCACAGCTTCAATTCTGCCAGTATCTCATCTACTACCTTCCAAACTTCACAGAAGACCTTCTGTGAACCTTGAAAACTAGCAATCTTGGAAGAAAGGATATTGCGGGGACATGGCTTTCCCACAGCCTGGAGGATGTTTCCAGAATGAGATTTTTCACTCTGCAGTGGAGTGTGCACTGATATGAAACTTCATGACAGATTAAAACTGTGTTCTAGACTGAGACTCGAACTCAGAACCTATGCCTTTCACGGGCAAGTGCTGTACCAATACCCTTTCTTTCAGGAGTGTTAGTTCTGGTTATAAATACAAAATCAAATAAGGGTAATGCAGGTGTAGGTTTAATAATGAATAAAAAAATAGGAGTACGGATAAGCTACTACAAACTGCATAGTGAACACATTATTGTGGCCAAGATAGATATGAAGCCCATGCCTACTACAGCAGTACAAGTTTATATGCCAACTAGCTCTGCAGATGACGAAGAAATTGATGAAATGTATGATGGGATAACAGAAATTATTCAGGTAGTGAAGGGAGACGAAAATTTAATAGTCATGAGTGACTGGAATTCATCATTAGGAAAAGGGAGAGAAGGAAACATAGTAGGTGAATATGGATTGGGGCTAAGAAATGAAAGAGGAAGGCACCTGGTAGAATTTTGCGCAGAGCATAACTTAATCATAGCTAACACTTGATTCAAGAATCATGAAAGAAGGTTGTATACATGGAAGAACCCTGGAGATACTAAAAGGTATCAGATAGATTATATAATGGTAAGACAGAGATTTAGGAACCAGGTTTTAAATTGTAAGACATTTCCAGGGGCAGATGTGGACTCTGACCACAATCTATTGGTTATGAACTGTAGATTAAAACTGAAGAAACTGCATAAAGGTGGGAATTTAAGGAGATGGGACCTGGATAAACTGAAAGAACCAGAGGTTGTACAGAGTTTCAGGGAGAGCATAAGGGAGCAATTGACAGGAATGAGGGAAAGAAATATGGTAGAAGAAGAATGGGTTGCTTTGAGGGATGAAGTAGTGAAGGCAGCAGAGGATCAAGTAGGTAAAAAGACGAGGGCTGGTAGAAATCCTTGGGTAACAGAAGAAATATTGAATTTAATTGATGAAAGGAGAAAATGTAAAAATGCAGTAAATGAAGCAGACAAAAAGGAATACAAACGTCTCAAAAATGAGATCGACAGGAAGTGCAAAATGGCTAAGCAGGGATGGCTAGAGGACAAATGTAAGGATGTAGAGGCTTATCTCACTAGGGGTAAGATAGATACTGCCTACAGGAAAATTAAAGAGACCTTTGGAGATAAGAGAACGACTTGTATGAATATCAAGAGCTCAGGTGGAAACCCAGTTCTAAGCAAAGAAGGGAAAGCAGAAAGGTGGAAGGAGTATATAGAGGGTCTATACAAGGGCGATGTGCTTGAGGACAATATTATGGAAATGGAAGAGGATGTAGATGAAGATGAAGATGAAATGGGAGATACGATACTGCGTAAAGAGTTTGACAGAGCACTGAAAGACCTGAGTCGAAACAAGGCCCCAGGAGTATACAGCATTCCATTAGAACTACTGACAGCCTTGGGAGAGCCAGTCCTGACAAAACTCTACCATCTGGTGAGCAAGATGTATGAGACAAGCGAAATACCCACAGACTTCAAGAAGAATATAATAATTCCAATCTCAAAGAAAGCAGGTGATGAAAGATGTGAAAATTACTGAACTATCAGTTTAATAAGTCACAGCTGCAAAATACTAACGTGAATTCTTTACAGATGAATGTAAAAACTGATAGAAGCCGACCTCGGGGAAGATCAGTTTGGATTCCGTAGAAATGTTGGAACATGTGAGGCAATACTGACCCTACGACTTATATTAGAAGAAAGATTAAGGAAAGGCAAACCTACGTTTCTAGCATTTGTAGACTTAGAGAAAGCTTTTGACAATGTTGATTGGAATACTCTCTTTCAAATTCTGAAGGTGGCAGGTATAAAATACAGGGAGCGAAAGGCTATTTGCAATTTGTACAGAAAGCAGATGGCAGTTATAGGAGTCGAGGGGTATGAAAGGGAAGCAGTGGTTGGGAAGGGAGTGAGACAGGGTTATAGCCTATCCCCGATGTTATTCAATCTGTATATTGAGCAAGCAATAAAGGAAACAAAAGAAAAGTTCAGAGTAGGTATTAAAATCGATGGAGAAGAAATAAAACTTCGAGGTTCGCCGATGACATTGTAATTCTGTCAGAGACAGCAAAGGACTTGGAAGAGCAGTTGAACGGAATGGACAGTGTCTTGAAAGGAGGATATAAGATGAACATCAACAAAAGCAAAACAAGGATAATGGAATGTAGTCGAATTAAGTCGGGAGATGCTGAGGGTATTAGATTAGGAAATGAGACACTTAAAGTAGTAAAGGAGTTTTGCTATTTGGGGAGCAAAATAACTGACGATAGTCGAAGTAGAGAGGATATAAAATGTAGACTGGCAATGGCAAGGAAAGCGTTTCTGAAGAAGAAAAATTTGTTAACATCGAGTATAGATTTAAATGTCAGGAAGTCGTTTCTGAAAGTACTTGTGTGGAGTGTAGCCATGTATGGAAGTGAAACGTGGACGATTAATAGTTTAGACAAGAAGAGAATAGAAGCTTTCGAAATGTGGTGCTACAGAAGAATGCTGAAGATTAGATGGGTAGATCACATAACTAATAGGAGGTATTGAAAAGAATTGGGGAGAAGAGGAGCTTGTGGCACAACTTGGCTAGAAGAAGGGATTGGTTGGTAGGACATGTTCTGAGACACCAAGGAATCGCCAATTTAGTATTGGAGGGCAGCATAGAGGGTAAAAATCGTATAGGGAGACCAAGAGATGAATACACTAAGCAGATTCAGAAGGATGTAGGCTGCAGTAGGTACTGGGAGATGAAGAAGCTTGCACAGGATAGAGTAGCATGGAGAGCTGCATCAAACCAGTCTCAGGACTGAAGACCACAACAACAACAACAGTTCTGGAAGGTTCGCAGAAGAGCAGCTGTGAAGCTTGGAAGTAAAAGACAAGGTACTGGCAGACTTGAAGCTGTGAGGACGTGTCGTGAGTTGTGCTTGGGCAGCTCAGTTGGTAAACCACTTGCCTATACAAGCCAAGGTCTCGATTTTGAGTCTTGGTCTGGCACACAGTTTTAATCTACTGGAAGTTTCATAGTATGACTTGTCTCTTGGCCATATGGATAATCTTTGTACAAAGTCTGGACAGACATAAAAGGCTGAAGCATGACTTGCAATTTTCAGTGTCATGTCTAGAACTGGGTGTGATCCTCTGATTTGGAGCTGAATGGATCCTTAAACTGGGATCTCTCTCACAGAATTTTCTTCTCGAATGGTAATTTCTTGATCTCTTTTATCAGATATACAGCTGTAAGGCACCTTGAATAGATCAAACATTCATTACTTACTCAGGTCTGCTACTTTGAGTAACAGAGCATGTGTGGCACACACATGGAGCTTTCTAAGATTAAGGGAACACCAACACAGGCACAGCAGGTGGAGAGAGCAGGGAATCACTCCCTAATCAAGTAGGAGAATGTTTGTCCATTTATTGCAGAGGAGAAAATGTAAATGTAATATTAGTTACCTGCATATGTGTCAGAGGCAAAGTCCCAGAATTAGTCTCATTTGTCAACAGTAATAATGCCCACATAATACTCACAATAGAAAGTTGCAGATCAAACAATTTAATGGTCATTTGTTGTTGCTTTAATAAAGACTGAAAATCTCCTTTGTGGGAGTCAATGTGGGTTCTGCATACAGTATAAGAAGAGTCGGGTAATATGCTACTTTCTGGTATGTAATATATTTCTCAAAATAATAATTATGGGAGGGAAGAAAATAAAACTCTTACAGAGGCTTGTCAACAGTTCTTCCTTTGTGCAATTCAAAAAGAAGAGGCAAGGCAGAAGTGAAAATTGTACCCAAAGTTCCTTCTGCCATACATTACAGGTATTGACAGAGAACTGTAATATGCAGTTAATGTTCACATTTAACGTGGAGTTTTGGAATTGAGTATTACAAAGCAATTTTTGAAATAATGCAGTGTAGGCTTTCATGACCAGTGGTTTTTCCTGTTACAATATCCAGGCTGACAGGCTGTGATAGAGTCATACATTTACTCACTAATGTTTTCTCCTCATCTGCAGAAATATCTTCAGAGGAGAAACACAGGCAATTGTGAAGAAAACTCAGAGAGCTGATTGTTTAAGACCAAAAAGAAAATGGTGAATTTTGTAGATTGGTAAAAGATCCACATTAGTCATTGGTGACAGCTAGTCTGCATAGAATATTTTGAAGCTGTGCTAAGGTATATAATGGAACCACAAAAAGTAGTAGTAACACCCCTTCAGCCAAACACAAGAGGAAATGTTGCCTCAAACAGACTGATACATCAGCCATAATAAAACACATTCTGTAGTGGGGAGACTATGAAATAAGTTTATATATTATCCAAAACAAAGCATATCATATTTGCTTGTACAGACAAGCAATAGAAGCTTGTAAACCCCAGAATAATTTTAACTGAATGAACAAAGGAGTGAAATGAAATAATACATGTATGCTGAGTCAAAACAGAATGTAATAGTAAATTTGAATGGTAATTTACTTGTATTTGAGGATTTTTGTCATCTGTCAGAGATTCATATGCATTTCACATTGTGTTAAAAATACAGGTATACAGGTTATAACTAAGTTATAAATTTGGCCCCTACAACTTTTTCTCTGCAGTTCTAGGTGTTCATCCTTGAAGATTCCCCTAGAGACAAGGACAAAACATTAGTGAATAGTATGATGCACTGGCTATGGCCTCAGCCCAGGTGTTTTAACAGAAACAATTTCTGAAATATTCATGATGATTTGATGATGTTGGATTTAGGATGCTCAACAGCATGGTCTTCAGTGCCCCTACTGAAAGTCAATATACACATCACATAGGTTGAACTGTGCTTCATCTCACTAGTGAAAGTGGTGCAACAATTTTCCAGGTCCATACATTAAACAGATTTGTTCAAAATGCCTATATTAAAACAGATAAGTGGTTTGTATGTATTAAAAGCCACTGCTTGTTTATGCTATGCTATTTGTTACATGAATGGCTGACTACTAAAACAAAAAACAGGCATTGCAGAAACTTTCCACTCAGAGCTCATTGATTTACTTTCCCCAACGCTGTAGGTAGGAGACCAGACATTTCACAAAATTTTAAAATGTGTGTTACATCACTGGTCTTGTCAGCTAGGATGTTAGACAAGTTTCCAGCCAAACAGAGAATTGCTCTCATGTCAGCATATGAAACACATGTATTGTATGTTCCACAATGAAAAACTCATTCATACAGAATTGCAAACTACTTCATATTCACTCAGTGTGGTTGTCTTCATTGGCAGCTGCGAGGAGCGCAGCTGGTGGAGGCAGTGCGCCTGCACAAGCAGGGCTTCCCTAAGTTCCTGCCCCTCTCAGAGTTCCGCCGGAGGTTCCGCCTGCTGGCTCCCCCTGAGGCAAGACCCACCAGCCCTGTACCAGATGAGAGGCGAGCCGTCGAAGAGATGCTGCTCGGCATCGACACCGACCCCTCCGGGTACCGCGTTGGGCTCAGTCAGGTATGCACTTCAGTTTCCATCAAGCATTTTATTTAAGCTTTTTCATGCTTCTTTGTTATAAGTAACAGTGAGCGGTTTGATAAAGGTCCTGACAGGTAAGGTCAGAACTGTTATTATTACAAATTTCCAGAATGAGCACAATAGCTAAACACAGTTTTATAAAATTAATTGAAAGGTGCTGCACAAATGGGAGAAAATATTTTGCCACACAAGGTATGTCACTAATTTTGGAACAGTGAAACTGTGAGAGTTCAATATAAGCTGATGTTTGAGATGTGGGTTTAAGCAAGTCCATGAACCTGCATATCATAAGATATCTGCTAGAAAGATGTTTAAGGTACTAAGTATGCAGAGATGATATACATGAAGTAGTAAACCTGTGAGCTGGATGCAAAGACCTTGGTACTGCACAGAGTTTTAGTACAGTTTTTCACAAGCCAGTGGTGATGGAATTCATTCAGGTAGAGTCATCTGATGCACCTAAACTGCTGTTCAGTAGCTCCTTTGGTGGAAGATGGAATCGACAGTGAATATAATGCTAATGTAGAGTATTTATTTGAAAATCATAATGTGTTGGCCTGGCCTCTTGATGTCAGTAAATGCACATGAGCCACACACAACGGTTCAAGTGGGATCCTCCAGTAGGAGCCTTACCTATTTAGAGCTTGAATTGCTTTCCCATTTCATATACATTATGTTGTTTGTTGGAGACTTCACTAATCACGTACTACACTTTTATAACCTGATTGCTCATCTAGACTACAGTTTTACATTTCCTCATGGCTGGATATAGATCAGAACAGGTGTCTTTGTATCTGCTAAACCTGTGTTATAGTGTTAACATATGAATTATACGCAGTTTGATATTACTTGCATTTGGCCGACTTAGTATTATTGACATTAAGCTTGAAGTTGAGAAATGTGTGTTTTTGAATATGAATAATATTTAAATTGATACATTACTTATGTAATCAATGTGATACAGTTTTAGCAGGTCCATAGACACAACTGCACAAAAAATTGAAAGTGATTGTACTGTAGATATATTTATGCAGTCCATAAATATGTACATCATTCAGTGGTTTTCACATAAAAATCAAATTATCTTTAGTCTGGGCTACATTCCACAGATAGCATTCATTTTTTCATATGAATTTGTTTCACAAAACATTGCACTGCATTCCTTATCTTTGTTTATTGCAGAGATTCAAAAGTGACAGATGTGATAACCAACCTGATTTTTGTTCTCTCTTCTTGTTTGTCTCCTCATTAGCTGTAAAACTGAAAAACATAAATGAATAGTGATTGTGTTTATTCAATAATGTACGCCACACCACAATTTTTGACACACTTTCTCGCATATTTATTACATTTGATGTCACATTATTGGGACAATGACCAGTTTCTTAACTTCGTAAAATCAAATTAGCTGTATGTCCAATAACAGTTCAATGGCAGAATTTGTTAGGTTAATTCTAATGTTGTTGATGCACAGTTTTTGGAAAAAACTGTATTGGATTGATAGTTCCTGTCTGTCACTCAAAACAAAATTACCAACTGTGGCACAGAACACAGTTCATGTTTACATCGTGCATCAATGTAAACAATGTCTTCCAGTGATTGGTCAGAAAAATTGTACAGATATATTTCACTCAGTGCAGCCCTTGATGAAGATCATAACATACAACAATCAATCATTCCAATGAAAATTGTGGTCCAACTTTATTTACAACATAATTCAGTCAACATTTTCAGACTTGTATTAGAGAAATCACTAGTTGATTCTTAGGAACCAACATTACTAAGTTTTTGTTGGTACTGATATACACAGTTTCAAAGAAATGTTAGCATAGTTAGCCTAGCTTCAACAGACTTCTGTGGATAGATTGCACATAGATAATACCCAAGTAATTGCAGGGAATGGACTGAGAATTGTGGGCGGCACTTAAGTGTTTCAAGATAATTTGTAAGACAGTTGGGGTAGATTGTGCCGCTTAAGATGGATTATGAATATTAACAGTTATTTTGTTAGCAAAATACATTATGGTGTGGAAATTGGAAAAGTTTACGAACCCAGTTTATGAATCCATGACTTACAGGTGCAAGTGCCGAATATAAAACTACAGTAAATTAAACAAAAATGTTAATTAATGGTTTAATCTATAAGTGAAGTATGCCACCTTCTGCATAAAATTCAGGACAACAGAAGTATAATGGCAAAGATCGTACTCTAACAAACACAGAGGCAAAATCTGCAATGGAAAATGTGATGACTTCTGATCTTTAATGTTAATTATCCAGGAAATCAATTAGTTTCCCAGAAAGTGAAATATGTTACTAAAAGTTGGAATGCCAGTCTTTTTAATGGGTTTGTCAGTATGATCATATCTACCTATTAGCTCCCTCGTCTATGTTGCATTTAGAAGTTCAGTTACCCATACTTTTGATTTAAAAAATTTTCGTAGAAACTAGAGCATCAGCACAATAAAAACAGTAACTTAAACAACAAATTCAAGTGAAATTCAGTGTAGATAATGTTTTGAAATATTTATGTACATGCCACATGTAAATTATGTAGCCAACAGTTTCGAGATAGGATAAAATCAGAAAAAAATTGTTATCTGGAGCTATAATCATAAAAGAAAGAGTAATTGTAACTTACGATATCTCGTGTGGAATCGGAATTTGTTGGGGTACTTGTTAAATACTGTATTGAATGTATGTAATTATAGTCCCTCATTTATATCAGTTTATTGTAGATTATAGGAGCAATAAAGTAGCATATAGCTTAAAAAAATTAACAAGTTTTCCCAGTTTTGAAGATGGGCTCAAGGACATATATACAGAGGTATGGATTCAACTTTGGTACCAATTCCATGAAACGTCATTTTCTCACTTTGTTCGTGAGCCCAGAGAACTGCTGTAGATAGCAGCTGTCAAATCATTACAGTGGTTTTGCTGACTTTAAGTGTTGTGAAAAAGTTCTGTTCAGCAACTTTGTAAAAACATAATCACAAAATATCAGAATGAGTATACAGCTTGATTGAAGACTTCTCAGAAGATGAAATACACTGCCATTTGCAGTGGGAATGGGGAATGCCATTAACAGAGATTGCCTCACAGCTGATATTTTCTTGTATAAGCCTGTACATTGTTGGTGCACATGCTCAAGCCTGTAAACTTTGGTTTGTTTGCTCAACCCGGCACTATTGACAGTCGATTGAGTCTCAAGCAGTTTGTGAACAGTACAAATGCTTTTGCAAAATTGTCCTATAGACAGTCAACCACAGTACTAGCATAATGTGCTTGATCATGCATCTTGTGCAATCTTCCAGTTTTGTTTCTAGCTGCCTTAATGGCGATTCCCTTCACAAGCTACTACACAACAGCTACAGCGAGCTGAAGATGAAAAGTTTGTGTGTGAAATAACATGTGAAGGTGCTTTTACATGGACCATATTTAATGGCAATGAGTGGTTGCAATTATGTTGCTACCAACATTGCTGCAGTGTGGCTGTGATACATGACAGTATTGTGATAAATGTGAGCAGTGTTGCTTATAGATCTAGTTGTTGCAGGTAGTTGCTGATGTATTGCTGAGTTGCTGAGTTGTTTTCAGTGTTGTACGCCAAGGATGGACAATATTTCATACTGTTGGAAAATACCTCTGTTGTTTCTTGTAAATGATTCCCTCTTTCTCAGCCTTGCTTCCACTATCTCAAGCCGATGGTGCTGCAGTGCCAAGCCATGTAATATGAGCAATGAAACAATATTACTCTGCTTCATTTTGGAAAATGGCTGCATATTTGGACAAACTCGATTTGTCTGCTGGAATGTAGAAGTGGCAAATGAGACAACCATGAATTCCATAAATGTGATTCGTACGTCTACGACTAAATCTATGAAACATAGGAAGTAAGGTATAAAAATATCAAAATCTTAAAAAGGACATTCTTGCTGCTGCTGTCATAGGTCTGTAGTAGTGATCCATAATTTTTCTGTGTAGTTTCTTAACATTTCTCAATTTTTTTGTGGTTTCATCACGTATATTCCTGTGTCTGGGAGCAGCAGCTTGCTAACTGTCCTTTTTCTACAGTCTTTGTTTATATTACTTTTCATGTCCCATAACTCTGGTCATAGATGTAGTCCATTATACTCATAGTTCCATCACTGCACTAAAGAACATAAACATTTCATTTTTATTTCAAACTAATTTAATTAATTGCTCAAGTCGTAGTACCAAAGTGCCACAAAAGCCTACTACGGTACCGAGAGCCACATCAGTGAGAGGTAGGCCTACACATTAAGGAGGTACCGGTACATCATACTTGTGTATGAAGTACTTGGGGCCAACAATTTTTGGTTGAATTGCTTCCAAATGTGTGGTGCTGTGGGACTGGCACTGTAGAGCGAAGACTTTTGTCTTATCTGCAACAAGACATGCAGAAGCAACTAGTACAGTCTTATCCAGCCTCCTGACAGAGAGAGTGGTTAAATAACAATTTATAATTACAATTGCAGATTTGGACTGCTCGCAAAATTACAAGTCTTATGATGTAGGTCATAGGTTGCTCAGATTATCAATTTAAAAGTGGGTTGCTCAAATTATTAATTCAAAAGTCAATGAAAATAACTGATGAATAAATGTTATCAAACCAATTTTGTGTGGTAAAAATGGCGGTGGAGTAATTTTACAGACCACCAATCAGTTCTTTCTAATAATATCAAACAATGGAAAATCCAGGATGAAATATTGACAATATGAAAAGGATGGATTGCTACTCACATTATAGAGGAAATAAGAAATGTTGAGTTGCAGACAGGCACAATAAAAGTACTGCTAAACAAGTAGGCTTTCGGCCAAAAGAACGCTTCTTCTGAATTAGTCCAAACTCGTGCACGTGCACACACATTCATGTAAGTGCAACTCACAAATACATGACAATTGACATCCGAGGCCAGAGACACTTGTCATATGTGTGCGATTAGTATTTGTGTGAATGTGTGTCTAATTCAGAAGGAGGCTTTCTGGCCAAAATCTGACTTGTTTAGCAGTCTTTCTGTTGTACCTGTCTGTTACTTAGCATTTCCACTATATGGTGAGCAGTGATCTATCCTTTTTAATATTATTATGAAAAGGAAAATTGCTACTTACCGTATAGCGGAGTTGCTGAATCGCAGATAGGCACAATGAAAAGATTGTCACAAATGAAGCTTTCGGCCATTAAGGCCTTCGTTAACAATAGACATTGATACATACGCATATGTCTAATGTTGATGAAGGCCTCAATGGCCGAAAACTTTATTTGTGACAGTCTTTTTGTTGTGCCTACCTGCGACTCGGCACCTCTGCTATATCGTAAGTAGCAACTTTCCTTTTCATAATATTGTTACATTCCATCCTGGATTTTCATTTTGTTTACTTTTCATAATATTGTCATTTCTAATATCGTGCTAGATAGTATAATGTTGCAGAGGCTTCCAAGCCATTAGTCTGACTTTCAAACCAAGACTGCCTCGAGGCATCAGGATACCAGACACAGAATTTTGTTCTTGTGTGGGCCACAGCCGCAATATGTTCTAAGAACATTGGGGCAGTTTGTAATCTATGTATTGTGTGTACTGTTGGCTAATTTCGAAGTCAGTCATTTTCAAGTATTTATCACAAGCCTAAAGTGTGAAGCTTGACCACTGGTCAAAATTAGCAAATAGCACAGGCAATAAACAAATTACAGCCTACTTGAATCATGTTTTCTTCCTTAGATACCATATATTCCAGCCTTTGCAGAGTTGGCACCTCTTCAGTCTCTTCCAACCTCTGAGCAGGGAGTCCAGGCTATCGCTGGCCACATCAAATTCTAACTACCCTCTTGGTAGGTTTGCTATGGGGACACTTTCTGCCAGAGGATGCCTGCTGTATTGCAGCACCAGAATTGATAAAAGGGACGACAGATGCTCTCGCCACCCTGTCGGTTGCACTTGTTAGATGGAGCTACTTATTAAACAGATCCACTTCCTGATCAGCACTAGGATTGACGTTGTCCCATTTTCATGCCTGTGTTCATGCTTCCTATACTTCATGGTGGCAATGACCTGTGCAGCTTGTCTCAGTACTATCTTTGTGCAGTAATACAATTCATGATTAATTCGTTCTGATTTCTTAGTAACGCTTCTGCTAGTGTCTCAATTCATAGGTATGATGAAGCTATTGATGCTTCCATGATGATTAAATTGGTGCAGTCTCTGCCTGGGCCTTAGTCAACACTAAACGTTTGCTTATTAATTATTTCCAACAAAAACACTCAGTTCTCTCTCTCTCTCTCTCTCTCTCTCTCTCTCTCTCTCTCTCTCTCTCTCTCTATCTCTCATTGGGGACTGGAAGAGTTATTCATACCCTCTAGTGTGTATACAACTATTTCTGTTAATTTGTGTTGCCTTGCAGCAATATGTTGTTTGTGTCTAGTTGTTGCTTTATATTACGTAGGGAGTAACCAGTATTAGATTGAAAGAGGATGTCATGCATTCATTGTGTTGTTGATCAATTTATTCGAATTTTTACCGGGTATTTCTGTCGTCTGGTCTGTATTATTCTCCTGTTGCTTGGTATAAAAAGTTCTGTGTAGCCACCAGAAACCACTGTGAGACTAAACAGCAGATTAGAAGGTGAGACCAAGTGTTTCAACTAAGGGAATCAGGGATTGATATTTTGATCACTCTCACAACCAATCCTTTTCCCATTTTTTATCAACCAGCGACACCATAGTTAGCTCCATCTACAATATGTATGGTATGTTAATGAGTTAATATATTCACAAGCAGTTCACTTTAAAAAGAACACATCTAATAAGCTCATTTTATTTATTTATTTTTTCATGTTAAGTTTTCTCCTTTTGCCGGCTGGTGTGGCTGAGCGGTTCTAGGCGCTTCAGTCTGGAACCACATGACCGCTATGGTCGCAGGTTCGAATCCTGCCTCGGGCATGGATATGTGTGATGTCCTTAGGTTAGTTAGGTTTGAGTAGTTCTAAGTTCTAGGGGACTGATGACCTCAGATGTTATGTCCCATAGTGCTCAGAGCCATTTGAACCATTTTTTTCTCCTTTTGTGATGCAGATATAACAGATTCCCCCGTTCATTTCCAGCAGCTTGCTTTTGTCCATTTCATGGCTATACTGTGACCCATGCAAATCGTTTTTGTCAGGAAATGTATTGCCACAAACATTGCCAGGCAACTATTGACACCAGTGTTGCTGGACATCGGGCAGCAATCGGTGTGGTAAGCAATGTTGCCGGGCAGCAGTGACAGGTTACATTATGGGTAAAATGCATTCTTGTGGTGAACCGGAAGGTTCAATGCAAAGCGATTGCTCTCAAGCCTCTGCATCTGGGTGCGTGGCGTACCGTGTGGAAATGCCCTAAGACACCCACTAGACATGCTACATTCACGCGTGCGTATTACGAGCGTGTAGAACTATGTGCGAAAGTTCGTGCGCCAGCAGGCGTGGGATGGGTGGACCAGTGGAACAGCCGTGTTTGGGACGGGGCGGGCCCGTTGGCCGCCGCCCACGCCAGAGGCCAGCGGCCGATTTCACGCGATAGCCGCTGCTGGTGCGTGCGGCTCGAGTTCACTGACATTCAGGGGCGCAGCGAGAGGAGAGGAGAGTAGGGGCCAAGTGCACTTGCTGCCGACGCTGCTGCTGCAGCAACTACCTGCTCTCTCCGCGACCGGTTCCAGCACTCGTCAACAAACCAGCACCGACACTAGCGAAGAAAGACAATAAAAGGAAGCGGCGGGCGTTAGCTGTAGCTCCCCAGGCGGCGGACCGCTGCTTTCGCTCATTATCTCTCTTATTATATAGCTGCAGCCTCCGACGCGACGCGACGACATCACGTGAAGAGGCAGTTTTCTTCCGCCAGACGGTAATTATTATTCGGCCGACCGGCGCGGTAGCCGATCAGCGGGGGGCAGCGCCACTTGCATCAAAATAAAACCTGGCTGCCGCCTAGCGGTGTCCGGGAGAACCAATACATGTAGCGGTACCTCAGCGACGTCTTCCATCACTGCGGGAGTTAATGGTAGCTTACATTTTTAATAAGCCCTGCCGTCCCCTCCACACACACACACACACACACACACACACACAAAGCGCCCGAAGATGATGAGCTCTTTCCTATTCCGCGCTTACGTGTATCTATTACATTGAGCGTTCCAGATTTATGGCACACTGGACTCGCATTCGGGAGGACGACGGTTCAATCCCGTCTCCAGCCATCCTGATTTAGGTTTTCCGAGATTTCCCTAAATCGTTTCAGGCAAATGCCGGGATGGTTCCTTTCAAAGGGCACGGCCGATTTTCTTCCCCATCCTTCCCTAACCCGAGCTAGCGCTCCGTCTCTAATGACCTCGTTGTCGACGGGACGTTAAACAACACTAACCTAACCTAATCAGATTTATGGAGAAGAAAGAAAAGGCTTTACTTCATCCATTATAAACGGTGTTTTTAGAAAGCCTGCAATAACGACTTTGATGTAAGAACGCTGGGCGCTGCGAGTAATCCTATCTTACTGGGTTTCAGCTTCCATTTTTAAACTGAATTTTTCACAATCCAGCCACGCCGGCTCGACTCATCAAAAAAAGAACCTGGAATTTTTATCCTTTTTCCTAGAAACTTCGAAACAGTTCATTTTTTACGCTTGCATAAAATACTGTACCAGTTACATTTTTTCATGCTTAGCACGATGCGTTTCAAGATATCACTCCTACCTTCCAAGTTGTATGGGAGTTTAAATTACTATTGTACGCAGATTGGCCAAAACATAATGACCACTCAAATGTATCAGTTCCTTTGACGATGACCAGTTTCAATCAATAATGACCAGATCTGTTCTACACAATGTCCTAATGTGATAAGGCCGTAATGGCATCGTCGAAACATATAAATATACTCAGCACAGCATCGTCACATAGATCTAAAATATGGTGTAAAACGGGCCACATCGTCCACACAGTCATTTTGCAACTGTTCATATTCGGGACTATGTCGCAGCTGGTGATAATGATCACTGTGTGTAAGCGGAGCAGACACAGATGGGAACCACACTGGCGAAGATATGGGCTGCAGATAGGAAGCCCATTGAGAAAAGCAACTTTGACAAAGCTTGTCTCGAAAACGGCGAAGCTGGTCGAATGTTCACGTGCTGCTGTCGTGAGCATCTACAGAAAGAGGTGGAACAATGAAACTATCACTAGGCGCTAAATGCCTGAATGTCCACGACTCTTCATAGAAGGTTGGGTGCGGAGGCTTGTGTGCTCTGCAAAATAGGATACGTGGTGATCTGTGGCATATCTGCCGAAACAGCACAATGCTGGTGCACGCGTAAGTATTCCGGAGAACACCGTTCATTAACTTTGTTGAACCTGAAGCTCTGCAGCAGACCACCCTTACGTGTTCACATGTTGGCCCAAAGACATCGTCAGTTAGGATTGCAGTGGGCATGGGACACACCGGATTCGACCGTCGATCACTGGAAACGTGTCTGCTCTTCGTGTGAATCGCGGTTTTGCTGCACTGTGTCGCTGGTCGTCTCCACAAACGCCGTCATCGAGGTGGACGGCGGCTCGAAACGTGCAGCACACCACGGACGCGGGCTGGTGGGAGCAGTATTATGCTATAGGAGACATTCTCCTGCGCTTGCATGGGACCTGTGGTAGTAATCGAAGACACGCTGACAGCTGCGGACCACGTGCATTCCTTCATACTTGATGTCTTCTCCGACGGCGATGACATCTTTCAGCAGTATAATTGTCCGTGTCTCGGAGCCAGAACCGTGCTACAGTGGTTTGAGGAACATTATAATGAACTCAAGTTGATGCCCCGGCGACCAAATTCGCCTGGTGTAAACCCTATGAAACCCATCTGGGTCGCTATCGGGCGCCATCACCACGTACGCAAATCAGCGGGCCGTTATTTACGGGAATTATATGATCTGTGCATAGACATGTAATGCCGCATACCTCCACAAACCTGCCAACAAACTTTCGGATCCCGCAGAATCAGTGGTGTATTTCGTTCCAAGGATGCATTAAGCAGGTGGTCATAATGTTTTGGCTCATCACGGCACGTAACGCCTGCGTATGTGTCGTTGCGTTTGAAGGCAGGAGAATTAGAACAACAAACACTTAGATATCGCAGAGAAAGAGTGTAACTTGTGCAGTACTTTATTATTATTATTATTATTATTAAATCGAATCCCTACGTGGAAAGAAACCAACGGAAATTTACGACTTTTTGTGAGAGATGTGTAGGAATAGTGCAGTGGAACGTGTCGCGGTGCTTTGCTCCTTTCCGTGATGGTGGGGTAAGCACCGAGGACAACCCTAGGTCATAGCTGCAACGGACGACACCTCTCAGGTTATTGTGTATTACATTTTGAGAGAGCACCGACGAAAACTGTGAGTAAATTGCGTATGAGGCCAGAATGTCTGTCACTTCAGTTTACAGAATCATAACTGGAAAGTTAAAGACGAAAGAAGTTGCTGACAGAAGGGTCCCGCATGGTCTGAGTGGAGAGCTGAAAGCAGGTCGCTAAAGAATAGCAGAATAACTACTTCAACGTTATCGAACAGAAGAATATTTTCTGAAAAGGGCTGTTGCACTTCGTGAAACCTGGATACGAGATTTTGAGCTAGAACTGAAGTCTCAGTTGTCACAACGGAAGAGTTTCGACTCTTCACGTTCGAAAAAATTCCGCCGCAATCAATCAGAGGTGAAACTACTGCTGATCTCTGCGTATGGCATGAATGGCGTCTTATCTACAAATAGTGCCTCAGAGAAGGTCTGTAATAGCTGCATACTAAAAGGCGATTCAGTAAAATGTTTTGCTACCGAAATTCGTCAAAGGAGGCGTGGTATGCCTGCAGCTGGTGTCTTCATTTTGGACGATAATGTAAGACGGCGTACTGCCCTACCAGTGGCAGAAACACTCGACAAATATGGATGAGAAATGCTTCCGCACCTACCATACAGTCCTCATATAAGCGTACGAGACTTTTTTTCCGAAGTTGAGGGAATAACTCCGTGAAAAACGTTTTGATACAACTGATGAAGCTTCGAGTGAAGTGATCCTAGTACCCAGACAGCTCAATAATGAAGGTGCCTATCTGAAACGCAGACACTGCCGAAATGATGCGAAGCTGTAATAAGCAAAAAGCGAGATTATATTGAAGGCCTGCGAAGTTATTTTGTAAAATAAATTATTTTATTCGATTGTATATTACAGTGTGCAGAACTTTTGAAATAACACCTAAATTATCCTAAGGACAAACACACACACCCATGCCCGAGACAGGACACGAACCTCCGCCGGGACCAGCTGCACAGTCCATGACTGCAGCGCCTTAAACCGCTCGGCTAATCCCGCGCGGCTAACTCTCGTATTTCACGGTTGTTACGGGTTCCATGTAAGCATTTACGACCCCGAAGTGTTTTGCCGAAAATATCGTTGGGTAAAGATGGCCAGCAATGTTCCCGAAATGTGGCAAGCTTTTGCGCCTGGCAATGCTGCCAACCTACCAGGCTATTTTGTTGGAATACATTGTCAATAATATGAAATTCGCCGAGTCGCTCGATCGTCAACTGCCTATTTGCCTGTAGCCAACGTTACAAGATCACGAAGTAGCTCAGATGAAGCTGCGCGATCCAGATTTACTTTTATCGTCTGGTCTTACGGTATGACGACCGGATGTCGCGGTCAGCCGAGGAAATCATGTTATAGCGGCCCTGCTCTGAAGGCGATTTTATTGTTCCGACTGGCCACCCTACTAATAGCCTCTTCCTGGAACCGTCACTGGGGCAGCTGATAGCTGCTGTCGCCGAAGAGAAACTTTGTTGCGGCCGACCGACATATTTCAGAGGGCAGACAGGACACAAGATGGTACAGCGGGCGTCTCGTTCTAAAGAGATCACCAGGCCGCGCTGAGTGTTTCTACGTGTTGGCTAACCAGTTTCGCTACTCGTCATTGGCCCCCAAAAATAATTAAATACAGAAATACTTAAAATTGTATTCGCGTTTTATATGTAAATCGTGAGTTGGCTTGTAATACAGTACTGGATCATTGACTTGGCCCGGATATAAGCCGTACTTTCTCCCTAAATTCGGCCACGAAAATTTAGTATGACTTATCTGGGCGACCCTACAAACATCATTATATTTTCTCATCGCGTAACCTTAAGCTGCTGTCCTAGTTTCTCATTTCGGAATGGAGCAATAATACCACTGGTGGTTGATGTCGTCGTTAGCAAGCCATTTAAAGATCGTCTCCGAAGATATTACTGCGATTGGCTTTTAGGAGGGGATTATGGCAAGATTAAAAAGCCACCAGTCAGCCCTATGCGTGAGTGGATTATCTTTTCATGGAGCACAGTATCACCAGATTCCGTCTTCAAGAATTTCGTAAACGACGCAGACGTCTTTTGAACAAAGTTGACATTGTTTTCTCAGACATTCCACGACTAATGATGAAAGTTGCAGATAAAGTAGCTCGTTTAGAGAAGCATTATGCTCATCTTTGACCGTAATTTTATTTATAAAAAAAAAACCAGTATTTCAGTTTCGGCCGTGTAGCTAGTATCAAGTGGTTAGTAGTAGTTCCGCCTTCTGGTCCTAGACGGGCCAGTCGGGCCCGACCGACCGCCGTGTCATCCTCTGCCAGTGGCGACATCGGATGTGCTACGGAGGGTCATGTGGTCAGTACACCGCCCACACAGTCGTTATTGGGTTTCTTGACGTTGGAACCGCTTGTAATCGGTCTACGTAGCTCGTCAGTTGGTCTCACGAGGCTGAGTGCTCCCCTTACCAGCCCTCCCACCAGGGAAGAATCCCTAGCAGTCCGAGGAGTCGAACCCGGGTCTCCCGCGGCAGTTAGCCACATTGGCCACTCAACTACGGAGGCGGACCATTACCAAGTGGAGTACTAACTGTGCTTCAGCACGTGCCGAAATCTTAAAAACATGACATATACAGGGTGATTTTGCTAAATGGGGACAAACTGCAGGAGATGACAAGTAGCAGGAAAGGTCATATGCACGTATTGACGGAAATGCTTTCCAAGGGAGGTACACCCAGTTGGAGGGTGGAGATAAAAGATCTCTTGATGGTGACCCCGTTATCAGCATCAGGCAGGTGGCACCCTAGCATGGTGTAAGCCAGACGATGAAGTAAAACATTCTCAACGACAACTACCACTCTCTGTCTCATTTACAAGACATTTAGGCGTTACTACCTGCGGACTAATCACCGTTGCGTCGGTTTTGTTGCTGGTTCGTCGCACAGGCCACCAAATTGCTTTCTGTCACCCATCCTATTCACAGATGAGGCTACCTTTATTCGGTATCGTATACCTTCACAACACCCACGTGTGAGGTATGGAGGAACTTCATGGTTGATGGCAGTGAACCATCAGGACTGCTTCAGTCTCAGCTTGTGGACAGGGATTGCTGGCGATAGCCTCGCGGGACCAGTCATCCTTCCACAGCACCTCACAGGCAAGACATGTCTGCACTTCCTGCGGGTGACCCTGCCTCCCTTGCTGGTAGACGTGTCTTTGATGGTACGAAGGGCATGTAGCTACTACAGGCCACCTTGAGCATGCAACCAAAACACTAGCGCAGACAGAACTTGGCCTACGGTGTTCTCAAGTGTGATTTGTCGTTAAAACCGACACTGTTAAAGATCTTTTATCATCACGTTCAAGTATGTGTACCTCACTTGGACTGTATTATCGGCCATGTGGTCGTTTTTATTCCCTATTTTCCACCAAAATCACCTTGGATATGTCAGATATCTGGTGCATATAAGTCACGTATTCTTTAAGGTTTTGGCATATACTGAAGCACAGTTTCGATGTACATTGCTTGATAATGGGTACAAGGCCGAAACTGAAATAGTGGATTTTACAAATAAAGGCGATTATCAAGTCCTCCAAATATCTGATAACCCAGTTTCCGCATAGAATACATGTAAACGGACTTAAGAATGTGCAAGGGCACCTACTTCCGTCTCCGAAGAGAAACGCATTTTCACATACCATACCTGGTTTCTGAAGTAATGTAGGGCCTATCGGCGTTAATGTTGTATATATGCAGATTGAAACGATGAATAAAAATCCATACCAAGGCCAGGATTCGAACCCGGGTCTCCTGCTCACCAGGCAGATGAGCCTGGCACAGAGGATTTGCACAACTGCACGGACTACCCTAACACGCCTCCCTCCTCAGTCCAAATTCCCCTTCACACCACCGAGCGAGGTGGCGCAGTGGTTAGTACACTGGACTCGCAATCGGGAGGACGATGGTTCAATCCCGCGTCCGGCCATCCTGATTTAGGTTTTCCCTAAAATCGCTCCAGGCAAATGCCGGCATGGTTCCTTTGAAAGGGCACGGCCGACTTCCTTCCCCGTCCTTCCTTAATCCAATGAGACCGATGACCTCGCTGTTAGGTCTCTTCCCCCAAACAATCCAATCCTATCCAAATTCCCTTCACACCTCAGCCCCTTTGTATGCCCCTAAACGTCCCAACAATACAGTACCTCGGAATCGTACGAAACGGGACATCTTGCCTGCAACCCAGGCATAGGTGCTTTCACCAAATGGAACAATATGGTTCCAGATACTTGCTCAAGTCTCAAACATATGTACAGACTGAAGCGACGAATGAAAATTTATACCTACACCAGGATTTGAACCCGGCCTAGTGAGCGGGAGACTCTGCTTCGAATCCTGGCCTTGGTACCAATTTTGATTCGTCATATCAGTCTGCATGTGTACATCATACAGGTCTGACACTTGGAAAGGTTTCAGGTACCATATAGTTTCATCTGATTAAAGCACCTACGCCTGGGTTTCAGGCAAGCAGGATACCCCGTTTTGTTCGATGCTGAGGTGCTAATCCAATACAGTTGGAGAGTCTCTGTAAAGCTGTTAAGAGTTTAGGGAAATACCAAGTGGGCTGAGGCGTGGATGGGAGTTCGGACTGAGGACAGAGGCTTGCTAGGATAATCCATGCAGTTGTACACAGCCAGTAGTGGTCAGCATAACTGCCTAGCGAGCTGGTGACCCAGATTCGAATCCTAACCTTGGTACACATCTTCATTCGTCGCATCAGTCTGCGTATGTACATCACAGATATTTGTGTCTTGAAAACGTCTCTGGAACAACATAGTTTCATTTGAGCATTAACTTTGCCTCTAAATGTGAAGACAAGCATTGCAAGCACGTCAATTTATTTCTCTCTAGAACATTAAATATCTAGTATTTGCACTTTTGGGTACTACGTGTGGTCTATTTTGAGAACATACATCCACAAGGGGACTGTAAAGCATTTCGGGAATAGTGTTTCGAACGCTTGTAAACTTGCTGCAGGATACACACAGTAAAGATGCAAAGCACACAAAATATTTATGAAGTATAAATTTTCTGTTTCCATTTCAAGATTCGTAGCGAATGTGAATTAAGGATTTATTCTTGTTAGGACAGTGTTTCCTAATGAAGTCCATAAATAGGTAAATCTACATTACTAAGCGGAAAATTGTGCACAGTCCCACTTAGATGTCTATTTAACGGCTTCGAGGGGCAACAAAAATTTTGTTTTCAGCATTTCTGCTAATTATTCACCGAAATTAAAAACTTAAAATACCGTCAACATCTACTCACTTAGAGGCAGAATCTTGCGTATAACGTCGAACACAATAAATCAGTTATTAAAAGTAAGAAACTGTATCTGTTTAGGCACACGGGGCAGAAATTACCCAGGTTATATTCACCCAATGTTTGTTAACTGGAGCAGTTAGCGACTCCCAATAAACTTTACATGTAGTTTCAAACCTTTTAGCAACTTTTTCTCGCTTACATTCTTAATGTTAAGTATTTACTGCATTAATCATTCGTACAGAAATTTGAAGCTCTTCCGTACACGAGAGTTTTATTCTTTAAAAAATCGGTGATGGGCTCTACTGGTAATACTTAGTCACGTATTGTCCGGTCGTAACTATTTGCCTAACTACAACGTGCCGACACACACACACACACACACACACACACACACACACACACACACACACACACACAGAGAGAGAGAGAGAGAGAGAGAGAGAGAGAGAGAGAGAGAGAGAGAGAGAGAGAGAGAGAGGGGGGGGGGGGAGGAGAGGAGAGGAGAGAGCTTGCGTGTCTGTGCAGCTGCGTCGTCCACTCTTTTCTGTTCACTGCACATTCGCGGTTGGCCAGCAAAACCTGTCAGGTCTACCTGATCTTGTGTTGTGGTATTAAAGCCAAAAGTGGTTGAATTCCTGCGGTCGACCGCAGGGAGGCGACATAGCGCTGCTGAAGCGCCAGTGTGCGGGAAAAGGGTATTCGAGTGAACACGAATCAGTCGCTCGGGTGAATCGTGCTACCAAATGGCCTTTATATAAGAATGGTACCACTTCGAGCGAGACGTGATGGTGTTTGACATACCCTGTAAGTGCGTCGTAGGAATCTGGTTGTGGCACTTTTAAATGTCCCGTAATATTCCTACAAGACTTCCTTCAGCGAGACAGTTTCAACGGCTCCACCAGCGGCTGTTGGCTTCTCGAGAACTGGACAGATTAATGTCGACTACACTTGCCTAAGGCACTGCTTGCTTGCTTGCTGTCTTTCATCGGCTTCTCTCGGGTTGTATTGTGTCACGCAGACTTCTTAACGACGTGTGTAAAGATAAGATGGGGCCGGCCCGCTTTCTCGCAGCCAATCTGAATGGCTCGCTTCAGCCCTTCCCAGAAACGCGCGCTGAACTCCATCTACCACATCATTACTACTTCGTTCTAGGCCTCGTTCTTTGTTTTACCTTTCGCGACTTGAGAGAAAGGAATTTCTTAATCAGAATGGCCACCTGTTTGGTACGCTAGGGTATTCAGCTCAGAACGCCGCTATCTCTATATTCCGAGATCCAGTGTGTCAAGACTGCTTCGAGAATACCAAATTCCAGGCATTACCTCTCACGATGGGCAACGCAGTGGACGCCGACCTTCACTTAACGACCGATAGCAGCGGCGTTTGCGTAAAGTTGTCAGCGCTAACAGACAACCAACACTCCAAGAAATAACCGCAAAAATCGATCGAGAACGTACGACGAACGTGTCCGTTAGAACAGTGTGGCGAAATCTGGCGTTAATGGACTATGGCAGCAGATGACCGACGCGAATACCTTTGCTAACAGCACATCGCTTGTAGCCCCTCTTCTGGGTTCGTGATCATGTCGGTTGTACACTAGACGATTGGAAAACCGTATCCTGGTCAGATGAGTCCCAACTTGAGTTGGTAAGAGCTGATGGTAGGATTCGAGTGCGGTGCAGACCACATGAAGTTCAACAAGGAATTGTGCAAGCTGGTAAAAAATGGCCCAAATGGCTCTAAGCACCATGGGACTTAACATCTGAGATAATCAATCCCCTACACTTAGAACTACTTTAACCTAACTAACCTGAGGATATCGTACATATCCATGCCCGAGGCAGGTTTCGAGCTTGCTACCGTAGCAGCAGCGCAGTCCCGTACTGATGCGCCTAGAACCGCTCGGCCACAGCGGCCGGCGTGCAAACTAGTGATGGCTCCATAACGATGTCATAAAGGTGAACGGGCTGTTGACATGGAATGGACTGGGTCCTCTGGAAATTTGTGGTAAGGTCTTATGGGATCAAACTGCTGAGTTCATCGATCCCTAAGCTTCCACATTACTTAAACTAAGTTACGCTAAGGACAACACACACAGCCATGCCCGAGGGAGGACTCGAACCTCCGACGGGGGGAGCCGCACGAACCGTGATAGGACGACCGAGACCGCGCGGCTACCCCGCTCGGCTCTGCATCCTCTGGTTACGTTCGGCTACTTGGAGACAATCTGCAGCCATTCATGGACTTAACGTTCCCATACAACAATTGATTTCTTACGGATGACAGTGCGCCATGTCACCGGGCCACAATTCTTCGCGACTGGTTTGAAGAACCTTTTATGAGATTTGGCGATTGTTATGACCGCATGATTAGTGACGCGCAAGGACGTGAATAGACGCATCACTCGCGACCATCCTTCGAATATAAACCCAATAACACTAGAACGAAATCTCATCCATCTGCTCTCAATTTTAAATAAAATTTCGATATATCCTTCGCTGCAATGTATGAGCTAAAATCAATCATAGGCAAAGTTTACGTTATACGTTTTTACCACTGAAAACTCTAAAATTTCATGCAGTGTTTTACTTAATTTGGTGCAGCGCAGTAAGTGTGACGGATAAGGAAAATAAATTCAATTCTTTATCGAGTGAGGATGTTAGACTGCAAGTTGTGCAAAAATGTTTCACCTAATAGAGAAATCGGGCGGTAAGTATTCCATATCGGTTCGAACGCAGTCTCTCAGCACAGGCACCAGCATTTGGCGAGCCGTACTGTCAAACAAAAGCAGCCTCAGCACGAATTGCATAGAGCAAGTCTGTAGCAGCGTAAGGATTTTGCAGGCAGTGTTCCCGGCCTCCGTACGCCCTTCGAACAAGAACCCCCTAACATGTGGTACCGTGCTGTTTACCGACTGCCATGCGCTTCGCAGTGGATTGCTGGGTATGGTTTCAGATATAGGTACTGGAGCAGAACCTGTACGGTTGAAAGCTGTGCTCCGCCAAGGATTGACAGGACCTGCGAAGTTCATTCGTTGATGTAAAGCCAACGCACCCTCCACAGATTTAGTGGTAAATGGCCTAGTGGATAGCCCGTCAAAAACTGAACACAGATCAAACATGAAAGCAGGAAGGAGGTCTACTGAACTGTGGAAAAAGAAGCAAAGCAGAAACAGTGAACGGTGCAAGTTCAAGATGTGCTACACCGAGCGCAGTGCAAGAACCGCGGCGTCGTGGTTGTGTGGTCACGGTGTTGGACAGCAAAGCGGGACATCCGTGTTTTAACCTACCTCAAGCCTCTCTATCTCCTTCTTTTCTTTTTTTCACAATATTATGAACCTACCGTTCGGTCATTGACGTATCTGTCCTTGTGTAGTCTCGGCAGTTGTCGTACTACTGCTAACCGGTACGCATTGGTTATAGAATGTGAGTCATGTGGTAAGAATATATTACCGCCGCAGGTAAATGTAATGAACAGTGAGAGCAGGTAAGACGCCGCATAGCCCTCTCACAGAAATGAAAAGAACAAATGGACGAATGTGAGCTACGTTACAACAAAAGAATTGAAGTGTCAAAACTTCCAAAACAGAACCCAAAAGCGATAACAAGTGGGACTTGGGCATAGCGGATAGGATGTACGTAAATCTCGCTATTGCGAACGGACGTAACACCGCGGACAGTTCATAATTGTGTGGGGGGAAAAGGTCACATATGAGATTCGAACACGGATCTCCCCCTTCGTAATCTAACACCACGACCACATAACCACAACGCCAAGGCCATTCAAATTCGCTCTGTGTAGCACATCTATCATTTTGCTTCTTTTTCCACAGTTCAATGCACCTTCCTCGTGTTTTCTTGCTTGCCCTGTGTTCAGTTTCTGACGGATCATCCACTGGGCCAGCTTACCGCAAAATCTGAGAGGGATGCCATGGGGATTTTCCCTTGTGAGACGACCCCCCGCCTCCCCCTCCCCCCTCTCTCCCTCTCCCTCTCTCTCTCCCTCTCCCTCTCTCTCTCTCTCTCTCTCTCTCTCCCCCTCTCTCTCTCTCGTAGGGACTGTGCTGTAGAGTTGGCGCACGATGACTTGTGGGTTAGCCAGTGTAGCTGTCGCGCTGACGTACAACCGCTTGGCTGTCTCAGCCGGAGACAATGGACTGAGGCGGCGTCGGCTCCTAAGAACCTGGTGCCGTGCCCACTTTACGAGCCGCCGTAAAAGGCCAACATTCGTCAAGTTTTTCCCCGAGCCGGTCCGCCGACTTGTCTGAAGTCCTGTAGAAAGCATCACGCTTGCTGCCTGCTGCCCACGCTTCAGGGTCTGCCGCGACCTGAGCGTGAGCGACACGGAATCCCATGTGTGCTCCACTTTCCTTGCTCTACCTTCTTGATCAGCTGTGCCGTCGTCGTCGCCATCGTAATCCACCTATATTCCGCACGCCATCTGACGGTGCGCGGATGAGGGTGCTTCTAGTACCACTGTCTGATCCCTCCATCGCTGTTCCATTCGCGAATTGTGCGCGAGAATGACCGTCGGTTTATTTGTTCATTTTGTGTGGCTAGGGGCCCCGTCGGGCAGACCGTTCGCCGTGTGCCGGTCTTTCAGTGTGACGCCACTTCGACGACCTGCAGTCGATGAAGATGATAGGATGATGATGATAACACCCAGTCCCTGGGCGGAGAAAAAAATGACCGTCGGTAAGTCTCTGTAGTATAATTCCTCGGATTTTCTCGTTGGGCTCATTTCGCGAAGACGTATGTTGGAGGAAGTAATATGTTGCCCGACTCTTACCGAAACGCAGTCTTTTGGAATTGTGTACCCCTCCGTGATGCTCCACACCTCTCTTGTAGCGTCTGCCGCTAGGGTGTTGAGCATCTGCGTAACGCTCGCCCGCCGACCGAATGATCGCGTGACGGAACTCGCCGCTCTTCGTTGGATCTTTCCTGTGTCGTCTATCAATCTACCCTGACAAAGGTACCAGACAGATGAGCAATACTCAAGAATTGTCGAACAAATGTTGTACGATTTATTTATTTCGTGGATGGATTAAATTTCCTTAATACTCTACCAGTAAATCTCAGGTTGGCATCTGCTTTTCCTAAGATATGTTCTATGTGCTCATTCCGTTTTAGGTCGCTCCGGATGGTTATTCCTATGTATTTTACAGTATTTATTCCTTCCAGCTACTAAGATTAATTATGGTTTTACTATTCAAGCAAATAAATTTATTCTTCATAAATGAAAACGTATCGCGGTTACGGCAATTCACGGTAGCCTCTTCTCTTCTGTAAAATCTGACTTACTGCACCCGAATAGTCAGTTTCCCAACTTCACTCACAGTATTTTTATTTTTTATTTTCGCGAGCAACATATCCTTTCAATTGCGCCCAAGCAAGTTCAATAGCGATAAAGTCGCAGCGATGAGTTGGCAGTCTTATGACTCAGTGTCCATATTTAGAAGCTACCTCGTTGGTGGCATAGGTTGGAAACTGTAGCCTGTGGCTTGACAAGAGTCTATTAATTATGATTTGGCAAGAGTCTATTAATTCTACTTTAGTCACCGCTGAATAATGTCTTCCTTTCGAGAGGACAGGGTTGAAGTTTTAACCTTTAAAACTGAATGGTGTGCGGCATTGTCGGTAATAATTGCTGACTGATAAAACTTGGGAACAACGTATTTTCGAACGTGGTTTATTTCCTCGTGGTACTCTGATGTTTTCTTGGATCTGAAAATCAGTTGCCAGCCGGGAATAAAGCCGTGATAGATACCAGCATAGAAAAGAACAATTCTACCACCTTTCTCGAGTGCGGAGTGTCATACCTTCTCATTTATAGTCACTCCAGCCTATCGTAGCAGTATGACCTGCATTCACCCATGTTTCATCGAGCCAAACAATGTCTTCGAAATTAATATCTTTCATTTTACGCAAAAATCTGCATTGCCATCTTCTCGTTCCATCAACATTTTACGGCCTGAAATATTTTTGTATTTAAAGCCGAAGTATACAGATTTGTTACGCGTTTCTGCATATTTCTTTTCTTGCCCGGCGCATGAAGACAAGAGGTTCCTGCTTCGCTTCTTTCATTCTCGTATTTCTCTTTACTAATACGAAGTACAGTCGGTTCACTAACCTTAACAGCGCCTGTTTTCGCGCGACTACTTTGGAAACCGGTAAGGGACGGCACCCATTTTCCGCCTCCCGCTCAAAGTATTCCTGCACATTGCACGCAAGTTGCGATTGTCCTTTAAACGGAATTCTTTTCACACCTTTGTTTTCTGATATGTCTGGATCCCGGATCCTGGGTATGCCCCTTTTCTTTCGGAGATCAGCAGACATGGTAAACCACACGAAAAACACACGCACAACCATGGAGCCGGAGTATGCACGTTTGAGACACAGCATTAGCCAAATAATGAAAGTCAGCTGAGCATTTGTTGTGACAGTTTGACAACGGCGAACGGCTCGGGCGTGACGTTTATCGCTCTCATTGGGGGAAACCACCGCCAGCCCATGAAGTGTTACCTATCAAATAATTTGAAAGGGATTGTTCTCACGAAGTAATGAGTGCTATCGACAGAGGATATCAAAATGATTGCATATTTTTAGATTTCCAGAAAGCTTTTGACACTGTTCCTCATAAGCGACTTCTAATCAAATTTCGCGCCAATGGAGTATCGTCTCAGTTACGGGACTGGATTCGTGATTTCCCTTCAGAAACGTTACAGTTCGTAGGAAAATCGAGTAAAACAGAAGTAATACCTGGCGTTCCCCAAGGAAGTGTTACAGGTCCTATGCTGTTCCTGGCGTAAGTATAAAGCCATTCACGTTACTAAAAGAAATCCGTTAAAATTCGGTTACACGATAAATCACACAAATCGAAAGGCTGTAAACTCAATTGAATATTTAGGGATTGCAATTACGAGTAACTTGGAACGATCACATAGATCATGTTGTGGGGAAAGGAAGCCAAAGACAGTGATTAATTGACAGAACACTTAGAAAATGCAGCGGGTTTACTAGAGAGACTGCTTACTCTTCTGGAATATTGCTGTGGGGTGTAGGATCCGCTTGAGACAGGATTAACGGAGGACATCCAGAAAGTTCAGAGCAGGGCAGCTTATTATCGTCAAATAGGGGAGTGAATGCCACGCATATGATACACGAAAATCCCAAGCAGCGAACTTATATACGTCCACAATACCTGGGGAACAGCGTAGAAGGACTTGTATGCATGCCCACAGCAGCAGAAGTGTTAAATGCGACTGAGTGTACTTTGATTAGTCTTCTCTTGTATTCACAGGCCGTAAAGGAGCGTTACTTAGCGGACTGAAGGATATATCTAGATGCTTCACTTAATACTGGTTGTTGAAAATTTGTGAGTGAGGTTTCGCAAGAGGTGGTCTACTGTGGGGGCAGTCCCTTACGATGTGTGTGTTTCTCGGCAGCTGTTTCGTTGAAGGCTGGGAATGTAAAATGAAACCGAAAATACAGTGCAAACTACAAGTACCTCTGTGTCGCCTTTACGCGGTCTTCCTCTAGCTACAACAAACAACGTCGGCTATAGAGATAGCAGTGTTTTGAGCTGAATACCCTAGCATACCAAACATATGGCGTTCGGATTAAGAACTTGCTTTCTCCAAAGACAGGAAAGGCAAAACAAAGAACGAAATAGTAATAATGTGATAGGTGGTGTTCACCAGTACACGTTTCTGGGAAGGGCGGAAGGGACTCATTCAGACTGGCCGCGAGAAAGCGGGCCGGCCCCATGTTAACTTTACACACGTCGTAAAGAAGTCTGCGTGACACAATATAACCCGAGAGGAGCCGATGGAAGAAAGCAAGCAAGCGAGCCTTAGGCAAGTGCAGTCGGCAGTAATTTGCGTAGTTCTCGAGAAGCTCACAGCCGCTGGTGGAGCCGCTGATATTGATTGTCTCGCTGAAGAAAGTACCCATTTCATTCGGCTGAAGTGCTGCAGGAATGTTACTAGACATTTAGAAGACCCAGAACCAGATTTCTATGACACTTTTACGGTTTGTATCAAACAGTATCAACTCTCGCTCAATGAGGTACCGTCCTTATATACTGGCAATTTTCTTGCGCGATTCAACCGCGTAACTTATTCGTGTTCACTCGAAAACCTTTTCCCACATACGAGGTGCATTCAAGTTCTAAGGCCTCCGATTTTTTTTTCTAATTAACTACTCACCCGAAATCGATGAAACTGGCGTTACTTCTCGACGTAATCGCCCTGCAGACGTACACATTTTTCACAACGCTCACGCCATGATTCCATGGCATCGGCGAAGGCTTCTTTAGGAGTCTGTTTTGACCACTGGAAAACCGCTGAGGCAATAGCAGCACGGCTGGTGAATGTGCGGCCACGGAGAGTGTCTTTCATTGTTGGAAAAAGCCAAAAGTCACTAGGAGCCAGGTCAGGTGAATAGGGAGCATGAGGAATCACTTCAAAGTTATCACGAAGAAACTGTTGCGTAACGTTAGCTCGATGTGCGGGTGCGTTGTCTTGGTGAAACAGCACACGCGCAGCCCTTCCCGGACGTTTTTGTTGCAGTGCAGGAAGGAATTTGTTCTTCAAAACATTTTCGTAGGATGCACCTGTTACCGTAGTGCCCTTTGGAACTCAATGGGTAAGGATTACGCCCTCGCTGTCCCAGAACATGGACACCATCATTTTTTCAGCACTGGCAGTTACCCGAAATTTTTTTGGTGGCGGTGAATCTGTGTGCTTCCATTGAGCTGACTGGCGCTTTGTTTATGGATTGAAAAATGGCATCCACGTCTCATCCATTGTCACAACCGACGAAAAGAATGTCCCATTCATGCTGTCGTTCTGCGTCAACATTGCTTGGCAACATGCTACACGGGCAGCCATGTGGTCGTCCGTCAGCATTCGTGGCACCCACCTGGATGACACTTTTCGCATTTTCAGGTCGTCATGCAGGATTGTGTGCACAGAACCCACAGAAATGCCAACTCTGGAGGCGATCTGTTCAACAGTCATTCGGCGATCCCCCAAAACAATTATCTCCACTTTCTCGATCATGTCGTCAGACCGGCTTGTGCGAGCCCGAGGTTGTTTCGGTTTGTTGTCACATGATGTTCTGCCTTCATTAAACTGTCGCACCCATGAACGCACTTTCGACACATCCATAACTCCATCACCACATGTCTCCTTCAACTATTGATGAATTTCAATTGGTTTTACACCACGCAAATTCAGAAAACGAATGATTGCACGCTGTTCAAGTAAGGAAAACGTCGCCATTTTAAGTATTTCAAACAGTTCTCATTCTCGCCGCTGGCAGTAAAATGCCATCTGCCGTACGGTGCTGCCATCTCTGGGACGCATTGACAATGAACGCGGCCTCATTTTAAAACAATGCGCATGTTTCTATCTCTTTCCAGTCCGGAGAAAAAAAATCGGAGGCCTTAGAACTTGAATACACCTCGTACTGGCGGTTTAGCAGCGCTATCTCGCCTCCCTACGGTCGACCGTAGTTCACCACTTTTGGCTTTACGAAGGCCTTTCTCGCCTCGGCAGGATCTCATGAAATTTCAATCACCGACTTCCTTTTCAGACTGAAAGGATTTTGCTAGCGCCCACCTACACTGGAAGAAATGATCAACGTAATAAAATGAGCGAAATCAGAGCTTGCCTGGAAAGATTTCAGTGTTTGTTTTTCCCCTCGTGCTGTGCGAGACTGGAACGGTAGGGAATTAACTTGGACAGGGTTCGATGAACCCTCTGCCAGAATGGCAGAATAATTACGTAGACGTAGATATGCACGTTGCTGTTAGTGGGAGGACGATGACGACGTGTGTATGACACCGGACGTTGGTAGCCTATTCTCGCCCTGGTCACTCCTGTTATAGTAGTGGGTTTCATTAGTCTTTATTTTACTGGTTACCTTGGGGTCCCTTGAACTTCGAATTATTGAGCATGGACTGTATTCGTTTTCTGTCATCGGGCCTCTGAGACAGTGGCGCGACTGCTACATAAGAAACTGGCATTAGCGCTGGCTGTGCCACCAACACCTGCGACTTGTCCTTCCGACACTGGATTGAGAGGTGTCAGGCGAGGACTGGACTCCTGTGGAGATGTAAGACGATCCGCAGTCTCCGTGGCCGGGATCAGGTTTCCCCGGCAGCTCGGAAGCCGCTCTGATCCACTGCTGACTACTGTCTGCAAGCCGATACTGCGGGACCTCTCTGCGGTCTGGAAACTTCGGCAGCCCATTATATACTTCTGTCCGCGCTGGCTGCTCCGGCCGTGCACCCGACGTCGGCCGTATCTGTAATTAAAATATCGTGGTGAATGTGTTGTTAAGAAGAACGATGTAATGTTCCTTTGGACCTGTCTGCATGTCCGAAAGAACAAGCTATGCGGCGACTAGTCGTCATGAAGCACTTTTTGTTTGTCATTTATCATCCGTCTGTCTGTCCGTTACGGCCCCGTTTTCTCTTGAACAGGATGACGTATGAGGTTCAAATTTATGTCACCTGTTATCCCTTAGTCTTGTAAAACATTTAAGTTTCGAAGTCAGCTCAGTCAAAAGATTAGGCCATTTTCGTCACATACAAGTTGTACCAAAAAGGATCGTCCGATTAAAAAAAAATAACTATTATGTTATTTGAGATATGTTCGTGAACAACGTACTGTTCGAAAGGGCAAACTCTCGAGTTTTATTTGGTTCCCGCTAGATAGCAGCAGCGTGTGCCCACTTTAAGTTCTAGTAAGAATGGTGTCGGGACAACAGAAAGCCTTGTGTGTTCTAAGTTTTGCGCAGTGCGGGTCAGTAATAACCGTTGAGCGTGACTTTCGTGCTAGGTATGGTGTGGATCCTCCTACAGCACAGAGCATTAGACGATGGCAAGAACATTCCGAGAAACAGGTTGTTTGTGTAAAGGCGAATAGCCGGGCCGTCCCCGAGTGTCTGACAGCCGTTTAACGCATCCGCCATAGGTGTCCACAGAAATCCGTTCGCCATACAGTTCGACAGCTCAACGTGCCCCCGATGCCCGTCTGGTGTGCGTTGCGTCGACGTTTACATATGAAACCATACAAAATTCAGCTACTGCAAGCTCTTCGTGAAGGTGACGAACAACAACGTGTCGAGTTCTGTAATTTCGTTCTTGGCAAGATGGAGGATGACTTTTCTTCCACGCTTAGTGTTCAGTGACAGGGCAACATTCCATTTAAATGGCAAGGTGAACTGTCATAATGTGAGAATATGGGGTACGGAACAATCACATGAAGTTGTACAACATGAGAGGGACTCTCCAAAATTTAATGTGTTTTGTGCGGTTTCACGGGGAAAGGTGTATGGTCAGTTTTTCTTCGCCGAGAACACTATTACAGGAAGCACATATCTTGATATGCTTGAGAACTTTCCCACGGTTGGAGATTGAGTCGAACTTCATTTACCACCAGGATGGAGCACCGCCACACTTGTATCTGGAAGTGCGGGAATTTTTAAATGAAAGGATTACTGAACGATGAATCAGTCGCACTGGACCAAATGATTCAGCCTTACATTACTGCCCTCCAAGGTCACTGGACCTGATTGTATGTGATTATTTCTTGTGGGAGTTTATAAAAGACTCAGTTTATGTGCCTCATACAATAGACTCTGTTTACGTACCTCCGTTACCAGCAACAATGAATGAACTGAGACATCGCATAACAGCAGCTGTGGAAGCTATAACTCAAGACGCAGTGTGGGAACAATTTGAATACCGCATTGACATATGCCGTGCGTCTGACGAAAAGGTATGAAAAAAACTTTTTGAGTTTGCCGCTCATCAAAAAACAAAATTCATTGTATATGTTTGTTAGTTTCAGAAATATAGACGTGCCAAATCGGATGCTTCTTTCGATACACTCTGTGCTTTGATACTCGCAAACTGTCATCAAGAGCTGTAGGTTACTTCCCGATGACGTTGAATCGTGAAAGAAATAATGTTTCACAGTACAAGTAAAGTAAAGAATCTGAAAATTACTAAATTGTAATTATGTGAGATAAAAAATATGTATTTGCCATTAGAACGTACGTTGCTTTCATCGACTGCCAAAAGCATAATTGACGAACATTGCTGCATGTACGTTGTTGTCGCGTTTTTCTGACTAAATAAAAATATTTTATTAAATCTTCTGTATTTACATACATAAACTGAAGTCCCCTGCCCTCTTCCTTTTCTATGTCTCGGCTAGTCTGAGGAACTACTGTAGAGATTTTGATACTGTTTTGGAAACCTGGGGACCAGTATCTTTTTAGTAACTATATTGAAAACAGGCAAAAATCGTTGGCATTATCCATTCGCAGGACCGCTCGAGTCCTGCTCGCACTTGGCCATTTTTTTATACCGTATTTAAAACACGTTTAAATTTATTCATGGTTTTTGCGCTGAGTACCACTGCGGTCAATATGGCACTAACTTAAATTGTTTCTTGAATGTAAGTAACATTTATGAAAATAAAATCTTGAAAGTTATGTCAGGTAGCTGTTACACGAAACACCTGGAACAATGAAAATATTTTCCGCGAAGTTTTGTACCCATTGTTAGGGATTCTTGCGTCAGCTATAGTGATCTTCCTGTAGTTCGATTAAAATCACTTGATAGTTCACGTCAGTCACTTGGTGCTACAATGTTGCCACTTTGGCTACTGCTTGGTTGAAAGCGATGCACAAACACGGCATGTCACTTTATAAGTGTTGTTCATGTAATGGGGAGCAATGTTGGAAGCTGCTGCCACCAGAAATGGCGGGAACATGAAATGCTCTGTCCACAACTGATTTCAAATGACCAATGGCGGGTGCCGCGATGGGTAGTCGTGTGGTCCAAGGCGCCATGCCACGGTCCGCGCGGTTCCCCTCGTCGGAGATTCGAGTCCTCCCTCGGTCATGTGTGTGTGTGTGTGTGTGTGTGTGTGTTGTCCTTAGCGTTAAGTTAGTGAAGTAAGTCAGGAAGTTTTTGAACAGTTCAAATGTTTTCGCAGAATTACCCTGCAGAGACAAACCATGCTTGCACCAAGTACCTGATCACGCATGCTTTTCAAGCTTGCAGTACCGTGTGTTGCCGCATTCACCTGTACACCGAACATTACTTTCGCGGTGAACTCTGTCCCATAGTGGAGGAAGATACTGGCTGGGTCGCGTGGGGCTTACGGTCGGGCGTACCTATACCCAGGCTCCATACCGGTTATGCTGATAATTCTCCCTGTTCCGGAAACCGCTCTTCTTGCTCACTGGACTGGCTTCTTAATCAGCTAACGGAAGCTGCGTCCATCTAAACAGTGGCACCAACTGCTGCAACTGATTTGAGTACCACAGCGAAAAAAACTGTGGTGAAGGCATCGCCGTATCATCTGTATTCTTATGTACTGCACAAATCGAAACAAAATCCTGCGTTTTTACAGTAGAAAGAAATTAAATATCGATTCTCCATTTTCTTTGTCGATACTATAGTGTAGCTTTCTTCCTTCTCACGTCCGAGCGATTCGGGAAAATCTGGGTCCGAATCCCCATCTGGTCATCTTGATTTACGAGGAGGTTATCGTGGTTTCCGCAAATGTCTAATTGTGAATGCTGTTTTAGGTTCTTAAACAGGAGTGTGGAAATGCACTTCTCCAATCCGTGTCCAAATGAGCTAGCGAAAGATAAAGGGATATCGGGCTTAATGTCATGAGCTGTACGTGGACGAGACGTATAACTTGGCAGCAGGGCTTGTAATTTGCAATCTGTGTCTTCATACTTCCGTTGCGCTCCACAGAATCGCTATTGAGACATGTTCTGCCTCCATAGCAGACTGAATTGCAGAACGTTACTGGATACTGCGGTCTTTGAAGCATACAACATGGGCGTTTCGAACATCACTCCAGACCTGATGTTTTTCTCCTCAGACCATTCTGCAAGGTGACGCATTACTTCCTCTTTTTGTGAGATCAACCAGTATAACAAATCTCACTGGAATGCAACGTTTTGAAAGAATGCACCTTGTATGCTGACGAGAGGTCAGTCTTTGATTTTCTTCTGACCGTGTCTTCTATTTTGAGTCACCACGAGAAAACTGGAAAGGTCTCATGAACCTTACAAAATTTCCGTACAAGCTCTCAGCTCAGTCTGAAATTTTAGCAGAAATATCCAGTTTCTTTGTCTACCTGTAATCAGCTTACATTTCTGGTTGTTTAGGAACTGTTTTTGTAGGTGCTATTATGTTACTACTTTAATTTTTTTCTCATTTTGGTTTATTTTTCTAATCGTATTCAGTTTTTGTGATGGTATATTATTTCCGTGTAAGGACTATAATGACAGAGCTGGCAACCACCTGAACAACAGCAGCAACAATGCATACGATGCTGTTTTAGGCGACTGGAAATTGCCGACTGGTGACAAAGTATTAAATGCAGAAAGAGTGTATGCAATTAATGTTTCGGAACGTAGATTAAACACTTGGCGCTTGAAAATAAAAATTAAAAAAATCCCTAAAATATTTCAGAGTGTAATAAATCACAGTCCACAGCTCGTGGTCGTGCGGTAGCGTTCTCGCTTCCCGCGCCCGGGTTCCCGGGTTCGATTCCCGGCGGGGTCAGGGATTTCCTCTGCCTCGTGATGACTGGGTGTTGTGTGACGTCCTTAGGTTAGTTAGGTTTAAGTAGTTCTCCAAGTTCTTGGGGACTGATGACCGTAGATGTTAAGTCCCATAGTGCTCAGAGCCATTTGAACCATTTTTTTGTAATAAATCACAAAATTGTTGCCTGTCATAGTTCCAGATTCGGTATGTTGCGGTACACTTTAACTGCGGCGTACTAGGAAGCCATTTCGCAGTGCCACCCTAGCATAGTTATTAAAATACAGACTTGGCAATACGGCGAAGTGCAGTGTAAAACAAAAATTGGGACGTAGTGGCTGTGACACTTGTCACAAACTAGCGAAATGTCCTTGCGTGTATCTGTTCAAACTTTGAAAAAGCAAACTATCGAGCTGCCTATGAAAAGCTTGTACAATATCCACGGTACTTTTGAAAGTGATCTATGTGTACTAGCGATGTGGGGACACTCAAAATCTGCGGAGAGCTTACGGACACGCCTTCGCCGTTCCATAATCACACGATTTTTGTACATGATATATACCGGAACATCTGACTTTCAATAATCTGGCTCGCTGATTTATTTTTAAATTGATTTTATTGGCTTTTCTCTTAAAAGTGTACAGAAATTTACAGAAGTTGTTCAATGATAGTGAAGACAGTTATATCTTTATACAGTTGTTTTATACGCATATAAATGTACAAACGTAAGTAGTTGAAACGTCAGAGATACAAGTCCGCGTCTTGAATATAACGTACTACTAAATGTGCGCAGGGATGTGCGCTTGTCCTAGCCTTATTCGAAAGATTGTCGTAACTTGTCTCTGCGGAAGATTCTTCTGGCCGTACCACGGATTTGTAGGTATGCGTGCGCTGGACTAGAACGAAAGTAAACTCTTCCCTACTGCAGTATTTGCCACTGCTGTTCCACTGCTGGTATGTCCCTTTCCGTGAAATGAAATGTAGGGAAAGTCAGGGTACGGAAGCAGTATAAGTAGCGGTTTCCCTTCTTTGTTGCTGTCTTTTGCAAGGTCATCTGATACTTCGTTGTGCCGAATACCTTAGCGCCGGCACGTGGATTCGACGGGAGAAGGGGGAAGGAGGGCGGATCAGTGTTTAACGTCCTGTCGACGACGGGGGCCTTTCGAGATGGACGCGGATTCGATCGGAGTTTGACTCGCGTCTCTATCTCGCAAGCGCGATTAGTATTAAACAGTGCTAACATGTCACTGGATCAATTAACTTCCACAAAGACGCAGTGTTCCTGTCACAACGTTCTTAACTATATATTTTATAAACTAACATAATGTGTACTGACAGGGCGTAACCAGGCTAATGCCCCACGCTTGATCCATATCTCATCTGCTGGTCAAGTTGTGTAATAGAACGAGATTTTCACTCTGCAGCGGAGTGTGCGCTGATATGAAACTTCCTGGCAGATTAAAACTGTGTGCCCGACCGAGACTCGAACTCGGGACCTTTGCCTTTCGCGGGCAAGTGCTCTACCATCTGAGCTACCGAAGCACGACTCACGCCCGGTCTCACAGCCTGGCAGAAGTAAGGCTGTGAGACCGGGCGTGAGTCGTGCTTCGGTAGCTCAGATGGTAGAGCACTTGCCCGCGAAAGGCAAAGGTCCCGAGTTCGAGTCTCGGTCGGGCACACAGTTTTAATCTGCCAGGAAGTTTCAAGTTGTGTAATAGATTTATCTCTACACTTCAATGTAATGCCTCTTTACTAGCTTTCCGATCTACTGACCTAATCGTCAGTATTCTTCTGTAGCGCCACAGTCAAAAAGCTTCTATCCCGTTGTCTGCAGTGTTTATGGTTCAAGGTTCGCGTATAAGTCTACACTTCAGGAAGATTTCTTAAGAAAATACTTATATTAGATATTAAAAAATTTCTCTCTTTCAGAAAAGCAGTTTTTGCTATTGCAATTCTGAATTTTATACCATCTCTACTTCGCCCATCGTCATTGACGTTGCTTCCCAAACAGTAAAAATCGTCTGCTAGCCTCTTTCTTTTCTCAATTATTGGCTCCCGCTCATGTAACTGCAGTCTCCTTCTTGTACAAGTAGTAAAGAACCTCTCTCACATTGTGTTTTATTCCTTCTTACGAGTATTTCAGCATTTCGAACAGTGTATTCAGGCCAGTATTGTCAAAAGTTTTCTCTGGATTCCCTAGTATTTTTAAAAAATAATTTTCATTATAATGTCGCGGAGATACAATAGCCGCACGTGGCAGAAATTTATTTCGCTCTCAGCTTTCCTTTCAGAACCCCGAAGACAGACGTGTTCTAAATATTCACGGGTCCCGACCAGAATTAATGTGCCTGCCTAGCAGGAGCAGTGTTTGAAAGCTCGCAGAGAGGCGAGGCCAGCGCGGCTGGGTTTGCCTGGCCGGCTAGTGGTGAACGATCAGCACAAAGATAGCGCCCGCCTTCGCTGGGCCCCCACGCTCAATAATGAAACCACTTGTCTGCGTCCACGCACATCCTCGTCTGGAGCTGCCGCGTCTGCCACAGCTGTTCACTAAGTCGTCTTCCCTTTTACTGGCGAACTGACCGTACAGGAACACGCTACAACTTTTCTTTCCACTTGAAACCTTTCCAATCATTGTTTTCTGTTTCGAAACATGTACAGTTCTAACATGAGGTCTTACAGGGGTGTTAGATCTCTCAAGGTCTTTCCGAGCTTCTTTCAAATGGTTCAAATGGCTCTGAGCATTGTGGGACTTAACATCTGAGGTCACCAGTCCCCTAGAACTTAGAACTACTTAAACCTAACTAACCTAAGGACATCACACACATCCATGCCCGAGGCAGGATTCGAACCTGCGATCGTAGCGGTCGCGCGGTTCCAGACTGAGGCGCCTAGAACCGCTCGGCGACACCCCGAGCTTCTTTAATCCACGTCGCGGTGGTCGCCATGGTCCACAGGTAGTGTTTTTTTTTCCGCACTGTGTTCAGGTGTCTAAGAAATATGAGCCTCCTTTTCCACGTAGTCTAAGATCCTTCCCACATTTTGGCAGACTTCTTTGTTGCTCCGAAGTTTCTAGCTGGCTTCAGTCGGGATTGCGGCCATGATTTCTGATACGATAGTCCTTTCTAGTTGTCTAATTTTATTTTAATAGTTAAAAAATGTCGTCGTATGTGTCAAAGGTATTGATATAGGAGCTTTAAATAATGTAACAGTGCATCAGTTACATTTTTCATGCGTTGTACGACGCGTTTCAGGAATTTTATCCCATTTACCCGCACTGCGCGAATTTACTTCACTACTGTATGTGATGTCTGCGCGTATGTTGTTCCACTCCTCTTGACCTGCACTCAAAGACAAAATTAATTAAAGTATTATGTCTCCTTCATTACCGAAAAATTCACGAACAGGCAAATCATGACCCATACTGTTTGCTTTACATTAAATCATGTATTGTTGTCCTGAAGCTCTCGTAGCCCAAACTTCGCCGGAATCCTCGTGTTCAATTCTTGTGTCATAATACACTGATGTACAAAACTTGAGGGAGAAAATTAATTCCGCATGAACTATCATTCCCGAGCAATGTGGTTCAATAAAACTTGGACTATACATAGTAGGAACAGCGGCAGCATAGCACAGACGGCAACTCAAAGACGTACGCATTGAGACGAACAGAAATGACACTTTTGTTCAAAGAAAATAATTACACTGAAGTCAACGTGATTTATGATGGTTCCCTGGATATTTCGAACTGCTGGTCATGGTTCTTAAAAGGGAATGTGACCACTACAATCAGCAATGCACACTCTACAACGTGCTCCCATGGTGGTCACAAGATTTGTAAGGATTTCCACCAGCGCCTGTGACAACCGCTGGGTTGTTGTTGTTGGTGTTGCTGCTGCTTCTGGAGGTGCTGCAGTACGTCTTCCCATCGCATCCCAATACCACAGCTCGTGGTCTAGTGGCTAGCGTTGCTACCTCTGGATCACAGGGTCCCAGGTTCGATTCCCGGCCGAGTTGGGGTTTTTCTCTGCCCGGGCACTGGGTGTTTGTGTCGTCTTCACCATTTCATCGTTATCATTCGTGACGGTGGTTAGCTTGGACTGTGAAAAAAGTTGTACTGTGCAAAAATAAAATTGTACTGTGCAAAAATAAAATTGTACTGTGCAAAAATAAAATTGGACTGTGCAAAAAATTGGGATTCTGTATGGGCACTGATGACCCACAAACCAAACATCATAATCAACATTGCATCCTACACGTATGCGATGGGATTTAAATCGAGGGAACAGGAATACAAGTTCATTCGCCTGATCCTCTCGTTCCAAGGGCGGCTCAACCAGTGCAGTTCGTTGCAGTAGTGCATTGTCATCTGTAAAAATGTGAAGCCGGGGCCAAATGCACCGTTGAGCAGACGCACATGAGAAAGGGGTACAATGGCACAATAACGTTACCGCATGAGCGTACCGTATTCAAAGACTTGAAGGGCAGATGCCGACACAACATAATGCCTCGCCACGCCATAACACCACCAAAACGATCGGTTTCGATTATGATTCTGGGGGCATTGTATCTTGCCAATGACGTACGTAATGCACCCAGGAACATCGTGGAACATCATGTTGGTGGTCCAGGTGTTGGTAGGCATAATGTTGCGTGGGCGTTATCAGTTCCGAATCTTTGAACGCGGTACACTCACCAGTCATGACAATGGGAATATATTTACCGTTAACCAACCAAACCACTCAGATTACAGCCGCTTGCCACGTTGTCAAGAAGAGTGCATGGGGAGACATCTGCCCTCGTAACCACACGTGCGCCAGATTCAAATTTCGGTAGCGTTTGGACACCACCTCGTATTTTCCAGACATACATACTCATGTTCGATATTTTTAATTAACCTACAATTTACCACTGTTGAAATAAAAATGCTTCAAGAACTTGTCAGATACTTCAAGAACTTGTCAGATACAATGTTCCACGGAGGAAAATTTCTCAAGTGCGATATTTTCTAAAGAAAAGGGGACTATTCTTTTACCCTTTAAAAATAAATGAAAGTGTTAAAATAATTATTTCCATATCAGCTTGAAGAAAAATTTGCGTACCTGGCTTTAATAGAGAGCTTAGTCAAAGATGGAGTGGCCCTATATTTATATTTTTCACTGGCGCCCACTTCGGTAAGAAATGACGAGTGTGTTAACATAACATGTCTCTTTAATTGTACTCGTGTTTTCATTATGATCTCCATAACTACCTGTGGCGACAGGTGGTTTCTTTCTTTAGCCCACTGAGATAATAGTAAGGAAAAACTCTCTCAGCGTTCACCCTGGTGCTTGGAATTGGAAAAATAGAAGTGGCAAGTTTTCAGAAAGCTTTGAGAAAGCTTCAACGCACGCAGACGTTTTGCGTCTGAAAAATTTACACCATTTTTTATCTGAATTTAAATTTGTTTCTGTTCATATTTCGCCTCACTTTCCAACGCTCTTCTCAAAAACAAAGAAATCTTTGCCTTAGTGTATCCGAAACTTTACACTTAATCTCACTTCCGGTGATAGAAACGCGACTCAGCGGTGCTGGAGACATTTAAGTACAGTTAGTAATTGTAGGCACATAAAAATTTCAGCACATTATGCACACAGTCCACTGCCATCTTGCTGACTGCAGGTGTGCCCGATAGATCTGTTTTATTTACAGAAAATAGTAGCCAGTAGAAAGAAACGTGACAATAACATTCGTTCTTGCTACCCGCGCCACAATCTGGACTCCAACTGTGCAACAGTGAACAGAGCCTATGATGTCAGTAAATTGAAATTGTCATTGTTAAAATATAATCAGTAGCGTATACTCGTAACAGGACAGAAATTAAATAAAAGTTATTTAAAAAATCAATCAAAGCGTTTTAAATCTTGAATTCATGTAAAGTATAATCGCGGTCTTTATACCAGGTTTAAGTACGCATGGCAGACACACCAAACTACGAAAAACGGTCGGATGGTAACCCTAGTCAGTAGCGCCCAGACGGCAGTTGCAATGCTCGTCAGACCGGAGAGTTGACGGGAGGGGATTCCGGACAACGCCAAGCGAGGAGAGGGAGTGTCCCAAACGTTGCACTGTAGAGAGAATAGCTGCGAGGCCTTAAATTTAACCTTTCGCCTCGCGCGTTGCCTGCAGTTCGGTGCACCAGAGCGCTTGGCAGCTGCCGTGTGGTAATTGTGTGCACGGGGAGGGGCTCCAACGCAAATAGTCGAGCTTCAACTGGCCACTGTCCCGTTCACCAGATTCCCAGCTGAGATAACGGGCTCAGTGTTTGCCAGGTAGTTCCTGATTGCGCCTCCCTGTACTGTGCTGTCGCGTAAACAATTCATTTAGTGGAGTGACAGTTACAGCTGCATCTTTACATACATTTTCACGTCGCAGGGCACTACGGTGGATGGCTGTGGGAACTTTGTACTGATACTAGCCACGCCCATTTCAATACCATTCACGAATGAAGCAAGGAAAAATTGTTGTTCCTCTGCGCTTCCGTACGCCTTGTATCCCCCCCACCCCCAACCCTCAGAGGCGCGGCCCATGTTACAACGAAAAGATATGCAGGGAAGGACAAATAAAAATGGCCTGGGGAGCAGAGTTCCAGCGTACAAAGAAACACAGCGGAGGAAAGGAAATACAGTATTAACGTGACTATAGCAGATGTTGAAAGTGACCACCATTCATCTCTTGGCACTTTCGGTCCCTGGTCAGCAAGTTGCTGAAGGCGCATCCAAGCTGGGCTGCGGGTATTGCTGCAATCTCACCCGAAACTTTCTGCTGCAGTTCTTGAAGATACACCTCGAACTAGAGGGCTCCCCACAGAAAGTAATCGCTCACTGGCATATCAGGTGACATGGGTGCACAGCTAGGGCCGCGACCAGTCTGACCTATGCTAACAGCTCCGTCAGACGTAAAGATTCTGCAAGTGTGCTCCAAGGATTGAATTGGATTATTTGGGGGAAGAGACCAAACAGCGAGGTCATCGGTCTCGTCGGATGAGGGAAGGACGGGGAAGGAAGTCGGCCGTGCCCTTTCAAAGGAACAATCCCGGCATTTGCCTGGAGCGATTTAGGGAAATCACGGTAAACCTGAATCAGGATGGCTGGGCGCGGGATTGAACCGTCGTCTTCCCGAATGCGAGTCCAGTGTGCTCCAAGGTTCGGCCGACTGTATGGGCAGTTGCTCCATTGTGTGTGAAGTAACTGTAGGTCTTTTCCTGCTCCGATAATGCTCTCACAAATTATTTCAAAATATTGGCAAAGTAACGCGCCGAAGTCAGCGTCTGATGAAAGACGGTGGGGGCCAATGATGCGGCGTGCAGACACAGCACACCAAACCCCAACCTTGTGATAATTCACCGGTGTTTTGTGGAAGTTACTCGGATTCTTCACTCCCTGGAATCGGTCAATCTATAATTTGACGTAACCACTTCAGGTGAGACAAGGCTTCATCAGACATAAAGAACAGATCCATGTCCAAGCCAATCATTGTTATCTCAGTGAGCAGCCACGCACAAAACTGGGGGCACTGAAGAGCAGCTGCTGGTTTTAATGCATGAACAACAGACTCGGTAGGGATGCATGTGCAAGTCCAGAAAATATATTCGTTCACGTGGTCGACGTGATATTCCGGTCTTCGGCATTGATTTTGTTAGGGTTTGTAGTTCTTGCAGTGAAATTGTCTCCCACTCTTCTCGTACCTCTCGTTTCAGCTCACATACAGCCTCCGATTGTCTTCCGTTACGATAAACAGGCCTTCCAAGTATCCCCCAGAAGTTTTCCACAGGGTTCAAATCCAGGTTACGTGCAGCCCAGTGTGAGACACTGATATATTTATCTACAAATCACTTTTCTTTTGTTGTAGCGGAAACATGCACAGATGCATTATCTTGTTGAAACACAAGACTTTCGTCCCCTACGTTCTCATTCTTGTAATCCATTCTGTCTTAAGTATCGCATAGTACGTATTAGAGTTCATCTTAGTGTTCATCCAAGTAGTGCGTGATTTACCTTTATTGTAGAAGGCTGCCCAGATTGTAACACTTCCGCCAACATAATTTCTGCTCATTCTTATATGCTGCTCTGTTCTTAGATCATGCCAATCATATTGGAATTCATCCGGACCATCCAACTTAAACTTATTATCAGAAGATCAATTTATTCCATTCTCAAGTCCATGACATATGTCTTTCAGCAAACTTCAATGTAGCCTGTTAATGTCTGGGTATTAGAAAAAGTTCCTGCAGTCGTTTCCTGGATGCAAGACGTTTGCCATTTGGTAAAATTTGTCGTACACGTCTGGCAGTGAACTGTCAACAAGTTGGGAAGAATAACGGTTTGTGGGCCAATGCTATTCGCGAAAGTAACCTTTTCGATGCCTCAGTTAATTATCTATTTTGCTCATATTTTTTATTCTGTTTCTGTTGTGCGCCCAATCTAACGAAATTATAAGTCACTAAATTTGATCGGTTCAACATTTTGGCTATTATGCGAGTTGTGTTACATTTTCTTCCAAGCACCGATTTTTGCTTTGTCATCACATGATGTTTTTTGCGTTGCTATGTCGTAGTCACGGTTTATGTACAAAATACGCGCTGTTACTAATGGTATCTATTTCCTACCTGCAGTAAGGAGACACACACACACACACACACACACACACACACACACACACACACACACACAATCACTCGAGAGAGCCGACTGCTTTTATACCGAGTTCAGTCCTCTACCACCTGAATCGTTGACGCCTTGTTATATACTGGACTAAGACATCAAATGCGATAGAATTTGACCGCCTTTGTCAGTGTACTGGATCTCATATTCCTGCATGCACACCGTGCACAACCGTTAATTTTCTTTTATATATATATATATATATATATATATATATATATATATGTTGTTGTTGTGGTCTTCGGTCCTGAGACTGGTTTGATGCAGCTCTCCATGCTACTCTATCCTGTGCAAGCTTTTTCATCTCCCAGTACCTACTGCAACCTACATGCTTCTGAATCTGCTTAGTGTATTCATCTCTTGGTCTCCCTCTACGATTTTTACCCTCCACGCTGCCCTCCAATACTAAATTGGTGATCCCTTGATGCCTCAGAATATGTCCTACCAACCGATCCCTTCTTCTGGTCAAGTTGTGCCACAAACTTCTCTTCTCCCCAATCCTATTCAATACTTCCTCATTAGTTATGTGATCTACCCATCTAATCTTCAGCATTCTTCTGTAGCACCACATTTCGAAAGCTTCTATTCTCTTCTTGTCCAAACTATTTATTGTCCATGTTTCACTTCCATACATGGCGACACTCCATACAAATACTTTCAGAAATGACTTCCTGACACTTAAATCAATACTGGATGTTAACAAATTTCTCTTCTTCAGAAACGCTTTCCTTGCCATTGCCAGCCTACATTTTATATCCTCTCTACTTCGACCATCATCAGTTATTTTGCTTCCCAAATAGCAAAACTCCTTTACTACTTTAAGTGTCTCATTTCCTAATCTAATTCCGTCAGCATCACCCGACTTAATTCGACTACATTCCATTATCCTTGTTTTGCTTTTGTTGATGTTCATCTTATATCCTCCTTTCAAGACACTGTCCATTCCATTCAACTGCTCTTCCAAGTCCTTTGCTGTCTCTGACAGAATTACAATGTCATCAGCGAACCTCAAAGTTTTTATTTCTTCTCCATGAATTTTAATACCTACTCCGAATTTTTCTTTTGTTTCCTTTACTGCTTGCTCAATATACAGATTGAACAACATCGGGGAGAGGCTACAACCCTGTCTTACTCCCTTCCCAACCACTGCTTCCCTTTCATGTCCCTCGACTCTTATAACTGCCATCTGGTTTCTGTACAAATTGTAAATAGCCTTTCGCTCCCCGTATTTTACCCCTGCCACCTTTAGAATTTGAAGGAGAGTATTCCAGTCAACATTGTCAAAAGCTTTCTCTAAGTCTACAAATGCTAGAAACGTAGGTTTGCCTTTCCTTAATCTTTCTTCTAAGATAAGTCGTAAGGTCAGTATTGCCTCACGTGTTCCAGTGTTTCTACGGAATCCAAACTGATCTTCCCCGAGGTTGGCTTCTACTACTTTTTCCATTCGTCTGTAAAGAATTCGTGTTAGTATTTTGCAGCTGTGACTTATTAAGCTGATAGTTCGGTAATTTTCACATCTGTCAACACCTGCTTTCTTTGGGATTGGAATTATTATATTCTTCTTGAAGTCTGAGGGTATTTCGCCTGTTTCATACATCTTGCTCACCAGATGGTAGAGTTTTCTCAGGACTGGCTCTCCCACGGCCGTCAGTAGTTCCAATGGAATATTGTCTACTCCGGGGGCCTTGTTTAGACTCAGGTCTTTCAGTGCTCTGTCAAACTCTTCACGCAGTATCATATCTCCCATTTCATCTTCATCTACATCCTCTTCCATTTCCATAATATTGTCCTCAAGTACATCGCCCTTGTATAGACCCTCTATATACTCCTTCCACCTTTCTGCTTTCCCTTCTTTGCTTAGAACTGGGTTTCCATCTGAGCTCTTGATATTCATACAAGTCGTTCTCTTATCTCCAAAGGTCTCTTTAATTTTCCTGTAGGCGGTATCTATCTTACCCCTAGTGAGATAGGCCTCTACATCCTTACATTTGTCCTCTAGCCATCCCTGCTTAGCCATTTTGCACTTCCTGTCGATCTCATTTTTGAGACGTTTGTATTCCTTTTTGCCTGCTTCATTTACTGCATTTTTATATTTTCTCCTTTCATCAATTAAATTCAATATTTCTTCTGTTACCCAAGGATTTCTACTAGCCCTCGTCTTTTTACCTACTTGATCCTCTGCTGCCTTCACTACTTCATCCCTCAAAGCTACCCATTCTTCTTCTACTGTATTTATTTCCCCCATTCCTGTCGATTGCTCCCTTATGCTCTCCCTGAATCTCTGTACAACCTCTGGTTCTTTTAGTTTATCCAGGTCCCATCTCCTTAAATTCCCACCTTTTTGCAGTTTCTTCAGTTTTAATCTACAGGTCATAACCAATAGATTGTGGTCAGAGTCCACATCTGCCCCTGGAAATGTCTTACAATTTAAAACCTGGTTCCTAAATCTCTGTCTTACCATTATATAATCTATCTGATACCTTTTAGTATCTCCAGGGTTCTTCCATGTATACAACCTTCTTTCATGATTCTTAAACCAAGTGTTAGTTATGATTATGTTGTGCTCTGTGCAAAATTCTACAAGGCGGCTTCCTCTTTCATTTCTGTCCCCCAATCCATATTCACCTACTATGTTTCCTTCTCTCCCTTTTCCTACACTCGAATTCCAGTCACCCATGACTATTAAATTTTCGTCTCCCTTCACTATCTGAATAATTTCTTTTATTTCATCATACATTTCATCAATTTCTTCGTCATCTGCAGAGCTAGTTGGCATATAAACTTGTATTACTGTAGTAGGTGTGGGCGTCGTATCTATCTTGGCCACAATAATGCGTTCACTATGCTGTTTGTAGTAGCTTACCCGCATTCCTATTTTCCTATTCATTATTAAACCTACTCCTGCGTTACCCCTATTTGATTTTGTGTTTATAACCCTGTAGTCACCTGACCAGAAGTCTTGTTCCTCCTGCCACCGAACTTCACTAATTCCCACTATATCTAACTTCAACCTATCCATTTCCCTTTTTAAATTTTCTAACCTACCTGCCCGATTAAGGGATCTGACATTCCACGCTCCGATCCGTAGAACGCCAGTTTTCTTTCTCCTGATAACGACATCCTCTTGAGTAGTCCCCGCCCGGAGATCCGAATGGGGGACTATTTTACCTCCGGAATATTTTACCCAAGAGGACGCCATCATCATGTAATCATACAGTAAAGCTGCATGCCCTCGGGAAAAATTACGGCTGTAGTTTCCCCTTGCTTTCAGCCGTTCGCAGTACCAGCACAGCAAGGCCGTTTTGGTTATTGTTACAAGGCCAGATCAGTCAACCATCCAGACTGTTGCCCTTGCAACTACTGAAAAGGCTGCTGCCCCTCTTCAGGAACCACACGTTTGTCTGGCCTCTCAACAGATACCCCTCCGTTGTGGTTGCACCTACGGTACGGCTATCTGTATCGCTGAGGCACGCAAGCCTCCCCACCAACGGCAAGGTCCATGGTTCATGGGGAGGATATATATATATATATATATTTATATATATGCCTTTGTACTCATTTTATATGCCTTTGTACTCATTTCCACAATTTTATTGGGCTTATCGAGATATTTATTTCGATAGACTCCTTAACTACGCCCCAGAAACTTTGTTTTTACCATGATAGTAGTCTTCGTCTCATACTTCAATTCATAATTACATTCGAGGCGGTGCTCGGCGACAGCTGATATGCTAGTTTGTTTTAATTAGGCGTGTAGCTGACTGTCCTTGCATGTCTCCTCAACTGTTGTAATAATCTGCACCACAGCTTTCGGAGACCTAGATTGTCTTTAACATTACATAGAATTTTTACTTTTGTTGATGGCTGCTAAATAGATTGGACGCCGCGTTTCCACACAAGTATACCGATCTTTCCGGATATTAGACCAGCATAAGGCAGATGTGCGATTCTTGGCTTCTTTTCGTCTCTGCCTCAACCTCTTTCCCAGGCGTTCTTGATTTAGACTGCAGCGCCCGCTCAGTTTGACGGTCTGAGTACCTACTCCTTCAAAGTGCGTAGTGGGCGGCGGGAATCGAACTCGCAACAGCTATAAATAACGGCACAAGACCAACAGGAGTTTACCGTCTGGTTGGAGTCCAGACAGCGAGTGAGTCCGTGTAACATCAAAGCTCGCAGCACCTGAAAAACACGACTGAGTCAGTCGTCAAAATATTGTGCGAAAATGGAAATGTAAACTCGCCCGAACGCCTGGAAGTACACAATTAATCAATTTGCTTGTTTTAAAGAAATCAGTAGGGAACTGTAGTACAGTGCGTTCGGAAAGTCGCTGTGCAGTAGATTACGGACTACGAAGATAGATTGCATTCGAAGTTCGAAACAAAGTCGGCAAAACTGTTTTTTTCATACATATGCGCTTGTTTTTTAATTCGTTCATACCATTACGTAACATTTAATAGTTTGGTTCAGTTGATGAAAGCTATTGAATACGGTGTGTAGTGTTTAGATGTTCAGCTTGTTTTCATGGTGCTTTTAACTGACGAACGTATTTTTCTTGTTCAGCGTGTTTCTCGACAAGACGATAAATACACGGATTTCGTGCAGAAGGAATTTACTGAAAAATTCCCGAAAACAGCGGTATCTAATCGTAATGCGGTTCGTCGACTTGCTGGAAAATTTCGAGGGACAGGCTCAGTCTTAGATACCGAAGGACTGGGGACCACCTAAATGAAACGAACAGAAGTTGTTGGATTTCTGACTGCAGCAGAGTCCAGCAAAACCATTGCGCAAGTTGGCACAAGAAAAAGACACCTGGCTTGCAACCGTTCACAAAGCGGCGGAGCAAAGATTGAAATGGTTCCCGTATAAAGTGACCGCAGCGAAAGAATTGAAAGAAGCGAATCATGAAAAGAGAATCCGTTACTGCAAATGTTTTACACCTTTTATTTAGAGGAGGAACATTGATATTCTTGATATCGTCTTATGTAGACAAGGCTTGGTTCCATCTCCCTGGTCATGTGAACACACAAAACACACGATTATGGGTCAAACGGAGAATCGTCGTGCTTGAAACGCCACAGCAGGATCAGAAAATTAGATTGTGGGCGGCAGTATACACTATTGGACCCCGTGGTCTAGGGGAGCGTCTTTGATTCATAATCAAAAGTCTTCGGTCTCAGGTTCGAATCCCGCCGCTGCTTAAATTTTGATTACTAATCAGCATTGGCGACCGAAGACTTCCGGCATAAGAAGTCACCCTCATTCTGCCAACGGCCGTGTCAAAGAGGGCCGAGGAGCGGACAGAGCTTCGGGGCACACTCTTGTCCTAGGGGTGGGAAACTTCCCCTAAAAGCGGAAGAATCAGCAATGATCAACGGCATGAGGATTCAGAAGGCAATGGAAACCACTGCATTAAAGACACGTAACGTGTATCCACAGGACATGTGGCCTGCAATTGAAGAAGTGTCATGATGATCTCTCTATTCACAAAAGATTCTGGAATAGTCCGCCAATCGCATCTATGGGAGGGGACTGCCAAGGGGAACGTGACCATGATAAAAAGATTGAATAATCAACGGAAAGAGAACGTTCTACGAGTCAGGGCGTGGAATATCAGAAGCTTCAACGTGGTAGGGAAACTAGAAAATCTGAAAAGGGAATGCAAAGGATCAATCTAGATATAGTAGGGTTGTTCTTACCAGGACAGCAAGCCAACACCGACAACGATGGTTCAGGTATACATGCCGACGTCGCAAGCTGAAGATGAAAAGATACAGAAAGTGTATGAGGATATTGAAAGGGTAATACAGTTTGTAAAGGGGGATGAAAATCTAATAGTCATGGGGGACTGGAATGCAGTTGAAGTAGTAGAAGAAAAGGTTACAGGTGAATATGGCCTTGGGACAAGGGATGAGAGAATAATTGAGTTCTTTAACAAGTTTCAGCTAGTCATAGCGAATACTCTGTTCATGAATCACAAGAGGAGGAGGTATTCTTGGAAAAGGTGGGGTGATACGGGAAGATTTCAGTTACATTACATCATGGTAACACAGATTCCGAGATCAGATACTGGATCGTAGGGTGTACCCAGGAGCAGATATACAGACCACAATGTAGTAGTGATGAAGAGTTGGCTGAAATTTAAGACATTAGTCAGGAAGAATCAATAAGCAAAGATGGGATAGGGGAGCACTAAGGAATGACGAGACACGTTTGAAGTTCTCTAAGGCTATAGATACAGCAATAAGGAATAGCTCAGTAGGCAGTACAGTTGAAGAGGAATCTCTAGAAAGGGCCATCACTGAAGTTGGGATGGAAAACAGGTACAAAGAAGGTAACTGCGAAGAAACCATGGATAACAGAAGAAATACTTCTCTTGATCGATGAAAGGAGGAAGTAGAAAAATGTTTGGGGAAAATCAGGAATAGAGAAATACACTCCTGGAAATTGAAATAAGAACACCGTGAATTCATTGTCCCAGGAAGGGGAAGCTTTATTGACACATTCCTGGGGTCAGATACATCACATGATCACACTGACAGAACCACAGGCACATAGACACAGGCAACAGAGCATGCACAATGTCGGCACTAGTACAGTGTATATCCACCTTTCGCAGCAATGCAGGCTGCTATTCTCCCATGGAGACGATCGTAGAGATGCTGGATGTAGTCCTGTGGAACGACTTGCCATGCCATTTCCACCTGGCGCCTCAGTTGGACCAGCGTTCGTGCTGGACGTGCAGACTGCGTGAGACGACGCTTCATCCAGTCCCAAACATGCTCAATGGGGGACAGATCCGGAGATCTTGCTGGCCAGGGTAGTTGACTTACACCTTCTAGAGCACGTTGGGTGGCACGGGATACATGCGGACGTGCATTGTCCTGTTGGAACAGCAAGTTCCCTTGCCGGTCTAGGAATGGTAGAACGATGGGTTCGATGACGGTTTGGATGTACCGTGCACTATTCAGTGTCCCCTCGACGATCACCAGTGGTGTACGGCCAGTGTAGGAGATCGCTCCCCACACCATGATGCCGGGTGTTGGCCCTGTGTGCCTCGGTCGTATGCAGTCCTGATTGTGGCGCTCACCTGCACGGCGCCAAACACGCATACGACCATCATTGGCACCAAGGCAGAAGCGACTCTCATCGCTGAAGACGACACGTCTCCATTCGTCCCTCCATTCACGCCTGTCGCGACACCACTGGAGGCGGGCTGCACGATGTTGGGGCGTGAGCGGAAGATGGCCTAACGGTGTGCGGGACCGTAGCCCAGCTTCATGGAGACGGTTGCGAATGGTCCTCGCCGATACCCCAGGAGCAACAGTGTCCCTAATTTGCTGGGAAGTGGCGGTGCGGTCCCCTACGGCACTGCGTAGGATCCTACGGTCTTGGCGTGCATCCGTGCGTCGCTGCGGTCCGGTCCCAGGTCGACGGGCACGTGCACCTTCCGCCGACCACTGGCGACAACATCGATGTACTGTGGAGACCTTACGCCCCACGTGTTGAGCAATTCGGCGGTACGTCCACCCGGCCTCCCGCATGCCCACTATACGCCCTCGCTCAAAGTCCGTCAACTGCACATACGGTTCACGTCCACGCTGTCGCGGCATGCTACCAGTGTTAAAGACTGCGATGGAGCTCCGTATGCCACGGCAAACTGGCTGACACTGACGGCGGCGGTGCACAAATGCTGCGCAGCTAGCGCCATTCGACGGCCAACACCGCGGTTCCTGGTGTGTCCGCTGTGCCGTGCGTGTGATCATTGCTTGTACAGCCCTCTCGCAGTGTCCGGAGCAAGTATGGTGGGTCTGACACACCGGTGTCAATGTGTTCTTTTTTCCATTTCCAGGAGTGTACAAGACGCTGAGGAATGAAATAAATAGAAAATGCAGGGAAGCTAAGACGAAATGGCTGCAGGGAAAATGTGAAGACATCGAAAAAGAAATGATTGTCGGAAGGACAACTCAGCACATAGGAAACAGCTTTGGGGGACTTAAGATCAAATAAGGCAGAAGCGATGAATAACATTCCATCACAATTTCTAAAATCATTGAGGAGGTGGCAACAAAACGACTGGATTGATGGTCACGAAGTAGATGAAGTTAAGGAATTCTGATACCTAGGCAGTAAAATAACCAATGACGGACGGAGCAAGGAGGACATCAAAAGCAGAGTAGCAGTGGCAAAAATGGCATTCCTGGCAAACAGAAGTCTACTAATATCAAATATTGGCCCTAATTTGAGGAAGAAATTTCTGAGAATGTACGTCTTGAGTACAGCATTGTATGGTAGTGAAACATGGACCTTGGGAAAATCGGAACACAACAGAATCGAAGCATTGGAGATGTGGTGTTACAAACGAATGCTGAAAATTAGGTGGACTGATAAGGTAAGGAATTAGAAGGTTCTGTGCAGAATCGAAGAGGAAAGGAACATGTGGAAAACACTGATAAGGAGAAGGGATAGGATGGTAGGACATCTGTCATGACATGAGGGAATGAATTCCATGGTACTAGAGGGAGCTGTAGCGGGCAAAAACTGTAGAGGAAGACAGAGATTGGAATACATCCAGCAAATAAATAAGGGCGTATGTTGCAAGTGCTACTCTGAGATGAAGAGGTTAGCCCAGGAGAGGAATTCGTGGCGGGCCGCATCAAACCAGACAGAAGACTGATGACAAAAAGATAGTTTTTGAAGAACGATTTTATTGGCCAGCTAAAAGAAGACGAAATCAACTACTCATGGTTTCAACAAGATGGCGCTACTTCGCATACAGGTAACAACACTATCCGTCCTCTGGAAGGTTTTTTTTTTCCTTAAGGATACATGTCATCTCAAAAAACCTATAGCCTCCTCGCTCATTGGACCATTCTCCACCGGTCGTTTTCTTCGTGCCGCAATCGCTCACGACGCTTTGTGACTTAAAAACCGAAACAACTGCGTACGTGAGAATCATCTCACAATCAGATCTGGAAAATATGTTTTCCAGTAAAATTAAGCAGGTTCAGGCTTGCAGACTTTTATAGCCTCCCGTGGACGTCATTCCAACGTATGTTGCAACTGTGCAGCAACTTTGCGAACACCCTGTACTAGTACATATGTCACGAGGAGTGAATATGTATGCTTAGTAACTTACTTCCCTGAAACTTACTTCCCTGAAACTTACTTCCCTGAAACTTACTTCCCTGAAACTTACTTCCCTGAAACTTACTTCCCTGAAACTTACTTCCCTGAAACTTACTTCCCTGAAACTTACTTCCCTGAAACTTACTTCCCTGAAAATGAAGAAAGATTGACTATATGGTACCAAGAAATATAAAACAAAAATTTCATCAATAGAAATATTTCGTTGTTTTATAGATAGCTGATTTGTTGCATGTGATGGCTCAAAATTCAATGTTTTTAGGGGGACATTTTCACTTCGGCATAATATAAAGCCATTTTTGAATGCTTCCGTGTCAAAATTTGTTAAAACAGAGATCTGTTACATTATCAAGTGCAGTACAAAGACGTTGCGATTCTCTCTCTCTTAAGTAAAACAGGCAGCATATGATTTGTGACAGTTGTCACGAACAAGCGAAATGCCCTTGCATTTGTGTCTTCAAAGATTTTAGCAAAGTTCATTCCAAACATGGACTGCAAATTATTAAGAGGCGTATGAAATGCGTGTACAAAATACACGATGTTTTGTAGCGGACTCTGTAGAGCACTTTATTGACAACCTTACGTCGCACCCTGCTGAGCTGACACACGGAGTCACTGCATAGTCATGGAAAAAAAGTATTCATACGCTGTTATTAGAACCAAAGATCACAACTAGAGATGTTATCTGGTAAACTAATCTGTACATACAAATGGATTAACTAAATTAGCCCTCTGCAAAAAGTAAGTAATAGTTGTGTACCAGCTGGCTTCACAAAGTGGGGAAAAAAGTCTTCATACATACGAAAAAAAGTTAGTGTACATAAATATAATGACAATAGTTTGTAAACATTGTATCACTTCTGTTAACCTCTCTGGCATTGAATGAACCAGGTTTTTTTCTAATCGCTGAGGTAATATTTCGCCATTGTTGTTGTAGATATTGTTTCAGAGCAGTCTTGTGTTTCATGTTTTCTGACCATGCTTGAAAGCATTCTCGAAAGACGTTCACTTGAATTAAGGTCTGCGCTCAGTGCTAGAATATGGGGACTATGGTACAACTACTACAGACGAACAATTTCCGCTGTAAACTTAGGACCATTGTCTCGTTGAAAATAGTCATTTGTGCATAAACCCAAGCTATAACTTTTTTGCAGATTTTCCTTCAGGAACTTTAAATGCTGAAATGCATTCATATTACTCCCAACAAACCAAGTTGCTCAACAACAGATGCAGCCATGCATATCCATACCATAATTCCTCCATCACTTGGTTAGACACTGGACTCGCATTCGGGAGGACGACGGTTCAAGCCCGCGTCCGACCATCCTGATTTAGGTTTTCCGTGATTTCCCTCAATCGCTCCCAGCCAAATGCCGGGATGGATCCTTTCAAAGGGCATGGCCGACTTCCTTCCACATCCTTCCCTAATCCGATGAGACCGATGACCTTGCTGTCTGGTCTCCTTCCCCAAACAACCTAACCCCTCCATCACTGTGAAGGAGTTCGGGATCCAGCTCAGTATTATCCGTCTTCGTCTCAACACCAAAATTCTGCCATCATTTACAACTATGTTAAATTTGCTTTCATTTGTCAACAGTACCATGTCCCTGAAACTTGTGTCCTTGTCTTTATGCTCTCCATTTTTTGTTCTTCTTACTTACGTATGGTTTTCGTCAAGGCACCCTAGTTCCATAATTTGCATTACTTAAGCCCTTGCTGTAATTTCCTTCCCGAAATGGTCGTTAACGTGCGCAGAGAACGCAGAGGCTGCCGATTTAGAATCTTTTCTGATCATACTTATTAACGTATTTCGTTATTTACCGTAGCATCTGTGGTCGACATCTTCTCTCGCTATTAATGAACGTATTTCTTTCTCTAAACGCACAGTTACCGGGCTTCTTTCAATAGTATCAGCTATTTGTGACAATGATTTTTCTATTTCATGTAGGGTGATAACTATTTGCCTTACCCTTAGGGTCGTTTCCTTCTCATTGCGGCCTATTTTGCTGTTGCACGGCATTGTCCGCGATCAGCTTGCTGCTGAAGGCGTTCCTTGCAGCAAGCTGTTCGTTAGTCGTTTCTGTGTTGTCATTTCTAGTAGCGTGAGAGTACTTTTTTCCCCACTCTGTGAAACCAATTGGTACAGAATTTTTATTTACTTTTTAAAGAAGGCTAATTTAGTTGATCCTTTTTGTGTACACAGATTAGGAAGGAAACCCCCTTACTGCTAGTTTACTAAATAAGATCTGTGGTTGTGATTTTCAGTTCCAATAAATAAAATTATTCTACATTAGCAAAGGTGTATGAATACTTTTTTCCATAACTATTCCATTAAAAATTCCAATCTACGCAGCTGAATGCTCACGGCACAGATATTCCTACTCTGTCGTGAATACGAACATTACACTACTGCTATGATAATTATTATCTTTGGTGAACAGCTTTTCTTGGTTTACGTTCTCGGTAATTTCCAAGAATGATTGCCTATCGAAGTCGCGGGTTCCAAACGATACATAACGAATGCGCGATCGTAAATCGATCATGTGACTGGTGACGGGCGTTATGAATGTGTTTACGGTGGTCGCTACAACGACAAAAGAAGAGCGTTGCAAAGGAGACGACTTACCTTACTTGTCGTCGGTGTTGTTTTCATGTGAAAGTCCATTACGCTGGTCTATATGGATAATTTGGAAGAGTCGAGTCATGTATTCTTCCTGATACACGTTCATTTTCCGCATTGTCCGCAATGAAATTGTAAACGGTATTTCAGCATCGAACCTGTTCTTACGAAGTTTTACACACTTCGCACCACCAGAGTCTACACAGTCCCTTCTTTCCTCGTCCGGTAGTACTCCACATTTGCAGCAAAAAGTCGAACAATTTTCTACGCTGAATAAACATGGAATTAGATTTTTCCATGTGAGAGAATTCGCCGAAGAAACGTCAAGAACACCAGACATCCAACTCACTAACGACATAAATTGTCTCTGATTCCCTAGCAAATAATTTGCGGAGGTGTTTAATTTAGACCAATTAAGGGAACGACAGAAAACAGATAAAAATGACGATCACAAATAATTGATCACAACGCCCGCCACCAGAGTCGTATGTTCGATTTACGATCGCATGTTCGATATGTATCGTTTGGACCCCGCGATTTCGATAAGCAATTATTCTTGGAAATCACCACATTCTCAGAGTGCGAAAAACAAACGATGTAGTTCCGAGGTCAAGACGCGTTTGCGCCGAAGTAGGGCATGTCTTCGGGAGATGAGGGTCAGCTGAGCAAAGAAAGAGCAACAAGCACCGAAAGACAGCGGACTTCGGCGCAGGGGCGTGGCCGCGGCTGGCTGAAGCGGACGCTGGTGTGCGTGCGGGCCAGGATCATCGCGTGGAGGCGGCCGCCCACCACAGTCAAGGTTTGTCCCGGTTTCAGTGCGCGCACACACCCACCCACCGCTTTCACACTCTGTTACGCGTTAGCGATGTAGACCGGGCAGACCTTCTGCGAATACATTGATTGTCCTTATTTCAATCGATAGATAATGGCAGCTCTGATTGTAACATGTGTTCCGAGAGAGAGAGAGAGAGAGAGAGAGAGAGAGAGAGAGAGCACGTGCGTGTGTGCGTGTTAGTATCACTTGATTTCTAAAAAAAGAGTTCCAGTACTGTAACTCGTGGGGCGGGCGAGCATTGTTGGGTTTTAATTTAGACTTCTTAAGATCTTATTTTAACGCTTTTCTGTGCGTTTAAAAGTGTGAATACAGGTTTTGTTACGGTTCTGATTTGTTTTCATCGTATCACTGCGTACCGTCACAAATAGAGGAGAGAAGAGAGAGTCGGTCTTCATTGTCCAGTTCTTTTCAGGAAGCATCAGACAACAGCTAATATAATTTAAAAGATTGTTCCGCTAAAGGAAAGCGGGAGACGACTTGGTGTTAGTTTCATCAACAATGTTTTCCACCGCCCGTGTATGTGTGTGTGTGTGTGTGTGTGTGTGTGTGTGTGTGTGTGTGTGTGTGTGTGTGTGTGTGTGCATGCGCGCGCGATAAACATTGAAAAACGTGAAGAGTGGAAATGGAAAAGCTTCTAAGTACCAAATCTAACATTTATCAGGAGAATTAAAAAAAAGTATCTCTTGTACATAACTTGTGTGCAGACAATTGAGAAGGTATTCTGAAACCGCAGAGTGGAAATGGAAAAGCTTCTAAGTACCAAATCTAACATTTATCAGGAGAATTAAGAAAAAAGTATCTCTTGTACATAACTTGTGTGCAGACAATTGAGAAGGTATTCTGAAACCGCAGAATTATGCCATCCGCCTCACCACTACACATAAAAGGGACAAACTAGAAAATAAATAATTTATTGAGAACGCCGTAAGTGCCATACCAGGAAACTGACTCTGAGAGACAGTAAGGAAGTTTTTGTTTCACTAGTCATTAATACAGTTGCACTATGTTTCATTTGCGGCAATACAAGTCAGAAATATAGCCATAATAATTTTAGTAGTAATAATGTAGTAAAGGCAAATTAGTTTCTTTCAATTTTGTTTGCGCCAGAATAACAAAAATTAAAGGAAAAAATATCATTTACTTCTTTCTTACAAAATTCCATTCTTGGGATCAGAAGTTATAAAGTTCACAGTCCAACTTCCTGTGCTGTTGAGAAAGAAATGGGCATCGTCCACAGGTCTTCCTGTATTTCAACTTATAAATATGACTGATCTCTCAGAAAAAGTACAGCATGGGATACATCTGACATTTTCTGTCCTGTTTTACGTTCACATTCCTCGATTTTTAAGTTTCACGGTAAGAATGATTAGCACGTTACTTTAAACTGAGGGCAACCGCAGTCAAATTTCCACATTTTGAATGAAATGATCCACACTGGCTATAGAATATGCCAGTAAAAATCATGACCGATTTTGCGCCAGTTAAAGACGCATCCTTGGGTGATCTGTAAAAAAATTAATAAATTTTTTATAACGATTTCTTAACACTTGTCTGAAGAATATACTGAAAAATAGTATCATACAGGAATGCTTGAATTGTACTCACAGAGATTCTGTGTAACAAGTTACAGAGGAAAGGTAATTAGAGACTTTCCCCATCATTCACGCATGCTGTAAATACACAAGTATTAAAAACGGTAGTCCATACTAAAAATGGAGGCAGCTGAACTATAGAAGGAAAAAAAAACTGGAAAAAACCAAGCGGGCCTACCAAAACCACAGACTAGTAACGGAGCTAGACAATTTTAATGTAAGAACCCAATAAATGCCACTAGCATTCACTTTTCTAGAGATCACTTGAGGATGGCCGGCCGGGGTGGCCGAGCGGTCCTAGGTGCTTCAGTCTGGAACCGCGCGACTGCTACGGTCGCAGGTTCGAATCCTGCCTCGGGCATGGATGTGTGTGATATCCTTATGTTAGTTAGTTAGGTTTAAGTAGTTCCAAGTTCTAGGGGACTGATGACCTCAAATGTTAAGTCCCATAGTGCCCAGAGCCATTTGATCCAACTTGAGGATGCGTTTTCAATTGACGGGAAACCAGTTTTCATTTTTTAATAAAAATATTTTACAGCCAGTGCGGATCATTCCATTCAAAATGTAAGAAATTTAACGTAGCTATTTGAGATGAATCGGTACTAGACACTTCAACCGTACTGCATTAGGAAATCTTACACGCCTGCATTGACCACAATCCTTCAGCAGCAGTCACAGTACCAAAGAAGCCAGCTGGATGCATTTGAATTACCTGGAATTGATTCGTAGCTTTAGCTGACCCAACAATCTTGCGTATATCTTGCGGAACCGAATGCCTTGGTTACCTTTATTCGTTTCTTTATAATTGCAAAATCTGTGCCGCAGCTCAAATTGCAAAATATCTGTCGCAGCTCAGTAAGCTGTGCCTACTCACCCAAATCTTGTGTGTTGTCTCTTCAGACGATCCACGTCTAAATGGAGGAGACTGACGCATGACACTCAGCTCGTTTCGGAAGTATTGGTTGACACAAGATGGTTCAAATGGCTCTGAGCACTATGGGACTTAACATCTGAGGTCACCAGTCCCCTAGAACTTAGGACTACTTAAACCTAACTGACCTAGGGACATCACACACATACATTCCCGAGGCAGGATTCGAACCTGTGACCGTAGCGCCTAGAACCGCTCGGCACAAAGACCATACACATTTATCCGTGGTTTGTCATTTGGAATTGATCTAGGGACGTGGAACAGTGGTCCGAGATGACAATAACAATGAAAACGTATTTTTGAAAATATACCAAATAAGAATGTTTCCCATTTCCACTCTCCATATGATACTGATTTGCCCCTCATATAGGAACGCGTCAGTTGTTAGTCGCGTCGGAATATCATCTACAATGAAAACGTAAATATTATTTATTACTCTTAAAAATGTAGGCTGGAACTACAAGCCCAGTAATTGTTTCTGAAAAGATTACACGATCTAGGAGCACACAAATGAACCAGCAAGTAAAATTGGACTATGCAGCACATGTGTAGAAAACGTTGCAATGAAAGATTAGTTCGTCTCAACGTAACTGTTTTCCCGATGAATATAGGAATGGCCAACAACAGTACACAACGGAAGAGCCGAGTACACCGTAAGTGCACTTCACTCACGATCTATAACTACGCAAAATATTGAAAAGAAATAAACTGTAGCTACATCATCAATGAAACATAGTATAAATAAATTGCTTCCTTCTCATTTCAGTACATTTTCATTGTAAGTACCACAAAATCGGTAATGTCAGTCTCTCTCTCTCTCTCTCTCTCTCTCTCTCTCTCTCTCTCTCTCTCTCTCTCTCTCTCCCCCCCCCTCCCCCCTCCCCCTCCCCCTCCCTCCCACCCCCCCCCCACCCCCCCACACACACACACACACACACACACACACACACAATCGAGGTGGCGTTCGGGAGAACGGCGTTTCTGGCCAATTGAACCTACGTATACCGGACGTAGTCTTTGACCCGTGATGTAATAATGAAAGTGACGTAGTAAATGCCCAGACAGAGAACAAAACACTGACAATATTTATTTTGTGTCAGTTGTATTTTGAAGTGTATATTGTGGTGCGATGTTCATCTGTAGCGTAGCTTGTAGTCTTCACGTTGGAAGGTGGCAGATGGCGCTAATGAAAGGCGTATCATCGGAAAAGCTGGAATTCTTGTTATGGCGCGTATTTTACTCGTCAGCGGTTTGTGTGAGGCAGTTTGATAACGTGGGTATAACCAGACGGACTGTATCGGCAGTTTCATTATTCTGACGATTGAAATCCCCCCCGGCCAGCAAATCCAGATTTAGATTTTCTGAACTTACCCCAAATTGCTTAAGGCAAATGCCGTTATTATTACTTCGGGAGGGGGGGGGGGGGGGGAGTTGAGAATCACTGGATTAGAATTATATGCAGAGCACACGGCTGTTACGGCGTTCATTCTATGTCCATTTTCCAGATGCCTCCATTTGCTGTATGGGACAGGATACTCTTCGCAAGAACGTCCTCTCTCTTTCCGTTTCGAGATGAAACAAAGGAAAAATTGCTGACTTCAGTGCCTATGCACCTTTTGTAATTGCTATCACGGTTAGTGAAATGTATGGTCCAGACAATAAAATCATTTTTCGTCTGTTCCATTGTAGAATGTGACCATTTGCAAGGGTCACGTCTCTCCACCAGTGTGGAGTGACTGCATGAGTGATTCCGCCCTATTAAGTAAACTGTCCGGTGAAAAAGTATAGCGGCACTTTTGCATTCCGTAGACATATTTCAGTTCAACATCTCCACGGCTGCAGTAGATTTAAAAGCCACTTTCTCGACTACTGGCTATCTTCTCCCTGAACGAAATTAGTGAAGTAGTGTATCCCTTTCGGCTCCACTTAAGTTGGCTGTTGCGCTTAACTAGGTTAAATACTGGAAAGTCGTACCAAATCGCAATACTACTGCAACAACTAAAACCTTTAACGTCTCTTACTTGACGGGAGTGAGAAGAAATGCGTTAATGCATTCTTCTACTTCATGCATTGCATCTTTGTTTCTTTTGTTGCGTCGGAATCCGTTGTAATAATACAGCACAGAGAGAACGGGAGAGAGGAGCATTTATCCAACTTTCTTCCTCTGTGAAACTACCGTCATTGTATTTTGCTGCATGTCTATGGCCTGTTGTCCGCTGTACACAAGTTACGCATACTTCGGCTACTTAAATTGACGGCCTCATATACTGTCCAATACGTCCACCATGCCTGTGTCAGTATTGGAAAGAAGGTAGTACTGAAATTTGTCGCCGAATCGTTGACAGAACTAACCCAAAACTACATTGTTCGTTACCAGTGCATGATATCTGGCTAACGATAAGGTTGGTTGACTACTGTTCTTAGCTCCATTAACACCTTACTGAAGTTCATGACATTCGAGCCAGCTCTCTTTGGGCCTCAGTTAATCCCAAGCTTCTTCCGTTCTGTGCGTATCTCCATGCCTGCGACACCACCATCCTCAAGTACATGTCGCCGGCCATATTGGCCCATAGTGCTCAGAGCCATTTGAACCAAGTACATGTCACGTGTTCCCACCCAACTTTCCCCCTTAGTTCCTGACATACTACGCTCGGAATGTTACCTTTGATCGAGACCCTATTTATCATTTTCCCGTGAACTAACTACTACTGTACCCCCTGATCGTAAATGGGGCAGTATTGTATTTCTGTGAAGTTCAGTTCAAAACTGTTCAAATGGCTCTGAGCACTATGGGACATAACTTCTCAGGTTATCAGTCCCCCAGAACTTAAAACTACTTAAACCTAGCTAACCTAAGGACATCACACACATCCATGCCCGAGGCAGGATTCGAACCTGCGACCGTAGCGGTCGCGCGGCTCCAGACTGAAGCGCCTGGAACCGCTTGGCCACTCCGGCCGCCTGTGAAATTAAGTCATCGGCTAAAAGCCTCCGTGTAATTAAAAGTGAAGTTTCTCCCCTTTCTTGTTGATACAAGTTTCCACTAATTTTTGAGTGCACATTGCTTTTGATGATCGCTGATTTCTTCCTCAGTCATGGAAAATAGTTTTACCCGAAAGGGTGCCCTAAAACGTTTCGTGTTCCACTTATTTAGCTGCACGCAGGTGGATAGACTTCTGACATCTGAAACAGTTAAAGTCATTAGACGCTCGTCACGTATTAACAACGTGCTAATTGAAACTTCCTGGCAGATTAAAACTGTGTGCCCGACCGAGACTCGAACTCGGGACCTTTGCCTTTCGCGGGCAAGTGCTCTACCATCTGAGCTACCGAAGCACGACTCACGCCCGGTACTCACAGCTTTACTTCTGCCAGTATCTCTTGGTAGAGCACTTGCCCGCGAAAGGCAAAGGTCCCGAGTTCGAGTCTCGGTCGGGCACACAGTTTTAATCTGCCAGGAAGTTTCATATCAGCGCACACTCCGCTGCAGGGTGAAAAACTCATTCTGGAAACGTGCTAATTGTTGCGAGATTGCAGTTGGCTTGGAAAAGGATTGTGGGAGTCATCGCCATTTACCTAATGATCGCTAGTTATTACACATAAAGACGTTAGCTAAGTCTCTTGTGTTAAGAAACATTGCAGCAATCTATCATGACGCGCTTAGCGACGAAAATTACGTACGCTAACGCCAGGCGTCCGTCTTTGCGACAGCTTTAACGCGTATAAAACATGGCCGAACCAAAACAAACACGAGTGCGGCTGCTGCGCCATTTACCAAGCTGGCTGATTTATGAAGGCTTGAAACTTCGCCAACTGCAGCCCCGTCCCTATCGTTCCGACACACACCGCGAAATCTGTATTAATCGCTGTAGTGACAGGGCGCACAGAACTGTGAAACGTAAATGATACATATTGGGAGAATTATTGGCGCCGCGCAATGTAGGAAAGCAAGTTTGCACTTCCATGAGCGACGAAAAAACCTGTGTTACATCTCTCTTAGTTTTACTGCCACGGGACTACGTATTTTCTTCACGTAAAATGCCATTTTGACTGAAATTTAATTCAACCTTGTATTCAAGCTATCAAAACTCTGTAACGTCGAGCTGTTGCTGACACTATCTTACAGTCCTCTTCTTCTTCTTCTTCTTCTTATTTTTCCTCTTCTTCGCCTTCACCTGCCCCATCGTCTTTTCCCTCTCCTCCTCCTCGTCCTCCCCCATTCTGTTTGTTCTCCTGCTCCTCCTTACGCTTTCTGCTCCCTCCTCACCACTACCACACTATCACACCATCAATTTACTGTCGTTTCAAAGGTTTTTGGTTTTCGTGTAAGGTGTATAGTAGTATCTTGTCCTCGAAGCTGCAACAGCAGGTTAACTCCAAAATTATACACTCCTGGAAATGGAAAAAAGAACACATTGACACCGGTGTGTCAGACCCACCATACTTGCTCCGGACACTGCGAGAGGGCTGTACAAGCAATGATCACACGCACGGCACAGCGGACACACCAGGAACCGCGGTGTTGGCCGTCGAATGGCGCTAGCTGCGCAGCATTTGTGCACCGCCGCCGTCAGTGTCAGCCAGTTTGCCGTGGCATACGGAGCTCCATCGCAGTCTTTAACACTGGTAGCATGCCGCGACAGCATGGACGTGAACCGTATGTGCAGTTGACGGACTTTGAGCGAGGGCGTATAGTGGGCATGCGGGAGGCCGGGTGGACGTACCGCCGAATTGCTCAACACGTGGGGCGTGAGGTCTCCACTGTACATCGATGTTGTCGCCAGTGGTCGGCGGAAGGTGCACGTGCCCGTCGACCTGGGACCGGACCGCAGCGACGCACGGATGCACGCCAAGACCGTAGGATCCTACGCAGTGCCGTAGGGGACCGCACCGCCACTTCCCAGCAAATTACGGACACTGTTGCTCCTGGGGTATCGGCGAGGACCATTCGCAACCGTCTCCATGAAGCTGGGCTACGGTCCCGCACACCGTTAGGCCGTCTTCCGCTCACGCCCCAACATCGTGCAGCCCGCCTCCAGTGGTGTCGCGACAGGCGTGAATGGAGGGACGAATGGAGACGTGTCGTCTTCAGCGATGAGAGTCGCTTCTGCCTTGGTGCCAATGACGGTCGTATGCGTGTTTGGCGCCGTGCAGGTGAGCGCCACAATCAAGACTGCATACGACCGAGGCACACAGGGCCAACACCCGGCATCATGGTGTGGGGAGCGATCTCCTACACTGGCCGTACACCACTGGTGATCGTCGAGGAGACACTGAATAGTGCACGGTACATCCAAACCGTCATCGAACCCATCGTTCTACCATTCCTAGACCGGCAAGGGAACTTGCTGTTCCAACAGGACAATGCACGTCCGCATGTATCCCGTGCCACCCAACGTGCTCTAGAAGGTGTAAGTCAACTACCCTGGCCAGCAAGATCTCCGGATCTGTCCCCCATTGAGCATGTTTGGGACTGGATGAAGCGTCGTCTCACGCGGTCTACACGTCCAGCACGAACGCTGGTCCAACTGAGGCGCCAGGTGGAAATGGCATGGCAAGCCGTTCCACAGGACTACATCCAGCATCTCTACGATCGTCTCCATGGGAGAATAGCAGCCTGCATTGCTGCGAAAGGTGGATATACACTGTACTAGTGCCGACATTGTGCATGCTCTGTTGCCTGTGCCTATGTGCCTGTGGTTCTGTCAGTGTGATCATGTGATGTATCTGACCCCAGGAATGTGTCAATAAAGTTTCCCCTTCCTGGGACAATGAATTCACGGTGTTCTTATTTCAATTTCCAGGAGTGTATATCGAAACGGCCACGACACTGTTGACTACGAAGTTTTAAGGAAGCGCTTTTGCCGGCCGTGGTGGCCGAGCGGTTCTAGGCGATACAGTCTGGAACCGCGCGACCGGTACGGTCGCAGGTTCGAATCCTGCCTCGGGCATGGATGTGTGTGATGTCCTTAGGTTAGTTAGGTTTAAGTAGTTCTAAGTTCTAGGGGACTGATGACCTCAGAAGTTAAGTCCCATAGTGCTCAGAGCCATTTGAACCATTTTTGAAGCGCTTTTCCAAGTATGAATTAATATGCAATGTGGTTGCCATAGGCAAAACGCGAAGCTTAATTTGATGTGCTGTTAAATTACTGCAGGCTCTGGAGCCCAGTGGAGTAACAGACAAAAAAATTAATTAATGCGAATAGTAGATGAATTTTAGACTAAGCAAGACTCCGATGGGAAAAACTCTTAAACATGGCAAACACGTTTTTAACAAGGCTATGAAGGCGTTCACTTATGCAAAATTTCTTCAACTGGAGACCGGGTGTTAAATGTTATTTACGTGGCTTCAAGTTTCTGCGTACGATTGTTTATTCACACAACATTTCGTAACATCATGGGTCCGGTTGACAATTAGGTGATCACCGGCTTCGTCTTGGTGGTTGAACTATACATACTGATCCTCTTCTCCCTTCAGAAAAAAAAGCTTCTTTTGCAAATTGCTGTTTCTGTGGAAACACATCAACGATACCACCAAATTTGACAACCATATCTGTTCCGAAAATTTTCATTGCTTTCATCCGAGATGTATCTTTGCATGATATTGGTGTGGTCCTCACTCCGAAGTCTGGTTTGATGCATCTCTACATGCTGCTCTATCCTGTGCAAGCCTCTACATCTCCGAATAATTACTGCAACCTTTATCCTTCTGAATATGCATACTGTCTCCAGTTCTTGATCTTCCTCTACAATTTTTACGCCTCCACTTCCCTCCAATAATAAATTGGCGATCCTTTGCTGTCTCAGAACATGTCCTATCAACCGATTCTTTTAGCCAAGCTGTCCCACAAATTTCTCTTCTCTTCACTTCTACTCAGTACCTCCCCATTAGTATACCGATCTAATCTTCAGGATTCTTCTATAGCACCATACATCAAAAGCTTATGTTTTCTTCGTTCTGAACTGTTTATCGTCCACCTTTCACTTCACTACCATTTATGCCCCAGACAAATATTTTCAGAAAAGATTTTCTAACACTTGAATCTATATTCGACGTTAACGTTTTTCTCTTCATCAGAAACGCTTTTCTTGCCATTATCTTTCTATATTTTATCTCCTCTGTACATCGGCCATCACCACTTATTTTACTGCCCAAGTATCAAAATGGATCTACTAAATTTAGAGTCTAATTTCCTAATTTAATTGTCTAAGCATAGCCTGGTGTAATTCAACTACGTACCTACACCCTTGTTTTGCATTCGTTGATTTTCATCTTATATCCTCCTCTCAAGACTCTGTCCATTCCATTCAACTTCTTTTGCAAATCATTTGCTCCTTCGAATTACAATGTCATCGGCAAACGTCAAAGCTTTTATTTCTTCTCCCTAAATTGTAATTCCTGCTCCAAATTTTTCCTTGGTTTCCTTCACTGTTTGCTCAATGTTCACACTGAATAACATCGGCGATAGGCTACAACCCTGTCTCACTCTCTTCTCAAACACTGGTTCCCTTTCGTGCCCCTCAACTCCTATAACTCCAGTCTGGTTTCTGTAGAGGTTGTAAATAGCCTTTCGCTTCCTGTGGTTTACTCCTGCTGCCTTCAGAATTTCAAAGGCAGTATTCCACTGAATATTGTGAAAAGTTTTCTGTAGATCTACAAATGCTAAAACGTAAGTTTGCCATTCCTTAAGCTATCTTCTGAGAGTTCGTATGGCCAGTATTGCTTCACATGTTCCTTTATTTCTCCGTAATCCAAACCGATCTTCACCGGTGTCGGCTTCTTCCAGTTTTTCCTTTCTTTATTGTACACGGCTCGTATTTTATTTGTTGAATCAACCGGGAACACCCACCTCTACTTCAGTAAAAGCATATAACGGTTACTGTATCAACACTTGCTGTTTACAGGTGTAAACAGAATGAGATCCCAATCCCGAACAATTTTTTGTCCTGTGAAATTCACGCATTAACGTCTTTTACACCCTCTGGGTGGCCAAGCATGAATTCACAGGTCTAGAGAAACACTTCGAGAGAAACCAAAACGGCTGACATGCCTGTTGCGTTATGTCGGCAATATTATCGACTCACCTCGCTGAAACGAATTAGTGGAATACGAAATACAGTGAGACGACAGAAATCGCGGATTGCTTCCTAATATCGTGTCGGACCTCGTAGTCCAGCAACTCGACGTGGTATGAACTCAACAAGTAGTTGGAAGTCCCATGCAGAACTATATAACCATGCTGCCTCTGCAGCCGTCCGTAGTTGCGAATCCGCTGTCGCTGCAGGATTTTGTGCACGATTATGTGCGATAAATGTTCCATGGGATCCATGTCGGGCGTTCTGGGTGACCAAATCATTAGCTCTAATTATCCAGAATGTTCTTCAAACAGGTTGCGAACAATTATGGCTCGGTAACGTGGCGCATTGTCATCCATGCAAGGTCCATCGTTCTAAAGGAACGTGAAATGCATGAATGGCTGCAAATGGTCTTCAGGTAGGCTGATATAACAATTTCTAGTCAATGACCGGTTCGGTAGGACAAGAGGACCCAGTCTATTCCATGACAACATAGCCCGCACCATTACGGAGCCACCACCAGATTGCACAGTGCTTTGTTGACAACTTGGGTCGGTGGTTCGTGCAGTCTATGTCACGCTCTAGCCCTACCAGCAGCTTTACCAACTGAAATTGGACCTCATCTGTCCAGACCACGGTTTTCCAGTCTCTAGGGTCCAACCGACGGGCACCTGCCCAGGAGAGGCGCTGCAGTCTGTGTCGTGCTATAGCAAAGGCAGTCGCATTTGTCTTCTGCTGCCGTAGCCCATTAACGCCAAATTTCGCCGCACTGTCCTAACGCATACGTTTGTCGTACGTCCCACGATGGTTTCTGCTGTTATTTCACGCAGTGTTGCTTCCCGTGCGATCGTGATCACATCGGAAACGTTTTCTTGTTAATCACGTGACTACAAATGACAGCTCTATCAATGTACAACCCTTTAATATCTTGTGTTCGCGGTACTACCGCCCTATGTATATGTGCATATCGCTTGTTGTGGTTGTGGTCTTCACTCCAGAGACTGATTTGATGCAGTTCTCCATGCTACTCTATCCTGTGCAAGCTTCTTCATCTCCCAATACCTACTGCAACCTACATCCTTCTGAATCTGTTTACTGTATTCATCTCTTGCTCTCCCTCCTCCACGCGGCCCTCCAGTACTAAATTGGTGATCCCTTGATGCCTCAGAACATGGCCTACCAACCGATCCCTTCTTCTAGTCAAGTTGTGCAACAAATTTCTCTTCTCCCCAATTCTATTCAGTACCTCCTCATTAGTTATATGGTCTACCCATCTAATCTTCAGCATTCTTCTGTAGCACCACATTTCGATAGCTTCTATTCTCTTCTTATCTAAACTATTTATCGTTCATGTTTCACTTCCATACTTGATTATACTCCACACAAATACTTTCAGAAACGACTTCCTGACACTTAAATCTATACTCGATGTTAACAAATTTCTCTTCTTCAGAAACGCTTTCCTTGCCATTGCCAGTCTAAATTTTATATCCTCGCTACTTCGACCATCATCAGTTATTTTGCTCCCCAAGTAGCAAAACCCCTTTACTAATTTAAGTGTCTCATTACCTAATCTAATCCCCTCAGCATCACTCGATTTAATTCGACTACATTCCATTATCCTCGTTTTGATTTTGTTGACGTTCATGTTATATCCTCCTTTCAAGACTGTCCATTCCGTTCAAATGTTCTTCCAGGTCCTTTGCTGTCTCTGACAGAATTACAGTGTCATCTCTCTCCTCCATAGATTTTAATTACTACTCCGAATTTTTCTTTTGTTTCCTTTACTGCTTCCTCAATATACAGATTGAATAACATCGGGGATATGCTACAACCCTGTTTCACTCCCTTCCCAAGCACTGCTTCCCTTTCATGCCCCCTTGACTCTTGTTACTGCCATCTAGTTTCTGTACAAACTGTAAATAGCCTTTCGATCCCTGTATTTGACCCCTGCCACCTTCAGAATTTGAAAGAGAGTATGCCAGTCAACTTTTTCAAAAGCTTTCTCTCAGTCTACAAATGCTAGAAACGTAAGTTTGCCTTTCCTTAATCTATCTTCTAAGATAAGTCGTAGGGTCAGCATTGCCTCACGTGTTCCAACATTTCTACGGAATCCAAACTGATCTTCCCCGAGGTCGGCTTCTACCAGTTTTTCCATTCGTCTGTAAAGAATTCATGTTAGTATTCTGCAGCCGTGACTTATTAAACTGATAGTTCGGTAATTTTCACATCTGTGATCACCTGCTTTCTTTGGGATTGGAATTATTATATTCCTCTTGAAGTCTGAGAGTGTTACGCCTGTCTCATACATCTTGCTCACCAGATGGTAGAGCTTTGTCAGGGCTGGTTGTCCCAAGGCTATCAGTAGTTCTAATGGAATGTTGTCTACTCCGGGGGCCTCGTTTCGACTCAGATCTTTCAGTGCTCTGTCAAACTCTTCACGCAGTATCATATCTCTTATTTCATCTTCATCTACGTTCTCCTCCATTTCTATAATATTGTCCTCAAGAACAGCGCCCTTGTATAGACCCTCTATATACTCCTTCCACATTTCTGCTTTCCCTTCTTTGCTTAGAACTGGGTGTCCATCTGAGCTCTTGATATTCATACAAGTGGTCCTCTTTTCTTCAAAGGTCTCTTTAATTTTTCTGTAGGCAGTATCTATCTTACCCCTAGTGATATACGCCTCTACATCCTTACATTTGTCCTCTAGCCATCCATGCTTAGCCATTTTGCACTTCCTGTCGATCTCATTTTTGAGACGTTTGTATTCCTGTGCATATCGCTATCTCACGATTTTGTCACTTCAATGTATACCGACTGGACCAGAGGGGGGCACGAATTTCCGAACGGGAAAGTTGCCATGCGAGTGGTGAAATACGTTACGGAGCAGCGAATAGGTTCTTCGAGTCTCACTGAATAAACTTCGCTCAGTATCGAACATCTAGCCGTGTGTGACGACGTTACGATGCAGTGCCTGACCTATTCGTGAGTCAGCAGTTCCTCTGCCGCCTGTCGGGGATTGGACTCGCCCGCCCCCTAGCTAGGCAGGTGGGCTGTTTTTTGCGCAGCCGCGGAACAAAAGGAGCAGCGCGGAGGTCTGGAGGGACTGCCTGCGGCTGCCGGCTCTTGTTTTAGAATCAACTGCGCCGCAGCACGCAGGCCGAGGGGAGCCGTGGCAACTGCCGAACTGCTCGGTCTGCAGTCGCCGCCGCTGTCGCTGCGATAATTCAGTCTGGGAAAGCCGGATGCGCGCGACGCGTCGCCACGCCACACCTGTTAGTAGCGATGCCTAGAAAGCCGCCTCCGGGCCGATAAATCAGCCACTCTCTCTGTGCGTTTCCCTCCGTGCCCACGGCACGAGGATGACTTCCTGGGCGGGGCAGCTTGTTTACGCAATGCCGTGCGCACTCGTGGTTGCCTTAAAGTCAACGTGCCTACTCTGAGAAGTACATCGGTCTAGAGGAACTTCGTTGTGAAAATGAAGCACGCGTCGACGATAAGGTGGACGTGGCGTTCAACTGGGCCAGGCGACGACATAATAGCAGTGTATGACCTTACTTCCATCCGGTACATTCCATCAGCTTACACGCACAGCATATATTTTCCTCAAGCCAATGTCCGTTGCCTGTCGGAAGGAATAGTATGTTAAGGATCCCTTAAACGATCAACCTTTTTGTCAAACTTGCTTAATATTTGACCGTGTACTGTGCTGTTTGACATGGTTGTCAAGCATAGATCGTGTTTGCTGGAAATTTTGATTGACGTTAAGGTTGACAAGATGCCGACGTTGCTTGCATCGATGTTTTGCCTCATGTTTATAGTGAAAAATCCTTTTATTACAATTTATCTCACATTAAGGCAAATTTCTGTTCTACAATCAAGGATAAAAACAAAACAGCGATGACAGTTACAAATGGTTCAAGTGGCTCTGAGCAGTATGGGATTTAACTTCTAAGGTCATCAGTCACCTAGAACTTAGAACTACTTAAACCTAACTAACCTAAGGACATCACACACATCCATGTCCGAGGCAGGATTCGAACCTGCGACCGTAGCGGTCGTGCGGTATCTGACTGTAGCGCCTAGAACCGCTCGGCCACCCCGGCCAGCTGATGACAGTTACAAAAGTGGTAGGGGAATCACATCTTTTTGTGACCGAACGGTTCTAGGCGCTTCAGTCCGGAACCGCTCTGCTGATACGGTCGCAGGTTCGAATCCTGCCTTGGGCATGGATGTGTTTTATGTCCTTAGGTTAGTTAGGTTTAATTAGTTCTAAGTTCTAGGCGACTGATAACCTGAGAAGTTAAGTCGCATAGTGCTCAGAGCCATTTGAACCATTGAACCATAGTGCTCACAGCCATTTGAACTATCATTAGGAAAGCGAGTAGAAGAGAAGAGATTTTCTAATGTGTCTTCTTTCTCAGTGTGAGATCGATGCAGCGCTAAACAACGTTTCTGTGTCCATCCACAGAAAGTGAATGTAATCACCAGTTTCTGAGTGTAACATCTCCATTAACAAATTTTCATGTGTGAATTTCTCATTTCAACCCATTCCCTGGACCAGCGTCTTCTTTTCTTCTTTTCTTTAAACACAGTAGCAGAGTCAGTGGTAGAAATGCTTTATCTGCATTTGTAGCCATTCATACTAGTGCCAAAATAAATCATACTCGAAAAGCGTCTACTTCTGATGTAAGGTTAAGCAGATAGCCTTTTTGCATACGTGTACGCGCTTGTTTGACGTATCTGTGACTAGATAATAGCGAATTTGTCACCCAAGTTTTCTCTTTTACGAAGGCCTTAAAAAGTTTTTAAATATTTCATTGTCCATTCGAAGAAAGTTGACGTAGTCTTCTGGTTCTAAGAGTAACATTTTCGTTAGCAGATTTTCATATTAAGCCATTCTCTGAAGCAGCGTCTTGTCTTTATCATGTTCTTATTCTCCGTCTTCTTCTTCTTCTTCTTCTTCTTTTCCTCCTCCTCCTCCTCCTCCTCCTTTAAACACAGTGCCGAAGTCAATAACAGGACTGCTGTTTGTGCATTTGTGGAAATTCTCACTACTGTCAAAATACTCACGAGCAGCGTCTGCTTCAAAGTGAACTTAAAGTGACAAACTTTGTTTGTGCGTGTAAGGGCTTGTTTGACATATCCGCGGCTAAAAAAGTGTGCGTTTGACAAAGAAGTTTGCTCGTTTACAGGGCCCTTTTGTTTCACTTAAATCGATCTCCACCTGCCACCACAAAACGAGCGCGCGACACACACACACACACACACACACACACACACACAAACACACACACACACACATATTCCTGTTTCCTTATTTCACTACCAGGTCGTGTGCCGGCAGAAAGACTGTCGATGTGTCGGTTACGAGTAAGCCAAAATTGCACTAGTTGTTTGATTTCATGTTTTGAGCACGGTTTTTGAATCCATTTCGTGCACAATATTTCAACAGCCGACCCAGTTTACTCTTTCAGGTGCTGCAGCCTATGCCGTTCTGCGTTCTCGCTGTCTTACCTCCAGACTGTACAAAATCATCTTGTTACAATACCACCAGGAGCTCAGTTGCTGAAAGAATCAGAATGTGGAGCCCTGATCAGAGCGGATTCTGTTGTTTAGAGGAGCTGTTGTTCACATCCCCTTCCCTTTTGTCTTCCCGATAATGGTTTTCGGTGTTTTTTATAAATCACGTTAGGTGAATGTATTGATGTCCACCGCAGGTTTCTTTTTGAAACAAGTGCTCCGCTGTATTTACCGTAGCTACGACGATACTCCAATTTAATCTTCTTTCCAATGCTGGTCTGTTGCTATAAATGGCACTTCAGCTTACGATTTACGAAAGATAAAGGTGTTGCAAATAGGTGTGGTATTGTGGCGAACCTACTTTTCACTGTGAAAAATCTGTTCTGTGAAGAAGCGAAAATGTGAAGCAGTCATCGATGCAAAGGTTGAAGAGTGCAGTGTTGTACTGATTATAACCTGTAGGCTGTTGCTTCCTTAGACATCCGTGCCGTCTCACCCAGTAATAAAAATGTCACGTAGAATGTGAACCAAAGTGCGGTTTCCTTTGTAACGGCTCCAGGTGTTACACACACGAAATGAAAGAAATTGGAGCCAGCCAGGCATGGAAATAGTGAAGTGCTCAGAAGACAAATTTGGGTGTCAATGTACCTTCCCACATGTACACAGGATGGGCGGTTACGTAAATCATAAAGAGATGGAGTTGTCTGTGACAGGGAGCATTAGTGCTGTGTCTGTTTAGTGTTGTTGCAAAGGCAGGGCGTATGAGGAACGCGAACAGCGCTAGATGTTGAGTGCTCACTGTGAAGGACACACAGGTGCCGCGTAGTGTGCGAGACAGCGTTATCAGCACCTGAAGGAGTTTTGAAGGTGCCTCGTCGTAGGACTTCATTTGGCTGGCTTGGCAGATCGTGCAATATCCTGACTTATGGAGCTGTCGTAAGTAACAGTGGCACAATGTTGGACACGTCCGAGTGCCACATCTGAAGACCGTAATGTGCACCAAGCTCATCGTAACCCCTAGACATCTGCGACTGCCATCCGAGAACAAATAATGGGCTCACTGGAATATATTGTCATCCCACATCATTTGTTGGAGTCTAGTAGCAGCTCGATTAGGGAATTACCGTCCCATGGGTTGGGTGCCATTAACACCGCAGCACAAACAGCTGCGGTTCGAGCGGTGCCGTAACCGGGAAGTGTGGCGTGCTGGTGAATGGCACCGCATTGTGTTCAGTGGGCTGTGGTTCTAGACTACCACAGATAGTTATCATTGGCGAGTATGTCGGTGGCCTGGGCGGAGGTCAATTTTAAAGACAGTCAACTTTAAAGACACACAGCCATGTTAGTCCTGGTGTCGGGAATCATAAGGTATGACTTCAGGTCGTGACTCAAAATGATTGAGAGACCTCTGACAGCACAACAGTGCGTCACGGACGTCTTGCGTCCTCGTGTGTTAGCTCTCATGCGGCGGTATCGTGGTGCCATTTTTCAACAGGACAACGCTCAATCACACACGGCACGTGTTGCTGTCAACTGCTCCGTGATACTGAGGTACTCTCGTGGTCAGCAAGATTCCAAGTTTTGTTCCCTTTAGTACATTTGTGGGACCAGCAAGGGCGTCCCGTCGGCCCACGTGCCCGTATCCAGGATATGAAGGACCAGTTAGATATGAAGGACCAGTTACAACAGTTGTTCACAGCTTGCCTCAGCAGAGGACACAGTGACTTTGACACCTTTTCCAACCGAATCGTTGCATGCGTCCAGAGTAGAAGGGGTGCTACGTCATACTGATAGCTTCGCCCATACTTCCAAGACTTTAGTAAATTTGACTCGGCATTGTAATTGCTTATTCGCTCAACCCAGAAAGTTTCATTTCGTTTCCTCCTCCCCTTACCTATTTTTGTCAGGCAGTTTATGTACTCCCACATTCAGCAAACCTTACTGAAGAAGTCTCACGTACTCAAAGAACGGAAAGAGATTAGCCAATTGTGGTATTCGGTTGATCAGTGTTTGCGCACCCACTACCTTAGAAGAGATCGCTAATGCTGCGGTTCGAGTCCTGATGGCGGAAGAAATTTTCACCGCTAGTATTTCGTCGACAAGGGACAGGTGGTGGTGTAAAGCTTTTGTCCACCTGAATCGGCGCCAACACCTGGGATCAGATTCCAGATGTGAGTGCAGTGTTTCATGAGTGAGGACGTGTGACACTCTTGATGGTGAACCATCCATCGCATGGGAGCACTGAGTCCGGCGGCCACCTTAATGCTATTCGAGAACAGTAAGCTGTATTACAGTCTCCCTTCTGTAATCCTCGTGAAACACAAAATGACACTGCACTTACAGTCACACCCATTACAGTCACCTACACTACTGGCCATTAGAATTGCTGCACCAAGAAGAAATGTCGATGATAAACGGGTATTCATTGGACAAATATATTATACTAGAACTGACATGTGATTACGTTTTCACACAATTTGGGTGCATAGATCCTGAGAAATCAGTTCCCAGAACAACCACCTGTGGCCGTAATAACGGCCTTGATACGCTTGGGCATTGAGTCAAATAGAGCTTGGATGACGTGTACAGGTACAGCTGCCAATGCAGCTTCAACACGATACCACAGTTCATCAAGAGTAGTGACTGGCGTATTGTGACGAGCCAGTTGCTCGGACACCATTGACCAGACGTTTTCAATTGGTGAGAGATCTGGAGAATGTGCTGGCCAGGGCAGCAGTCGAACGTTTTCTGTATCCAGAAAGGCCTGTACAGGACCTGCAACATACGGTCGTGCATTATCCTGCTGAAAGGTAGGGTTTCGCAGGGATCGAATGAAGGGTAGAGCCACGGGTCGTAACACGTCTGAAATGTAACGTCCACTGTTGAAAGTGCCGTCAATGCGAACAAGAGGTGACTGAGACATGTAACCAGAGGCAGCCTATACCATCACACCGGGTGATACGCCAGTATGGCGATGACGAATGCACGCTTCCAATGTGCGTTCACCGCGATGTCGCCATACACGGATGCGACCATCATGATGCTGTTAACAGAACCTGGGTTCATCCGAAAAGATGACGTTTTGCCATTCGTGCACCCAGGTTCGTCGTTGAGTACACCATCGCAGGCGCTCTTGTCTGTGATGCAGCGTCAAGGGTAACCGCAGCCATGCTCTCCGAGCTGATAGTGCATGCTGCTGCAAACGTCGTCGAACTGTTCGTGAAGATGGTTGTTTTCTTGCAAACGTCCCAATTGGTTGACTCAGGGACCGACACGTGGCTGCACGATCCGTTACAGCCATGCGGATGAGATGCCCGTCATCTCGATTGCTAGTGATACGAGGCCGTTGGGGTCCAGCAAGGCGTTTCGTATTACTCTCCTGAACCCACCGATTCCATATTTTGCTAACAGTCATTGGATCTCGACCAATGCGAACAGCAATGTCGCGAAGCGATAAACCGCAATCATGATAGGCTACAATCCGATCTTTATCAAAGTCGGAAACGTGATGGTACGCATTTCTCCTCCTTACACGAGGCATCACAACGACGTTTCACCAGGCAACGCCGGTCAACTGCTGTTTGTCTATGAGAAATCGGTTGGACAATTTCCTCATGTCAGCACGTTGTAGGTGTCGCCACTGGCGCCAACCTTGTGTGAATGCTCTGCAAAGCTAATCATTTGCATATCACAGCATCTTCTTCTTGTCGGTTAAATTTTGCGTCTGTATCACGTCATCTTCGCGGTGCAGCAATTTTAATGACCAGTAGTGTACATTGAACAGATATACTGCACGCGCAACTGTAACACTTCCCTAAAAAGATGCCACAATGCGCGAAAGGAGAAAAATCTTTCCAGTTAGACTGGCGAACCTCCCAGTCGACCATGCCTATACGAGTTCTTTTTCTTTTTTTGTTATTTGTTCACAGTGCCGTTTGTGAATATCCCACGAAAACGAAAAAGAGTTAGTGCGAGTGCTAAGTGCTACTCCTGATGATTTCACAAGTGCGGCGTCCATAGGCCTTTCCTTTCCGGTGTGACAATGGCTACTATGTAGGTTACTTGTGCCACAGCCTTGTCAGCTGCCGCAGTTGGTCGACCTCTTTGGCGCCCATGCCTGTGAAGCTGCCAGTAGCAACAAACTTTCGGTTACTTAGTGGTTCTCAGTCCCCACCTACGTATCGACCTGCACTTCTGGTGCACTAGAGAGAACTAAAGGGGAGATTTTGGCGGTACTCTCACGTTGAGAGTCTGGTGTTTTTGCAGTCCGCCAGTGCTGTTAATCACGTTGATGACATATGGATCGGACCCATCAGAGGACGGTTCTCGTCATATTCCTCCCGTTCCTTAATGCAGTTTAAGCAGGTTCTATATGATTCACAATTACTTAAACGACGATTTTAGGAACGTTGTGTTTAGTCACTAAGGCAGGCCCTTCTGCTTATACGGGACGTACCCGAACTCCGAAAAAATTGCGAAGTTTTTCGGCGATATTTTCGTAGAATTTTCGTATAAGGGACCGGTGGTCTGCGATGACCCGTACACAGTACTAATGCAATTGTCATTTATTCGGTTTTTGTCCTCAGCTCATAATGTGCTGTTTAGTGTAGCTGCGTCAAAATCGCGGAGTCTCAGGATCGCTTCCCGGCCGGGTCGGATATTTTCTCCGCCCGGGGACTGGGTGTTTGAGTTTTTCTAATCATCACAGCCTTTCTTCCCCATTAAGACACTCAAGTCGCCGGAGTGGCTTGAAATAGAAAGACTTATGCGAGACGGTGAAACACTTCCAGACAGGTTCTTCCAGAGAATAATGCTGTACTATCGTTTAATTTAAATCTTCTTTTTTTACCTCATTTACGTTTGTTTCTGCGAAAATACCTTGAGAGCAGTGAAAATTCCTGTAATATGCAACCTTCAGGCAGTTGCAGTAAGGACCGTAACGTGGTTACAGTCGTGCCGTTTTTCCATTGCATTCAGTGAAACCATAGAGGTGCGGGTCGGCCAGCTCCATATCAGTTAACCTCTCCATACTTCTGTGTCACGTTGTTAAGGTGCAAGACTGCTAGAAAAACAAATCCGAGATCAGATCGAGCAACATTGAATGCCATCTTGGCGGCTAAGAGCAAAGTAGGTATTACTGTAGTTAGCAAATGGTTCAAATGGCTCTGAGCACAATGGGACTTAGCATCTGAGGTCATAAGTCCCCTAGAACTTAGAACTGCTTAAACCTAGCTAACCTAAGGACATCACGCACATCCATGCCCGATGCAGGATTCGAACCTGCGACCGTAGCGGTCGCGCGGTTCCAGACTGAAGCGCCTAGAACCGCTCGGCCACTCCAGCCGGCTGTAGTTAGCAGCAAATACCATGAGTGAAAGGAAGAAGTATGTTGCCAAATAAGACAAATAGAACGTCCCGTCGACGTTTACACTGTCTTGCAGATACTTCGTTGCACAGTGAATACAGAGATAAATGAGGAGTAAGAAGTCAAACGAAATGGAATTACCGCTTAACAGGGCACCAGAGAGCACCGAACAAGTGTAGCAAAATACTCACGAAATGGGTGTGTATATTCTTATGCGTAAGATAACAAGGAAACTGACGCGAAATAAATTTATCTTGGGGGCAAAGAGTTTGTTGCTAAGTATCACGATCGATTTTGCTTTTATAATCGAACTTGAAATAACATCACACTGTCAACTTCAGCGAAAACTCTTCAAAATAAAAAATCCGACCTATAAGTTGCTCGATTTGTACCCTCAACCACACAAGGGCTGCCAGCCGACTGCCGATTTCGTAAATTCAGGCCAACCAATCGAGTTCCAAAACAGCATGTGGGCACCTCAATTGATGATTTCCTGCCAACGCTGTAGCAAGTGGTGTCAAGTGCTGCCTCTTGCCACGAGTTTCAGAAGTTTTTTTTCCCCAATTGGTTTTGTGAAACAAGAGCTATGTGGAAAGTTGCAACTAATTTAGGAGTTTCTAGAATGAAATTTTCACTCTACAGGGGAGTGTGCGCTGATATGAAACTTCCTGACAGATTAAAACTGTGTGCCAGACCGAGACTCGAACTACCGAGCGAGGTGGCGCAGTGGTTAGAACACTGGACTCGCATTCGGGAGGACGACGGTTCAATCCCGCGTCCGGCCATCCTGATTTAGGTTTTCCGTGATTTCTATAAATCGCTTCAAGCAAATGCCGGGATGGTTCCTTAGAAAGGGGACGGCCGATTTCCTTCCCCATCCTTCTCTAATCCGAGCTTGTGCTCCGTCTCTAATGACGTCGTTGTCGACGGGACGTTAAACAGTAATCTCCTCCTCCTCCTCTGAGACTCGAACTCGGGATCTTTGCCTTTCGCGGGCAAGTGCTCTACCAACTGAGCTACCCAAGCACGACTCACGCCCCGTCCTCACAGTTTTCATTTCGCCACTACCTCGTCTCCTACCTTCCAAACTCAGCGCACACTCCGCTGTAGAGTGAAAATTTCATTCTAGAAAGATCCCTCAGGCTGTGGCTAAGCCATGTCTCCGCAATATCGTTTCTTACAGGAGTGCTAGTTCTGCACAGTTCGCAGGAGAGCTTCTGTGAAGTTTGGAAGGTAGGAGGCGAGGTACTGGCGGTATTAAAGCTGTGAGGACGGAGTATGAGTCGTGCCTGGGTAGCTCAGTTGGCAGAGCACTTGCCTGCGGAAGGCAAAGGTCCCGAGTTCGAGTCTCGGCCCGGCACACAGTTTTAATCTGCCAGGAAGTTTAATTTAGGAGTATTAGGGAAAGACAACCGGCTCATCACACGCGAGGGTGAGAAAACCACATTCCCCGTATACCGGCCCTGGCGTGAACAATAGCCACGGGAAGAATACGCTGGCATCGCCACGAACTATGTGGCAAAGTATTCAGGCCTAAAATGATACTAGTGGTGTTTGAATTATTTTTACTTTTCTATTGATTGTTATTTTCCTAAATTTCCGATTCACTAAGTGCCCTTCACTCTTCGCAATGTTTGTATCCAGCAGTTAAAATAGTCCAGACCATCCAGGATGCCCTCCTCCGCCTACAGCGATTGGCGAAGGTGGTGGCTTTCTGCTGGGTTCCGGGGCATGTCAGCATTGCTGGGAATGAAAGGGCAATTCTCGCAGCCAAGGAGGCGTGTCTCGATCCACAAGTATCTTAGTGTGCTATAACGCTGCACGCCCTCACCTCGCTGTTGAGCTCACGAGTCATGCGTCGCTGGGAGGATGAGTGGCTGGAAGTGACTGACAATAAGCTCTGTATTGTCAAGCCCACAACGCGTGTGTGGTGTACTTCTTACAGCCCCGTCGACGGGACGAGGTTCTCCTCACTCGGCTTCGGATAGGCCACAGCCCTATGACGCATGGCTTCCCGCTCCGGCGGGAGGACCCTCCAATCTGTGGTGCTTGTGGCGTCCAGGTCACTGTGCGCCATGTTTTATTGGATTGCGTTTTATTTTCTGACCAGCGGTCCGCGGCTGACTTGCCAGCCGACCTGCCAACTCTTTTAAGTTTTAAAGTTCTGTGCCATGTCAAATGCTTTTACAAAGATTTTAGGGAGAGGATTCTAATTTGCTCACTGTGTGACAATCTCGCCCATATTTTATGTAAGTGGCCAGCCAATGACAATTTACTGTGGCGTTCTTGTCGCTACGTTTTCCCTTTCCTTACGTTCTACTTTCTTATCTAGCATTTTCCTTCTTTTCCTGCTTTCTTTGCGTGTGTGTTTGTTTTATTAGGTCTGTCCACATTCGTTCCCTTTAATGTGTGCCAGGGCGCTGATGACCTCGACGTTGAGCGCCCATAAGCCCCAACACACACAAACACACACCGTTATTTTCCTCTACGTAATTCGACGTAATATTACCCAATTTTTGAGCATTCATTCAAATGGAGCAGGACGAGTAGAATGTCGAAACCGCGTGCTCTGTTCGGGAAGTGACCGCGCAAAATGGGGGACGGGTCCTAGGGAGGCCTGTGTCCAGCGCACAGTACCCCTTGTGGTGCGAGGCGACGTCATTTACGGGAGTGAAGCCGAAGCTGGCGGCCGCGCCATCGGGCGTCGCTGTCGAATGCGGTCCGGCGGAAGCGGCGCCAATGGAGGGAGCTGCGCAATTTCCCATCTGCCGGCTGCGGGCAGGCTACGCCTACCGGCCTCGAACCCACAATGCGGCCCGCCGGTCCTTTCAGAGCGGCGCTGAAAACGGCGGCTGCGGCGTCGGCCGCCCCCAGTCGGCTGCGCCATGGACGTGTGGAGGCTCAGGGTGACGGCCCCGCGCAGGAGCGACAGCTGCGTGCACGTCGTCATAGAGTCCGACGATGGCACGGTTCGAAATAAGTGTAAGTGCGCGCGCCGTGGGACCCCGCACCCGTAGGACAGCGGCGGTCGACACTGCCGCGGGGTCGGCCTCTGCGCTGCTCGGGACTCGGCAGTGCATTTGGGCTTCGTGCTGGCAACAGCTGGTCTCTCCTCAGTCTACAGGATCATCCATCTGCCCCTAGCTATGGGTTTTATGCAGCCCACAACGCCTTCAAAAACCACTCTTGAGATGAAACTTCCTGGCAGATTAAAACTGTGTGCCGGACCGAGACTCGGACTCGGGACCTTTGCCTTTCGCGGGCAAGTGCGGGAAGGTAGGAGACGAGGTACTGGCAGAAGTGAAGCTGTGAGGACGGGGCGCGAGTCCTGCTTGGGTTGCTCAGTTGGTAGAGCACTTACCCGCGAAAGGCAAAGGTCCCGAGTTCGAGTCTCAGTCCGGCACACAGTTTTAATCTGCCAGGAAGTTTCATATCAGCGCACACTCCGCTGCAGAGTGAAAATCTCATTCTGGAAACATCCCCCAGGCTGTGGCAAGGCATGTCTCCGCAATGTCCTTTCTTTCAGGAGTGCTAGTTCTGCAAGGTTCGTAGGGGAGCTTCTGTAAAGTTTGGAAGGTAGGAGACGAGGTACTGGCAGAAGTAAAGCTGCGAGGACTGGGCATGAGTCGTGCTTGGGTAGCTCAGTTGGTAGAGCACTTGGCCGCGAACGGCAAAGGTCCCGAGTTCGAGTCTCGGTCGGGCACACAGTTTTAATCTGCCAGGAAGTTTCATATCAGGGCACACTCCGCTGCAGAGTGAAAATCTCATTCTGGAATCACTCTTGAGATTTTCATATTCTATCGCCCACTATACGCCACCTACTAATCCCGCAGAAAAAATGAACAGGCCTTTTTTGTAGAAAATTGGATGCAGTTACATTTCGTACCAGTATACGTTCTCGCTGGAGGCCACATTCTCCGAGTTGTTGAAGAAAAACGCGTTTGCAGATCACTTTCTCACCTTTTTCTTAAATAAGTCGAGAACTACGGCCTCTAGCGAAATCGTATCCCAGTACAAAATTTAATTGCATTAAATTTCCTACAAAAATACCCTGTTCGTTTTTTCTGTGGGACTGATAGTTTGCGCGTAGCGAGCGAGAGAATATGAAAAGCTCGCACGTAGTTTTTTGGAAGCGTTGTGGGTTACATGAAACCTGTAGGTAGGGGCAGCTCGATCAAAAATCAGAGATTTACTACTTCAGATCGCTACCGCTACATGCTTCATTGCTCAGACAATCATTATCAGGTGGATTAAGACGTTTTTATCTCGCAGAATGCACTTGTAACCGGCCGGCCGGAGTGGCCGAGCGGTTCTAGGCGCTACAGTCTGGAACCGCGCGACCGCGACGGTCGCAGGTTCGAATCCTGCCTCGGGCATGGATGTGTGTGATGTTCTTAGGTTAGTTAGGTTTAAGTAGTTCTAAGTTCTAGGGGACTGATGACCTCAGAAGTTAAGTCCCATAGTGCTCAGAGCCATTTGAACCATTTTTGCACTTGTAACCACCAAAGTGTCGCCTGTTTGGCAGACAGCTGTGTGGAAAAAAGATTGAGTTTTGTCTTGCACTGCTGAAATAACGTTAGACATATTACTGTACTGAAAAGACTTTTACACTTTCCTACATGAAGGACTATGTACATGCTGTTGCTTAAGTAGATGAATACGCTTGCTGCATGCTTTCATAGAGCTCGACACTTGCTTGGCATTACATATTTCAAAACCACAATATTTCGAAAGTCAAAAACATGGTTCAAATGGCTCTGAGCACTATGGGACTCAACATCTGCGGTCATCAGTCACCTAGACTTAGAACTACTTAAACCTAACTAACCTAAGGACATCACACACATCCATGCCCGAGGCAGGATGCGAACCTGCGACAGTAGCGGTTCCGCGGTTCCAGACTGTAGCGCCTAGAACCGCTCGGCCACACCGGCCGGCTTTTGAAAGTCGCAGAGTGTCATAAATATTCTGGACATATCTTTGAAGTATTTTTTGCGAGTGTCCAGAATCTTTGCAAAATGTAACATATTTGCGTTGTGGGGGTGCAAAACATCATGACTTTGAAACTTGTAGCGACAGGCACTCAGGGGACACAGTGCCAGCATTCATCCAGATATGCATTGTAGCTGTTGACAGACAGTATTTGTTTTCCCTAATTTCTTTAAACAGGATTGTGCTTGGAGCCTGCTGCTCTAGCTTAAGGGCTAGCCACTTTGCCAGCACCTGGTTCGAAACGGTGCTATGCAGAGGAGAGCTATTAGAGGGAAGGGGACTGTTCAGTGAGAATGTTTGCATTCCGTTCCTGGCATTGATAGGCTGATAGTCCGGAATACGGCAGCTAACGGGAGAAGATGAGTCGGCCAGCACCCCTCACAGGTGAAGGAAGCATGTCAAGGCGTCCCCTGGGGTGCACGTAGTGATTCTTAGGCATCAGAAAAATTTTGCTTATATAGAAAGCCTACAGCAATTCACAATAGCATTTCCATGAAACTCTGATCAGTCATAGTCCAGTCTTCTAAGCAAGTCTCAAGATTTACTGAGTATGCACGTGTTCGATAGCTGGAGACATAATCTCACACCATGGAGCCATTACCTAGAGCTGGTGTTGAATAAGAAGACGATTACTGTTTAGGGGAAATTTGAAGTATGAACTGTTTAACTTTCAGCTGCTACCCTGTTTCGTCATTTTTGCGGCTATCGACTCACTTTGCAAGGAACCAGCAAGAGGCAGTCATTGTCTGTGTGCTGTTTACTTTTTCCGCTCCAGTAGTCGGATCTCGGAACCATTCTCAATACAGTTAAATAGCTACAGGGCATTAATCTTCGGTTTGACAACATCGACCTGACAACATCGACCCTCTATCACCGGTCAAAGTGACGCTGCCGACCGTCAGTAAGACTGTTTTGTGTATTACAAAGTAGAAAATTCATCAAGGTCCACAGATAAATGGTTCCCTAGTTAATCTTCGGCGCGATACATCGCAAAAGAGCGCGTGGTTTCTTGCCGTGGCTACGAGTGAAGAGATTTAAAAGTAGAGCTGCAGGCTGTCCTCCTCAAATGCCGTCTCAGATTTTTACATGTTTTACTCTGTTGTGTAGTGAACTCAGCCTCAGCGTCAATGACGTACTGAAGTCAGATGCTGAACTCTGATTGTATGAAGTGTCGATCAGCGCTTAACTCGAACCATCATTCATTTTCCCCCGAAGAGACATCATATGTAGCCGTCAATTAACGTCTGAGAACTTGGTGAAGTCGGGCTTATTGTTACGATGTTTATCAGTCTCCAGGAAACCCAGTCTCTTTGTTTAATAATGGAACCTGCAAGGGGAAAAAGGGATCACTTTTTTTTAGTATTGGTACTTGTGATAGGAAGTAATATAAAGAGATACCGCGAATGGTATAAGGGTCTGGACAATCCTGTGCAGCCTTAAAGTTTTCAACTGTCGACACTTCAATTTTTTTTAAGAAAAACCTTCTAAACATACACGGAGGAGCTAAAGAAACTGATACACCTGTCTAACATCGTGTAGGGGCTCCGCTAGCATGCAGAAGTGCTGCACACGACGTGCCATGGACTCGACTAAAGACTGAAGTATTGCTGGAGGGAACTGACACCACAAATCCTGCAGGGCTGTCCATAAATCCGTAAGAGTACGAGGGGGTGGAGATCTCTTCTGAACAGAACGTTGCAAGGCATCCCAGATATGCTCATGTTCATGCCTGTGGGGAGTTTCGTGGCCAGCGGAAATGTTTAAACTCACAAGAGTATTCCTGGAGTCACTCTGTAGCCATTCTTGACGTGTGAGGCATCGCGTTGTCTTGATGGAATTGCCCAATTCCGTCGGAATGCACGATGGACATAATGGATCCAGGTGATAAGACAGGATGCTTACGTACGTGGCATCTGTCAGATTTATTTATTATTTAGCGTATGGTTAATACAGACATATCATGTATTTACATATATATATGTACATATTGGCACACAAGAAACTTAAGTTTGTTTTTACAACTGAATATCCAGTCCTTCAATCCAGCGCACTGCATCTGGAGTTGCTAGCAGGAAGTCCTCTTTGGCGCCGTGATAGGCTCGAATCCTGCATTCACTGACGATGTGGTGAACAGTCTGGTATGGAGCCCCGCAGTCACAAGCTGGATCAGGCAGCTTGTTCCACTTAAAGAGAGCATCCCTGCATCGCCCATGGCTGGTACGGATTCTGTTGAGAGTAGACCACGTCTTGCGTGGTAAGTCGAATCCACTTGGAAGTTTAGCACCTGAGAAGATGTTATGCAGGTGCACATCTGTCACTGCTTCCCACCGACCTTTCCATTCTTCAAGAGGTTTGAAATTCTTAGCCACCATGTCAGCAGCATCGCACAGAGTTGGATGACGTGATTTCAGTCTCTTGCGATTTAAAAGTGGCAGGTCGCTATGCACGGGTAGGTTAGAATTCCTGGAGATCTTGTGGAATTCTCTCATAAGGGCAGTACATCTGCGTAGATCAGGAGGCATTATACCAGTTAACAGTGGAAGCCAATAAACTGGAGTAGATCTGATTGTGCCAGATATTATGCGCATTGTCGTATTCAGCTGGGTATCAACAAGCCTTGTATGATGACTATTCATCCAAACAGGTGCACAATACTCAGCACTTGAGTATACCAAGCCCAGAGCTGAAGTTCGCAGGGTGGTTGCTGAAGATCCCCAGGTAGTTCCGCATAGCTTATGGAGGATGTTGTTTCGAGTCCTCAGCTTTTGAGCTAAGTTAAGAAGGTGTTGTTTGAAGCATAGTGTACGATCCAGGGTGACACCAAGATATTTTGGGTTCCAGTTATGATGAAGAATTCTGCCTCTGAAACTTACCTCCAGTTTTACGTTCGCCAACTGGTTATTTAGATGGAAGCAACACACTTCTGTTTTACTCACACTGGGTTGGAGTCTCCAGATTTTGAAGTAATTGTCTAATGCAGACAGGTCATTGGCTAAAATCTCTTCTGTTGTCTTCATTTCCTGGTGTTTGACGGCTAGAGCCAGATCATCGGCATAGCAGTATTTTCTGGACGAAGTGTAAGGTAGATCAGATAGATATAGGTTGAACAGTAAGGGTGAGAGAACTGATCCTTGAGGCAATCCGTTGTTCAGCTTCCTCTCCTTACTTATGTTGCTTCCAGTGATTACCTGGAACTTCCGATCACTTAGCATGCTGTTAATCAGTCGAGCCATTGTTCTGCAGGGTATGATGCGGAGAAATTTGTAGATAAGGCCTTCCCTCCACACAGTGTCGAAGGCGGCAGTTAGATCAACAAATGCCACAGATGTTTTCTGCTTCATTTGGTATCCTGACTCTATGAAGGATGTGAGAGACAATACTTGGTCGCAGCAGCTACGCCCTGGTCTGAAGCCTGCCTGATCAACTGGAACGTTCTCTAAGATAGCGCTACTTATTCTGTTATATATTAGCCTTAACTAGACGCATCAGGGGTCCATATCACTCCAACCGCACACGCCTTACACCATTACAAGGCCTCCAGCGGCTTGAGCAGTTCCGTGCTGACATGCAAGGTCTATGGATTCATGAGGTGAGAGAACTGATCCTTGAGGCAATCCGTTGTTCAGCTTCCTCGGTGTTGACGGGCTCGGGCGAGGCGTAAAACTTTGTATCGTGCAGTCATCAAGGGTACACGAGTGGGCCTTCGGCTCCGAAAGCCCATGTGGATGATCTTTCGTTGAATGGTTCGCACGCCGACACTTGTTGATGGTCCAGTATTGAAATCTGCAGCAATTTGCGGAAGGGTTGCACTTCCTGTCACGTTGAATGATACTGTTCGGTCGTCGTTGGTCCCGTTCTTGAAGGATCTTTTTCCGGCCGCAGCGATGTCGGAGATTTGATATTATACCGGATTCCTGATATTCACGGTACACTCGTGAAATCGTGGCATGGAAAAATCCCTACTTCATCGTTACTTGGGAGATGCTGTTTCTCAACGTTCGTGCGGTGACTAACACCACGTTCAAACTCTCTTAAATCTTGATAACCTGCCATTGTCGCAGCAGTAACCGATTTAACAACTGCGCCAGACACTTGTTGTCTTATGTAGACAGCGCCGTATTCTGCCTGTTTACCTATCTCTGTATTTGAATAGGCGTGCCTATGCCAGTTTCTCTGGCGTTTCAGTGTAGATCATCGGAAGGAGCTCCCATGGTTGTGTTATCCGTCAGCACGTCGTCACCTGTAAGAGCAGCTCCATTTGTCTCGTGAACCACGGGAGATGAATGGTGCGTGCCTTTCCGTAGAACAGTTCTAGCTGTCCTAAATATAGCTGCCCTTGTGGCCGGCGTCGCCAAGACGAGGTACTTGGCGCTGCTCGGCTCGGGCGTCGTCAGTTCGACTCCCCGTGGCGCAAGACATTATTCATAGCTTTGCCGAAAAGGAAAGGAGGGGCGTGGTCGAACGGTTGTCGCTTAATATACTGTGAGCCGATGTAACCGCATTCCTCTGAGCAGTGTGTGACTAACTCTTCGACGACCTGCAAGCTATGCGAGAGCAGTAGACTACGCATCTACTAGAGATTCTACCCCTGACGTAACGTAATTCAGCCCTTTACGAACGCCCATTGCGGTGCGCCAAGCCACACTACCGCGTAACAAACTCGTCAGCTACAAACTGGAGCAATACAAAGCTAAATTAGCTATTCTAGATAAGCTTAAAAATATGTGAACCCACATCTGTAGCATTTCGTTGCTGAACAAGCAGTACCGAGTAACTGACCCTGTGCCGGGTTCCCGCGAAAATGCAAAAGCGCGTGCAGCCAATAGTACATTGTTACTGCTTATTACCTATCTGTCCGTGTTGGAAAGCACTTCCTGAGTCGAAGCTTCATGTGACAGAAATGGACTGCGTTCCGAGAGGCGAAAATGGAGATTTGTGTTTGGTAGTGGTCGACAGTCGCCAGCCACTGCACTAATTGTAAATTCTCAACAGGTCTTCGTGCATTTCGCTAAAAACTACTGGCATTGCAACCTTCTTATAGACAACGGCATCGTCCGAGAACATCGCAGAACTTCCGACGCTGCACCAATTACACGTTTTTAACTCATTTGGCGTACGCGGTATTCTTTCAGCTTCATTTTCATCGTGAATAGCAGAAAGTTCGTCATTCCTGCGCTAACAGCAGGTGCGCTGAGTCGAGTATGCCAGCTGACCGAAAGCCGCAAAACCTTAAAAAGTTAGTTACGCGGTATTGTTTCTTCAGTTAAGACTTATAAACTTAGGAAGACATTCTGACAGTGTCGACTGAAATACACTTTTTGAAATTTTGAAGTTATCAGCTATCACACATAGGGAGTGAAAGATTATGTGCAATTTTTACAGAAACCCTGATTTCAGCTACAAAATCGAACGACATGAAAGGTAGGCAGAAATTGAGAAGAGTGAGAGACAGTGTTGCAACCCATATCCATGTTATTCGATCAGTACATAGAACAGGTAGTGAAGGAGTAGTTTCCAAAGGGAATCAAAATTCAGGGAGAAGGAAGAAGCGCTTTGGGGTTTTGTGGATGACGGTGTAATTCTGTCGTAGACAGTAGGCGACAGGACTTGGATGATCAGATAAGTCGAATTGATAATGTCTTCAAAAGAGGTTATAAGATGAACAACAACAAAAGTAAAACAAGGGTAATCGATTTTAATCGAATTAAATCAAGTCACGCTGAAGAAATTAGATTACGAAATGAGATGCTGAAAGTAGTGGACAGGTTTTGCTACCTGGATAGGAAAATTAGTGACGACTGAACATCTAAAGAGAATATAAAATGAAACCTGGCAATAGCAACAGAAGCGTTTCTGGGAAAAAGGTAAACTTGTTAACATCGAACATAAATTTGCCTCTTCTAATAATAATTGTCTAGAGTGTAGTCTCTTATGAAAGTGAAACATGGGTGATTCTTTAGACAGATCAGAATAGAAGATTTTTAAATATGGTGCTATAGAGGAATGTTGAAGGTAACATGTGAAGATTGGATAAATAGTGAAGAGGTACAAAATAGAATTAAGCGCAAAAGAGCTTTAGTTAACGACACAATAGATTATGCATTGTTCAATATCACACTCTGTCATCTTAATCCTTACCAGGTGCGACGTCTTGCTTCTGGCTGTTATCCGTGAGCTAAATTTTGGCAATCTATAGTCTGCCGTTTCATGTCACCAACGTCGATAGTCACGAATGGTTTTCATTCATCGCTACTATATGCAGTTTGTCCCAGTACTGTGTATTTTTTTCGCAGTCTATTCTCATATGTCCCTTACTTCCCTTCAGTTATTGAATTTTATTCGCAGGGGTACTAATTCGTTCGCTGTCATCAAAAACGGTCGATGAAAACATTATTTCAAAATTTTCATTTATGTGTGTTCCCAACGATGTCTTCACAGACTGTTTTTATTTACAACGACAAAATCTGTTAAAAGAAACTAGTTTGTTTCCAATAGTCTAATTTTAATTGCATGTAACGTCGCATTCAGGTTACTGCAAATATGTTACTAATTTTCAGCTAACATTGTCCAGACGTACTTCAGATCTTGAGTTCTTTATTCTCGATTTCGGTGTTTCGTGGTCGTAGATAATAGCGAGCTTACCTGAAAATTGAAACTTCTGTGTTGGCCATTTTGCCGGCCGTTGCGGCCGAGCGGTTCTAGGCGCTTCAGTCTGGCACCGCGCGACCGCTACGTCGCAGGTTCGAATCCTGCCTCGGGCATGGATGTGTGTGATGTCTTTGTGCTCAGAGCCATTTTTTTGTTGGCAATTTTAATGGTGTTTCTTACATATTTTGTAATTTCCGGCTCGCAGTGTTCGTGATTTCATAAAACGACTGTAAAAATCCACAAACTCTACTCGTCAAAGAGGTGGGAAACCAAATCAAATGAAGTGCTCACGTCTCGGAATGCGTCCATAGAGCTCGTAATGCAGTTCGTGATAGACTACGGAGATATGTGTTACTTGAAGCTATTTTGATCTGTAACTACTTTGTGCTGAATAGTCACTGTCTGACCATAAAAATTGTGCAGAGGGAGTCCAGTAGCACGGAGGAAGTGTAGACGAACTGTGATTATTCTTCTGTATGCTGATGCTGCTACAGTGAGTTTCGTTAACTTAACGTTAAGGAGAAGTGGAAGGTTTTCAACAGTATCCTTGTAAGGAAAGTGGCCAGTTGGCTAAGTAGGAATCATATTACGTATCCGAAAATCCTGAGATTTTTTCCACGTCTGCTTATTTCAGCTCTGGTAGTGGTATTTGTGTGTGAAAAATGAAAAGTTGCAGCGTGTATGGGAGCCATGTTAAACTGTTGGTCTGCTTGTAACTTACAGTGCAGATCAGTTCAACGGTGGGACGGAGGCAAAAGAGTATCAGCTCGTTATAGGACAATAGGCAGTGAATCATTGCGGTGTTCAAACCGTGATCGGGTTTACCACAAGCTAGACGTGCTCCCATTATACGGAGATTGATTTGCGACCCGAAGTCACGTCGCAGACCTTTCACATCAGGTTTCCTGACGCGCAGCAAGTGTTGCGCCCGAGAGATGACGTAGCTCCGTCGGAAACAAACGTTTATTGCTGGGCCATTACTCGGGTCCTAATAATACGGCGCTGCCCGCGTGCATCACCACCGAGTTTACGTCTATTTAAAGAACTCCGTCAAGGATTGTTCCTTTAACACGGCAATGTGGGAGCTGTTGTGAGCCCCTGTGTAATCCGAATTTGTGCTTTAGTCTTGGATACCCTCTCGGGAAGGGCACTAGGATAAATAACAAATCATTATATAAATAAAAATAAATTTTTAAATCGGACTAAAAAGTATAAAATAATTTCTCTTAGCCCTTCACAGATTCGGATGAGGCTATATGGTACCATGGACTTTTTCAAGTCTCATACATCCGTTATGTATGTATGTATGTATGTATGTGAATGGGAACTGGGATAGAGGAGGGAAACGTGGTAGGGTTGCGCAAAGCCAGTGTGTGAGGGCGGCTTGTTGGTCAAGCAGCTGCCTAGTGAGTTGGAGAGCTGGATTTGAATCCCGGCCTTGGTACAAAATCTCATTTGCCACTTCAGTCTGCGCACACACACACACACACACACACACACACACACACACACACACACCTCAAAATGTTTGTTAATTTTTAATAGCTGTGAAATACTTGTAAGATTTAAAACAATAAAAGTGGGGCGTCTGCAGTAATAAAGAGGGGATCCGTTCATGCATCAATAATGTATTGTATGGGTCCCACGTTCCTCGCTTAAATGTCATAGGGGTATTTTCGTAGCTATGAGAAATTCAGAATCGCTAAGTGTCAAGACTGTGTGGGATTAGGAATCATTTTATACCTTAGTCCAATTTAAAAACACATGTTTATTTAAATAACTATTTCCTTATTTTTAGTCTTGAGTGTGTGAAATTTTTCAATCGATTTAAAACATTTTGATGAGATTACAACAGAGATACGTGGTAAATTTTGGTTTTATTCCAGTTTTTATTCACCTGACTTAACAAGTATATTGCTTCCTCCCACTTTGCTCGCGACTTTGCTCACATTGTTGTGGAAATGTTTCGTAGGGAATTGCCACAGTACTGTTTTGAGATCTGAAATGGTGCCCTCACGGTGTGGAAAATTTCTTCAAAATCTGTTACGCCGACGCACTGCGTGAGCGGTCTGCTAACATGTGTTTTTTATGCTTCGCCGGAAAATGTCGTGCAGGGGTTACTATAAAAAAAGGAGCTAGAACTGGTGTACTTACCAAATATGTTCGATTAGTGGAGACGCCTTCAGTGCCGTCCCTTTGAGTCCTCTGCCACTGGATTCGTTTCTTCCACTGCTGAAACACCTGTGTGTCGTTTTTCAGGGGACTACGCAGGAGTTATCCGCTACCACTGAGTTGATTAAATATTTTTAAATTGGCTGCAGCATGAGGACAAAATTCATGGTCCCACAACTATCACATAACACCACACCAAGACAAATTAGACTTCTCTCAGTTCCTCCTTCTGTTTCATTTTCTCTGTTCTTCTCTGTGGTACCCCATTCTCATTTCTATGTTCCCTTCTCATTTCTCTTTTCCTCTCTCTTTTCTGTGTCCCTCTCCCTTTTCCTTCTTTTCATCTCCCTTTTCCTTCTTTTCATCTCCCTTTTCCTTCTTTTCATCTCCCTTTTCCTTCTTTTCATCTCCCTTTTCCTTCTTTTCATCTCCCTTTTCCTTCTTTTCATCTCCCTTTTCCTTCTTTTCATCTCCCTTTTCCTTCTTTTCATCTCCCTTTTCCTCCGTTTCATTCCCCTGTTCCTCCGTTTCATCTTTTTTTTCTTCTCTTTTTTTTTTTTTTCTTTTGATGCCCTGCATATCTTAGACGCCTCTAATACTTCATAAACCATTCAGTAAATCAAAGATTTAGGATAAACGGGAGATGTCGTTAATACTCAACTGCTGCATTAATAGGCTTTGTCTCGTTAACGTTATTAGGGAGGTCAAAGGAGCATATGATGGGCATCAGGGCTCCCACTAGAACTATGCCGCGAATAAGTGGTGAATGTGCAAAAATAATTTAAAAAACTGCAATTCCAGCTCCTATAGAGGTTGACAGTTGTTCCTCCCGGACGCCATTTGCGGTTTGAACAACCTTGGCATTGCCGGCCAGGGTGGCCGAGCGGTTCTAGACGCTACAGTCTGGAACCACGCAACCGCTACGGTCGCAGGTTCGAATCCTGCCTCGGGCATGGGTGTGCGTGATGTGCTTAGGTTAGTTATGTTTAATTAGTTCTAAGTTCTAGGGGACTGACGACCTCTGAAGTTAAGTCCCATAGTGCTCAGAGCCAACCTTGGCATTAATAATACCCAGTGCATACCTCACCTTTTCATGCAACAAGTTTTACTTCTAATCACGATCGGAAACTGTTGGCAACCTGTGACGTCTGTCACTGGTCGCCCAGTCGCCAGTTTCTGCTCATAGAGAATTTGTAACGGCCCTCGCTAGGGTTGCCACTTGCTAAAGTGAACGAGACAATAGTCGAAGAATCTCCTCTCATTTTCCCTTCCTCTCACTGAAAAGCTAATGATACACTAAGGGTCACATTCCCATCAGTTCGTACAACTGCTGGGTGATTTAGTAGACAGGCTTGAAATATTCTTCCGATTATTTTTCCTTGATTGGTGATTGGTTCGGAGAACATTCCGGACAGTTCGAGCGAGTGACTTGGTCACCCAGTTCGTCCGACATGAATCCCATCGAACATATATGGGGCATAATCGAGGGGTCAGTTCGTGCACAACGGCCTGCACCGGCAACACTTTCGTAGTTATGGACGCCTTATAGAGGTTGCGTGGCTCGATATTTCCACAGGGGACTTTCAACGACTCTTTGAGTTCAGGTCACGTTTCACTACGCCAGCCAAAAGGAAGGTCCTACACGGTATTATGAGGTATCCCGTGACTTTTGTTATCTGAGCGTATATACGATATCAATGTGTGTTCACTTCCGGACGTCTGTGCCACGTAGCTGATTAATTTACTCGTAGTAGTCAGCATTCTCATAGGCGGTGGAAAGCACTCTTTCGTTGGAGATGTAGTCGTATCGAAAGCAACACACCAAATTTCGTGCGTGCTGCTGTACACTAGCCCACCTGCAGACGATCTTCTGGCGCACGCGATGTGCGCCGGGAGCAGCTGGCACTTACGTCAAACTTGTCGCGAACTGCCGGCAGCCGGGCAGGCAGGTCTAGGCTGCAGGAAGCGAGCGCGTTTATCGAGTCGCCGGCGTCGACCGCAGCCGCCAGTTGGAGGTCCCGTCTCCCGGGAAACCAGTTCCATCCCGAGCCGGTCGGCGCCCGCGTCTCGCCAGATACGGCGCTCGCAGGGGTCGTTGACCGCACGCCTGATTGATGCGAGTGTCGACTGAGCGGTAAAGCCCACCACTTGTTCCGGAACAGGTGACCAGCTTCCCGTCTGTCGGCTGCTACGGCGGCGCTCGTGAAAGGTGAGACAGTCTAAATTAGCCGATCCCAAACTGTGGGTTTCCGGAAGTCCGGTTGTGAGGGCCAGTAAGTTGAAGACTTAATTAAAGCAGAAACTACTTAACATGATCATTATGCAGTAAGGAAGCTGTGGAATCTTCGACCGTGGCATATTTTTGTATTTCTTTATTAGGCAATGGTGACTATCTGAGCCATCAGTCCTTTGACACGTCTGATGCGGTCGGCGACGAATTCCTTACCAGTGCTAACCTCTTCATCCCAGAGTAGCGTCGCGCGGGGTAGCCGCGTGGTCTCGTGCGCCCCGTACGGTTCGCGCGGCTCTCAAACCCCCCCTCCCGTCGGAAGTTCGTGTCCTCCCTCGCGCATGGGTGTATGTGTTGTCCTTGTATGTGTTAGATTAAGTAGTGTGTAAGCTTAGGGACCGATGACTTCAGCAGTTTGGTCCCATTAAATCTTACCACAAATTTCCAATTTTCCCAGAGTAGCACTTGCAGCACATGTCTTCAATTATTTGCTGGGTGGATGCCAGTCTTTGTCTCCCTGTACAGCTTCCTCCCTGATGTCTTTTTCCACATATTCCTTTCCTCTCCCATCCTGCGCAGAACATCCTCATTCCTTACCTTACCAGTCCACCTAACTTACAGAATTCGTCTGTAGCACCACATCTCAAATGCTTCGATTCTCTTCTGTTCCGGTTTTCCCACAGTCCATGTTTCACTACCATAGAATACTGTGCTCTAAACGTACATTCTCAGAAAGTTCTTCCTCAGATTAAACCTATATTCGTTACTAGTGGACTTCTCTTGGCCACGAATGCCCTTTTTGCCAGTGCTGGTCTGCTTTGTATATCGTCCTTGCTCCGTCCGTCATGGTTATTTTGCTGCTTAAGAAGAAGAATTCCTTAACTTCGTCTACTTCCTGACCACCAATTCTGTTAACTTTCTCACTGTTCTCACTTCTGCTGCTTCTCATTACTTTCGACTTTCTCCGATTTGTTCTCAACCCATATTCTGTTCTCATTAGACTGTTCATTTCATTCAACAAATCCTGTAATTTTTATGCTCTTTCACAGAGGACAGCAATGTCATCAGCGAATCTTAACATCGATATGCTTTCACCTTGATTTTTTTATTCCATTCTTGAACCTCTCTTTTGTTTCTGTCTTTGCTTCTTCGGCATATAGATTGAACAGCAGGCGTGAAAAACTGCTTCCTTGTCTTACACCCATTTTAATCCGTGCACTCTTGTTGCTTGTACATAGTGTATGTTACCCGTCTTTCCCTGTAGCTTACCGCTATTTTTCTCAGAATTTCTAACGTCTCGCACCATTTTACATTGTCTAACGCTTTCTGCTGGTCGACATATCCTATGAACGTCATCTGATTTTTCTTTAGTCTTGCTTCCATTATTAACCGCAACGTCTGAAGTGCCTCTCTGGTTTCATTACCTTTCCTAAAGACGAACTGATCATCACTAGCGCATCCAAAATTTTCTTTTTCATTCTGCTGTTGGTTATTCGTGCCAGAAACTTAGATGCATGAGCTGTTACAATAATTGTACGATAATTCTCGCACTTGTCGGCTCTTGTACTCTTCGGAATTGTGTGGATGACGTTTTTCCTAAAGTGAGATGGCGTATCACCTGTCTCACATATTCTACACACCAACGTGAATAATCGTTTGATGCCATTTGCCCCGATGATTTTAGAAATTGTGTTAGCATGTTATCTATCCCTTTTGGCATATTCGATTTGAAGTCTTCCAAACCTCTTTAAATTTCAATTCTGGTGCTAGATCCCCTAACTCTTCTATGTCGACTCCTGCTTCTTCTTCTTCTTACGTGTCATCAGACAACTCTTCCCCCTCACAAATGTCCTCAATGTACTCTTTCCACTTATCCGCTCTCTTCTCTCCACTTCACAGTGGAATTCCGGTAGCAGTAATATTACCACCCTTGCTTTTAATTTCACCGAAGGTGGTTTTGGCTTGGCTTGGCTCTGAGCACTATGGGACTTAACTGCTGTGGTCATCAGTCCCCTAGAACTTAGAACTACTTAAACCTAACTAACCTAAGGACATCACACACATCCATGCCCGAGGCAAGATTCGAACCTGCGACCGTAGCGGTCGTATGGTTCCAGACTGTAGCGCCTAGAACCGCTCGGCCAGGACGGCCGGCGAAGGTGGTTTTGACGTCTCTGTATGCTGAGTCAGCCTTTCCGCCAATTATGACGGTAACACTCCCTATTTACTTTTTAATTTGTCCATTGCTGGTTCTTGAACTGTGATTAGAGTTCAGGAGTTCAGAAATTTCAGTTTGAGTCACACTTTTACGCAACCTATTCTTTCGTACACGGCTCAAGATATCGAAACAAGGTTTTCAGCGAATGATAGTAGGCTACGCAGGGAGTATGTGATTTTGTTCGCGTTTAATACTCTTCATTCTTGTATGAACCAAGGTATTGAAGCAAGTATGTTTTGTTTTTAAAATGGAACGATGTGTTTTTAAGGACACTCGAAAGCTCCTGAAAAGATGAATACAGTGTTATAGCGGGCGTTAAAGTTGGCGATGAAATTTTTCGCAAAAGTATCCGAGAAATATGCTCAAATTGGAAGGTATGCCGGTCGGAATACGCTATTGCTGTGTAGACGCCGCGTACTAGTACTCCCGTGCCAGGGCTCTGCCATACATGATGCTTGGAAATTTCCGTTCCAAACTGCTAGGACTTGTAGAGGGAACTGAGTAGATAAAATTTTGAATTGGAGCCCATGTCCGGAAAAGTACAATTTCCGTGCTACAACTATTTGAAAACATGTTGGTAAAGCGACCTCTTTTGTAAGTATTTGATTAGCCGTGACCTGGTACATCACTTGTTTTACACTTCCACTCATTAACAGCGAAAGACATTGCTCATACATACTCGTTGACGGGTTCTCTTCAACGTGATGCAGTACGGGATCTTCCAATTCGGATGGTGACGTATCTTTGGAGCGCCACAGTCACGCCTGCTCACCGTTAAGGTACCCATTCTCGAATCCGTTCCGTAATTGTGGCTAAAAGGGTATACAATAGAGTCAAACGTTGTGGGGAACAATCCTGATGAAGGGGACGAGCAGCTCTTCCATTAAGATGAGCTTCGCCATTCAGAAACATCATGTTGGTACATTCTGCAATTGTGTACTCAACCATGTTGTTCCAACACTCACACGCAGGTGAATAAGGCTCAAATCAGGTCAGAAAGGGAGTAAAGATCTCAAATTACGTTAGTCGATCCCACGTAACCGCTCTCCACCATGACTACCCTGTTGCAAACCTACCTGGCAGACAAGTTTTCAAACGGCTACCGTTTCCGGGCATCGGTTCCGACTCAGAGTATTATGTACTTACTTCCGTCAACAAGTCCTAGAAACTTGTAAGGGGAATTCTCGAACACCCTCTTTGCAGGAATAAGATACGCCTACGCTACTTACTTAAATTGTATTGCTTTTTAATTTTAGCACAGTACTCGGATATTTTTGCCAAAAGTTTAAACTTCGACATTGACAAGCATTACGTCACTGTACTCTACTTTCAAAAGCTTTCGAACGCCTTTAAAAACAAGTACATCGTTTTTTTGTAAACAAAGCATACTTGCTTCAAGCGTACAAGAAAATTACGATCCACTTCGCGTACTTTCATTTGCCGAAAACCTCGTTTCGATGTTTTGAACCGCTCACGAAACAAAAGGGGCGTTACATCCTACGCCATTCGCCCTGTATATATAATTTTTTATGAAGAAAAGGTCGTCCGTCAGTTTCTTCTATTTCTGTTTTTATTCCCTATACGTGTTTCGGAACGGAAACGCCATCATCAGGGTTTGCAAGTTTCATTCGAGGCATTTTGTCAAAAATCGCACCCCGACGAAGGTTGTGTTATACAAACGGAAGAAACACATTACACGGCAAGAAAAGCCCTAAGTAAAACTTGCAAACACTGACGATGAATCTTTAGGCCCGAAACATGTAAAGAAAATAAGAACTGAAATACTGATTGTTGATTCTCAATGAACTTGTAATATGTTACTCTGTTACGTAACCATGTCGTTATTCGGAAGTATTATCATTCCATTTATCACATGGGGAGGGGAGGTTGTCAACAAAATGATGAGTCTCATGGCATCCCAGTGCCAAAACTACAGGATCAAGAAGTAACTTTCACTGAGGTAAGAGTTTGCAGTAGCTTTCGTATAGAAACAAAACTTGTGGAACTTTCATTTTTTTTCGTTGAACGTATACCGGTCTCAGTAAATAAATTAATACGCGAGGACAAAAACAAACTGTGTGCCCTTGGAAATTGCCGCGTTAGGACTGACCCGTGTATTGTCGTTGGCTAAATTAGTTTTATCGCAGAAACAGTATTCCCACTGGACGCCAACGGAAGCCTGATACCGCTTTATCACCGGGTTACTTGGCAAGGTCGTGATTTCTGCGGTCCTTGCAGACTTCTGCGAGCTTCAGTCTGGAACTGCGCTGCTGCTACGGTCGCAGGTTCGAATCCTGCCTCGGGCATTGATTTGTGTGATGTCCCTAGGTTACATAGGTTTAAGTAGTTCCAAGTCTAGGGGACTGATGACCTCAGATGTTAAGTCCCATAGTGCTCAGTGCCATTTGAACCATATACTATTTCGAGGCCGTCTGTTGTTCCCGGCAGTATGCATACGTTAGTAATCCTACTTTTTAAAGTTATAGATGTAGGCGGTTTACAGAGAACATAAACAAGTTTCCTTAATGCCACCCAGTTAAGGCCTGTTCACGCTATGATCTCTGCTGTCTGATTTATCTTTCCCAAGTTGGATTTTATGTCCCAGATAAATCAATTCGTTTACTACATCCAGGGCATGGTTTTCGGTGGAGACTGTTGTACTGACAGGGCTCATGACTTCGATATTTTAAAGGTTAGCTTTGAGGCCTATAGCTCGAGAAGCGTTTTTGAGTTGTCGAATTATTGTTGATAGTTGGTTTGCGTCGCTGCCGAACACGATGATGTCGTCTGCAAATTGATGTTAGTTGGGAAGTTTTCTGTCTATATTGATACATTTATGGCCCCGTAGTAGACTCTTGAACACATCATCCAGAGCCAAGATGCGTAATTTAGGCGGTATTATGTCGCCTTGTGTGACACTTCTCACGGGGTCTTCCTTTATTTTCACATACAGAGTGGCATTCTCGTAAACGTAGCGAAAATTGGTATATCTGTAGTCGACGCGGGCTTGGTTCATCGTCTTAAATACTACACAGGTTTCGATCGTATGGAACGCCTTCTGCAAGTCTATGGAGTCCATGTGAAATGGGGTGTTATGGCAGACTTACGAAAAGCAATATTTAACGTTTGCTGCACTGTTTCCGTTCTTGTAGCAAAACTATGTGATCCATTAGTAAGCTAAACAAGAAAATCAGCGACTCTGCCAGAACAAAATGCAATCTTTTTGACAGCTAACAAAAGACTAAATATCATATATAGCTAAGACTGTACATATACGTTTCAGATATGTTTCCCACCACAACAACGATAAAGTCGCGTTAATCTGAGCAATACAACAAAGGTAATTACAACATTCCTGGTGCTTTTTGAGCACACCTCGTAGAAGTGAACGTGTTCGATAAGCGCATGGCTGGTTATCGCGCAGACGGTGGAGTCCCTCGAGTATGCGTTGTCACCCAGTTACACGGTAGGGCCCCCTACGTCGCGTGCGCTGGCGTCCACCGCTGGCTGAGTTGGCAGCTGCCTGTGGCCTTCATGGCGAGCGCTTTTCACGTATGTGTTTGGGCCCGGAATACGCAGTAATGACGAACCACACACATCGCACTGTTCCACGTCACAGCTAGCCGGTGTGTCCCCATCGGTGAAGGCCTCACACACTGAGGAAGAAGAGTAATTTTTTTCAGCCAATAACTCAAATACGATTTTTCTGGCGATCATACGTTCCGAGGTTATAAACGGTGAATTAATTACTGAGAAGATATATTTAGTAATACGTACAAGAACTTTCAAGTGTGACTGTGATTTGTATCACCTGTAAGACGATTGCCACGCGTGCATGCGTGCATATTCACTCAGTGGTTGATCAGTAGTTTACCTACCGCACAACTAGGTGATGTCCGAAATATAAACGGCTTGTAACGCCGACGCCAAAAGACAAATTATGGCTCACGTATCTGCGTGCGTGTTTCACCATCACCTGAAAGCATATCGATGCGACCGCTGTTTTATATATCACTCTTTATTTCTCCTCAGTTTGTGCTTTCCGGGTTTCGGCCAGTCAGTCAGGCCGTGTGCGCTGCCACGCGGCTCCTCTCAGCTTGCACGGTCATTGCCGCTCCCACCATTTAAAAAATAAAAAATAAAGATTTTTAAAATTTAACTACCGCTTTCATCAGGTGACGGTATATTGGACGTGAATGGTGGGGAGTGGCTACAGGGCAATGTTCAACGTTACCGTGTTATAAATAGCGTATATTGCCTGAGGATGCACCGATAAGTGGGTGCGAAACCGGCGGCAGATTTAATAAAAATCATTGTACAGCCAGTGCGAAATTTTCTTTGGAAAAAAAAATCAGTTTATATTGTTTGCACCCCAGTTTCCTCTTCGTGTGTGTTTCACGAGTCTTCTGCTCTTCCCTTTATCCAGGTCTTTTTGTTAAAAATCGCTATACATTTCGACTTCCTGATTACGGGCTGGATGAACTGTCGCTTGTCAAAGCATCGGAATTTTCCCGCAAGTTTTACAGCGTTATGTAAATCAAACGTCCCACTTGACAGTTACGTTGTAATTGTATTCAACTTTAATCACACAACCAGTTTCGTCTCAGTTAAAAGTAATTATCAAGTGAACTGAGTGCTTGTACCGAAGACAGTACAGTCACATAATTAAATACAGAAATTCAGATTACATGCTTCGTTATATTTGAATTTTTATTTCGTGTGACAGTGATGCATGTGTCCGAATTTATGTATTTTATTACTTTACTGCCCTCGGCATGAGCAATTCATAAATTTGAGAATGAATCAACGCTACTGGCAATTAAAATTGCTACATCAAGAACAAATGCAGATGATAAACGGGTATTCATTGGACAAACATATTATACCAGAACTGACATGTGATTACATTTTCACGCAATTTGGGTGCACAGATCCTGAGAAATCAGTACCCAGAACAACCACCTCTGGCCGTAATAACGGCCTTGATACGCCTGGGCATTGAGCCAAACAGAGTTTGGATGGCGTGTACAGGTACAGCTGCCCATGTAGCTTCAACACGATACCACAGTTCATCAAGAGTAGTGACTGGCGTATTGTGACGAGCCTGTTGCTCGGCCACCATTGACCAGACGTTTTCGGTTGGTGAGAGATCTGATGAATGTGCTAGCCAGAGCACCACTCGAACATTCAGTGTATCCAGAAATGCCCGTACAGGACCTGCAACATGCGGTCGTGCATTATCCTGCTGAAATGCAGGGTTTCGCAGGGATCGAATGAAGGGTAGAGCCGCGGGTCGTAACACATCTGAAATGTAACGTCCACTGTTCAAAGTGCCGTCAATGCGAACAAGAGGTGACAGAGACGTGTAACCAATCATCACGCCGGGTGATAAGCTAGTATGTGCATCCACCACGATGTCGCCAAACATGGATGCGACCATCATGATGCTGCAAACAGAACCTGGATTCATCCGAAAAAATGACGTTTTGCCATTCGTGCACCCAGGTTCGTCGTTGAGTACACCATCTCAGGCGCTCCTGTCTGTGATGCAGCGTCAAGGATAACAGCACCCGTGGTCTCCGAACTGATAGTCCATGCTGCTGCAAACGTCGTCGAACTGTTCGTGCAGATGGTTGTTGTCTGGCAAACGTACCAAACGGTTGACTCAGAGATCGAGACGTGACTGCATGATCTGTTACAGCCATGCGGATAAGATGCCTGTCACCTCGACTGCTAGTGATACGAGGCTGTTGGGATCCAGCACGGCGTTCCGTATTACCCTCCTGAACCTATCGATTCCATATTCTGCTAACAGTCATTGGATCTCGACCAACGCGAGCAGCAGTGTCGCGATACGATAAACCGCAATCGCGATAGGCTACAATCCGACCCTTATCGAAGTCGGAAACGTGATGGTACGCATTTCTCCTCCTTACACGAGGCATCACAACGTTTCACCAGGCAACGCCGGTCAACTGCTATTTGTGTATGAGAAATCGGCTGGAAACTTTCCTCATGTCAGCACGTTGTCGGTGTCGCCACCGGCGCCACCCTCGTGTGAATGCTCTGAAAAGCTAATCATTTACATATCACAGCATCTCCATTCTGTCGGTTAAATTTCGCGGCTGTAGCACGTCATCTTCGTGGTGTAGCAGTTTCAATGGCCAGTAGTGTAAATTGGTAAGTGTAATATATTGCCCTTACATAGAAAAATTAATACACTGCTTTGTGATTACACACTGGTTATAAATCGCTGGTAACAGCAACTACCGTAAAATACCTGGGACTAGGAGTAACCTTAGGAAGCAGCCCAAAATGGAGTGACCACATCAAGCAAATAACTGTAGCTTGGAGCAAAATACTCGTTCGACCAATTCTTGAGTACTGCTCATCAGTCTGGAGCCGTTTCCAGGTAGAGAGAAAAGATCCAACGAGGAGCGGCACGTTTCGTGACGGAATCGTTTAGTTCGCGCGAGTGTCTCGTCGAAACGCTCAACAAACTCCAGGACCAGGCGCTACAACAGTTGCGTTGTGCATCACGGAAAAGCTTACTGTTGAAATTCCGAGAGAGTGCTTCCCGGGAAGGGTCGGACAACGTATTACTTCCTCGCAAATCCGTGAAATTAAAGCTAATACGGAGGATTACCGACAGTCATTATTCCCACGTGTCATTCGCAAATGGAACAGGCAACGAACAGTTCTACCCCAAGGACCCTCGGCCATAAGGTGGCTTGCGGAGTACCGATGTTGATGTAGATTGAGTTGAAACCAGTTATATGAACAAAGTTTGTATAAAACTGCAGCATTCTTGGTCTCTGTATTATCATTTGATTTGAGTAATAAAGTTATTCATTTCATCTGCTTAGGCATTCGGTTTACTGATACATCTTTCTGGTCAGTGCAAACAAGAACAGCTTAAGATGCAAATTCCAGCGTATGCGCTGTGACTGTTCGTTTGACATGGCTTTTGCGTTTTCGGAAATACCATTTTTTACCATTATGATTTGAAAATGGCTCCCGGTCCGAAAATAGTCATCGTGGGAGCGACTCCAGCATGCTGGAAGTTCGTGAATGTGTTTCTCGTAACTGTTTACTTGAGGAACAGCCTTTATTCGGTTATTTCTTCAAGTCCTGATTCCTGTTCATCTGGCCTATCTCGTTCACTTTCGTGGCAACATTTGCTTCGCTCCTAGCTACCGTCCATAGTGTATGTTTATTATTCACGTCTTGCATTTATTAGATTAGAGCACTCAAAGCAGTTGGTTTTTGTTTGCTGATTCATTTTTTTTAATCAGTGTTAATGGAGTTCCTCGTTCAGAAGCTTGTCTTGTACTAGGAAGCACGTTTAACAACGGATGGTAAAAAATAATTATTTTCCAGAGTATTGTTAGAAGTTGATCATAGTTCCAGCACGTATGAGACCTGTGAAGCGAAGGGTCTCGTTATTCGCTTCTTTCGAATGTTTTGGCCTAATAGATGACAGTTTGAGAAACAGTAATTAAATTAATTAATAAAAATAATTAGAAATTCGCATCCAAGTCATATTCATTGACTGGAAGAAATTCTTAAAAATTCTGAAGGTGTAAGGGGTAAAGTACAGGGAGCGTAGGGTGCTATCTACAATCCGCACACAAAATAGACTGCAGTTATAAGCGTCTAAAGACATGAAAGGGAAGGGAATTAAACTTCATGGAGAGAAAGTAAAAACTTCGGGCGCTTGCCGATGGCATTGTAATCCTGGAAGAGGCGGCAAAAGATTTGGAAGAGCAACTGAACGGATTGGATAGTGTCTTGAAAGGAGTTTATAAGGTGAATATCTACAAAAGTCAAACAAGAGTAATGAAATGAAATGGATTCGAAGTAAATCAGGCGATACTGAGGAAATGAGAGATTAAAAATAGTAGATGGGTTTTGCTATTTGGATAATAAACTAAATGACGGTGACATAATAAAGAAGATAATAAATCCCGAATGGTACTTGTAAGGAATGCTTTCCCGAAACCGATAAATACTTTTACGCCTAACATAAATATGAGTTTCAGGAGGTATTTGGCGTATGAATGTGACTACTCTGTGGTCTTACATGCAGGTGAAACGTGGACGATAAACTTCCCAAACAAGAGGAGAACAGAAGCTTTTGAAATGTGGTGCTTCAGAAGAGAGCTCAGGGTTAGGTGGATAGATCGGATAACGGATGGAGGGTTACTGAATCAAATGGGGGAGAAATGAAATTCATGGGACAATTTAACCAAAATAAGGGATCGGTTGATAGCATACATTCTGAGGCAGCAAGGAATCTTTAGTTTGGTAATGGAAAAAAGTGTCCAGAATAACAACTAGAGGGAAACCTAGGCTTGTCCACGTTAAGCAGGCTCAAGGGATGTAGGCTGCAATAGTTATGTAGAGATGAAGAGGCTTTCATATATTAGACAAGCACGGAGACCTGCTCAGACCAGTCAACGGGTATGTTTAACAGCATCTTTTCATCATTGGCGAATAAGCACAGATTAACTTCGGTTAGGAAAGTTTACAACGGGAAAGCAAGATTTCATTTCTCTGAAATTTAGTAAATGTCATGTAAAATTGCATGTACTGAGAAGTTTGACAAACAGTAAACAATTCAAAACATATTCTGAACGCACGACGCGCTAATCAGTGTCACCGGACAGATGTGTATAGCAGCTGGTGAAAGACGCTGCATAATAGACGCAGAGGAAAGCGAGCTGTAGACAGCGGCTATGTGGGGCGAGGAAATGAAGGAACGGGCGAGGATCAGCGTGACAGCTAAATTGCTGCCCGCTGATTGGCTTTCTCCTGCTGCCCTCGCCTCGCACCATCCCGTCACGGGATTCTACACGGTTGGCAGCTTCTCGCTTACACAGTCGCTAAGCCCGTGCGGAATCTTGATTTCACATTCCGTTAAGACACAGTAACAAGGGTCACGTTCCTATTCAATTGAAATCTCAATTACCGACCCATTCTGGTTAACTCTTCTGTTATAAATATGCAGGAGAATGCACTTACTTTGCGCACCTGTAGATCATGATCAGCTGCAGGTGTCTTCTGATATTTCATATATGTTCGTAATCTCTCCGTCTAGACGGAAATATCCGCCGCCAAATTATAGATACAGCATTTTCGAAACATGCGAACGAAATGCTGTCAGCGGACTCTCCGGCAAGAAATTATTTTCTCGAGAAGACAGTGAAAATAAATGCCACATAATAATAAATTTGAACCTCGTAGGCAAATATAGGCAAAGGACTTCATGCAAATGCTGTGAAGCGCAGAAAATAGCTAATAGACTATTTATCATATCAACAACGCAGGTCCGGATGGAACGTCGTTCAGCCACAAGAATAGGAGGACCCCAGTGCTAAATCCATTTTACTCAGTTTTTTGGAGTCAGGTACACTGAATATTTCTCATTGAAATTGCCTCGTTGGCATAGAATTGGAGCACTACTCCATTTGAAAAGCAAAGCTTGATGCCTTTATCCAGGTGTTAAAAAGTGGATGTAAAAGAAATCATGTCATGTTACAGAATTCTCCGTGACAAGTGGAAACATATTTTCAATACTTTCACATGCTATCAGGTATTTTAGATGATGCTGGTTGGTGATGTACTGATACTCTTATTTCTTTCAGCGACGTAACCTACGGAACTACGACCACGCATTTGTGCTCCTTTTAAGATAGCGTCCATATTAATCTTTGTTACACACACGTCGTGGCTTAGCGTTTCATACACTTCGTGACAAACTGTTGTTAGCGGCGCATGTGATTCCTTGTTTTTACGGCAACGTAAACGACCTAAGAGTGGAACAGCACACACAACACACTGTAACATTATTCTTGGCAATGAGCTTGAAGCAGACAATTTTTTGCCTTTAATGAGGCATAAATAATGCAGTACAGAAAGTAAGAGTGGGCAACCGAGAGAGATCTTTCGTGTACATTTTGAGCCACTGTTGTTTTGTGATACCGAAATCATATTTCATACATCACTCCCTCCCACCAGCCCCACCTCTCTCTCTCTCTCTCTCTCTCTCTCTCTCTCTCTCTCTCTCTCTCTCTCTCTCTCCCCCCCCCTCTCCCTCCCTCCCTCCCTCCCTCCCTCCCTCCCCCCCCCCTTTCTCTTCCTCTAAGTTGGTGATAAAACAACTTTTTCTTCAAAACGGTCGGGAGCGAGCCTTGTCAGCATTTTGTAAACGGTATGTGTGCTGCTCGGCTTTCTGGCCGCCTTATCACTGACAGACCTGCCGTGGGTCAGAGTGCAGCAGAGATCATAGTTCCCCTTCCCGGATTGTGAGGGAAAGCGAGCGGCCGACGGACAGATTGTTCTGTTTTTTTTTTCTTTTTTTTGCTTTGTTCGGATGAAAACTATTTCGTTTTAGTAAACCGATTTCGGTACATGTTTGAACGTTCAGCGACGGTCCTACCCTTATCCATCTGAGCTAATGCTAAGTCCCTCATGACGATGATGTCGACTGTACTTTAATCTGTCAACAGTAGAACTGTTCTGCAATCTATACTGATTGTCTAAAATTTATGCATCAGCTTTTCGAGAGAACTCCTTCGCCCTCGTCCTGTCGATTCCTTTTTTTAAGTACCGTGAGCATCTGTGTGATTTCTCCTGTAAATTAAACCGACTGTTTACAATGCTAGCTGCGCGTTTCTGAACACCTACATGCGATTCGGCTACCAAATACTGGACCTATGAGGGCTGTTCGTAAAGTAAGGTCCGATCGATTGCGAAATTGAAACTACAGTGAAAATCAGAAATATTTTATTTGTTAGCCTACACCTTCCAGCTAATTTACTACATAGTCACTGCTCCGACCTAGAAGTCTGTCGTAGCGTTTTACCGACTTCCCATTATCCTCGTCATAAATGACAGCCGCCTGTCCTTTCCGACAGTTTTCCACGTTGGCCTGCAGCTCTCTGTCTGTGCCAAAATATTGTCTTCATAGCCAGAGGTTCACTTGAGCAGAAATGAACATCACAGGAAAACGCTGCAGGAGCGTGCTCATCGCGCCTGCAGTCATAAATATGGAAATGCATGACAGTCACGTTACGTGGGGCTTGCTTGACACGATCGACAGTCATACTAGAGACACTGCTCAATACATCTGCGCAAAACTTCTTCCGATAATCCCTGTGGTTTCCATTTTGATACCTATCGTGCCTTACTTTCCGAATACCTCTTGTATCAAATACCTTGTAAATAGTAGAAAATACACTAGAAAATTTGGTTTGCTAGATAACTGACACTGTCGAAAGATAACTAAGATATGAGTCTCATCTGGAATGTGTGATCAGCCCGAAGAAGTTTTGACTGATATAATTACTACATTTTACTGGACACTGAATCTTCAACAGAAAAGAGAAAATAGCTTCGCGTGTCTACGGAGGAAGGAGAAAGGCAACACCAGTGCTCTCGTTATACACTGAAGCGCCAAAGAAACTGGTATATGTATGCGTATTCAAATGCAGAGATGTGAACAGGCAGAATAAGACGCTGTGGTCGGCAACGCGTGTATAAGACAACAAGTGTCTGGCGCAGATGTTACATAGGTTACTGCTGCTGCAATGGGAGGTTATCGAGATTTAAGTGAGTTTTAACGCGGTGTTACAGTCGGCGCACGAGGGATGGGACACAGAATCTCCGATATAGCGATGAAATGGGGACTTTCCCGTAGGACCAGAACACGAGTGTATCACGAGTGTACCGTGAATATCAGGAATCCGATAAAACATCAAATAGTAGATATCGCTGCGGCTGGAAAAAGATCCTGCAAGAACGTGACGAACGATGACTGAAGAGAATCGTTCAACGTGACGGAAGTGCAACCCTTCCTCAGATTGCTGCAGATTTCAGTGCTGGGCCATCAACAAGTGTCAGCGTGGGAACCATTCAACGAAACATCATCGGTGTAGCTTTCGGAACCGAAGGCCCACTCGTGTACCATTGATGATTGCACGACACAAAGCTTTACGCCTAGCCTGGGCCCGTCACCACCGAGATTGGGCTGTTGATCACTGGAAACACATTTCTGGCCGGAGGAGTCTCGTTTCAAATTGTATCGAGCGGGTGGACGTGTACGGGTCTGCAGACAATCTGATGAATCCATAGAGCATGCATGTCAGCAGGGGACTATTCAAGCTGGTGGAGGCTCTGCAATGGTGTGGGTCGTATGGAGTTGTAGTTATATGGGACCCCTGATACGTCTGACAGGTGACACGCACGTACGTGAGCATCCTGCCTGATCACCTGCATCCATTCATGTCCATTGTGCATTCCGATGGACTTGGGCTATTCCAGGAGGACAATGCGACGCCACACACGTCCGGAATTGCTACAGAGTGGCTCGAGGAACACTCTTCTGAGTTTAAACCAAACATGAAAATTGTTGCGCATATCTGGCGTGCTTTGCAACTTGCTTTTCAGAGAGATCACCACCCCCTCGTAGTTTTACGGATTTATGGACAGCCCTGCAGGATCATGTTATCAGTTCTCTCCAGCACTACTTGAGACATTAGTCAAGTCCATGCCACGTCGTGTTGCGGCACTTCTGCCTGCTCGCGGGACCCTACACCATATTAGGCAGGTATACCAGTTTCTTTGGCTCTTCAGTGTACATGTCTTGCTGTTTAATCTTAGAATGCACCTGACCACAGAGTTTACGCTAACTATACCCAACCAACTAACCCCATTTTATGTATGACGACGGCGCCATACGTGGTGCGGTATTTGTCAAGTGTTGCACTCGGCTACGTAACGTAAGTTATCACGTTGTTAAGTTGAATTTATCTTATTATATGGCAGTAACACGTTGTATTTCCACAGTTCAGAGGACTCTCTTGTTGGTCGAGTGAAAGACGTAAAATAAGCAAAAAGATACATGCAACTTGTGGCGGCTCTACAATTTCTATTTTTAAAACAGTTTTTATCCGGCAGCTGTTCATAGCTCATCACATTGATGCCACCCTAAAGTCATGATTGTACAAAACTGTTGTTGTTGTTTTTGTTGTTGTTGTCTTCATGAGACTGGTTTGATGCAGCTCTCCATGCTACTCTATCCTGTGCAAGCTTCTTCATCTCCCAATAAGTACTGCAGCCTACATCCTTCTGAATCTGCTTAGTGTATTCATCTCTTGGTCTCCCTCTACGATTTTTACCCTCCACGCTGCCCTTCAATACTAAATTGGTGATCCCTTGATGCCTCAGAACATGTCCTATCAACCGATCCCTTCTTCTAGTCAAGTTGTGCCACAAACTCCTCTTCTTCCCAATCCTATTCAATACCTCCTCATTGGTTATGTGATCTACCCATGTACTCTTCAGCATTCTTCTGTAGCACCACATTTCGAAAGCTTCTATTCTCTTCTTGTCCAAATTATTTATCGTCCATGTTTACATGGCTACACTCCATACAAATACTTTCAGAAACGACTTCCTGACACTTAAATCTATACTCGATGTTAACAAATTTCTCTTCTTCAGAAACGCTTTCCTTGCCATTGCCAGTCTACATTTTATATCCTCTCTACTTCGACCGTCATCAGTTATTTTGCTCCTCAAATAGCAAAACTCCTTTACTACTTTAAGTGTCTCATTTCCTAATCAGCATCACCCGACTTAATTCGACTACATTCCATTATCCTTGTTTTGCTTTTGTTGATGTTCATCTTACATCCTCCCTTCAAGACACTGTCCATTCCGTTCAACTGCTCTTCCAAGTACTTTGCTGTCTCTGACAGAATTACAATGTCATCGGCGAACCTCAAAGTTTTTATTTCTTCTCCATTGATTTTAATTCCAACTCTGAATTTTTCTTTTGTTTCCTTTACTGCTTGCTCAATATACTGATTGAATAGCATCGGGGAGAGTCTACAATCCTGACTCACTCCCTTCCCAACCACTGCTTCCCTTTCATACCCCTCGACTCTTATAACTGCCATCTGGTTTCTGTACAAATTGTAAATAGCCTTTGGCTCCCTTATTTTACCCCTGCCACCTTCAGAATTTGAAAGAGAGTATTCCAGTCAACATTGTCAAAAGCTTTCTGCAAGTCTACAAATGCTAGAAACGTAGGTTTGCCTTTCCTTAATCTAGCTTCTAAGATAAGTCGTAGAGTTAGTATTGCCTCACGTGTTCCCATATTTCTACGGAATCCAAACCGATCTTCCCCGAGATCGGCTTCTACCAGTTTTTCCATTCGTCTGTAAAGAATTCGCGTTAGTATTTTGCAGCCGTGACTTATTAAACTGATAGTTTGGTAATTTTCACACCTGTCAACGCCTGCCTTTCTTTGGGATTGGAATTATTATATTCTTCTTTAAATCTGTACAAAACTACTACTAGAAATTGTTTCATTCGTACATCATTTGTCTCTCTAATTATTAAATGACCCGCGTGTGATAGTAAAAATTCAACCGCCTTACCTCCTCAGTCCTTCCTGTCAGTGTGCGATTTGTGCTTTTACTAGTGGGGGGGGGGGGGGGGGGAGGGATGTCTTAGGGAGTTAGTATAATTACATATGTTACTTGCTTGGACCGTGGCGTTACCCATGGTTAAACAGTTATTTATAAATAGATGTTAATGCCGAAACTCACTATTCACGCGTATGCACTATCAGAAAAGCCATCCCTTGTTATATCTCTAAAAGTACATTATAGGAAAAGCTTATTTACAAAATCATCTACATACAGCTGTACTTATTCTACTGATAGAAAACTGAAACATGCGTTATTTTTCTACGTAACCTCCCTGGACTTCAATGCAGTTTTCCCGACGTTTTACGAGTTTTTTTTTATTTCATCAGAAAATACGTTTTTCGGTCGCATCTGTAACCAATTTTGCACCGCAGAAATGACGTCTTCATCACTTTCAAATCTGAAACTTCCTGGCAGATTTAAACTGTGTGCCCGACCGAGACTCGAACTCGGGACCTTTGCCTTTCGCGGGCAAGTGTTCTTTCAAATATACTTCCCTATAGTGCTTCCGTTAAGCGTCCAAACGTGTGAAAATCGCTTGGAGCCAGGTCTGGACTGTATAGTGGGTGTTCCAGCACCTCGAATCTCAACTCCTTTATTGCGTCGGCTGTCCGTTTGGCAGAATGTGGGCGAGCGTTATCTTGCTGCAGGGTGACACCTCTTCACAGTTGTTTTCCACGACGTTTGGATCTGATTGCAGGTTTCAGTTTTGTACGCAACACATCACATCCACCATACAATACAGACATGGCCCTAAAGCCTCGTTTACGCTGGGGCGACGTCTTGCAACACTGTGGCATGCTACGGAAATGTGGCGTGCGTCGTCTTGTCATTTAGTTCTAAATGTTTTGAAATGCTTAACTACTGCATAACACTTTTTCAAGATTAATAAGCAAACATATTAATAGTACTAATATTAAGACTGTATTAAAAACTTCCAGTGTTCGGCTCCACAAATTTAAATTATATGTAAAGTTTTACTCCAGTGCGTGGGAAATAAACATCCCAGAGGAGTGGATGGTCTGATGCAGAGGGGGGGGGGTGGGGGGGAATCCTCACCATCCCCCCCTGCAAATCGCACACTGCTTCCTGTCGACATTAGACAGTTACAGTCGTTTGTAATCGCTGTATTCAGTTTGAACTGCCCCCGTAGAGGTGGAAGTTAGGAGATAAAAGCGGTCGTTTGGTGTGTATCGCGTGCGCCCAGCATAGGTAGGCCAGTGGGGAAGGCGGCTGTTTTTCCGCGGAATGTGGGCAGCTGTGGCGCCGAGGGCCGGCCCGCGGAAAGCGGCCGACGTGCGCGACCGGAACCGGCAGGCGGCTCTGTGTGTGTTGTGTTGGGTTGCGCTGAGCTGTGCCGTGCACCAGTGCGGGGCCTGGCGCGTCGCCAGCCGGGGGGAACGACCCCCGCCTCTACTGGCTGCCGGCTGGCTCAGTTTAACCCGCGGGCTCCAGCCCGCCGTACCGTTACTGCAGGCCCGCAGGAATCCGCGCCGCTACTTTCTACCGCCCAAAGCTGCCCTCTCGCTGCCCGAATTAGCCGCCACCTGCCCCCTGCCGTGCATTCCCAACAGGCCGGCCGCGCTTCTTGCCGTCCCATATGGTCTCCGCCTCGATCCGTACTCGCGGCACGTCCGCACCACTACTTGACTGCTTTCAGAATTAGTTGCCCCCGCTTCGCCGCCGCTGCGGGTGAAATGGCACGCGGCTGTGAACCGACTTCTTTTCGGTAGGATATAGCTTCCAAAACGCCTTTGTGTCATCTAGTTTCTGATATCCCTCCATCTTCTCTGAGCGACGAAAAGAAGAAAATATTAGGGACCATCAAAATGGAAAAAAAGTAGTAAGGTTGTATTATTTGAAAAGTAACCTCCAAAACTGGTTCATACATGTATCTCACAGTCAGATCACGCAGTCAGTGCCTCGCGTGCGCAAATGTTCGCAGTTGCCTACTCTAACAACCCTACCACAACAAAGGTCAGAATTTAATAATGATTGTGGTGTTGCTCACGCTGCTAAATACTGCACTTTCGGGGCAACAACAAAGTTATTTTTGTGGCAGGTGTCATTAGAGCACAGTCATTTCATGTAATAATGAATAAACTAGGCACTCATGTTTTCGTGTTTCCCATGCTGGTCTCGTTGTAAAATCATGGCTCAATCGTCGAAAATCTAGGTGGGTGGTGATTCCAAGCTCGGATCCAAAGAGGCCTAGGTTTTATTCTGCTATATTCAAAAGTTTATACATGTGTTTCACAAAACATCTTTAAGATTAAACCTTTGAAAGTTAGCACAATGGTGATGTAAAAAAAAGTAATCAGCACTCCGAATTCAAGTTACACTTCTTTTTTATTGCTCTTGTTGCAATGGCACGTAACACACAAAACATCACTTCACAATACAAAACATACTTGAAAACATCTTCCTCACTGTTAAAGTTCACATTTTATAAACTGACTACAATATGCATCTTTCCAACATGACGTCCAAGACTTCACTTTTTCAAGGTCCGACTCTCTAACTACCAATTAAAAACCGCTTACGCGCCCAAAAATCAGAGTTTACAAGTACGTCAAAGATTATAGTGACAAAGAAAAGAATACACACGAGAATAATATCATTGCAATATAAACATATCGATGAATCAAAGTACTTCTACATTAATGAAATCAAATCTGAATGTTGTCTCAGAAATATGTCAACTACTTAAAGACACACACAGTAGAACTATTACTGGTATCGAGAGGTTCCGGTGAGGTGCCGATAAAGGTTAACGTAATTCAAGTACACATTACACTACGGAACTACAATTTAGCTAGGTGCGCACTTCTCTGTCCAAAGCAAATGGACAGCCATGAATGCCTTTCTACTGGGTTCCTAAAATAAATCGCACGGGAAGAGATTCGATACTGTATAGAGGATGTGTGAGGGCTTCTCAGTGAAATGTCTGCAGTGCAGTTGAAACAACTCGACAACACGTCAGTGGATCCAGAATGAGATTTTCACTCTGCAGCCCAGTGTGCATTGATATGAAACTTCCTGGCAGATTAAAGCTGTGTGCCGGAATGAGACTCGAACTCGGGACCTTTGCCTAGGTCCCGAGTTCGAGTCTCGGTCCGGCACACAGTTTTAATCTGCCAGGAAGTTTCACATCAGTGGATATCATCTGGCAACAGAATGGTGCCACCTGTCAACCCACCGTTTATTGACTATCTGGAACATTGCGGCACAAGTACAGCAGTACTCTGACACTTTCAAAAAAACTGAAGCTCACTGTCGGATCAAAACTCCTGGCAGTGTTGACGCTCGACAACAGTCTGTTGCAGGCTAATGCCCACTAACATGTCGCTGACATTGTTTTAACTACACTGCAGACATTTTGCTGGGGAGCCCTTACACATTCTCCGCACAGTCCCCTCCCTCCCTCTCCCTCTCCCTCTCTCTCTCTCTCTCTCTCTCCTCTCTCTCTCTCTCTCTCTCTCTCTCTCTCTCTCTCTCTCTCTCTCCCCCCCCTCCCCTCCCTCCCTTCCTCCCCTCCCTCCCTCCCCCCCCCCCCCCCCTTTAAGAAGAAAAATCATAGCCCTGAAGAGGTGCACATAAGGGTACAATACTGGTTCCATAGGCAACCACAAACATTTTTCCGTGAGGGCAGTACCTGTTTTGTCTCGTAGTGGGATAAATGTATTAACAGTTGTGGTGATTATTTTTGAAATAATACACAGTTCACTTACTTTTTCCCATCTCTCTTGTTGCTTCTATTTAACTGCCCCTCATACCTTACGTTCAAAGATCTTGTCAACGATCAAGATATTAGAAATGGCGTATGACCTCAGATTGGGGCAGGATAGGAAGGGGAAACATCTGTGTCAATAAAAATTAAATATCTTGGCATTTGCCTTCAACAGTTTATGGAAAACTGAATGTCGATAGCCGGATGGTGATTTGAACTGCTGCCCCCTTTGATGTGCGGAAGCGTATATATTGATTTCCCAGAAATGAGGACACTGGAAAAAAACTGTACAGTTTCCCACAAAATCAAACTGAAAACTACTGACAACCTGTGGTCATTAATCACGAAATGTAATAAAGCTCCTACTTTACAATAGGTATGTGCTGTCTGAGTGCATTTACCTTAGCAAGAATAGATTGGTGAGATTTGTGATTACAGACTGCATCTGTCGTCATGTTACGGACTTTCAGGGAAGATGGAGAAGGATAAATGTATCAACTTGAGATGAGGAACACTGGTGTGGAAGTTACAGAGTTGAAAGCTACAAGCAAAAATACCTCATCTACTACAAGCTGAATGGTTTCCATATTTTGAAGGAGGTTGTATGGATCAAAACAAGAAAGAACTGAGTAAATATTGGCTCTAAAATGTGTACCATAAGTACAATGGGCTCAGTAGAAATGATGGGTTTCACAGTAGCGAACATGAACATGTACTCATAACTCTTAAGGTATACATTTTAGGAACCAATGTTTACTAGACATTTTTAATGTTTTGGTCAATACTACCACTTCTGAAAGCTGCCTGCCCTACAGTCTTAGCAACAACATTACTGCTACATGTATTCCATCATCAGAAGTATCAAAATGATCTTTGCTTACAACTTTAGGCTTCATCATTTCCGGACCGAGGCCCCTTACCCTTCTCCATCATCCCTGAAAGTTTGTAAAATCACCCTGCACTATTTTGATGTGTGGCACGTTACACTGAAATAAGCACAAATACTTTCTGTAATCGCATTTTTAGAATTTTTTTTTTTTACATTGACAGGTAACATGAGGAAAAACGTCACATACATCACTACTGCAACCTTTTAAAACTCAAAACCATTCGGAATTTTTCAGTTACCAGAAGATAGTGGCAAACAGTAAAATAGATTTGACGTTTTGTAACAAATAACTTGGGGTACACTTGCTATAGGCAGTACCAATTACAATTTCTGGCTTTCCTCAAACTGACACTGGATTGATACATCTGCCTGTGTGGCATGTAAGTGCGGGAATTTGGTTTGGGTAGGACATACTTTGCTCTCCCCTTACAGAGTGGAGAAGGGATTGCAGCTGCCATTACCTGCCCTTCGTTGGCTATGCCCTTGTTGAAGACACTGAAACCCAGATCAGGACCCCAGCTTTGGTGGGCAGTACTCTTACCATCATGCCTAGACAGCTCTGTTGGTAAAAGACCTCTTTTAAAAGTGAAATATATGGGTTTTGGTACTCGAGTAATTAAAACTGATTGCAATGTTAGGAGTTTCATGCACTGTATACTCTGTTGCAGATTGAACTATAGATTCTGAGAATGAAGCCTAAACTATGGTTGGGTCATTCTGAACAACATCTTTCCTCTTGGAGTGGTAGTTCACTGATGTGTGCTAGAGGACTTTTACATAGTTTTCACAGATGAAAACTGTAAGGCAGTTAATGGGCTGTTCTTGGATATATCAGTCATTAGAGTATTTCCCAGTACCAGTGTGGATTTTCATTCAGATTTCAATATGACACAGCTACCACAGTGTGAAGAATTCCTTATGGGCACTAGTTTTATATTTTAGGGGAACATGGGTCAAATTCTCATTCAGCCACATGCGTAATGGTAAGAGTTTCCTGTGTTCTTTTGCTAAATCATTTAGGTGAATATTGGAATGCATCCTCCAATAAAGTGATGGTCAATTATATTCTCCATATCTCACCAGTTACTGTTTAATGTGTCATTTCTTCTCTGATGACTTTAACAAATTTTTACATACTGTATCCTACCATTCTTTTTTGTTGTTTTCCTAACTCACTGCACACGAATTCTGGGATAGTTACTTGAACTGTGAAGTACCTGCCCCCTCTTCTCCCCAAGTGTTTAAAATGTTATACATTGTCATTTATGCACAGTGTTTTAAGACACCACATTTGAATTCTGAAGTGGGCATATTAAAATGAAAGGTTGGCCATCTAGGACTAAAATTTATCCAAAAACTATTTATTACACTGCAACAATATCTTAATTCTGTATCATAACCTTTGTTTATGGGTGCACTTGTTAAAGAATGTCTCTCAAAAGTCTGTCTTGCTTCTTCATGAGGTGGACAGGCAAAACTGCCTGATAGATAGAAAAGATTACTGTAGTGAAATGAAAGGGGAAAACCTTGAATTTCTAACCAGAAAATCACACAATAATGACAAATGTACCTAGAAATGAGGCAAAAGGAAGGGGAAATGTTAAGAATAACACTATGGTAGAATTTTTCTGATTATTAGAAGACGAAGGACTAAACCCATGCTTTTAATGTCCATACAGGCATTCATGTCAATCTTTGAATTCTGAACCAATGGAATAGAGAAGTTGTACAATGAGGCTATCAGTTACTTGAAGTACTGTTGTTGATAGGTAATACAGCCCAAATGATAAAGGTATAGTTGATTGTCATCGTATCCATTATTAACTTCAGAGAAGTTTCTATTAGTATTAATGAGGCTGCTGTGATTGAAATACTAAATAGCAACAAAAAGTGTTTTCCCTGGTCTGTCTTGGTTATGTTAAAACAAAAGGAAAATGATTTCTTTGGCAAAGTGACAGCAGCCAGTTGCTTCTCAACTCCTTGGTCACATGAGTCACCATTCTGTTGTTTAATGCATCATTACTGGTGGTAATGTGAACTAACATATTACAATATTAGTTACTAAGCTTTCTTCTGTGTTCCTGTCACATTGACTTTAGGGGGTATTGCCTAATTTAATACTTATGCTGGATTCTCTACCTGCAGTGAAATTGGGATGGAGGTTCTATTTTATAGAGCATGTCACAACATGAGGCCTGATAAGTCTGTATTTCTGACACTCTGGGTGAGAATTCATCTCTGGTTAACTTGGTCAAGTCCATACAAAAACCGATGGCAGCATCTTGATAAAGTTCTTTATTTTTTATAAATGAATATGTACAGTAAATGTAAGCCAATCTGTAGGCTACTGAAGTGAGGGTTGTTGTACATCATCAGAACATTACATTGTGTTTACCCTTAGTGAGTTACGGTCTCATTTAATTGACATGTAATACTCTAGCAGCTTCCTAGACATTATTAATTCGATGTAAACTAAGTGAAAACTAAAGAAATAAAATGTAATAGTAGTAGACTGCTGAAGCGGCACTTAAATCACCAAAACTCACCATCTGAGATATACTGACTGTCCATTACCCTAACAGATATAGGCTTTAGATGATGTATATTCTGTTACTTTAAAGCAAACTTAAGTGTTAGAAGATTCAGTCTGTCAGTGAACATACCTCCCACTCCCTCCCAAGAATTAGTTGTTAAAGGAAGTGTGGGAGGTAAGATTGTATGTGTGCTCTACCTATCGACCATGATGTAGCACATTGGCCTGCAGGTGGTGACCCCTGGCTGACACACATCCTGTGGCTTCCAGGCCACTCTAGAGGCTTTCTCCAGCTGCTGGCATTGGCTGCCCTTCCCCTGACAGTGGCCCCTCCCCTCCCTCCGGCAGGCCAGCAGGTTGTTGTTGTCTCTCTCTGTCTGGCAGTCCAGCCAGCCGGCCAGGAGTCAGTGGACCGCGTCCTGCCGGGCCAGTCGCTCTGCTGCAGTGGGAGGGGAGGGAGGCAAAAAGACAACATGTAGTAGCCAGATCTGTGTGGTGGGCTGTTGCTGCTGCAGTGACACTTCAGTTGCAGTTTTTGTGCCAGTGGAGTTGTAACAGTGTACAGAGCATCTTCTGGAAATTGATTTTTGTAGTGGCAGTTCTATTTGACAGGTGCTGTTAGTGTACAACACAGTGTTTTTGAAGAAGACATCATATTATGAGAGACAAGTATCGCTTGTTCAGTGGTAAAGGAAAGGACATTTGGCATCCCATTTAAAGCGAAATTTACAGTCAACAGTTTAAATTGAATTCTGTCAGTGCTGGAAAAGGGCTTGTGCAAGAGAGAGAAAATATTTCCTCACATTAATATTAAAATAAACTCTCTTACAATTTGCTTAGGGACAATAGATGCTGTATTATTTCCATCAAGTTTTCTATACCTCATTGCAGTTTAGCTTTCTTAGAAACATTGGGTGATGTGATGATAGAATGAAGAACTAAAGTTTGTTTTGTCTATAAGCATACTTCTCACTTGTCAGTTCCCCACTGTCAGCACCTTGTATTATTGTAAACAGCTGCAAATGACAACTGCCTGATATTACTCAGGCCAGTATTTGCCATGCCAGCAGCTGCTTTGCTTCATCCTAAACAGTCTGCAAAGAGGACATTAGAAAATGGTTGTGCACCACGACCTCTTAATATTGTGAAGAAAGCCCATGAGGATTTGTCACACAGCCAAAAGGGGGGAACAGTGTTAAAGAGCAAATTGAATAATGGCCGGCTTAATGGGTGCCTTCCTGCAAAAACCCCTCTTGCGAGGAGTGCCAGTAATGGCACTGCTAGGACAGATAAGAACGTACGTATCCCCAGAATTGTTGCTGCTGAACCCAAGAAGGTACAACAGTCGTTATCATTGCCAGCAGGTAACTTAATGTCAAAGGTTGTTGACACTGTTATCAGCACAAACACGGTGGAACCTTGCTCAGTGGTCTCTGGCACTGAGGATAAAATTACTCACAACAAAGTAGGTGTGTTAGTTAAATGTGAGCCTCTAAATGGGACATTGGATGATGCAGGTGATACTTTTGTTAGCAAGACTCTGAAATATCCGCTTAAGAGAGAAAGAAGTAGTTCCCATAACAGCAGCTCTCTGCCGAAATCTCAAGGTAAACAATCAAGTGGTACAAGAAAGGGTCCTTCAGTTTCAGGTTGCTGGCAGACTACCAGTAAAAGCAGAGATGATGGGCACATTCCAACAAAACCAGAACTGAAGTCTGTTATCAAAATAACTTCAGAGACTCAGGAGAGGACTAGTAAGTCAGATTTGCAATCACCACTCATCTCTCCACCACGAATGAGCAATTCCTGTGACAATTTGTCAACAGTGATTGCTGTTAACTATGTGCCAAACTCCAGTAGTAGTGGTACTGAAAAGACTGCACTGGCACCTGCTGGGGATTCCAGTAGTGCTCCTGGTGCTGTGACATTTTCACCAACAGTTATTCCCATCAATTATAATGTAGCATCAAGTCAAGAGCAGCAGCAACCTCCAGTGCCCCCACGAAAGATGTGTTTTAATGGGAAAAGTTCAGTCTGGGGTAAGTTACGTGCAAGATCGTATAGCCAGCCATCACTAACAAATGAAGCTCTGAATATAAATGTAAGGCATGAAGAAAGTGCACCACCATTGCCACCACGGCCGTCATTATCTGCAATGCAGAACAAATCACTTAGTCGTGCTGTTAGTGCTGTCAACATAAATGACCTTTCTTTTAGTCACATGCGGTACGGCAATCATTTACCTAGTAGAATACCGAGAAGACTTCCTTCACCGAGCCCTCCAGTCTTCAGTGACCATTCCGTGGCTGTTAGCAATGGTGATGTTCAAACAAAGAATAATAACCAAAAAGACATAGTGGTGTGTGGTAAAAGTGACCTTCAGTGTGTGCTACAGAAATATGAAGAATTGGAAAAGGAGTGTGAAGATTTAGTGTCTCACTCAGGGAAAAGACTGGCAGATAAACATGCAGTTTATTCTTCAAAACCAAATCATAACAGATCTGCCAGTGAGACAAGTAAAAGAACAACCTCTGAAACAGTTCTAAGCAGTAAGAGCTCTCCTAGAAATGTATGCTTGGTGTCACAGCCTGACAAGAAAATTGTGAGATCAAAATCTGTTGACAGATGTAAGACTACTGTGTTCTCAGAAACAAATAGATCCAGAAGTGATGGTCCCCGTCAACACTCTCCAGAGAAAAGTCGCATGCAAGACAGAAATCATAAGCCTACAAATGTCAGATCGAATTCACCTCTGGCAAAAGCTGGTGGTGGTGTCCCAATAAAATCAACATTGAAACGTGATTTCTTTTCAACTGAATCTCTGAATAATAAAACGGATAAAACTCAAGCTATACATCCGAAAAGTGATGTGGTTTTGACACAAAAAAATGTAACGGATGATTGTAAAAATGTAAATGTCAAACAGCTGGTTCTCAAAAATGAAAAACTTGGTAACAAAATGACAATTTCAACAAGTCTCAATGCAAATGAAGACACTAGAGATTCAAAAAGCAACAGTACTGATGATAAAGCAAATGTTGGAAATGTGTTTCGGCATTTACGAAGCTTGTCTAGTGACTCTCAAAAATCACTGTATGGGTTAATACATCTATATCATAGTGGTGGCTATTGGACTGGTTTTCCAAAGTTATCAAAAGAGGAAGTGGATCCACTTTTTAAAAATATGGAGAAAAGTAGTAAAGTTGTTGAGGATGTAAAACAAAGAAAAGTGGAAAAAATAAAAAACCAGAAGACTGACTATAGCAACATACTATCACCTGGTGGAGGCATTGGAGTGGTCCGTGCATATACAGGACGCCAGATTTCAGATTCACGCTACAGGACTGAGCTGGAGGTAATTTTTTCATGGTTTTCACTAAGTACTAATTGCATGACCTAGCTTTGTTTCCCTTGTCACTCTAAATTCTTCAGATGGCACCAGTCCTGCTGGCAATATGCCTAATGACTGCATTGATCATCATTTGTGGGTTGTGGAATTTCAAGTGACTTCATTTCTTGTCTCTCAGTATCACGCTAGGCATGACCACTCGGTGGTTTCCACTACGGGTATGCTATTCCTACAGTTTTGTTTAATAAACACAATAAGAACAATTTTTGAGTTGATCAATCCACTTAATAATTAAGAGATGACAGAAAAGGTTAATTGTCTTCTACAGTTGAGATTTCAGTAACTTGTATGAAGTTATCATAGTGAAGTGTGATGCTTCAAGTAGAAAATTACATAGTGGTTGTGCTTGTTGAAAATAGTGTATCTTGACAAGTAAACTCTTTAAACCATGTAATTTTTTAAAATTATATACACAAAATTCAAGAGAGAAACAGTTTCTATAGAAGTTTGCTTCTGTGACAAAATTACACATTACATTTATATTGTTCTATCCAGTGCAGAAGTAGGATATATTTGATATCCTTTTCCTGTAATACTAAAGTAATACTTTCTGTGTAAACCTTGTCTCATCCTTTATTTAAGATTCAACTGCTTACCAATTTGACATATATACTTGATTCATTCCAACTAGCTGTGTAATGTGGCTAATCTCACTGATATACTCTCTTCTTGCAGATATTCTTCCGTTCTGGTGTTCTTGCACAATTGGAGGCTCAGCGAGACGAACGGCTAACTGACCATGTTGTGAGGCTACAAGCACAGTGCCGAGGATATTTAGCTCGGCGCAAGCTTCATAAGCTCAAGGTTTGCTGTTTCTGTAATCGCCTTTGATCCACCAGTCCTACAATTTCATGGGTACCTTAACACAACAGTTTTAAAATGTTGCCTGTTTTAACGGTGCTCATACATATGAATAAATCCTATCATTTAAAATTTTTTCCTCAGTTGAACACAGTAAACCCTGTTAAATATGGAATGAAACAATAACATGGAAATTGATAGTCCTTGAAAAATAACAAAACATATTCTATGTTTGGAAAAAAATGACTTTAGACTTAGGAACTGGCAGATGCTTCAAAATAGATGTAAACTATCCCAAGAAAGTTTATTTATGAAGTTTCAAAAACCACCTTTAAACAATGAATCTAGGAATACACCACAACATCCTACATATTGCTTCTGCAAGGATTGTGAGGATAAGATTAGATTAATTGTAGCACACACAGAGGCATTTAAACAATCATTGTTCCTGTGATTCATATGTGAATGGAGTGAGAAGAACACATACTAACTAGAACACTGGAGAATACCCACTAATATGCATTACACAGTGATTTTCAGGGTATGCATGTAGATCTAGATGTAGATAAGAGGTACCTTGAAATACATTTACTTCCCATATCTGAATATGCATATGTTTGTCCGTATGACGACGTAAACATTGACCACTAAGCCATTAGTATGAAAATTAGCAATACTGATATAGGGAATGTATGTTTTTTATTCTGTTTTCACGTTTTATCACTTCAGCATTCATTGCAGTGACAACATACATCCATTTTTTGAATTATTCATTCCTGTTTTCTATTTTCTATTCAGACATGTAATGTGTTAAAATACTGATGCTATAAAATTATCATTTCATTATGAAAAGAGTAACTGCTCTCTTCCTGTTGTATCATCAATGTCCAAACACATTCTTTAAGAAAGATTAACATTAAAATCTAATGTTGCATAGAGCAAATGCTTTAGTAGATTGCTGGATTTGTTGTATATTCATTCATAATTAGTACAATGTAAGTCAGAATGATCTAATAATTATGACATTGTTCACACAAATGGAATAGTAAGCCAGCTGACAACGTAAATAAACCAGATTTATAAAATATAGGTTGCTGGTATTTACAGCACCCCCCCCCCCCCCCCCCTCCCACTTTCCCTTGAGGAGACAAATCGAAAGAGGGAGGGCCATAAGTAAAAGATTTAATTGCCAAAAGCGATGAACAAGAGTGTCCATTAAAAGGATATCTAGGAGTACCCCACAGTAGGTTTCACTATTACCCATTTTGTCCTCCTCCTTAGTCAGTTTCCCTGTAAATGATGATTCGTGTTGCGTGGAAGAAACCTCATAATTAATCTGGATGGTTAACTTTGGAAAAAATGCTATATTATAGGTATAGCTAAATGCTTTGAGCTAATGTTGTGCATAAATTGCAGATCCAGGACCTGGCAGTGCGCTGCATACAGCGCAATGTTCGCAAGTTTCTGTTGATCCGTGATTGGCCATGGTGGCGACTTCTGGTCAGAGTCACTCCCCTTCTCAATGTACACCGCACTGAAGAAGAACTGAGAGCCAAGACGGTTAGTTGTCACCATAGCTGTTTCCATTGCATGCAGTATTTTATATTGTAAGATGTGAGTGGTTGGAGGTTGTTGTTTGTTGTACTGTTCTTAGCCCTTCCTCTCAAATACTGCCACACCCTATCCTCCCCGCCCAAAATATATAAATAAATAAGGAAATAAATAAATCTGAATGAAATTTGTGGAAAGTAGACTTACTTCTGTAGAAAACTGATCATGTAACATTCCCTTAGATTTTCTTAACACACTGATGACAAATAGTTTTGTTGTGGTATTAGTGGCCTTTTTAATTTATTTGAAGGAACAAAACGTCATCATTAAACCTCACTTGTGGTGATATGTCAGCTTCCCAAACTCTTGAAGTTAGCTCTTTAGTATAGATATGAGGAATGCAATATCCTCTGCAAGTTTCACTGTATTGTACCTTTGGATTTTGTATTTTCTTACTGAGCTCTACCTTTAAGCTTGATAGTATTTACAAACTGGCTGTGTTTTTTACCCAAACAGTTCATGTATCACAAGAGCAACTTTAAAGGTCAACTGAAAAATTGTTTAATTTGGTTTAGTGTTTGGATATTTAGGATTATTTGAACTAAACTACCATTTGTGTACACAGCATAGATAATCATAACTAGGTACCATTTATTCATGTTTTGAGAGTGTATCATGGAATGGTAGGGTTCATGGTAGAGGCTCCTGTAGAGAAACAAGTGAGAACGTGATCCATAAACATTAAGTGCTAAGCAAATTGCTGTAATTGTCTTCAAAAGGACACCTTTTGTGATTTAATATGGACAATGTATGTTAAAGTAGGATGATAAGGTGTGTAAATCAAGATTCATAGTAAAGATATCAATTGAGATTTTGTATTGTGAAGAAGTTATGAGATAATGACTGAGTCAATGTAGATGACTTGAGATAAGATCCTTTATTGCCAGTTTCACAGATTTTTTGTTTTATTTTTAATTTGCTAGCTAGGTGACATGCAGGAGAGGCAAGGTGCTTCAAATAGCTGACACTTTTGCTGGCAAGTTTGGAACTGCTACTCATAATGTGGATCCATTTGTGTGTCATCACATCAAAATGTGAAGATTTGTGTCATATCAGATCTGTGCTTCTGTGACACACTCTGAAAAAGACAGAAACCCCCCCCCCTTTTTTTAATCATTATAAGTGCTGATTTTCCTTAAATTTTGCTTTGCTTGTACTGCAGCTAATAAACTTAGAAGTACAGTTCTTCATAACATCTCATTGCCTTTAAAACTGCTAGATATGGACTAGATACCACGTGTCATGTAAAATATTCGTATGGTTTTAGGGAAACATCTGTTATATGTTAAAAGTAAGAAGTAAAAGAATGATGAAAGATTTACATATAAACCACATGGCTGTATCCATTAAATGACATATGTGGTTATACAAAACAGTGCTGAAAAAATTTAACCTTTTAATATTCAGATACTATGTTCTGGAAATAATATAGTATCAGCTCTTTCGGGCTTCTTATCAGTAAATTACTTTAATTCTGTTTCAAATAATGAAAAGTCCTGGATTGAATAACTATAATACAGAAAGTATAGGTTGCTACTTATCACATACAGACAACACTGAGTGACAAACAGGCACAATGGAAAAAAACCATTTAAAATATTAAACTTTTGAACAAGAAAGTGCAATATTTCAACAGTCTTTTTCATTGTTCTTTTCTGTGACTCGGCACTTCCTCCAATGTGATGAGTTAATTTTGTTACACTTGGAAGTCTCCAGTTGAGGCCTCTAACAGGTACTTGTTCAGTGGTTATCGACTAAAGGTTAGTATATTACAATCCTGATAGTGGGAGAAAGCATTATTTGGCTGGAAATGGAAGGAGAGGTCATAGCATGTAGTTCTTTACCACCAGAATATGCACCAATGATCTGGATTAAATTCCAAATCTCTCCACAGTGCCTCATGGAGTGGAGGCATGTGACACTGTTGAAGATGGTTTGTCTGCTGCACAGAGTTTTTAGCTTTGTGGACTCCTTTGTGACATTTAAGAAGAATTGCCTGTGCACTGGCACTGGGTTCTACACTCTCTGTTCTTTCACAGTGATCTCTAGAGAAAGCACATCTTGATTTACATAAAATGAAGATGATACTTTCAAACATTATATACTTTCTCACATAACTGATGATACTGCATTTTCTCTTTTTCTCACAATACAGTGATTAACAAGTTCTATTCTGGGTAAGTACGTCTCTCTGAGGGGATTTTTTGGTGATTCAGTTTTCTGAGAGTTAGTTTCTCCATTTTTAAAATTTCAGTAGTTTAGTTAATAAAAACATTTATTGTTCTCAATGCTTGATTTCAGACTATAAGGTATGGGACAAGAATGGGTATTTTAGTGTGATTGGTTGTTCTCTGTTGCATAGACTTAGTAATGAGTACACATTTTGTTTTGTCAGGCATTAAGAATCCAAGACCAACAAACACTTCCTGCTTTTACACATGATATTTAATAGTTGAAAAATTCTTTAAACTGAAACCTATATTTTTTAATTCACATTCATCTTACATTCAGGAACATTTACTAAAAATGACAACTCTTTTTAGGAGGAACTGGAAGCCCTCAGAGCAAAAGTAGAGAAGTTGGAGCAGGAACGCACTCACTTGAAACACGATACAGATCGTCTGGAAGCAAAGGTAAGTGTAAACTGTAACCATGTGAATATTTGTGTAGACACTTTGAAATGATAGTTCATACAGCCATTGTTTCTAATGCGTATAAATGCAGTCATTATAGTTATTACAGTTAGCGTATTGTGCGTTATGTGCAACTACATATGTGGAGAAAAAGCTTTGTCAACTCATGTATTTTCACATTAATTTTTACTTCATATAATGGTTTTAAACCTGTGTGTGTGTGTGTGTGTGTGTGTGTGTGTGTGTGTGTGTGTGTGTTTTGGAAAATTATTGTTGTGATGGTTTTCTATCTGTCAAAGTATGCAAAAGAAGAAAAAGATTCAGTTTCCAAATGAGTGGAAAAGAAAAAATCTTTATTTTAATGGCAATTTTGCATGATATTTGGCTGTTAACATCAAAAGACTCAAACTATTAATCTACATAGTGTTTATTGAATGCATTTTCTCCTTATTCAAAAAGTGCAATGTTTGATACAGTCTGTGTATTGCAGTTCTGCACAAAACCTTTCCTGCTGCACATGATGAGCTCTGACACAAGTACTCAGAGTAATTTTTTTCTTCTGTTCAAGTAATTTTCTCAGTAGTATATGGAACTCCAGTCACTTCCAGTCAGCAAAAGTAAGCAAGCACTTAGAACTGATTTAGTAGCCATTTCAATGTCCGGTCTTGTCGAAGAAAGACTGAGTTTCTGGCATGATGCCAGGGGCATCTGCCACAGTTGTCTCTTGCCTTGAGGGAAAGCTAAATATACTCACTCGTATGCTAGCTGTGTCCTGAAATACAGCAGCAATCAGACAGCAGTGATACATTATGTTGTCTTGGAGGGTTTTGTTATAAACTGAATGTTTATGCACAGAGTATATCATCTGCTGACTTTGACATTTCATACAACAACCAGGATAATAAAATAGTTGCAAAGACATAGAAAATGAAGACAGTGTCAACTTGACAAACTGTTTCTCTTTGTGTTATCCCCTCACTTGATAGTTTCGTTTACAGGAAAGACTTGTTAGATAAATGCCATGCTAACCTGTTTGTACATTTTAAAAATGTGCTTTTGTACACATTTGCACTGATTTGAGTTACTCCCATACAAATGGTTAGACACCACTAATTTTACTTCTTTATCTGACAGTTTTAAATCCGTGAGATGCCTGTGTTGTGTCTACATTAGACAGCTGTAGTTGATGGTGTTAGTTGTGATGTCACATGACAAATATTGATGCGTGCTTTTAGCATGTGTTCTTTGAGGCAAGAACAGGTGCATTTGAAATGCATGAGTGTGCTCAGTTAAATTTTGTTAATTAATAGAAACTGCAATTGACTAAGAGTGGATCATTTACTTTACTGCTAGAGTATTGAATTTTTCACACATTTTATGCACTTACTGCCATCTCTCTCTCTCTCTCTCTCTCTCTCTCTCTCTCTCTCTCTCTCTCTCTCTCTCTCTCTCTCTCTCTCTCTCTCTCTCTCTCTCATACTTTTTCTCTGATTTGTTTTCACCTATGTGTTGCAGTTTATCTAAAACTAATTCTTCCCACATAATCTAACTAATAATGTATTCCTTAACAAACAAATACAGTATGTTCTAGAGTTTCAAAACTTTTCTCTGAAATAAAATAAGTTTACTCAGTTTTGCAGGAGATTTGATTTGCCTGTTTTATACCAATAAGGAGACAGCTCTGAGAGAAAATGGAAGATTTGCTGATTAAGCTGTGTTTCCATTTTCCTGCATCTTGAGGAGATTCGCTTTTCAAAATTGCTCTCCAAAACACACTTGGTTTTTCCTGCTCTGACTCACAGAGAAGGAACTGCTAGCCTGGTGGATGTTTGTGTGCCGGAGTGCATCTGAGCTTGGCAACTTGCCCACAGGCATAGGAGCCTGGGCTGGGAGTGTTCAGTCTGTGCCGGGCTGCTGCCTGGGCACCATGTAGCCCCAAATAACGAGTGGCAGTTTCTCAGAACTGTAGTGTTTTAACAACAATAGACAGTGCATTTCAACTAAATGTAACCAGTCCCTCTGACGACATTAATTTACCTCTGTTTGGTGATATAAACAGTTAAACATAACTACCAGAAATTAAAAATGTGTGCATAAATCACGTTAACAATAATTATGCTTCCTGGAAGTTCACGGTTTGGTCCTGGAATAGTGGATAACCAGAGATACTCTCCTGCATCTTCACTTCTGTCTCCTCACAAGAGAATTATCCAGCCTGTAAGAAGAGCAGTTACTACTGGAGGACTACCAGAAAAAGCTTCAACTGGGTACTCAACAACATATCTCCAGAATGGAATGCCACCTGGGAGGCCACCTTTGCCGAAACGAGGTTCTCTCACTTCGGGGTCTAGAGAATTGTTCTCTCCGATTAGAGAACGAGAAAGAACTTTTAGTCCAAGCAGGGATGTTCGATCACCTTCTACTGGTATTTTCAGTCCAACCAGGAAAGGCTCTCTATCTAATGACCTACCAAATTATGCGAGGGACAGGATGTCTCCAAGTAGGACACCATTCAGTCCATCAAGAGGAATATCACCTGGTGGTGCACCTTTCAGCCCATCCCATGATGGAAGAGGAACATCAGTTGCTTCGGATTTTACTCTTCCTAGTTCAAGGTCAGAATCTCCTTACCTCCAGTCTGTTTCATCAGTCAGTTCCTTTTCGAGGAGGTCCTACAGCCGAGATTCAAGTGTGCCTCGGAGAGTGTTTCCACAGACTAGTGCCAATGTAGATTTGAGCTCACTTCAGGGGAAAGAAAAGTCCCCTGTTGTGTTTGGGGCTGGATTGAGTTTTCTAATTGGTGGCAAAAAGCAAACAGTACACCAGCAATTTAAGCCCGTTGCTGCTCACCTTGATGCCTCGACAGCGTCATCTGCTCTGTCTAACAAGATCTCAGAGTTTCTGCGTAGGAGTGACCACGTTATGGATGAGTGGCGCAGGCTCGGGAGGAAGGACCCTGACGATATTTCACAAGCGTCTCTTCCTGAAGACAAGCGTAGGATCAAATATGGTGGAAGAAATAAGAGTGCTACGAACATTCTCATAAAGGGATTTCAGCTCTTCAGCAGGTCAAGAACATCTCGATCCCCCAGCATGGCCAAGATAACGGAAGGAGACACGGATCGTGGTGGCTTGCCAAATGATGATGAGACTTTGGATGAAGCTGATGAGGTGCAGGAAATTGTATTTTTAATGACCTACTTGTGCATTGCTATTGACACCTTCATAGTGCTACAGAGGTTTCCAATATTACAGTTGCCCATTATACAAATTATATTTTTTTTCATGCCCACATTAGGATAGTTAATACTTGATTTTCTTCTTCACAGTGTTGTATGTTTATTGAAGTAACTTAATAATCTGCAGTTATTAGAGAGGGTTTCATATTACAGGTAATACTTTTGAGAGCTTTGTAAAATAAGCTGCTAGATATGCCAAGGATAAAACTGAAACTTTGTAAAAATAATTTGCTGTTGCTAGTGTTTATTGAGTTGAATAGTATTTGCTATGTCTGACACAATTTGTATTAATACATAATCATTGAATTAGTGGGCTGTATTTTTTTTTAAATATTATGGATGATCAATGCTATATTCATTAGCAAAGTTTCATTATTGTATAAACAAAGTATCTTCGTTTCTGGTCATCTTTAAGTCTAACAAAGAAGATTGGTTTAAAGAGAGCATTTAGAGAAAATCATCAGGGTTGTCAATGTCAGTTTATAAATAGCTCACTAATTCTTCTCCACTGATCTACCAAGCTGACAATACCCGAAGACATTCTTGTTTTAGCTGAAAGTAAATATCTTCTATTATCTTCACTGTTACTTACTTTTAAAATGCAAAACAGAGTAATAAAATTACTATCCCAGTTTTCTGTGAAAGCTATCAGTTTTTCAAGAGATCTAGTTGCTTCAAAATGTAAATGTGTGACTCGGTACTCGTACATTGGAAGGTAACAAATTTTTCAGTAATATCTAATGTTTTGCTGCTGTTACCTGTACATGTGTAGGGAATTTGGAAAGGAGGATGAGAAAGCATCAAAATGGCCCCAGAAAATGTTCAGACGAGGTACATAAGATATTAATATTATTTCATAAATTTTGGAAAATAATTGAAATTTGATAGGAAAGAAGGGTTTTGGTTTGGAAATAAAAGTTACATGCATAATATTTTGTTCGTTACAAATCACGCTGTGCAATAGTAAATGAGTGTAAGTTTAAATTGTTTGCAATTAGATATTGAAAGAGGGATAGAATTATTGATTTCATAAATGTTCATGGTGGAGGGGAGGGGGGCACATAAAATTATTAAAGTGCAACATTGTAATTGTAAAATGGCCTATTAATTATTTTAAAGTTATTAGTTAAGTTCATGTTTGAGGAATTTTTGTATAATTGTGTAGTGTCACTTGGTTGGTTGGTCAGCTTGTTTTATTTATTAACATTTCTGAGTGAACTTTCTAATTAATCAGACTAACACCTCATCATTGAATTGAAAAAGAGACCTCCTATCAACATTTTATGCTTATAAAAAGATTATGCCATTCATATATAACAAAACTAGATAGGGTATCCTGCCCTCAAGCTGTTATAAAGCCAAATAACATGTGAAAGTTATGGCTTATGACATGGAAATCATTTATGCATTAACATTGTATCAGACAGAATGTTTACAACTTTTTTCTATGACACCATCGTACATTTATTCACAATATTCAATAAATTTTCTTTGTACTGTAGTTGTAGGTGTTGACCTGCATATTTAGATGCCATCCTGATGAGAAATCATACATTAAGGTAAAAACTGCAGAGAGGAACCTTTCTGCATACTTTTTATGTGGTAATCTTATAACATCTTGCATTACAGCTGAGTGAAATGACAGCAGACCTGGCTGAAGAGCACTCAACAGCAACACTTGCTACAGAGCGTTTGGAAGCAGAAACTGCTGAACGTCTGCGACTTGAGAAAGAACTTTCAGAAGTCCAGGTACAATACTAAAATAAAATTGTGCCACATTCTCTTCATTTTTTCTTTCTTTGTAAGATACATTAAGAAAATTTTCATCTCATCTTATTACATATTTTTCTCTCATCTTATTACATATTTTTGATTCAAGAAATTGATGGAAGCAGCAAAATTATGTGTCATTCGTTATGTGTTGCATCAGTTTGTTCCATTAGTGATAGTACAGTAACGAGTCTGCACTGGTTCCTCTGCTCTAAAATTGAACATATGTTCTTAATAATGTCTATGTGTGAATAATTATTTTGAAATTTATGCCCATGTCATTAACTCAGTGACATTGTATTTAAATACCCTACTGGTTGCTGTAAAATCAGATTTATTCATATCAGCTCATATGATTGTTTTTTATATCAGCTAGTACAACTGTTGGATATGGTAGACCTCTAAAGAGTCTTCTAAATGTAGAGCAACTCCATTCATTTTACACTGCCATGCCTTTACTTTTCCTCTGCGACTTAAGTTCATTCGATGCCATGAAACCATATCTTAACAGCATTAGTTGTGCAAAGTGGAGAATTGTCATCTTGGAAAATGGTGTGCTTTTTAGAAAATAAAAACTGTGTTATATGAAGTACTTGGTCACATAAAATGTACAACTGGGTCACTATTTGTCCTTATAAAGTAACAAGAAGACTAATGGACTGCTGTGAAAACTAAAGGCTACAAAATCATATGACATGCTCTATATTTTTAAGTGTCAAGCAGACACTATAGTGTATGTTTCTAAAAGTGTCTGCCATCATAAACACAAGAAAAAGATGGAAGGTAACTGGCTGACCATTTAATCTATTTCAGTCTTTGTTGCAATTCATTGTACACACATGGCACCTATTCTATCATGCTAAAAGATTATTGAAAATGATGAATGATCTGAAGATTGTGATTTGGCCATGCTGCTGTCTGTTCAGTTTGCAGTGAACATTTCTATCAGAAACACCGAATTCTAGAGGCTGATAAAGTCTTGGCATAATGTATGGTACACTCGACTCACATTTGCTTATGACAGTTTTTTCTGTACCCAAGTACTGATTTTCGCATGCCATTACTGCCCAATGATGCTATCTGATCACAAGTCACTTCTTTGGTCATCACATTTGCCATATATTGAGAGGAGCAGTCTTAACAGTCTTCAGGTCACTGCACTAGCTAACCATACAACTTAATGTGGCTGTAAACATTTGAAAAATGTTATTGTTGTTTACAGTATTTTACCAATTGTCTTAAAGTTCTTGGATCCTAATTTACATCAGTGATTCAAATTAGTTTTGTTTGTTTCACTGGAAAGGCAACAAAGGGAAACCTATATGGAACACAATATATATGGAACAGACTGTCACAGAGGCAGATAATAGGGGTGGTTTACAGTTGTTGCATCAGAATATGCTCTATTAGTATGCAGAGGGAATAGAGATGTGCAACGAGAGAGAGAGAGAGAGAGAGAGAGAGAGAGAGAGAGAGAGTGAGAGTGTGTGAGAGAGTGTGAGAGTGAGATTACCATTAATGTAACTAAACAGTAACAACAATAGAGACAAAGCATACCAGAAATAATTTAAAGGATTGAAGAATATCTTAAAATAAAAATAAGTTGCAAACTTTCAAATTATAAGAAGCCACTTTTTACAAAGTGGTAGAAACTGTTAGAAATTAGAGGGGAACATTATATTGCATGTGTGACTGAGGACAAAATTATTTGTTTCTAAATTTCCTTTTAGATGAGTGTTTCATGTGTGTCTGTAATTTCTTACATGCAGAGAACTTTCTGGCATATCTATATGCTAGTATGAGCTTCTGAGTTTACATTGTATTATACTCACTGTTCCGATATTCTGATACATTTCACTCACAACACTTTCCTCTAAATTGAATGATAATTGAATGTTACATGAGGAGGGAGAAGTAGTTGTTAACAGCTGCACCCAGACTTCATTGCTTGTCTCCTGAAGAGTTCAATGGCTAAGTGAGGGAGTTAGTTAGTTGTTCCATAGATCATATCCACAATAAACATTATGTTTCTTGTTTTTCTCCTTCTTCTTTCCCTCCTTTTCTCCTTCTTCTTTCCCACCTTGTCTCCTTCTTCTTTCCCACCTTTTCTTGCAAGTGTTTGACTAGTTGTGACTCTTCAGGTTTTCCCGGCAGATATGTTGTAAATAGTGTTCATGGGTGTGCCGCCGGATGACGTGCAAATCCCACAATGTTTCCTCGGAGCAACTGTCCGACATCGTCAGGTGGTTGAACCTCGCTGGTGGCACACCCGTGAAGACTGTTTGACTAGTTGTTAGTAGGAGGTATACCATATCATTAATGTTCATTTTAATGTTGAACAAGAGTAGTTGTTCTATTGATACATCAATATACTAATTTGCTTATGCACTTGTTCCATATGAATTACTATTTCAGTATCAGAAGCAGAATCTGCAACAGACTTCAGAGCGACTGGAAATGGAATTGTTGTGTATGCGATCTGCAGCTGAGGTGAACGGCTTGGGATCAGATGATGAGGGTGATGGGGAGGACTCATCGGGAAGTGTGTACAAGCAGCGTTATGAGCGGGCTGTGCGTGAACTGGAGTTTACACGCCGTCGCCTGCAACAGCAACATGAAGATGACCTTGAGCAGCTTGTTGCACTTAAGAAACAATTGGAGAAAAAGGTGATCAGTTAGGCTGCAGAAATAGTTTCATGTGGCTAAATTACATGGCAGAGAACTGTATATTTTCTAGTGTAGGCTTTTAAAAACCTTTAGATAAACTAACGAGTATTAAGGAAGTTAAATGGCACACATTCCCACATTAACAGGGCCAACAATACAACATTTTGTCAGATTATGAGAATGTTGGCCACCTGTACAGGCAACAGAATTAATAGTCGTACTCACCATATAATAGCGTTATGTAGTGAGAAGTGGGTAAGCACATTACCAACAATCTGAAAATTGCAACTCAATTTTTAAACTTGATTTCTCCTTCCAACAGCATGTCTGTCCATTGTTTAATGGCATTGCTGTACTGAGAATGGTTACTGTTACTCATGCCATTGTTTTTATTTCATCTGTAACTTTGTGTTGCAAGAAAGATTTTTTGTGTGTATTGAACCATAATGTACTTTTAAAGTCTATCAAAAACGGTACTATTCTGTGACCTACTGAGATGTCACACAACCAAGAATATGAGATTTTTAAGTAAAATTAAAATAATTGCACCTGTTTGTCACGAAAATGAAGTCTTTTTAAACACAGTCATGTTTAAAGCTTAAACAGCTCTAAGTTACTGTGAGTATTAAAAAATTGCAGTAGAAAATGAAGACAGAAATCAAACTACAAACCATTACAGAAGTAGATTTTTGCAGTTTGACAGTTAGCCTGTGTGGCATGTTCATGATGAATTACTCACTGATATTTTGCAACAACTTTAGAATTTGTAAGCTTGCGTATTGAAGTAGAATTCTGGCCAAAAATCCAAACTAATTTTATTTTAGTATGATGTTGTACTGTTCTGATGTGCTGTTAATAAGATGACACATGGTTAGATGATTCTATATAAAACATGTTCAGTGTTTAATCTTATTCTCAAAGAAGTGGGGTTTCATGTTCTGAAGATGACCAGTGTCTCTGGTTTTTTTACACTTCTGCTGTTAGTCATAACTATGTTTTGTGCATTAATGTGATCATCGTTCACAAGTACACTTAACCCATTGAGTGCTGTGGGTGACACACTTTGTCATGCTTCACTGCTCCCCAGGTGCTGAGGACATGTTTAAATGCAGCCTCTGCATTTTCCTTAAGCACTATTGACTTGTTTTCACATCCAGATGTGCTGACTGTCTTAATTGTTGGGCAAAAGTTACTTACGTATCTTAGAGAATAAAATACATTCAAGTATTTATATTGCAATATATGTGCCTCTTTGCATCAAATTATTTGCAAAAGACCTTCCTTTTTTGTATATTAAACAGTTTATTAAATATTACGATTGTTATGATGCCATGGTTCCTAATGTGCAGGGACAGAATAGGGGGTGCTGTGCTGACCATCCATTGGATTTAGAAACTAATAACTCAAGAACGCAATGAAATTTCATTCTGCTCTCAATTTTAAATAAAACTTTGATGTCTTATTTATTTACATTTCATACACAGCTATGTATGAGTGAAAATGAACCATACGCTAAGTCTGTGCAATGTGTCTTTACATCAGCAAACTTTTGAAAATTTTGTGCAGTGCTTAGTTTGATACTGCACAGTAACTATGATGAATAATGAAAAGAAATTCAGTCCTTTACCAAGTGAAGCTATCAGACTGTAAGAAGCTCAAAAATCAAATCAAATAGTTTTCTTAAAATATGATGATAAATATTTCAGGGCAGCCAGAATGCCATCTCTCAGCATTAAGTGATTAGTACAGTGACAACAGAGCCATTCTCAGCACAGAATGCAGAGAACACGTCTATAGCAGTCAGAGGGTTAAAAAAAAAGTGTGGGTACTCCTCAAAGGAGGCTCATTGCTAGAGTCCTTGCAGCTTTTGGTGCAAAAAAATATTGAACGACTATGTGTATTAACAAATTATCTGGAAACTTTTATTTCTTTAGTTGGCAGATGCTTATGAGGAAGTGGAAGAACAGCGGCAAGTTGTCGGACAATGGAAGAGGAAAGTGCAGAAGCTGAATGCAGAAATGAGCGACCTCCGTCTTTTGCTAGAGGAACAGAATTCTCGGAACAATCTTCTGGAGAAAAAGCAGCGCAAGTAAGTATTTGTCTTAATTTAGGGTTGACTGCCTGCATTTTCTGCTCTCTGATAGGATTGCAGTTTTGTGTGATGTATGCTGTTCATATCTTATTTTATAGTTTTTTCTTTTTTCCTTCTTCCTCCTGTTATTAATATATTTTTTTATCAGTAACACCTGTGTTAACAACAATTATTTGAGGCAGTCATGCAGATTACACTCCTATATCATTGAAGTTTCTCTTTTAAAGTCACGGGAAATGTGTCCTCCTGTCTGAGTAAGTGTATAACCCATTGACTCTTAATTGCAGAAAGGTAGGCAGGAGTTCACCAATAAATTTTGCGTGTCAAGGACTTGATGTGCTATTGAGTACTAGTACAAAATAGCTTGATTTCATTTTCAGTTTTAGATCGTAATTTACACATGGAACTGTAAACTGAAAACACACACACACACACACACACACACACACACACACACACACACACACACACACACACACACCTGCAAACGGAGTACAATTTTTTGGAGAAAACTATGTTAGTCTGATATTTTCCAATTGTTGCAAAGGAATACACAAAACAGAAAATGTACATTTTAGACATATCAGTAGGGATTTTAAACTTCTAAAATTGAAGTTAATTGATACATCTGTCTTCACAGGTTTGACTCCGAACTTCAGTTGCTTCAGGATGAACTACGACAAGAAAAGCAGCAGAAGGAGCGTATTTCACGTGAAAAAGATTTGGCCATTGCAGAAAAGTATTCTCTTGAGCAGGATCTAAGTGTAAGTGTATGAATTGGTAGTTCGTTCTTACAAACATTTTGAGTTGATAACTGACAATCATGAGTTACTGGGTGGTACTGAAACTCTTGATAAGACTCTAGGCATTTTTGTTATGTAATCTTCTCTACTGTGTACCTTGCTCCCAAATAGGCTAGTAATAGAGTTAGTCAGAAACAGTCTTTGGGCATTGGAAGGACCGCTGAGAGAACAAATGTGGGCAAATAAAAACCCTTAGCTGGCTACTGGGATTATGATCATATATCTCAATTACAAGGAACATATGAGTCTCTTCAGTCAGCCTGCAGTATGCAAATATAACTATACATAATTACACCACGCACTTCATCTCAAAACATGAATGTCATCCATTTATTAATGATTTTGAACCAAAGAATTGCACCAATAATTGTAGGTGTGCCTGCAGTCATTATTTCTGTTCGCAAGCTACAGAAAATTATCACTTGAGATAAGTTTAAGACCTCATGTCTAATCCAGGCTGTGAACTTTTAAGACTAAGTAGTGTTTGTGCATCTGTCATCCTTTCAGTTTGAAACATTGTTAAAATCTGTTAAAAGAATTGCAGAAAACCTGATTCAGTATAGTTTAAGTGAATGTTTAAATGGGTCTTTCATAAAAACTACAGTAGATATTTGCAGCTTCCATGTCCAATAAAGCTGCTGCATATGTAATAAACTCTGTCTGCTTGTGCCTCTGCTATTACTACTTGTTCAGTTCTCACAGCTTTCAATTCTGGCAAGTGATGCTTCATTGGGCCGGGGCGTTGTTCTTCCAAAAAGGAAAGAAATCCTTGTCACTCAGTTGTGATTTTTACAAACTGTAATTTTCCGTTGGAGTAAACAGTGAGACCATTTACCCACTAATAGTTAAACCTGATGAAAAGCCAAATCCAAATTGTTTGTGAAGACCATTTGACAGAGACAGATAATTGTCTAGTGCATCCTTGCAGAAAGCGAAATCCAGAGTCTTAAGTACAATAATGGTCAGGGAAAGTAGGCAGAAAAAATAACTTTTTTTGCAGTGGTAGATTTGCTTAAGATTTTACCTTTTTAAGACCCGTACAGGCCAGCTATTATGTCTCCTTGTTCATTTTATTTTATTTTTTTTTGTCTGATGAATTTTCCTTCCAATTTAAAGAGTGTTTCAGATGGTATATTTATTTCTAGTCCAGAAAGGAGTGTAAGTACAAATCACCTAACTCTTTTACATACACTCCTGGAAATTGAAATAAGAACACCGTGAATTCATTGTCCCAGGAAGGGGAAACTTTATTGACACATTCCTGGGGTCAGATACATCACATGATCACACTGACAGAACCACAGGCACATAGACACAGGCAACAGAGCATGCACAATGTCGGCACTAGTACAGTGTATATCCACCTTTCGCAGCAATGCAGGCTGCTATTCTCCCATGGAGATGATCGTAGAGATGCTGGATGTAGTCCTGTGGAACGGCTTGCCATGCCATTTCCACCTGGCCCCTCAGTTGGACCAGCGTTCGTGCTGGACGTACAGACCGCGTGAGACGACGCTTCATCCAGTCCCAAACATGCTCAATGGGGGACAGATCCGGAGATCTTGCTGGCCAGGGTAGTTGACTTACACCTTCTAGAGCACGTTGGGTGGCACGGGATACATGCGGACGTGCATTGTCCTGTTGGAACAGCAAGTTCCCTTGCCGGTCTAGGAATGGTAGAACGATGGGTTCGATGACGGTTTGGATGTACCGTGCACTATTCAGTGTCCCCTCGACGATCACCAGTGGTGTACGGCCAGTGTAGGAGATCGCTCCCCACACCATGATGCCGGGTGTTGGCCCTGTGTGCCTCGGTCGTATGCAGTCCTGATTGTGGCGCTCACCTGCACGGCGCCAAACACGCATACGACCATCATTGGCACCAAGGTAGAAGCGACTCTCATCGCTGAAGACGACACGCCTCCATTCGTCCCTCCATTCACGCCTGTCGCGACACCACTGGAGGCGGGCTGCACGATGTTGGGGCGTGAGCGGAAGACGGCCTAATGGTGTGCGGGACCGTAGCCCAGCTTCATGGAGACGGTTGCGAATGGTCCTCACCGATACCCCAGGAGCAACAGTGTCCCTAATTTGCTGGGAAGTGGCGGTGCGGTCCCCTACGGCACTGCATAGGATCCTACGGTCTCGGCGTGCATCCGTGCGTCGCTGCGGTCTGGTCCCAGGTCGACGGGCACGTGCACCTTCCGCCGACCACTGGCGACAACATCGATGTACTGTGGAGACCTCACGCCCCACGTGTTGAGCAATTCGGTGGTATGTCCACCCGGCCTCCCGCATGCCCACTATACGCCCTTGCTCAAAGTCCGTCAACTGCACATACGGTTCACGTCCACGCTGTCGCGGCATGCTACCAGTGTTAAAGACTGCGATGGAGCTCCGTATGCCATGGCAAACTGGCTGACACTGACGGCGGCGGTGCACAAATGCTGCGCAGCTAGCGCCATTCGACGGCCAACACCGCGGTTCCTGGTGTGTCCGCTGTGCCGTGCGTGTGATCATTGCTTGTACAGCCCTCTCGCAGTGTCCGGAGCAAGTATGGTGGGTCTGAGACACTGGTGTCAATGTGTTCTTTTTCCATTTCCAGGAGTGTATATTCAGAAATATTCTTTCACAAGAAACTTTCCATAAAGTAATACTGTGAGAATCATTGAGAATGCAGACTACCTGACCAGAAATATAATGCAGACTGTATCAGCCAAAGCTTAAGTAGTGGGGACCCAAAATAGTATTTCAATCAAATTAAAACCATTATTCGTGCTCTTACCTACTTCCATACGAACTTTCAAATGTCACTGAAATGCTGCAACCATAGCAAGCAGATTCTTTTTGACTACATGATAAAATATAATCATAGCAACTATATGATTTATGAAATGTAGTGAAACATTGTAATAGAGGAAAATGTTTGCATTTTTTGTAGGGTGTGCGGCTGGAATTGGAACTCAAAGAAGAAAAAGTTTCAGCTCTTACACAGGAATTAGATGAACTTACTTTTGGAGGCAAGACTGAAGAAGAGGTTGCGCAGCTCAAGAAGGCAAAACATGAATTAGAGAAACGGCTGAAGGAACAGGTAGGCAGCATATCATCCTTTAATACTGTTACTTTTAAAGTTGTGTATCTAGATTTTTAAAAATATTACCTGGTTCAAAGTTGAAATGATGATTGGACTCATTCACAGTTCTCACATTTATGAAGCAGCTGCAGTCACAAATATGATAGACAGAAATCGAATGGGAGATTAACAAACTTTATTATCATGTTGAAATTGCATCACATTGTATCAGTAGGGACAGGAAAAAATGGTTTTGTTTTGTGGCCAAATTTGGTATTACTTTTCAACCAATCTCAGTGTTATGTTATGTCAATTTTGTTGTTAATTTTCTCCTATTTCGGTGTTAATTTTCACCAATTGTGGTGTTACTTTTAGCAATTTTTATATTTTTTAATTTTTTTGTGTTGCCTGGCAATGTTGGTGCTATTGCCTGGCAATGTTGGTGCTATTGCCTGGCAATGTTGGTGCTATTGTCTGGCAATGTTGGTGCTATTGTCTGGCAATGTTGGTGCTATTGTCTGGAAATTTTGGTGCTATTATCTGGCAAATGGGATGTTACATTTTGCCAAATTTGAAGTTACATTTTGCCAAATTTGAAGTTACTTTTTGCCAAATTTGAAGTTACTTTTTGCCAAATGTAGTGAGATTTTTCACCAAAATCAGTATTATTTTTTGTCAAAGGTGGAGCTACTTTCTTGCTTGTTGATTGGTGTTACTCTTTTTCTGACAGATTCAGTGTTATCTTTTTTCCAGGTTCAGTCACTTTTTTGCTAAATTCTTTATTTTGGCAAATTTGTTTCTTTTGCCAATTCTGCAGTGATTTCTTTTGTAAATTTCAGGGTATTTGTTGCCAAATTCGGCCTTTTTTCCTAGTGTCAGTGCTATTTTTGACATCAGATTGTAATTTGATATGCGGGAAATGAACTGTCATTTTAAGATTATACACAAGTCTCAGCCTTGAGGAGAAAAAGGCAAAATGCTGTTAAAATATTCTATAAGTATCAGTTATGAATACTAGTAATCTCATCTTCAGAGCTATAACTTTTTAAGTGAGAAAAGGAAAAAATCACAATATTTCATAGAAATTGCTGATTCCAATCAAAACCACCATTTTCATGTTAATTTTTCACATTATCATTTTCATGAAATTTTCCATGGTCTGTGTATCAGCCTTGTGGAATGACTGGAGGATTAGGCAGCATTAGTGAAATGTGCTTCAAAATCCACAGGACAGGAGATAAATGCCTTGCAGGACAGGAAATAGTTCACTGAAGTAGATAGAAACTTCAACAGTGGCAATGGTGTCAAGCAAATCTCAAAAGCAATAGAGTATTATAACAGGTGTGAGCTAATTATTTCTTGTTCTTATTTTGAATGATTACAGTGATATGATGAGCCAGATTCCATAATTAAAAGAAAAAAAAAATCACCCTTTGGTTGTTCCCAGAATTCAGTCACTGTTGTTTTGCTTGAAGTCTAGGTTTACTTGAATGTTTCTTAATTTGTGTGAAGTAAAATGAAACCTGCATGGGCTACTGTTAGGCTCAGAAATCATATTCAGGGTATGACAACAAAGCGTGTGATTTAAGTAGGGCACCATGAAGGGCAATGGGTAAAGGAACAATGAACATTTGTTGAGATCTACTTTTGTAATGGGCAATCAATTGCTGCTGTGCATCTACATCTATATTCGACAAACCAGTGCATGGCAGAGGATACATCCCGTAGTACCAGTTATTAGGATTTTTTGCTCCTCTATCCATGTATGGAGTGTGGGAAGAATCATTGTTTTAATACCTCTGTGCATGCTATAATTAATCTAATCTTGTCCTCATGATTCCTACATGAGAACATGCAGGGCATTCTAATATGTTCCTAGAGTCATCTTGACTGAAACTTTGTAAGTAGGCTTTCTCAGGATAGTTTACATTTATCTTCAAGAGTTTGCCAGTTCAGTTTCTGCAGCATCTCTGTGACGCTCTCCCATGGATCAAAGAAACCTTTCATTATTTGTGCTGCCCTTCTCTCTACATTTTCAATACCCCTGTTAGTCCTGTTTGATATGGATCCCACACATTTGACCATTTCCTTAGTGTTGTAACAGCAAACTGCTTTACCCATTATGACCGGGCTTATGTACCCACTTCATTACATACCCCTGCAAGGTTTGCATTTTGTGCACAATTCAGTATTGCCATCTGAAGTCCAATTCCGTGCTGGAAATTAATCGGACACCTTCAGGGTATCAGCAAATATGCAAACAAAAAGAATGGATTACAGCAGACCATGACATAACCACAATGTATTAATTCAGCAATGTCCTCAGAACTCAGGATGCAAGGATGTAACTGCACTTCAACTTTTTTTATCATATTCATGATGACTTCCATTTCCACTCATACAAATTGTTTGTGGTGGAAGAACTCTGTGAGGGGGAAAAAAATTAGATTCCCAGCTAAGTGCTTGCAAAGACTTTCTGACGTTATCTTAGTGATGGGACACACTTCCATCTGCCTGAATGCATTATTAATCAAAAGATGCTCCCCTGCAGTGCTTACTGTCCCAGAGTAGCTTCTCAGTTCTGAATGTACAACTTTTTGGTGTGCATCATTGGGTGTAGGGATCATTGCTCTTTACCTTTTTTGAAGAAAATAGATGTGCAGCAACTGTGAAGTCTCGACTGTTTATCAACTCGATTGACATCTTCTTTGCACGGTCTAGGAGAAACAGCAAGATGGGGTCACAGTACATGCAGCCCCAACTGCAGTGTGTGATTTGCAGTAAATAATTCCCAGGCATCTGATCTCCTTCAGGGTGATGTTACATGGCCAGAAAGTTCTTCTGAATTAAACAATAACGACCTTTCATTTTTTTAAAAAATTATTATTTGTCTATTTGAAATTCATTATTTATACCAGTAGTCTGAGGACCCTTGCACACCTGAAGGAGAATGCTCTCCAAGCAATAGCTCAGACATCCTTCACTGTGCCTAAAAAAGAAAACACAACTGAGGAACTCAAGGAAATCAGTGTTTTGACAATATCAGATTTAATTTTTACACAGTTTTTCAAATTCTTCAAGTGTATAAAAGGCCATTTCTTACAGTCAGTTTTGGATTTTATTTTTGAAGACATTAAGTGAGGCCTAATGCTACTATGAAATTAATTTAGAAACTCATAACTACTGTGTTTCTTTTAGTCTAGTCATAGGTAAACAACTTTTTTAATATTTAACTAGTATTATTTTCATGTACAGGCTGATATACAATATATTAGATACAGTTTTTCTTCTACATGCAAGAGGAGACAGTATATGAAGAATATGAGACTGTAAATATATTAAATGTTTTGATACCATGCCTACAAGACATTTTACTTATCGAAATCCTAGCCATGCACCTGATTGCCTTGTTGTGCCAGATACATTTTTTTGGCCCTAGAGGAATTGAAAGAATACCTTTACTTACATGACAGTGAAAGAAAGCATAGTAGGAACTAAGCAACAGTTTTGCAGAAACGTGTGTGTAATTTACTCAGCAGATAAATAACATGCTACAGCTTTTTAAATATATATTTTGTATGGTTGTTAAAAGTTAATTTTGAATCCAGATATATACAAAGGAGTTAGCAGATGTCCACTTCATGTCATCATCAAATAAACTGAAAATAATGTTCAGCCTTTCCACAATTAGTAGATAATTCAGTAGCTTTAAACCAGGTATTTGATAACTTAAGGCACCCTTCATTTTGTAGTTTCAGTTTGCTCATGTCTTTTCCAGTATTTATGACCATTGTGTCATCTGCATGTTATTTGATGAGTGGTTTACAAACAGCAGTGGACAAAACATTGATCCTTAGGAACTCATTGAGTAACACTGAGGAATTGTGACTTTTTGTTCTTGTCATCTCCAGTATGTTTTCTGTTACGGAGGTAGAAGGGAGAATTAATCCAGATATTATTTTGCAGCAGGAGACATGTTTGCTGTTGTAAGCAACATTCTACAGTTTATTAATGTGCACAGATTTGTTATTAATTCCTTTATATTTTTAATTACAAAGTTTGGCAGGCCAATAATTTCTTCAAATTTCGAGCAGCTGAGTTCTGCGACTGATTTAAAAACCAATGCACTTTTACTTCTTCCCAGGTACATGATGTCACTGCATTTGCGAAGTTTTGTAAAATCTGGTTAGCGTCAGCAGAGTTAAAGTCAGGTGTGAACTTCTGGCTACCAAGAGTTTTGCATTTGTAGTACTAACAAAAAAGGATAAAATTCATTTGCAATAATATTAACATCACTGTAGCTTTGTCATACTTTCCACTCCTATATAATTCTGTGTTAATGATACTCTGTGCAACCTTCTATTTATTATGATAGTTTTCAGTGTTGTTATCATTTGCCCTAAATTTGGTTAATCTAATATGTATTGTCTTTTGAGGTTAATGTAAGCTGCTTTATCTTCATTACCACTTTGAACTCTACCATGGCTGGTCACAAATAACACTCTTAGTTGCTGCAAATCAGGTGTGAACCATTTGTGACTCCTGTCTTTAATTTTATTACATTTTTTAACAGCTGGGCAGAAGGCATTAAAAATTTCAGAGCTGAGTTTGTTTAAAGTATCGCCAAAGCTTTTGGTAGTATAATAATCTTATTCAAGATCAGCATCTTAATATTATTCCTAAAATTAATAGTCATATGGTTTGGTAGCCATTAGTTTTACCCATATAGCTTTGTGGTCTGACACATAGTCAACATTATATAGGTGTAGTTTTGAAATAACTTTTAAATATATTTGTAATGAAATTATCAAAGCAGAAAAGGTGCCTTGTGGTATCTTAAAATGTTAAGCAGAAAACATTCATAGATTTATTTTTTTCTTATATCACAGTTTAAATAATGAAAAATTAATATCTTGTACTTGGCGTATTTCTCTGCACAGAGAATTAGTTATTATATGTGCTCTATAAGTTGTTCAGCATCTCTATCGGGAGAATCATACATACACACAGTTGTAAGCTTCAGTATTGGCAGTAGCTTAAAACTTGTTTCACTTACACTTTCAATGCACAAATCACTAACATCTAGCACAGGATACTTTAAACATAGGTAAGTGCTCATATATGTTGGTGAACCCCCATAACTTTTTGGGTCCACAGTAACTTGTAACTAAATCAAAACAGGGTAGCACATACAGTTTTATATCTTCTTCTTTTAACCTGAGTTAATTAACACACAAAATAATTCTTCTGTTATCTTTTAGTAGAACACCATCAACGTTGTATTTGAGAGTCCTAATATTTATGTACAGAAATAAAATTCGATTTACATCACAAGAGGAGAGATGTACAGTATCTTGGATCGTTTGGAGGCGCACACAGTTGTTCGCATTACACTGACAAATTTTGTTTGGTATTGGTTTACTTTGTTGTAGTAATGATTTGACTCTCTTATTGTAGGCCATAAAAAATCATCACTTCCCTCTTCAATTTCTCTCTTGAATTTGTTTTAGCCTGTTGCCCCTGATGTGACTAGAAATAGGGTAACAAGAAACCTATGCAATAAGCAAACCAGTTGTGCCACCTAAATGTGTGATCTATTTACATGCCAATACTGTTGATTGTTGCTTTTGAAATATAAAATTTAATTTTTTTAGACAGAATGAAAGATACGTGTTAAAGCTGCATAAATGCGTGCAAATCTTTGTTGTGGCATCTTTCTATTCTAATTCAGACCACAGAGTAATTACTGCACAGAAAATATGCTGGGCATATTAATATATTATTTCATTGCAAGCTGCTATGAATACAGTTTGTTGTATCACTCCTTTTGTAATAAGTAGATGTTTAAATTATTAATTAAAGCAGGTGTTTATATTATTAATTCAGCAATTGTTGGAATGAGAATATTTGTAAATTTTTAGTTGTCGTGATTCACGAAAATGTTCATAATCCACAGGAGGAGGAACTCGATGAGCTTGCTGGCCAAGTTCAGTTGTTGGAGCAGGCAAAACTTCGGCTAGAGATGAGCTTGGAGCAGCAGCGCAAAGAAAGTCGGAGAGAAGCCGCCCAGCGGGATGAAGAGCTCGAGGATGCTCGGTGTGCAGCACATAAGAAAGTCAAAGGTGGGTACAATGAGTGGTCCCTCTTTTGAAATGTGGTTTGCCTTCTTCATACAAGCATAAGCATTTGTTATTTGGAGGAACAGAATTATGAAAAGAACAAATACCGTAAGAAATGTGGCATGATAATTCAATTTGTGGGTCAGTTGAATGCATGTTACAGGGCTGTTATGTTTGGCTGATGAAAAGTCCAGGATGGAAACAGAGAGAAAAATGAGATAGGTAAATAAATGATTGGCAGCAAATCTATCCATCATTCATGTGCAGTTCAAATGTTGCCTGGTCTCATTTCTTCCATAAACATTTTGTTTGGCTGCACAAGCAGCTCTAACAGGAAAATGAGAATCGGAACCACCTAAGCACACAGTAAAATGTCCTTATGAATTTGGCATTAAGATAAATTTGAAAAAGTAAAAATAAAGTTGTCATCCTAATACATATTCTGGTGACAAGAAGAATGGGAAAAAATGGAATTTACTTCCACAAAGGAATTATAAAGTCTGTCAAATAGTACTAAAAGGTAACATTTTATTCCATATGATATCATACAGAGAATAATACAGTTACAGGTACAGTAAAATACTTTGAAAACTGCTGATGTAGCTTCACTGTAATACGTATCTATCTAACTCAGTACGTGAGGGAAGACTTTTTGGATTCAACGAAGGTGGTTCCTTAACCCCAATAGGACTACTTAGCAAATCCACAGCATGTTAATAGAACTCACATTCAGGTGATACTCCCTCCATTTGTAGTACCTTGTGTTTGGTATAAAATTGATAAGAAGGTAAAGTTCACAAAGAGCAGATCGAAACAAAAGTTCAGATCATCTCATACCTACCTCTCTGAATCATCAAAAAGGCATCAAACGCTAACTGGTATGATTTCCTTAATCCATTATGAATCTTTGGGTACTATTGTGTCTTTCTGGTCAATGTTTGTAGACACCATGTTCACAAGAATAATTGTGGATGATTTGAGTTTAGTTGATATTGTGTGTCTTGTTGCTTTATGAATACCTTCCACTATTGATTTCATGTGTGAGGAGCAGATGCTCATCCTATTGTTAGCTGTTTTGCTTTAAGCTCACTGGACAACATGTCAGTCACCTCCCCAAAAAAGCTCACATGTTACTTTGGAGTACTGTAGGTTATGTAGAGTTGGTATGAGGTGTTAATGTGATCCCCCATCACTGACTTACTTGGTGGCAATGGAGTTCAGACATTCCCATGACCACACTATGAATGGCCTTATGAAATTTGTTGATTCATCAGTGCAGACTGTCCAACATGTTTACAAGGAGCAATGTACCTCTCACAGCATTGTAATGTGGTGTAAGAACAGGATTCGTAAGAATATCTTGACCAATAGTGACCTGAGACAAGTGTCTGGTTTCAAAGTCGACACGAATTGCTGCTGTGAGTGTATACAAGCCTGTCTTGACCACATTCCAAGTGAACATTGTGAAGGGAACTGCATGCAATAGACAGAAGGCTGCTTTTTATAGTGACACACAAAGCAGAGTTAGCAAAACAACACAGAAACTGGACAGGAGCTGGCTGGAGGTGTGTATTGTGGTCTAACATGTGCACTGACAGTCTTACAGTGTGTTCAACCCACAATGTGCAGAGGGTGTAGTTCAGATCATAGATGGTTCTGATAATTTTTGGTGGTGCTTCTCATACCGTGACTTAGGCCACTCATTCAGGCCACTGTGAATGTAAACATAGGGTGTTTATTTCAACATTATCAGTTCATGATGAATATGCTGTGGATGCTCCCATCTTCCAAAATAACAGTAGCCATGTTCACAGGACTGTATGCATATGCTCCTGATTTGACCAATACACAGGTACCCTATTGCACTTCAACAGGTCCACTAAATGAGCTAATCTTATGCCCATAGAAAATTCCTGGGACTATTTGGAACAGTGAGTGATACACAGCAGTCAGCATTCTCACAGTTTGGTACTTGTTTGGAATCTAATCAAGGGGCTTCATCCAGATGTAGCATACCTGAAAATCTGTGTGTACTTTCTCACTCACCACACTGAGTCCATTGTAAAAGCTAGAGGTGCCGTTACATGGCGTGATGTCTTCGGGTTACTAAGTTTTGTCCAGTGAACCAGATGTGAGATCAACAAAACTAATTTTGTGTGACAGGTTTGTTTTGTGTTCAACATTTCAAACCTGCCACATAGTGAGTGGTATCTGTCGAAGAGCCTGGAACATAAGGGAAAAAATGAATGGTGAGCAACAGTATTAAAATTGTTATTTCACTGACAGTGAGTCAATGAAAGATAAGTAGTGGTCCCAGTGTAGACAACATGACATTTTCCTGAGGAGCATCATGTTAAGTTGTGAAAGAAATATTTAATGACAGACCCAGTCAAAATCTTAGCATATTACCTCTGCTGAGGCTGTATAAAGATGAATGTAAATCAGTCTACATAGAAATAAAATATTGTTTTTCTAAAATGACTTCCTTAGAAAAATGATATAATCTAAAATTTATAATTTTTATTTTATAAAGGACTTTCGTAGATTATATATCAGTGGATGATAAATAATATATTATGTGAAAACATGAAATGTGAAGGGCTCAAATGTTTTTAATTAATGGCGTCTTTGCAGTGACTACATGTCTCTATAATCACACTTAACATTCTTTGCTTTTCTTTGCAAGTAACATGATCATCAAATGGCTTTGTTCTCATTAAATGTATTGTTTGTGATGAGAGTTCTCATTTTGACCATTTCCTGGTATGTAAAAATTTGTTACATTTTTATTATTAGGCTCACAGCAGAATTACAGCAAGATATAACATACCAAGCCATGTTTCAAGCAAATTTACTTTCTTGGGTGTGTACATCTGTGAAATAGTTTGAAGTGTGACAGATAGTGTTCTGCAGCAAAGCAAATAAAGGTGTCGCAAAACAATCGTCATCAGAGCATGCTGCTATGTCTTTGAAAACGCAACACAACAGAACTGTTACTGTTGGGATGTGTAGCTGTACGTCAGGTGGGAGGCAGAAAGCAATTACTAGCATTACACTTCTGACCAAAACAATAGTCACACTGTACAGATCTGCAGAATACCACCAGTTAAATTTTAGCATTAACTAACTTCTAAATCTGCATTCATTCATTCATTCGCTCCCATATTGTGTTCCTATATCCTATCATGGAGAGTCATTGGGAATGTGGCACAAATCAGAGTATACATTAAAAGCCAGTCTAACAGCCATCAATTAAACTCATTTTCTTTAAGCCCATGCAGCACATCTATGCGGGACACTCTGCTACAGGTCACACCTACATATCACCTGTTATGAAGCAGCAGATGATTAAAAAATAAAAGGAATTAAAAAAGTGAGCTAATACAGCTTTTTTTATATGTGATGTAAGTTTTATGAAAGGGTTTACCTCAATGAGCAAAATGACGATCAAGAAATGTTAGGGCTGTTAAAATTACTTCGTAGTTTATGGCTGTTAAATTTACTTGGTAGTTGACAGTACATGCTTTGGAGTCGGTTCATTCCAATCATAATGCTCAACATCATGCCCAAACAGTTTGCTATTGCTAAACTGCCACAGCAGTTGTTCAGTTCACATCAAATTCTTCGTCTGGCATTCTTCTTTGGTGTGTTTGGATCCCAAATCATGGGTCTGGCACTTTTATTTCATATTTTTCATCACACATGATAACCCCCCCCCCTCCCCCCGCCCCCCCTCTCTTTCTTTCTCTGCTAATGAAATACATTTTTACACTTTTCATACACAGTACTAAACAAACAATACTGCATACTTCTCCACAAGATGCAATTCCCTGCCAAATAAACAGTTAAAATAATCACAGAGATTGGCTTACAGTAAATAAGTTTCGCCTGACACTGTGAAGGGATGAGTTTTTGTAGCTGGGTCACCATAGTCATAAATAAAGCTACCTTATCACAGTGTTATGGCATTACACAATTGTTAGTGTAGAAACGTGACATGCAGAAGGTTGTCAGTTCGAATCTCATCTCATAAAATAGAGCAAATTTTTTTGTTAATCTCTAAATCTAATTACATGAGCCTGAATATTATTTTTATTCAATTAACTGGTTTAAATGTAACTTTTTTTAATTTCTAATGGTTTGGTACATCATTTTCATCATCGTATTGCTTCTATATTTGCTCTTCCTGTCATTTTTTTTGTGTGGCATCTGCTAGTGTTGCCATTGGGCTACTGAGAGTGATAGGGGAGAGGTACAGGGAGAGAAAAAAGGAAGGTGCATGTTGTCTTCATTGATCTTGAGGAGGCTTTTGACTGTGTCAGATGGGACAAACTGACGAAAATCTTAAGGAAACATGGAGTTGACTGGAGGGATAGATGGCTAATTAGAAATTTATATTTGAACCAGAGAGCAAGAGAGCAGAGAGCAAGGTGTGATGAGTGAAGAAATTGAACCGGGAAGAGGTGTAAGACAAGGTTCTTGTTTATCACCAACACTGTTAAATATATATCTGGAGGAAATTATTAGTGAAAGTTTTGATGGAAGGAGAGGAGTTTGTATAGGGGGTCAGAGAGTGGATTGTATAAGATTTGCAGACGACATTGTTGTGATGGCAGAGAGTGCAAAGAAATGGAAAAAAATGTTAGATGATGTAAACACAAAATTAGAAGAATATGGAATGAAGATTAACAAGAAGAAAACAAAAAGCATGGTAATTGGAGGAAAGGGGAGGAAATGCCGTATGAAAATAGGGGGAGAGGAAATAGAGCAGGTGAATAATTTCAGTTACTTGGGAAGTGTAATAATGGATGATATGTATTGCTTAACAGAAATTAGGAAAAGAATTGCAATGGCAACAGTAGGATTCATGAGGAAACAGAAATTACTTTGTGGACCACTAAACAAAGACCTGAGGAAAAGACTTGCCAATTGCTACACTGGGAGCGTTGCACTATATGGTGCGGAGACCTGGACATTGAGGAAGGAAGATGAAATAATATTGGAGGCACTAGAGATGTGGATATGGAGAAGAATGGAAAAAGTGAAGTGGGAAGATGGAGTAAGGAATGAAGAAGTATTAAGAAGAGTTGGAGAAGAAAGAAACATGCTGAAAGTCATCAGAAAGAGAAAACAGAACTGGATTGGACACTGTTTGAGGAGAGACTGTTTATTGAAGGAAGGAATAGAAGGAATGGTGGAGGGAAAAGGGGAAGAGGAAAAAGAAGATATCAAATGCTGGACAATATCAAAGGAGGCAAATATTCAGAAATGAAAAGACTGGCTATGGACAGAGAAAAGTGGAAGAGCCTTAACCGAACCAAGGTCCTCTGTGGATTGCTCATCGGTTGGTAATATGACAGCTCATGTAGCCAGTGTGAGGATAGTTTCAGGTTACCAATGATAACGAAAAATTACAGTTTGCTTTTAGTGCAGAAACTAATTTTTTCTGTCTTGCATTTGCTCTTAGAGATTAGCTTTAATTGCTGTGAACAAAGCAGTTGTGATTGTAGTTGTACTTCAGATTGTTGATCGCTGTTTTCTTGGGTACACTGCACATCAAAAGGTTGTGGTTAGCTTAGGATGCGAGTTTAAATTCAGGGCTACAAAATGCGTCCTCTGTCATTGGTCACTTAAAATCAGCTGTTGATAGAGCTTCTTACATTTGTGACATACTGTGCAGTGGCCACCTCCAACACTGCTCTGTGTTAAACATTAACAGCATGTGACGTCAACTATCAAGTAATTTTAATCAGACTGTAAACAAAATATAACATTTAGCAGTCTGTTGTTCCTGTGCCGTACTTTTAATAAAAATTGCTGTGGCTTAATTTGAATATGAATAAAAACAGAGTTCACAAAACATAACTTTCCACTTCCTTTGGCTCAAACAGCACTGGAAGCCCAGTTAGAATCAGAACACGAGGAACGTACCGCTCTCCTGAGGGAACGACATGAACTGGAGAGGCGGTTAGCAGCTGCCGAAGAAATGGCTCGCGCTGGTCGCAGTCAGGAAGAGGAGCAGCTGCAGCGACTGCGGCGTGACCTTCGCAGGACTAAGGCCCTCTTGCGGGATGCACAGGCGGCGCTTGAGAGGGCGAGGGCAGACTCTCCAGGCAAAGCTCTTGTTAGACAGCTTCGAAACCAGGTGATTATACTTTGATTTATATATGGAAACTTTTGGTCCTCATTAACAGCTATTTGAAAATGGTAATAACATTACAAGGAAACTGTAAAATTATAAGGGGGCAAAATTGCTGGCCAATACTTAGTCTTTGGAGACAAAATTCAGTATCGCTGATAGACACACATGAAAGTGAAAAAAAAAAAAAACTATTCTTAGGTTTTGGAATTGCTAACTTTTTCCGCAGGGAGGAAAGTGTGATAAGTTTTGGAAGGATGGAGGTTCACCTGCAGCCCAGATTGTCAATACGGGTGGATCTCTCTCAACCTGGGGCTTCAGTGACAGGGGCTCTTTTCCCAAACCGTCATTCTCTCCTTCCTGTGGAAAGAGCTAACAGCTCCACAAGCTGAAAATAGTTTTTAAATGTGCCAGTCAGCAGTATTAGAATTCTGCCTCTTGAAGGAAAACACTGGCCAGCCATTCTGTCTCCTAGTTTCACAATTTTCAGATTTTACCCCTAAACCCTAACAACAATATTAGATAGCTTATTCTTGCTTTTTAAATGTTAAGAGACTGTGTGTGTGTGTGTGTGTGTGTGTGTGTGTGTGTGTGTGTGTGTGTGTGTGTGTGTGTGTGATGATCGTTTTATTTGTTGTTATTTATTTTTGTATCGTACTCATTTGTATAGAGTCTGGCTGACAGACAGTGGTAGGTATGTGACAGTTGGTCAAATAAAATCCAGCTGTTCGAAGAATAATAAAAAAAAGGATATCAATGATTCCAAACAATGAGTTAAAGAGAAGCATAGTTAGAGTTGCCCACTTTCATAGTACTTCATTGTGAGGTAAGGTACTATGTAGTTGTGGAAAAATACCATTGAAATGATTCAATTATTACAGTATTTGGTTACAGCACAAGAAAACATGTTTGCGCGCGCGCCCACACACACACACACACACACACACACACACACACACACACACACACACACACACACACACAACCCCATACATAGTGTCGGCTAGACTAACAGGGCTAATGCTATTTTGCAGCAGGTGGACAGATCGTGATGGCAGTAGTATTGAGTGGGGTGGTTGGAGGAAAAGGGAGGCAGGAAAAAGGGGAGGGACTGGGGTGGGTGGCTGTTGGTGTGGAAGGAGATGGCCGATTTATCCAGCTAGGTATGCAGGAGAGAGGGATGGCACTTCTATGGGGTAGCATGATTACAGTGTTCAAAACAGCATATGCTGAAGGTGATGCTGGGACATGATTTGGGAGAAGGTGATAGGATTGTATCCCTCATGCCCATGGTCCTGCTGCTATCGAACTCTACCTCTTCCAACACCCTTCAGACTCTTAAGGCATCACTTCATTCCTTGCTCATCTTATTAACTATATCTTGACCTACAATTTCTTCTCATTTGAAGTGAAGATTTACAAACAAATGTGTGGCTCGTTCATTGGCACCCACATGATACCCCTCCCAATTCATGTCCCCATGTTACCTTCAGCATGCACTGCTTCCCAATGGTGCTACAGTTTTTCCAGCCCATATACCTGCCACCTGGTGTGTGTGTGTTACACTCTATCATCTAAAAATGATAACTCTGAAAGCTAGAAAAATTTTCTTTCTTTTGTGTGTGCCTACTGACAACTTAACGCTTCTGCTTTTCGGTGCATGGTATCCTCTAATCCCGAAGTACTTACATTCTACAAGAACTTTCCTACATCATTTATAACATTAGCTCAGAAATTTTAACATATTAGCAAACAAATATTCTGCCCTGTCTCCTCAAGATTGTTTTTCCATGTATTTCAGTCTTCTATGTCTTCTTTTGCACCAAATATTATTATCGACTTGACATTTTGGGCCCAGGTAGTAATGGGTTGTCTTCTTTCCTTTCATCCTTCAGTTTCACATCTCAGTTTAGATTCAATATTCTACTTTTGCCATGCTTCTTAGATCTTCATACCACTGCAGTTTCCTTCTATCCAAAATATTGCATAATTCTTGTTTCACTTCCATTCTCTTTAACATTGTTCCTTACTTTTTCTTTTCTTGAATTTCTTACAGATCTTCTCCAAACCACTGTCTCTAACACTTTCAGCTTATTAATATGTTTCTTAGTTCTGTTCATTACGTTCCTGCTCTATGAAACTGAATAGAGCATCCCAATGATCTTTCAGCTATTCCTAATTCAGCTTTCCCCCTTTTTCTAAAATAGATCCCAAGAAGAAAAAATTATTAATTTTTTTATTTGTTCCCATCTATAAGGATTGTTCAAATGAAAAAGTACAAAGCGCTGTAACAACCAAAACAGTTGGAATTTTGCTTATGCCACTTTGGGAGAACATAGTGAGACATTTAGGGATGTGAAGTAGTGTCTGGTGTGGTTGTTCACATGTGAGGGTACATGCTGCAGGAGAGAAGCAGGCAGTTGTGTGTTCTGTCCATTTGATACAGTGTGCATGTAAGGGCATCATTGAATTCAAAGTGCAAGATTTTAGAATTGTGGAGCAGTGAGGCATTACCAGACCTCTGACTGCAGAAGAGATTTAACCAGCTAGTATACATCACTGGAAAGTGGCTGCATGTGGGGGAGACTGTGTGTCTGACAAGCCAATGAGAAAGTTGTCTCCGTTTTCATGAAGGCCGGAAGTGTTTGAGTGATGACCTAAGGCCAGTCCAGGCAATTGAAGTAATCATGGCTGAACTCATTGACAGGGTGAATGACCTAGTGAGAAGTGATTGATGTTTCAGAATACAAATGTTAACAGTGAGCTGGGGGCCAGGGTTGGTACATTGTGGACAACTGCGTACAACAGTTAGAGTTGCCAGAAAGTGACCACGCTGTGGTTTTTGAAGAAGCTCAGAGAACTGCAAAAGGAGCTGCATGTGAGGCTAGCACACCACCACCTGTTCTGGAATCGTAAAGACTCTGCTTTCCTAGAGCAGATCATTGCTGGTGACGATCAGTGCCGTTACTTTGAGCCAGATACAAAGCGGGACTGTATGCAGTGGGAGCATGCATTGTCACCTCCCGCTAAAAAATTCAAAGCTGTTACCACAGCATGGAGCTGATGCTCTCAATCTTTTTCAACGTCTGAGATCCGATAATCATTGAATTCCTCAAGCACAGACATGTCATCCTGCTACTTACACATATTTGGTTCACTAAAAAATCATCTCAAAGGGATGTGGTTCAAGTCAGATGATGAGCTAAGGGACACTATGGAAAACTGGCTCCTGTCATAATCACAGGAATTCTGAGAACAGGGAATCCATTGGCTTGTGAAACAGTAGGGCAGTTGTGCTCAAGCCTCTGGTGATTACATTTGAATATAGACATCAGTTATACCCACAGTCTTGTTTTGTACAATTTTTGAACACTTCTCATACATACAGCTCTTCAAGGTCATTGGTAAAGAAATTTGTTTTTTGATAATCTTCAGGTATAAGTTATTGGATTCTGCTGATAACTGTCAACATTTGTAAGCTGAATGCTCCCTGTCTTGTGCTTTGATGATAGTCGTCAGCATCAGGTATCTTCCATCTGCAGGCTGTTTGACTATTGTAAGGATACAAATGATAGTGACAAGCAGAGGATAATCAAGCAAATAATCCTAATAAAACGAGGTCTGCCACATTTTCTACCTGTCCAACTTACTGGTGGTGTGTACCTTCATTTTCTGTGACACAAGCAAAACAACTGTTTCGATAGTGATCTTTATGGTGACAGAATCCCTGTATGGTACATGCATGATAGTGCACTGGCACACTTTCATGTGGATGTATAGGAATGTCTAGCCCGCCATCAGGTCTCCCAACTTGAACGTGTTGGATTTTTGTTGTTGTATTCCAGCCATTTAAATAGTATTAATGAACTCCTGGAACATGTTGCTGATAGTTACCAATGCATTGGGGACATGCCTGTTATTTCTGAATGTGTACAGACATTGATGAGGAGAACTGTTGAAGCCTGCTTTCACATTAGTCGTGGCCATATGGAATACTTGTAATGTATTTGTCCTCAAGTGCATGTCTGCACTTTGTATTATGTGAACTCTATTGTGAGGTGTTCATTCAGTCATAACACATTGTATTGAGGAAACCATTGGTTTCCGGACCTGTTTTCATTAGAATTATTTTACTGTTTCATTGTACTGTACTTGCCTGTTCCATTTGTTCATATAATAGTCAAACACTCTGTATAATATCTAATCCCTTTCACTTATATTCATGAGACCCTGTCCTAGACCAATATCTATATAAATAATGTTGATGACAATGGGCATGAAGAAGTATCAGCACATTTAATTCAGTTAATGCTTGCAGAATGTTGCTATTATAATTTTCAAGAAATTGTGAACAAAATTGCTAAGCTGACAGATCTGGTATTTTCACGGGAGAGCTACCTTCCATAGTATCCATTCAATATTGTAAATTTCCTCTTTCTCTTTGTATTTTGCAACTAGTTGGAAGATCTGGAGGTGGCCCGAGCGGCAGCAGTGAAGGCGCGTCAGACAGCTGAGCTGGAGCTGAGCGAGGTTCAGGCTATGCTCGAGGAAGCACAGAGGTCTCGCTCTGAGGCAGAGGATAGAGCTGCAGCCGTTGCAAGGGAACGTTCGGAGCTGAGGACGCAGTTGGAAGAGAATGAAGAAGAGCTGGCAGAGGTAAGGAAAAGCTACAGCTATTGTCTCAGAAACAAGAAAGTATGATTTAGGTGACTCATGTACCAGTGGGCCACAAGTATTAGCTTGTTTTTGCATCGCAGCTTGTAATAAATTGACAGTGAAAATATTTTTTGATGTTGTCTTACAGTAGTGTAAAACCTGAATAGTCTTGTGTTTTCAGTAAGGAGAGGTAAAAAAAGGGGGGGGGGGGGGTACTGTGGCATTAAATATATGCATTTTACATTATGAGAATGGCTGCATGAGGGATATAAACAATGTAACCAGTTACAAATCACAATGCAGGCAAAATAGCAATACTTTAATGAGTAAATTATTTTTTTAAGAGATACTGAAAGCAAGTGAGAAATGCTAGACTTGCTATTAATAATGGCAGCAACTTACTTCTGACACTGATCACATAACCAGCACCCTCATCTAGGGTAAATATCCTCATTTTTGTGTTAATATGTGAAATATGTTACATTCTGTTGTTACTTTCATAAGGTATTCAAAACATGTACACAGTTCAGTACTGCTATATAGCCGCAAATAGCTTATTTGATACATTTTTGAGATTAGTTATAATAATATGAACTGGCGAAGTGTGGCTGGTGGTTCAGAGGGAGGTACCAGATGTACATGCTAGGAATATGGGAAGGAGAGGCAACAGGTGCATCGGATATGTGTGCGAAACACGGGTTCAAGCAGCCCATAATGCTGATGTGAGGCAGTTGATTGGAAGGGGGCACTGTTGGGATGAAAGTGTAGGTGTAGGGATATAATGGAAATTGAGGTCAGGAGGATTACAGAAATGAAGGATGTTTTGCAAATATAACTCCCATCTACATAGTTCTGAAAAACTGGTTGGGAAGGGGAGAGGAGGGGGTTGGGAGGAGTCCCGAGTGGAACATGTTGTGAAGCAGCCATTGAGTTAAAGTGTTTTGTGCTCAGCAGTGTGTCCCGCCACTGGATAGTCAACTCTACTCTTGGACACGGTTGGGCCGTGGCCGTTCATTCGAGTGGACAGTTGATTAGTGGTATGCACAGATAGAATACGGAGCAGAAACTACATCTGAGCTGATAGGTGACATGACTGCTTTCACAGGTGGCCCTGTTGCTGATGAGATACGATTAGTCTATGGCAGGATTGGAGTAGGAAGTACTGGGCGGGTGATCTGGGTAGGTGTCGCACCTGGGTCTTACGATATGTTCCACTGGTTTCTTAATGTAATATCAAGTGGCAAAGTAAAATCTGATCAGGAAGTAAGACTTCCTATAATTCAATCTTGCTCATCTTACTATTTAAGCACACTCACCAATCTCTCGTTATAGAACATTTTCTCTCAGAGTGCTGTAGCTACTGTTGGAAGTTAAGAGTACAGATCAAACATCCAATTCACAAAATAAATACAATGCTTCTGATAATCAGCATATTGTATATTGTACTCTTGCGTACAGTGATTGTAAAGTTGTTTTAATATTCCAAACATCACAATTAAATTGGTAAGGACAAAGTCCACAAATGAACTGCCTTATTTAACATACTCCAATTGAGTGAAGTTTGCTCTTGTCCCCATGATGTGTAGGCATTATCACATCTGCTCTTGCTCTATTGCTCAGACCACACCTCGAAGGCAGATGCCGATGACACGAAATAAACTTCCAGATCAGCAGGTACTGTGAGCATGGCACAATGTTTATCATCGTCCAGCCTTGCAGACACACAATGTCCATTCATTTCATGATATGTGCACATCAACAAAATTTATATCCAAACATTAGTGTATCTAATTCATTATAAAAATAAACTTTTTATAGTGGCAATCGTAATTCATCGCTCGAAAAATGCTTGTGCAACATGTCACTGCACCGAACTGATACATCACACTACAGATTCCACTCATAGGTGAATGATGTCATAACTTCTGCAAAATGGCAACAGACAACAAACATTCAAAGTTAAAAACTAAGTTTTAATCTTCTTAACTGAAAATATCAATAGCTCATATGTTTTTGATGCATAATCATTGCTCCAGTTGTTTCATTTGTGAGGAATGTACTTTTTCCAGTTTATCCCATGGTGAATGCCACACAATGAATTCTAAACCAGTAGTCATAGGCATGTATTTGTCTTAACATGACTTTGATTAAGTCTCATAACATTCCTGCCAGGTGATCTTTCTTTTGCTATGGACATGTAACCTCGGATAATAAGTATTTATTATCCATATGGATCATTAAGTACTTTTACAATATTTCTTGATTTTTGCTCATGAACTACTCATTGCTGGGACCTATAGTCCACTGGTCATTTAGTCTAATTGCCCATATTTCATCCAGTCAGTGTTTCCATAACTCAGGATGTTTTAGCCATGCTCACAACACTGTTGGAAATCAGTGGGCATGTGCTACACCATATTTCTTACCTACAATAAAAATGAGAGAGAGAGAGAGAGAGAGAGAGAGAGAGAGAGAGAGGGAGAGGGAGAGGGAGAGAGATGCCTATAGGCCTATAGTATTGTTATATCATGTACCTCCTCAGAGATTCCTTCCTTAATCTTACTTAATTCATCCCAAATTTTATGTAGTTCAGTTTCTGTTCTGTCTGTTTCTGCATTAGAATGGGGTTTATCTGCAGATGATTCAGTCCTTCCTTATGCCCTATTATCAACTAAATCAACTGCACACTCCACTGTACTAGCAAGTGTAGAGCCTGAAATGTTGTCCGCATCCAAATCTTCGCTTTGTTCCAACATCTATACCTTACTTGTATGCCTGAGATGTGATCAGTATTGTGTTAAATTCTTTTAAGTCCTTGTTAACATCTCTGAATTGTTAATTCACTTCATTTCAGAATAAATCATGCTGTTTCAATAATTTTGAATTTTGCTCCTCTGGTAAGATGGAAGATATCGCCTGTAACTGCAATATGCTATTTTGTATTTCTTTCTTTTCCCTACAGGACTCATTGATTTGATGTTCTAGTATGGTGTCTGGTGCTTTTATTTAACTTTTTATTTTGTTTTAGTATTTCCTAATGTTATGTATATTTGTCTGGGTGTTATAAACCAAGCCAGGATATCCACATCCACTTTTCTCATCACCACGGATTAACAATTTCTACAATATCATGTTTAATTAGTCTCAGCTGAATACTGTAAGAATGCTAGCTACACAACTATAGTATACTCACAAACTCTGTTTGCAAAACCACATGCAGTTTACCCCACAACCCAAACACCACAACTACTACTACTACTACTACTACTACTACTACTACTATTATGAAGAGCCCTTTCAGAAACTAATCAGCTTGGATAGCTCACCAGAATCTTGCCACACTTGGATATCGATGGGAAGCTGTAGGTTATGCGGCATCACTGAAACTGGGTGTGTCACTGATGCTGCTGCTGCAGGTTGACAAGCCACAGCTGCGATCCATGACTGCTGTTGTAGAATAGGCATGTGATCATTAAAATTGAAGCTATTCATAGTTCTAGTCAAAAATCTTCCAATTTGTGGACTAGTTATTTTCTCCTCTGTCATAATTGTGGTGGAAGCAGGCACTGTCTCACAAACCTAGTCCACAGACAGATTCCTGTGCCATCCTAGACACCACTATTCCTCTCACCACCCTCAAGGAAAAGAACCAGCTGCAAAGCAGAAGCACCACCCTCTCCCCATCATCACCCATTATCATCCCAGACTGGAGCGCCTGAAGCATGTCCTTCACTGCAACTTTGACTATCTATCATTGTGCCCAGAAATGAGGGACATCCTACCCAAAATTGTTTCCACCTCTCCTAAAGTGGTATTCCACTGCCCACCCAACCTACCCTGAGTTTCACTAGATATGGCTTGTACCTCAGTAGGTATGGGAAGGGGAGGCTGGCAAAGCTTATAGCTGACAGTGTAGTGGATGGTGGTGGGATCACTACTTTCTGTAGTAGTTGTTGTTAAGAGCTGCACCTTTTTTTGCACCAAAGTCAGCTGATAGATAACTATAAAATATTTCTGTATGCTGATGACACTAGCTTGGTAGTAAAGGCTGTTGTGTGCAACGTTGTTTCAGATAGTGCAGTTCAAGACATAAATTCATGGCTTCTACAAAGAAACTAACGCTAAATCACAGAGTAAGACTCAGTTTTTACAGTTTCTAACACACAATTCAACAAAACATGACATTTTAATTTTAAAGGCTGGACGTATGATTAGTGAAACTGAACAATTCAAATTTTTAGGTGTTCAGCTAGAAAGCCCATGTTCAGGATCTTGTTCAAAGACTTAATGCTGCCATATTTACTATTCAAACAGTATCTGAAGTAAGTGATAGTTCGGCATGAAAAGTAGTCTGCTTTTCTTATTTTCATTCACTTATATCATTTGTTATTATATTTTGGGGTAACTATTCCCATTCTCAAAGGATATTTTTGGCTCAGAAGTGAGCGGTTCGGCAATAAGTGATGTAAGTTTGTGAACCTCTTGTTGACCCCTGTTCATTAGTTTGGGTGTTCTGACCTTCACCGCTTGATATATATATTCTTCATTGTAATTTCTTGTTAACAATATCAGTGTATTCCCAAGAATTAGCAACTTTCACTCAGTTAATACTAGGCAGAAAGCCAATCTGCATTTGAATCACATTTCCTTGGCTCTTGTGCAGAAAGGCCTGTAAATACTGCTGCATCCATCTTCAGTAAGCTACCACAAGAATTCAAAAATCTTAGCAGTAATCCACGCACTTTCAAATCGAAACGGAAGAGTTTTCTCATGGGTCACTCCTATTGTGTCGAGGAGTTCCTTGAAAATTTAAGCTGATTCCTGCGTTATATTGCTAATTTTGTTTACATAAACATATGGCTTGTCTTCTTTTGGGTTCATAAACATTTTATTTTATCTGTCATTACTTTTATGTTGTAATTTCATGTACTGGAACATTCCGTGACCTTGCAGATTTGCTCCTCAATTTGGTCCTACGGAACTAGATATGAAAAATAAAAAAATAATAATAATAAAAATAAAAAAATACAATTACCTGGTAAATCCCTATGCCACTCCCACTCCCTACCTGATTCAACCAATTCCAGTCCTGTCACAGGCTTTTTCTATTATCCCATGAGAGACAGGGCCACCTGTGAAAGCAGCCATGTCACATACCACTTCAGCTGCAATTTCTGAAAAGCGCTTTATATGGGTGCAACTACCAACCAACTGTCCATGCAAATGAATGACCACCACCAGACCGTGGCCATGAGCAGAGTTTGCAACCCAAAGGTGGAGCCACTGCTGACCTTATAATGCTTGATTTCAATGGTTACTTCACAACACATGCCATCTGGGTCCTTCCCTCCAGCACCAGCTTTACTGCACTATGTAGACAGGAGTTACACTTGTCACACATTGTTTGTTCCCATAATCCTTCTGGCCTCAATCTGTAACCTCCAGCATCATTCCCCTCTTTCCTACAGTCTCACTTTCCTGTTTTCTGTCACCCTTTCCCAGACCATTTCCCCACATGATCATCAACACAATGTAGGTGTACAAGAGTGTGTGTGTGTGTGTGTGTGTGTGTGTGTGTGTGTGTGTGTGTGTTGTGTACACATGGAGATGGATTTAGAACTGGGTGGATGTATTAAAGAGTTGTAAACCTGGCATGAAATTTTAATAATTGATTAAAAAAGCATTGCTTGTGGTTATCAGTGTCGCAGGTCCTGTATAAATGAGGAACTACTGTAGACTCACTGGTCCAGTGATGTCAGTTTTTAGCAGCACATCTGTAGACAGTGATTTACAAGATACTGGAACAAAAGCTTTTGATTAATAATAACAAAACCACCAACAAAAACAACAACAACAACAACAATAATAATAATAATAATAATAATAATAAATAATAATAAATTTGGAATAGTGAAATGGAGTAACACAGACCTAGAAGCACTCAATACACTTACCCGATCACAATGCCAAAAATATAGAATACATCACATACATTCAGCAACAGAAAGATTCACATTAAGCAGAAAGGAAGGAGGAAGGGGATTTATCGACATAAAAAACCTACATTATGGACAGGTAGAAAATTTAAGAAAATTCTTTATAGAACGAGCAGAAACTAGCAAAATACACAAAGCAATCACTCATATAAATATATTGGCTACACCATTGCAATTTCATAACCACTTCTACAACCCTTTAGATCACATAACATCAACAGATACGAAGAAAGTAAATTGGAAAAAGAAAACACTACATGGCAAGCACCAATATCATCTAACACAGCCACACATCGATCAAGACGCATCCAACACATGGCTAAGAAAAGGCAATATATACAGTGAGACGGAAGGATTCATGATTGCAATACAGGATCAAACAATAAACACCAGATATTACAGCAAACATATTATTAAAGATCCCAATACCTCAACAGATAAATGCAGACTTTGCAAACAACAAATAGAAACAGTAGATCACATCACAAGCGGATGTACAATACTAGCAAATACAGAATACGTCAGAAGACATGACAATGTAGCAAAAATAATACATCAACAACTTGCCATTCAACATAAACTAATAAAACAACACGTTCCCACATACAAGTATGCATCACAAAATGTACCGAAGAATGATGAATTCAAATTATACTGGAACAGAACCATTATAACAGATAAAACACCACCACATAACAAACCTGACATCATACTCACCAATAAAAAGAAGAAATTAACACAACTAATCGAAATGTCCATACCAAACACAACAAATATATAGAAGAAAACAGGAGAAAAAATTGAAAAATACATCCAACTGGCTGAGGAAGTCAAGGACATGTGGCATCAAGATAAAGTTGACATTATACCAATTATACTATCAACTATAGGAGTCATACCACACAATATCCACCAGTACATCAACGCAATACAGCTACATCCAAATGTATGTATACAACTACAGAAATCTGTAATTATTGATACATGTTTCAATTACCCGAAAGTTCCTAAATCCAATGTAACATATACCATACAGTTAAAAGGAAGTCACGCTTGATCAAGGTCCGCGTCACTTTCCATTTTTAACCAGACGTAACATCTGAGAAGGGAAAGAAATAATAATAATAGATTGATAGTAATGATGAGGAAGAAATTGTTGTGACAGATGTACAATGGACACATGATTGTGTGTAAGAGATATAAAAAGTGATGGAAACATCTGACTCGTAAGGTGACATTAAAGCAAAAGGTACACTTACTTTATATATGTCATACTGCATAACAGATACATGTGTCACTCCTAAATTTGTTGAAAAATGGAAATATGTTTCCGTATTTACTGCATAAATGATAGCAAATGTTAAAAAAAGTTCTGGTCATTTAATGAAACCTCAGACATTTAATTAAGAAAATATTTTGATCCACAGGTCCTCAAGAAGTACCGTTCGACAGTTCAGCAATTATCTGCAGAGCAGCTAGCACTCCAGGAGCAGGCAGGTCGTGTCTCAGAACTGGAATCTGAAAGAGCTTCACTTCGTGAACAGCTTGCAGAACTGACAACTCGTCTTGAGAGCATGGAGACCCTGGGTGATCCATCGTCAAGCCTAACACAACGTCGTCTTGAAATGCGCACCAAGGAGCTGGAGTCAAAACTTGAGTTGGAACAAACTACACGTGCTCGCTTAGAGGTATGCTTTTTACTGCAGTGCCTCCTGCTGTTTGAACGCAAAATATGATAGTCAAAAACACAAAATAATGTTTTTTAAGGTCGAAAATCAGAATTTACATATTGACTACTGTGACACAGTCAACCATGGTCATACTGATGAACATGAACAAAGGAAAGAGACGTCAAATATTGAGCTAAGAAGTCACTCCAGTAAACGTGGCTGGAAGAGACTTTTTTAGTTCTGGAAGTTTAAAATTTAATGCTTATTCTCGTTTTTCATGTGTAAGTCACCCTCACTGTCCTGAAAATTAATAACAGAAGTCCTTTTTTGTTTTGCATAGTGAAACTATAGTATTTACACCATGTATTTGTATTATGGTGCTTACTTTTGTAATAGGCATTCACTTTAAAACTGAAATATTTTTGTGACAATGTGAAAGCAAAATAAACATTTCTGTTGGTTTGGGCAGTAACACTGAAGAAATATCATACCTGATAACAATGTCAGTATGAAACAGTACAGCCCTGGACAGAATACAGATAGTGGAAGGAGTAATGGAAACATATCACCATATACTTGATGTGCTTCTCACTTCGGTTATTGTTAGCAGCTACTGCAAGCTCATTTGATTTCTGCCACCTGGAAGGTGCTGTTCAGGTGGTCATGGTAATGTTTCTGTATCATCACCTTGAAAGACAAACAAGTAGACCAAATGTTGACAGTAGAACTGGATGTTTAAGGGTGTGACTGTTACAGCTTCCTATGGGCAGAAGAGTATTGTGAAAGAGATTATCCATTTTAAATGAGTCACAAACTATGCAAATTATAAGGATAATACAAAACTTTTTTTAGCAATTTATAATCTTTCCTTTGTCTTTGGTTACAGACAACCAGTAAAAAATTTGTTGTGATAGTGAGCACTGATCACTGAGCTTAGAGTTTATGTAGCTTGATTATCATGGTCAGATGAAATAGTGTTTATTAATCTATCGTGGAGACTTCCTGAATTGTGGCTCACTGTTAATTGGCTCTCATTTGCATTCTGTAATCAAAGTAACACAAATGAACCTTAAAAAGAGCTACAGTAAATACAAGCATGCACAGAAACTTTAGTTTTATAAATTAGTTTGCAAAGAAAGGATTCCTTTTGTTTATTATCTACAAGTGTGACTTTGCTTCTGCTGGCAAAATTGTCAGTAATGAGTCTCAAGCTTCAAATTGCAAACTTCTTTTTTAGTAGAAAGGACCTAAAAGGAAAATAGTAAAAAGATGTAAGATTTTATTGTTGTTTTCAGGTCCAAATAGCACGACTGAAGGAAGCAGTTGAAAGACTTCAGGATGAGGCAGCGGCAGCACGTGCAAAGGAGCAGGCGGCAGTAGATGCGTCCCGTAAGCTGCAGCGTACTGTTCGTGAACTACGTGAGGAACAAACGGCGGCGGCAGCTCGTGAATCCGAATGGGCCGTACGTAAGCGTGACCTTGAAAAGCGGCTGGAGGCTTCTGAAGCAGAAGCAGCTGCTGCACGTCAGGATCTCCGACTAGCACTTACTCGAATAGAGGATCTCCAGTCAGCAATTCGTGGAGAACTTGAAGATGGAGAGGACAGCAATGATGATGAAAATTCTGACAGGTGAGGGTATTTCTGTTTCTTGAAGATTTGCAACATGCATGTTTAGTGATGTTTTATAGGTACTTAAACAGTTGAATTGGAGAAAAGAAAATGGGGAGGGGGGCAGGGAAGTAGCTGAAGATTCACAATTTCATACATTCAAACACTATAATAAGAAATCGTGTGTGCGCACACATGCATTGTTAGGAGAGTCTTGGGAGGAAGGGTTGGAGATGGCAGAATGTGAATACATCCTGGTAACAATTGTAAAACCAGTGTCGTAGAGAGACATGGATAGTTAGTTAAAGACATTAAGTGAGTAGCAGTACCCTGTACCACAACTAGTTATTTACTTTCCTGTTCCACTCATGGATAGAGAGAGGGAAAAATGACTGTTTGTATGAGCCCTAATTTTTCGTATCTTTTCTTTGTAGTTCCTATGCGAAATTACATTGGTGGTAGCATGATCGATCTGCTGTCAGCTTCAAATGCCAGTTCTGTAAACTTTCTCAGTAGTGTTCTTCAAAATGAATTCCTCCAAGGATTCCCACTTGAGCTCCTGAAGCATATCCGTAACACTTGAATGCTGATCAAAGCTACCGGTAACAAATCTAGCAACTCGTCTCTGAATGGCTTCCATATCTTCTTTCAATCTGACGTGGTGCACGTCCCAAACACTTGAGCATTACTCAAGAATAGGTCACACTAGCATCCTATATGTTACAGATGAACTACACTTTCCTAAAATTCTCCCAATGAACCGAAGTTGACCATTGGACTTCTCTACCATATTATTGACATGCTTGTTCCATTTCATATCATTTCACAACATTATACCCAGATATTTAAACATATGACTGTGTCAAGCAGGTCACTACTAATACTGTATCTGAACATTATGGGTTTGTTTCTCCTACTCATACTCATTAACTAACCTAAACAATCTTATGTTTCTTTCCACCTATTGCCTTCTTGTGTCAAATGATGAAACTTTTATCAGGCAGTGAAGTACACATTTTTATTGTTTGATCTCTCTCATCAATTTATTGCCATTTTGGCTATTGCATAACTGATAGTATCCCTCTGTAAAATCTATATTTTCAGCTACACTAAAAATTTTTCTTGTGTATAGGTGGCTGTCTTCTCATGTTACGTAGAGCAACTTTTGATTCACTTGCAGTAGTGGCCAAAACATTTATATGTATAGAACAGTGTGGTGATTGTGTGAAAAAGTATAATTCACCTGAGTAAACCATAAAATTTGATGATGTGGAATTTTAAGTACAGCAAATGTGATCTTCAGTCTGAAGGTTGGTTTGATGCTGCTCTCCACTGTACTCTATCCTGTGTTGAGCCTCTTCATCCCCGAATAACTGCTGCAACCTACATCCTTCTGAATCTGCTTATTGTATTCATCTCTTGGTCTCCCTCTATGATTTTTTTACCCCCCCCCCCCCTCCCAAACATACATACACTTCCCTCTGATATTAAATTGTTGATCCCTCGATGTCCCACCATATGTCCTATGAACTGATCCCTTCATTTGGTCACAGTGTGCCACAAAATTTCTTGTCTCCCCAATTCTCTGCAGTACCTCCTCATTAGTTATGTGACCACCCCCACCCCTCTAATCTTCAGCATTTTTCTGTAGCACCACATTTTGAAAACTTCTATTCTCTTTGTGGTGTCACAGCCAGACACTACACTTGCTAGGTGGTAGCCTTTAAATCGGCCGCGGTCCATTAGTATACGTCGGACCCGCATGTCGCCACTGTCAGTGATAGCAGACCGAGCGCCACCACACGGCAGGTCTAGAGAGACGTACTGGCACTCGCCCCAGTTGTACAGCAGACATTCATAGCAATGGTTCACTGACAAATACGCTCTCATTTGCCGAGGGATAGTTAGCATAGCCTTCAGCTACGTCATTTGCTACAACCTAGCAAGGCGCCGTATTCAATTGATATTTATTATGTGAAGCATGTATCATCAAGAGCGATGTTCTACAATTGTGGATTAAAGTTAAGTATTATATCAACTACGTACTTTATTTGCAATTCTCAAGATATTGTCCTGTTCCAGACCTCACGCCAGTCAGCGTGTAATTAAACGCCTGCATTTCGGCCTCCTCTAGAAAAACAGTGTTGGCTCTTCTGCCAACACTACACTCTTTTTGTCTAAACTGTTTGTAGGCCATTTGTTGCTTCCATGCATGGTTACACTCCAGACAAATACTTTCAAAAAAGCCTTCTTAACACTTAAATGTATATTCTATACTAACAAAGTTCTCTTCCTTCATAATGCTTTTCTTGCCATTGCCAGTCTACATTTTATATCCGCTCTACTTTGCCCGTCATCACTTATTTTGCTGCCTGAATAGCAAAACTCATCTACCACTTTAAGCGTCTTGTTTCCTAATCTAATTTCCATAGCATCACCTGATTTAATTTGACTACATTCCATTATGCTTATTTTGCTTTTTTAATTTTCACCTTATATCCTCCTATCAAGACAATGTCCATTTCATTCAACTGCTCTTCCAAGCCCTTTGCTGTCTCTGACAGAATTACAATGTCATTGGCAAACCTCAAGGTTTTATTTCTTTTTGCTGAGCTTTAATTCTTATCCAAATGTTTCTTCGGTTTCCTTTACTGCTTGCTCAATATAGAGATTCAATAACATGACCTAAAAATTTTGAAATAATTTAATTTTTGTACTGCTACACTTTTCTTTCTGGTGTATTTACAATTTCACCTCCAGAAGATAAGTACTGGATAGCAATTCAGTTAGTCACATATCTGAAAAGTTTTATCAATGATTACAACTTTGGCTGCAACATATGCTTGCACATGATTCTTGTTTTCATTTCATAGTATTTCCTTTGCCAGGTAAAACTGTACTTTTCTATCTTGCACATGATTCTTGTTTTCATTTCATAGTATTTCCTTTGCCAGGTAAAACTGTACTTTTCTAAATCTATGTTACCATTATTCTTGCAGTGCTCAAGACAGTGATGTTTCAGAAGATTCCATGAGTGTGTACCTCACAAACCATAAAGTCCACGTCAACTCCAGCCCTCGTACAACTCGAGCATCACTAGAATTGGATATAACTTCAAGGTAAAAGAAAGAAAACATTTGTTAGTTCAATAGTATGTGGAATACTGTCTGTTTTAGAATTTATGTGAGAATTACTGATATTTTGATTGCTTCTGTAGCCCTTTATTTTCTTGTTGAAAATGTTGTGTCAAGTTAACTGCAGTTCTATTTGTGAGCCACACTCAAAGTGGAAACTATCTAAACTGTAACACTGGCAGGAGTTACATATTAAATTTATGTATAAACTGTATAGTATGAATGAGGCAGAAAATTTGGAAGTTATATTAAAATAGAAGAGACCAACAACTGATAATTGCTAGTAATTGCTAGTTGCAATGACACACTGGCTGGAGAATAACTGACTTCATTATGTGTTCTAGTCATAATCTTAATGAGAGGCTGTGTAGATTGAGGAAGAGCTCAAGTGCTAGCCTGTTGTCACGCCATTCACTAACAGTAGTGATAACACTGAAACTTTGTGGTGATGTGTTCCCTGGATAGGATCTTCTGGGTTCATGGAGACTTAATGTTTTGGTCACATGTAAATCACACCAACAGTGTTGGTATACACATTCTCCATTCAGCTCAGTATCCATTCTTTTTATAACCCTTTGATTGCAGAGGATTTCCACAGTTCTCAAAGTACGCTGTGCCCTTTCTGTGGTTGACTGCTACAGCAGTAAATATGTGATGTTTGTTTGCTGTACAAGTCTCAGGATTTATGCTTGTTTATTGCTTGGCTGTGACTGACTTTATCAGCTCAATAGCAGCACTACTGGTGGACTCTTTCTATATCATGTCTGTTGGCACACCCTCACTACCAATCATAGTTACATATAAAATCAACAAATTATCATATCTGGCAAAGGTCTCTTATAAAAAATGTAATAGACTTTCTGTCTGTTGACATATCCCAAAGCACAATTAGTCCACAGTGAATAATCTAGTTGAGGCATTTATTCTGGGAGCCTACAAACACATCACAGCTGCTGAATATGTCTTTATATGTCTTATGGAAATGGCATTTACAAAAATGTATGTAGTGTAAATATTGTAAATAAATACTGCAGACCATGTGCATAACTTGTGGTCTTGAGATTAGTGCTGTTGCCTCTAGATCTTGGGTTCCCGGGTTCAATTTCTGGCTCAGGGTTTGAGTGTTTGGGTTGTTCTAATTATTTCATCTCATCTTCAACAACATGCAAGTCACCAAAGTGGTGTCGAACAGAAAGACATGCTCTAGGCAGTTGAACAACTCCAGATGAGGTGTCCAGATCAGTAGTGCCATACAGTCATTTCACTTCACGTGAGACTATCATAGTGCATGTCAAAAACTTGGAACAGACAAAGATGAGAAATGTCAAGCATGTTGAAAGTATTATTTCATTGCCATGGCAGTAATCATCCTGCTCATGAAATATGTAACAGCACTGACACACCAGTAAGTCACCTTACAATGATTGTCACTAATTTGATTTAACTAATTAATGTCAGATAGTATTAAACTTTATTAAAATACAGGGTGATTCAAAAAGGACTTTACAACTTTAAAAATTCATATAAATTTATTGAAAGAATATACAGAGCTGGGTTTAGTGTTGTTTAGTATGGAAACACACAAAGCTTTTTTACCTTAAACTAATAAACTAAAGATATTGTATGTTGCTTCCATTGGTTATCCTGCACACATCCCATTGGAAGTCATTTCTTCCCAGACTCACTGTAGCACTGCAGGTGCATCTTGCTCAGTGGCGGTGTAAATTCTTGCTCTAAGTTCAGGTAGAGAAGCTGGCATAGGAGGTACAAACACGGTTTCCTTGATGAATCCCCATTTAAAAAATTGAGTATTGACAGGTCTGGGGAACATGGGGACCATACAATTGGTGCATCCCAGCCAATCCATTGACATGGAAAGTGGTCGCTGAGAAAACTCTGGATGTCAGCCAGTTAGTGGAGAGGTGCATCATCTTAAATGAAGTAAACATTTCGTTCATGGTCGTCCTCATTGATCCATGGTATCAAAAACTATTGTAACATATCCAGCCAGGTACACTATTCTGTTGTTGGTTCTTCATGGAAAAAAAGGGGCCGTACACTTTGTTCTTTTTGAATGCACAAAAAATGTTCAGTTAAGGGCTATCACGAACAAGTTGCAACATTTGATGTGGATTTTCATTGCCCCAAATCCTACACTTAACGTGTGTTAACCTTGCGATGTAAGTGAAAAGTCAACTCATCAGAAAATATGATTTTGTCCAGGAAATGTTCATCGTCATGTAATCAATTTAACATACCTGCACAGAAGTTCTTGCAAGCAATTTTATCATTGTCTTGTATTGCTTGTATGATCATAAATCAGTACTGTTTCAAAAGCAAACAGTTTTTCAACACGTGCCAAACAGTCATATGTGGGATTTGCAGTTCGTGAGATGCATGGTGGGTTGATTTCGTAGGGCTGTTGACAAAACATTGTCTCATTCCTTCAACGATGTCATCAGATATGCTTGGATGACCTGGTGATTTCCCATCTCTTACTGAGCACCCTGTTTCTGCAAAATATTTATGCCATTCATAAATTGTAGGCCTACTATTAGGATCTTTAGTGTGGAAATTAGTCTGAACTGTTGCCACTGACTCCAGCACACGCGCACACGCACACAGCTAGGACGCTCGGGTCCAGTGAAGCCAGCCATCTTTAATGCAACTGCTGCTAGTGCTCCGTACTGTGTGATTCCGCACTAGTGAACTATGCGAGACAAAACTTGATGTATTTCCCTACAAATTGACACTACAATCACCTCTGTAGGTACTATGAATTAATTTATATGAATTTTCAAAGTTGTTAAGTCCTTTTTGAAACACCCTGTGTGTGTTGTCATTTGTTTGCTGATACAGCAGCATTGTGGCAAGTGTATTTGACTTCAGTCAATGCTGAATCAAAACTATGTCTTCACATTTAAGAAACCACATTAAAACAGTCCTTCCAAGTGTACATCTCATTTATTTTTTTTCAGCAGAACAGTTCTGCTGTAGCCTGACACCAGACACTTGATTCTGTTCTTAACAATATTTTAAAAAATACAGTTGCTACTCAGCATGTAGCAGAGATGCTGAGTCACAGGTAGGCACGACAAAAAGACTGTCAAAAAGCGAGCTTTTGGCCAACAAAGCCTCTGTCAAAAATGGACCCCCCCCCCCCCCCCCTCTCCCCACATATGGTTAGTAGCAACTATCCGTTTCATAATATTGTTACATTCTATCCTGAATTTTCAGTTGTTTTATTTTTCCATTTTTAAGTTGTACCAAAAGGTGTATATCACAAAATGTATTGAAAGTGAAAGAAATACATCATAAGTTATATGTTGTTGTGAAAAGTTCCAAATAATTCTTAATTTTTCAAATTGAAATGTTTTCTATTAACCCCCTTTTCCAAAAAAGTTACCTTGTTTGCTTGTTATTTGTGGGCAGTAGTAGGAGGAAATAATGTGCAGGATAGAATTAAGCCTCGCATTTAATGGAAAAGAACATTCTGTAAGCATACACTGCTGTATAAAACAGACTGCAACTTCTGATAAGAAGTGTGAAGTTGTTTGTTGTTGATTGTGATAAAGACTGGACATTTTGTAATGGATAAATATTTGTTAATCATCTGTCAGCTTTATCGAACAGTCAGTTATGTAATAATGAATAATGTTTTTGCTTTGGAAACGTAAAGTTCAATTCATTATTGATGAAATCAGTGTTAGTATATGTCAGGTATTTTAACACTGTATACAAAATGCAAATAAATATTTACAATGTGATGTTCTTCACTCTCTCATCAGATCATTGGAGGTGGCTTCACTGAAAAAGCCCAACGACAGCTCAGGGAAGGAATCGTTTGCATGAGACTGTCTGAACATAGCCTGCTGTGTTGTCAGCAGCTGGCTACCACGATGAGCCGCATTCATAGGAGAATGGACTCAGTGGGGGGCAGCCTGTCACAGATGGCTCCCATACCACATTTCTGAGACTGGACTGAGTACAATAAACTGCAGGATATACTGTAACAATTTGAACATAATATATAGATTTTAGTACAATAAATTATTGTTTGCTCTCTATTAGCAAAGATATGTAATGAATTGTATAAATATGTAAAATTAAAAGCAACTTTGGGCTAATATATAAATATATATATATGTATATCTTTGTATACTGCTGCATACCTTACCAATATATTTCTTAAAGTCTTTTGAAATTCCTATCTGTGTCATTGTTAGTTTCCTGAAAGAAAACCTTGACTGTTGTGTTCAGCATTTAAAACTGTTATTGGGAAATAATTGTTTTAGTATATTTATATGTTACTGCATTTCCAATAATATAATAATTGTGTTTTTTATGGAAATGTGAACATACTTTCATTGCCATCGATTCCATTCCTGAGAAAGTGAAGTATTTGCCAATAAATGTTTTATAAATAACATGTCTTTGTTGCTTAAATATTTGTCAGAAATGATTTTTAAAGACCTATGTACAGTGTCTCATTGTTGATTGGACATGTGGAGAGAAAATGTATGATACCTATATATTTATATGAATATGGCAATCAAATAGTGGCTTGATGATAAATTTTGAGGAAGCTGAAAAAAGTTAGCAAGACAGCGGAACAAAATGGCAAACAGAAATTGCACAAATAATTGTGAAACATGGGAAATCAGAGGCACATCCAATTTGTTTACTGACTGTTATGGTCATATACTCATTCCACTGCCATCCTTTTACAAAATTATTTGAAGATATTTGAGTTTCGTGACTATTTTGAATATTGCAAGATTAAAAATATAACTACTGGCAACTTGTCTTTCATTTGTTACTAGAGACGTCACCTGTTTTTTACCCTTAAAGATAGAGAAATACAATTCTGTGGCGATAGGCTAGAATACTAGGCAACTAAATTATTTCTTTAGACATTATTTTGCACAGATGATGTAGCTGTTGGCAAGTGTGGGTGATTTATAGCATAACTAAATGGAAGATACTTCATGTCAGTGTGTATCTCCAGCAGAATTTGTGTCTATATTTACATCTATACTCTGCAAGCCACTGTGAAGTGCATGGCAGAGGGTATATCCCAGTGAACCAGTTGTTAGGGTTTCTTCCCATTCCATTCATCTATGGATCACGGGATAAATGATTGTTTAAAAGCCTCTGTGTCGGCTGTAATTAATCTAATTGTGCCCTCAAGATCCATATGTGAGCAAAACATAAGGTGTTGTGGTATATATTGTGTCTCACTGTTTAGAGGCACAAAATGCGTGGGTGTATTCAGCTCGTTACTAAATGAAAATAAGTAGGACGGCGAGTTGATGGGAGCTGAAGGAGTCCAGGTTGCAATGATATGTGGTACGGCACACTGTTAGAGAGAAGAATTGTTATTCAAGAAACACATAGTACAATGAAAATGCTTACCTTCAGTAGTTTTTATAGGACTGCAGCTGCGGCTATGAACTGACAATCTCGTAACATGGAATACCATGAACTAATACAACATATTCTCAGGGACTTAGCCTGATGGGCCCTCCTCAGAGAATCAATGCAAACACTACAGAACTGGCTGAGGGCTGATTATGAAAGTGTCTGCCTATGTTGAAATCTAGCTAAGAAGTGAACGAGGCACACTGCAGTTCCATCGAGGTGCACAGCCTGTTAGAGTGCGCTGTGCTTGGCAGACAATGGGCTGCCAACCTTATGTTGGCATGACATTGTAGTAGTATCTGTGGCAATGATACTACAGTATATTCCTAGTTATCATTTCAAACCAGTTCTGGAAGCATGTAAGTAGGCTTTATCAGCATAGTTTATGTTTATCTTCAACCATCTGCCAATTCAGTTTCTTCAGATTTCTATGATAGTCTCCCATGGATCAAAGAAAACTCTGGTGATTCATGCTGCCATTCTCTGTATATGTTAAATATCCCCTGTTGCTCCTGTTTGGTACAGGTCCCACATACTTCAGCAATATTGTGGAGTTGGTCACAACAGCGATAAAAATACTATTTCGTCTGTCCAGTTGATTTAAAAAGGTAACCAAAACTACTCGTGAATTAAATAAAAAGAGCATCTTACAACTTTGGCTGTTTGTATATTGAGGCAGTTAACACAAGTTGCCAACCTGCAATTAATCCAGCATGCTATAAATCCATAAAATACATATTCTGATCAAAGTATTACATTGTCGTTGCTTTTGACAAAGATAGTATTATTTCACAAATACTTAGAAGAGAGAACTAACTAAGTTTCTTCTGTTGCTACTTATACTCCTCGAAACTACACTGTTCAGTTTGTTTCAGGTTAGGTCATTCACACTCCTCAGAGTAATGTGTGCTTGGGAGAGGCACAGTAACACATGAAAGTGCATGACATAATGCGACAGCCAACTGCAATTCTGTCTCCTGTGTATTTTTTGAGTGTAGGCAAACACTTAGTGTTTACATCTATGTTAGTGTGCATTTGGTGTCATTGTTCTTGTCATCTTAGTGTTAACTGTGGGTGACACTAACAAAACATGTCTAGTGCTATAAGTGGAACACCTTTGCTGTATGGCAAGATGGTGCATTGGACAAACATTTTGGTGGAGCAGAACTTAATTTTCCATGTGAATCTCCAGTTTTTGAGGGTTAAGTGGTTTCCCGAAGTTTCTGCATGTGCATATGACGACGAGTTCTCTGTAAAGGGCTTCTTCAGTTACCTTCATCACTCTTGTACAACCCAAGCTTACACTCTCCCTTTAATGACGTTGTTATCAACATGATGTTATACCTCAATCTTTCTTGCTTTACTGAATAAATTTTTCAAGGGTGCCTTGGAAGCAGAACTGACCCTTTGAGTGGAGAAGACTCAAATGCTATTAAGATATTACAAGAGAGCAATCAGTTCATGTGATGAGAGTGCGGGACAGCAAGAGATAGACATAATGTTGATGTTGCGACGTATTCCCAATCACTTTCTGTGCAGAATACATTGCCCAACAGCATTCTAGATCTAAGGCTGCTATGTTTCTACCGTTTATTATATTTGTTCCTTCTTGTATCCATGTTCCCACGGACAGCATTTTAACAGTATAATTTATTACATGTCACTTTATAAATAAGCTCTCTTTTACAGTATTTTCTTATCCAAGTTAATATATATTAATTTGAAACAAACCATAGTATTTCAGTGTTCCCTGGTAGCTATTAATTGTTGTGATTCTACTGAACAACACCTACCATGACTCTTATGACTTTAGTTGGCGTTAAATGTTTCATAACAATCTTATACATGATATAGCACCACTAATATGGCAGTCGGTCTTCCTCTCTTAATGGTATTATGCTAGACAACTACCATAACACTTGTACCATTGTAACTGTGAACTTAATGATAATGTGGCTCTGCATATTATTCTATGGCTAGCGGATGCTGTTAAATTCCAATAGGATGTTATTGCCTAGTCTTGAAACCAGTGCAGAATAAACTACCTTCTGTCAAGGGTCTGGGTTACAGTTGGTGACAGTCTGAAAATCACTTGTTGTGAAGGGTGACTCTGTTGCAATAGCTGCCCCAAGCCACTGCTCTACTGATCCGTAGTTGTAGATTTACCAAAATGTGTGGAATCTACAGTCGCTGTTTGCAATACACCTTCCCACCACACCTGTTGGACATACTGCTTTGAGTTAATGCACAACATGCACTCATCATATTGGAATCACTTCACAACTGCAGTTCTATCCCTCCAGATCTGCTCAAGCACTAAGTATGACACACTATACACCAGTGCCAAAATGTGACTCGTTTCATCAGAGTAAGTTAAGCACAATTAAAGGTAGTACAAGTATAGGAAAGTGTTCACAATTATATGCAAGAAGTTCCTCTTACTTGCATGTGTCCAAGTACTACCATTACTCTTAACCTGACAGATTTATGCAATCAGAAGAGGCAGTCAAAAGCAGCATAATGATTCAGCATTCACACACTTTGCTGGTCACAGTTCTGTGAATGTATCATACATCATTTATTTTGTGACCTCTATTCTGCTGTGTGCTTCGCAAGTCAAACTCAGCTTATATGCTAATGGCTAATGCTCATCGGCTAATTTGTTTTTGGAAGAAAGTTTGGAAAGGAGTGAAAATGTGGAATTTATCTTTTGTAATTGAGAAAAAAGCCTTGTTAATTGTATTAAAGACATGTTATTTGTATTAAGAAAACTGTTACAGTAGTGTAACTATAAACCATTTCTTCACTGTTATGGGCGGATAAAAAATCTCTTCCAAGTTTTTAATAACCTAGAGTGTTATCAAGATGATGGAAGTGTCCTTCACCTAGTCATTTGAAAATACCAGCTATAATTCCCACCAAAACTGGTAACCATAGCTTCGCATGACATGAGCATTAAATGCTCTTAATATTAGCTGGAGTCTTGGACAACACAGCCTGGTGTAGCTACGGCTGCTGGGGACTTGTTCCACCTGTCAGCACAGTGGTGCTGTCAGCCTGTGGTGTTATCTTCCGGTCACTCAAATACTTGCAACCTATCTCATCCCAAAATTCACCAGAAACTGGTAAGGAATTGCCATACGGTATACTAATTCCATGTTTGTACACACTTTTTCTTTAATAAGTTGATTCCTTACATGGTTCATGTTTGTATAATGATTAAGGATGTTCATTCTGTTGAAGTCTTGATATAAATACTGAAAAAATTTAGAAGCTTAAAATTTTGAAATTGCCTCCCATTGTCTCAGCCAATTTTCTCTTGGGTTCGATGAGGCTCACCTCACTACTTTTCATGTTGTGTGTAAAGTTTTAACATGTCCACATTGAGTTATAATGTGCAATATAAAGTAATTAAAATAAAAAAAATACCCATTCACAATAAAAACATTGCAGTATGGTGTTCAAATTTCTTGGATAAGCTATCCAAAAAGTAATCTCTGCTAACAAACCACGTCAGCATTACTGTGTGCTTCCCATTTCGAGTATGTTGCATAGAACGGTTGTCTTTTTGACCAGTGACATTCACTTCCTTGTTCAGTTGTGGTCTGTGCTTCAGTGGTGACAGAAGTTAATAAAGCTGCAAGGAATTGAAATAATAGCTTCTTAACATATTGACTGCCCCCCCCCCCCCCCCACCACACCACACCGCACCACACACACACACACACACACACACACACACACACACACACACACACACACAAAAAGCAGTAGAAGATTCACTGCCAGGCCAGGCCAGGCCAGGCCAGGCCAGGCCATGGCATCGGGCATTGACTATGCTGTGGCTCTCAGTGTGTTACAGTGTGTGTGCGCATGCATGTTAGAATGATATCTGAAGAACAGAGCAGTTGTATGTGGCTGATCAATCAAAGTCATAATCCAAGGACCGGAGATTGTAATGGGGGTAATTATATGTCAATGAAAAATTAAAAAACAGAACAAAAAAAAAAAGCAACCCTACTCGTTACCCCCCACCCCCTCCCCCACATCTGTTTGAGTTTTAGTTTTAAATTATTTCGGAATGTTCTCTCCTGATCATCTCAGCCATAAAAGAGTAATACTTTTTTTACAGTGGTGAATGTTAGTGTATATTAAGGACCAAGCTCAAAAGATGATAAAAGTTTGCTGACCGTCCTTTATAGAGTGCAGTCAAAGGGTGTTTTCCATATAAACTGCTGGTCTTGGAACATTGTTCAGCAAAATTAAACATGATGCTAATGAAATGTTAGTATAAATCCTGTTCCAGATTGCCCTGTTGTTCTTTCTGGCCCACAGTACAGCAGAAAATACTGAGGCACTTACCCTTGACATCCCAGTTCTTGTAATGTAACAATGTTGTACTTCATAATCTCTTTAGCTATTGCTTTCATTTTTCCTGGTTTCAATATTGTTCATGCATTCCAAGTTACTATTGCCATATCTTTTGTCCTTTGTCTTTGCCGAAGTTGTGTGTTCTGTATGTCCCATCCATTATCCGAGGCTCTTGTGTTTCTGTAACATGACATTTTTACAGTTATGGGCTCCACACTCCACTGGAGGACATGGAGATTATGGAAAGTATTTTGGAATTTGAACCTGATAAATGAAAGACTCAGCAGACCGAGAATAAAATGGAAATTCAGGAATATAACAAAAACGACAGCACACTCACCAACTGAGAAAGCAGGAGGAGGAATAAAAGCATAGTTCTAAGCCCTTGATAGTACGTACAGTGAAGTAAAAAACTTGTTAATTGTGCAAGACTTTAATACACAGATTGGGCAAAACAAATACAGAAGATTATCATGGAGATACGCATTACATGAAGAAAATAATGAGAATAGAGATATGTTGTGTCATAATTTACTCATCAGAGCACATGCTTTCCATACAAAAGAATAAATGTTGGAACATGGAAGTAATGTGGAAGTGGAATAGTTAACCAGAAAGATCTTATGTTAGTAAAAGCATGATATGCCACATCAGTCATAGGTGTACAGGTCTGCAGGGGTCCAAATTGTGATTCAAACCACTATGCTATAAAATCTGTAGTAAAGAGAGAAGTTAGTGGCAATATACACTGAAGAGCCAAAGAAACTGGTACACCTGCTTAATATCGAGTAGGGCCCCGCAAGCATGCAGAAGTGCCACAACATGGCATGGCATGGACTCGACTAATGTTTGAAATAGTGCAGGAGGGAATTGACACAATGAATCCTACAGGGGTGTCCATAAATCTGTAAGAGTATGAGGGTTGGAGTTCTCTTCTAAATAGCACATTGCAAGGTGTCCCAGATATGCTCAATAATGTTCATTTCTGGGGAGTTTGGTGGGCAGCAGAAGTGTTAAACTCAGAAGAGTGTTGCTGGAGCCACTCTATAGCAACTCTGAATGTGAGGGCTGTTGCATTGTCCTGCTGGAAGTGCCAAGTCCCTCAGAATTCACAATGGACAGGAATGGATACATGTGATCAGACAAGATGCTTATGTATGTGTCACCTGTCAGAGCAGTACCTAGACGTATCAGGGGTCCCACATCACTCCAACTGTGCTTGCCGCACATCATTACAGAGCCTCCACCAACTTGAGCAATCCCCTGCTGACATGCAGGGTCCATGGATTCATGAGGTTGTCTACCCATACATATCCATTCACTTGATAAAATTTGGAACGAGACTCATCCAACCAGGTAACACGTTTCCAGTCATGAACAGTCCAATGTTGGTGTTGACGGACCCAGGTGAGTCATAAAGGTTTGTGTCATGCTTTCATCAAGGGTACACAAGTGGACCTTCGGCTTCAAAGTCATATTGTTGTTGTTACATTGAATGGTTCCCATGCTGACACTTGTTGATGATCGAGCATTGAAATCTGCAGTAATGAGCGGAAGGATTGCACTTCTGTGACATTGAATGATTCTCTTCAGTCATAATTGGTCCCATTCTTGCAGGATCTTTTTCCGGCCACAGTGATGTCAGAGATTTGATGTTTTACTGATTTCCTGATATTCATGCTACACTTGTGAAATGGTCGTACGGGAAAATCACCATGTCATCGCTACCTCAGAGATGCTGTGTCCTATCGCTCGTGCGTCGACTATAACACCATGTTCACACTCACTTAAAACTTGATAATCTGCCATTGTAGTAGCAGCAACTGACCTAACAACTGCACCAGACATTTGTTGTCTCATATAGACGTTGCCAACCTCAGCACTGTTTACATATCTCTGTATTTGAATACGCGTGCTTACACCAGTTTCTTTGGCACTTCAGTGTATAAAACTGGAATGAAGTAAAAGAAAATTGGAATATAGTGAAACTGAGTGATCTTGAAATTGTAAAAGCATACAAAATAAAAATTAAAGATCTCCTGACAACCAGTAAGGAAACAATGGGAAATCAAGAAAGATGAAACAGAATCAAGAAAATGGTGAAAGAGGCAGCAGGAGAAACTATCTGGATAAGAAGAAAAGAAAGAAATGAATGGTTTGATGATGAATATGGACTATCAATAGAACATAAAAATGCTGCAAGACTGAGAATGCTACAACGGGGAAACAAGAAGAAATGTGGATATGTAGAAAGAATTAAGATTTTATGCTCATGGGATATATAATGAAAAGAAGAAGGAATGGCTGAAAGCAAAATTTCAAGAGGTAGAAGACCTATAGAAACAGAAAGAGACAAAACATTTTGTCATGCAATATGAAATATGAGAATAAATTGTCAACCCATGCAAAATGCGTGTAAAAATAGAAATGTATCTAAAAAGAAAGATGATGAAACTTACCAAACAAAAGCGCTGGCAGGTCGATAGACACACAAGCAAACACAAACATACACACAAAATTCTAGCTTTCGCAACCAATGGTTGCCTCGTCAGGAAAGAGGGAAGGAGAAGGAAAGACAAAAGGATATGGGTTTTAAGGGAGAGGGTAAGGAGTCATTCCAATCCCGGGAGCGGAAAGACTTACCTTAGGGGGAAAAAAGGACAGGTATACACTCACACACACACACATATCCATCCAGACAATGTCTGCTTGTGTCTGTGTATGTGTGGATGGATATGTGTGTGTGTGCGAGTGTATACCTGTCCTTTTTTCCCCCTAAGGTAAGTCTTTCCGCTCCCGGGATTGGAATGACTCCTTACCCTCTCCCTTAAAACCCATATCCTTTTGTCTTTCCTTCTCCTTCCCTCTTTCCTGACGAGGCAACCATTGGTTGCGAAAGCTAGAATTTTGTGTGTATGTTTGTGTTTGCTTGTGTGTCTATCGACCTGCCAGCACTTTTGTTTGGTAAGTTTCATCATCTTTCTTTTTAGATATATTTTTCCCACGTGGAATGTTTCCCTCTATTATATTCATATCATTAAAAATAGAAATGGTAAGACAATCAAAAGGCAAACTAAAAATATTACAGAGATGGGTGGAATACTTTGAACATTCGTGCAATACCAACTCAGACCACAAGAATGGTAGGAGAATATAGATGTAAGAGCAGATGAGAGGGAAGAAGCAAAAAGACCAAAAATGGAGGAGTTGGAGTCAGTGATACATAAACTATGAAATAACCATGCACCTGGCGTAGGCGGGATAGCATCAGAACTTATAAAATTTGGTGGTTGTCCTCTCATACATGAAATAACATGAAATACATGCATTAATAAACAGCATATGGGAAAATAAAAGCTTGTCTGATGACTGGAATAATATGTCCTATATATAAGAAACGAAAAAAGTTAGCTTGTGAAAATTATAGACACACAAATTTATTGAATACAGCCCTAAGATATTTTCTAGGGTGCTGAATGGTGCAATAAAGAAGTGTGCTGAAAATATTCTCACGATGTGGTTTTCAGCAAAATAGAGGCATTTCTGACCAGTTATTTGTTATTAGATAAAAAATAGGGAAATTTTATGAATATGACATAGATCTCCACTTCATGTTTGTTAATTTTTAACAAGCTTCTGATATTGTCAACAGGCCAGCATTATATGATGCACAAAAAGAATTGTTCATCTGTGACAAGCTGAGAATGTTAGTTAACAATAAGGACACAATTGCAAAAGTAAAAGCGAACAACAAAATGACCAAGAGCTTCAACTTTACAGATGGTGTGAAACAGGATGATGGTCTCTCTGCAGTCATGTTGAACTTACCACTGCACAGTCTGATACAAAAAACAGACAAGAGAGGAACAATAATGATGAAATCCAATCAGATATGTGCATTTGTAGATGATATCGTGATTATGGCAAGTGACGTGAACACTTTAAAGACATGTAGCAGATAAGGAATGAGAAGGAGCAGTAATTGGACTTAAGGCAAATGAAAATAAGACCAGATACATGGTGTAATCTAACCCTCCCACACATCACTATTAAAATTTTCTGTCTATGCACAAATTTTGAAAACTTTGAGAGGTGTAAGATATACAAAAGAAAAACTTATTACTTATCTTCATTATCTGGTTGTTGTTGTTATTATTGTTTATATTGGCTCCAAGTCTTGTCTAGGGGTACATTCTTGCAGCTGAAATTTTGATTTAATGTTATGGGTTCCTGAAGATTAAATAACTGATGAAGATTTTCCTGTTACAATGAATTTCTTTTTATTTCATCCCATTCTTCTAAATCACATTGACTTAACAATTTTCACCTCTATCACACCACAAATTCCATTATTGGTGACACAATCAAAAACATGTGTGATTCCATTAGAGGCATGCCCACTACTACTTCTACTCACATTCTGCCGAACTCACAATTTCCAAACAGTTTACAAAGCAAAAGAGTTTGCAAACTTTCCCGACAGGAGAAGACTCTTTACCAAACTATATCATTCTTTTATAAATATATCCAGAAATAAATTTAATAATTAATGTTATTGTGCAATTAATAATATGAATTTTAAGTATACCAGAAATTTTTTAATTTCAAATACTTGTAAAAGAAGGGTAATTTTAACTGCACATGCAGAGTACTAACAAATCAATTTCTTTTTACATATTTTAGCCTGAAACATACCACATTGAATACAAAAGCATATGAAGTTCATTCACTTAGACTGCTGATAAAATGTTCACCTACACAAGAATTGATAGTATACGTGGTATCGGCTAGTTCTATAAAAAAAAGGTAATTTTAGAGGAGGGTGACCCATTATAATGGTAATGTCAAATTGTAAGGCAAGAAGAACACCAAATGACCTGGAGACCTCTAATAAATGTTTAAAATCTGTCAGCTGCCTCCATTATTTAGGCGTCCTCTTAACCAGTAATAATAATTTGAGACACTGTATTAGAGAGAGAATACAAGCAGGAAATAGATCCTATTATGCAAACTTACAGGTATTCAAGAATTCTCTAACTTTGAGATCAACCAAGTTAAGGGGATACTATTCCCTTGTGTGACCAGTTATTATATAGGAATCAGAAATGTACCTGATGACCGTAGCACATGTGAACAACCTAAGGGCATTTGAAATCCTGAAAAAACTTTATGGTCCAATGAGGGAGGCAGATGGTTGGGCAGTAAGGTACAATCATCAAATACAAGAGCCCATATGAGGGAAATGCACAGTAAAATTTGATGGATCTAAAAGAATACACTGGTTAGAACATATGAGAGGATGATAGATGGCAGGATGCCCAAACAAATAATGAAAGGCAGATTGTATCCACCAGAAGGGAGGGCGGATCAAGAGCTAGATGGCTGGACAATGTGTTGGCTAACCTGACAAAGATGGGCAACCAAGGATGGAAGAGAAAAGCGGAGAACAGAGTTGTTTGGAGGAAGATTAATGAGGAGGCCAAGGCACATTGGGAACTATAGTGCTGAAGATGGAGACGAATTAGATAAATAACTGTAATTAAATTTACTAAAATTGTAATTAAACCATAATTAAATTTACTAAAACTTATGTTTGTGTTTCAAGTGATGTAAGAGAGTAGGTGAATTAGTTCCTTATGTAGTAGGCTGTCCACAAATCTGAAATTCACAAGGATGCAGAATGAGATTTTCACTCTGCAGCGGAGTGTGTGCTGATATGAAACTTCCTGGCAGATTAAAAGTGTGTGCTGGACCGAGACTCGAACTCGGGACCTATGCCTTACGTGGGCAAGTGCTCTACCAACTGAACTACCCAAGCACGACTCACACCCTGTCCTCACAGCTTTACTTCTGCCAGTACGTCTCCTACCTTTCAAACTTTACAGAAGCTCTCCTGCGAACCATGCAGAACTAGCACTCCTGAAAGAAAAGATATTGCGGAGACATGACTTAGCCAAAGCCTCGGGGATGTTTCCAGAATGAGATTTTCACTCTGCAGCGGAGTGTGCGCTGATATGAAACTTCCTAGTAGATTAAAACTGTGTGCCGGACGGAGACTCAAACTCGGGACCTTTGCCTTACAAGGTCCCGAGTTTGAGTCTCGGTCTGGCACACAGTTTTAATCTGCCAGGAAGTTTCACAAGGATGCTTATTGCATTTTGGGTTTTCTGAATCTAAATAATGCAATACTTCTATATCATTATTTGTTTCAAACATGGAAAAATTTCTCCTTAGTAAATGATGACAATTAGTAATTATAAGTACAGCCATTAGCATACATTTTCAACTTGTTGCCCGAACAAGGTGGCACAGTGTTTAGCACACTGAACTCACATTTGGGAGGACAACGGTTTTCTGAGATTTAGCTAAATCGCTTCATGCAAATGCTGGGATGGTTCCTTTGAAATGGTACAGCTGATTTCCTCTCCATCATTCCCTCATCCAATGTTTGGTCCCCTCTCTCAAATCAGCCAACTTGTTGAACCCATGCTGTATCTACATCTACATCTACATTGATACTCCGCAATCCACCCAACGGTGTGTGGCGGAGGGCACTTTACGTGCCACTGTCATTACCTCCCTTTCCTGTTCCAGTCGCGTATGGTTCGCGGGAAGAACGACTGTCTGAAAGCCTCCGTGCGTGCTCTAATCTCTCTAATTTTACATTCGTGATCTCCTCGGGAAGTATAAGTAGGGGGAAGCAATATATTCGATACCTCATCCAGAAACGCACCCTCTCGAAACCTGGCGAGCAAGCTACACCGCGATGCAGAGCGCCTCTCTTGCAGAGTCTGCCACTTGAGTTTATTAAACATCTCCGTAACGCTATCACGGTTACCAAATAACCCAGTGACGAAACGCGCCGCTCTTCTTTGGATCTTCTCTATCTCCTCCGTCAACCCGACCTGGTACGGATCCCACACTGATGAGCAATACTCAAGTATAGGTCTGTATGCTTAACTAGTTAGCTGTTGATTTTTCTCTCCCTGTCATGTGAAGTACCAAACAAGAGGAGCCGTATGAACGGTCAGATGCCCCTGATGGAATGACATGGAGACCTCTAACTGTTTCCATATCACCGGTAAGCTACACATGCCCTTAAGCATAGTGGTGAACACCTCAGATGGCAAAATCCGGTTAGCAATAACAGAATCAGTACCACTTGATCTAAATTATTTTAGTCTTGGGTCATACTTTAATGGCCACTGTTACATGTGGTGGTGGGACATTGTGTGTTACAAAAAATGGAAGTCTTGACTTTGATAAACAGTTTGGTAGGGTGATAATTTTGTTTTACAAAAATCTATGTCTCTCTAGTTTGCCTATGTGACAGTGGAGTGGGTGGCTGTTTAGGCACAACAGTGGAAATCTGATGATCTCTGAGGGCCTGTGCAATCTCGTTATATAAGACATACTCAAAAAGTAAGGACCATTTATTTATATAAATCAATTGTGTGACTATAGCATGATCTATTGATTGTTTATAAAGCCATAGAAGTCATTATTTTGACTAAGTAGTAGTTTAACTGTGGGTGAAAGCTGCTGTGTCCTACTGTATGTAAGTGTGAGTGGGCCGGGTTTAGTGTCATTACACGTGTGTACTCAAATCAACCGCCAATTGCATCAGTGTGGGCCAGCCATAAAAGCCACTGTAGGAAGCATGCTCGGTCTACAGCTTTCCATCTACCGGCAGCCTGCGCCTGAATATGTGTGGAGCAGACTGACTGGTGAACTCTATGTTCTTCTAGTTTGCGCCATGTACATCAGCTGTTCTGTGTCTTGTTACATGTGGAGTCACGAGAGACTTACTTCTGTTATTATTCAGAGAGTTGTGCATAAATCCGCATTTGTATTACTTGGATTGATTTCATGTATTACTTGGTCTACTACTAAAGCAAACAACATTGGGTTCTAAAAGTGTTACTGCCAAAAGTGGGAGGTCCGTGTTGGACAACAGGTTTTGAGAATAAACAAATCTACATGTGCTCACATTCATCATGAGTTGTTTATAACTTAGATGCCCAATATAATGAGTGAAAACCTTTGAGCAAGGCAGTCAGAAAAAAGCAGTATTTCTTGACTTCCAAAAAACGTTTGAGTCAGTACCACATCAACAGCTATTAACAAAAATATGATTGTATGAGATATCAAATAAAAAATATGACCAGATTGAAGGCATCTGAGTAGTAGGCTTGCACTATGTTACCTTGGATGGAGAGTGGTTTACATACATAGAAATAACTTCATGTGTGCCACTGGTAAGTGTGTTGTGACCATTTTAGTTCATGTTGTATATTAATGACACAGGTGACAATATTAATAGCAACCTCAGACTTTTTGCAGATGAAACATATATCTTTAACCAAGTACAATCCGAAAAATCTTCACAAGTACACAGTTATATTGTGATAAGGTTTCAAAATTATGCGAAGACTGGAAACTTGTTTTAAATGTTCAGAAATGTAAAAATTTCCAATGTACAAAATCTGGAAAAATACAATTGTAACATCAATATTGCAAAAAGGAATAATATTGTTACATTCCATCCTGAATTTTTCATTGTTTGATTACAATGTCAATGAGTTATATTTTAAATCAGTCAACTCTTGTAAATACCTGGATATAACAATTTGTAGGAATATCAAATGGGGTGATCATATAGGCTCAGTAGTAGGGAAGGTAGCTGGCGTACTTCATTTCATTAGTCGTATACCAGGAAAATGCAATCAATCTACAAAGGAGGCAGCCTACAAATAACTTAAAGTGCTTTCTATCTCATAATATTGTTCATGTATGTGTGGGACCCATACCAAACAAGACTACCAAATGATAATAAACACATAGAAAAAAGCACAGTGCAAATGGTTTCAGGACTATTTGACTCAAGGGAGCGTGTCACATAAATGTGGAAAAAACTGAATAAGTGGACAAGAGTAGATTAATTAAAGCAAGCACAGAGGCATTTAAGCAGTCATTAAGCTTGTAAGGTTTGTAACCTGGAAATATTACTGGAAATCCACAGTGGCTCACAAAGAAATGTAACCTCCTACTCTAAAATAGCTTTAATTGGTGGTCTCTCACTTCAATAATAGACACAACCTTAGTGATTTAAGTTGGGTATCTTTTCACTTTTATCCGTATTAAAGCACACTTCAGTGATTACCTGTTCACAAATAGTCCTCGTTATATTATTAACTGTTCAAAATCAGAATACAGTTATTAACTATGCTCTGATCAGTCCGCTTTACTTCATGTGAAAACTACTAAACCAGGTGGCTACCACCCACAATAAGGTTTAAGCAATGGGAATGTGCCCAGTACTGATTCCCATATTGAAGTTGGATGAAAGTTGTATCAAACTCCTTTTTTAATTTAGGGCTTTTCATATTACTGAACCATTACACTGAAATATGCCTTGAGTTATATCTAGATGCTGTTCATTTTTGCAGATAAATGTTGTCATAAGGATTTCTGATCACACATTTTTATCATATAGATCTCACTGACATGATTACTGCTTGGTATTGAGATATTAGCAGGGTGATAGCTAGCTGCAGACTGATGACCTACTGCCTTGTGGTGGGATATAAAGACAGGCATAATGATAATTAGTGAGTTTAGTAATTATATTTTACTTTATGATAATATAAGGGTCAGATTTAGTATGTTGTCATCCTGTTGGCTCACGTAATAATTCTGATTAATTGTACCTTAGATAACTGCAAAACGGATAAAGTCAAACAAACTATTTAGTTGATAAACCTCTGTGGTGGATTACCAGGTTTCGTGTATGTTTCTTATGTTCATAGCTTCTGTAATTTATTCAGTGTCATGCTTGATGGCTTATTTGGGTAATCAAGTGTACTATGTGGCTTGAGAAAACTGGGGCAATAAAAGTATAACATCAGACTTGGAACTTGAACAAGCTCAACAGTTATAAAAATAAATGCAATTTCAGGTTCTCTGTATACACATACGATCTGATAGATAGTATGAGCAGTAGTCTGTGATTGCTGATGAAGCTGTAGTATATGCGAAAGTATCGTCATTGAGTGATTGTAGAAGGATGAAGAATGACTTAGAATTTCTATTTGGTGTGATGACTGTCTACTTGCTCTAAATGTAGAGAAAAATAAATTAAAATGAGTTAATGCAGATGAGTGCATCTACGTCTACATACATACTCTGCAAGCCACCATACGAATATGGTGGTTGGTATTTTGTACAACTATTTGTCATTTCCTTTCCTGTTCCACTCCCAAATAGAGTGAGTGTAAAACAACTGTATGCCTCTGTATGAGCCCTAATTTCTCCTGTCTTATCTTTATGGTCTCATGGAAACTGTATGTTGGTAGTAGTAGAATTGTTCTGCAGTCAACTTTAAATGCAGATTCTCTAAATTTCCCCAGTAGTGCTTTATGAAAAGAACATTGTCTTCCCTCCAGAGATTCTCATTTGAGTTCACGAAGCATCTACGTAATACTTGGACATTGATTGACCCTACCAGTAACAAATGTAGCAGCCCATCTCTGAACTGCTTCAATGTCTTCCTTCAATCCAGCCTGGTGGGGACCTAAAACCCATTCTGTAGGCTCGTAATTTCATTAACAGTCTGCAGTGGGGCACTGTGTCAAATGATTTCTGGAAATGTAGGAATATGGAATCAACCTATTGTCCTTCATCCATAGTTCACCATATATTGTGTGAGAAAAGGCAAGCTGAGTTTTGTATGAGTGGTACTTTCTTAATCCATAAAGGTCTGGAGACAGAAGCTATTCCATCACAAGGAAGTTTATTAGATTCACACTGAGAATATGTTCAAGAATTCTACAGCAAACAAATGTTAATGATATTGGTATGTAACTTTGTGGGTCTGTTCTTTTATTCTTCTTATATACAGAAGTTACCTGCACTTTTTTTCCAGTCAGTTGGGTGGGTGAGAGATTCACGATAAATGCAAGCTAAGTAACAGGCCGGTGCCACAGAGTACTCCCTGTAAAATCAAATTGGGATTGCACCAAGACCTACAGATTTAGTTTTTTAAACTCTTTCAGTTGCTTCTCTATGCCAGGGATGCCTGTTATCATGTTGTCTTTATGGGAGTCTGTGCAATGGCCAAACAATGGTATGTTTGTATGATTGTCCTGCATGAATGATTTCTGAAACGTGAAATTTAACACTATTCAGTGAGTGACTCAATTGAAGCCTTCGATACGCATAGCAATTTTATATATGATCATAATTTTCGTAGTTTCTTGGCAAAATCTTTTGTTAAGGTACAATGGTGGACGTTGTTGTGCACTTTGTGCATCAATCTTTTTACGGATGTACAAATTCCTATTAACTTTTGCCTGTCATCTTCTTTTTTGAATTGAGAATGCAACAATGCTTCTGCGGCATTTTTTAAATTTTCTTACTAAACCATGGTGGGTTTCCTTCATCTATAATCCAATTATTCAACGGACACTTTTCCAGATGTGTTGTCATGTAAACTTTGCCCATAATGCTGTAATGTTGGGCTACATTACTGTATTAGTGTGTGCTGCTTGGTATGGTCATGTTGATTAAATATCTAGGTGTAATGTTGCAAAATGATATGAAACTGAGTGTGCACATAAGAACGGTAGTAGGGAAGATGATTGGTCAACTTTGGTTTATTGTGAGAGTTTTAGGAAAATGTAGCTCACCTACAAAGTGTACTGCATATAGAACACGTGTGCAATCTATTCTTGAATACTGCTCAAGTGTTTGAAACCCCCACCAGGTTGGATTAAGATTTGGTCAACATGTGAGTGTTACAGATATGCTTTGTGAACTCAAATGGGAATCTCTGGAGGGATGATGACATTCTTTTCATGAAACACTGTTGAGAAAGTTTAGAGAAGAGGTATTTGCAGCCAACTGCAGAATCATTCTACTGCCGTCAATGTACATTATGCGTGAGGACCAGGAAAACGAGTTAAGAGAAATTGGGGCTTTTTATGGAGGGATATCATTGGTCATTTCTTCTGTGCTCCATTGGCGAATAGTACAGGAAAGGGAATGACTTATAATGATACATGGTACCACCCACCATACATCATATTGTGACTTATGGACTATGTGTGGAGATGAGGTGGGTTGGAGTTTTAATTAGTAATAACTTTTTGATTAATTACTTTTCGGAAAATATAAAGTACTGTTGGAATATTAAGTACTGTTGGAAGTTAGGGCTATCCATTGACATAGGTCTTCTTGTGAATAAAGAGTTATTAGCTGACAGCATTATTATGATCAGTTGATACTGGAACAACTTCAATTGCAGGTTTCTCTTAAAGGAAAATGTTTTGTGCAGAACTAGCTATGGCAAAAACAGACATAGTATCTGATGGGATACCACACTCACTGGTTAACAATGTTAGTTACAATCCGTCTTGATTGCAAAAATTTTTATTCACATGATCGGTTTTGGTTCCTATAGAACCATCTTCAGATCTGCAGATTCTGTTACAGCAGCATGTGAAGGTTGCTGTGTGTGGATGGGTTACTCCTGTAACCAAAACTGCAGATCTGAAGATGGTTCTAGAGGACCCGAAACTGGTCATGTGAATAAACTGTTTTGCAATCAAGACAGATTATAACTAACATTGAACTAGCTATAATACAGGAATTTACAACACTCACATAATCTAATGAACTATTAATTTTAATGGACAGGAATTTTAACATTTTAAGTAAACACATTAGGTCTACTACCAGTTTAATACATAAAAGAAAAAAATCAGCTACCGAAAGGAGTGGAATTGTAGCAAATGAAGTAATTCCACCTTTCTACATTACACGCTCCATACTTGGGAGAACGAGAAGAAGATATAACATGTGGTAATATTCTAAGTACTCTACCATGCTCTTCGCAGATATCAATGTAGAAGGAACTGTTAGACAACAATGTCGAGATTTTAAAAGTGGCCATACATATGTGCATGATGCAGAGAGGAGATGCAGGCCCAGTGTCCAGGTCAATAAAATCATGCCTCAGGTGGGCCAGAAACTGTGATCTGATCATCAACTGATGATTGTCGCTCTGGCTGATCAATCTGCTTGTGTTAGACACACCACTATTTATGCAACAGCCATGAAAAAGCTAAGTTATTGTAAAAGTGCAAGTGACATGTTTATCAAAAACAAGAATCCATAACCACTGCCCGTTCAGAGGATAGGAAGACTAAACATTTTTGCTGTGGACTCTTTGACTGCTAACTGTACAGTTTCAACCTGCTACTCAGCAACTATTAATTTTCTTGAACTTGAAACAACGGCTTGGCAGGAAGCAGTTTGAAGCTATTGACAGCTGGTTCAGTTTCTAGGCACAGAACTTTGTGTGTTACACGAAATTCTACTTGGCAAATTAAAGTGCTATGATGTGAATGGCAAGATTTCAAAGAAAGCTTCAAACTGCAGATGCTTTCACTGACTTTTTGATGTCACATGACATGCTGTGGACAGAAGGCATTCAGTGCAAACAAATCACTTGCCTAATCAGTGATGTGCTAAATCACTGACCGTTCCAAGTAATCATGTAGTATTGTTTATAGCGAACTTAAACCTCTCTGCATGATGCATGGACCTCAACTGAAGAGGGCTACACGGCTGAGCTATTTATACAGTATGTGTGATAAAGAGGAGGAGCAGGAGTTCGAATCTTATTGGTCCATTGTGTTTTTTGTCATTTGATTGTATTGCCATTGGCTGAGAGAGATACGGAGATGAGAGGGGTTTCCTGACAATTTTATATCACATGACTGGTATCGAGTTACTTTACGACCGTTAATATAATTTGCACAGTTGCCTAAGGTGTGTGGGGGTGGATTGGTGACCTTGCATGTAAGTCACCTAAATGGGGAACCTGACAATGGAGTCCTTATCTCATCAAGAACGTCTCTGTATCTTGGACCTGCATTGACTACCTACTGCTTATCAGTTACAGTATTGTCGTATCACTGGACGTTCACGATGCCTATCCCCTTTGCCCTTTGCTAGAACCCTTCTTTAAGAACTTCTGACGTTGTGTGTGTTAACACTACATGGAATACAGATATGAGTTGCTAATAACATTGAGCCAAGAAAAGCATATGGACCGAATGTACATAAGTCTCTGCACACTGTTATACGCTGCTAGAGGGGAAATTGATTCTTAGTCATCCTATACGGCAGTTGTAGCATTCTTCCAGGAAACGCTACTTCCCCGACCACGAGCACTGTTGGTTTTTTTATTATTGTTTGAGACTAGACAAAATAATTTCGCTGGGCTCTTATTTATATGGTTGAGTTTGTTAAATGAGTATTTATTTGCAATTGTTAAGAGATTTTTCGTATAAAATGCGTTCCTATAAACAATAAATGAGAAGTTACGCAATCAACTAATTTTTATTACTCATAAAATGCAATATATATTTTTCAAGGATATAAAATATACAACACAGTAGCACTGAACGATGTGTCGTTCTAATTATGCACAAAACGAACAAAAACCAAAGAGAAGTCAAGAGGGTTGAGGCCAGGAGAGCGTGGAGGCCATAGAATTGGTCCGCCTCTACCAATCCATCGGTCACCGAATCTGTTGTTGAGAAGCGCACGAACACTTCGACTGAAATGGACAGGAGCTCCATCGTGCATGAACCACATGTTGTGTCGTACTTGAAAAGGCACATGTTCTAGCAGCACAGGTAGAGTATCCCGTATGGAATCATGATAACGTGCTCCATTGAGCGTAGGTGGAAGAACATGGGGCCCAATCGAGACATCACCAACAATGCCTGCCCAAACGTTCACAGAAAATCTGTGTTGATGACGTGATTGCACAATTGCGTGCGGGTTCTCGTCAGCCCACACATGTTGATTGTGAAAATTTACAATTTGATCACTTTGGAATGAAGCCTCATCTGTAAAGAGAACATTTGCACTGAAATGAGGATTGACACATTGTTGGATGAACCATTCGCAGAAGTGTACCCGTGGAGGCCAATCAGCTGCTGATAGTGCCTGCACACGCTGCACACGGTACGGAAACAACTGGTTCTGCCGTAGCACTCTCCATACAGTGACGTGGTCAACGTTACCTTGTACAGCAGCAACTTCTCTGACGCTGACATTAGGGTTATCGTCAACTGCACGAAGAATTGCCTCGTCCATTGCAGGTGTCCTCGTCGTTCTAGGTCTTCCCCAGTCGCGAGTCATAGGCTGGAACGTTCCGTGCTCCCTAAGACTCCGATCAATCCTTCGAACGTCTTCCTGTCGGGACACCTTCATTCTGGAAATCTGTCTCGATACAAACGTACCGCGCCACGGCTATTGCCCCGTGCTAATCCATACATCAAATGGGCATCTGCCACCTCCGCATTTGTAAACATTGCACTGACTGCAAAACCACGTTCGTGACGAACACTAACCTGTTGATGCTACGTACTGATGTGCTTGATGCTAGTACTGTAGAGCAATGAGTCGCATGTCAACACAAGCACCGAAGTCAACATTACCTTCCTTCGATTGGACCAACTGGTGGTGAATCGAGGAAGTACAGTACGTACTGACGAAACTAAAATGAGCTCTAACATGGAAATTAAGCGTTTCCGGACACATGTCCACATAACATCTTTTCTTTATTTGTGTGTGAGGAATGTTTCCTGAAAGTTTGGCCGTACCTTTTTGTAACACCCTGTATATCTGGCACCCTTGCACGGTCGCAAGTGTACTTGTGAAACTGTTCCGGAGGACACACAAACTGGTATTGCCGCCCTCGCTTTATCCGAGGTGCAGTTAACGTAGCTTAGAGCATTTTCTGCGCAAGTCTGTTGCCCCCTAGCGGCTCCCCTCGCTGGCGCGTAATAACGAAAGTACGCGCCGCCTATAGGAGTGCGGTGTGTGTGTGTGTGTGTGTGTGTGTGTGTGTTACAGATGTGCCGCTAATCTGGCAGAGTGCGCGCCGCTGTTCGCTGACAGCCATCGACGGCGCAGAAATAATAACCGTCTCTCTCGTTCGCTCTCGCCTCGGTTTGCCTCATATCGATGTACGTCGCGTACACCCCCCCCCCCCCCCCCCCCCGTCCTTCCGGCGGGTCGGGGGCGACGGCCGGTCCTGTGGCCTTCCGCAACTCCAGGCTAGAGACCCTATCTGCCCCACGCCCGGTTAGCAAACGCTCCGCCGGCTCCATCGGTTCAACACGTTCCACTGTTTCGCTGCTCAGTACTCCAGTCAACGAAAATCAGGGGAAGAAAATCCGTGTAGTCGCAAATTTTAGTACAGTTGTAGGACGGAGTGCCATGAACAACATACTGACTGGTAGGGTGTGATTGAGGGGGTAGGGGGAGGCATGGGTAGTTTAAAGGTCACATTTTTTATGCTCTTCTTGAATAACTAGGAAACTGTGGCTTCTAACGAAAATGTTTCCCAGTACAAACTTAAACTACATTAAATTTCCTACAAAAAAGGTCCTATTAACTTTTTTCTCGAGGAGTAATAGTTTCCACGTTGCAGAGGCTGGAAAAACCACAGATTACTAATAATAGTGTTTTAATGATATACAACACTGTAAAACTAAAGTTTATTAAATAAAGTTGGTAAAGAATTAATATTAAATTTGTCTACCACTTACAAGTGCATTAGAGTCGTATTAACATATAAATTGTGTTCTTAGCGATGTCTCAGGGAGGGGGAGGGGGAGGGAGTAGTGCAGAGAAGAACCGTGAGGAAAAGTAGTAGAGACATTCAATAAATACTTGCAACCCAGTCATTTTCTGAAAGCAGGTTGGTTTTATTCAGGATTTCAATACACCGTGTTATTCCCCACTCTTCTGGCTACGAAACCCTGTTCAAGATAATCTCCGTTCAATGCGGCGGCCTAATGCCATCTTGTAAGGATGGCCTGTGTACCCGCATGGTACCACTCTACTCGTAGACGTCGGAGCCAGGGTCTTGCTGCATCAATAACTTCCGCACCATCCACGTACTGCTTTCCGCGGATTCGGCCAAACAGATGGAAATCGGAAGGTCCGAGATATGGGCTGAAGGAAGAACAGTCCAGTGAAGTTTTGTGAGCTCCTCTTGGGTGCGCAGACTTGTGTCTGGCCTTGCATTGTCATGGAGAAGGAAAAGAATGTATGCATTTTGTGGCGACGAACATGCTGCTGTCGTTTCTTCAGTTTCTTGAGGGTATGTGTGGCCAGGTCGGCAGGCAGGAAATCGGGCAGCTTTTTCCAATCTTGTTGCGATGATGACAGATGCCTCGTCCAATGACTCACCGTGCTTTTGTTCACATTATGCAAGCTCCTATGAATATCTGCAATGCTCTGGTTTTCCGCCAAAAGAAACACAATAACAGCTCTTAGCTTGGAACGTACTTCCGTTACAGACGCGATTTTGAAGGCAGCTTACAGCGCCGCCACGTATGCGAACTTCATGAAACAATGAGAGATGAAGCATTAATATTCCATGATGTCCCGCAACACATTCCGCATTTTTTCAACCCTCGTATGTCGCTGGATTCTGGTCAACGCTTCCCGCCCTCATAAATCTGCAAACTGAAGAGCGATCAGGCAATTCCACATGATCTCTACCACGCTACGTCACAACGAGCAACTACAGGGTGTTTCACAGAGTTATGCTGACCCTTTGCAGCACGCCTTATGAATCGCTAGCGACACAGCGCGGGAGTGCATATGTTCCACAAAATGTGTTAACACTACATGGAACACACGTATGAGGTACTAACAACACTAAGGACAAAACCTACGTAAATCTCTGCACACAACCGCGCGGGGTAGCCGCGTGGTCTTGGGTGCCTTGCACGGTCCGCGCGGCTCCCCCCGTCGGAGGTTCGAGTCCTCCCTCGGGCATGGATATGTGTGTTGTCCTTAGCGTAAGTTAGTTTCAATTAGATTAAGTAGTGCGTCAGCTTAGGGACCTGTGACCTCAGCAGTTTGGTCCCATGAGACCTTACGACAAATTTCCAAATTTTTCTCTGCAAACTGTTCTATTTTGTTATAGGCAAAACTGATTCTTGGTTATGCTGTGCTACGGTTGAAGCGTTTCTCCGGCAAAGATGATTTCCTCCAGTACGAGCACTGCCCGATTTTCAGTTTTTAGTCCCCGCCATTTCCTGCCCAGATCTCTTACGTGAGTAGACAAAATAAATTCAATAAGATCGTATTTATACGGATTATAACTAAATTTCCTCTGCAGACTTTGAAGATAGGTTCCTTACAACATAACAAGAAAAAATGTGGAATAAATATGGGGTCTAAAATACAAACCTTAAGAGCTATCAGCACTTGTTCGTCTCTAATACAGTGAAACATCTCTTCTACTGCAAGCTCTTTGCTTTTAATGTTTTAGAAAGAGGTAGTATGGAGAAAACCAAGAACAGACATGGACTCCAAAATTCAGTTCATATATTAAGAGCTATGAGCATTGTTCAGTATGGAAGCGATGTTTTACGCACTAGCGAAAATGAGCAATTGCTCATAGCTTTTAGCGTATGCATTTTAGAGCCCATGTTTACTGAATATTTTTTCTTGTTTTGGTCTATACTACCTCTGTTGTGGGTTGGCAGGAGAGCCAATACCGGGATACAAGAGGAAGACGAAAGGCACGCGTTTTAGCTCACGCAGGCTGGCGTGAGGTCTGGAACAGGTCATGGAAATTAGAATTTAGAAAAAACGGACGTAGCTGGTAGAATACTTAACTTTAATCCATAAATGGTGAACGTCGGTCTGACGGTACATGCATCACAAGATCAATATCAACTGATAATGGCGCCTTGCTAGGTCGTAGCAAATGACGTAGCTGAAGGCTATACTAACTATCGTCTCGGCAAATGAGAGCGTATTTTGTCAGTGAACCATCGCTAGCAAAGTCGGCTGTACAACTGGGGCGAGTGCTAGGAAGTCTCCCTAGACCTGCCGTGTGACGGCGCTCGGTCAGCAATCACTGATAGTGGCGACACGCGGGTCCGACGTATACCAACGGACCGCGGCCGATTTAAAGGCTACCACCTAGCGTGGTGTCTGGCGGTCAAACCACAACCTCTCCCCAAAGTACGGAAAACCAAGAGTGTGAAGCAGAAGAGATGCGTCTCACGTTATCGAAGATGAACAGGTGCTCGTAGCTCTTAAAGTACGCACTTTAGAACCCATGGTTAACAGAAATTTCTTTCTTCTTTTTGTATAAGGAACCTGTCCGCAATGCCTCTAAAGGGAATTTGGTTTCACCCTCCATAACTGAGTTGTTTACAGTATATTAAATAAGTACAGCATCTACATCTGTCAAATTGCCAAGGTGAAGAGCCTACCCCAAGTGCAACATACCGTCAATATGTATTCGACAATGTAGGTTTCGTTGTCTCGACGATCACAGGCTGGAACACTTTCCACACCATGAGGGGCATCAATTGCGTCACCCCGGCCCCAACTCTCCAAAGATCTGAAGAACCTCAGAGGCAACGGCAGAAGTCCCCTTGGTGTTATGGAACATTCGATATTTGAGCATACGTCAAACAATGCATTACAGCATTCTAGACTTCAACATGATTAATCCCATTCTATCAGACGTATTCACACCCGGGCAACGGCCTTGCCGCAGTGGACACACCGGTTCCCGTGAGATCACGGAAGTTAAGCGCTGTTGGGCGTGGCCGGCACTTGGATGGGTGACCATCCAGCTCCCATGCGCTGTTGCCATTTTTCGGGGTGCACGCAGCCTCGTGATGCCAACTGAGGAGCTACTCGACCGAATAGTAGCGGCTTCGGTCAAGAATACCATCATGCTGACCCCATGTCCCTCCTATCCGCATCCTCCACTGAGGATGACACGGCGGTCGGATGGTCCCGGTAGGCCACTCGTGGCCTGAAGACGGAGTGCTTTATTCACACCCACCATGCAAGGTGTATTGTAGATGTGTGTAACTGTCTCCTCTCAGTGCAGACCACTCTACAAGTGCCATCAATCCCAGAATGGAAGAGACTTATGCAGTCTACAGATAACACAACTAATGCTGAGACAAAGGCAGTAACGTTCTGATTAACTCACCGCTAAGTGTTTGCAACACGGCTACAAAGCTTTACAACACGCTCTCAACGAAACGATAAACAGCAACAAGGTGCCACATTCACCAATTCAATCCCTTTTCCATCATCACTACGTAGGTCACTGACAACATCACACTTACATATTAAACACTTCTCACTTATTGTTTATAGGAAAACATTTTATATGAATAATCTCTTAACAATGGCAAAAATAGTTCAAATGGCTCTGAGCACTATGGGACTTAACATCTGTGGTCATCAGTCCCCTAGAACTTAGAACTACTTAAACCTAACTAACCTAAGGACATCACACACATCCATGCCCGAGGCAGGATTCGAACCTGCGACCGTAGCAGTCCCACGGTTCCGGACTGCAGCGCCTAGAACCGCACGGCCACCTCGGCCGGCTGTCCATAGGTTAGTTGGTGTAAGTAGTTCTAAGTTCTAGGGGACTGTTGACCTCAGATGTTATGTCCCGTAGTCCTCAGAGCCATTTGAACCATTTTTCGTTTTCGTTCGTTGCATCTGCTCGGGGCGGACGTCGCAAGACACCCGTTTCAGTTCGTCGTTGATCCATTAACTCAGTTTTTTTTTATTACAGAGGGCAGCTAACCCACTGACCGAAAACCACTCAGCTACCGGCGTCGAACCATTAACTAAGTGATAATATACAGTAAAATCACCAGTCATTTTTACATATTCAAATATACCTTTACCTTAAGCCAGACGTTTATTACGAGTATACAAAGTAAAAGCTGATGGACAGAAATAATAATACCTTCCAAAATCCTTATTGGCTACTTCTCCACCGTGATAGGTACGATACTTCATAACATCACGTTCAGCAAACTTTCAACACCAGAAACATTACTTACACCACTATGTCCCCGAACAATAGCTACTGTAAACCAACCATTACCAAAATTTTTTTCATAAATTATATTGCGAAACTCATTAGTTAACCATTAGAATCACATTTACAGAAATTACTTCTTATTAAAAAGTATTACTCTGCCATAAAATTAGTTAACAGAACGGTGGAGGAGTGCTGCAACTACAACTTTGAGTTCAAGCTATGTGAGCAGGTAACTTAATTTAATCACGTCTGAACAATCAAACTAAGTAACCTGAACCAATAATGAATAATCCTATTATATTTGCCTTTCACAAACTCATCATAAGCTTTGGTCGAGCAAGCAATGCTCCGATGTTACCCGAATATCATCACAAATCTCAAATAAATCTTTATCAAATCATATTCCCAAAAAGCAACATCCTCTGCATTCGCACCACTGTGTTTCGATTTCCAGACCGCTCAGTAGCGTGATCAAGAACTGACTCTCTCACTTACTTCGCACCGACTGCTACTGCCAGGGACAATGCTACTGAAAGAGCCTGGGACTTCGAAGTAGAATCAGGGGACCTAACAAAGTGCACTGTTTATTAGGTTTATGTCAAATGGGGCTACGGGGCTTTACCACATTTTGTTGGATACAACCTGACAATTTTTGTTTTACTTAAATTGTAAATTTCTTTGTAATTAATATTCAGACAAAGCCGTAATTTCGATTGGTTACATGTAGCAACCCATCGCATGACTTCAATTTGGAATTGTGGGAAAATCTATCCCTCACTGAACACAATATTAGAAAGACTGAAAATTGCGGAACTTTACGCCCACCTACCCTATCTTGCAAATATGAGAACACCAAATATGATCAAAAATCTGTGATTAAAAAAAGGTGTTTTTCAAAATAGATCGCGTACTCCAATATCACAACGTCAATTCTCATTGAACAAAGAACAGTAATGTAACTGTGGTGTCACCGCCAGACACCACACTTGCTAGGTGGTAGCTTTAAATCGGCCGCGGTCCATTAGTACATGTCGGACCCGCGTGTCGCCACTTTCAGTGATAGCAGACCGAGCGCCACCACACGGCAGGTCTAGAGAGACGTACTAGCACTCGCCCCAGTTGTACGGACTGTTATATCCTAGCCAGTAATGCCACCCGAGCCCGCTGCCAAAAGGCTGGCAGCATCAAAGTCCGGACGCCGTCCGCATAAGCAGCGCCAGCGAGACAGGAAATCGCCGCAAGTCTGCGCGCGCCACCGCTAGCTTCTGGCTTCTTAAGCGCTGGAGTCGCGAGCGCTAGGACAGTTCTGTATTCGCCGCTCAGTTGTATACTCGCCACCGAATTGTGTACTTGCTAGTCAGTTGTGTGTTCATCGCAGCAGAGTTGTTGTTTGTCGTCAGCCGACGCTGACCTATCCGCTCCGACTCGAACTAGACAGATTTCTGTAGACACGGAGTTCACTACTGTCTGTATCTTCGTTATTAAAGATAAGTACCGACTTTTATTTAATCAGAGTGTTTGGGTTTTCATCTTTCTGTTCTCTGTTCCAGCGGACCGGTCGGCCCGCTATTAAAAGTGCGAATTGTTTGTCGCTACGAACACCGCCACAAAACTGGCGACGAGGTCTTCCGAACTCGTGTGCAGGGCTGGTTCAACTTGTTCTTGTTATACTAATTATAGAGATAAAATTTTGGGGGCTGGTTTAATTTGTGTTCACTATGTCTGCCGACTTACAACAGTTGATCTTGTTACAGAGTCAGCAAATACAAAGTCTGGTGGAAGCAATCGCCAAACAAGCGGCTAATCCTCCAACACAAAAGGAACAAGCACAGGCAGCACCACCTTTCCGTGCTTTTGATGCATCAAGAGAAGAATGGCGAGAATATTTCGCGCAGTTGCAGGCGCACATGACAGTCTACAAAATCACAGGTACTGAGCGGCAGCTTTATTTAATTTCCACTGCAGGCGTGGAAATCTATCGACTACTTTGTAAGTTGTTCCCGGAATCCCAGCCAGAAGCTTTAGACTATGACGTTGTTGTTAACAAGCTTGCTGAGTATTTCGAGTCGCGAGTTCATGTGGCAGCAGCCAGATTCAAGTTCTTCAGATTAAAGAAACTGCCACATCAATCTAATAAACAGTGGTTAACAGATTTACGGGGCCTCACCCGTCAGTGCCGATTTAATTGTGTGTGTGGAGCTTCCTACAGTGATGTCATGCTACGAGACGCTATTACTCAAAACATTGCAGATTCTCGTATTCGTGCTGCTATCTTAAAGTTGCCTGACCCGTCATTAGAGACTGTGACGAACATCATTGAAGCCCAAGATACTTTTGACTATGCTGAGTGTGAGTTAGATCAGCCATGTATTTCTCAAATTGCCTGTGCTAAGCAAGTTATGTCACGCCCGCGGCCCCACCGGCAGAGTCAGACTGTAAACACTAGCCGGCCGCGTCATGTTAAACACATTCGTCAGCCGCGTGTGCAAAATGATAAAGTTAAGTCTTGCCCTAAGTGTGTTCTTGCTCATCCTCGTGAACGTTGCCCGTTAAGAAACGCGGTTTGTCACTTTTGTCAAAGGAAAGGACACATCCAGACTGTTTGTTTGCGTAAACGCAAGAACAATTCTAGTGCTGCCCAGCCCATGGATATTCATGTTCTTCAAAGCCAGCCCGCCCAGAAGGTCGCGTTTAAAGACTCTTCCACGGTTCGTGTAGGTAATAAACTTGTTCGCAACAAGCCACCCACCCAGCCCTCTGCTATGCGACCCAAGCGAAATTCAAACGCTGTAAAAAGTAATGTACAGACTGCAAGTGAAGCGGGAGTTGTTCCACCCGCCCAACCCACGAGTTGTCGTAAGCAGCGAACACGCGCTAAACGCGCTGATTTTGTGTCTTCCGCCTCCACTGCACCGATCCAGAGACAGTGTAATAAACTATTTGTGAAGCTACGCATCCAGGTTAAGACCTTCAATTTTCAATTAGACACTGGTGCGTCTGTGACTCTCATAAATAGTGCTACGTATGCGGCTATCGGCCGCCCTAAACTTTCAGCGGCAAAACATTCTTTGGCTACTTATAGTGGAGAACAAATTCCTGTGTTAGGTGTATGTAGCGTGCCAGCCACATTCCATGGCAATACAAAAGTAGTTTCATTCACAGTGCTCCGCGCTACAGACAGTGTAAACATTTTCGGATTAGACTGTTTTGACTTGTTTGGCCTGTCTATCCAGGACAATGTGTTGCAAATTAATTCTGTTGTTGTTCCTCAAGACAGCATAACCGATTTGTGTAAACGATACGGTGACATATTTAAAGACGAACTAGGTTGTGCTGCGAACTTTGCCGCTCATATTACGTTAAAAGATAACGCTCAGCCTCGATTTTTTCGTGCTCGTCCAGTGCCTCACGCCCTCCGGGCACCTGTAGCAGATGAACTTCGTCGTTGGCAAGACAACGGTGTTATTCAACCCGTTTCAGCGAGCCAGTGGGCTTCTCCCTTAGTTATTATAAAGAAACCGTCTGGCAAGTTACGTTTGTGTGCTGATTTTAAGTCGACAGTTAATCCTCAGACTGTCATTGATTCTTTTCCTTTGCCTAGACCAGACGAGCTGATGGATAAGTTAGGGGAAGCTCGTTTCTTTTCCAAAATTGATCTCCGTGAAGCATATTTGCAATTGCCCCTCGACGAGCAATCACAACAGTATTTTGTCATAAACACGTCGTTGGGGTTGTTCCGTTTTCTGCGTTTGCCTTTTGGTTGTGCGTCAGCTCCAGCTGTTTTTCAGCGTTTTTTGTCACAACTTCTGGCTAATGTGCCATCGTGTTCCAACTATTTAGACGATATTGTTGTGTCCGGTCGGACGCCTGCTGAACATTTCCGTAATTTGGAGTGTTTGTTTAAAGTGTTGTCTCAGGCAGGCCTACGTTGCAACATCGATAAATGTTCATTTTTCCTTGCGGAGATGGAGTATCTGGGACATGTTATTAATGCTCAAGGCATTCATCCCTCCCAGTCACATTTAGCAGCTATTCGTGATTTGCCCGCCCCTCGCAATCTGCATGAATTGCAAGCAGTTCTTGGCAAATTGACGTATTATATTAGGTTTATACCTAATGCATCACAGATTGCTGCACCGTTGCATCGTCTCCGCCGTAAGAATGTTCCGTTTGTGTGGTCAGCTGATTGCCAATCAGCCTTTCAGCAGCTTAAAGAGGCTTTATTGAATGATCGTTGTCTGGTCCATTACGACCCTAACAAGCCTCTGGTGTTAGCTTGTGATGCCTCTTCTTTCGGCCTCGGTGCTGTGTTGTCTCACCGAGTCGGTAACACCGAACGTCCTATTGCGTTCGCATCTAAATTGCTAAACAAAGCTCAGTGTAATTATAGCCAATTGGACAAGGAAGCGTTGGCTATTGTGTTCGGTGTCACAAAATTCCATCACTACCTCTATGGTAGACCATTCTATTTAGTGACAGATCACAAGCCCCTGACGTCACTGTTTCATCCGTCTAAACCAGTTCCTCAGCGGACAGCTCAGAGACTACAACGTTGGGCTCTTTTGTTATCACAATACCAGTATGAGATACTGTATCGCCCTACAGCTGAGCATGCAAACGCTGACGCGCTTTCTCGATTGCCGATTGCTGCGGATGATGTCTTCGATTCCTCTGAAGACTCTTGCCATCAGATTGACGCCGATGAGCATCAATCCCTCCGGGATTTTCCGATTGATTATCGTCAGGTGGCACGTGAGACAGCTACGGATCCTCATCTGAGTTTACTATTACGTTTTGTTCAACGTGGTTGGCCGTCCAAGGCAAAGGACATATCGGATCCTGTGGTTCGTCGCTATTATCCGCAACGTCATCTGTTGTCTGTTTCGCACGGAGTTTTGCTGTTACGCACCGAGAATGACCAGCTTCGTGTAGTGGTTCCCCAAGTGCTCCAATCCAAGGTCCTCGACTTGTTGCATCAAGGTCATTGGGGAGTGGTCCGCACCAAGCAGCTTGCCCGCCGTCATTGTACATGGATCGGCATTGATAAGCAGATTACGCAGATGTCTACAGATTGTTCGACGTGTGCCGAACACCAAGCTGCTCCGCCTCAACGCTATTTTGAGTGGGCACGCCCTGCCGGTCCCTGGCAGCGAGTACATATTGATTTCACTGGTCCATATTGGAATTCTCGTTGGCTCATCGTGATAGATGCATTTAGTAATTTTCCGTTTGTTGTGCCCATGCAGTCTACAACGTCTGCACAAACTATACAGGCGTTGACTTCAATTTTTTGTATTGAGGGTCTTCCAGAAGTTTTAGTGTCTGACAATGGTCCACAATTTACCTTTGCTGAATTTGAACGTTTTTGTTCTGCCAATGGCATTTGCCATGTTCTTACTCCGCCGTTCCACCCTCAATCGAATGGTGCAGCGGAACGTTTAGTACGCACATTCAAGGATCATATGGACCGCCTTCGTGCTACGCACTCTCGTCAGCAGGCCATCACGTTCCTGTCGTCGTACCGGACCACGCCACGCGACGGCCCTTCGCCTGCGGAGCTTCTCCACGGCCGTCGTCATCGCACCCTACTACGGTTGTTGCACCCCCCGGATCGACCCGCCGCTTCTGAGCATCGCACGCGTTTTCAGCGCAACGACGCCGTTTTTTTCAGTTTATCACGGTCGCCGTCGTTGGGAACGTGGTACCGTGATAAGTGTCCAGGGTCGTGGTTTTTATACTGTTCAAGGTGCTACTGGGGTGCACAGGAGGCATCAGAACCAGTTGCGCCGCGCTGGCCGCCCGGATTCTGCCGCTCGTTCTTTGTCCACAGATTTGGTCCGCGGCGGGTTCCAGCCGCGCCTTCCGACTTCGCTGCCGCCCCCAGGGCAGCAGCAGCAGCCGTCGCCGCTACCACGCCGACAGCCCGTCCCGTTGATGCCTCCCGCGCAGCTTCATTCGGGAGCGCCCCAGGTGGTCGCTCCGTCGCCTGCGGTCCCTCTTCAGTCGCCACCGCCTTCGGAGCTGATGGACGTCGACCCCTCAGCCGGGCCGCCTTCCCAAGCGGTGGCTGTGCAGCCTGTCCTGCAGCCGCTTTCCTTGGGCACCCCCAAGGAGTCTGACACCGCAGCGCCTTGTCCGGCGCCCACTCAGCAGCCGTCGACGCAGCGTCAGGAGACGCTGCCTCTCTTCGTGGGTCCCGACGCCCCGTCGCGTCCAGTACCAGAAGCTGCGCCCGTGGTCACAGGCGTGCACCCTGACCTCGGTTTTCAGTCGGTGTTTCCCGAGGCCCCTCGCAGCCAATGCTGGGGTGCGGACCGGGGACTGCCACCGACAACAGTCTCCGCCCCGGTCTCTTCTGCTACGCCTGCGGCCAGACCCCTCCCCCGCCGTCGACGCTCGCCACGTCATTATTCAACGACGGTGCGGCGATTTGGGGGGGAGGAGTGTTATATCCTAGCCAGTAATGCCACCCGAGCCCGCTGCCAAAAGGTTGGCAGCATCAAAGTCCGGACGCCGTCCGCATAAGCAGCGCCAGCGAGACAGGAAATCGCCGCAAGTCTGCGCGCGCCACTGCTGGCTTCTGGCTTCTTAAGCGCTGGAGTCGCGAGCGCTAGGACAGTTCTGTATTCGCCGCTCAGTTGTATACTCGCCACCGAATTGTGTACTTGCTAGTCAGTTGTGTGTTCATCGCAGCAGAGTTGTTGTTTGTCGTCAGCCGACGCTGACCTATCCGCTCCGACTCGAACTAGACAGATTTCTGTAGACACGGAGTTCACTACTGTCTGTATCTTCGTTATTAAAGATAAGTACCGACTTTTATTTAATCAGAGTGTTTGGGTTTTCATCTTTCTGTTCTCTGTTCCAGCGGACCGGTCGGCCCGCTATTAAAAATGTGGCGGTGACTTCGTAAGCCGTTTCTACAGCGAATTGTTTGTCGCTACGAACACCGCCACAAAACGGACGACGTAGCTAGCGATGCACACTGACGAAGCCTCGCTCATTTGCAGAGCAGATGGTTAGAATAGCCTTCAGCTAAGTCAATGGCTACGACCTAGCAAGGCGCCATTAGTAACATTGCATGTATCTACGAAGTCTCACTTATATCGTCAATAGCGATGTACCAAGGATGGATTAAAGTTAAGTATTCCAGAAGCTACGTACTTTTCTTTATAGCATTCATTACGTATCCTGTTACAGACCTATCTCTTGCCTGCGTGAGCTAAACGCGTGCCTTTCGGCTACTTCCGTGGCGTGGCTGTCTTGTTACCCCACAACAGTAACAGCGATGAGACATATGCAAAGATACTGTGGGGACAGAACAACATAGCGTCATTGTGCCGCTCTTCCATTGCATTCAATGAAACAATACACGAGGTGGCCATCTCTCTACTCTTCGTCGGTGTACACATATCTACCCATAGTGCTGTGTAATACTATTAAAGTACAAGAACTCCGCTGGAAACAAACCCGAGACAGAAGCCACCAGTACAGAGTGCAATCTGGAGAGCGAAGAGGTAAGTGGATATAACTCTTCTCAACAGAAAGGACCCTGAGTGGATGCAACATGTTGGTTTCCAAACATATGTAGCGGCACCACAGTTTAAGATAGGGAAGTTAGATTTGGTGCAATATTTCGGAGCACACAAGTTACAGCCAGGTGTGGGCTGGATTGCAGTAACTTACGTTGACCAGCGGTTGCGAAGTGGAATGGAGGCCACAGGGACCATCGAACCGCTGAAAAGCGTAAGCGCAGCGGTTTGCACGTCGCAAGTTATATGAAGAAGGGGCTCACTGGCGCAACCGGGGTGTGGGGCGTACGTGACTCGGAGCAATGCGTTCTAAAGCGAAACAGAGGCGCGTAGCCGAGTATAAATAGGTGTTGTTTTCTAACGAGATTCATTAAAGTGTGGCAGCTCTCCCGGATGGCGGGGCGTGTCACGCTACCGGCGACACACGGCAGCAGATGGGGCGCCAGCGTTCCAGTCCACGGCGGGGTCACCAGCCAGCCAGGGCGGGTCACTCTTTGGCTCGAAACCGCGGGCAGTCGTCTCGGCTCCCGTCACACGCCGGAGACTTCCCGAGGCGCAGGCCGCAAATTCGGACGCCGGAACAGGAGCGGTCATTGCCGCCGCATTCCCAGCTACGCCAGCAGAGGAAGAAGCAGCAGCGGTGCCGGCCTACGGCTCCCGGCGGAGCAGCGCAGAGTCAACGGGGACGGTGGCCACTGAATCGGCTGCTGGCGCAGCCATCCTGACGTAACTGGAACCCTACAGCTGGCGAACAAGGCCGGCGCGACACAGCGCTGCGTTGCACAGGCCGCTGGGGCAGTGGCTTCAGCAGTGCGGGGCCTGTGATGCGGACCGAGGTCAACGAAGCACTGCGGTGGAAACGGATAAATCACTTCAAAAGCTCGGCCGAGTTTTAATACGGCACCACCCATCCACTACATTTGGTTTCAATACGCCACATCTGGCGTCCGATACCACAACACACAGCAAACAGCTCATACTGTCAACATTTGCAGTGTTATTCAGATGTGTTAGGTAGAATACAGATACAGATGTAAATGTGGATGGGAAATCAAACGAAACGCAATCAGGCCCTTATTAGCCTCGTGACGTCATGAGTGGCGCCGCCGCGGCTCGCGAGAAAGGCAGGCCGCTGCGCGTACGTCACAGCACGTGACACTACAGGTCTTACGAGTGCCAGTAGCCGCCTCCGGCGGGGAGCGGGTAACTACTCTCATGTTCAGAAAAAAATGAAACACCTTGAACGACTAGAAACAGGACTTTCGTGTTGTTCTTGTTGTGGTCTTCAGTCCAGAGACTGGCTAGATGCAGCTCTCTATGCTACTCTATCCAGTTCAAGCTTCTTCATCTCCCAGTACCTACAGCAACCTACATCCTTCTGAATCTGCTTAGTGTATTCATCTTTTGGTCTCCCTCTACGATTATTACCCTCCACGCTGCCCTCCAATACTAAATTGGTGATCCCTTGATGCCTCAAAATATCTCCTACCAACCGATCCCTTCTTCTAGTCAAGTTGTGCCACAAATTTCTCTTTTCCCCAACTCTGTTCAATACCTCCTCATTAGTTATGTGCACTACCCATGTACTCTTCAGCATTCTTCTGTAGCACCACATTTCACAAGCCTCGATTCTCTTCTTGTCTAAACTATTTATCGTCCATGTTTCATTTCCATACAAGGCTACACTCCATACAAATACCTTCAGAAACGACTTCCTGACACTTAAATCTATACTCGATGTTAACGTATTTCTCTTCTTCAGAAACGCTTTTTTTGCTATTGCCAGTCTACATTTTATATCCTCTCTACTTCGACCATCATCAGTTATGTTGCTCCCCAAATAGTAAAACCCATTTACTACTTTAAGCATCTCATTTCCTAATCTAATTCCCGCAGCGTCACCCGATTTAATTCGACTACATGCCATTATCCTCGTTTTGCTTTTGTTGATGTTCATCTTATTCAGGACACTGTCCACTCCGTTCAACTGCTCTTCCAAGTCCTTTGCTGTCTCTGACAGAATTACAATGTCATCGGCGAACCTCAAAGTTTTTATTTCTTCTCCGTGGATTTTAATTCCTACTCCGAATTTTTCTTTTGTTTCCTTTACTGTTTACTCAATATACAGATTGAATAACATCGGGGATAGGCTACAACCTTATCTCACTCCCTTCCCAACCACTGCTTCCCTTTCATGTCCCTCGACTCTTATAACTGCCATTTGGTTTCTGTACAAATTGTAAATAGTCGTTCACTTCCTGTATTTTACCCCTGCCACCTTCAGAATTTGAAAGAGGGTGTTCCAGTCAACATTGTCAAAAGCTTTCTCTAAGTCCACAAATGCTGGAAACGTAGGTTTGCCTTTCCTTAATCTATTTTCTAAGATTAATCGTAGGGTCAGTATTGCCTTACGTGTTCCAACATTTCTACGGAATCCAAACTGATCTTCCCCGAGGTCGGCTTCTACCAGTTTTTCCATTCGTCGGTAAAGAATTCATAGGAAATGTACATTACTATGTTCTGCAGAAATGATTAGCATTTGAACCATGTCGGCCTGCGGGTTCAAGGTCAACTTCGATATCGCGGCGCAACACCACCTGCCGATAAAATATATCTGTGTCTCTCGCCAGTATAATCCGAAAGTAATGGATCAGTGTGACGTGAGCAAACATGCAGGACACCTCGCAGATGCATACGCGAACCGACCGTCAAATCGATGAAAGTGGACGCATTATTGGCATGAGGGAATGTGATGCATTCACCCGGGAAACTTCTGCTCATGTGGGACGATATGTTTTGCCAGTGCAACGGGCGTGTGTGCAGAATGGTTGACGGAAGACAGTAGAACACGACGAGATGGGTCAGATCATACCACCCAGAGAAGACCGACCCGAGAAGACCGACACCTCGTCCGCTTCACATTGCAGGACAGAGATGTGTCGTCCTCGGCTCGGGCGCAACAGAGGAACAGTGTAATACATTGTACACTATCAGGGGTGACAGTCCATCGCCGTTTATTACGGAACGGGTTACGTGCGCATCGTCCACTTCTCCGTTACCTTTGGCGAATGTGGAGAAACTTGCTAGACAGCAATGGCGTATGGAACGACGTCAATGGGGACAGGGATCAGACGAATCCAGAGTCTGTTTGCTTGAAAATGATAGTAGGAGTGATAATTAATCGAAACCATCAGCTGCTAACAGGTGTTGTTGATATACCTCAATGGGGACAGCCGGAAACGTGTGCCCCGACCGTGACTCGAACCCGGGATCTCCTGATTACATGACAGACGCTCTATCCATCTGAGCCACCGAGGCCACTACGAATGTAGGTTGTGGACAGTTGGAAATGTGGGTCTCACAGGAAGCGTGCAAGGGATAAGTCCCTGCAATCGCGCTATCCTTTGTGCCCTCGTTGGCTCAGAGGGATAGAGCGTCTGTCATGTAAGCAAGAGATCCCGGGTTCGAGTCCCGGTCGGGGCACACATTTCCAGCTGTCCCCATTGAGGGATATCAACAACATCTGTTGGCAGCTGTGGGTTTCGATTAATTATCATTTCTTTCTAGATAAGCTACATGGTCATCATTAGTATCTGTTCTTTCATAATGATAGCAGCATTTTGGTTCGTAAGCAGACAGGGAGAACGTCATCACAGTGAGTGCATTCGCACCAGACATACAGCGCCAACTCAAGGTCTTACAGTGTGGGGTGCCACAAATCACAGTTGGTGCGTGCCCAGGGCACTATAACCAATGTGACCCATGTGAATGACGTCTTGCCACCTGTGGCCATACCCTTTCTGCACAGTGCCCCAGATGCCACTTCTCAGCATGATGATTTTGATGGACGAACACGTGCCTTCTTGGTGTCACAGGAAGTCAGCCGTATGTCCTGGCCCGCCAGGTTAGCCGACTTGTCGCCAATTGGAAATGGGTGGGATATGGTGAAACGACGTGTGTAGCGCCGTGACACAATGCCAACAACCACAGATGAACTTTGGAACTATGTGACTGCATCGTGGATGGCTATATCGCAGGATGCCATTCGCGCCTTATACGCTTCGATGCTATCACTCGTGGAACAAGTTAAAAGGGCACATGGCGGTGCCTGCCAGGCAACAGGACACATGCTGAACCGAGGTGACTGAAATAATAATCATTTTTGCAGAACATACTAATGTACATGCCCTGCGAAGACGAACGTCCTATCTCAGTAGTTCAAGGTTTTCTGTCTTACTTTGGAACGAGCCGCCGAAGACCATGGGTTCCTTCTATCAAAACACTGAGCAAATATCGTCTGTCCACCTGAGAATATGATGGAATTCACGTTCATACTGTAGAGGCGGGTGTTTTTGACACCTGAGATCCTTTGAACTTGGTTCGTTTGTGGTAAGGCTGTAGCATCCCCCTTCACTCCGACCGGTAAATCAGGTAACTGAGTATAGTACACGTATTGGGTTCAGAAATAAGGCATCAATACGAACGAAAATCGACAGAAAAAGAGTGAAAATTTAACAATCCGCCGACGACAAGGTCGTTAGGGAAGGAGCACAACCTCTGATTGGGGGAAGGATGAGAAAACAACAACGACACATGGGGAGAACGGAGAACCCAAATCTCCGGACGGTTATTTGAACAGCCGTCCTGTCGGCTGTGGCACTGGTGTCTCCCAACTGCACTACCTCACTACGTCACAAGTAAATCGAATTGCAATGAGAATCATCTACAAGTTCCTACCAAAATGATTGTACAATATTTCTTCTCCCAACTTGATGATATTCTTAAAATGTCTAGTGAAATCAATCATTTGTGCGGATCACCCAGGAGCGAACCCAATAACTGAACTATGAGATGGGGGTAATGTGACGTATTACTTTTGAGGGAGGGGAAGGAGTGATCAAACGAGACACTATTTCGTACATAATAAAACACAAAAATATTAAGTAACTGTATTTGTTAGCCACAAAACATACCTTGTAATATGTACTACTTCCTACAATGTTCTTAACTGAAATTTGTTCATATTACGGGGTGAACATAAAGTCTCTTCCTGATATATTTATCATCGTGTCCGAAGTACAAAGTATATAATCAACAAAACTTGTCGTTGACATCAGTTTCTACATCCGTCGACCAGGAATTGGTCACGTCGAGTCCAGGTCTCTCATGTTGCATGTGCTTGGAGCTGAAGAACAGTGTAATAGATGGCTGTTACGCTGCACAGTCGCACACACGGAAAAAATCACAGGAAGGCCCCACTTCTGCAAGTCGGTCTTACATCTCGTGGTACAAGAGCGTAGTCAGCTGAGAGCCTTCCATGTTTCCCATTTTTCCGAATGACCAGGAGGGAGCTCTTCCTTCAGAACCATCAATTTCTCCAAATGCTGACATTTCCTCCACCACCTTGAGATCCTTGCTTGCTGTGGTCTTCCTGTAAGAGTTTCAGTAATGGCGAAAAGCGAAGATATGCTGGCTGATGGTCATGTAAATGGTGGACTTCCCTTGTCATAGCCTTGCTTTTCTCGCACCTAGCAGCCATCTCGCGTCTAATTTCAGGTTCAGATGGCTCTGAGCACTATGGGACTCAACTTCTGAGGTCATTAGTCCCCTAGAACTTAGAACTAGTTAAACCTAACTAACCTAAGGACATCACACACATCCATGCCCGAGGCAGGATTCGAACCTGCGACCGTAGCGGTCACGCGGTTCCAGGCTGCAGCGCCTAGAACCGCACGGCCACTTAGGCCGGCTTCTAATTTCAGGAAGAGCTAAGACAGCAAGGCAGTGGAGTTTATCTACAAGTGTAGGTCTTAAACAACTCGTCATAAAGCGACAGGTCTATGTTTCTGGCATGGCTGTACTTGTACCACGCCGAACACGCATATGCAGCGCTAGTTCTTATGGTGCATTACCGAGCTCCCCTACTGGTACCTGTCAGTTTTCTCATTATATTGTTTCAGACAGACACTTTCGGTTTCATAATTAGGCACTGTTACTTATACGTACAGTCTAGTGTCACTCCCAGATACTTCTGAGTCTGGCAGTGTTCAAGATCAATCCCTTCCCAGACAATCTGAAGGGTTTTAACTGCTTGTTTGTTCCTGAGGTGGAGCACACAGGTCTGAGTTTTCGCAGGATTCACCTTCAGGTGGTTTTTATTATAGTAGGTGGTAAATTCTTCCAGAGCTTTAGACAAGGTTTATTCCAACTTTTCAAAACAATTGGCCTGAGCAGTGATTGCACAGGCACGAACATAAATAAATCTCTGGGTTCCTTCAGCGAATGGCTGATCGTTAGTGTAGATGTTGAATAACAATGGTGCAAGCATGATGCCCTGAAGTGACTCTTCTTCAATGTTCTCCATCTGCTTCTTTGTCCCTGAAATTGCACAAAGAATCTCCGGTTCTAGAGAAGTTTTATGATGTTGCACACGAGGTTGTAGTCTTTGGTGATGTCATACTATTAGTTAGAAGAGGCTGATGATTCACTGTGTCTTCAGCCGCAGAGAGCTCAATGAATACATCGCCAGAGACGATCCCTTTCTCGAAACCATCCTCTTTGTACTGTGTCAAGATTAATAATATCTGTGATGCACAGCTTTATCCTTCTCTGGAGCCAACTTGCTATGGTGTAAGAGAAGGAGTGGGAATTAAAGTTCAGGGAAAAAAAATAAAAACTTTGAGGTTTGCCGATGACATTGTAATTCTGTCAGAGACAGCAAAGGAGTTGGAAGAGCATTTGAACGGAATGGATATTCTCTTGAAAGAAGCATGTATAATGAATATCAACAAAAGCAAAACAAGGATAACTGAATGTAGTCGAATTAAATTAGGTGACGCTGAGGGAATCAGATTAGGAAAAGAGACTCTTAAAGTAGTGGATGAGTTTTGCTATTTGGGCAGCAAAATAACTGATGATGGCTGGCATATGGAGGGTATGAAATGTAAACTAGCAATGGCAAGAAAAGCGTCTGTGAAGAAGGCAAATTTATTAACATCGAATATAAATTTAAGTGTTAGTAAGTCTTTTCTGAAAGTATTTGTCTGTAGTGTAGTCTCGTAAGAAAATAAAACATGGACTATAATCAGTTTAGATAAGAAGAGATTAGAAGGTTTTAAAATCTGGCGCTACAGAATAATGTTTAAGATTAGATGGGTAGATCACGTAACTAATGAGGAGGCACAGAATAGAATTGGGGTGACAAGAAATTTGTGCCACAACTTGACCAACAAAAAGGGATCGGTTAGTAGATCATAGTCTGGGACAGTAAGGGATCACCTATTTAGTATTGGAGGGAAGTATGGGGGGAGGGGGGGGGGGAGTCGTAGAGGGAGACCAAGAGATGAATACACTAAGCAGATTCAGAAGGATGTAGGCTGCAGTAGGTACTGGGAGATGAAGAGGATTGCACAGGATAGAGTACCATGGAGAGCTGCATCAAACCAATCTTATGACTGAAGACCACAACAACAACAACAGCATAATAAGAGTGAGAGAAAAGAAAGCAGATGCTGTAAGAGCAGAGAAATAATTATTCGGTATCAGGAAAATACTTTATCCTCACCATGTATTTTATTGTTGGGCCGGTAACTTACGGATACCTACAAGTAATCGAAATAAACTATATGGTTCCAGGGATCTTTACAGCCGTCAAACATCTGTGATGCATATATGCAGAATGAAGTGACGAACGAAAGTTTGTACCAAGGCCGGCAGATGTGCTTACTAGGCACGTGTGCTAACCACTACGCCACCCTGGCGCAACGGCTTTGCACAATTGCACGGCATGCCCTACCACGCCTCCCTCCTTAATCAGAATTCCAGTTCAGTTTCCTGCTCGAGTTTAGGGGGAATACCGAGTGGGCTGAGCCGTGAACTGGAATTTGGGTTGAGCAGGGAGGCGTACTATGGTAGTCTGCACAGTTATGCAAAGCCACTGTGCCAGGCAGGCATAATGGTTAGCGCAGGTGCCTAGTCTCGAATCCCGGAGTCGGTACAGATTTTCATTCGGCACTTCAGTCTACATATATACAGTGAAGAGCCAAAAAAACTGTTACACCTGCCTAATATCGTGTAGGGTTCCCGCGAGCACGCAGAAGTGCCGTAACACGATGTGGCATGGAGTCAACTAAAGTCTAAAGTAGTAGTGGAGGGAATTGACACCATGAATGCGGCAGGGCTGTTAATAAATCCGTAAGGGTACGAGGGGTGGAATCTCTTCTGAAAAGCACGTTGCAAGGCATCCCACATATGCTCAATAATGTTCATGTCTGGGTTTGGTGGAAAGCGGAAGTGTTTAAACTCAGAGGATTGTTCCTAAAGCCACTCTGTAGCAATTCTGGACGGATGGGGTGTCGCACTGTCCCGCTGGAATTACTCGAGTCCGTCAGAATGCACAATGGACATGAATGAATGCAGGTGATAAGACACCATGCTTACGTATGTGTCATCTGCCAGAGTCATATCTAGCCGTATCAAGGATTCCATATCACTCCTACTGCATACGCCCCACACTATCACAGAGCTCTACCAGCTTGAACCTGTCCTGCTGACATACAACGTCCATGGATTCATGAGATTGTCTCCATAGCCGTACACGTCCATCCGCTCGATACAATTAGAAACGAGACTCGTTCGACCAGGCAACATATTTCCAATCATCAACAATCCAATGACGGTGTTGACGGGACCAGGCGAGGCGTAAAGCTTTGTGTCGTGCAGTCATCAAGGGTACACGAGTGGGCTTTCGCCTCCGAAAGCCCATATCGATTATGTTTCGTTGAATGGTTCGCACAATGACACTTGTTGATGGCCCAGCACTGAAATCTGCAGGAATTTGCAGGAAGGTTACACTTCCGTCACGCTGAACGAGCCTCGTTAGTCGTCGTTGGTCCCGTTCTTGCAGGATCTTTTCCGACCGCAGTGATGTCGGAGATTTAATGTTTTACCGGATTCCTGATATTCACGGTACACTCGTGATATTGTCCTACGGGAAAATCCCCGATTCGTCGCTACCTCGGAGAAGCTACGTCCCATCTCTCTTGCGCCGACTATAACACCACATTCAATCTCTCTTAAATCTTGATAACCTGCCATGTAGGCAACAGTAAGCGATCTAACAACTCGCCAGACACTTGTCGTCTTATATAGGCAGCGCCGTATTCTGCCTGTTTACATATCTATATCATGGCGCTTCAATGTAAATCATACATGTTAATAGAATCGAAAAACCAGGAATAGCAAATAAGGAAATTTCGTTTTTGTGCATATACACTGATCGATACACATATATACAGATAGCGGTAACATCACGTACACAAAGTATAACAGGGCAGCGCATTGGCGGAGCTGTCACTTGTTCTCAGGTGACTCATGTGGAAACGTTTCAGAGATTACTGTGGCCGCACGATGGGAATTATTTGACTCTGAATGCGAAATGGTAGATGGAGCTAGAAGCATGGGACATGTCATCTTGAGAACCGGTAGAGAATTCAATTTTTCGGGATCAAGAGTGTTCCGAGAATACCTAATTTGAGGCATTACCCCCAACACGGGCAACACAGTGGCCCACGACTTTCACTTAACGACCGAGAGCAGCGCCGTTTGTGTAGAGTTGTCAGTGCTGACAGACAAGCAATACTGCGTGAAATAAAATGTGGGACGTACGACGAACGTATTCGTTTGGATAGTGCGGCGAAATTTGGCGTTAATAAGCTATGACAGCAGATTACCAATATATATATTTGTGCCGTAGACCCTGCGGAGCCATGGACCCAAATTGACAACAGGACACTTTACAAGCTGGCGTGGGCTCCATAATGATGAGTCCGTGTTCATATGAAATGGTCTGTGTCCTCGGTCCAACTGAACCGATCACTGAGTGGAAATGGTTATGTTCGGCCACTTGGAGACCATCTGCAGCCATTCATGAACATGTTCCCAAACAATGATGCAGTTTGTATGGACGACGAAGCTCCACGTCTCAGGGCCACAGTTGTTCGCAGATGGTTTGAATAACATTCAAGAGAATGATTTGGCCTCCCGGAACGCCCGACATTAATCGAGCATCTATGGGACATAATAGAGATGTCATTTCGTGCACCAAATCCTTCATCGACAAACATTTCATATTTATGGGCGGCTATACAGGGAGCTTGGTCTCTATTTCCGCATGGGGCTCCCGACGATTTGTTGGGTTCAGTCTATGTCGTGTTGCTGCACTAAGCCGGGCAAAAGGAGGTCCGACGATTGTAAGGTGGCTATAATTTCGCACCTTACAAGACGTCATCCACATACTTTGAGGCGAACTACAACCACAATTAGATATCATTTGATACGTTGCACATCGTATGTATGAATATATAAAGGAAACTGACATTGTCACGTATGCCTTGTAAATAATTGTTAACGGTTATTGCAAGAAAGGTGACGGAGTGCCTTTATTATCAGAACGGCGTAATGAATGATTGCCTATACTAGCAGAGGTTGGAATGACAGTGGAAATGGAACAGCAGGCGGAACTCAAGACATGGGTGGAAGGCCCACACAGGTATGGTGGTTCAGCTCCACACAGGAAGTGCCAAGGCCATCTGGACACCTGAGCGGGAAGACACAATACAGGGGCGACCAGCCGGTACCGGCTTTTATTGTAGTAGCTCCGGAAGAATAACCGGATAATACTTGCATACTCTGCAAATTTTGGACGCAGGTGAGAGGAACGAAGAAGCAGCACCTCGGAAACCACGCAGGCTGGGTTATTTCCAAGGATTTTTGCTCAGAAGCCTACCATTGTACGAGTATAGGTTTTTCCTCGCAAACTTTCCGCGCTGGACGACAGAAGACTAAAATATGGTTGGTCGGCGTTCGGAAGAATCTGCAGAGAGGGAGAATATTCTGTGGTTTCGGGAATATGATTCGTTTTCGGAATTATGAGGGTGGGGAGCCGAGCCTTACTGGGAAGCCAGCAGTAAGATGAGGTCTTCCATTGTGAGCGCCCGTTTGTGACGGTCGCTCGATATCAGCTTTGTTGGTACAGACGGACTTGCTGTCTTTGCTCACAGGAGAGTTTATAGTTAGAACAGTTAGGCACTGTACTGTTGCGAACCTATACGATTCTGGACTTCATCTCCGAGCTGGAAGTCGTGGTTGAGTACGCAGAGTTCAGTAACTGAGAGCACTTCCTCTGCCTATACTTACGTTGAGACGTTATCTGAACTCCGTCTTTGTGGCTGGGAGTTGGCATTTCTTGTCTGTAGAATACAGAGAGGAGAAGACAGTATTAGAGTATATTAGTCAGAGGACCGCCTTCTGGTGTTCTAGTGTTTGAAGGAGTTTATTTGTGGCTGGATTTCTTCCATCGTCGCAGATGAGTACGAGAACCATCACTTCGAAGCACCAGACGCAGTACATATGGTGATATCGCAAATTGCTTCGGCTTATTAGAGCTACAAAAGCTAAACAGCTGTGATCCCGTTAGCTTATTTCCACTGAGGTTCCACAGCACCGTAGATCATCTTTGAAAGTAGTGTCTTCTGGTGTTTGGTACGTGGATGATATCAGTCACTTCGCGTTATTGATTTTAGATGCACAGTCATAATAAGAGGCGGAGTTGGGCAATTGATTAGAAATTTTACTTGGGAAATGTAAACTTTGTAATATAAAAGTTTTTTTAATGTACAATAAATATATAAGCACCACTCCGTCTACAGGCCACAAGTGGCCCATCGGGACCATCCGACCGCCGTGTCATTCTCAGAGGAGGATGCGTATAGAAGGGGCGTGGGGTCAGCACACCGCTCTCCCGGTCGTCGTGATGGTATTCTTGACCGAAGCCGCTGCTATTCGGTCGAGTAGCTCCTCAATTGGCATCACGAGGCTGAGTGCACCCCGAAAAATGGCAACAGCGCATGGCGGCCTGGATAGTCACTCATCCAAGTGCCGGCCACGCCCGACAACGCTTAACTTCGGTGATCTCACGGGAAACGATGTACCCACTGCGGCAAGGCCGTTGCCTTAAATATATAAGCAGGAACAACGTATTATTTTAGTAGTATTAGTTGCCTTAATCATTCATTTATGTTTAGGTTGTAATTTATACGTAAAAGTCCAATAAGAGATCCTAAGATCTGGTTCAGGGGGTAGTCAGACAGGGCCAAATCTCCATTTTAGCGTTTATAATTTTCCGTTGCGCAAATTTATTTTTACACCCGCTTGGAGTAGCATCATGGACGCGACGTTAGGAGGTTTTCCATGACGTTCGTGACCTCACAGCAAGAAGAATACATGATTAAATTTGCAAGTGATTTAATGCGAAATTTACTGTACAGAGCTGACATCTCTAGCAGAACAGTAGTTCTGTTCCATCTGAGGATCGAGTCGAACCGAGCTTGGACGACAGATACGGGCACGTCATTCTATGATGTTTCAACTATATCATACAGCACAAGCCACCTAACGGTGTGTGGCGGAGAGTACTTATGGCGCCAGTAACTGATTACCCTTCCCTGTTCCCTCGTGAATGGAGCGTGGAAAGAATGATTGTTGGCAAGCCTTTGTATGAACTCTAATTTCTTGAATTTTCCCGTCGTGGTCGTTTCGTGAAAGAAGTAACATGTTGTCCGACTCTTCCCAGAAAGTGCTCTCCCTAAATCTGAACAGTAAACATCCCAGTTATGCATAACGCCCCATCGCTGTAACCCTCACGTCGAATCGCACCATCCTTCGTTGGAATTTCTCTGTCTCTGCTATTAATCCAACCTGGAAATGGCCCCAGAGCGATGAGCAGTTCTTAAGAATCAGTCGAACAAATATTTGTAAGTCACTTGCTTCGCGAATGAATTACAATTCCCAGATATTCTTCGTATGAATCTCCGTCTGGCGTCTGATTTTCCTACTGTTTGTTTTATGCTGTCATTCCACTTAAGGTCACTCTGGATAGTTACTCCTAGATATTTTACGGCAGATATTGCCTGTAGTAATCTGTCATCAATAATGTAGTCGTGTAGTAGTGGACGTCTTTTCCTATGTATGCGCAATATGTTACATTTATTTACCTTCACGGTCAACTGCCAGAGCCTGCACTATTCATCAACTCTCTGCAGATCGATACTGTCTCGTGGCGCTGCTATTTTCTTATAGACAACTGCATTATCTGCGAACGGTTTTAAAGAGGTTCAGACTCTTTCATCTGGATCATTTATGTTCACTGTAAACGGTAAAGGCCCTAACACAGTTCCTTGAAGTACTCTGGAAATTTATTTCACATCTGTCGATTTTGTTTCGTTAAGAGTGACGTGTTGAGTTCTGTCTGCAAGAAAGTCTTGAATCCAGTCGCAAACGTGGTCCGATACTCAGTAAGATCATATTTTTTCTCACTAAATGGCAATGTGGAACGGCGTCAAATGCCGTCCTGACACCCAAGAACACGGCATCAATCTGATCGCCGTTGTCTACAGCACCATGGATCGCGTGGCGGAACAGAGTGAGCTGAGTTTCGCAAGGTCTCTGTTTGCGGAATCGATCTGATTTTTACACAGGAGATTCTCGTTCTCCAAAAACGTGGCAGTGGCTGGCGAGTGGTGGAGTCCCATTGTTTCGGCTACTCGTCATCAGACACTTTCAGTGGGTAAGAGATCTGGAGAAAATGCTGGCCAGGACAACTGTCGCATACGCTCTGTGTCCAGATAAGTCAGTACGGAACGGGCAACATGCGGTTTTACGTTATCTTGTTGAAAGACAATACTATGGAGTCGTCCAAGATAAGGAGTAGCCACCGACCTTAACACGTCAGAAATGTAACGGCTAAGCGCCTATAAATATCTGCAATGCTCTGGTTTTCCGCCAAAAGTAACTCAATGACAGGTCTCTGCTTGGAAGGCACCTTCGTTACAGACGTCATTTTGAAGGCTACATATAACGCTGCCACCTCCGTAAATTCATGAAACGCATTACTTATTGAACCCGCCTTGTATAACGTCTTCGAGGAACTCGAGTTTTGATCCCTACGATCTCCCAACCTCTTCCACTCTTGAGTGCGTGCCTGCAGACGCGCCGCTGTGATTTCAGAGGTGGTGGCAGAATCTATACAGAGAAGCTCTCGGACCAGAGAGGTTCCTTTGATGGCGGACGCGACCGGAAGCTGACCGCTCCGATGTCACGAGGCAGGAAGGCTGGCTGACGAGCCCGCCTTTTGTTATGCAGCCCCGGAAATCCACTGTGCATCCGCCAAGGGCGGCGCAGACCCGCTGCCAGAATTCCGCAAAGACAGCAGGATTCGACGAGCGCGCAGAACGCGTCGATCGCTGCCTCGATTGCCATTCTAAGTCGCCTTTGCGGGAGCAGTAGGCGTATTCGTTGTTCGAAAAATAATGACAACTTCTGGCGTTGCACTAAGCTGTTAGTATACGTAAGAAGAAAGATTGCACTTTACGGAGGAAGAGCTCTCTGCGCGTACTTAAGCTAACCGGTGTGTGCTTTACCTCGAAGTATTCGGTGAAGAGACGCCTCCACCCCTCTCGTGGTGGAGTTTAAGGCTACAAGTACTTCCATTAAATTTGCAATACTATAAAGGCGGCGTGCAACAAAAGAGTCAAATTGGCATGAAGTACTTGCGTAGTCATATGGTTTGCATTTCAGCTCAACTGCACAAAGTAGGTAAGACTAACGTCGTCTACATTCTGCATACAAGATGTAACAGAACGACGTTTTAAAAATTTGGGAGATTTTAGAGGACGAAGCTATGAACGGTTTGGTATTAGGACCTACAGCCTGAAATGTGAAATAAAGTTTAAAGCACTATGCACATTCTATGCATTTCGTTGACTAAATGGAAACAGCAGAATTTTCAGAATGAGATTTTCATTCTCCAGCGGAGTGTGCGCTGATATGAAACTTCCTGGCAGATTAAAACTGGCTGCCTTTCGCGGGCAAGTGCTCTACCAAAGTCTCGGTCCAGCACACAGCAGAATTTTGCAGTTTCAAAAAAGCAAAATACAATCAGAAACTATTAATCGAATATGTGGCTTCATTGCTGTAGAGCAAATGTTCAATGTGATGACCATCAATTCCGTTACATAATGTGCATCTTTGAACCTTGTTTTGTTTGATCCCGTTAAGATTCCGCGCTCCCCTCTGACGGTATCAAATGCTGTAAAGACGCGCTCAATAAGCCCAGGTACTGTTCCTACTGATGTTGAATACACAAAGGATTTTACATAACCCCAGAGGAAAAAGTGAAAACTGGTGAGTCAAGGGAGCAGCCAGACCAAGGGACTGGGCATCGCTCTGCAATTACTCTATGCCTGAAGTTGACTGTGAGGTATGCACTGGCCCCACAAAGTGTGGTGAAGTACCATCGTTCTGAAACCACAAACTAATGCGCAGCCGCAAGGGAACGTCCTGCAGTTCAGGCGACGCGTTATACAAAAAGTTCAAATACCATACACCATTCAAACCGTCCGGCAAGATGCGAACAATTCCAGCCGAATGTTCACCGGGAATCTCACCTGGTAACTTCTCGTGCAGGAAGTTCGTGGATTTTCAACAGCTAAGTGGGGGCTACAGAAACTTTCTTCCACATTTCCGGCTATAGTTTCCTTATGTGTGTGAAATATTATGGGACTTAAGTGCTAAGGTCATCAGTCCCTAAGCTTACACACTACTTAACCTAAATTATCCTAAGGGTAAACACACACACACCCATGCCCGAGGGAGGACTCGAACCTCCGCCAGGACCAGCCGCACAGTCCATGACTGCAGCGCCTTACACTGCTCGGCTAATCCCGCGCTGCCCTTATATTAAAATGTGTAAGATTTTTTTCTCTACAACCTACCAATTTTTTAAAAATCATTCTATTTCTCCCTGTACAAGAGAAGATTGTGCAGCGATATCACACTGGCGTGTTGTTCGTTTGTATACACATCGTGTGACACCTCGTGTATGAAGGAAAAAAATTGTAGCAGTACGTGTCGCAATGCTGCAGCAGCACGGTGGAGGCCTATTGTGACTGTAGTTCATTGTTCGTGTTGGTCGGGATCCCTCGACTCTCATCTGGAAAACCGTGCAGGATCTGAACGGTCCCACGCGACTAGCACACGAGAGTATAGACATATTGGTCACTCGGCCGTGCATGATCGTACAGCCATGGCACGTAAACTTGTCAGAATGTTGGCTTCCCTGCGGCAAAAGAAGTGTCCATACGGACAGTGTGACCACGTCTCGAGGATCACTGACTGTCAGCAAGACGACCTCCGTTGCGGTTTCCCCTGATGCGGCATCAGAGGCGCAGATACAGTGGTGCACCCAAACACTATACTGGACACGGGAGTGCCAACACGTCCCCTTTTAAGACGAGCCGCTGTTCGGCACAAGGAACAAAGAAAGATTAGAGTTCAACGCTTCGTCGGCCACGGGGTTATCAGAGACGGAGGACATGCACGGATTACGGAAAGATATCAAAGAAACTCGGTGTGTCCTTTCAAAGGAACCAGCCCGGAATTTACCGTAAGCGATTTAAGGAAATCGAGAAAAACTTAACTCTGGATGGGAAAAATGGAAATGCCGTGTGGCTAGGGCCTCCCGTCGGGTAGACCGTTCGCCTCGTGCAAGTCTTTCGAGTTGACGCCACTTCGGCGAATTGCGTGTCGATGGGGATGAAATGTTGATGATAAGGACAACACATTACCCAGTCCCTGAGCGGAGAAAATCTCCGACCCAGCCGGGAATCAAACCCGGGCCGTTACGTATGACATTACACCGCGCTGACCACTCAGCTACCAGAGCGGACATCTGAAGGGTAGGACGGCCTGTTGAACTCTAGTCCCTCCGAGTGCGAAACGAGAGTGCTGACCGATGCACCGCCTCACTGCTAGTTCCGAGCACAACAACACGTTATCCATGTGTGCAGGCTCCGAGAGAACGAAAGCTGCCACACTGCACGCACTATCGTCTTGGGAAGCCGGCACCTGACGTAATAGTATAGGATGTCAATGAGTATACAACACGATTACCTGTGATTTGCATAGCCGGTAATTTGGATGACAGCCGTTATGTTCCCTACATGTTAAGACCGATTGTGTGCCCTACCTTCTGTATCTCTGTGCGTCTAAGAAACTCGAGACGATCAACAAACACTGCGACTATTTTTTTTCCACAGACGTTTATTACTCCATTTCAATGTTTACATGACCTTTTTGAAAGTCTTCCCATCCTCCTTGAACGCACTTTTTGTAGCAACTCTGTCAGTCCTGGAACTCATGGTGCCGGCCATTCTTTGTCAGGTCACTTTTTTTTAACACTGCTTTAGAGTTCTCAAATCAAATGCCCCGAAGCTTTGCCTTTAGTGCTGGTAATAAAAAAAAAAAACAAAGCAGGATGCAATATCTGGATTATGAGGTGGATTCAGTACAAGGGTAATGTTGCATTGAGTCAGAAACTTCATGATTTGCAACATGACGCTGCGCATTGTCATGATGAAGTCGCCACACGGTCCGAGAAAGTTCTGGTCGTTTCCTTGCAGTGTACTCCCTCAGTTTAGTCGATACTGACGTGTAATACGCTGCTGTAATGGTAGTGTGAGGGGGAACTATATGCTAGTAAAAAATGTGATTATCGTGACTTTCCCTGCAGATCGAACAACTTTCGCCTTTTTTGCTGTTGGAGTAGCAGGCGATTTCCACACTGTGCTGCTTCGTTTTCCTTCAGGATCACAACGATGCAGCCACAACTGATCACCAGTGATGATTCCAGAAACGCATCCGCTGTATCAGTGGAGAGACGCAACACCTCACGGCTTTTCTCCATTCGCACAATATTGTTCGGGAGTCAACAGACAAGGCACCCTACTGGCGCAAACACGGGTCATGTGGAGGTGATCATGCATAATCATAAAGATAGTACCACATGAAATTCTCAACACCTCACTGAGGTTATGTAATGTTATCCGCTAGTACTAACGGACAATGACAGCAGCTGTGTTAATATTGATTTTGGTCACAGCAGAAGCCGAAACACCACGTCCACCCTGGTTAACAAAGACAAGTAGGCCTTCTTGAACAAGGCAGAGTATCTGCACCACAAGATTGCTGCAGCTTGTAAGTTTCAGTGGCTGTATGGTTTAAGAGAACACAGAATTATATTGCGTCTCTCACGTCACCTCCATTGTTTGGTATCCGAAATGCAAAGAGTGTCAAGAAATAGAACATAACTACCACACTACCGCCATGAGAGTGCTTCCGCCTATGTACATTATACATAAAAACCAGTTCTTCTCAGATGCTCATGGAATATATAGGAAACCATCACGGAAGGTACAAGAAAAATTCAGTTTCAGTCTTTGTTGATCAGTCCTCGTATAATTTCGTGGCAGCGTCAGTGGGCGGTGTTTTTTGCTGCTGTGTAACTCAGAGGGGGCTTCCAGTATTTGGGGGAAAGAGACTATTCTCCAGCCTGGAGGAGTCAGTCTTTCTATGATTCTCTAATTACATTGATTCGCAGTGAGCTTAAACTATTAATTTTTTTGTTGTTCCAGGTAGATTACGCTAACTCATCACACGAAACAATTTACTGTGGACCATGATTATTCTCCTAACATTCACACAAACATTATATTCATTCACTGTAGAGAGTCACATTTCCTTCCATCCTACCCTCGTCGTCAATCTGGTACACCACAGAACACCAAAACATCAGAACTACAATGCCCGTGTCATGATAGGGGAACAGAGGCCGACAGTGAAACTCCAATGGCCTTGCAGTGAACTACGAATTCGGGAAAATATGGCGCGATAATCTGTATCCTTGCTTTGCGAAATACGAGTAGTAGATGATAGTATTTTTCATTTATAGTTTATGCGTGGGTCTGGTAATAAAGTAGTTATTTGTAAAATCCAGCATTACAATTTCGACTATATGGCTGTTATCAAGAGGAAATTATATTCCTGATTATGACCTTCTTGTCCTTATTGTACTTTCTGGATTGCACTGTAAATATTTTGATCATATTCTGCATAATATTTGGTCTCATCCGTAATATTGTGTGGGGTAAATGATTCCATACTGCCGGCCGCGGTGGCCGTGCGGTTCTAGGCGCTCCAGTCCGGAGCCGCGCTGCTGCTACGGTCGCAGGTTCGAATCCTGCCTCGGGCATGGATGTGTGTGATGTCCTTAGGTTAGTTAGGTTTAAGTAGTTCTAAGTTCTAGGGGACTGATGACCACAGCAGTTGAGTCCCATAGTACTCAGAGCCATTTGAACCATTTTTGATTCCATACTTGTTTTTGTTACATAGAAGCTCGTTTCGTCGCATGGTATTCTGTGGACTCACGTCTATTTGTTACTACTTAACGAATCCGTGTGTGAATAGCTCGACTTAAATGCATTGTAAGCTTGTTCCTCGTATTCTACGTTATTTTTTATCCCACCCGTTTTTCGTACTCTTGCATTTAATGGAGGCCACCAAAATTTGCTGTTAGCAACGTGTGAAAACATTCGCGTAACTACTGTCACAATTTTAGCGCTTGCAAGGGAGAATGGCCAAGACTACAAAACATAATCATCTACAGCTACACTCCTGGAAATGGAAATAAGAACACCGTGAATTCATTGTCCCAGGAAGGGGAAACTTTATTGACACATTCCTGGGGTCAGATACATCACATGATCACACTGACAGAACCACAGGCACATAGACACAGGCAACAGAGCATGCACAATGTCGGCACTAGTACAGTGTATATCCACCTTTCGCAGCAATGAAGGCTGCTATTCTCCCATGGAGACGATCGTAGAGATGCTGGATGTAGTCCTGTGGAACGGCTTGCCATGCCATTTCCACCTGGCGCTTCAGTTGGACCAGCGTTCGTGCTGGACGTACAGACCGCGTGAGACGACGCTTCATCCAGTCCTAAACATGCTCAATGGGGGACAGATCCGGAGATCTTGCTGGCCAGGGTAGTTGACTTACACCTTCTAGAGCACGTTGGGTGGCACGGGATACATGCGGACGTGCATTGTCCTGTTGGAACAGCAAGTTCCCTTGCCGGTCTAGGAATGGTAGAACGATGGGTTCGATGACGGTTTGGATGTACCGTGCACTATTCAGTGTCCCCTCGACGATCACCAGTGGTGTACGGCCAGTGTAGGAGATCGCTCCCCACACCATGATGCCGGGTGTTGGCCCTGTGTACCTCGGTCGTATGCAGTCCTGATTGTGGCGCTCACCTGCACGGCGCCAAACACGCATACGACCATCATTGGCACCAAGGCAGAAGCGACTCTCATCGCTGAAGACGACACGTCTCCATTCGTCCCTCCATTCACGCCTGTCGCGACACCACTGGAGGCGGGCTGCACGATGTTGGGGCGTGAGCGGAAGACGGCCTAACGGTGTGCGGGACCGTAGCCCATCTTCATGGAGACTGTTGCGAATGGTCCTCGCCGATACCCCAGGAGCAACAGTGTCCCTAATTTGCTGGGAAGTGGCGGTGCGGTCCCCTACGGCACTGCGTAGGATCCTACGGTCTTGGCGTGCATCCGTGCGTCGCTGCGGTCCGGTCCCAGGTCGACGGGCACGTGCACCTTCCGCCGACCACTGGCGACAACATCGATGTACTGTGGAGACCTCACGCCCCACGTGTTGAGCAATTCGGCGGTATGTCCACCCGGCCTCCCGCATGCCCACTATACGCCCTCGCTCAAAGTCCGTCAACTGCACATACGGTTCACGTCCACGCTGTCGCGGCATGCTACCAGTGTTAAAGACTGCGATGGAGCTCCGTATGCCACGGCAAACTGGCTGACACTGACGGCGGCAGTGCACAAATGCTGCGCAGCTAGCGCCATTCGACGGCCAACACCGCGGTTCCTGGTGTGTCCGCTGTGCCGTGCGTGTGATCATTGCTTGTACAGCCCTCTCGCAGTGTCCGGAGCAAGTATGGTGGGTCTGACACACCGGTGTCAATGTGTTCTTTTTTCCATTTCCAGAAGTGTATATTCATAGTCTGGAAGCCGCCGTGAAGTGCATGGCACTCAGGTGCAAGAAGCAACACTGTTCAAAGCAGAAGTGCATGCCCGTTCCATGACAACATGACAAGACGCAATAAAGCTGAACACCATTACTGTTAAAACCTGCTAACATGTTCTCCATTAAATGCGAGAAAGCACGGAAAACGGAAGTAAACAAAAATAAAGTAGAAGTCCCTATATTAGTTTCACTCCCGTGTTTTAGACCTTTCTGTCTCAATATGAGCCTTAGAAAAACTGTTGATCAGCACTATTCACGAATGCTACGGTTATAAAGCATGTCCACACTCTGCCAGTGAACGGTAACGATGATCTTCGCACATCGACTGCCCGCTATTCGCAACTGAAACGCATTGAGTATATGTATCTATGTATAGCACATGTTTACATTATCAAACTGAGCTAGTCACGTGATGCTGGGACGACGCAGCTGGTCTACAATTCCGTAGCGGTCGCGCGGTTCCAGACTGTAGCGCATGGCCATGTGCTTACGTGGCAGGTGCTATATAAATCAGCAAGTGTGTTGAGTAAACTACCCGTCAATGTATACATACTGAGTTACGTTAATATGCAGATAAAATTTATACAAGACAATCTGATTAATCTCCTCCAATTTATGTAGGTTCTCAAACCCTTGTGTGTATCTAAGTTTTTCTGTGTGAGACTGTTTTCTATACAGTATCATTGTAACGTAATTAGGCTAATTAGAACAGATTCGACAATATGAATCAGTGCAATACAAAACGTAAAAAAAATATTATTGGCTGTCACCTCTTATCCCGTTACCGAAAAATCGTAAATCAGGTGGAATCTGAGCTACGGTACTGTGGCGAATAAGCACAGTTTCATAGCTCTTTAAGCCGACTTCAGTTACTGGTATCAAATTGTTAAGATGTCTGTAAAATGCGTATACAAAGTTTCACGTTACTTCTGATGGTGATCTGTCTGTACCAGCAAGGTAACAACACTTAAAATACGCCAAGCACTATACGGCTTAATATGCGCCCTCCCAAAATCATGTGGCTTAAGTTGTAGGAAATGTTATGGACAGAATTCTCGTTCTGCGTGTACGAATGCCCTCTTCAAAGGTATTTTACAATCTATGCTTAAACGCTACGATAACGCATCTACAATAGCGCACCACAGAGATATTTTTCCACTGGCTAGGAGAATGGCGCCGACTTACCGTGACGTGAAAGAGTAAGTAAATACAGCACAGAAAATAAATATCCATAAATCACCTTTCATGAGAGGATACAGTCTCCTTACACGCTGATGTATTCACAGTGGAGAAGAAATATCATTATTGGTTTAAGTCATCGATATAGGGAAGAGAGCTCTTAGGGTATCTTCATACCGAAAACCAACTTCAATGAATTCGGCTGACAACTGTTTTCAATTCGAAGTGTGCATTTTTTCATCTGTTGTCAACAGTTGTTTGAAACTTCGAATTTGAAAAACTAGTTTGTAGTTTATCATCAACTAGCAAAAACACGGCAGAGGTGGGCGACTGGTGCATGCACATTGCCGTGTCCTCTGCTTCGTTTCTTTTTTGTGCTAATGCAATGACGACTCCCGAGTACTTAGTTTTACAGAATCCTTGAGTGCATTCACGATAACCCAGCACACTCTAGGCAGTTTCACTAATCTTGGCCAATGATATTCCATGATACTACGTTAAACGTAGTTGCCAGATATCGAAGGCTTACAATAAGTTGTGCTGGTGATACTGTAGCTCGAAAATCTGTATCTTGCTGTTGAATATGTGGTACTATTGGACTCAAGAGGTCTTAGAGTAGTCCACAAGTCTTTCTGAAAAGATTCTTGAAACCTTGCCTGTCTTCAGTATAGAGCTCCTTCAATAAAAAATTATAAGTTCCCTAGTTTTCTCCTTGTACATAAATCTTTATCGACCACCTGTACTTTTTTTGGGTTGATTTTCGTGGTGCGTCGGCACAGTCAGAAACCATTTTCTTTTCCGTAATAACAATAATAATAATAATAATAATAATAATAAAAGCGAATGTGTTTTTAGAAGAGCTTGAAACTGTTGTCGACATTTTGCAACAGTTGACAATAGTTGTAAGTTTGCCAAACTCTCATTAGTTGAGTTCGCGAAACTTACAACAATTGTGTCTTTTTGTTTGTTGGAGGTGATTTTCATTGTGAAGGTACCTTTACACTGAGCCGTAGTTGTGTCCGACTCTTCGAAAAGCGCGCCAGACAGAGTGGTTTCTCTTCGCGTCTAGTGTTTGCGGAGGCGCTTTCGGTCTGGCGTGCTGTTTGGACCGCTACCGCCCTCTGGCGGGAGGAGGACCAAGTGTACGGTCGCGTGACGATCGAGGAGTACGTACTGGGCTGTGACCGAGATAGGTGGTGGCGCGAGCGGGGCCCTGTTGTTGGGGGTCGTCAACTGCTCGCCACTTGCTTTGCCCGACTTCGTGGCTGTCAGGGGCTAAGTCTGCCTTACCCGCATGTACGTGGCTTATGAAGCTTAGAAGCCGTGGTGCAGGGGATCAGCGCGTGAGACCGTATGTCTTCTTATCGGCCTTTGAAACCACTGGCAGTTCTAGTGAAGTGTACGAGTTTCTTCACCAGTGGTTTTGATGGGGTCGTCCCACCACAGTTTTCGTTTGCCTGTCCGCGGGAATGTGGTAATTGCTTCTTGGTCGGGCCGTTTTCATTCACACCTCGACTGGGTGATTTAGGGTCGGTGTCGCGGCTCTCTGTGGTTCGGAGTCTGTGCAGGCGCTGCCCTTGTTACATCTTCTGGTTTTGAGTAAGTCGGGGAGGTGGCGGCTTGTAATGGAAGTTTTGGGGCTGATCTGCTGTGGCCCTGTAGACCACCAGTAACTATTCCGCCTATTGTGATTTGGGATCCTTTACACGTGTCACTCCCTCACCGAGCTAAGGAACTTTTTTTTTTTTTTTTTGAGAACTGCCTTTAATGTGAAGGTTTGTGTGCTGGCTTATTCACATTTATCTTGCAACAAATATAAGTTATGTAACTGACGAGATACAACTATTTTTGTTTAGTACAAGCTAGCTACTTAAAGTATTTTTTTTTGGAGTTGTTTCCTTATTGATATAACAAGTTTAAAATCTTCTCATTGTTAACGTAAAACCTTGCAATATACTTTACATAGAGCTATTTTTAAAGGAGTTTTTTTAACTGTTGTCAAGTTGAAGTCTCATTATTGGCAAGTTGTTAATGTTATACCTGGTAATATCCTCGCATAATGAAAATTGTCAAGCTATTTGAAATTGTTTTGAAATTATTTTTTTTAAAAGAAATGCCAGACTTAAAAAATTATTACTGAGAAAGCCTTTTAAAATAAAAGATAAACTTATCAATGTGTGTTTTTTCACCAGCAACTCCTAGCCCCTACTTCCACGATAACGTTTTAGGAATAGCATGTTTGCTTAAGTTGTTGTTTCTGAATCGCCCTAATTGACGGTTCATACACGTCGAGAAAACCCCCAGTTATTCTAGCAGACATCTATACTTTAATCGGACATTTCGCTACGATACACCACGTGAGAGATTCAGCATAAGAGCTATCCACTACCTGGTAGCCAAGAATCAAGTGCGCCACCTAGAAAACATTCCTTGACGCAATAATTTACTAACACCCGTATACAATACATACGGCATTAATAAATACATGCCAGCCGTTGTCCCATGGTCTATAATGGATCAACGAAGATAGAAAATATTCATCGAATCTTACTCCGTGTGCAACGGAATCAAGGAATGCCAGCCTCCCAGAGAACTTGGCTCTCCGCCTGACACGGTACGCTTACAGGCTACATCGTCGAACCTACAGCGGAATTGGCTGGAGTCAATCTTTTAAGACTACCACTTATCTCCGCGAAAAAGCGCTCCTTCCCTCGTCGTCTGATTCCCGCTGCGTAAACTGCATTACAATCACCGGCAGCGGATTTCCATACGACTCAGAGGTAACCACACGAGAGCGCCTCCAGAAGAACGCGGGACTGCGCCGACAGAAGGCCGGGAGGGGAGAGCGGCTCACACTCACACACAGAGCAGACCAGAGCGGTCGGCGGTTCGCGCGGAAACGGCGCAGCCGGCGAGGTTGCGAGGTGCGACCGAGGCCGCATTATTCAGCGGAGGCCAATTTGTTCGCACGGGAGAGAGGCGGGTTCCTCAAAGGCGCAAGACGGGCGCCGCTCCCCCGGCAAACGCAATCAGCCGCCTCGCCGAGTGGCGGCCAGTCGGAGGGAGGCCCGATCAGCGCGCCAAATCGCGTTTCCTCCGCCTCTCCGGGGACGCCGCTCTATCTGGGTCACCGTGACCCTCACGGCGAGCCTAGCCTCCTGCCGATTCTTCTCTCATCTTCCCTCTGTTACTCGACTCACTGCTAGACTACTGCAAAGGCTGTCGGTATAGGCGTGTGAGCCCTCGTCTCACAATAGCCGACATAGGAGTAACAGCCTTTCTGTACTCACTACAGTGGCGGGTGAATGGAACTACCTGATAAAAAGTACCCGAACATCCCTGGCCAGCAGATGTCACGAGAGGCGCACCCACCAATGTACTTGGGGCGTTCAGTAAGTAAAGCATCACAATTTGTTCTGAAAGCAGGTTGGTTTTATTCAGGATTCCAATACACCATATTATTCCCCACTCTTTTGGCGCCAAACCCCATTTTTCAACATAATCTCCGTTCAATGTGTCGACCTTACGCAGCCTTACTAGGAGGGTCTGTACGCCCGCAAGGTACCACTGTACTGAAGTCGGAGTCAGGTTCTTGCTGCACCAATAACCTCCCCACCAGCCGGCCGATGGTGGCCGAGTGGTTCTAGGCGCTTCAGTCTGGATCCGCGTGACCACTACGGCCGCAGGTTCCAATCCTGTCTCGGGCATTGATGTGTGTGATGTCCTTAGGTTAGTTAGGTTTAAGTAGTTCTAAGTTCTAGGGGACTGATGACCTGAGATGTTAAGTCCCATAGTGCTCAGAGCCATTTGAAACTCCCCACCATCCAGATACTCTTTTCCGCGGATTCGAGCAAAGAGATGGAAGGGTGGATGAGGAAGAACAGTCCAATGAAGTTCTGTGAGCTCCTGTCGGGTGCACAGACTTTGTAAGGCCTTGTATTGTCTTGAAGAAGGAGGAGCGTTTGATAGTGATCCGTCCATTACTTCGAATAAGTGTCCGCAGGTTCCAACATTGCTGTGTCCGACTGGCCGGCATGCAGAAGGTCGCACGGTTGCCTCGCCCAACGACTCATCGAGCTTTCGTTGACTGCCAGGTCTCCGTAGGCATTTTACAAGCTCCTATGAATATCTGCGATGCTTTGGTTTTCCGCCAAAATAAACTCAATGACAGCTCTTTGCTTGGAAAACACCTCCGTTACAGACGCCATTTTTAAGGCTCTGTATAGCGCCGCCACCTATCGGAACTTCATGAAACTATAGGGGCTGAAGCGGAGCATTCCACGATGTCTCACAACAAATTCCGCATTTCTGCGACCGAAAATGGCCGAGAGAAAATGTGTTGAATTATTTGTTGAACGCTCCTCGTAAAAAGGGGCGGGGAGTATTGTATTGTCAGTAGGGTCCACCCCCAGTAGCTGAGTGGTCAGCGCGACAGAATGTCAATCCTAAGGGCCCGGGTCCGATTCCCGGCTGGGTCGGAGATTTTCTCCGCTCAGGGACTGGGTGTTGTGTTGTCCTAATCATCATCATTTCATCCCCATCGATGCGCAAGTCGCCGAAGTGGCGTCAAATCGAAAGACTTGCACCAAGCGAACGGTCTACCCGACGGGAGGCCCTCGTCACACGACATTATTATTATTATTGTCAGTAGGGAAGCAGAAACAGCAGAATGGGGCTGTTAGGAGGTCTTAAGAGACTTTGAATGAAGTACGCTAGTCACTGGATAACACCTGAGTAACAAATCCATCAGGGAGATTTCAACCCTTATAAAGCTGCCCAAGTCGGCTATTGGTGATGTGGTAAGGTGAAGGAAGAACCACAGCTAAACCAAGACCAGTTAGACTTCGTGTAGTGACAGAGGCCGTCGTCGATTTCGGAGCGTGGTTGTAAAAAATCGCATTAAACCAAGAGAGGAAATCAGTCGAGAGTTCCAAAGTGCTATAAGAAGTCCAGCTAGCACAATGACTGTCCCTACTGAGTTAAAAAGAACGGGCTGCAACTTACGAAAAATTGGTCAGTAGAAATCCCATGTAACTTATGTAGGAACATAAACTCACACTAACTATCAACATCATGAACAACAGCAAGCTAGAAAACGATTTTCTCACACCAGCGATTATCGTCATACACAAAAACAAGTAACTGATATGTGTAGTCAGAACATAGCTTGAGTAACCAAAGTACTTGTAACCTCAAAGATAAAACTACAAAAATGTTTAGTCTATATGAATAGTAGCACAGATGGGTGATTTTAAGGTAAAACAACCATAATAACAAGCACTACAGTAGTCATAAGTACCATTTGTATCATAGCAGAATAATATCAGATTAATCCCAGTTATCATAATATCACAAATTTTAAATATAAAATAATGTTAAATACATTTTAGAATATGTTCTATCTTTAATAAAAAACTAAATGACAGAAAGGTAAAGCATGACAAATTAAAATGTAGTGAAAGCAAAAGTATTATTGTATACAACTTTTGTGTACAACAGATAGTATAATTGTGTGCATCACATGTCCCAGTGGACAAGAATTAAGAAACAAGGAAAATCTGGGTAAATGACTAAAACTTAGGTTCCAAGTATATTACTAATAAGCTCTATGATCATAGATACGATACAACAAAAATTAAAGAAGTTTAACGATAAGAGATATACAGTGTAAAAAAATCAATTAATTACTGAAGAGAATATTAACAATAGAACACAGAAATGGTGTAAATATAAGTATTTAACATGTGTTGTGAAACTTACAGTAATCTAGCACAGAATATCCAATCATGTACTCAATAGAAAAAGTAGGGAAATACATTTCCCAAAAGGACCAGTACATAACCCCAAAATGTGTCAAACATAAAGGTCAACTTGGACATATCAAACTAAGTACTAGTAAGATTTTTATAGCCATTCAAAAACAAGAGAGAATCAGGGTAATCTGGCTTACTGTAACAAATGGAGGTGAAGAGTGAAACAAATAAATGAAAAAATAAAGAAGTAGATTTAGGGAAATAACTGCAAATGAAACAAATAAATACAGTTGTCAATCATTATTAGTCACAGATCATATTAAGTAAAATACCCATTAGAGTAGTAATACACAATAATAATGGAGAACTTCATCAGAGCAGAAACATAAACATACTCAACACTGACAAGACATACAACCACCATGAGGTGCAATCCTATTAAATATCTTAATGCAGAGTTTCGTATTTTACAGGATGGACTAGAAGGAGTAATATGTCTTGCCAACAAAGAAAGTCTATTATGGTACAAGTGTATGATGGCAAAAAATTATGAGAAAATATATAAAAGAAAGTATTTAAGTTTAATACATAAAAAGAGGGTACTGTTATCAGTCAACAAATATTTGTTTTGTGATTTGAAAACATACATGATAGCAACAAGCTTGGATAACAACTTACAAGAATGCAGAGTAGTGATCTATCATAATAATATACAGCCAAAATATCTTAATAGAAAGACCAAAAAAGTGAAACATATGAAGATGGTCAAACTGACAAGATATTTTGACCTTATATTATTATGATACATCACTACTCTGCATTCTTGTTAGTTGTTACCCAAGCTTTTTGTTATTGTATGTCTTCAGACTACAAAACCAATAGATGTTGACATATTAGATTATCTGTTTTTGATAGTGACTGATAACAGTTCTTTATTTTTATACATTAAACCTGAACACATTCCTTTATGTATTTTCTAGTAAATTTATTGCTATATACTACACTTGTACCATTATAAATGGTTTGTTATTGGTAAGTCATATCTCCTCGGGGAAATACGAGGTTTTGCATTTTGTAACGTAAAATCTAAGGCTTGAAAAAGAGGGACAAGTAGATGGTTGGACCAAGCAAAGAAAATTACCGGCGTACCTCTTCACACTATATTGAGAGAAGCTGAAGATAGCTTCGAATGGAGACATCTAGTCGAAGATTGTGTGCTTAGGAAATAAACGAAGGAATGAGGTCACGACGCTCAGTAATGAGTGGAACGAATAACATTACATACACTTTTTGCCTGTCCTACTACAGCATCTCTCGATTTGAAAATAAAAGATGGAAAAAATAAATTGTTGATGGTGTATAGCAACCACCCACAAATTGAAACTTCCTGGCAGATTAAAACTGTGTGCCCGACCGAGACTCGAACTCGGGACCTTTGCCTTTCGCGGGCAAGTGCTCTACCAACTGAGCTACCGAAGCACGACTCACGCTCGGTACTCACAGCTGTACTTCTACCAGTACCTCGTCTCCTACCTTCCAAACTTTACAGAAGCTCTCCTTCTCGGTCGGGCACACAGTTTTAATCTGCCAGGAAGTTTCATATCAGCGCACACTCCGCTGCAGAGTGAAAATCTCATTCTGGAAACATCTACCCACAAATTGGTTTTAGGTTACTTTATTCAACAAACTGGTCAAGTGCAAATAATACTCGTACAAACTCAATTATGTTATCGATAATTCATCCATTCTGGGAATCGAGAATCTCGACGACTTTTGCGTGTTGTCTTTCTCTTCCCATTAAACTGAAGTTAAACTATTATGACTGAATAATATTTAGTTACTTCAATGGAAACTTTTGGACGAGAGAAGTCGTTTCCCCAACATTTAACACAAACATTCCCATACATTTAATTCCTAATCGAATTCTGAAGTCTACAAAACAAAGTGATTAGACAGTTACAGTTCATAGTCATACTCTGTCTGCCTCTCGATGTCGGAAGTCAACACCTGGAATAAACTTTCTGTGGCTCTGCAGAATTCCGGCAATCGTCGATTTTGAAATTTCTTAAAATAGACAGAGGCACAATCATACGCCGTGGGGAAGCAGCCTTGGGTGCGATGACATACACAATATGCAGCATGGGAATCAATGTCCAAGTTGTGTATTGATTTCGTTAAAAGTTCAAAAAGTGATCTCTCAAAATCGAGCATAAACGACGTTGGTGAAGGCTTAACTGATTTCTCAGGTTACAAAATTCCCTAGGAATTACGACACACCGAATAATGTTCCGAGCCACAGACGAGGGAGATGTTAAAATAATCAAAGAATTAAACGTACATTTTCCATTTATGAAACTATATTTTTCCATAACTGATCTTCATAGCTACATTTCAGGATGCAACATCCCGTTGTATGAGATAAAATGTTATCATAATTAATCATATTTTATTCTGTATTCTAAATGCTAGCTTACAACAAGGCCGCTATTTACAGTTGCGCTGCGACCCTACTCTCCACAATTGTAAATCAGAAGTCAGGAAGTGCGTTGTACACGTCATGTTCCACTTTCTGTCCACAGAGCTTTTATATCACGGGTCAGAGATAATCTGTCTCTCGCAGTCGCTATACGCCTTTGATACATACAGATCGCTTGCGCAGTTACGCATAATCTGTTTGCACTACAGGAGAAAAAGTAAGAGAAAACAAGGTGATACTACATATCGATATTGACACCGACACGAAATCAGTCACTGGAATTCCAAGACCGTATCAGAATCTCGACAGTAGCTCACGAGACCAGCATGGACATACAAAAAGGAGCGAGCAGGAGTCTGCAGTTTATATGTGAAGGGAGACATGATTTAATAAAATGTTTTCTTCTTACTAAAATATGACGAAAACTCAGACACTCCACTCCTTTTCACGCTTGTCAGGAATCAGCAAAAACACCCTGTGAGTGTGGGAGCATCACTAGAATAATTGACTGAGGTTAGGAGTGGACCCTTATTCTATGACAGGGCACATCGGTGTTTAGCTGTAAAATTGGTTTAATTTCTCTATTATTACCAAAGAAGCACACGAATTTACATATATTGTGACATGACAATTTCAGGACAATTGTCAATATAATGCATTACGTCCTGTAACACTGAATACAACAAAGTCAAATTTAAACAGAAGGTTCTCTACAAGATTAGTTTTAGACAGTGAAGTTGGCCGATATTACGACAAATCATCCGATTCATGTTCAAAGTTCGGTACTATTTAGGATGACAATCAAGTCTACGGAGGATGGTTAGTTTTTGTGACAAGATGCGCAAAAGTTACTCAAGGTTCGAGTTCACAGTGCACGCAAGCTGGTGATGTAACAATTTTATGCCTCTGCAAGCGGCATTTACCTTTAACTGCAATGTGCTGTCGGCTGCATGGTTGCTCTCGCCCTCTGAAAATCCTATAAAAAGCTAATCAAAATTCTTACTCAGCTGAAACTGTCATATGTTTCTTGTTTGGCGAGAAAACATGTACTCATCTCTATACTGCAAAATGGTTCAAATGGCTCTGAGCACTATGGGACTTAACAGCTGTGGTCGTCAGTCCCCTAGAACTTAGAACTACTTAAACCTAACTAATGTAAGGACATCATACACATCCATGCCCGAGGCAGGATTCGAACCTGCGACCGTAGCAGTCGCACGGTTCCGGACTGCGCGCCTAGAACCGCGAGACCACCGCGGCCGGCTCTCTATACTGCAAAATATGGCGATATACACGTGCATAGATGGAGCAGTGTGTATGCTTCAATGCCCTCTCAGTTCTTGCAAGAACAATTAACTACGTGGCTGTTTTGTTTCTCCACTATCAGAGATCAACGACTCTTCAGCTAATTTCTAGCTGAATGTCAGCCAAAGTGAACGCAGTGTTCACACAGAAATTCCTCTTTTGGCGTTGTACAGAGCGTGATGCGCCCTGTTCTACACTTGACGCTGTTTCAGAGGAGAGTCCCCAACGTTTTCAGTATTGTGTCTTTCGTAGCAAACTGTCCCCCACCTGTATCTTTTTGTGCTTCATGTCACAGCTTTTTCAGACCAATCGGAGAGTTCCTTTCATCTTGTGGAAACTACCCCTGCCAATCGCAAAGGGCCTACCCTTAAACTGTGTCGAAACATCGCCCCTTTTTCTCCTTCTGAGTTTTTTTCCAGACAATCGGACATTTTGTGGCCGCTCCTGACACCTAAAAGTTACACTCGTGCATAACGAGCGAACCACAGGCCTTTCACGTGATCAACTGCGTCTCTGGTCTGTTTGTATGCATCTGGAAATTCCCCAACGCAGTTTTCTAAAGAATTTCCCCGTCGCAAGCAGCGCTGGGCCGCTACCTGCTCCCTTCGCTGTATCGCCCAGTGCATTCGTTGTCTCACTCATTGCGGGTCACCAACCCCTGTTAGAATTCTTCCATTGTATATGGGCCATGACAGCTCGTATCTGCCCCCAAACTAAAATGTTTCTTCCAGCAGCTGTTTTCACCTTTTGCTCATTGACATGCAGGATTTGGGTTCGGTGTTTTAATACCGTCAAATCGAGTGTCATCCCTTTGCATTGCATACTGTACATTTTGATAGGCAAATCTGCTCACTATCGTTGAAGTATGTCAGGTGACATACTTCTACCTGTTACGCCATATAAAATCTCATGTAAGGCGCAAAGTTAACATTCATTCATGTTGCCACCTTACAAAACTTAATTTTATGCTTGCATCCACTAATATGTTTCTATTACACTTTTGACAGGTAATGAATTCTATGTAATTTCTGTAACCTCCCACTATATTTGTTTCTGTGTGAGATTTAGCCCAATTTTACCACCCACTCCATGTCCCCACAAACTGTTATCCAGCTTAATCTCCTATGCTAAGCTTTGATTAAACAGAACCTAATCTGAAATCAACTGTAACTGATCTGAACGCAACTTGTCTTTATGTTAAATGTGGAACTGAAGTAAAACTCTTATCTGGCCCTAATCAAAATTTCCACGTACCTCGCATCATGACAACATTGTTGCAGATTTCTCGAAAGCACAACAGGAAGCAGGCAGTGGCTAAGCAACATTTCTATTTCTAGATAAAATTTATAACTGTTACATACCACATGTTGGCGACAGAAAGGCATCCGGCCACACTCTGCAACTAACACTGCCAAATCAATAGTAAAACCCAGATCAGGCAGTCGCTGGAGCAGGACCCAGATGCAACAACATCATACCACATGTGGTAACGCATAATGATAAACAGTAGGGAGGGGAGAGTAACTATTCCTATGTAACGATATTCCAAGACAACGACTTTAGAGCGAAGTATATTTATTCAAAAAGACAGAGAAAAGCTTGGAGATATCTTCACACATAACGTACGTCGGAACAATACTATGGTTGGCCCGCGGTTTTAAATGTGGTTTTTGTGGTGTCACCGCCAGACACCACACTTGCTAGGTGGTAGCCTTCAAATCGACCGCGGTCCATTAGTATACGTCGGACCCGCGTGTCGCCACTGTCAGTGATCGCAGACCGAGCGCCACCACACGGCAGGTCTAGAGAGACTTACTAGCACTCGCCCCAGTTGTACAGCCGACGTTCATAGCAAAGATTCACTGACAACTACGCTCTCATTTGCCGAGACGATAGTTAGCATAGCCTTCAGCTACATTTGCTACGACCTAGCAAGGCGCCATAGCTTTGATAATTAATATTGTGAAGCATGTATCATCAAGAGCGATGTTCTACAATTGTGGATCAAAGTTAAGTATTACAGCAACTGCGTCCATTTTCTAAGTTCTCATTTCCTTTTAACTGTTCCAGACCTCACGCCAATCTGCGTGAGCTTAACGCGTGCCTTTCGGCTTCCTCTCATTGTGTCTAGGCTGTCTTGTCTAGACACAACAGTTTTCCATCTGCATCGGCGATTGCGGACTGGTTTCCCGTATTCCGCCTCAGTTACACTATGTCGGCGATTGCTGCACAAGCACTGTCTCCATGTACGCGTACACCATAATTACTTTCCCATGCAAACATTTGGGGTTACACTCGTCTGGTATGAGACGTTCCTAGGAGAAGGGAGTGGGGTACACTGGGGGCCGAACTGTACAATAACTCTGGGTTCGGTGTGGGGCGGTGGTAGGATGGGTGGTCTGCTGTGGCCTGTTGTGGGGTTGTGATTTGTGAACCACTGAGGGCTACAGCGGGACGAAGCCACTCCGTCGTTTCTAGGTCCCCAGTTAAATACACACTTACACATATTATGCTTAACAAAGTAAACGACTCATGGGTGTGGGGTAGTCTTTCTCTCAGCTATGAGCAAGTGAACCAAGTTAACTAGCTTCAAATAATCATTTCTACAAATTAGGTGCACAGTGCTGCAGTCTTACTTCAAATTTCTACTCTTCAAAAAATAATAATGTTATTCAAAATTTATATTCCTTACTCTTTCCAATATACATTTCATACTAATCCTTGTTGTCCTTTACAATAAATCTTTCTTCATCTAACACATACAATTACAAGTCAACACAGCACTACAGAATACGTCTGTCATCTACCACACGTCAGATAAGCATGTATCAGACTGCCCAGGGGCAAAGATTGTGCCACAACAATCCCAAAGATTGTTTAACATCCAAAAAACCAAATTGACATAACCACCTGACAGTGTTAATGGCAAAAAGATATTTTTATGTAATATAATTACAGTTTAACAGTTTTTCGATTTTTTTTCATTTTACTTGTACTGTGAAACATTGCTTCTTGCCAAATTTCATGATTCTAAGTCAACGGAATGTATCCTATAGGCTTTGAGGAGCGAGTTTGCGCGTGCCAGAACATGTGACTTAAATGGCTGTATTCTTTAATTTTAACATAGAAGTTTGGAACAGGACATTAATTTCAGCTTGATACGTCTACACCTTCCTGGAAAAAAGAGCTCTTAACGGACAAACTGGCAGTCGGATAAAAACTGACAACAATACTTCTTGTGATGTAATTAGGCCTAGAGATCAACAATTTTCGGATTTTTTCCTTTACTTGTGCGTGAAACCTTCCTTCTTGACAAGTTTCGTAATTCTAGGTTATGGGACGTGTCCAATAGGTTTAATGAGTAAGATTGCGAGTATCAAAATTTGTGACATTAATGGCTGTACCTTTTGATTGCATTGACTTGGATGCTTGAATTTCTTACACGGCCAAGTTACAGTAGATCTTAGTACGTTACATTAATTTTAGCCTGGTACGTCCATCCTTTCCTGAGAAAAAGGATGCTTAACAGTCAGAGAGACAGACAGACGGAGAACAAAGCGATCAAATAAGGATTCCGTTTTAACGTACTGATATACGGGACGCTAAGAAAAGGTTGGAGCCTAGGAACCATAAAAACAATCGCAGCTCTTAAAGGAGATGACTGGCTATGTCGTCGAAAATTTGTACATATAAATGGAATCAACAGCTTGTCTGAACACCCGGAAGCATATCATTGGACCTTACAGGTTTCGAATATCCAATTTGACGTGTCACCTTCCTGCAGCGTGTTTGTTTGGAGACAGCAAACTGGTTAGGAGTGTATGAGCAACAATATAGGGTTTCCAACAGCCACTACGCTCTCTGTGGAGTGCTGATTCGTTAGACTGCGTAATCTGTATTACAGCTTTCACAGCAATAGGCGCTGGGTGTATCTCGCTGCCGGCCCGCTGCGGTCGCACAACGCTGAGCCGCTGTTTACAAGGCCGGTGCGGCTCTCGCGCCGATATTTATTTCGGCACTGCGGCGCTAATCTGCGCCTCTGGCCAGATAGCGTCAAGCGTTATGTATGGCTCCGCGGTCGGCTTTTGTTTGCTGTCCGAAAAGTGTCGACGGGACGCGTCGGCAGATCGTTAAAACAAAAGCCGAGCGCGTTATCCGCCGCCTGCCGACTCCCGCGACATCTCGCGGCAGCGACAATAAACAAGGCTCCGCTGCCGTGAAATATAGCCCGCGACCGAAAACGTCCCTCTAGTCACAGATCGGACGCACGCTGTTCCATCTTCGTCGCCTGTCGTTCCCAATTGCCGTCTGCAAGCGCTGACACGGCGATCGACAGCAGGGGTGGCTCTGAGAAATGTCCCGATTGCTCTACGATCTCGTAACAAATTTGTAAAAGCGGAGGCTTGCTCTGATTTGTGGCATGACAAGCTTCATTTTTTGAATAACGAACGTTACCAAGAAGAAAACACAACCAGGCATTGCCACAACCACCCGATTTCCTCTTAAATGTTTATTGAACTTAAATCTAGTCCTGCTTTCGCCTCTTTTGTGACCGGCAGAAGAGTAACAATGTTTCTGGTTGATTTCTGAAAACATCGGAAGAGATGACTCATGGATTAAGTCCCTAGAGTCGAATTTTGTATTAGTTGGATTCTAATCCTCGTACTGCAACGTTTTCGACTAGTGTAGGCAACTGAATTGTACAAGTTGCACTTTTTTGTGCTTTATAAATCACAGGTTCATGTACTAATTGCACACGTTATCTTGGCTAGATACTGCCAGCAAAAACTTGCGAAGGCTCGCAGAGCATTGGGTGTTGAACAAGCCCCACCTCCCTCTCCCAGAACAACCAGCTTGTAGGTTATAAAAGAAACGAACATGAAATGGAATAATGTGTTGCAATAGTGACACGAAAGTTGATACCCAGTCGCTCGACAGACAAAGTACAGCCTCTTCGCCCGTTTTTTGTAAATACTATTAACAATCACCACGCACTCCAAACAACTCTCTATTCACAATGGCTACTGATTGTTACGTCACACAGTACTGGTACGTAGCTAAGAACGGTAACGAGCGTAAACATTCCGTACTGGCACGAAGTCAACCTACTTTCGCCGATCAAGAGAGAGGCAAGTTAACACATTCGCGTCTGGCCACAGTCACCCTGGATGAGGCACCTAGACCGCTGATTTTAACACCTTTTTCGAAAATCATTGTTGTCGGAGTGGCCGTGCGGTTCTAGGCCCTAGTCTGGAACCGAGCGACCGCTACGGTGGCAGGTTCGAATCCTGCCTCGGGCATGGATGTGTGTGATGTCCTTAGGTTAGTTAGGTTTACTTAGTACTAAGTTCTAGGCGACTGATGACCTCAGAAGTTAGGTCGCATAGTGCTCAGAGCCATTTGAACCATTTTTTTGTAACTGTGTATGCACTAAACGCACATGATGTTCCATTTGAAATGATGAAACTTGGTCTCTTTAATCTTAAAAATCTGATTAGGAAATAATGAAATTAGTAGATATAGGAAATGTTTTACTGAACCGTGTTTCTATTCTGAAGACAAACTTGTAAACGCCATTCTTACACATAATGAGTGAGATATGCTTTGAAGCATTCAGACTTACAGTGAGCTACACCATAATTTGGACACCATTAGGATGTTTCTTTTCGGCGCATTTTTCCCTTCTGTATCTTACTAACATCGGAACACACGTGGCCGGTGCGGTTTTATTATGGTACTTTTTACTACCAGGGTTGTTTAAGGAAGTTCATTTAGGCAGTACAATACTTCAAACTCTGGACTACATTACTTTCTTTTATGTATTACTTTCTTGGACAATTAAACGTACAGAGATCTAGATCAGTATCAGGATCATCAACTTCCCCTTCTGAACTGGAATCGACGAATAGTTTCTTCTAGGGCATTGAAAACATCGCATTACCAATGCCAAAACTACTCTGCCAGGAAAAAATGCAACAACTCGTTTTACGAGGGCTGGAACTTTAATAGTGGCAACTATTTATTTACAGCTCAGACAAAATAGATACGTGTTTCAAAGTTTTACTGATCTTCAAAGTAGTCACCAGCAGACGAGAACAATACGGGAAGAAACAGAGGGCAGTTACATGGAAAGCGCTTTTCTGAAGTAACAGATAGTTCAGAATTAGAAAACTGCGTCCTAGGACAGTACAGCGACTCTTTATTGTGCAGTCTACATGGATGTCAGGAGGCGCAATGTTAGCTACGAATTGGAAATGCCTTGTGGCTAGGGCCTCCGGTCGGGTAGACCGTTCACCGGGTGCAAGTCTTTCGAGTTGACGCCACTTCGGCGACTTGCGTGTCGATGGGGATGAAATGATGATAAGGACAACACAAAATCTCCGACACAGCCTGGAATCGAACCCGGGCCATTAGGTATGACATGACGTCGCGCTGACCACTCAGCTACCAGGGGCGGACAGCTACGAATTTATACGCATAGCACGATCAAGACTCGGGCACAGTTCGGCTAACTTCGGCAGCCCTGATCCTAAGCGGGTTCCGCTCACAGCGTGTTAAAGTGCACGATTAGTAGCTTTTGTGTGTCACTGGTTCCTGTAGATGTTCACCTGTTTTCATATCCAGTCTGGCGCCTAATTTGAACTTTGCTTACCCTCTCTCTCTCTCTCCTCTCTCTCTCTCTTACTCTCTCTCTCTCTTTCTCTCTCTCTCTCTCTCTCTCTCTCCCCTCCCTCCCATTCTCTCCCTTGCAATATACCGCCGTGAGCCTCAAGTTGATCTGCATCAATCTCGGCCTGCTGAGCGGCAGATCGTGTTGTGACCCTACAAAACTGGCATCGTCCAGCCATAACTGTGGGTTCTTTGACTGCTCTCGGCGATGGCTCATCTAACTACAACAAATGAAGTAATACACTACTGCTACATCAAGAAGAAATGCAGATGATAAACTGGTATTCACTGGACAAATATATTATACTAGGACTGACATGTGATTACATTTTCACGCAATTTGGGTGCATACATCCTGAGAAATCAACACCCAGAACAACCACCTCTGGCCGTAATAACGGCCTTGATACGCCTGGGCATTGAGTCAAACAGAGCTTGGATGGCGTGTACAGGTACAGCTGCCCATGCAGCTTCAACACGATACCCTAGTTCATCAAGAGTAGTGACTGGCGTATTGTGACGAGACAGTTGCTCGGCCACCATTGACCAGACGTTTTGAATTGGTGAGAGATCTGGAGAATGTGCTGGCTAGGGTAGCAGTCGAACATTTTCTGTAACCAGAAAGGCCTGTAGAGGACCTGCAACATGCGGTCGTGCATTATCCAGCTGAAATGTAGGGTTTCACAGGGATCGAATGAAGGGTAGAGCCACGGGTCGTAACACATATGAAATGTAACGTCCACTGTTCAAAGTGCAGCCATTGTGAACAAGAAGTGACCGAGACGTGTAACCAATGGCACCCCATACCATCACGCCGGGTGATACGCCAGTATGGCGATGACGAATACACGCTACCAATGTGCGTTCACCGCGATGACGCCAAAGGATGCGACCATCGTGATGCTGTAAACAGAATCTGTATTCATCCGAAAAAATGACGTTTTGCCATTCGTGCACCCAGGTTCGTCTTTGATTACACCATCGCAGGTGCTCCTGTCTGTGATGCAGCGTCAAGGGTAACCGCAGCCATGGTCTCCGAGCTGATAGTCCATGCTGCTGCAAACGTCGTCGAACTGTTCGTGCAGATGTTTGTTGTCTTGCAAGCGTCTCCATCTGTTGACTTAGGGATCGAGACGTGGCTGCACGATCCGTTACAGCCATGCGGATAAGATGCCTGTTATCTCGACTGCTAGTGATACGAGGCCGTTGGGATCCAGCACGGCGTTCCGTATTACCCTCCTGAACCCATCGATTCCATATTCTGCTAACAGTCATTGGATCTCGACCAACGCGAGCAGCAGTGTCGCGATACGATAAACCGCAATCGCGATAGGCTACAATCCGACCTTTATCATAGTCGGAAACGTGACGGTACGCATTTCTCCTCCTTACACGAGGCATCACAACAACGTTTCACCAGGCAATGCCGGTCAACTGCTGTTTGTGTATGAGAAATCGGTTGGAAACTTTCCTCATGTCAGCACGTTGTAGGTGTGGCCACCGGCGACAACCTTGTGTGCATGCTCTGAAAAGCTAATCATTTGCATATCACATCATCTTCTTCCTGTCGGTTAAATTTCGCGTCTGTTGCACGTCATCTTCATGGTGGAGCAATTTTAATGGCCAGTAATTACGTGAATGATAAAAATATTTACTTAACTCCATAAAATCCTTCGCAACAAGTGTGCTTCAACATTTACAACTGTCACTGATTACTAAAGCATCGTTTTGTGTATGCAGTCAAAATTCTTCTCCTGAAGTACAATATTAAACATTTACAAAAAGTACGTTTCCATCTCATACTTGAGTAACACAATAATCCCATTCGCTGATGGTGATGCTGAGGTCACGAACTGCGCAGAGCGCTTCCGTTCTCGGCTTTTTATGGCGATGGCGCTGCTGCGCTGAGAGAGTTGGCACGTCTTCTTCAGCCTCTCGCATTCGTCTCTGCGGAATGCAGTGAGACATTGATAATATCTGTGGTATCGATATGCTTGCCGACTTCAGTGGGACGCCGCGGTCCTTGGACAGTATCACAGATCACTCCCCGAAACTCAAATGCTTAATAAAAGTTAGGTAAGGCATCTGACTAGTGAACTTAATGGAAGGGGTAGTCCAAGAATTGAATTCCAGGTACTGATATGTCCACAATGTACCGTTTACTAACTTAATGGAGGAATTTACTAATTAATAATTGAAAGTTTGGTCCAGGTAAATCCAAATATTTATTACAATTCTCAGTGTGGCCAAGTTTATGAAAGACATTACAAGATTTCTAATGGAGTACATAACGAAAGGATCAAAAAATGTGACACGTAAGTAAGTTATAATTAACGGTTCAGTTGTCAAGAATAGTTTGTAAGTAGGCTGTTTAGGTTTTTATGTTGCTAACGTCACGTAGCTCTCTGTATGAAAATCACTGGCTTTGCTTTGTGCAGTCTGTGGCTGGTTAGCATTGTTGGAATATTCGCTATTGTACTGTTGGGCAGTTGGATGTGAACAGCGCGTAGCGTTGCACAGTTGGAAATGAGCCGCCAGCAGTGGTGGATGTGGGGAGAGAGATGGCAGAATTTTAAGAGCGGACAATCTGGACGTGTGCCCGCCACAAAGAGTAAATTTGTAATACTGGATATCATGAACTGATATATATTTATATTATGACTTTTGAACATTATTAGGGTAAATACATTGTTTGTTCTCTATCAAAATCATTCATTTGCTAACTATGCCTGTCAGTAGTTAGTGCCTTCAGTAGTTAGAATCTTTTATTTAGCTGGCAGTAGTGGCGCTCGCTGCATTGCAGTAGTTCGAGTAATGAGCATTTTTGAGGTAAGTGATTCATGAAAGGTAAACGTTATTGTTAGTCGGGGCCTTTCTTTTGTAGGGATTTTTGAAAGTCAGTTTGCGTTGCGCTAAAAATTTGGTGTTGATCAGAATAATTAAAGAGAGTAATGTCTGAGTACGTTCAGTTTTGCTCAGCTGTTTGAAAATCAGATAACATAAGGGGTTTATCAGCACTGTAATTCATTAATTTTCCTAAGGGGTTGTTTCAAGTTTAACAGGGAAATAGGGTTCATGCAAATGAACTTCGTGACATGTTGGAACTCGGGCAGAACGGGATAGTGGGGCACAATGGGACTGTCCTGTGTTCTAGACTGGTAAATGCTGCACCCTATTGTAGTGACATGTAAATGAACGGTCCAGTCACATTAAGGTGACCAATGCCTATATTCGATATTAATGTGCAATAACCACTCACAGATGGCAGCATTAGTACTGGACGATATATAATGCATGTTGGGACAGGAAAAATGCGGAAACGACCGATTTATCTGACGTCCAAAAGAGCATGATCATTGGCTTTCGGGCCACAGGTGGAAGCATTTCCGAAACAGCTATGTTCGTTCGCATGCTGCCGTGGTTAAAGTATACCGTGCATGACAAAGTGGCGCTATCCAAAACCAGCGACGAGGCAACTGTTGCGCACCACGGGCTACAGATGTCAGGGATGAATGACGGCTGCAGAGCTGTGTACGGGCGAACAGACGTGCAAGTGTTGAGCACCTGACCGCCCAGATAAAGCAATGTCTCCTCGAGGTCTGTTGAGCGAACGTTGCTGCGTATTGGCTTCTGCAGCAGGCACCTGGTTCATGCGCCCATGCTGATTGATGGGATACAAATGCGAGTACCTCAACTGGACGTCCACTGAGTGCCGTCAGGTGGCTTTTCCGGAAGAATCACGTTGTATGCCCCATCGGAGGCGTGTATGGCAGGAAACACCTGAAAAGGAACACTCTGCAGCGAAACGGTCGAGGCCGGGGGGTATTCCCTGGGTGATCTCGTTATTCTGGAAGGTAAAATGGATCAACGCAAGTATGCATCTATCAGTGGGGACCACTTTCACCCCTGCCTGCAGTTGGTTTTTCCTCGGTAAGATGGCATCTGCCAGCAGGATACTGCAACGTATTACATCGGTCGTAGGTACTTTCGTGGTTCGAAGAGCACCAACATGAATTTACCGCACTCCCCTCGCCACCGAACTCTCCAAATTAAAGAATCTGTGGGACCACATCGACAGAGCTGTTCGCATCATAGTGTCTCTCAACCGATAAACCCAGTGCACGTGGCCACGCCTCTGGAGTCGGCATGACCCCTCGACGCTGTCGGTACCTTCCAGAATTTCATTGTATCTCTTCCTGCTCATCTCGCAGCAGTTCCCACTGCAAAAGTTGGTTATTCAGGCTTTTGACCCTTGGTCACATAAAGTGACTGGACAGTGTATGTCTCTAACTGGAAGGGAAGGTGCGATACTAATTTTGACTTGGTTTGGAGCGCGATTTGTAAGTGTAAGGTTGCTCCAACGTTTCCAATTCTCTCTTTATAACTTTCGGTGAATTTAAATGCAAGATAATCCGTTGATTATTAATTGTACTCCCTTATACACAACGTATTATTAAAGTGCATGTCATTTGCTATACATTAGTTACATAATATGTTTTAATCCGTCAGTTAGTACTCCCTCTAAGAGTTAACCTGGAATCCGCTCCTGAGGCGGATTGGGACGGGACAAAAAGAGATAATGTTCCATGATGTCACGTCATTTTTTAATGTAAGTAGATTTCAAACTATATATTTCCTTCTTTCTCCCTTGCTTTTCCAAGCAGTGTTAACTTACATTAGAAAGACTAACAAGACAGCAATTCGATACTAAATCAGTGGAAACGGCAGTTTCAGCCCTTTTATCTTCTGAAATATGAGTTTTAAAAACAACTAAGGAGTCTAACGTACACGAATGAAAGTTGGAAAGTTCAATTCGTAAAGCTAAGAATAATCCGAACTACAAAGTTGGCAAATCAGGCGGGAAATTTAAAAATGTTTTCACTGCAGGACATAAAAGAAAAAAAAAAAGAAAAAGAAAAAGAAAACGAGCTGGTAGCATACTTGAAATCAATCAAGAGGAAACTTTTTTGTTCATTGATGTCACGTTACCGGTAAGAAATGGATTACCATACAGAGTTCAGAGAGAAAATTGTCTAGCTGAACAGGTTATAGGATTTATTAAATGGCTCTGAGCACTATGGGACTTAACTTCTGAGGTCATCAGTCTCCTAGAACTTAGATATACTTAAACCTAACTAACCTAAGGACATCACACACATCCATGCCCGAGGCGGGATTCAAACCTGCGCCGTAGCGGTCACGCGGTTCCAGACTGTAGCGCCTAGAACCGCTCGGCCACTACGGCCGGCTAGAATTTATTAATACAGAGCCGAAGTTGTCTATCTGCAAGCGATAAAATACATATATTGCGCAAGTGATGGGATTCAATAAAGTAAGTTTAACAGTAACTTGGCGTTAAGCATTAAAAACAATTGTAAAATTTTCAAAATGTCATTGGATTATTTTCTTATTGTTAACGATTTTGTTAAACTTTCGTTTTCTCTTAGCCTAAATTTTTCATTAACCAACTTTATGTCGTAGTTTTAAGATGATATTCATTACGTTTTCAACGTTCATGCAATAATTTCACAAAAAATTGCGTTATCCCATTTCCCCCGGCGGGTGGAGTAGATGGAAACATGCAAGCATTTTTTTGAAAAATGTAAAAAAAATATAACATACAGTTTTAAGTGATTTTCAAGTAAGGTAAGTTAGGTTATACTACAAGATATTTTTGATATCTTTAAAGAGTGGTTTGTTTGACTCCTTTATTTTACAGAAGCTGTTGAAAATTAAGTAACACGTCCCGCCCCGAGTTCCCCAGTTAATATAATACAACATAACTGCGAAATGAAACCAGTGACTGCATAGGTATGCCGGAAAGAGAACACGAGGTAACAGGCTGTTTGCCTGCCCACCTAGTCCTGAAAAGCCAGCGGGAACTTACTAAAACACATGCAAACATTTAACTCCGGTCTGTCCTAGCCAGACGATGCCGCTAGGTATTCTCACCATTATGTGCATGTGGACGTTTAGATTACGTGTCGCGCATGGATGTCTTACCCCAGTCTGCTCTGCAAGTAAACTCCACCTATCTACTTCAAAGTCTGGCGTCCAAGAGCCATCTGCAAACGGCGTTGAGGTCTACCTCTAGAGAGAAAAGATGCTACTTGAATGAGTTCTTTCAGGAGAATGGTACTACTGGACTGAAATCTCCCATGTGAGTGGCACAAGAGTGAGCATACGACTTCTGTGCTTGTTTTGCTCGGAGTCTCCTTCGAAAAAACATCGCCCACAAATGAACAGAAACTTCTCTTGGCGCTACCTGATAGCGTAATTTTTTACATTGTTAAATTATCCCACTACAGTATGGACAAAAATCGTCCTTCGACCCTACCAACCCTACTTTCTCATTCTTGTGCCGCTCTCAGAATTAATTACAGGGAAGTGCACTTATGTCAGAGCCCCGTGCCTACAACTACAAATCCACTGTCTCCTCTCGAAAATGTTTTTGGAAGACAGTCAGTGACCTCCATTTCTTAGCTGTCTTTTTCCGAACACCGAAGTCACAGCATTGTTACGCATTAAGATTACGGGAACGAGAGAGTAAAAGGTAATCACGCACCGAACTGTGTCCGTTGTCCTCGTAACATTAAGTCAGATGCGCTAGGTACGACGCAACAACGCCTAACAGGGACCTAATGGAGCTGTTACGGTACTGAAACAAATCCATTAAGCAAATTAAGCAGGCTAGAGACTGATGACCACTTGTAATAAACGCCTCGCAGCAGAGCCTCTCCTCAGTTCAGTGTAAATACCCCGACCACCTAGTTTAAAAGCAGTCGATCAATAGAATCGATAGCGTTCATGTCAATTGCACTCGATTCTGTTGTTATTGTGTTGCAACTTCTTGTGTCTTGTCTCAGTATTGTCACACTGCCTGGCATAATGACACCAGTTTCGTGGCCGAGATAATCAACGCCAGAGTCCAGGACTTCAGCTGCCACTAATGGTTCGTTCATGGCTCCACCACCACTGTTTCAGTTCAAGGCATGAACTGCTCTGATACTTCGTACGGGCCAGAGGACGTACCTAACCAGCAGGCCAGGATCTGTGTACATCACTACATCAGGCTTCACAGGATCCTCCACCACGTTTCATTTCGTGGGACAATGCAGGTAGTGACTAGAGAGGAACATAGCACTCTCAGGCGGCCGTGTGAACCAATTACACACGCAAAGGTCATGCCATGTTTGCAGCGATCTGCCACACGGGAAGCGCCTGCGGATCGACAGGCAGGCAACCCGTCAGACGGTGATTCGCCGACCGATGATTCAGGTGATACAGCGACCTGCTGTTGATGACAGCAGTTTCCACTATGGCCTAGCTTTCTCTCACTCTCTCTGCAAACTCGCCAGCCACTGTGGAATGCTCTGTGCGGGAAATGCATAGGCAGAAGTGACAAACTGTAGAACGTCCGTTTTGTGGGAGGTGAGTTGCCACCGGATTTCTTTTTAGCGCATTCGCCGGGACCACGAGCAGTGCTTCACTTTCCAATTCTCTCAGAAAAAGATTGTTGTTTCTGACAACGCAGCGCAAGGAGGGCAATACGTTTCCAGATTACAGCACCTGTCTTGGGAGCGGCCAGGTACGCCTCCACCCTCTGTCTGGTCTATTAAGTTACCGTTTAGGGTCCCCTTGGGAGCAGCCCCTTGTTTTCTGTTAGCTCTGGCCGTTCTCGCCATCGGCTGGCAACTGAGAAATGTACATTCATGCACTGATTCCCTGTTACCAGATAGAAAAGAGATTAATAAAGGCGGCTTGAGCTGTACTGTCATAATTCTCATCATTTGACTACGAAACCAATGAGTTGATTGGTGTATGCAATACTTCAGTTGGTGTCACATACGATTTGCATATAAAAAACTGATAAATGACAGGCTGGGAATGGCTTGATGCGTCTCACTCTCTCTATTGCTCTCCATCTCTCTGGTGTGAGTGCGCACACACACGCGTGCATGCGAGCACACTCTTGTATGTATGTGTGTGTGTGTGTGTGTGTGTGTGTGTGTGTGTGTGTGTGTAGGAGGTGGACCTGAATCCACATAATTTAATCTGCAAACATGGCTGCTATTAGATTTTCTAAATCAGAAGGTGATGGTCTAATAAATACGCCGCACAACGAAAGAGCTGTGCAAATTTGTCACAAATTGGTATTCATACACCTACCGACGGTAAATGCAAAATTGTAAGCTTGGATGGCTGATGGACGAATGTTTGACACTGGAGTGCAATTTCATCGTGCAAAATGCGAAGATACTAAACAGGGGACACGACGGTACCAGGTCGCAAAGTCTTTGCAAATCTCGTTCCGCGAACTCAGACAGTAACTCTGCTTCGCAGACAGGTGCGTGAACAAAATGTGCAGACATCAGTGTTTGAGGGAGTTGTTCGAGTCAAAGAAGCCGGTTGGAGTAATCGGCGAATCGCTCGATATCTGAATATGAGCGATGTTACTATTCGACGATGTTGGCAGGAATGGGTGAATCATGACCCAATAGAGTGTCAAGAAGGAAGTGGTCGACCTAGAGAAACGACAAAACATGAGTACCGTGCAATCATCAGAGAGGCGCTATTCGACGATGTTGGGAGGAATGGGCGAATTATGGCCGAACACAGTGTCAAGAATGAAGTGGACGACCTAGAGAAATAACAGAACATGTGTACCGAGCAATTGTCAGAGAAGAGCTCAGAGCCCCGGAGTTATCACAATCATCGACCCGACGTGCAACTGATGCTTTAGTGACTACAAGGGCCATTTGGCGATTAACAGAAAGGAAACCGACCTCACTGCGTCCCTTGGGACGATTACCATTAACTTCTGTACACCTACAGGTCCGTTTACAGTGGTGTCTGGCATATTCGATCTAGAATCTCATTGACTGGGGTAGAATTGTTCTCAGTGATGAGTCCCCGGTGACCAGTGAAGAAGTGTCTGGAGACGCCCCAGACAGCTGTGCGATACCAGTCTATCGCCCGCCATACGGCCCGACAATCAAGAGTGGTAGTCTCGAGTTCCATTTCATTTCATAGTAGGACCGCTTTAGTTATTATCTGTGGCACCATCTGTAGCTCAGCGGCTGTTCAGAGGAAGGCGTCCTGGGCTTACCTTTAAGCAAGATAATGTCCGCACGCAAGCGGCGAGAGTTTCCACTGCTTCCCTCTGTTGTTGCCAAACCCTGCCATGGCCAGCAAAGTCGCCGGATCTCTCCCCAGTTGAGAACGTTCGGAGTATGAAGATCAAATCCCTCCAATCAGCTCGGGATTTTGACAACATAACGCGCCAGTGGCACAGAGTTTGGCACGATATCGCTCAGAAGGACATCCAATAACTCTATCAATCAGTGCTAAGCTGAATAACTGCAAGCATAATCACCAGAGATGAACCAACGGGTTATTGACTTACTCAATTTGTGAAGCTCTTTCTCTTGACTAGAAATTTCTGATGTTACATTTGTTTGTATGTACATATACATTACATCTTCATTTTCAGCCATAATGGCTGTGTTTGTGAACTATGACTGTGTGGGAAAATTATTTATTTCAAGTTTCTGCTACCAGTCACTTTTTTATTTTATGCTTAATCTAACATAATGCAACGCGTTTCGAACATGTTTTGTTCATCTTCAAGCGTTTGTACATACATACATACATACATCGAGAAATGTTACTTAAAAATAAACAAACTAGATTAACCTAGAACACTTTGTTTTTTTACAGTAGCTGCTGGTGTGGCATTTGGGGGGAAGGAGGGGGGCAGTGTATATCTAGAAATCGAAGTCAGTGTTGTCTTCTGCTGGTTTTCTTCATTGTTGTTGACTATGTATATAACAGCCTGTATCGGATGCAGATAGATTTGCATCAGTTATGTGTTACGAAAATAGTGTGAAAGGCTTTTATATGCCAGTTGATCACTTATAGTTACATCATCTTGCTGCTTCACTTCCATCACTGGTGTAATGGCGGAGCTGTTGATTGACATTACACTATTGCACATTATATTTTGCCACTGACTGCCACTACACAAATTGCTTCGATGTTACACACACAATACAAGATGGCAGACTGTAGCATGTGAGTGTATCGATTATCAAGGTTTTGTATCGATATTCTTGCTTCTAGTCAATTATTTACATTGACATTTCTTGAATCTATTGAGTTAGAACTGGCTTAAGACTGTTGAAGAATTCTGAGTTTTTGGATACGGTTATTTCTTTAAGAATGTTATCTCCACGCTTTGTGTTATGTATGAAAATTTCCATTTCTTCCATGATATCCATTCTTTTACTTTTTCCTATTTTGTGTAAAATTTCGAGGTTTTCTTCGATTTTCAAAGGGTGGCCTGTGTCTTTAAGGGGTGGGAGGGGGAGGGGTAGGACGTCAAACGGGCCGTCTTGGAGCAGGAGAGACACCACAGGACATTTTAATTCTCACTGTATATACTTTTACGAATAAATTCATAAAACTTTGTCAGCATGACGACGAAGGATTCAGAATTCACACTCGTAGCATTGAAAGTTCAAAAACATAAAAAAATATTTTTTTACATGTGAACATACATCATTTTTTTCACTTACTATTGGCTGCGTTTGTTGCTACAGGTACACGTTTCTTCATAAGTAAGAGAGATTCTTCGATGAATTTTGCACAGCATACAAACCATACTTACAGGTGTATGAAACTCTAGAAATTTACATTTTAATCTTCGTGTTTAGAAAAAACTCAAATTTTATAGTTAATTATCGCAATTATTACCATAGTTTTCAATAGACTTGGAAAATTCTAGAGTTTCATACACCTGTAAGTATGGTTTGTATTCTGTGCAAAATTCATCGAAGAATCTCCCTTCCTTATGAAGAAAAGTGTACCTGTAGCAACAAATGCAGCCATTAGCAAGTGAAAAATGTCAACTTTTAAATGTAAAAAAAATTATTCTCTTATATTTTTGAACTTCCACTGCTATGAGTGTAACTCCTGAATCCTTTCTGGCCATTCTGACAAAGTTTATGAATTTATTCGTAAAAGTATAGACAGTACAAATTAAAATGTCCTCTGGTACCTCTCCTGCTCCAAATCGTCCCGTTTGACATCCTACCCCCCTTAATGTGAGTTGCTACTGTTGATTTGTTACATTTATCAAGCCTGTAGCAGTCTAAATCGGGTTCTGGAATTTCTGCCTGTTTGGCCGATATAATATTTATTACATTGGCTGCAGGTAATTCCTTTGTGGCTTGTTACAGCGTATTACAGCCATGATTTCACCACAATCGGAGAATTTCATTTTACTCCCCCTACCTCATCTCCTGCGGGGTAATTCGCCCAGGTTGGGAACTAGTAGACTTGGTGTGCTTTGTGAAACATAGGTGTGGTGTAAATTTTGACGATTCTTTCGTAATTATCTTGCGGTCAGTGCCCAACATTCCCGACTCTGGCAGATTCAGCGCACCTCGTATTTAATGCGTCCGGAAGAACGGCGGTGGACTGACAGGTTCTCCTTCCTGGGAGGCTGAGATTAGGGAGATGGCTTGGCGGGGGGGGGGGGGGGGGATGTTATGCGGTCTCACAGGTGTCGCCGACCACGCCGCACGCCTGGTAAGCCATATTTTCCACGGTGGGTGGCCTCAGCCCTAGAGCTGCGCCCATGTTTACTTTTTCCTGCCCCCTCCCCTCCTGCTTCTCTCTCTTTTTATTTTACCCTGTTGGCCATTTCATCTCGCGCTCCAGTGCGCCGTACAGACCGCCAGCGGCGCTTAGGAGCGCAATATTACAGACCGGCGCCGCGCCGCAATCCTATATAGCGCGACATAATACCCCGACACGCGGCAACAAAAGCAAAAAAAACAAAAAAAAAGAACCACGCCGGCTCGTGACTCGTTTAAAAAACAAAAGGAACAAACAAAAAAGAGCAGCCAGCGCTTTAGACGGCGCGAGGAGGGCACCGTGGGCTGGCCGCCCTCACAATACGCGCAAGTTTTTATGCTCTGTGCTGCTGGCTGGCGTTTCGGTGACAAAAAAACTGCGGAAAATAGCTAAAAAAAGGTTCTCCTGCGCCGGTCGGGTCGGGAGGGAAGCGGCCGGCGAAAATGCGCTTATATTAAGCCCGATCATATATTAATTTCACACTTAAAAAGACAACGGTGTATGACAATGGTCGCGGTGTGCGCGCTGCCCCGGGACAATCGGCTTAGCGCGTCCGGCGCCGGCCGTGGCAAAGCTTCTTACTGCGAGGGCGCTGTGGGGGCGGAAGCGGGGGCCGGGGGTGGCGGCGGAGGCCGGCGAGGGGCGGGCAGCGGGGGCGGCGTCTTACGAGGGCCACGAGCCGCCCGGGCGCGCCGGGGCAGCACCGCCTAGACTAGAAGGCTTAGGCGTGGGGCGCGTGTCTCCAGCAGGTGTACACAAGGGTTAGGCGGACGGACTGATCCAGCGCTATGGCGAGAGCGGGGGAGTGCTCTTGTATTTCTCGCTAGAACAGTCGACAGTAGGGGGCGGAACTAGTGCAGGCCTCCGTGGTCGATGTCGGCAACGCAGGTCTGTGCGGTGGTCCGCGATTCAGAGATAAGTCCGTTCGAATACTGGTTTTGGATGAAATTTTCAGTGTCAGTATTCGACCGGCAAAGGGGCAGAGGTGGTGGCGTATAGTTCCTGATCACCAAACTTAGCGCCACAATCTCAGATTAAACCTTTCGCTGCTGCATGTGTATATACACTACTGGCCATTAAAATTGCTACATCAATGCAGATGATAAACGGGGTCTTCATTGGACAAATATGTTATACTAGAACTGACATGTCATTACATTTTCAAGCAATTTGGGTGCATAGATCCTGAGAAATCATACCCAGAACGACCACCTCTGGCCGTAATAACGGCCTTGATACGCCTGGGCATTGAGTCAAACAGAGCTTGGATGGCGTGTACAGGTACAGCTGCCCATGCAGCTTCAACACGATACCCTAGTTCATCAAGAGTAGTGACTGGCGTATTGTGACGAGACAGTTGCTCGGCCACCATTGACCAGACGTTTTGAATTGGTGAGAGATGTGGAGAATGTGCTGGCCAGGGCAGCAGTCGAACATTTTCTGTAACCAGAAAGGCCTGTACAGGACCTGCAACATGCGGTCGTGCATTATCCAGCTGAAATGTAGGGTTTCACAGGGATCGAATGAAGGGTAGAGCCACGGGTCGTAACACATATGAAATGTAACGTCCACAGTTCAAAGTGCCGCCAATGTGAACAAGAAGTGACCGAGACGTGTAACCAATGGCACCCCATACCATCACGCCGGGTGATACGCCAGTATGGCGATGACGAATACACGCTATCAATGTGCGTTCACCGCGATGACGCCAAAGGATGCGACCATCGTGATGCTGTAAACAGAACCTGTATTCATCCGAAAAAATGACGTTTTGCCATTCGTGCACCCAGGTTCGTCTTTGAGTACACCATCGCAGGTGCTCCTGTCTGTGATGCAGCGTTAAGGGTAAATGGAGTCATGGTCTCCGAACTGATAGTCCATGCTGCTGCAAATGTCGTCAAACTGTTCGTGCAGATGTTTGTTGTCTTGCAAGCATCTCCATCTGTTGACTTAGGGATGGGCACGTGGCTGCACGATCCGTTACAGCCATGCGGATGAGATGTCTGTCATCTCGACTGCTAGTGACACGAGGCCGTTGGGCTCCAGCACGGCGTTCCGTATTACCCTCCTGAACCCACCGATTCAATATTCTGCCGACAGTCATTGGATCTCGACCAACGCGAGCAGCATTGTCGCGATACGATAAACCGCAATCGCGATAGGCTACAATCCGACCTTTATCAAAGTTGGAAACGTGATGGTACGCATTTCTCCTCCTTACACGAGGCATCACAACAACGTTGCACCAGGCAACGCCGGTCAACTGCTGTTTGTGTATGAGAAATCGGTTGGAAACTTCCCTCATGTCAGCACGTTGTAGGTGTCGCCACCGGCGCCAACCTTGTGTGAATGCTCTGAAAAGCTAATCATTTGCATATCACAGCATCTTCTTCCTGTCGGTTAAATTTCGCGTCTGTAGCACGTCATCTTCGTGGTGTAGCAATTTTAATGGCCAATAGTGTATACGCTTACCGTTTCAATGCTCGAGGCTATGAAAAGTATTCATAGTGGTTACTTGAGACGATCGTACAGATACGACTAAGGCGTAGTATCCGTCCAGAGAGTCGGAGGCAACTGCTCCGCAAGTATGCGCTCTAATTGTTGGAATACTGGGAATTACGCGAACGACTTACTGAATGATGAATTCTCTTCAGACTTCATTCATACTCGTAGTTCGGGAGCGGCGCTTTCCGTGTTATCGAATACCCTTCGCTTACAGGTGATGAGCTGCTGAAGTCTTGTAAATCAAAGCGACGACGAGGTCCTCATCATGCCCAATGCAACAGATTATGGTTTGACAGATAAGGATGCTGGTAAGCCTGTAGACGAGTCCGTTACAAAATATTAGTGAAGCAACAAACACTGAACCAGAAGCTGTGACGTGACGTCTAATGGGTTAGTGACTCCCTGTTGGGCCCCGGCGTTGAGGTGTTGTTTTGGGCGGTTGGTCTGCTGCTTCAGGCATTTTAAGTTGCGTCACCTTTTGCACAGGGGAGCCCATTTGATTAACACATAACATCTCTCATGTAATTAAACAAAATTGACTTTGCCTGACAATGAATTATATTAAGTGTAACGTTTTGTGCTGGTTGTGTTATTGCTCAAAAGAAAAAAAATTATCTGAGCCATCTTTAAATTACTTCAGATTTATTGTTCATTAAGTTATTGTAATTTGCTGCTTGCTTGAGAAGGAAGCTATTGGTCGTTTTGGATTGTTTTTAAGACGGCCACACGTTCATTGTGTGCTAGCTGTTTTATAAATGTGGTCTTGAATAAATTGTTAATTTATTGACCTAGTAGTTGTTGTGTTTGAGTGACATTATAGGGGCCTTGTCCTTCCATGCTAATCCCGACTTCCTAAGTCATAGTCAATTTAGGTGACTCATTTAAAAAAATGGTTCAAATGTTTCTTTTTTATTTATTTTTTTTAACGGGGAAATTGTGTTACATAGGTGAGAAGTGTAGTTTATATTACGAGCATGTACGCAACTATGCCAGTGAAAATTCAAGACAGCGACGTTGTAAAAACACAACGCCGTAAATTTTCTGATGGTTCAAGTGAGAAAAAATGAAATAATTACTTGTTGGACCAACAATCTGTTACTGTTTTCTCCAGTGTTTGCACAAATCATGCCAAGACATAAGTACCTTCTTTTACTAAGAATGTTACACTGTAGTGATAAAAATGAGGACCATAGAGACGACAAAGTCTGTAAAATAAAGCGAATAGTGAATCTCCTAAGAGAAGCATTTCCAGATGGTTCCTGTTATTTTTAAGAATTTTACACTGACGGAAGTTTAGTTCTTTGTCTTATTCAAACAATACGTTCCATCCAAACGCCATAGATTTCGAGTTAAGTTTTTTCTGTATATAATAGTGAAGCCGGATGTGTTCTTGACCTTATTATTTTTTTTGGCGCAGCAATGGACATAAAAAAGAAATTAATTGTGGTGTAAGTAGTGGAATACGTTGAAGCAATGTTCTTAATTTGCTACAACATTACCTTGGTAAAGGTCGTACACCGTATGTTCCCAAATGGTACCCGATATTACATTTTGCTGTGCACGAAAATGTGGCTAATGGTTGTGGAACTGTAAAAAAATCGCAAAGGCGTGTTTGCTTTGTCAGGTCAACTTAAAACAAGTGAGATGGAGTTTATGTCAACAGATAAACTTCTTGATCTTAACTGACAGCCGGAAATGAAGATGCTGCCATCTCTTCATAAAAGCGAAATTATAGCGACTGACAAAACTGACAGAAATAGAAATGAAGCGAAAGGAAAACCAGCTTGCAATGAAAATATGGGGGCGTCGACAGGAGCGACAAGTTCAGTAGAATGTGTACAGAAAACTGTAAACTGGTATAAAAAAAGTACTTTTTCATTTGGTGGATGAGCCGTGCTGCGGCTCGCGTTGGTGGTCTTTGTAGGATTCCGCCCTCTGTTGGAGGCCAGACCGCATCCTTTAGTTGGCATGGTTGCGGTTGTTTGTCTTCTTTTCGTCTTGACTGGCACCACTCGTTTCGCAAGCGTTGCCTGTCCACTAGTGGCGGCAGCGACGGTTATCGATATGTAGTAAGTGTTGCCCTATCTTTGGAGCGACGTCGTTGTTTTTCCGTGTCGTGTGAGTGGCCAGCTCGGTTGGGGACTCAGGAGCAGCCAGGTCCGGGCAGTGCCAGAACACGCCGGGACCGCTGGCAGCACGCATGGACTGCCAGATGGAATGGCTGTGGTCACGAGGGTGCACGACCTCGTCGTAAACCGGATCCAGCAAGCTTTAAGATGAGTGCATTTCAATTCAAGTAGAGAAACCTCCACCATTGTCATATCTTGCGATTCTCCAGTGACTTGGGTTCGTGTTGCTGCCGAGGCGAAGAGCAGCGAGTGGAGTGCTTGGGGAAGGCGGGTCTGATTAGCTTTCCTCGACTTCTTATACTTATTTACTGCGTTCAACTCGTTATAATTTGTTAAGTTGAACCAGCTGTAATTTTTCTTGCCTGGTGGCCGCTACCACCCGTTACCTGCCCTGGGGGTTAGTGTATGTAGCGGCAGTGTGCGTTTCCTCGCCTTGCCGCTGCTGTCCGGTAAGGAGTGTAGTTTTGACAGCTTTCTTGACTGTAGGCCGTTTGGTGAGTCTTCTTCTCTGGTGGTGGTTTCTTTCCCGTTTAGGGGGCTCTAAACACAGTATTTTGGGGACATAGTGCAGACCACCGGTTCCGGCTTTGGCGTATTGTTGAAAGGTCTCTGTTGGATTCCTTTCATGTTAATTTCTTAAATCTGTTGTCATTTACGGCATAAATTCCTCTTCTAAATTTACTGTGGCGTTTCTGACTATCTGGGAGGAGACTGAGTAGTGGAACGTGTTACTTTTACACATAAACAAGAACGATCTGTCACACTACTACACTTTAAAACACAGTTTATATGTAATTCATGTCACACAGTCTCTTACGGAACCTACATCCGCTTTCTTTTATATACTGTATATGATAAGATACTGTCAACCCCCTTCCCTTCTGTGTGAGAGGAAGAATGAGCAAATGTATTTCTAGTTGCATGCTTGAGGGTAGCAGACAAGCCTGTCTGCTAGAGAACAGTAGGACCAACGTCGGAACAGGTAGCTACGCTTTCTAAAAGCAGAGGGGTTTCTATCCTTAGTATGGTCCTGTCCGTCTCTTGTCATGTTGGTATAGGAAGCTGCCCCTCTGGCCACTTCCGTTGGTATTTGTGAGCCACCCTCAGAAAGGGACCAGGTCAGTCTGTCCGTGGCGAGCGTCTGAAGTGGTAAGATCTCCGGCTAAGCGCGTGTCTGCTAAGTCCGTAGGACAATGGATTTCTTAAGTTCAGCCTAACTGAAAATTTAATCACCTTTATTTCAGGTTTAGCTCTAAAATATCTAATGTTATCTTAAATTGCAGCGCAGTGTAATTCTCGTGTGAAGTTCAGAATATATTCCGGTAGTTGCTTTGTAACTACTTTGTGAGTAAAGTGGAACCACGTGTTGATCAGTAACTCTAAGTTCATCAATCTTAAATGCGAATGTGCGTGAGATTATAACGTCTCGTCTTGACAATATTTTTCAATATAGCAACTTTTCTTTATGTTCAACCCACGTGGGGTGTACTTTGTGAGACCACTATCACGTGCTTATATAATTGTTTGACCCATCAGGTTAATAGTAAGACGATAGTAACCAGTTCGAGGTTTTTCTTTTGTAAATTGCTTTTCGATCTAATTTATTTTAATTATCAAAATTATTGTGGAGTTACACTCTTTGTGTAAACCAAGTTGACCACGTGAAGCATGTGGTGTAATCATCAAAGTAGCCCTCAGCTATTCTTTTCGCGAAGATTTCACAAAGAGTTAATATGAATTTAGTATACCAGTGTGTGGTAATTACATGACGGACAGGATTGTGCTACGAACGTAACTTCTTTGGGTGAAAATTGAATTGGTTGGTAGTGGTTAACTTTCTCTTGCATATGTTTCAACGTTCTTTGTGTGTTGTTTTATGAATGCAGTGTTGTATGCAGTCTCCCAATCTTGGCTCCATATTTGATGTGTTCCGTAAGATTGCAATCTCACATTTTCACAATCCTAAATAAGGCACCAGTTTAGTTAGGAATCAAGTTTAATATGCTGAAATTTCAATGATCAATGTTAAAATAAATTTCCAAATATAAATTGATTTATTTCTTTTTATTTAAATTATCTTTTATATATATATCACCAGTTGTCGTATGACTATTAAAAGATTATAATTAATGTTAATCTGGTTGGGAATTTGGTAAGCTAGACTGGATACCTGGTGAAACAGTTGGTCAGTAATGCAAGGTTAACTTCCCCAGACAGCTCACAGCTTTTAAACCGCTTTTATTGTCTATCAGTACCGCTTTCATAGCAAATTAAAGGAACAACGGTACATTGTTCCATCATTGCATTTGGTTTATCGGACGTCAGGTAGCTTCAGCAAGATTATTCGTTAGAGTGCCACTAGTCTGAGTTACCATCTTGTGAAGTGAATGCGAAAGTGTTTGTTGCCGGATCTTCTCAGAGGTCGATTCCTGGAGCGCCGTCTGTGGTCCCTTGGTTCTTGTAAGACATGTGTTCTCTAAAAGGAGGTCTGTTGGCCAGTAGTTCAGTGTAACGCTCCTTCAGCCCACGCCCTCTGCTGGCGTAATCTGCCTCCGTACCCTTTAAGGAACTTATGTTCTGGTCCTTGAGTTTCATTATTGTATTATTTATTGCATTACCTTGTAATGCCTACATTAAAGGTTGTATATGTCTAGTTAATAGTTCTGATCGCCCTCTGGAATGAATCTAGCAGTGTAGTGTTCAGCGGATGATAAGGGTTGTGTTACAAAGTTTACCATCATCTTATTTCACCCGTTTGGTGATCAGTTGCTTGGTTTTTAATTAACCTTTGCTATTGTTTTTGCTGTTTTACAGCAGGTTTCTGAATTTTTTATATTATTGCCGTTCCTGGAGTCTAAAGCCTTCAGCCGGGATTGTGGCCTTAAAATTCTAATTTAGCATTTGTATTTACGCAGTAAGCATTTAAAACCTTATTTACTGCCATTCCTGGCGTCTGATGCCTTCTGCTGTGTTTGTGGCGACTTGCCTTTAATATTTCAATACCTGTAATTTATAAGTTGCAGCGAATTTTAAACAATTCTTAATTTTTTGCCATTCCTGGCGTGTAAGGCCTTCTTCCCAGAAAAACAGTGGCTTGCTTTTAAAATATTATCTGCTGTATCTGTATTTAATGGTGACTTGATAAATTGTAACTCATGAAAACACTATTATTTAGCCGGCCGGAGTGGCTGAGCGGTTCTAGGCGCTACAGTCTGGAACCGCGCGACCGCTACAGTTGCAGGTTCGAATCCGGCCTCGGGCATGGATGTGTGTGATGTGCTTAGGTTAGTTAGGTTTAAGTAGTTCTAAGTTCTAGGTGACTGATGACCTCAGATGCCAAGTTCCATAGTTCTTAGAGCCATTTGACCCATTTCAACTATTATTTACATAGTTGTTTATTCCTTCATTAATAACGTGTGGTAATTTTATTTATTGGTTTAAAATAAATTTATGTGACTGTAAAAGGCTAGCAATAGTAACTGATTACGGCCCCGTCGACAATCGTAACCGAATCCTGCCTTCCCTTGACTACCAGGCTTCAGTGGATCTGTCTCCGCTGCATGCACTACATAAAAGTAAAAGGGGGAAAATGTTTCAGTATCTGATTTTCAGCAGGAAACTCGTCAAGGAGATCCTAAGGAATCACCACTGACAGCAAACAGGGGCCGTCGTGGAAGGAGATCAGCTGACGGTGATAATCCCTCGCGCTAAACCGAGAGCCACCCTATCTCGCTAATGCTAGGAACATCATAGAAAAAGATCTCCCAGAGAAGGTATATTATTGTACATTTCTATAAAATTTAATGCACCTTTATGTTTAATTTTTATTTCGGAAGATACCGCTCTTTGAAGTTTTACTAAGGTAATAACTTAGGTATTTAAAGAATTTATGTCTCCACAAAAATCGAAAAAGAAAGCAATGTAGCACGATAATACTGCATTTTGCCCTAAATTTTATCTCAGTAATAAGGATAGACTGCTACAGTAGTATATATACTCACAACCTGAAAATTACGCGCACTTGACAGACGGCCGCTCCAAACAAATGCGCAATGAAAGGGTTCAGTTCCAAACCTCTCTGCAGCGTGTCATGGGAGAGACGTACGCTGTCGATGGAGATCGGTCTGTGGGGTGGGGACTCTAAGCTTGACAGCAACGTTGGTACTATTCAAGTAGGCTATGTTGTCGATGCCAGTTTTCTCCGTTTCCCATGACTCATCATCATCATCATCATCATCATCATCATCATCATCATCATCGTCAACATCATTATCAAACAACAAAAGCGTGACACCATACCCTCCACGCACCCATTACACTCACCTATACTGCAGGAAACCCTGTCGATACATACGAGGTGTGCCCCATAACATGAACACCTAGAGTTTCTCATGAGAACACTGGACAGATAATTAATTATCCACACCAAAGGTCAACGCTAGCACCGTGTAACACAGCCTCTGTCCGCGATAATGGGCTCAGTTCAGTGTGGAGAAGAGTCCATGTCTTCCTCCGGTTCAAATGGTTCAAATGGCTCTGAGCACTATGGGACTTAACATCTGTGGTCATCAGTCCCCTAGAACTTAGAACTACTTAAACCTAACTATCCTAACGACATCACACACATCCATGCCCGAGGCAGGATTCGAACCTGCGACCGTAGCAATCGCGCGGTTCCGGACTGCACGCCTAGAACCGCTAGATCTTCCTCCGGTATGCCATCTCCAGCTAAAGCTACACATCCATTACTATGCGCCACACGCTGTTCCATATAGTCCCAGACACTTTTTGATAACATTAAGATCTGTTGATGCAGCTGGTCTGGTATGATTTTTTTTTTAGTAATTTAATTGAAAGCTTTGTTGCTTTGGTAAAAATAAAATTGGTTCTTTTTGTCGTGACAGAATAAATTACTATTAATCACACCAGATTTGTCGGAGAACAGCAGCAACATGTGTAATTGATCCAGCTTTAAGAAATTCTATTACCTTTTAGCGGAAAATTTGTGCGGTACTCTCCGACGTTAGAAAAGTCGTGGTGTTCCGTTCGGAGCAGGAGGCGGCTGTCTTTTCTCATTCGCGATATCGAAAATTACTAAAAAATGAACAGAAATTTTTTTTTCGGAGGAAGATCGCGCGGAGAATACAGACAGAAGTTACATGAAAGAAACCTAAGGGACCAACTAATTGGATTTGTACGAACATATAAACGGAACTGAAAGAACTTGGAATAAATACTATAACGATGTCGTCACGACAGCCTCCTGTTCCGACAGAACACACTCTGGATCATAAGCTGCATAAATCTTTTAAACAGAAAAGATTATCACAAGTATAATTAATGAAAATAAGGTTGAGAGATTTTATTTGAAATTAAATAAACTTCAAGGCTTCAAGTATTATATTATGAATCGGAAACTTACATTAACATTGCCACCCAATGTGGCGGTGGAGCGAATTTTCATGATATACATTCTCGCTTGTTTGTGGCTACATATATTTTTAATCACTTAAACTCTTAAATTTACAATAAAATGATTATATCAGTATGGAGCACAATACTTTTGCGTCCGACTCGCAACACATTCACAGAAGAACAGCTAGAGAGTGGCGCGGCTCCCTGCAGAAGTAAAAATTGGCAATTGTTATTTTGAAACATAGGTGCATCGTTTTTTTACTGATCGATAGCAGCGTATAACAGTTTATAGCTATCGTGATATTCTGCGCTTTTCAGGAGCGCGGCAAAGATATCTGGTTACAACATTCATTGGTATATGTTAAAAGTTCGCACATACTGACGCGAATACAGAAAAAAAAACTTTTACACGTTAAAAATCGCAGTGATAAAGGCTGTAATGTCACAATGCCTCCCATGTGAGGCATGATGATTCCGGAAGGATCATCAGGACTCACACTGGCCAGTCGAGCTGCGATAGAGTACCTGAGTGTTGGTCAAACCAGGAACGTGTAACGAGCGTGAGATTAGATTTAAGAGGAACAGGGGAACAAACAATAAGCGTTATTAAACTACACTATGAGATAAAAACAGTGCAAAACCAAAATAGAGCTAAATCTAAAATTCGCACCTTTGCACGTACGTGGAATTCAATTCCGTTGATGGGTAGTATTCAGTACCTCGTTGTCCAAACCGAAGCGCTGTAATATACTTGGCTCCTCCTGGGCATGTTGTCCGCGAGGTAGTCGTCAGTCCTGTCCCACTCTTCGACGGCTGCTCTTGGGATAATACATTGTGTGGGAAGCATTAGTGCGAAGACGCACTGTAAGATTTATGCTTCACTGACATATTCACGCGAGATGGCGAGAAGGGCGAGTGACCTCGCAGTATCCAGTTTGTTACTGTGTATTCCCCCCACCCCTACCAAATATACCCTCTCACCAGGCAAAATTTATCTGTGCCACAGGAACTTAATTTCATAAAAATAATAATGCACTGCCTGACAAGAAGGTGAACCTGCCAGAAGGGGAGGCAGGAAGTAGACAAAACTTGACGAGTTGCGAGGGTACATGAAGTCATTTCAATGATCTCCTATTTATCAGTATGGCGTTGCACCTCCTTTGGCCTGGATGCACACACTGTTTCTGTTGGGAAGGGTGTCTGCTGAGGCAAACTGGCCCACAACTGTTGAAACTAGTCCTTGATGTCCTGGATACTGGCAGTGGGAAGGAATCCATGTCGGAGGTGGTCCCACACGTGTACTGTTGGGGACAGATCAAGGGATCTTGCTAGTCACTGGAATACCTCAACATCAGGCAAGCCGTTCAAGAGACACGTTCCACGTGTGGGCGAGCACCGTTCTGTTGAAACATGGCACGAGGACACAGGATGTTGTTGACGCACCGTTGTCGTCACAGTTCCCTCAGTCAGTACCAGCAGTGACCTGAAGTCATACCTGATGGCTTTCCACACCATGAAGTCAGGAGCAACACCGCTGTGCCTCTCAAAAACACTAGAAGAATGGGACCTCTCCCCACGTCGTCACCATACTCGCCGACGGTGGTGCAGAGCCACTGTTCGTTGCTCAACGCAGTGTGACGCCATTCATCAGCGGTCCACGCTTCCCAGTGACGGCAGCATGCCGAACGCAGCTGTTTGTGTTGTGGCGTCAACAGCCATCTACGCGTGTGGCACTAATTCCCTAGTTAAGCTGTTGCTAATCTCCGACCAATGGTGTGGCATGACACGAAATGTGCAGTGGATGCGATGTGTCTGATGCAAAATACGGCGATCTTTCTTTGTGGTCGACCAGAACCCTGACAATGAGTGTGCCTGTCGGCACGTTCTGATGCAGCACAACGTCGGCCCACTGTCACACCAGAATGCCCCATACATCTACACACTGCATAATTCGACCAACCAGCCAAATGGAGACCCACAACAAGGCTACTTTCAAATTCAGATGCCTCTAACACTTTCTCACGTGAGTAGGCACCTTCTCCGTGTCCTTCACAGTGGCCACTCAACATCTGACGCTGTTTACGCCCTTTATATACCCTACCAGGCCAAGTAACAATACTAAACACGAAAAAAACTAATGTAAAAAGGGTGTTCAAAAAGTTTTGCACTGTCTGATTTTTTTGTTTTTTGCAGGAGGAGAATGAAACTTTTTGTGAAAATACTTGGAATATTTAGCTATAAGTTGGTGTATAAAAGTATTTTCTTTTATTTACAGGTGAGCCATAATGGACCGTGAAGTAGATGTCAGGTTGCGACAACGGTTGGTGATGGAGTTCCTCTTCAAGACCGGCGATGACTCTGCCACATCGATTCACAGGCAGTTGCTCCCTGTTTATGGGGAGGACACAGCGGATCGCAGCAGTATCCAGCGGTGGTTGCAGAGGTTTAAAGAAGGTGATTTCTCTCTACTGGACAATCCACGATGCGGTAGACCATTGACGGCAGTGAGTGATGTGAATAAGGAGACCATTGATTAAATCATCCAAAATGACAGATGTGTGACGACACGACAGCTTGCTGAATTGACTCGTTTGTCATTGGGTAGTGTTGTATTACTGGTACAGTCACCAGGGTACAGAAAAATCTGTGCACGTTGCGTGCCTAGATTATTGACAAAAGAAATCGAAACGATGAGGAATAATGTGTGCGAGGGTCTCATGAAGACCTTTACTCAAGAGTGGAAATAGTGTTTTGACGTATTCATTACCCAGGATGAAACATAGTTGTTTTTTCCGAACCTGAGAGCAAAAGCCAATCCATGGAGTGGCGTCAACCAGGCTCCCCTCAGAAGAAGAAACCAAGACTTTCACGAACAGCACGCCGAAAGGTGATGGCCTCCTTCTTCTGGGATCAGTTTGGTGTCATTTTCATTGACTGTTTGGAACCTGGCTCCACAGTTAACCGGGACCGCCACTGTTTGTCACTGGACAAACTGCGACGTGCCATCACGACCCACAGACCACAGCTTCAGGGTCAGCTCATCAGACTACACAATGCCAAACCATATAAAGCCCTTGTGACGCAGGAGAAAATCAGGAAATTGGGTTGAAAAATTGTTCCTCATCCTCCCTACAGTTCGGACTTGGCTCCGTCTGAATTTTACTTCTATGGTCGTCTGAAGGGCAACATGCATGGTAAATCATTTGATAGTCAGACAGACCTTATTTCCTGTGTCAAGCTATGGTGTAAAAGTCAGTCCCCAGAATTTTACCAAAGTGCATGTACATCATGGAAAGAACGTTGAGGCCACGGTGGCCGAGGGTTCTAGGGGCTTCAGTCCTGCTACGGTCGCAGGTTCGAATCCTGCCTCGGGCATGGATGTGTGTGGTGTCCTTAGGTTAGTTAGGTTTAAGTAGTTCTAAGTTATAGGGGACTGATGACCTCAGATGTTACGTCCCATGTTGCTCAGAGCCATTTGAACCATTTGAAAGAACGTTGAGCCAGGTGCGTCACAGCTGATGGAGGCTACATTGAGTAGGAGCAATGTATAGCTAAATGTTCCAAGTATGTTCACAAAAAATTTCATTCTCCTCCTGCAAAATAAAAAATTAGAGACGACTGTGCAAAACTTTTTGAACGTCCTTTGTACTCTGCTGGTTGTACTACATATAATAGAGAACTGCAACTCGAATCATTTACATATCCAACAATGGTGCGTACGTGTACGAAGTTACGTTGGCATCCATCAAATTCGAGTGCCTCACTTTTTAATAAAACAAGAGTAATTTGTTTATATGAGTGTCTGGCATATGTCTAACATGATTTCCAACAAACCGCAGTTCAGAGAAGTATATGATTTGAAAAGCACTAGTCGAAAAATTTTATAAGTAAATGTAGCATGTAACTAGCTCAATAAGCGCAATGGCAACAAACTCTTAGAATTTTGAGAACTTCATTCAATTGCACCATTATTAGTATTATCAGTATTTCAATAGGACTAGGATTGTGACCACAGACCTGGAGATTAAGGATTTGGTTTTCGTTATTTTCATGTTTGTCAAGAGCATGTCTCTGTCCGTCCTGTCCTACAAGGGAATGGTCCAATGTGACATGTCGAAACCTACCCTGAAATTTTTCACACAGTAACAATACAACCAAAAGAAATGCACTGTCAAAATTTTAGCTGCTAAGGAGTGCTGAAAGTATTTTTTAAAATAATGTTACTCATTTTTGCTGCACGAAGGACTGCTTGTAAGAGCTGTTTGTACAGCCCTTCCTGCCTAGCGTGTGAATCGGCGAATAAGCAGATGCAGCCGCAACGCGAGGATGTAGCACTGCGTAGCGCGAAGTCCAAAGAGAACGCAAGAGAATTTTAAGCACTTAAACCACACAAAATATGTCTGGTAGATCTCCCTAGGTAACGATGCTTTGACTGTCATTAGCAATTCTAAATCTTTCGAATAGTTTTTATTTCATATTCACGCGAGTTTCATTTTGGTGAATATTTCTTACTTTGTGCAAATCTTTCTTCAATATATATAATCGATATTCAGATTTCATGGAATGAAGCTACCTTTACGTGCTACTTATGTATAAACATTTTCTCCCTTCTTCATTTAATCAAAAAAGTTAGGGTCTTTAATTTCGCTATGAGCGCTATTACTGTACATATTTTCTTTGGACTTGGAAGCTACTCTGTTTTTGTTCTGTACTTTAATTAGCACAAAAATCATCGTTCGACCACAATTCATGGACTCGTCTGACTTATTTCCTGTTTCCTATAACGTTTACACAATTTCTAATGAAATGTCGACGTCATTGGAATGAATACCCAAGAAATTAACACACATGAAGGTCTTCGGGATATAAGATGATGCTTATTTTCAGATCTTTTAAGATTTACAGAAGATTCATGTTATTGGCGAAAATTTTGAAAGATCAGTGTAAGCTGTATAAGCATGTTGGCAAAATAAATGGCATGTTACGTAATTAGCCGCCTTTCCACGCCAGAATCCTGCATTCAAATCCGACCCGCTCAACAGGTTACCCTTCTATATCCTGTTCTTGTCAAAAGAAGGTCTCAGTTCAAAATAATCACCGGGAGGAGCAGAAAATCTGAGTAAAGCTGCTGAAGCAAATACGACGATGCTCTGTGATTCCACGGGTGTTAGTACACTGTCTGATAATATGAAAGCCGAGAAAATAAGTACCCTCAAAACAGTAGTGGTTCTGGCAACAACCAGATCAATTAACAATCAGAATTATCTTCTGAATGAAAAAGTTTCCACTGCTTTTTAGTGTGCAGGCTTTCACAACTTGTCCTGGAAAATGTTTTCGGCATAGTCCAAGTAAATGATCCAGATTCCCTCAGTTTTAAGACTATTCTACGACTTACTGTTGTGTCAGAGTACTTCCATTCAAGTCGCCATGCAACGCAGTTTTCTCGTTTCTTATTTACGTAACACAAAAATCTGCGTTATTTTTGAAGAATGATAAAAATAACAGATATTTTGTTAGAAAATTGACCTAAAACGCTATCTGAATGTTATTATCATTCAGAGTAACAACAATCGGAACTATATTTTTTACATAGGAAAATAGCCTATTAACTACACAGGAAATGCAGAAACAATTTCACATGACAGAACTGTAGTCGTGATACAGGATGCGCATAAATTATTTTTTACAACTTCAGACTCTAATGTCTTTAAAACTATACTATTAACAAATGGTTGTGAACATATGATAAGATAACTCATAAAGTTTTGTTTCCTCATTCATACACATGAGTGTGTGCTCCCTTAGTGGCACAGAAAATGACTAGTCGGAATTCCATTTCTCTCCACGTACAATTCAAGATCTCTGCGGTGACATGTTCAGATGCATTGCGAATGCGTGCCTTCAAGTCGTGTGTGTCTTTAACCTTGGTTCGGTACACCAGATCCTTTATAAAACCCCAAAGGAGAAAGTCTACTGGTGTGAGGTCAGGAGATTGTTGCGCCGGCCATCGATTGGCCCATCTCGTTCGATCCACCTACCCAGAAATTTTTCATCCAGGAACTGACGGACCTTTAGGGACTAGCGTGGTAGTGCCCTATCCTGCTAGAATGTGAATCAGGTTGCAGGTGTTACTGTTGTGGCAGAGCAGACTATTGTAACATGTCCAGGTAAACCATTGTAGCAGACTGGATGAAAATGAGGGGATCAACGATGCAATTGTGCATCAGGCCACACCAGACATTGACCTTGGGACTGTCTCTTTCCAGTACACGTGTAACACGACGATGCTGTGAACACCACAGACGAACGATATACTTGAATGTTAAACGTTGCCTCATTGGAGAAACAAATCTTTTCCAAAATGTCATTGTTCTTGTCAGCCTTGCGTAGCATATCCACTGCAAACTGTTTAGGCTTTAATATCTGAAGCAGCTGGATCTTGTAGGGATATAGCCGTAACCTCTTATGCAAGACGTTGTGCACTGTCGATCGTCTCATTTCCAACTCTCTGGCCGCCGTACGCACCGATTTTGGCGTACCTTGTCCATGTTGGTGACTGAAAGAGATAGGCTAGGCTACGCGCCCCTTTTTTTATGGAGAACACTTGTAAGGTTGTCATATGTTTTCTTCCATTGTAAGTATTTCGTCTTTACTGTACTGGGACAAAGATGAATGAGGACGCTGCACGAGTAGTGAGCAAGATCCTTGACTTTATGTTTATCTGTGGTGCGCTTGGTCGCCTATCGCCTATCGCCTATCAGTTGTTCAGCACTGGGGCATTCTTATCTGAGGCACAGTAACGAGCAATTGAGTTTTTAAAGGAATTTTGATATTTGTGAATCAGAGACAAATTATCTGGAGTACTTCATCAGGAAGGTGTAAACTTGTTTGTAAACATATGTTATTAATTGTACTGATGGAGAAGATTTTTCTTTGAGGAATTTTTAAGGCAACCAGTGCATGCACAAGAATGAAATGTTTGTTTGTCAGAATTTTTAATTCATGGAAATATTTGTCCCTCAGATAGCTAATAACATTAGTGATTAGTGTTACTTTTCTCTCTTTGTTTGCATTATGTCACAAATAACGCAATTGGTTGGTATGTCTGTTATTTTTGCATTTCATAATTGTTAGGGTCTTCGTATGGTATACAGTCTTTTTTGACAATAAGTGGAGTTCAATTTTTCATTAACGACTTTCTTTAAAGTGGAACCCTCCTACATCATCCTTAGTAAACTTTTGAATATTTTGTCGTGTATAAATTGCGCCTTACGTCACACACACACAAAAAAAAATTTTTTTTTGTGGTGGTTAGATTAATTTTCTTTAGCTGCTACATTTGCTGATTTCAGTTTGGTTTCGAGAACGTCATTACAACAGACACAAAATAGCATGCTGAGCACGAAGTAAGTTACTTTTGCTTCAGTGTACTTCTCATTTTGCATTCTTGTGAGCAAACAGTACACAGTCAGAATTTTCAGATATTGTGCTTATTTAGCACATTAATTTACAGTGAACAGTGTAGTTAATACCAAATAATTATTTTCTACCGAGTTGAAGAGTATTTTATTTCGCGGATATTTCAAGTCAAATTTCGCACTTCATGTCACACAACATTCGTAACATACTTAAGTATTGAGTTATAGCTAAACAGTTCTCACTAAGTACTCTGTTAGTTTCTTTTGGGAGGATTAGATTTATTTTCATTATTTCAAATTCAGTATTTCACTTGCATTAAAGCTCTGTTTCACGACGCTGCTCACATGCGCAACACAGGGCCAACCAATAGTCAGTATTGCTCAGTGGTTGAATACGGTATATAAAGCACACCTTAAATGAGAAAGTTTTGAAAGAATAATACTTAGTATTTTCATTTAGAGCTAAATTTTTATGGAAACTGTGCTAGTGTAAGCTGGCGCTAGCACACCATGCGGCATTGAGGTCACAGGAAGATCGATCGAGACCAAAGACAGACTCGCTGGAAACGCGCCGCCAACCCCTCTCGGCCGCCAGTATTTAGGATCACCGCCGCGGACTGAAGGGCCAGTTAGTTTAGTAAGTTAGTTAGTTCGAGCCTGTTATGCCAGTTAGTTCGAGTCTGTACGCCGTGTGAGTTCCAGCGTATCATCAGACGGAGCCTCCAGCTTATAATCAGGCAGCACATAGCGAACATAATAGTGTTCGTAGCGGACTTCGTACTTCAACAGCGGTGAGGCTAAAGTGGACTATACGGGAGAGCTTGTATCACACACAGCACATGGAGTCCGCCCCAGTAGCTGAGTGGTCAGCGTGACGGATTGCCGTCCTCTGGGCCCGGGTTCGATTCCCGGCTGGGTCGGAGATTTTCTCCGCTCAGGGACTGGGTGTTGTGTTGTGTTCATCATCATTTCATCCCCATCCGGCGTGCAGGTCGCCCAATGTGGCGCCGACTGTAATAAGACCTGCGATATGGCGGCCGGACCTGCCCCGCGAGGGGCCTCCCGGCCAATGACGCCAAACGCTCATCACCATCATCAGCACGTGGAAGCTCAAGTTAATAGCTCTTTGTTTATGAATAAAGAACGCAGTTAATAATTGCGTGCAGTTTGTGTTATAGAACGAGGATACCGGCCACCAACCAACATTCTTCAAATGGTTCAAATGGATCTGAGCACTTTGGGACTTAAACATCTGAGGTCATCAGTCCCCTAGAACTTAGAACTACTTAAACCTAACTAACATAAGGACATCACACACATCCATGCCCGAGGCAGGATTCGAACCTGCGACCGCAGTCGCGCGGTTCCGGACTGAAGCGCCTAGAACCGCTCGGTCACCGCGGCCGGCGTCAACATTCTCTCCTTGCTTCTCTATAGAGACAACGAGAAGACATAAAAGAAGCTAACGAGGATTCAACAGAAATCGGTTTCCATAAATGACGTATGCCAAACTCGAATAGTTGGCCGGGGGATCCTTGTCCTTCATAACGTATTCGGAAGTTTTGTTGCACTTGGATTTCGGACTTCGTCTGTATAAACCAGGTAACACAGTTTTCTTAGGTAAAATCGACAATTTATCAGGTTTTCAGGCTAGATTTTGACTCAAAATTGCATCACCTGGAAGACAAAAAGTTTTTTTGAGTTATCGTATGTTGAAAACCATTCGTTAATACCTAGTATAGGTTTAAAGTGATTAAAGTCGTAAGTTTAAAGATAATTTATGGGCCCCTCTACGGCTTGATGACACATTGCTCGTTGGGAAGTCTTACGCAGAATGCTGGACTGGTGCTTCAGTCACGTTAAGGATGGCGATTATATCGGTTTTTCCAAGCCGGTAACCTGACTGTCGAAACCGCTCAAAATATCCAGTTTTTGAAATAATCATTTTCAGTCTTTTATTCCTATTATTGTCTGTAATAAATGTAGAAATCGAACAAATGCTGATAAGTTTTGACTGTCTCAGTTTCAAGATATATGGAACCAAAATATTAAATTAAACCGATAAATTAAAGGAAACTTAGTCCGTCCTTGGTTGCTGCTTATCTCGGAAAGTGATAAGTGATGGATTTCTGGAAAAATGATAAGTGGTGAAATACTTCAGAAATTCTAATCATGATTCCAATTTTTTGAAACTCTACTGATAAATCATGTTGTAATCATACAACTATTTGGGCATAACGAATAGTCAGTGCTAAAGGGTAAAAACTGAGGTTGCAGAACTCTATTTTTATGTTAATTTGTCCGTTTTCAAGGACTACAAGCCCATAAAGGCATATTATGTAGACACAAGCAGGAGATAAGATTATTTCCATTTTTATTGTAAACTACATGAAGTCGCAAGTTGGTTGGTATTAATCTTTTAAAGGACATGGAGTACTGTGCTTCATTGTTACTACACTTCCAGACTAAGAGTGATGTCAATACCCGGCGACAACCGCCAGAAATTTCGATATAGATCAGATGGGATAAGTCATGCATACTCCATGTACATACGTACCATCCAATAGGGGCCATGCTGCATGGTAATGGAAATGCCGTCTGGCTAGGGCCTCCCGTCGGGTAGACCGTTCGGCTGGTGGAAGTCTTTCGACATGACGCCACTTCGGCGACTTGCGCGTCGATGGGGATGAAATGATGATGATAAGGACAACAGAACACCCAGTCCCTGGGCGGAGAAAATCTCTGACCCAGCCGGGAATCGAACCCAGGCCATTAGTTATAACATTCCGTCGCGCTGACGACTCAGCTACCAGGGGGGGACACCGCATGGTAACAGGTACATTATTGTTCCAGCAATGCTCTATCATTTCTTATGGCATGTGAACCGTGAATTTACTTTCGAAACTATTTCTTAAGAATTTACTTTATTTACTAGCGATTCGTCAAGAACATTAACACATTTAATCACACTATGTGGGCGTGGAAGTAGTTGCCAGGGAGTCACTGATGAAATTAAAATGAAATTGCTTTTAACAAATGGGAATTTTATTCCTAATAGCTTTCTTTTAAGAAACAGATTTAAAATTATAAGCAGAAAGCACCCTCTAAAATATCAAGTTACAGATTTATTCAGAGGCAGAAAGAAACAAATTTTTGAGTGTATGAGCTTTCGGGCTGTGAACCTTGCCGCTCTCTTTTGACACAGCCGTAGTCACGATCGCTCACAACCACCTGTGAAAGACTACACACGTGCAAATCTGCAACACACCAGATTACCTTAAAGTAAAAGTTTTAACAATCCACAAAAGATTTTTTTATTGATTTTTTTTACCACGGCTCAGCATGTGTTTGTTGTTCGTTCCTGCTAACATTATTATTAACGTAGCACTGATCGCTTTTCTCATTTTCTTTAATGATAACGCAATATCTCAAAGCAATCGAAATCTTAGGAATAAAAATTACTAGTTTTTTTTTTAAAACTGGTGTATTTAAAAACCAAAAATTTCAGCACTGCTGTTATTAATTGATATTTCGGTGTTTTAACCGATTATTAGTAAAAACAAATACCGAAGAGTATCGGTTATTCAGAACTTTAACCGGCCGGCTTTCCCACCCCTAAGTCACGTAAGCTTCGGTGCGGTCCCTCATCCACTGTATCTGGCAAGGTTTTCCCGTAGTGTACGCGCGGCGCCGGACTAATATACGGACGCCTCCCCGGTGCCAGACGACGACACGAGCGCCGGCGGCCTACACAGAGCAGGGCGGCGCAGCGCTGCTGTCCCGATAACCGCGGGCCTATTTCCCCGGAGCGCGCCACCAAATATTTTTGACATCACAGCCCGGCGGGAGCGGCAAAGCCGGCAGGCCGCCCTCTGGGGAGGTGGCTCAGGTCAGCCGGCGCAAGACGCGGAGGCGGCGGCGGCGGCGGCGGCGGCGGCGTCGCCTGATGTATGCCCCCCAATACGGTCGCCGCGGCGGCCGCGCCGCCACTTATCTGCGCTGCGGGTGTGCCGTGGCGGGTGAAATATACACGGGGGCCCGCGCGCGCCACGATTTTACATTTTATATTTGTAATCGGCGCCGCCCCCACACCCCGCATACATCACGGCCGCGTCCCTCTGCGTGCGTTTCCCGCCGCCGTACCGCAGCGGCGCAGCAGATACCCGCGAGGAAAAGGATTAATAACGGCCGCCGCCGGCGCAGATTATAGCGGCTACTCGAAATGCCGTCCCCGGAGCGTTCCGGGCCGCTAACCTCTCTGCCTTTTATACGTTCCCGCGGAGCTCGCGAGCTGGCTTCTTGTCAGATTTACTGCTCCCTCTTGCAGCCGTCGCGTTCTGTCTGAGCTACGCTGTCGGTGGCCTCTACGGGAAGGCAAACCCAGTGCTTAATGTCTCAAATTTCAGCTGCCGGAACGCATCTTTCCTATGAAGCCAGAGCTCAATAGCTCTACTGACATAAATTTTTCTTTTTTGTCTGCTCTACCTTCTGTCATTAAGATATTGTAAATATTGCTTGATTGCATTGATACCACAAGGGTGTTCGCTTTTTCCTTTGTAAAAACTTGGATTTCATGGTTTGTTTCTATATGATGTAGTATCTCTGTTATTTAAATCCTTTGCCTCACTTGGAGGGAAGAAAACTTACTGAATATAATTGTAATTTCTGTGTGAATAATTTTTTGTAGAAATGCCAACGTGTACAACTGATCTATTTTATTTAAAGTGACTGTTTGCTGTTATGTAAATTACTGACTTTCAAATGTTCAAATGTGCGTGAAATCTTATGGGACTTAACTGCTAAAGTCATCAGTCCCTAAGCTTACACACAACTTAACCTAAATTATCCTAAGGATAAACACACACACCCATGCCCGAGGGAGGACTCGAACCTCCGCCGGGACCATCCACGCAGTCCATGACTGCAGCGCCTGAGACCGCTCGGCTAATCCCGCGCGCATACTGACCTTCATTCTTTTAATTATTGTATCATATAAAACATGGTGTCGTTTCCCTCTGGAACGGAACTTTGTAACGCGCCCAAAATGTGGTTGGCATGGATAGAAATGTGGACGGAAGAGTCAGTCTGGGACGAGCTACCTACCCGCCAACAGCTCATGTAAAAGTTTTGTTTTGTGCTGGTGCCGAGAGAGGATTATCGTGCCGTTTCCCAATGTGCCAAAGCCTCGGATGGATGGATAAATAGCTGGAACTATTCTGGAATTAGTATCTATCATCGCCGACAAGAAATGACAGAGTCCAGCATTTCCGCCAGCAAATCCACCCACCAACATGCACTCGCCACCACGTTGCGGAATCACTGTAACGGAACCAAAAATTGTACAGTGAAGGATCAGCTCATGTGGCTGATTTATTTGTTTTCAATTATAAGGTAAACCAAAAGACGAAGTGCTCGTATTAAGAAGGGTGTAAGACAAGGCTGTAGCCTTTCGCCCCTACTCTTGAATCTGTACATCGAGGAAGCAATGATGGAAATAAAAGAAAGGTTCAGGAGTGGAATTAAAATACAAGGTGAAAGGATATCAATCATACGATTCGCTGATGACATTGCTATCCTGAGTGAAAGTGAAGAAGAATTAAATGATCTGCTGAACGGAATGAACAGTCTAATGAGTACACAGTATGGTTTCGAAGGTAATGAGAAGTAGTAGAAATGAGAATAGCGAGAAACTTAACATCAGGATTGGTGGTCACGAAGTCAATGAAGTTAAGGAATTCTGCTACCTAGGCACTAAAATAACCAATGACGGACGGAGCAAGGAGGACATCAAAAGCACACTCGCTATGGCAAAAAAGGCATTTCTGGCCAAGAGAAGTCTACTAATATCAAATACCGGCCTTAATTTGAGGAAGAAATTTCTGAGGATGTACATCTGGAGTACAGCATTGTATGGTAGTTAAACATGGACTGTGGGAAAACCGGAACAGAAGAGAATCGAAGCATTTGAGATGTGGTGCTATCGACGAATGTTGAAAATTAGGTGGACTGATAAGGTAAGGAATGAGGAGGTTCTACGCAGAATCGGAGAGGAAAGGAATATGTGGAAAACACTGATAAGGAGAAGGGACAAGATGATAGGACATCTGCTAAGACATGAGGGAATGACTTCCATGGTACTAGAGGGAGCTGTAGAGGGCAAAAACTGTAGAGGAAGACAGAGATTGGAATACGTCAAGCAAATAATTGAGGACGTAGGTTGCAAGTGCTACTCTGAGATGAAGAGGTTAGCACAGGAAAGGAATTCGTGGCGGGCCGCATCAAACCCCAGTCAGTAGACTGATGACCAAAAAAAAAAAAAACTCACCTTGATTTATCTCTGTCACATATCCACTTAGCATCCTTCCCATGCTAAAGTGATTACCGAGTGTTTTTATTGAAAAAATATTAACGCCCAATGTTTTACTAATTAATGCACCTTGAATATAGTAAAAAGTTAAAGTTAATGTGGTAAAAGAGTGTACTAAAGTAAATGATGTTTGTTCAAAGTAATCTTGGAATCAGAACTGCTTTCCGAAGACTAAAAATAAATAATTGAATATAAAGCAGTAGAGTAGTTCAAACAGGCATTAAAACAATTTGCTGTTACTTTTAAAAATTAAAAGTTCTTAAAACTGAGGCTTATAAAGTATTGCTTAGTTAATGATCATAGTGCTGCCTGTTGTAAATTGCAGAAGGTGAGTCAGTATATTGCGAATATGTCAATTTTGTGTCTCACTGCAGTAAAAGTTGAGAACTACAATTGTGGAAAGTTATATACTCATGCTTGCTAAGTGCTTGTTTCTCATGTGTATTGAAAGTGCATGTTAATAGTGTAACAGGATCCACAGTTTGTCCATTGTGCTCATGACAGATAACAATTAACAGGAAGACCACTATCTATGAAAACAGTAACTTCTTATATTCAGAGGACATAGCTTGCTCGTAAACTCTTTTTTTTTTATCCCCATGTCAGTTAGAAAAGGAATTGGTAAAAGAAAGACTAAATCTATGCCGAATTTATAATTATGCAGTGAACTTTATTCGCATCTCATGTCAGATGGGAAAGTGTTTGAAAAGTGATACTACACCTATGTCCAATTTATGATTCTGAAGTTCACTTTAATAGTAATATTATTGAAAACATTCAGTTTGACCAAGCCTTGGAGGCAAAAGTGTATGTCATTATCTGTTGTACTTGCGCAAATAGCTTTGTTCTTCTATAACTGTTAGCACTTTCTTCAACGTCAACATCTGCTAGTGACAGAGATCATTGCAACCGAGCGAGGTGGCGCAGTGGTTAGACACTGGACTCGCATTCGGAAGGACGTCGGTTCAATCCCGCGTCCGGCCATCCTGATTTAGGTTTTCCGTGATTTCCCTAAATCACTCAAGGCAAATGCCGGGATGGTTCCTCTGAAAGGGCACGGCCGACTTCCTTCCCCATCCCTCCCTATTCCGATGAGACCGATGACCACGCTGTCTGGTCTCCTTCCCCAAACCAACCAAGAGATCATTGCACTCTCGTGTGATTAAGTATAGGCTGTGTCTGTTTATTAAAGTTATTCATATCTGGTATCTTGAACAAGAATGTTAATCATTCTCTTGACTAATTAGGTTGGCGACCGTTTTCTTTATTCTTTGAACAGTGTGGACAGGTAAAATCTTGTTTGTTACGGTTTAAATGTTTACGTAATTCTGACTTTCACTTCCGATAAGCCACATCCGTTAGGTACCTCACCCTTTCAGAGGGTAACACTGCACTGTTGCCTTATACCATAATTGGTTAACAAAAATAGTTTTAGAACATAAATAAAGAGCAGTGGAAGTGTTATAAACCTCCTCGCCTCTCCCCCCCCCCCCCCCCCCCCACCACCACCACCACCATCGAGCAAAACCAAAACACTTACAAGTTTCGGTTTTTGAAAACGTGTGATGAAACTTATAAAGATACATCATTTTTTACATTTCCAAATATTCCCATTTACCCAAATACGGTAACTCTATCTAAACCGTCCAGCGCACATTCCACATTCGCACGAACTTCTTCAGAGAGCGCTGGTCAGTCACCTGGAGTACGTGAAAGAAGAAGCTTTGTCTGTGACAATCTTGTGTTTTCTTCTCACAGCAAGGCTGAGTTTTTGAGATCTCGTAATTAAAGAATGTGCTTCACCACGTAAAATAAGTACTAGAAAACCAGTTTGTAATAACAGAAAGTGCACATTCATTGCTTTATCCTGGATTTGTCAAGTATATTTTAGATTAACTACAGCTTTCGAAACCACAAGCCATTTGCAGTACAGGCAAACGCTGAAGTTGCAGATGTTCTGAGTGTTGCACTAGGTTGTTAAAAGTATTTTACCTCGCGAGATAGAGCTCAGCTCGTAGAACGCTGTAAAGTAATGGAGAAAAATTGTTTTCATTTAGATGCCAATGACGTAAACCTCCAAGCGGCGTAGCCGTGCGGCCTAGGGTGTCTTGCCACGGTTCGGGCGGCTCCCCTCGTCGGAGGTTTTAGTCCTCCCTCGGGCATGGATGTGTGTGTTGTCCTTAGCGTAAGTTAGCTTAAGTTAGATTACGCAGTGTGTCAGCTTAGGGACCGATGATCTCAGCAGTTTGGACCCATGGGAATTTGCCACCTACCTATGTAAACCGTATGGCTTTTTAGCTAACCATTAGAAACAATATTAAGCATCCTTTTAAGTTCCAGCAAGGTGCCACGGGTAAGAAAGATTGCAACTGTTCATGGAAAGCCATCCTAATATCTCTTTCAGGACACTGCGGGTGCTCTGTAAAGCTAGAACCCAGGGATTCTCAAATGAGAACGTGATCAACATTTTTAGATACTCAAAGCGGAACTGGAGACAATAAGAGGCAATCTCAGGAAAATCTGTAACGTTGATCGAACGTGCTTGACGATAGTTCAGCATAAATGCAGAGAAGTTGTTGTTTTGAAGGGCAAACGTCAAGTTGACCGGTTGTCTTCTGCTAAACGTGGTTCTCTCTTGACTCTTGTAACGCCCCATGTCGACATCCGGACAATTTATTCCGCCCATGATTATTTTTCCATGCAGGAACCTCAAGGCTGAATTATTCGACGGAACTCCTCCAGGTACTCTCCCAGCAGCTCATCCTTATGGGTGGACATAGCTGGATGCACTTCACCAACATCCGACGACAATCCAGTGCTCCTGATTTTAGATGGCTCCTTGACACCATATTCTCCGAATCTGAACACATGCTGCTCCTTTTTTGTAGGGCTATATTAAAGTAAGGTGTACAGGAATAAGCCCAAAACCATTGCTTAGCTGAAAACAGCCATTCAGGAGGGCATCGACAGCATCAATGTTCTGACACTTGAGCGGGTCATGCAGAATTTCGCTATTCGTCTGCGCCACATCATCGCCAAATATGGCAGGCATATCGAACATGTCATAACCTATATGCGAATGTGTGTAGTGTTGAATAAAGTATGCGCACGCTATAGTTTGTAACTAATTTACTTTTTTTACATATTGTTGAATAATAGTCACCCCGTACTACGGCCCTCTGCGTAGCGGTCCACTAGGGACCACGGGGACAAGGTCAGACTAATTACAGTTCGCACAGAGGGATCTAATTAGTCATCCTTCCCGTTCTCCATACGCTAATGCATTGGGAAGGAAACCTGACTCCTGGTTCTGCCTGAAGGTTCTTCTGATATGAATTTCACTGCTGCGATGTCTCGAGATCAGCTACACATTGTGCAGCAGCGTCTGATTTTGAAGAAGTTATCTGAAAGATGTGGGAGGAAAGACAATAACAGGCCTCGCTCACTTCCTATGTGTGTGTGTGTGTGTGTACGAAAATTAGTAGGAACGAATGTGGCTAAAATTTCTAAAATGTTATATAACTCTTACACAATTACACTCATCCTCTCCCTGCCTCACTCATGGCCACTCACACAATCAAACGATCTCGCATCCTTTGAGATAGCGTAAACTTGTCGGATGTTCTGAAACTGCCAATTAAAACACTGGTAATACAAGTGAAGACCTAAAACAACTACACAGAGAAATGTGACTGGCTGAGCACTTAGAACAAACGTGGGTGAGCTAATCACACTTAAAAAAACTTCTCCCTAAAATTTTAGGAAAGGAGTTGGACAATTTACAAAACCGTAAGTGGTATCACGTTCGTCTGATTGTCAATTAAAATAAGACGACAGATCTGTCTGTAAATAGGCGACGCCCAGTTGTCTGAATATAAAATGCAGTTTAATAAAATATGGCGCACCGTGATCTGTAAGCCAGTAGCACCACACATCGGAGGATCCTCTCGCTTTACCAAGAAGCCACGTATTGTTGTGCTGTGTCCTGTGTGAAGATGAGTGAGAAAAACCTCATCTCAACTATGTGGCTGGAAGGAGGTACGCCATAGCCGGGCTGTAGACCCTAAGAGGCGCAGATTACTGTCTTCACTTCCAGCCACCCTTCTTCCAATTGACACCTGACTCTGTACCTCAACAGATAGGCGACACCACGTAGAGCGGCGACACACTGGACTATCTCATCACTGCAACGCGTCTCCTTGGCTGCTACATCTGCCACATCGTTACCATTAATATTCTTGTGCCCCGATAACCAGCAGAAAGTCATCCCCTCACGCATTTCCCCCGTCACTCAGATACCTTATTGAACATTATGTAACCCTGATATATTGTGCTAGCTAGCCATAAAGTATCTGCAAGCACAACAGTAGCTGCTGTAGCTCTCTGGTAAGGGAAGCGTGCCCAAATGAAATTTAATTACACTTTTTGATTACAGATTCAGCTTTGTCTTCAAATTATGAATCGATTCATATAGGTCATGGGCGAATCGGCCTACTGGTTTAAATGTCAGTTAAATGCCGATTAAATCATATCAAATGAATTTTCCCTGGTAATTAGGGACCTCTGTAGACTTGCCTAACCACAAGACTCGTGAAGAAATTATAATTTTCTGAGACCTGGTTTTATTAATACAGAATTTGTAAAATATTGTGTATTCATGGAAGGCCAAAGTAACCGTTAGTTTGAATTTGAGTTCTTCTTCACGAGGGTTGGAAGGACACACGCCTTTTTCTGTGGGCCGCAGGCACTGCCTTCACAGGCGACTGGTAGGCCTTTACCTTTTACGGTGGAGGCATACGGTGTTATTGGGTCTTCGGGCACAAAAGTGACGATAGACGCCGTTGGCACACCAGTTGAAGTCAGTCCTTAGAGCAGGTTTGTGACCATCGTCAGCTAGAGTTGCCACATATGCATGATTCTTGCATTGGTAGGGGCCACAAACCCCGCGACTTTCTAAATTAAGGTCAATAATCATTTTTCACATGCTAATGTGTAATAGTTCGAAACCGTACTTGCGGGAACGCATAATATTTCCAGAATAACAATCTAAACCATCCCTGCCTGGGACGGTCTCCTCAATTCTCATGACCATCAGTATTTTAGGTCTCTCTGTGCATTCAGGGGTTAGACCATAGTAATGTACGTAAATTGTTTTCTGTTTAATTGTTCTTGTACCTTGACCTGCAGCAAGGCTAGTTCTCGTCAGTTCCTTAGCTTACTTTCACTTCAGTAACAATTATTCATTTATAACAGGTTACCTCTCATTTAATGTGTGCTTCTGGAGCAATATATGCAACTTTTTTTTTTTAGATACGTCTGTTTTTACTTGATCTATGGCTTACCCCTGTTGTCTCTTTTTATTATCAGTTCGAATACTGAAAGCCCAGCTATACGTGACGGAGCCTGATGCTGGTCACGGTTGGGACAACAGCAGACCCGCAGATGAGATTCAACATCGTCATTTCATTAGAACATAGCAAACAGGTAACCAATTTAATCATTACGATCATAATTTTCGATTAATATCTTCATCCCTCAAAAAACACTAGCCACAATCACACGTGTCTCTATATCCTCATATACAGCTGCTAGTCGTAACTGCCGTCTGCTTCCCATCTCATGTGCAGCAAGCTACGTAAATTTATTAACTGTGTTTTTCTTACTTGTCACTTCTCTTCCGTCTGTTTTTGCTTTTAGGATGCTTTAATTTTCGAGTACTAGTAATAGTGTTCCATAGTTTTCGTTTTTGTTTTGAATAAGGTCCAGAGACAGTTAGTGATTATTTTCATTGTTTCCAACAAGAAGTGTCTAGTAACTACAGTTTAGTCAGGTATCAGCCGCCTTTAGTGAATTAGCAGTCTAGTTGAAAGTTGATTACTTAACTCTCTACAGTAAATTGTTGATTTCTTAGGATGGATAGGATGTGTGACTGCTGTGTACGGACGCAGGAGGAGCTGGCCACTGTTCGTGAACAGCTGAGCGTGCTGATGGCCGCGGTCAGCCGTCTTCAGGCTGCTGCCTCGGGGTGTAGCGGCAGTGGGGAGTCTGGTGCGTCGCATGGTACACCCCAGGTGTTACATGCTTCACCCACGATCCCTGCAGTCGAGACATCTTCCCGGGAACCGCGCAACCCAAGGGGAGTGGCGGGTTCAGCGGCGTTCGCGTCGCACGAGGCGGAGAGTCAGTGTGGAGGCTGGCCGTGTGGCATCGCCCGCTCTGCCTGTGAGTGGACATGTGGCTGCTCCTTCAGCAAGGCCAGAGCAGGCACACGGGGGGAGGGGTTTATTAGTTATTGGGAGCTCCAATGTTAGACGGGTGATGGGGCCCCTTAGGGAAATAGCGGAAAGGTCGGGGAAGAAGGCCAGTGTTCACTCTGTTTGCCGGGGGAGTCTGATCCGAGATGTGGAGGAGACCCTGCCGGCGGCGATAGAGAGCACTGGGTGCACCCGACTGCAAATTGTTGCTCATGTCGGCACCAATGACTCCTGCCGTCTGGGTTCAGAGGTCATCCTCAGTTCGTACAGGCGGTTGGCGGAGTTGATGAAGGCCGAAAGCCTCGCTCGTGGGGTGGAATCTGAGCTAACTATTTGTAGTGTCGTTCCCAGAACCGATCGCGGTCCTCTGGTTTGCAGTCGAGTCGAAGGCTTACACCAGAAGCTCAGACGATTCTGCGGAGATCTGAGGTACAAATTCCTCGACCTCCGCTATCGGGTGGAGAAATGTAGGATCCCCCTGAACAAGTCAGACGTGCACTACACGCAGGAAGCGGCTACAAGGGTAGCGGAGTACGTGTAGAGTGCACATGTGGGTTTTTTAGGTTAGAGAATTCACTCCCCAGGCCCGACAAGACGCCTCCTGAGACGCGACAAGGTAGCAGTAGGCAAAACACAACAGGGAATGACAATATTAATGTGGTAATAGTAAACTGCAGGAGCGTCTATAGAAAGGTCGCAGAACTGCTCTCATTAATAAACGGTCACAATGCCCACATAGTACTACGGACTTAAAGTTGGCTGAAACCAGATGTAAACAGTAATGAAATTCTAAACTCGGATTAGAATGCCTACCACAGAGACAGGCTGGACAGTGAAGGGGGAGGCGTGTTTATAGCGATAAAAAGTGCAACAGTATCGAAGGAAATTGACGGAGATCCGAAATGTGAAATAATTTGGGTGAAGGTCACGGTTAAAGCAGGCTCAAACGTGGTAATTGGATGTCTCTATAGGCCCCCTGGCTCAGCAGCTGTTGTGGCAGAACACCTGAAGGAAAATTTGGAAAATATTTCGAGTAGATTTCCGGACCATGTTATAGCTTTGGGTGGAGATTTTAACTTACCAGACGTAGACTGATATAGACTGGGAGACTCAAACGTTTATAACGGATGGCAGTGACAAATAATCCAGTGCGGAAGCAAAGGGAACTTCACAGCAAACATAAGCATAGCCAAAGCCTTGCAGACAAACAAAAATTACACGTGTGAGGAGGGCTATGCGAGAGGCGTTCAACGAATTCGAAAGTAAAGTTCTATGTACTGACTTGGCATAAAATCATAAGATATTTTGGTCTTATGTCAAAGCGGTAGGTGGATCAAAACAAAATGTCCAGACACTCTGTGACCAAAATGGTACTGAATCAGAGGACGAAAAACTAAAGGACGAAATACTAAATGCCTTTTTCCAAAGCTGTTTCACAGAGGAAGACTGAACTAGACTGTCGCACAGATAACAAAATGGTAAATTTCGAAGTAGATGACAGGGGGATACGAAAACAATTAAAATCGCTCAAAATAGGAAAGGCCGATTAACCTGATGGGATACCGGCGCGATTTTACACAGAGTACGCGAAGGAACTAGCCCCCCTTCTTGCAGCGGTGTACAGTAGGTCTCTAGAAGAGTGTAGAGTTCCAAAAGATTCGAAAAGAGCACAGGTCATCCCCGTTTTCAAGAAGAGACGTCGAACAGATGTGCAGAACTGGACCTATATCTCTAACGTCGATCAGTTGTAGAATTTTGTATAATGACTTTTCTGGAGACTAGAAATCTACTCTGTAGGAATCAGCATGGATTTCGAAAAAGACGGTCGTGTGAAACCCAGCTCGCGCTATTCGTCCACGAGACTCAGAGGGCCATAGACACGGGTTCCCAGGTAGATGCCGTGTTTCTTGACTTCCGCAAGACGTTCGATACAGTTCCCCACAGTCGTTTAATGAACAAAGTAAGAGCATATGGACTACCAAACCAATTGATTGGATTGAAGAGTTCCTAGATAACAGAACGCAGCATGTCATTCTCAATGGAGAGAAGTCTTCCAAAGTAAAAGTGATTTCATGTGTGCCGCAGGGGAGTGTCGTAGGACCGTTGCTATTCACAATATATATAAATGACCTTGCGGAAAACATCGGAAGTTCACTGAGGCTTTTTGCGGATGATGCTGTGGTATATCGTGGGGTTGTAACAATGGAAAATTGTACTGAAATAAAGGAGGATCTGCAACGAATAGAAGCATGGTGCAGGGAATGGCAATTGAATCTTAATGTAGACAAGTGTAATGTGCTGCGAATACGCAGAAAGAAAGATCCTTTATCATTTTGCTACAATATAGCAGGTCAGCAACTGGAAGCAGTGAATTCCATAAATTATCTGGGAGTAGGCATTAGGAGTGATTTAAAATAGAATGGCCATATAAAATTAATCGTCGGTAAAGCAGATTCCAGACTGAGATTCATTGGAAGAATCCGAAGGAAATGCAGTCTGAAAACAAAGGAAGTAGGTTACAGTACATTTGTTCGCCCACTGATTGAATACTGTTCACCGGTGTGGGATCCGTACCAGATAGGGTTGATAGAAGAGATAGAGAAAATCGAACGGAGAGCAGCGCGCTTCGTTACAGGATCATTTAGCAATCGCGAAAGCGTTACGGAGATGACAGACAAACTCCAGTGGAAGACTCTGCAAGAGAGACGCTCAGTACCTGGGAGCTCGGTACGGGCTTTTGTTGAAGTTTCGAGAACATACCTTTACCGAGGAGTCAAGCAGTATATTGCTCCCTCCTACATATATCTCGCGAAGAGACCATGAGGATAATATCAGAGTGATTAGAGTCCACACAGAGGCATACCGACAATCTTTCTTTCCACGAACAATACGAGACTGGAATAGTAGGGAGAACCTATAGAGATACTCAAGGTACCCTCCGCCGCACACCGTCACAGCTTTAAAACCTCTTTCCACTAAGCGATCATTCTTTCTTACCTAAAAGATTAGTATTTCTTCTTAATTTCACGTGAGAACAGCATCAAATTGATTGAAATAGCGTACCACGATACTATACAGTCCAATCACATTAACGTGTCCACCGCCTATATCCGTGTCAACGTGGAATAACCACTTACTGACGACCGATGGCAGTACTTGCAGTGGAGGGTATATGAAGTGTGTGTGTGTGTGGGTGGTGTGGGGCGGGGGGTACAGGGGGGGGGGGGGTAGGGGAGGGACATGGAAAAGAGCGCGGAAATGGAGATACACTACTGGCCATTAAAATTGCTACACCACGAAGATGACCTGCTACAGACACGAAATTTAACCGACAGGAAGAAGATGCTGTGATATGCAAATGATTAGCTCTTCAGAGCATTCACACAAGGTTGGCGCCGGTGGTGACATGAGGAAAGTTTCCAACCGATTTCTCATACACAAACAGCAGGTGACCGGCGTTGCCTGGTGAAACGCTGCTGTGATGCCTCGTGTAAGGAGGAGAAATGCGTACCATCACGTTTCCGACTATGATAAGGGTCGGATTGTAGCCTATCGCCGGCCGGTGTGGCCGTGCGGTTCTAAGCGCGTCAGTTTGGAACCGCGTGTCCGCTACGGTCGCAGGTTCGAATCCTGCCTCGGGCATGGATGTGTGTGATGTCCTTAGGTTAGTTAGGTTTAAGTAGTTCTAAGTTCTAGGGGACTGATGACCTCAGTAGTTAAGTCCCATAGTGCTCAGAGCCATTTGAACCATTTTTGTAGCCTATTGCTGCTCGATTTGGTCGAGATACAATGACTGTTAGGAGAATATGGAGTCGGTGGGTTCAGGAGGGTAACACGGAACGCAGTGCTGGATCCCAACGTCCTCGTGTCACTAGCAGTCGAGATGACAGGCATCTTATCCGCATGGCTGTAACGGATCGTGCAGCCTCATCTCGATCCCTGAGTCAACAGATGGGGATGTTTGCAAGACAACCACCATCTGCACGAATAATTCGACGACGTTTGCAGCAGCATGTACTATCAGCTCAGAGACCGTTACTGCGGTTACCCTTGACGCTGCATCACAGACAGGAGCGCCTGCGATGGTGTACTCAACGACGAACCTGGGTGCACGAATGGCAAAACGTCATATTTTCGGATGAATCCAGATTCTGTTTACAGCATCATGATGGTCTCATCGCTGTGGACGCACGATGGAAGCGTGTATTCGTCATCTTCATACTGGAGTATCAGCCAGCGTGATGGTATGGGGTGCCATTAGTTACACGTCTCGGTCACTTCTTGTTCGCATTGACGGAACTTTGAACAGTGGACGTTACATTTCAGATGTGTTACGACCCGTGGCAGCCGGTCGCGGTGGCCGTGCGGTTCTAGGCGCTCCAGTCCGGAGCCGCGCTGCTGCTACGGTCGCAGGTTCGAATCCTGCCTCGGGCATGGGTGTATGTGATGTCCTTAGGTTAGTTAGGTTTAAGTAGTTCTAAGTTCTAGGGGACTAATGACCACGGCAGTTGAGTCCCATAGTGCTCAGAGCCATTTGAACCATTTTTGAACCCGTGGCTTTACCCTTCATTCGTTCCCTGCGAAACCCTACATTTCAGTAGGATAATGCACGACCGCATGTTGCAGGTCCTGTATGGGCCTTTCTGGATACAGAAAATGTTCGACTGCTGCCCTGGCCAGCACATTCTCCAGATCTCTCAACAATTGATAACGTCTGGTCAATGGTGGCGGAGCAACTGGCTCGTTACAATACGCCAGTCACTACTCTTGATGAACTGTGGTATCGTGTTGAAGCTGCATGGGCAGCTGTATCTGGATACGCCATTCAAACTCTGTTTGACTCAATGCCTAGGCGTATGAAGGCCGTTATTACGGCCAGAGGTGGTTGTTCTGGGTACTGATTTCTCAGGATCTATGCACCCAAATTGCGTGAAAATGTAATCACATGTCAGTTATAGTATAATATATTTGCCCAATGTATAACCGTTTATCATCTGCATTTAAGAGGACATTCTGCTGATGTAAGCTGGCTGCAGCACACCATGTGGCATAGAAGTTACAAGAAGATCGATCAAGGCCAATGACAAACTTGCTGGAAACGCGCCGCCGACGCCTTCTCGATTGGCAGTGTTTTGACAGCCGCTGCGGACCGGAGCGACAGTTAGTTCGAGCCTGTTAGACCCAGTTAGTTCGAGTCTGGCATCCACGAGTCACCGAGACAGAGTCGCAGTCACCACCGCTAGTTCAGAGACAGGCTGCACATAGCAACGAGAATAGTGTTCACAGCAAACTTTCTACTTCACCGGTAGTGAGGCTAAAGTGGACTATACACAAGAGCTGTACCACAGCATATGGAAACTTAAGTAGCTCCTTGTTTATGAACAAATAACCCAGTTAATAACTCCGTGCATGCTTCCCATGGTACAGCTTTACAGAGACAACGAGACGACATAAAAGATAGCGACAACGAGGATTCAACAGTGATGATCACCGGCTCTCGGGTCAAGGGTGGGAGCGATAATTATGTGCAGCAGCGGTAATAATGTACATGCGAGAGCTTCTAACTGCAACTTTTCACGAAACAATTACTTATACTCGCACACAGAAAATTATCTCCCTGACGTATTACATTGTCTTCTACCAATCTATGTACAATACCTTACATTCGTCTGTATTGACAGTCATTTGCTAGTCACTGTACTAACGTAAGCGTCGATGCTATTAAGATCTTCCTGCATTTCGTCCCAATTTCCTAGAGTTGAGACTTCTCTGTGTACAACACCACCTGAGAGCAAGGTCTTGGAGTCCTCGACGTTATCCACTTAGTCGTTTATGTTTATAATAGTACTGCATCGATCTGAGGAGGAAAGAACTAGACTAAAATCAGGGAACATGGATGGGCCGCATTAGATTACCGAGCGTTAATCGATATCGTAACTGGAGAGAAGTGTGCAAGTAAAAATTGTAGAAACAGACCAAGGATTCATTACGATAGACAGATTCAAACAGATGTTTGGACGCAGAAGCTATACAGATACGAAAAAAGCTTACGCAAGTTGGGCTACCACAGAGAACTACATAAAAAAGGACTTCTGGCCGAGGAGTAGAACAGTAACTACAAAAAACGTCTTGGAATACATTTTGAAAATAATCACTGACAAACAACTCCTCCTTCATTCGATACGATGGAAAATCCTGCTGTCTGCCACCAGTGGGCATGTGCGTCATCTGTGCGCTATTTCCGCCTTATCTTCTCACTCTATTTTCTTAAATCATAGCGACATTATCAAGGCGAAATTGCTTTTACTTTTTTTGCGGCGAGGACTCCGGAACGATCGCTGACGCGGGACCCGCTCCCGGCTTTTATCTTGCCGCTTCTGCGGCGTGGTGGACAGACAGAAATTCGGTGTCCTGGGAAACGATACGGGACGGCGAGATAGCGGATAAAAAAGTGTAAGAGGCGCATGATGGCGTGTTAGCCCGGTTCTCCAGGGAGGCGGTTATTGGATTGCGCGTCGCTGTCGCCCCCGGCCGTCGACGGACGTGGGGCAGCTTCGGTCAGAGCACCCTCCGCCACACACCTTGTGGGTAGGCGGAGTGTCGCCGTGCCGCGCTGCGGGCGTGCTTCCCAGCAGACTCTAGGCCGAACGCTGCTAGTGGGGGATGACACAGGTATCGGTGACCATAAAAGATAGCTGTTGCTTCCTGTCCGAAGACTGGCTTGATGCAGTTCTCCGTGCTATTACATCTTGTGCAAGCCTGTATAACTACCACAACTTACATCTGTTGCAACCTGCTTACTGTATTCAAGCATTGTTATCTCTCTACATCCCCGCTCCTCTATTATCAAACCAACTATGCCTTCTTGATACTTCAAGATGTGTCCTATCAGCCGACACCTCCTTTCAGTCAAGTTTTGTCATAAATTCTTTTCTCCTCATTTTGATTCAGTCAAACTATCTGTCCAATCTTCACCATTCTTCTGTAGAACCACATATCAAATCTTCTATTCTCTTCTTGTCTGAGCCACTTATCGACCATGTTTCACTTGCGTACAAGGCTACACTCCAGGCAGACACCTTCAGAAAAGAGCTCCTAGTAGTTATGTTTGTCAAACAAAACTGTATAGTTCCAGAGACATTTTCAAGTCTCAAACATCTATGAATATATGCAGACTGAAGCGACGAATGAAAATTTGGGAGATTGAGAATGGAGGCGTGCTAGGGTATTCAACGCAGGTGCGCAAAGCTGCTGTGCCAGGGTGGCGTAGTGGTTGGCGCATTTGTCTAGTAAACAGGTGATCTGCGTTCGAATCCCAGACTTGGTACTAATTTTCATTCGTCGTTTCAGTCCCCATATGTGCGTCATAGATGTTTGAGACTTGAAAAGGTCTCCGCAACCATATACAGGGTGTTACAAAAAGGTACGGCCAAACTTTCAGGAAACATTCCTCACACACAAATAAAGAAAAGATGTTATGTGGACATGTGTCCGGAAACGCTTAATTTCCATGCTAGAGCTCATTTTAGTTTCGGCAGTATGTACACACAATGGAGCACATTATCATGATTTCATACGGGATACTCTACCTGTGCTGCTAGAACATGTGCCTTTACAAGTACGACACAACATGTGGTTCATGCACGATGCAGCTCCTGCACATTTCAGTCCAAGTGTTCGTACGCTTCTCAACAACAGATTTGGTGACCAATGCATTGGTAGAGGCGGACCAATTCCGTGGCCTCCACGCTGTCCTGACCTCAACCCTCTTGACTTTCATTTATGGGGGCATTTGAAAGCTCTTGTCTACGCAACCCCGGTACCAAATGTAGAGACTCTTCGTGCTCGTATTGTGGACGGCTGTGATACAATACGCCATTTTACAGGGCTGCATCAGCGCATCAGGGATTCCGTGCGACGGAGGGTGGATGCGTGTATCCTCGCTAACGGAGGACATTTTGAACATTTCCTGTAACAAAGTGTTTGAAGTCACGCTGGTACGTTCTGTTTCTGTGTGTTTCCATTCCATGATTAATGTGATTTGAAGAGAAGTAATAAAATGAGCTCTACCATGGAAAGTAAGCGTTTGCGGACACATGTCCATATAACATATTTCCTGAAAGTTTGGCCGTACCTTTTTGTAACACCCTGTAGTTCCGTTTGATCAAAGCTCCTATGCCTGGGTTACAGGCGAGGTGAACTCATTCCGCTTTTAACCTGCCCATGCTTGCCTGTTAGCCTGACAGGCGACCTGCCGCACGTTATCAGCCGAACGAGCAGGCAGCTCTACTCCCATCCAATCCAAGCTGTGCCCAACTCAAGCGGACTAAACATGTCTTGCTTGCCTGCCTGTCCATCTTCCCGCTGTGCTGCACTACGTGGCAGTTTATTCTGTACTCTGTCACTGTAGTGCTAGGTCCGCGGCCCGTGGTCTCGCGGTAGCGTTCTCGCTCGCCGAGCACGGGTTCCCTTGTTCGACTCCCGACGGGGACAGGGATTTTCACCTGCCTCGAGATGACTGGGTGTTGTTGTGTCGTCATCATCATTCATCCTCATTACGGTTGGAGGAAGGCAACGGCAAACCACCCCCACTAGGACCTTGCCTAGTCCGGCGGTGCGAGTCTCCCGCATCGTTCCCCTACGCTCTGTCACGGAGTATGGGACTTCATCATCACTGTAGTGTTGGGTTCGGAAGTTGATGTAAACAGCCGAGTACCACAAGACGGGACACGATGACGACTACACCTTTTGTAGGTCAGAAAATGGCGGATTTTATTAGTCCTTTTTCTTTCTTTTTGGTATATTTAGAGCTTATTGATTTCTTTCGTTACGAACGGTTTTCTCTGCAATTTCACCCTCTTTCGACTAGTACTGGCTGTTCTCAATTCGAATCATCAGCATGCCACCTCTAATACATACTTTCTCTAGTAATGAGAACCATCACTGAAATGTGAGATTATTTGCGCCTAAGAACGTGAAGATGCTTACGTCAACTAAAGTAAGATTTTACAAGTGTAATTTCTGTTACTGAGTTCCAGGCAAATATGACCCCAGCTGATTCACTTTTAATTATATTTTCCGGGATGCGTATTGGGGGTTCACTGAATTTATTCTATGTAACTAAAATAGTCCATTTTAAATTCCCCAAATGCATTTTAGCAAACACGAGGTTTGTTTTTCATTTTATAATAATCTAAAAGGTTGAATCTTTTCTTTCGTACTATGCTTTTCTCGCATTACGTTGCATACCACCAGAACGCCGGCCGGTGTGGCTGAGCGGTTCTAGGCGCTACAGTCTGGAACCGCACGACCGCTACGGTGGTAGGTTCGAATCCTGCCTCGGGCGTGGATGTGTGTGATGTCCTTAGGTTAGTTAGGTTTAAGTAGTTCTAAGTTCTAGGGGACTGATGACCTCAGAAGTTAAGTCCCATAGTGCTCAGAGCCATTTAAACCACCAGGACGCGGATTTTCTTATCCTATTTCAATCAAGGTTAGCCCTAAATTTAAAAACCTTAGATGGCCTCCAGTCGTTAGCACACATTTGTACACACTTGTCAGCTACTAAGTCTGTTTTCTCTTTCAAAGTACTTATGGAGTGAGGAAAATGCTGGTCAAATTTGCGAACATATCGTAACATTCTCGAGGTTCCTGTATGAGTGTTTATTAACTTTTTACACATTTTGTTTTGATGGATACATACAGATTTTTTGAAGCTGCCTCATAAAAACGCGACAACTTCTCCTCTGCTGGATTTGGGTTCTGTTTCGTAAGTGGTATTATTCCTCAGTCCTTAGCTTAATCTTTTGGTTTGTTCGTTTTGCTTCTCCCCCGTTTCAATGAATGAGCAGTAGTTACACTGACTACGCAAACATATGTCTGGCTAGTCACGTTGGACTGTCAGCGCAGTCTCTTGTTAGGTGCATCAGGCTAAACGACTCTCGTGGAGCTTGCCAGACTAGCAGAAACCCAAGCCTGCTTTAACCACTTTGCTTCGATTCACATGTACCCTTGTGCCTCCGCTGCGGCAGACTGAACTGCTTTAATGGTTGCGGCGGAGATAGGGGCAGGTAGGCTGGAAGGAGAATTTGTACACCTCTGGTTTCTGGAAGGACCACCCGTTTCGTTCGATACTGAGGTGATATTCCAATACAGCAAGATTTAACTGCTGTCACGTACCGTAAGGAGAAGTTGGGATCTCGTGCACGGTTGTTGAGAGGTGCTATGAGACCAAACTTCGTATTGATGGACGATAATGCTCGACCTGATAGAGCACGTGTGGCTGATGTTTTTTGGAAACGGAGGGTATTGCACCGATGGCCTGTCCTGCTCACTCTCCCGATCTGAATACCATGGAGCATGTCTGGAATGCACTATTAAGACGATTTGCATCACGTCACCATCCACCACCCACTCTCCAAGACTTGTGAGCAGCTCTTCAGAAGAATGGGCATTATTGCAACATGAGGCTGATGACATCATTAACAGCATGTTCCGCCGATGTCAGGCCTGTATTGGTATTAGACGTGGTCACACCTCATACTGACCACATTATCCAGTTGTCGGAATGTGTGTGCAAATCCGTTAAGTTGGAAAAAAAAGAAGAAAATTTTCGCCTACCGCCGTATATGTCGCAGTTGTTTATGTTCTGTATACTTTACATTGTTTCAACTTTACTATCAGCTGTTTATGCTGTTTTGTGGCAAAATAAGCGCAACGTTGCAAGATTTTCGTTTGTTGCTTTAATTTTGGACATCAGTGTATATACTGTTGCTCTTAGTCTTTTGAGAACAGTCCTCCAAAGTAGTTGAAAGTATTGCTTAGTGGTGGTATTCAAATGTATCGTGCTATCACTAAGAGTGAAATAGACGAGTAGTGTCTCACTCTACCTTCTAGTGAATGGAAGCAGCAAGTGCGTCTCTATGATCTTTGTGTACGTTTCATCAGTCAGCGTGAGGCATCTGACAGAGGCAGAACGTGATCGGAAAGCGACATTAATGCAGGAAGGTTGGACTATTCGTGTAGTGCCCGCAGAGTTTAACGTAGCTTCATTTTCTTTTGCAAACAGTTTCTTGATACTGGTGCATTCGTAAGAAAGCCAGGGCAATTGAGATAACAGGAAAAGTCAGCCAGAGACGAGCGACATGTGATTAATTGTCCTCTTTGCTGGCGTACTGCGACTGCGCGGGAGCTACAAAGTGATGTAAGAGCAGTATCTGGTGCAGTGTTAGTGACCAAACAGTGCGCAACAGATACGGCCGGTTTAAGGTGAAGGAGACCTCATCACATCCCTCTGTTAACTGCTCGGCACATGAAACATCTACATCAATTTTCTGAGGAGCATAGGCCCTGGCAGCTGCGTCGCTGGCGGAATGTATTGTTTACAGACGAGCCCCGCTTTCATCTAATAATATTCGACGAGCGTTTACGTGTATATTGTCGTCGTGATGGACGGTATAATGAAGCAGCAGTCCAGAAAATGGGCAGGTTTGGCTGTGGCTCAGTCGTGGTGTGGTGTTGTAGCTAATCGGACCTTTAGATACTCAGAGACCGACTTAAAGCTCAGAGGTACATTAATGAGATTGTACTGCGCGACATTACACCTACTGCAGTTGTAATGGGTCCCCAGTTTATCCTTGAGCAAGACAGGGTCCGTCCGCCTATAACACCCCAGAATCTTGAAGAACTTCGAGAGATCCTTGCTGAGGAGTGGGCAAAAATTTCACAAGAAAATGATCGCAGAATTGTTAGGAGCATGCCTCAAAGATGTGAGGCAGTAATACAGCACGCGGACGGCCTACCAGATAGTGAAATGTTTCTTTTTGTGCCTTATGTGACTTAAATGACGGAGTTTCCGCTTTGTTTTACGACACTGTATTGAATTTCTGGTCATAGCACCAACTTGTGTGGTGAGAAAAGAACATGGAATGTACATTTTCGTTAAATGAAGGTTTCATTTTCCATAACAAAAGTCCCTTTCACTCCAAAAATTCAGGAAAAATAATGCAGGAGTTTAAAACATTGTTTCTCTAATTCTTTTGAGCAGTGTATTTAGTCTAATTCACAGGCTGTAAGTTTGTGTGATTTATCGTGTAATTGAAATTTGGCATATTCCTTTTAGCACTCATCTGGATTATTAAGAGTGAGCCATTTTTCAGATCACGGAGATATCTTGTCTAAATCATTTTGCAATTGGTTTTGATCATCTGATGACTTTGCAAGACGGTAAATGACAGCATCAGCTGCAAACAGTCTAAGAGGGCTGCTCAGATTGTCTCTTAAATTGTTTATATAGATCGGGAACAGCAGAGGGGCTATCACTCGGGGAACGTCGCATGTTCAAATGGTTCAAATGGCTCTGAGCACTATGGGACTTAACTGCTGCGGTCTTCAGTCCCCTAGAACTTAGTACTTAAACCTAACTAACCTAAGGACATCACGCACATCCATGCCCGAGGCAGGATTCGAACCTGCGACCGTAGACTGAAGGGCCTACAACCGCTCGGCCACAACGGCCGGCGCGTCGCATGTCACTTCTGTTTTAGTCGATGATTTTCCGTCGATTACTACGAATTCAGTCGCACAACGGAGACGATAATCCGTTGGCACGCTGTTTGATTAGAAGTCGCTTGTGGGGAACTGTGTCAAGCCTTCCGGAACTCTAAGAATACGGAATCAATTTCATATCCCCTGTCGATAGCACTCATTACTTCGTGAGAATAAAGAGCTAGGTGTGTTTTACAAGTACGATATTTTCCGAATCCTTGTTGGCCAATTGTCAATAAACAGTTTTCATCGAATGATTCATAATGTTCGAACATAGTATGTGTTTCGGCGTAACATCAAGCGTCGGTACGTCGGCCTGGAACGTAAGTGCAGAGAGGGCTGTGAGACGACGTCGGCCAGTAGAACGCTGACTAGGACGACACCACGACAGTGGAGCGGCACCTGTACGAAGAGGACATAAGCGCCGCTCCAGCTAGCCTCAGGCACACTGGAAGAGCCACACTGGAAGACACACTCGAAGATGAGCCGTGATCCTAAGCATTTAGCCGTGACTTGTGATCTATATTAATTGCTTGCATAGAAATTGTATATATCGAAGAACATTGATTATTTTCATGTCGCCAATTGCTTGCGACTCCTCTTTGTAAATGGGCAAAGTTGAGTACTGTAAATTTAATTTTCTGTAATAAACTCCACTAATAAGATTTTCTTGAATGTTGCCTGTCTATCTAAGAAAACAGCTTCTTACGCACCCTATACTAGACGAGTGGGCAGGACATCACAGTATGTGTTCCAAAATCCCACTGAAGATAGACGTTAGTGATATGGGTCTGAATTTCAGCGGATTACTCATATTTCCTTTCCTGAGTGACCTGTGCAACTTTCCAGTCTTTAAGAACGGATCTTTCGACAAGCGAACGGTAGTATATAATTGCTAAGTGAGAAGCTATTGTATTACCATACTTCGAAAGGAACCTAACGGTATACAGTCTGGACCGGAATCTTTACTTTTTGTAAAATGATTAAAGTTGCTTCATTACACCGAGGATATCTACGTTCTTGATTAGAATTCTGGAATATTTACTTCGTCTTCTTTGGTGAAAGAATTTTGGTAAACCATGTTTAGTAAATCTGCTTTAGTGGCACTTTCATCAGTAACATTACCATTGCTATTGCACAGTCGAGGAACTGACTGCGTCCTGCTGCTGGTGTACTTTACATACGATCAGAATCTCTTTGGGCTTTCTGACAGAGTTTCATTGTGGACACTATTAAAAGCATCTCGCACCGAAGTTGGCGCTAAATTTCGAGAATCTGTAAAAATTAGCCGATCTTGGGGATTTTGCGTTCTTTTAAATTTGACACACCTTTTTCGTTGCTTCTGGGACAATGTTCTGACCTGGTTTGGGTGTCATCTCTTATAACATATTTGGTATATATCTGTCAATTACCGTTGATACTATTTCTTTGAATTTAAACCATATCTGGTTTATTAAAATTACATACTAATACCTTCAGGTGCTGACGGGCGTTGATATATATCAACGGGGACAGGTGAAAATGTGTGCCCCGATATGGACTCGAACTCGGGATATCCTGCTTACAGGGCAGACGCTCTATCCATCTGAGCCACCGAGGGCACAGAGGAGAGTGCGACTGTAGGGACTATCTCGCGCAAATTCTCACCTTCTATGTCCACACACTACATTCGTAGTGTCCCTACCCAGCACTCATTACTTGTGGAAGACATTCTTACCAAGTCCCGTAAGAGTTCGAGTAATGTGTGTGAATCCGCACAGAAGGAGGTCATGGCCAGTATTGCCAGAACTATATACTTATATGGATATGATGTCTGTTCTTTCGGAAATGTCCGAAAGAGCAGCCACCATATCCATATATCTGGTCTATGCTTACGTAGTCAAACTGGAAGGTGTAAAGACTGTCTCTAAGGAAGGCGTCAAGCGAATTTTTATTTGCTGTTTTAAATAGGTATATTTTGCACTTAATTTTGGTGGGTTTGGATGTTAGAGTACTATGTCTTACTACAATGACCTTGTGGTCACTAATCCCAGAACTCGGTATCATCTGTTGCTCACAGGTATAATTGTTCAAAAAAAATTTCGGAGTAAGCATTCAGTACGATTTCGGACGACGTTTTACCCCTACCACCCATTTTAAACAAGTATTTTCTTCAACATATCGAGAGTAGATTGAAGTCATCACAGGTGCGAACAATATTAATGTTGCTCGATAGTCTGAAACCCAGCCCCCCCCCACTCCCCCCGTGCCCACGGCCCAAAAATACTAATGAGGGCAGTGCGGCAAAAAATAACGGTAATATTAACGAAAGGAGCGTGCTTGTTGCATGAAAACGCACGTCTCCATACTTCCAACGACACAAAGCGGTTGGGGTATAATCAACCTCCCCATTCGTAGGGCGATATGGCACCTTCAGATTTTCATCTTTTCACCTCCCTGAAGTTTTTTATGAATGGAGAAAGATTTTCTGCCGATAATGAGGTCTAGAGTGCCGTCAAACAATGGGCCAAAGATATGGAGGTAGACTTCTCTGACGGCGGTATCAGCAAGCTCATCCCTCGGCTCACAAAAGTGCATTCAAAACGAAGGTGACGACGTCGAAAAATACTGTTTGATGTACATCTGTGAGTTTGTAAATTTTTCGCACCATACCTTCCAGCTACCTTTTTACATAGTCGCAGCTCCGACTTAGACATGGCGTTGTACAAACTTTCCAGTATCCTCGTCACAGAAAGTAGCTGCCTGTTCTTTCCGCCAATTCTCTACGCTGGTCTGCCTTTCGCTGTTTGCGCCAAAATGTTGTCTTTGTGCCGGCCGAAGTGGCCGTGCGGTTAAAGGCGCTGCAGTCTGGAACCGCAAGACCGCTACGGTCGCAGGTTCGAATCCTGCCTCGGGCATGGATGTTTGTGATGTCCTTAGGTTAGTTAGGTTTAACTAGTTCTAAGTTCTAGGGGACTAATGACCTCAGCAGTTGAGTCCCATAGTGCTCAGAGCCATTTGAACCATTTTTTGTTGTCTTTGTAGCCAGAGGTTCATATGAGCAGAGATGAACAACGGAGCGAGCCAATTAAGGGCTGTATTGTGGATGATCAAACACTTCCCAGCGAAAACGCTGCAGGAGCGTCTTCATTGCCCCTGTAGAATGCGGCTGAAAATTGTCTCCAAGAAAGAAACGCATGACATTTATGTTATGTGAGCTGCATAGCTTCAGGCGAAATCTCTCACTAGATCCACATACTTGGCTGGATACACAGTTGTTTTAGGCATTTCTACGTGATCACTTTGCGCTCTGAAATGAATAGAGCGACGTGAAGCGATCGACAGCTACACTAAAGACACTGCTCAACATAGCTGTGCAATGCTCCATTGGATTTTCACAGGGGTTTCCATTTCGAGCCTAATTGGACCTTACTTTCCGAATACGCCTTGTATAAAGATTGTTGTAATTGTTGATGAATCAGAGCCTCGTAATACAATTTCGAATGCAAATCACTTTTCAGTCGTTCAGTAAGTTTAGTTTCTTCCACCGCCTCCTCAGGAAAATTTTATTTTGAGTGTCACCGCAATGCACTAAGCGAAACACAATCACTCAACATAAAGCATGACGTGCTTATCATACCTGCTTTTTGCATTGCACTTGGGCAAGGCTTTTTCTTTTCTTTAACTGCTTTGCTGCGGCACTGAATTTTAATTTGCATCACTTTGGAACAGTACCGAGTTGTTTCTGTTGCTGCAAGGTAAGTCACAAAAGTTTGTTAGAGCCAGATTTATATTAGTGAGGACATAGTAAAATCATTCACACTTCACCATTGGATTGAAAGGCTATTATCAAGTTCAGTTTACGAAAAGTTTAGTACAGATTTAATCTCTTTGTGGGATTAGAGTTCGAAATTTTTTTTAGTCAATTTTGGTACATAAATTTGCGGCCCAATTTTTATATAAGTATTTTAGACAGTTATTCTTTCAACGTTCAGTCTGTAATTTTGAGTAGAATTTTTACTCTGTTACTTTTTATGTGTTGGAACTGCAAGACACGTACTGTGATGTCACGCGTTGTAGCACTGTTCACTGTACTGCACGATACAGAATTTGAAAAGACACCTTCATCAGGGTACAGTTTTATGTTTTCTAACCATTTTTTTCTGAAAGTTAATCGTAATACAGTTACACACTCTCATCGATTTGGCGACTCCTTTCATGAGACAGCATTTACGTAAGCAAACCACCAGCATTGTTCAGGTCCACATTACAACACAGACATACAAGAAAGTTTAAAAATAAGAAACCAGTTTTCATACACAAAAAATAAAACAAATCAGTTACATTATACGAGGAGTATATAACCCTTATTCGATTCTGTCATGCCAGTAATTGCGGTAGATATATTTTCATAATGCAAAGAGACAGTTCCCGTTCGTAGGTGAGCGGCCGTCGCGTCATACGCCATATACAGGACCCGGGTTCGATTCATGGTACTACTCACTTGCTACAAGCTGGAATGGCGTGCATTCAGTCTCGTGAGGCCAGTTGAGCTTCTTGTTTGTGAAGCAACGGTTCCAGACTCTGTGAAACTGAAAAAGGTCGGGAGAGCGATATGCTGGCAATGTGCATACTGCACCGAAATGACGCAGTAAGGCAGAGGATGGCAAGGCAACCGATGAGCATCGCTCCATCCTCTGGACCTGATTGTAGAGTTACATTTTATTCGCAGAAGAAGTACAGGGTCAGCAAAATGAAACTGGCCGGGTAAATATTTACAGTAAGACTGAGGCGCGAGCGAGGCTTGTCAGTGAACATCACAGTTAGCAACTTGCGGTTAGGTTGTTAGCGCTGCTGCCTCTAGACCAAGGGATCCCGTGTTTGATTCCCGGCCGGGCTGGAGATTTTATCCGTTCGTGTATTGAATTGAGCCAATCGGCGTTCACCAGATCCCACAGCACAAATCAGGCCATCTCACTTTGTTGAAAAATACTGAGTTATTGTAAAATATTCACACCATATAGATCTCCCTTTAACAGGAGCAATTTTTTATAATTTTTTTATTACTTCAGATCGCTCATTGCACCAATTATTTGTAATGTAGGAGTGGCTATTCCGCGCCGTATTCTCTTCCCACATTTCTCTGTTCATTCAGAATCCCCCTCCTCTTCGTGATGAGGAGCGCGGAAAAGTGACGCTCTTCTTGTAGCGGCGGGTCCTTTGAGGAAAAGAAACACCTCATTGTTGCTGAAATGCGCCGGCCGACGAGTGCAGCTTTCTCCAGTGGAGCGGGTGCCCACCACCCCTTCCACACCCCTCCTGCGCCTGGTGCCAGCTCGCCTTTATCCTCTCGAAGATCAGCCCGAAGTCTCAGTTTTCTTGCAAAATGTTGTGATATCGTTAACTGACAACAGAGCGATTTCGGAATCACAAACGGAAGCTCGTGTAACGGCAACAGGACATTCAGGATCTGTAACTCCAGTAACGGTCTGATACGTCTGCCCTGGACACTAGTAAATCAGTGTATACAGAACTGCGTAAAGTGTCACTGAGCAATTTGGATGAAGCGTTTTCAGAATTTACACAAATAACTTTTAACTTTTACCACTCCCTTCAAGTACAAGGTATAACGAGTATAATTGTAGGTATTTCTATTGGTAAATGAGGACGGTGTACTGAACACCATTACATCATTTTTACTTCATTTAAATTAAAAACTTAACTCCCCTTCCCACCCCCAAAACAGTCCACGAAGGCCCAACGGTACCGACCGAACGCCGTGTCATCCTCAGACCACAGACGTCACTGAATGCGGACACCGCTCTCCTGGCCGTGTGTCAGTTTACGAGGCCGGATGCGCCACTTCTCATTTAAGTAGCTCCTTAGGTTGCCTCAGTTTGCACCCCACTTCCCAACAGCGCCTGGGTGACCGGATTGTCGCCCATAAAAGTGCTAGTCCAGTCAGACAGCTCTCAACTTCGGTGATATGGCGGGAATCGTTGTTACCATTGTGGCAAGGCGTTTGGCATTTACTTCATTTGCAGACTAATACTTATAGTTATTACAATTCGTATGTTTTTACGTTGAGTAGTACCTCTACGTACGAGTGGCACAAGCAAGTTTTTAATGTCTCGTTTCCCCGAGACCAGGCGAAGGGCTACTAGAGAGGTACAGCACGCCTTGCCATACCGAATGTGATCTCTCCCGGAACTAACAACGAATGAAGGAATCTTCGTTGATCCATTATGGACCGTGCGACAACGGCGGGCGTGTATTTCTTGATGCAATAATTTACCGACAGCCGTATGTATGGTAGAAATTTATTTTATGAACTTTTTATGTGCTACCTGTTTCGGCATTACATTTATGCCATATTCAGGCCCCACACGTCATAGTCGTAAAAACACTATACACGGAAGGAACCATATAATTGACCTGGCCACCAAGAGCTGTTACATAACAATTTGATTCAGGGATCCAGTTATATGGCTCCTTCCGTGTATAGCGTTTTTACTACTATGACATGTGGAGCCTGAAGATGGCATCAATGTAATGCCGAAACTGGTAGCACATAAGAAGTTCATAAAATAGATTTCTACAATACATACGGCTGTTGGTAAATTATTGCATCAAGAAATGTAGGGATCTGTCAGGGTTCGTACGTACCCCAATAACTATTATTTCACATACTTAGTGTGAAATAGCAATCTTTTGTCAATCATTATTTGTGTTCTCTATGGCGTCCATTCGCAAACAAGAGTAGAACTGAGTACGGAGGTATAAAAACATTTGATTGGCAATTTAAAGCTGATCGTGGCATTGCCAGTGCATATCCTTGCATTTTTCTTTTAACGTGCATAACACTGATGTTTTATCTTATTACGGAAATAGAGAGATTTCAAGAGTTCTGTGATGTGGTGAGTCTTTAGTGTTGACAGCCATACAGATCTTGTCGTTGTCCATACTCGCCTTACCGCCAGACAGTACATCGAACAGATCCTGTTGAACCAAGTGGCGCCTGCTGCTTACGGTGGAAGCCCTAAATTCCTTCTAACGCGAGGGCCCAACACCTAAAGGCGGGCGTCAACAGGGATGTCTTGCGAAGCCTGAACGTGGAAGCCATGGAATGACCGGCGATGAGTGTCGCCCTAAGCCCCATCGTGAGTATGTGTGACATGCTTGACAGACGTTTTCGTGGTCGCCCTGTTTCACTCCAGACTCACCAAAACTCTCATGAACTCCCATTGAAGAATGGTAACGGATACCACAGGGTGCCCAGCGTAGACTTTCACGGAGCATACCACGTAGGTGTCAGGCAGTGATAAGCGCTCACGAAGCGCACATATATTGATAAAGCTCTCAAAGTGCAATGAAAAGGGATGACAGGATGACTGTTTATTTACACTTTGTTTCCGGCACAGTGCAAGAACTCTCTATCCGTACTAAACCTGCAGAAATGCCTCAGTTTGGCCGATGACTCCATAGTTGGTGGTATAAGGGGCGTACAGTATAAATGGCCACGCTTTCGCACCCGAATTTTTGATAATTAAGCCAGTCCGTCCTTGAACTGACTTAGTGAGCCTCCGTATAGGAATTCTTCCTTCCTGTTATGTAAAGATGCTCTTGTAGTCTTATGTCTTCTTGCAGAGCCGTAGCAGCGCCATCGGATTCTGAAAGTGCAGTGTTACTGCCTATGTTTTCGTAATAAACTGGGAAGAAGTTTTTGTGCAAATAATTTTTACACGGGATGCCACTATAGTGCGTCTATTTAAGAACCACCTTAAAATGAGCTTGTTCACGCTGATTATGTGCTAACAACTAACGGTATGAGAGCATAGTCTACCGCATGACTACATCGAGAGGCATCCTCTTGACGAATACCGACTATGGCGCACAATCTTGACCGTACAATCGGTGTAGTTCGTATAAGATCGTATATCTTGGATTACGCCAAAGTCATTCATTTATTTGTTAATATCAACGTTTTCTGAGATTGTAAAATTACTGAATGATATGAGGTTTGGAACTTAAATAGTGGCAACTATTTACTCACAACCGATACAAAAGAGTTACATGTTTGCACCTGTTGCTGTCCTTCAAAGTAGTCACCAGCGTTGTGTAGAACCCGTTGCCAGCGATGTGGAAGGCGTAGTATACCGTTAGCAGAGCCTGTTCTGTTGATGATGCGAATGGAGCAGTCTACTGCCTGTCGAACCTCTGGAACAGTTCTGAAGCGAATGCCACGAAGTGGTTCATCTTCGGAATCAAATCAAAGTCACGGAGACTTAGGTCCGAGGAGGATGGTGAAGTATAGTACGTCCCAGTCCCATCGACTGAACAGAGCAGCCACAGCTTGCGCTGTATGCGCCCACGTATTGTCGTGAAAATGATGGGTGGGTTGCGCAGAAAGTTTCGCCGCTTCTTTCGCAAAGCTGGTCGTAGGTGATGCTCCAAAAACGAACAGTAATACTAGGCACTGACGGCCTGCCGTGGAGGAACGCAATGCGTTAGGATAACACCATCACAGTCGTACACGAGAATCACCATAACTTTCACCATACTGGGACTCTGACGCACTTTCGACTTTCGCGGCGACCCATAATGATGCCTTTCGATGGATTGGCGTTTAGTTTTGGCTCGCACGATGTGGCCCATGTCTCATCCAGTGCTACGATACGGCGTAAGAAATCCGCTCCTTCGCGCTCATAGCGCTCCAAGTGCGTCTGAGCAGCATCGTAACGCAACCATTTCCGCATTTCCGTCAAGCCATGCGGAACCCGTCGTGATGCAGTTTTTGGCATGCCCTGGTGTTCCTTCAGGGTGCGAAGCACAATCGTATGCGCTAATCCTGTTTCGTGGGCGAGCTCACGAATCGTATGGCGTCGATCACTGGCCACTAACGCGGCAACGGTATGTACTCCTTCTTCAGAGACGACCTGCCCGATGCATGTCTGCCACAGTTTGCCGACCTTCGTTGAAGGCTTTTACCCAAGGTGGCACTGTTCTGTGCGGCAATGGTGATTCCCCGCACGCCTCTTGAAGACCTTGATGACACTGTCGTGCTGTACGATCTCTGGCATATTTAATCTTGATCCAACTCCGTCGTTTCTGTTGCGAAAACGTAGTGACGCCGTTACGTTAGGCCACTCGCTCACAAGTGACTGTGTTTCCCTCGATTTTGCGCATGCCGGTGGCGCGGGAGGGGCTAGTCCATTTGCTAGGAGGTGGAGGTAGGTATGTCAACAACGTGTGTTGTCAGCGACAACAGTACATTCCATTGCGTAGTGTTGCCACTGTTTAAGTTCCAACCTACGTAGTATTTATGACCCATAGACGTCTCCTAATGTCTGAGTGACAAAACGTAACCTCTGTTCTAGAAACATTTATTAATAACAGTTACCTGATTCGCGTCAGAATAAATATACTTTCTCTAAGCATCTCTTGTCACGAGTTACTCTTTACTTGGTTCACACCGAAGCACTGATACATTCACTTCACGCATGTAAAACAGAAAAACTCGAAATAAAGTAAATTGTGCTCTTATTAGCAAATAAGTGGTGCCTTACAACGTGTCCAACATTTTAGTTCAAGTTAACGAACGACGATGTAATGATGTTCTGTTGTGTACTTAATTTTTGAAAGATATAGTTTTGGTACATTTACATCTACATCTACAACTATACTCCGCAAACTACCCAACGGTGTGTGGCGGAGGGTACTTTACGTGCCACTGTCATTACCTCCCTTTCGTGTTCCAGTCGCGTATGGAAGGCCTCCGTGCGCGCTCGAATCTCTAATTTTACGTTCGTGATCTCTTCGGGAGGTATAAGTAGGGGGAAGCAGTACATTCGCTACCTCATCCAGAAACGCACCCTCTCGAAACCTGGACAGTAAGCTACACCGCGATGCTGAGCTCCTCTCTTGCAGAGTCTGCCACTTGAGTTTGCTAAACATCTCCGTAACGCTATCACGCTTACCAAATAACCCTGTGACGAAAGGCGCCGCTCTTCTTTGGGTCTTCTCTATCTCCTCCGTCAACCCGACCTGGTACGTATCCCACACTGATGAGCAATACTCTAGGTCGGTTTTGTAAGCCACCTCCTTTGTTGATGGACTACATTATCTAAGGACTCTTCCAATGAATCTCAACCTGCCACCCGCCTTACCAACAATTAATCGTTCCGTACGCATACTCCCAGATATTTTACAGAAGTAACTGCTACCAGTGTTTGTTCTCCTATCATATAATCATACAATAAAGGATCCTTCTTTCTATGTATTCGCAATACATACATTTGTCTGTGTTAAGTGTCAGTTGCCAAACCCTGCACCAAGTGCCTATCCGCTGCAGATCGTCCTGCATTTCGCTGCAATTTTCTAATGCTGCAACTTCTCAGTATGCTACAGCATCATCCGCGAAAAGCCGCATGGAACTTCCGACACTATCTACTAGGTCATTTACATATATTGTGAAAAGCAATGGTCCCATAACACTCCCCTGTGTCACGGCAGAGGTTACTTTAACGTCTGTAGACGTCTCTCCATTGAGAACATAGTCGTCATTATTGCACAGTGGGATACGGCAGACGTCCAAATTCATGTTCCCCTAATTCTTTTGAGCAGTGTACAAGAGAATGATTGTGAACACTGTCGAACTGTCTGCAGATGCTCGTTCGCCACCATTCGCTCCGGTGTAAACTAGGCTCGACAAGACGCTGTGAATATTCCATACCTCCGCAAATGAAGTCGGTCGCACACCTGCGCAGGGCCGACAGAATTCAGCGGGCTTATCCGGCACGGCATTACGTCTGCGTGGTGTGGGCGTGTCTCGCGCAACTTTGATGAGCTCTCGCAGACGCGACAAGGTCCGCGGCGCGCCTCCGATGGAGCGACTCGCGGGTGCCACCGTATTATACGGCGGCTGAGCTGCCAGCGCGGCGGCGAACATCTGCGGTATCCGGCAGCCGGCTACACCTGCATATGGCCGTGTTCCCATAGCCTAGGCCAGCCTATTAGCCTAATCTCCCACTTCACGGTCCCGCGAGCGCCGTAATGGAGATTGCTATCTCTCAAGATGATCGCCGCGTTTAATTGAAAGCGCCGCAGCCGCGGCCGCGTCCGTCTGTGTGGGCGCTCCCTAACCCCCCATTGCAGGATGGAAAAGAGGGTGCCGACTGTCATACTGAGGGGGCGGCGGCGGGGTGGGCGGGGGTAGTAGGTGGGGGGAGGAGCGCAGAGTTGGCCAGAATACGCTACCCTCTCCCGGTCACAGTGGAAGGCCACGCAAACTGCCTGTGTTAATGAATGGACAGGGAGAAAAACTGATGAAAAACAGGGTTCCGTACAAGCTTCATAAATTGAAAGGAAATCTACGAAAAACGCCAGCATATCCTAATTCCGATTACCAGCTGCATCGCCACAAAGGACATTTCTTTCTGTATATACAGTATAGGGTGTTAGGGGTATGGGTACAAATATTGTGATCATTAGTACCTTAAGATGTACCCACTTCAGTGTGTCAGTTGTTTTTTGTCTGCATCCAACAGTCTTTCAGCAAAAACATCCCATGATTTTCTACCTGATATTTTCTGCATTGTCGTTACTGCACTGGGAAGTGGACGACGCCTGTCAGTATCGACTTCCCGCTTTGTGTTCTTGCATGCACATTTCAATACGTGACCTGCTGCCCATGGGAAAATAAACTTCAATGGATGGCTTATGCCACTAGTGCTAAGGAGCAACTAATCAACCTAAAAACATGCATCTTTTGCTAGCTATAATTACACTGTTGGCCATTAAAATTGCTACACCACGAAGATGACGTGCTACAGACGCGAAATTTATCCGACAGGAAGAAGATGCTGTGATATGCAAATGATTAGCTTTTCAGAGCATTCACGCAAGGCTGGCGCCGGTGGCGACACCTACAGCGTGCTGGCATGAGGACAGTTTTCAACCGATTTCACATACACAAACAGCATTTGACCGGCGTTGCCTGGTGAAACGTTGTTGTGATGCCTCGTGTAAGGAGGAGAAATGCGTACCATCACATTTCCGACTTTGATAAAGTTCGGATTGTAGCCTATCGCGATTGCGGTTTATCGTATCGCGACATTGCTGTTCGAGTTAGTCGAGATCCAATGACTGTTAGCAGAATATGGAATCGGTGGGTTCAGGAGGGTAATACGGAACGCCGTGCTGGATCCCAACCGTCTCGTGTCACTAGCAGTCGAGATGACAGGCATCTTATCCGCATGTCTGTAACGGATCGTGCAGCCACATCTCGATCCCTCAGTCAACAGATGGGGACGTTTGCAAGACAACAATCATCTGCACGAACAGTTCGATGACGTTTGCAGCAGCATGGACTATCGGCTCGGAGACCATGGCTGCGGTTACCCTTGACGCTGCATCACAGACAGGAGCGCCTGCGATGGTGTTCTCAACGACGTACCTGGGTGCGAGAATGGCAAAACGTCATTTTTTCGGATGAATCGAGGTTCTGTTTACAGCATCATGATGGTCGCATCCGTGTTTGGCGACATCCCGGTGAACGCACGTTGGAAGCGTGTATTCGTCGTCGCCATACTGGCGTATCACCCGGCGTGATGGTATGGGGTGCCATTGGTTACACGTCTCGGTCACCTATTGTTCGCATTGACGGCACTTTGAACAGTGGACGTTACGTTTCAGATGTGTTACGACCCGTGGCTCTTCCCTTCATTCGATCCCTGCGAAACCCTACATTTCAGCAGGATAATGCATGACCGGATGTGGCAGGTCCTGTACGGGCCTTTCTGGATACAGAAATTGTTCGACTGCTGCCCTGGCCAGCACATACTCCAGGTCTCTCAGCAATTGAAAACGTCTGGTCAACGGTGGCCAAGCAACTGGCTCGTCACAATACGTCAGTCACTACTCTTGATGAACTGTGGTATCGTGTTGAAGCTGCATAGGCAGCTGTACCTGTACACACCATCCAAGCTCTGTTTGACTCAATACCCAGGCGTATGAAGGCCGTTATTACGGCCAGAGGTGGAGGTGGTTGTTCTGGGTACTGATTTCTTAGGATCTATGCACCCAAATTGCGTGAAAAAGTAATGACATGTCAGTTCTAGGAGAATAATGTATTTGTCCAATGAATACCCGTTGTAATATTGCTACATTAATTTGCTATGCTGTAATCGGGTGCTAATAGTAGAATAAAAGCGGGTTAAAAGCTGTGAGCTGTCTGGGGAGGTTAATCTTGTATTACTAAGCAACTGTTTCATCAGGTATCTAGTCTAAGTTTACCAAATTCCCAAACAGACTAACATTAATGATAATCTTTTAATAGTCATACCACAACCGGTAATATATATATAAAAAGGAGAATTTAAATAACAAGAAAGAAATCAGTTTATATTTGGAAATTTATTTTTAAGATTGGTCACTGAAATTTTAGCATATTAAATTCTACTCGTAACAAGCTGGTGCCTTATTTAGGATTGTGAAAATCTTACGGAACACATCAAATATGGAGCCAAGATTGGGAGACTGCATACAACCCTGCATTCACAAAACAACACCCAAAGAACGTTGAAACATAAGCAAGGAGAAATTAACCACAACCAACAGATTCAGTTTTCCCCAAAGAAATTACGTTCGTAACACAATCCTGTCCGTCATGTAATTACCACACACTGGTATACTAAATTCATATTAACTCTTTGTAAAATCTTCCCAAAAGGAATAGGTGAAGGCTACTTTGATGATTACACCACATGCTCCACGTGGTCAACTTGGTTTACAGAAAGCGTATAAATCCACAGTAATTTTGATAATTAAAATTAATTCGATCGAAAAGCAATTGACAAAAGAAAAACCTTGAACTGGTTACTAACGTCTTACTATTAACCTGATGGGTCAAACAGTTATATAAGCACGTGGTACTGGTCTCGCAAAGTACACTCCACGTGGGTTGAACATAAAGAAAAGCATAAAGAAAAGTTGCTATATTGTAAAATATTGTCTAGACGAGACGTTATAATCACACAAGCATTCACATTTAAGATTGATGAACTTAGTTAGAGTTACTGATCAACACGTGGTTCCACTTTACTCACAAAGTAGTAACAAAGCAACAACCGGAAAATAATATGAACTTCACACGAGAATTACACTACGCTGCAATTTAAGATAACACTGGATATTTTAGACCTAAACCCGAAATAAGGGTGATTAAATTTTCAGTTAGGCTGAACTTAAGAAATCCATTGTCCTACGGGCTTAACAGACACGCGCTTAGCCGGAGATCTTACCACTTCAGACGCTCGCCGCGGCCACACAGCAACTGCCCACTGCCGAGCGTGTTTCCTGAGGGTGGCTCACAAAGACAAACGGAAGGGGCCAGAGGGGCAGCTTCCTATACCAACATGACAACGGACGGACAGAACCATACTAAGGATAGAAACCTCTCTGCTTTAAGAAAGCGTAGCTACCTGTTCCGACGTTGGTCCTACTGTTCTCTAGCAGACAGCCTTGTCTGCTACCCTCAAGCATGCAACTAGAAATACATATGCTCATTCATCCTCTCACACAAAAGGGAAGGGGGATGACAGTATCTTATCATATACAGTATATAAAAGAAAGCGGATGTAGGTTCCGTATGAGACTGTGTGACATGAATTACATATAAACTGTGTTTTAAAGTGTAGTAGTGTGACAGATCGCTCTTGTTTATGTGTAAAAGTAACACGTTCCACTACTCAGTCTCCTCCCAGATAGTCAGAAACGCCACAGTACATTTAGAAGAGGAATTTATTCCATAAATGGCAACAGATTTAAGAAATTAAACATGAAAGGAATCCAACAGAGACCTTTCATAACCCCAACGCTCCGGGAAAAGACTGTGCAGGGAATTTTCTGGCCATGCTAGGACATTCCCAAGCAGGCTTCTCACACCCTACTTAAACCAAAAGTGTAAAAGAAAAGGCAAAAGGACACCAGCTACTTGCTAAAACACAATAATTTCAACACATCTTTAGAATCTACCAATTTCAAACAGAAAAAAGAACACAATCTGTGACACCTATTTAAAAGGTAGTGTAGATCTAATTCGGTCAGCAAGTAAAAACAATGGTTCCTGTGTCATTAATATGAAAACAATTTCTGGTTGTTACCCTTATGGAGTTCACCAGTATTTGCTCATTGCACGAGCCAACTGATCACAGGAAAATTTATGACTGTTTATTAACAAGCAAAATTTATGAAAATAGCAAAGGTGCCACAGCAATTTAAAAAAAAGAACATCAAATAACATCGGTATTAAAAAGCAGAACATAACAATACACAATCTGCAAAAGCAACAAAATGATAAGAGAAAAAACATGTTTTACAAAGTGGTTATCGAAAAAAAAATTCTATATCGTATAAAACTAATAATTTGTAGAATTAAAATAACTATGTGGCACTCATTTAATCACTCTACTATATTTCAATTAGCTAGCAAACAATGAGCACTGTGTCATTATACTGAAACTACAATAATTATGTGATTATTACCCTTAAGGGGTTCCTCACTATAAATATGCCCCATGCAAAGGCTAATCGATCACAGTCCAATGAGAATGAATAGCAATCTGACTGATAAACGAAGCAATGCCACATGAATGAATTTACGAAACAAAATAACACAAATCTAATACGTCACACAAGAACAAACATTGATCAATAAAACAGTACAATAGTCAATATCTAATAAAAAACACCAATAAATAAAATACCTGCAAAATATAAGAGTCAAAGTCTATAATAAACAATAAATAGAACACCTGCAAAATACGAGAGTCAAAGTCTAAAAAAATTAATAAATAGAACACCTGCAAAATACAAGAGTCAGTCTAGTAAACACCAATAAATCGAATCCCTGCAAAACACACGAGTCAAAGTTTCTGTGACAGAAACACACGTATATGCATTGAACTAAGAACCGTATAATCACTGTTCACTGATACACTCACTAGTTCCACTGTTCCGAGGCACAGTATAAGAGGTGGGGGAGGGGTGCGTCGCCGCAGGTGTCAGTAGGGATTTTTGTCCATCTGTTGCGTGCAATCCCGCCGTCTCTGCCCTCTCATGAAGTTTCCCTTGGTGGTCTGTGTCACGTACATCTCGATTTGGTTCCATGTTTGTGTTGTCAAATTCGTGCGGTATCCTCGATTGACACGCCAGGTTGATATTCCTGGGCAAGGATGACACTTAATGGCTCTTCTTTTGTGCCACCCTTAGCGACCAGAGAACATCGAACCATGATTTACTGTCGCTTGACAGTGGGCATCCGTCAGGAGATGTTGATAGGCGTCGTTGAAGTCTGCCAGTTTCTCTGGACAGTATGTGTCAAAAGGCTCCACGCCCTTTGTGTTGTTACATTCTTGAGTTATCCTCAATTGACTCGCCGGTTTGATATTCCTGGGCAAGGATGACACTTAATGGCTCTTCTTTTGTGCCACCCTTAGCGACCAGAGAACATCGAACCATGATTTACTGTCGTTTGACAGTAGGCATCCATCAGGAAATGTTGATAGGCGTCGTTGACGTCTACAAGTTTCTCTGGACAGTATGTGTCAAAAGGCTCCACGCCCCTTGTGTTGTTTCTCCGCGGCCGTCTCGTCACGGTCGCGTGCGTGTGGTGCGTTGCCAGCAGATGGATTTCCGCGCGGTGGACCGCTCGCCCATCTCAGGTCATCGCCTCGAGGAAGGGTCGCCCGGGGCGGCCGCCCATTAGCTCCAGGTGCAAGGGAAAGTGTTTGCCGCATGCCCTTCTTTTGTGGTCGACCGCGCTCCCGAAGTGGCCCGGTTGACAGCGTCCCCCGCTGGGAAACCCGCCAGTTTACAACTAGTCCGGCTGCTCCCGCTGTCTCGTAAGAGTTTAGCCGGTTCGCTTTCACGTTCTCAACTGCATTCACAGAATTTTTTTTTTTTTATCGTAGTTATGTGATTACACAATGTCATACATAATACCACTTAGTATTGTCTTTCACAATTTTTGAGAACAAACGTGAGGCTTAATTTTTTTTTTTTAATAAAAGAATTAGATGAATCGACAATATAAAATAAAAGTTAAATGACTTGACAATGTAAAGGAATAAAAATGAAATGACTTTACAATGTAAAAAAAAAAAGAATTAAATGAACTGACAATGTAATATTTAAATCCACATCACTAATGTGGTTCACTTACGTTTTAATAAATCAAATGCTACTTATTAATTCACTAAAATGAATAGGATTGTGCCTTGTGCAAGTATAGGTCGGGTCAGCATAGGGTTCACATGTTATTTACACACACACATGCACACCTGTTGTCTATTCTACAAACTAACTACCCATAAACATGCATTACTCAAAATTCTACTTCTATCCACTACTAGTTAAGCCAATAAGCTACTTCAATGCTATTTCAACACCGTGTATATACCACTACAACATTGTTCTAATTCGTCCTCTTCTTGACGCTCGCGGCATACGTCTTGTCACATGATAAATATGGAGAAACTTTCCTTAAACATACACAGTAAAAAGAACAATGGTTATTTACACACCAAAACATTTATACCAGTTCGCACACCTGAAAAGAGACTCGCAATTATACATTTATCATACTCATATATTCACACATAAAACAGTAAGAAAATTTCATCTAAAATTACGTTATCACAAGAATTAATCACACAGATGGCTCTGAGAACGGTAAAAATGTCTGCACTATACAGGTTATACTACATTTTCTTACCCATTTTGCTGCGATTTCGTTCCTTCTTTACGTTACCTTTCGCTTCCAAATCAGTTATTTCGCCTGTGATGGTTATTCTGGATTCATTTCTCATGAATGGCAAAATTGTGGTCACCTCTATTCTGTAAAACAGTATCATCTTAACATATTGAACTTACAACAGACACAAAAGATCCGAATCCTCCTGTAGTTTAAATGACAAATGTTTTGCTTTATCCTTATTACCTTAAACCAAGCTTTCCTTCGTTCCCATAATCAAAATTATTTAATCATCCTCTACCTTCAAGAGGGAAATTTCCTCAGTACAAATCATATAGGCTGCAGTGCATCCCGCACCAGCGAAAACAGTAAGCTGTAATGCTCACAGCATCAGCAAAACACATAAACGTCGCTTTTCTAGGACAAGTATTAACGCAGAATAATTTTTTTTTTTTTTTTTTTTTTTTTTTTTAGGCTTTGGCTCAACATCAATCAAGAGTACAGAAAGGATCCATATTTCTGTTCCATTCTCCATCTGCTGAAAAACTGCTCGTATTTGACTACCACAATAATATTTCAGGGCCACGTAAATTACACAAACCACAATTCTTCTTTCACCTTGAAGGGAATCAATATATATATCCACAGACAGCACTTTACGTACTCAGCTATAAAGAACAAAAAAGACATATATCATCAATATTAACATATCATCGCATATTGGGAAGCCAATGGTTAAACAATCGTATTATCGCATCCTGTTTTCAAGATTCCAAACTTACTCATTCCTTTCTCAGAGTTCTCCTATCTTAAAATATTCATACAGCACGCATACTATAGTAAGAGATCCTCATTTATACTGACAGATATACAATAGTAATAGATAGATAGTAGCACTGAAAGCAGAAAATCGGAAACAAGGCTACTAACAGCTGGGGACCTGGGTTTGCCAGACCCATGATACCCACAGATCGGATATTCCCCTGAGTTTTTGCATTAATTCAACACAGATCTTGGTTCTCTCAGGAGCGACTCTTTTCAATTTACACAAAAAAAAACATAAACAGCATTTCACTCGTTTACAAGGAAACCTTTTATCTTTACGTTTGAATCAAACTAAATCCTAATTGCACAAGGAAAGAAAACAAATTAACAACATCACTTCAATCAATCACATAAAAACATCTTTATCATTAATTTTTACCAACATATTATTCAAAATGCATGTCACAAATTTAAACTAATCAATTCATTCTCTCCACCGTCCTCTCTACTCCCCACTGTCCTTTCTACACATTTGCCATGTCGCTCATTTGTTCCGATTGGGCGCCTTCTGCGCTGATCGTTAGTCATTGCCGGTTTTGCTCATTTCTATTTGCTGGATTATGTCTAGGGTTAGCCGGCCGAATTTCCACATCATGAGGTGCTCCGCCTACAGTCCTATTCCCACCGTGTTCACCGTGATATCGATTCTGGTTGCCGTACCTGTAGCGTTCACGATCTTGTCCACGTCCTCGATCATTTCCGCTGTTCCACCTGTGTTCGCGACTGTTACCCCAGTTTCTATACGGCCTGTCCCGATTGTTGTTCCGTTCGCGTCGCGACGACCAGTCACGCCGTTGATTAGTAATACGGCCACGACTGCGGTCGCGCTGCTGTGCCCCGTAATAACTTTGTGCCTGATTAGGCGGGCATTCTCCTGTATTGTATTCCAACTCTTGGAGAAGCGTCTTAAACGTTTCCACGTCCTCTTTGCATCGTCCCGCAAGAATGACGTGCCGCAAGTGCATCGGCAATTTGGTGATGCATATCCTAATTAGTTCCGCAGGCCCGTATGGATCGTATAAAAATTGATTTGCCTGCAGCATGTGGTCGAATAGGCGTGCAGGGCTGCCGAAACCAGACTGGTTCAAATTTGGCAGCATAATTATGCCATGTTTGACCCTATCTTGTGCCGCTTCCGACCAATAGGCGGAGAGAAAGGCTTGTCGAAACTACCGAGTGGAGTTGCAGTGACGCGCTGCCGACCTCATGCGAATCGCCGGTTCGCCTTCCAAATAGCCACACATATATTCTATCTTATGTGAACTTGCCCAGTCGGGAGGAAGACAGAACTCAAATTGCTCGAGCCATGCTCGTGGATGTATTCCTTTTTGCGAATTTCGGAATATCTCAAACTTTCTTACCGTAAGGAAATGTTTGAAATCAAATCCCCGCATTTCCTCCTGTCGAGGCCCTTGAATGTTTCTATTTTTCTCATGTCTGCCCCTCAAATTACATTCTTCCCTGTCGTCAAAATCTCCCTCGTGGCCGGAGTCCCTCTCTGCACTGTTCGTACGGCTATTTTTAGTGCTATTGGCGAGTTCGGAATCACACGCCATGCGGTTTTCCAGATGCGCCACGCGTTCTTGTAATTCGCCTGTTACAGCCTTGTGTTGCCTGTTCACTTCGAATTGTCCCTTCTGAAATCTCAGAAGCGAACGCACTTCTTCGGTCTCTGCGGCCGCTACCGGTGTAGTATTGTTCTCGCTTTCCGTCAGCTTCATCTTGCCTACAATGTCCGCTAATGCCGCAATCTTATCATCTATTTGTCTCTTGTCCTCCGCCCCAGTCTGCTTCAATTGTTCTACTTGCTGTTCCAACGCGTGGATCGCTAAACTGTTGTCCGCTATTGTGTTGCTAACGGACGTGGGACAATGCGTTTCTGCCTCTTGGACCCTCGAGAGTACCTGCTTATGTTCCCTTTGGCATTCTTCCCTCAGCTCTTGGAAATTCCTAAGTAGCCGTTCTTCGCTTTCTTTAGATTCGGCATCGCCACTCCGCTTACTCTGTTCTAAGGCTTGCAGACGATCATCGATTTGTTCAAATGTACGGCCTAATTCTTTCATAATATCACTTTTTATTTCACTTGCCAGATTGTTTATTCTTTGTGAGATATCATCGGACACTCTCTGCATCGACTTGTCGACTTTATTTGTCTGCTGGATTAGTTTTTCGTCTATTTGTTCGCCTAGCTCGCGGATAGATTTTTCAGATTTCTGCGTCATTTGTTCGCCTAGCTCGCGGATAGATTTTTCAGATTTCTGCGTCATTTGTTCGCCTAGCTCGCGGATCGATTTTTCGGATGACTCTTTTTGTTCTCGGAACGATTTTTCAAATGATTCTTTATTTTGTTGCAATAAGGTTTTCATGAGTTCTGCCAAATCAATTTGGTTAGTAGGAGGCAAATTTATTTCTGGCTCTGCTGTGAGCCCATTCGTCCTGTTTTGCATTTCGTCTGAAGTATTTCCCATTGTATTTTCGGAACTGCCCGACGCATTAACATTCGAAATCAAATTATTATCTCCTTGGTCCATGTTGCTTAAGTTGTCGGACCGCTTACTTTTAGCTTGGTTACGTGTCTGCATCAGTACAATTTATACCCGGTACGCGACACACTAATCAAAATAAATGTGTCCCCCAAAAATTACGACAGTCACACGAAAGATACCCAACCTAGTACACACTTTTTCACACGCAAAACAATTTTTTTATCTTTGATCGAAACAGTGCAATGTACAAGCGAGAACAAAAAACACACACACATATAAAACACACAAATATAGAAAACAAAACAAGACAAACAACACAACGCCGATCAACAACGCCGTGAATCTTTTGAACGTCTGCTCGGAAACAACGCAGAAGTTGTTTTAGCGCTGTAGGGAAAAAAAATTAAGATTATAACACGCTCGCAATCTAACGTTTCAGAGATTCCAGAGTCTAGCGGAATCACAGAACAGGGTCGCCATGTGTAATATTGCTACATTAATTTGCTATGCTGTAATCGGGTGCTAATAGTAGAATAAAAGCGGGTTAAAAGCTGTGAGCTGTCTGGGGAGGTTAATCTTGTATTACTAAGCAACTGTTTCATCAGATATCTAGTCTAAGTTTACCAAATTCCCAAACAGACTAACATTAATGATAATCTTTTAATAGTCATACCACAACCGGTAATATATATATAAAAAGGAGAATTTAAATAACAAGAAAGAAATCAGTTTATATTTGGAAATTTATTTTTAAGATTGGTCACTGAAATTTTAGCATATTAAATTCTACTCGTAACAAGCTGGTGCCTTATTTAGGATTGTGAAAATCTTACAGAACACATCAAATATGGAGCCAAGATTGGGAGACTGCATACAACCCTGCATTCACAAAACAACACCCAAAGAACGTTGAAACATAAGCAAGGAGAAATTAACCACAACCAACAGATTCAGTTTTCCCCAAAGAAATTACGTTCGTAACACAATCCTGTCCGTCATGTAATTACCACACACTGGTATACTAAATTCATATTAACTCTTTGTAAAATCTTCCCAAAAGGAATAGGTGAAGGCTACTTTGATGATTACACCACATGCTCCACGTGGTCAACTTGGTTTACAGAAAGCGTATAACTCCACAGTAATTTTGATAATTAAAATAAATTCGATCGAAAAGCAATTGACAAAAGAAAAACCTTGAACTGGTTACTAACGTCTTACTATTAACCTGATGGGTCAAACAGTTATATAAGCACGTGGTACTGGTCTCGCAAAGTACACTCCACGTGGGTTGAACATAAAGAAAAGCATAAAGAAAAGTTGCTATATTGTAAAATATTGTCAAGACGAGACGTTATAATCACACAAGCATTCACATTTAAGATTGATGAACTTAGTTAGAGTTACTGATCAACACGTGGTTCCACTTTACTCACAAAGTAGTAACAAAGCAACAACCGGAAAATAATATGAACTTCACACGAGAATTACACTACGCTGCAATTTAAGATAACATCGGATATTTTAGACCTAAACCCGAAATAAGGGTGATTAAATTTTCAGTTAGGCTGAACTTAAGAAATCCATTGTCCTACGGGCTTAACAGACACGCGCTTAGCCGGAGATCTTACCACTTCAGACGCTCGCCGCGGCCACACAGCAACTGCCCACTGCCGAGCGTGTTTCCTGAGGGTGGCTCACAAAGACAAACGGAAGGGGCCAGAGGGGCAGCTTCCTATACCAACATGACAACGGACGGACAGAACCATACTAAGGATAGAAACCTCTCTGCTTTAAGAAAGCGTAGCTACCTGTTCCGACGTTGGTCCTACTGTTCTCTAGCAGACAGCCTTGTCTGCTACCCTCAAGCATGCAACTAGAAATACATATGCTCATTCATCCTCTCACACAAAAGGGAAGGGGGATGACAGTATCTTATCATATACAGTATATAAAAGAAAGCGGATGTAGGTTCCGTATGAGACTGTGTGACATGAATTACATATAAACTGTGTTTTAAAGTGTAGTAGTGTGACAGATCGTTCTTGTTTATGTGTAAAAGTAACACGTTCCACTACTCAGTCTCCTCCCAGATAGTCAGAAACGCCACAGTACATTTAGAAGAGGAATTTATTCCATAAATGGCAACAGATTTAAGAAATTAAACATGAAAGGAATCCAACAGAGACCTTTCACCGTTTATCATCTGCATTTCTTCTTGGAGTATCAATTTTAATGGCCAGTAGTGTATTAGTCTTCAAATGAAGTAAATACTGATATAATGTTCTTCAGTACACTGTCCTCAGTCATCGATAGAAACATCTGCACATGTAGTCATAACATCCTGTATATATACAGAGTCCGCCATAAAAATGTATGCACACTTTAAGGAATGACAAGTATTACTTATGTGTTTCTTTTACATTTAATAATTAATCACACATGTTGTACAACCTTCAGGTTTGCACATGGTTACTTTAAACGTTCAAAATGTTCACCGTTGGCGGCTATACACGTAACAGAACGACGAGCGGTCGCTGTAAATACGTCAGTCAATGTTTCAGAGCAGATCGCTGCACATGTCGATGCAGTCTCCTGGCGAAGTTCCTCCAGCGTGTATGGCTTACGTCGATAGACATTATCTTTCACAGTTCCCCCACAAGTAAAACTACTCGTACATAGGAGTTAGATTTGGCGACCGTGGAGGGTAGTCAATGGTCCCTCTTCGTCCAATCCAATGCCCCGGAAGATTGTCATCCTGGAGAGCTCGTACTGCTAGGTGGTAGTGTCGTGGCGCACCGTCCTGTTGGTAGAAAACCTCTTCATCAGCTCCATAAAGCACACGTATACCTGGCAAAATTGATGTGCGAAACATTTACAGGTACACTTCTCTAGTGACAGTAGCGTCAATGAAAAAGGGTCCTACTAAGCCCCTAGATGATTGTCCACACCATACATGAACTCCTAGTAGATTGACCGCTTTATCCACATAAACACGCGGAATTTCCGATGCGCAGTACACACTCTTATGCCGATTTACGGTTCCATTAAGTTTAAATTGTCCCTCGTCACTCCACACTACCTTCGTCATAAATTGTTCGTCATCAGTTTACCGTTTCCTGATACCATTCACAAAACTGGATTCGGCGACCAGGATCGTCATCATTAATCGCGTGCAGTAATCGTGAAATGTAAGTTTCCATTTTGCAGCTTTCAGAATTCTTCATACAGCTGTGCTGCTAACCCCCACTTCACGTGCATATTGCGTAGCAGACTTCTGTGGAGAATGAACAAACGTTTCTAACACGAGAGCCGATGAGGCAGAACTTTTAGCTGCACACTGTCTTCCTGATCTTCCTTTGTGAATATCACAAATCGTTCCATGCAGTTCAAACCTGTCAATGATGTGTTTCATTGTCAGCGTGTTGGCGGTTCCCTGTCAAACTCCTACCTCCACTAACGTTGCACTTCAACGGCATTATCAATCTTGAAAAACCACTTCACAATACATTTTCGTTGCTCGAATGTCAAGCGTGCTCCAGCCATCTTGTTTTCTCAGTACCGAGACGAAAGTACTTACATCTGTTGAGCCAAATACCATACTACACACTCTCGTAACTCACATCGGACGACAATATCGATATCTCGTTAGAGCCTGACACAGAGTGTATACTGGCGGACTCTATAAGATACTCGATATACAAGGTGAGTCATGCAAGACGTAAACCGATTTTATTTCGTGAATGGTTACACATATCGAAAAGTGGCTTTCGGCGGATGTTAGAGCGTCGAGGGGCAAGTATTTTTTTATTTGGTTAATATTTTGAGCTCTGATACCAACGGAGATATTGAAGCAATCAAGATATTTTAAATGGAACCAAATACTGTATTCGATAACTCTTGAGAAGACAATCACTGTGATACAGCATTTGTTACTGTTAGCGTTGAAACCTGTAGAAAAATATTGGAGAAATGTCGTAGAATGTGGTAACACAGAGGCCAGAATCGGTATGAGCTCTCGCGCTACACTGTCTCAGAATGCCAACAGATTTACTTGTTTGCTTGCCTGCACTGTAGGCCGCTCATTTCTGCTTCAGCATTCGTTGAGTGAAGACATGCACATCAATGAGAAGTTGTATATACTACTTTTATATGATGAATGTAAAATAAATACCACAAAAACAGTACAGCGGTATAGGGCTATCATAGAGACAACTAATGTCCGACGCATCGGGCAATTGCACGAATTAAACACACCAAAAAAAGTTTTGCATCACCCCGGTTCCCAGAACTCCTGAAGATCGATGTTGACTGTGGATATGTATCACAGACACAGTCCCTTTGACTGTTCAGAGATGTCACTAAACCCGTCCAGCCGGCCGAAGTGGCCGTGCGGTTAAAGGCGCTGCAGTCTGGAACCGCAAGATCGCTACGGTCGCAGGCTCGAATCCTGCCTCGGGCATGGATGTTTGTGATGTCCTTAGGTTAGTTAGGTTTAACTAGTTCTAAGTTCTAGGGGACTAATGACCTCAGCAGTTGAGTCCCATAGTGCTCAGAGCCATTTTTGAAACCCGTCCAAAGATGTAAACAGTCTTGCATGAGCAGCGCCTATTATACGGAGGGGTTCCGACTGCCGATCAGTTCCAGCCATACCACCAGGAAGACTGTCCATAGCTCATGTTGTCTGTAGTTCAATAATGCCCTAGACGGTAAATACCGCGGTTCGATCGCTTCCGCATTGTTACTTTGTGCCAGGAAGGACTCTCAACAAGAGATGTGTCCAAGCGTCTCAGAGTGAACCAGAGCGATGTTCTTCGGACATCGAGGAGACACAGAGAGGAACTGCCGATGACATGCCTCGCTCAGGCCTCCCAAGGGCTACTACTGCAGTAGATGACCGCTACCTATGGATTATGGCTCGGAAGAGCCCTGACAGCAACGACACCATGCTGAATAACGCTTTTCGTGCAGCCCCTAGAGGATGTCGTGCTACGACTCAAACTGTGCGCAATAGGCTGCATTATGCGCGACTTCACTCCCGACGTCCATGGCGAGGTCCATCTTTGCAACCAAGACACCATGCAGCGCGGTACAGATGGGCCCAACAACATGCTGAACGGCAGGACTGGCATCACGTACTCTTCACCGATGAGTGTCGCATATGCCTTCAACCAGACAATCATTGGAGACGTGTTCGACCTGGTCAGGTTGAACGCCTTCGGCACACTGACCAGCGAGTGCAGCAAGTGCTGTTTTGGAGTGGCATTATGTGGGGCGGACGTAAGCCGATGGTGATCATGGAAGGCGCTGTAACGGCTGTACTATACGTGAATGCCATCCTCCGACCGACAGTGCAATCATATCGGAAGCATATTGGCGAGGTATTCGTCTTCACTGACGACAATCCGCGCTCCTATCTTGCACTTGCTTCGGGATAACGACATCGCTCGACTAGAGTGGCCAGCATGTTCTACAGACATGAACCCTATCGAACATGCCTGGAATAGATTGAAAAGGGCAGTTTATGGACGACGTAACCACTCTGGGGGATCTACGCTGAATCGCTTTTGAGGAGTGGGACAATCTGGACCAACTGAGCCTTGATGAACTTGTGAATAGTATGCCACGACGAATACAGGCATGCATCAACGCAAGATGACGTGCTACTGGGTATCAGAGGTTACGGTGTGTACAGCAATCTGGACCGCCACCTCTGAAAGTCTTGCTGTGTGGTGGTACAACATGCAATGTGTGGTTTTCATGAGCAATAAAAAGGGCGGAAATGATGTTTATGTTGATGTCTATTCCAATTTTCAGTACAGGTTCTGGAACTCTCGGAACCAAAGTGATTCAAAACTTTTTTTGATGTGTATATTAACATGGTAGTGCCTACAGGCTGTTTAAACCCCAAAAACAGGAAAAGAAAGAAGACTACAAGTGACAGAGAACGCAAAGAAGCTGTCCTGGCCACGACGCTAATGAATCCGGACAGTGGTACGAGACATACTGCCGAGGATTGTGGAATCAGCCAGACGAGTGCCATTCACGTCCTGCATCTACAGAATTTCCTTCCCCATCATCTATCACTCCATCAGGCACTCGACGACCGCTATTTCGAACATTGTACAGAATTTTGTCGGTTTGCCCTTCATCAAACATAGAGAAGACCCTAAGTTATCCCAACGTCTGCTCTTTATCAATGCAGCACCGTTTATTAATCACGCTGATGTAAATTTGCATAACATGCATTACTGGGCAGCGGATAATCCACACTGGCTTCATCACGTTCAACATCAATGGCCGTGGAGCTAAACATATGGTGCGGCATCATAGGAAATTGCACTGTGGGACCTTACTTCATCTCAGGCTTTCTAAATGGACATTCATACACACGAACATTTTGCTAGTCCTTCTAGAGTCGGTACCACTGGATATTCGACGGTGTATGTGGCTGCAACACGACGGTTGCCAAGTTCACTCGTCCCGTGCTGCAACGTAAGTGCTGAATGAGAACTTTCCTGGACGTTGGATAAGACGAAATTCTGTTGTCAAATGGTCTGCGAGGTCCCTCAATTCGACTCCTTTGGGGAACACTCAAAGATGCAGTTTATGACAAAGTCCCAACTACATCAGACGATATGTGTCGTCCAATTGCCAGTGCATGCGCTGCCGTATCATCCACGGTAATTACGTATGTTGATCACTCTTTCGAACGGCGATTACAACTGTGCCTTCCAGCCCTTGATCAACAGTTTGAACACAGGCTTAAATAAAGGATAGTTATTTCTTTAAGAGAAAATTTATCGTACGTGATTTGGGTAGTCACCAAATAATTGTCTGTAAATTATTTACTTCATTTAAGAGTGTACGAATCTGAACTCCAATATCAAATAAGTCGACAGCGGTTGTGGCACATAGCTGGTAATACTGTCATTACACGCTTACGTTCAGCATGAAACGACGTTTCGTCAAGAATATTTATTTTGCGTTGTACAGATGGTCACCAAAGTATTTTTAATAAACTTTTTAGTTCAATGAATGTATACCACGTTATATATAGGTGAAATCTTCTTTCCAACTTTCCACACTTATGTGAGAGAAGTCATGGTGTCATGGGATACCTCGTAACATGGTGCTGCATCTCCTTTTGCCTGGTGCAATGAAGAAACTAGATGGCATGGACTCAACAAGTCGCTGGAAATGCCCTGCAGAAATATTGAGAATACTGATCCATTCTGCCTCTATAGCTGTGAGAGAAGACGAGTCGCTCCCTCACTATTCTCCGTATTCAAGAGTACAATTTAATGTTGATTTTACACCTGACATCGTTTTTGTGAGACGACAGGAAGTTATGAGCATGAGCAGGCGTTGATGGAAGCACGCATTGTTAATGCATGCGAGATCTTTACGGTGGTTCTCCTTCGAATAGTATTTTCTGGAATTGAGAACGAGCAGTCACTTTGCAGTGGACATTTGGGGCTTGAAAGCCACGTGCAACTATTGGCAAAATCAACATCTCGAAGAACAGAATATTGGACCCAAGAATTTCTCGTACCGGTGTGCAGACAATGCTTTCAATCAGAGGTGAAAAAACTACCTACCTGGACCTACTACAAGTTAGGCGTCTCTTGCAACAGCAGGGCAGGAGCACGAGAGAAATCTATCACACCTGGCCAGCACATTACAACAGTGTTGCAAGAGCACTTTGTGAACAGGGATGGCGGCCATAAAAATTCGAGAGTTTCTTTATTCACCGTGGACTGGACGCTATCGGGGGAGCCGTCAGGTGGTGTCATTTCTCTACCTTCAGAGCCTCAGGCCTTCAAAACTCTTTTAGACGGAACGCAACATGTATGATAACTCTGAAATGATCTATGTTGGAACACAAAGGCACTTGTCTTAGTTTAGCTCGGGCACCTAATTGGACACGCAGCAACGTTCGGGCCATCCAGATAATGATCCCCATGGTAAATGTGTTGTCCCCTTCAGAGTTATATGGAACCTCAAAACATGCCGCCTAAAGTGGCCGTGGAAAGAAACAAGTCGGGGGCACAATGTCTTATCCTCTCTGCATGGGAACGTGCGAGTCAAGGATTGGTGCTTCTCGTTAAAAGAGAAGTACATTGTTAACTTTGATCAGGATTGGCCCACGATTAGAGCAGACGAATTAGACAGGGAGCTGGTGGAGTCTTGAGGTTGGCATGAAATCCATGTGGCGATGGTTGTGGGAGTGATTTTGTGGTGTTTGCTGAGATTTGATGGAAAGTGAGGCAGGAGAAACTTTGTCTTCCGATTCAGATTCAGATTCAGTCTGGAGTGGGTCTTCTGATTCAGTCTCAGGTCTGGAGAGGATTCTGGTCTCGACTCTTTTTATGAGTGGATTGCACATGGGACACTTGTCCTAAGCGTGACTTAGTACTAGCACTGGTCATAACTGGGGAGCCTGTGGTGCGGACTTACCAGTACCGACAAAATGTTCAAATGTGTGTGAAATCTCATGGGACTTAGCTGCTAAGGCCATCAGTCCCTAAGCATACACACTGTTGTTGTTGTTGTAGTCTTCAGTCCTGAGACTGGTTTGATGCAGCTCTCCATGCTACTCTATCCTGTGCAAGCTTCTTCATCTCCCAGTACCTACTGCAGCCTACATTCTTCTGAATCTGCTTACAAGGGAACCTCCCCATCGCATCCCCCTCAGATTTAGTTATAAGTTGGCACACTGGATAGGCCTTGAAAAACTGAACAAAGATCAATCGAGAAAACAGGAAGAAGTTGTGTGGAACTATGAAAAAATGAGCAAAACATATAAACTGATTAGTCTATGTGGAAGATACGCAACATCAAGGACAATCTAACGACAGGAGCGTCGTGGTCCTGTGGTTAGTGTGAGCAGCTGCGGAACGAGAGGTCCTTGGTTCAAGTCTTCCCTCGAGCGAAAAGTCTAATCTTTTATTTTCAGTTTATGTGACAAACTATTATGTTTTCATCAGTTTTTTGGGAGTGATTATCACATCCACAAGAAAACCTAAATCGGGCAAGGTAGAAGAATCCTTTTACCCATTCGCCAAGTGTACAAGTTAGGTGGGTCGACAACAAATTCCTGTCATCTGACGCACATGCCGTCACCAGTGTCGTATAGAATATATCAGACGTGTTTTTCTGTGGAGGAATCGTTTGACCTTTGTTTTCGGTTCCCATTGGAGAGGCACGTCCTTCCGTCTACTAATCGCACGGTTTTGCGGTGCGGTCGCAAAACACAGACGCTAAACTTATTACAGGGAACAGTGACGTCAATGAACGAACGGACAGCTCATAAGTTTGCGAGAGTAAACAAAGTTAATTTTTCACTCGAGGGAAGTCTTGAACCTAGGACCTCTCGCTCCGTAGCAGCTCACGCTAATCACGGGACCACGGCGCTACTGCGCTTCCGCTCTCCTTGATGTTCCTGATGTTGCACATGGACTACTCAGTTTATATATTTTGTTTATTTTTTCATAGTTCCACACAACTTCTTCCTGTTTTCTCGATTGATCTTTGTTCAGTTTTTCAAGGCCTATCCACTATGCCATCTTATAACTAAATCTGAGGGGGGTGCGATGGGGAGGTTCCCTTGTTAGTGTATTCATCTCTTGGTCTCCCTCTACGATTTTTACCCTCCAAGCTACCCTCCAATACTAAATTGGTGATCCCTCGATGTCTCAGAACATGTCCTACCAACCGATCCCTTCTTCTCGTCAAGTTGTGCCACAAGCTCCGCTTCTCCCCAATTCCATTCAATACCTCCTCATTAGTTATGTGATCTACCCATCTAATCTTCAACATTTTTCTGAAGCACCACATTCTTCTCTTCTTGTACAAACTATTTATCGTCCACGTTTCCTCTTCCATACATGGCTACACTCCGTACAAATACTTTCAGAAACGACTTCCTGACATTTAAATCTATACTCGATCTTAACAAATTTCTCTTCTTCAGAAACGCTTTCCTTGCCATTGCCAGTCTACATTTAATATCCTCTCTACTTCGACCATCATCATTTATTTTGCTCCACAAATAGCAAAACTTCTTTACTACTTTAAGTGTCTCATTTCCTATTCTAATTCCCTCAGCATCACCTGACTTAATTCGACTACATTCCATTATCCTCGTTTTGCTTTTGTTGATGTTCATCTTATACCCTCCTTTCAAGACACTGTCCATTCCGTTCCAAGTCCTTTGCTGTCTCTGACAGAATTACAATGTCATCGGCGAACCTCAAAGTTCTTATTCCTTCTCCATGGATTTTAATACCTACTCCGAACTTTTCTTTTGTTTCCTTTATTGCTTGCTCAACACACAGATTACATATCATCGGGGAGAGGCTACAACACTGTCTCACTCCCTTTCCAACCACTGCTTCCCTTTAATACCCCTCGACTCCTATAACTGCCATCTGCTTTCTGTACAAATTGTAAATAGCCTTTCGCTCCCTGTATTTTACCCCTGCCACCTTCAGAATTTGAAAGAGAGTATTCCAATCAACATTGTCAAAAGCTTTCTCTAAGTCTACAAATGTTAGAAACGTAGGTTTGCCTTTCCTTAATCTTTCTTCTAAGATAAGTCGTAAGGTCAGTATTGCCTTACGTGTTCCAATATTTCTACGAAATCCAAACTGATCTTCCCAGAGGTCGGCTTCTACCAGTTTTTCCATTCGTCTGTAAAGAATTCGTGTAAGTATTTTGCAGCTGTGACTTATTAAACTGATAGTTCGGTAATTTTCACATCTGTCAACACCTGCTTTCTTTGTGGTTGGAATTATTATTTTCTTCTTGAAGTCTGAGGGTATTTCGCCTGTGTCATACATCTTGCTCACCAGATGGTAGAGTTTTGTCAGGACTGGCTCTCCCAAGGCTGTCAGTAGTTCTAATGGAATGTTGTCTACTCCGGGGACCTTGCTTCGACTCAGGTCTTTCAGTGCTCTGTCAAACTCTTCAGGCAGTATCATATCTCCCATTTCATCTTCATCTACATCCTCTTCCAATTCCATAATATTGTTCTCAAGTACATCGACCTTGTATAGACCCTCTATATACCCCTTCCACCTTTCTGCTTTCCCTTCTTTGCTTAGAACTGGGTTTCCATCTGAGCTCTTGATATTCATGCAAGTGGTTCTCCTTTCTCCAAAGGTCTCTTTAATTTTCCTGTAGGCTGTATCTATCTTACCCCTAGTGAGATAAGCCTCTACAGACTAGTTAACCTAAATTATCCTAAGGACAAACACACACACCCTTGCCCGAGGGAGGACTCGAACCTCCGCCGGGACCAGCTGCACAATCCATGACTGCAGCGCAATAGACCGCTCGGCTAATCCGGCGCACCAGTATCGACAGTTTACACCTCAGTCATCTCAGACAACTTCCTGTGAAGAGGGTAATCTTATTCGTGACAGGTCTGCCGCCTTGACGTTTGATCTCCTTGTGTGCACTGCCGTATAACTGAGTCAAATTTGTCTATGGCACGACCAGCGAACTGGAGTGTCACACTCTGGAATCTGCTGAAATTTCAGGGCTCCGTTAGAGAGAAATTGCGATACGTTTAACAGAACGCCAGCCGCCGATATCGAATTACAGGTGCCACATATGGCTGCTATGCAGACGCTTGAACCATGGATGTCGCCTGAGACAGCGCCACTCATCGAGAAAAGGAATAGTGTATTGCTGCCCTAGTTCGTTCGGGCAAACAGGATCACAGTCTTGCCACCTGTTCTCAGCTGCACCATCGGAGTATAGCTTCTGTGTAGAATAAATCCATCAAAGTCTATTCAGTGTTAGATAATTTCAGATTGAGTTAACCATGTTTTGAGCCAGAGTAAACAGTTCAATCAGACAAACCTTGGTCTTTGCCAACCAGCTACCACCCAGTGGCGTGGCATATTTTTACTGTCATCAGTTCATGTTTATTTGTCATCACTGTATATGTTCTCCTATTTCTAATCAAGAAATCTGTGCCATGACTTTTGTAAATGCTCAATCTCTTGTTGATACATTAATCACCATCAACAGTTGATAAAATAGTGACAGGGCCACCATTTCATTAATATTATTTCAGCATTCAAGTTCATTTAGATTCTGATAAATGTGATAACCTCTAATGCAGGCTGCCGGCCGGTGTGGCCGAGCGGTTCTATGTGCTTCAGTCTGGAACCGCGCGACGGCTACGGTCGCAGGTTCGAATCCTTCCTCGGGTATGGATGTGTGTGATGTCCTTAGGTTAGTTAGGTTTAAGTAGTTCTAAGTTCTAGGGGACTGATGTCCTCAGATGTTAAGTCCCATAGTGTTCTGAGCCATTTGAACAATTTTTGTATAATGCAGGCTATCAACAACAAACACAGTCAAAGGGCAAAATAGGACAGGTAGTCAAGTTCCAGGCTTCATATTTAAAGTGATTGCTGTCAGGGTGGAAACTCTGTCGTCTTCCGAAACATACCGCGAGTCCAGTGTAGTCTTGCAGCTGTTTATAATTACGAAAGTGTTCCTCGTGCAGGATTTTGTGCACGAACTGTCCCCTCAATTATGTCCCGTAAATGTGCTGATGGTATTCATGTCGGTCGATGTGGGTGGTCAAATAATTCTCTAGAATTGTCCAGAATGTTCTTTTAACCAATCACAAACAGCTGTAGCCCAGTGACATGTCGCATTGCCATCCACAAAAACTCCGTCGCAGTATGGGAACATGAATAGCTGCAGATGGTCTCCAAGTAGCAGAACATAACCATTTCCTGTCAATGATCGGTTCAGTTGGACCAGAGCATCCAAACCATTCCATGTAAACACAACCCACACCTCTCTGGATCCACCACTAGCTTGCACAGTGCCTTGTTGACAACTTGGGCGATGACCACGTGCGGTCTGCGCCGTACGCGAATCATACAATCAGCTCTCACCACCTGAAATCGGGACTCATCTTACCAGTCGTTTGGCATGCACCTGATGCGGTCACGAGCCCAGGAGACGCACTGAGGTTTATGTAGGGCTACAGCAAAGGCACTCACGTCTGTCGTCTTCTGCCATCGCCAACTGACGCCAAATTTTGCCACACTGTTCTAACAGATACATTCGTCGTACGTCCCACATTGATTTCTGCGGTTATTTCACACAGTGTCGCTTGTCTGTTGGCACTGACAATTCTACTCAAACGCCGCTGTTCTCGGTTGTTAAGTCAAGGCCATCGACCACAGTGTTCTCCATGATGAGAGATAATGCCTGAAATTATTCTCGGCACAGTCTTGACACTAGATTTTGGAATACTGGATTTCCTAACGATTTCCAAAATGGAACATTACTTGCGGCTAGCTCTAACTACCATTCCGCGTTCGGAGTCTGTTAATTCCCTTCGAGCGGCCACAATCACGTCGGAAAGCTTTTCACATGAACCACACGAGTACAAATCACAGCTCCACCAATGCACTGCCCTTTTATATCTTGTGTACGCGATACTACCGTGATACATAAAAGTGCATATCGCTAGTCCATGACTTGTCACTTCGGTATACATATACAGGGTGAGTCACCTAACATTACCGCTGGATAAATTTCGTAAACCACATCAAATACTGACGAACCGATTCCACAGACCGAACGTGAGGAGAGGGGCTAGTGTAATTGGTTACTACAAACCATAAAAAAATGCACGGAAGTATGTTTTTTAACACAGACCTACGTTTTTTTAAATGGAACCCCGTTAGTTTTGTTAGCACATCTGAACATATAAACAAATACGTAATCAGTGCCGTTTGTTGCATTGTAAAATGTTAATTACATCCGGAGATATTGTAACCTAAAGTTGACGCTTGAGTACCACTCCTCCGCTGTTCGATCGTGTGTATCGGAGAGCACCGAATTACGTAGGGATCCAAAGGGAACGGTGATGGACCTTAGGTACAGAAGAGACTGGAACAGAACATTACGTCCACATGATAACACCTTTTTATTGGTCTTTTTCACTGACGCACATGTGCATTACCATGAGGGGTGAGGTACACGTACACACATGGTTTCCGTTTTCAACTACGGAGTGAAATAGAGTGTGTCCCGACATGTCAGGCCAATAGATGTTCAATGTGGTGGCCATCATTTGCTGCACACAATTGCAATCTCTGGCGTAATGAATGTCGTACACGCCGCAGTACATCTGGTGTAATGTCGCCGCAGGCTGCCACAATACGTTTCATATCCTCTGGGGTTGTTGGCACATCACGGTACACATTCTCCTTTAACGTACCCCACAGAAAGAAGTCCAGAGGTATAAGATCAGGAGAACGGGCTGGCCAATTTATGAGTCCTCCACGTCCTATGAAGCGCCCGTCGAACATCCTGTCAAGGGTCAGCCTAGTGTTAATTGCGGAATGTGCAGGTGCACCATCATGCTGATACCACATACGTCGACGCGTTTCCAGTGGGACATTTTCGAGCAACGTTGGCAGATCATTCTGTAGAAACGCGATGTATGTTGCAGCTGTTTGGGCCCCTGCAATGAAGTGAGGACAATGATTCAAGTGCCAACTTTAGGTTACAATATCTCCGGATGTATTTAACATTTTACAGTGCAACAAACACACTGATTACATATTTGTTTATATCTTCAGATGTGCTAACAAAACTAACTTGGTTCCATTTAAAAAAAACGTAGGTTTGGGTTAAAAAATATACTTCCGTGCATTTTTGTATGGTTTGTATTAAACAATTACACTAGCCCCTCTCCTCACGTTCGGTCTGTGGAATCGGTTCGTCAGTATTTGATGTGGTTTACGAAATATATCCAGCGGTAATGTTAGGTGACTCACCCTGTATACAGGGTGGTTCATTGATAGTGGACGAAATAAGCATCAAACGAAAAAACTACAAAGAACGAAATTCGTCTACGTTGAAGGGGGAAAACAGATGGCACTACGGTTGGCCCTCTAGATGGCGCTGCCGTAGGTCAAACGGATATCAACTGCGTTTTTTTAAATAGGAACCCCCATTTTTTATTACATATTCGTGTAGTACGTAAAGAAATATGAATGTTTTAGTTAGACCACTTTTTTCGCTTTGTGATAGATGGCGCTGTAGTAGTCACAAACTTATGGTTCACAGTTGTAGACGAACAGTTGGCAACAGGTAGGTTTTTTAAATTAAAATACAGAACGTTGGTACGTCTGGACATTTTATTTCGGTTGTTCCAGTGTGATACATGTACCTTTGTGAACTTATCATTTCTGAGAACGCACGCTGTTACAGCGTGATTACCTGTAAATACGACATTAATGCAATAAGTGCTCAAAATGATGTCCGTCAATGCATTGGCAATGCGTGTAACGACATTCCTATCAACAGCGAGTAGTTCGCCTTCCATAATGTTTGCACATGCATTGACAATGCGCTGACGCATGTTGTCAGGCGTTGTCGGTGGATCACGATAGCAAATATCCTTCAACTTTCCCCACAGAAGGAAATCTGGGGACGTCAGATCCGGTGAACGTGTGGGCCATGGTATGGTTCTTCGACGACCAATCCACCTGTCATGAAATATGCTATTCAATACCGCTACAACCGCACGCGAGCTATGTGCCGGACGTCCATCATGTTGGAAGTACATCGTCATTCTGTCATGCAGTGAAACATCTTGTAGTAACATCGGTAGAACATTATGTAGGAAATCAGCATACATTGCACCATTTAGATTGCCATCGGTAAAATGGGGGCCAATTATCCTTCCTCCCATAATGCCGCACCATACATTAACCCGCCAAGGTCGCTGATGTTGCACTTTTCGCAGCCATCGTGGATTTTCCGTTGCCCAATAGCGCATATTATGCCGGCTTACGTTACGGCTGTTGGTGAATGTGACGATTCGTCACTAAATAGAACGCGTGCAAAAAAATCTGTCATCGTCCCGTAATTGCTCTTGTGCCCAGTGGCAGAACTGCAGACGACGTTCATAGTCGTCGCCATGCAATTCCTGGTGCATAGAAATATGGTACGAGTGCAATCGATGTTGATGTAGCATTCTCAACACCGACTTTTTTGAGATTCCCGATTCTCGAGCAATTTGTCCGCTACTGATGTGCGGATTAGCCGCGACAGCAGCTAAAATACCTACTTGGGCATCATCATTTGCTGCAGCTCCTGGTTGACGTTTCACATGTGGCTGAACACTTCCTGTTTCCTTAAATAACGTAACTATCCGGCGAACGGTCCGGACGCTTGGATGATGTCGTCCAGGATACGAGCAGCATACATAGCACTCGCCCGTTGGGCATTTTGATCACGATGGCAATACATCAACACGATAGCGACCTTTTCCGCAATTGGTGAACGGTCCATTTTTTTTTTCTTTTTTTTGGTCATCAGTCTAGTGACTGGTTGATGTGGCCCGCCACGAATTCCTTTCCTGTGCTAACCTCTTCATCTCAGAGTAGCACTTGCAACCTACGTCCTCAATTATTTGCTTGACGTATTCCAATCTCTGTCTTGCTCTACAGTTTTTGCCCTCTACAGCTCCCTCTAGTACCATGGAAGTCATTCCCTCATGTCTTAGCAGATGTCCTATCATCCTGTCCCTTCTCCTTATCAGTGTTTTCCACATATTCCTTTCCTCTCCGATTCTGCGTAGAACCTCCTTATTCCTTACCTTATCAGTCCACCTAATTTTCAACATTCGTCTATAGCACCACATCTCAAATGCTTCGATTCTCTTCTGTTCCGGTTTTCCCACAGTCCATGTTTCACTACCATACAGTGCTGTACTCCAGACGTACATCCTCAGAAATTTCTTCCCCTAAGGCCGGTATTTGATATTAGTAGACTTCTCTTGGCCAGAAATGCCTTTTTTGCCATAGCGAGTCTGCTTTTGATGTCCTCCTTGCTCCGTCCGTCACTGGTTATTTTACTGCCTAGGTAGCAGAATTCCTTAACTTCATTGACTTCGTGACCATCAATCCTGATGTTAAGTTTCTCACTGTTCTCATTTCTACTACTTCTCATTACCTTTGTCTTTCTCCGATTTACTCTCAAACCATACTGTGTACTCATTAGACTGTTCATTCCGTTCAGCAGATCATTTAATTCTTCTTCACTTTCACTCAGGATAGCAATGTCATCAGCGAATCGTATGATTGATATCCTTTCACCTTGTATTTTAATTCCACTCCTGAACCTTTCTTTTATTTCCATCATTGCTTCCTCGATGTACAGATTCAAGAGTAGGGGCGAAAGGCTACAGCCTTGTCTTACACCCTTCTTAATACGAGCACTTCGTTCTTGATCTTCCACTCTTATTATTCCCTCTTGGTTGTTGTACACATTGTATATGACCCGTCGCTCCCTATAGCTTACCCCTACTTTTTTCAGAATCTCGAACAGCTTGCACCATTTTATATTGTCGAACGCTTTTTCCAGGTCGACAAATCCTATGAAAGTGTCTTGATTTTTCTTTAGCCTTGCTTCCATTATTAGCCGTAACGTCAGAATTGCCTCTCTCGTCCCTTTACTTTTCCTAAAGCCAAACTGATCGTCACCTAGCGCATCCTCAATTTTCTTTTCCATTCTTCTGTATATTATTCTTGTAAGCAGCTTCGATGCATGAGCTGTTAAGCTGATTGTGCGATAATTCTCGCACTTGTCAGCTCTTGCCGTCTTCGGAATTGTGTGGATGATGCTTTTCCGAAAGTCAGATGGTATATCGCCAGACTCATATATTCTACACACCAACGTGAATAGTCGTTTTGTTGCCACTTCCTCCAATGATTTTAGAAACTCTGATGGAATGTAATCTATCCCTTCTGCCTTATTTGACCGTAAGTCCTCCAAAGCTCTTTTAAATTCCGATTCTAATACTGGATCCCCTATCTCTTCTAAATCGACTCCTGTTTCTTCTTCTATCACATCAGACAAATCTTCACCCTCATAGAGGCTTTCAATGTATTCTTTCCACCTATCTGCTCTCTCCTCTGCATTTAACAGTGGAATTCCCGTTGCACTCTTGATGTTACCACCGTTGCTTTTAATGTCACCAAAGGTTGTTTTGACTTTCCTGTATGCTGAGTCTGTCCTTCCGACAATCATATCTTTTTCGATGTCTTCACATTCTTCCTGCAGCCATTTCGTCTTAGCTCCCCTGCACTTCCTATTTATTTCATTCCTCAGCGACTTGTATTTCTGTATTCCTGATTTTCCCGGAACATGTTTGTATTTCTTCCTTTCATCAATCACCTGAAGTATTTCTTCTGTTACCCATGGTTTCTTTGTACCTATGTTTTCCTTCCCAACTTCTGTGATGGCCCTTTTTAGAGATGTCCATTCCTCTTCAACTGTACTGCCTACTACGCTATTCCTTATTGCTGTATCTATAGCGTTAGAGAACTTCAAACGTATCTCGTCATTCCTTAGTACTTCCGTATCCCACTTCCTTGCGTATTGATTCTTCCTGACTAATGTTTTGAACTTCAGCCTACTCTTCATCACTACTATATTGTGATCTGAGTCTATATCTGCTCCTGAGTACGCCTTACAATCCAGTATCCTATTTTAAAAAACGCAATTGATATCCGTTTGACCTATGGCAGCGCCGTCTAGCGGGCCAACCATAGCGCCATCTGGTTTCCCCCTTCAAGCTATACGAGTTTCGTTCTTTGTAGTTTTTTCGTTTGATGCTTATTTCGTGAGATATTTGGCCCGGTCACTATCAATGGATCACCCTGTATGTACATAAGGTGAACCAAAATTCCGCCGACAAACTTTCAGAAGTTGTAATTGTTCAGGGATACCTTCTGAGTGTTTTGCTATAAGGTACGGTCTCTGGTTGGTCGTTAGAGAGTAATAGCGACTGTGATTCATTTGGTTTGTTCAACACAGTGTTGTTAATAATTTTGCAATTTACCTACCATATATATCTTTGTGTGCGTATGCAGTTTGTGCTGTAGAAAGATTTATGTGCAGTTTATTTTACAGCACCAGATAAGAGATATATGGAATTTGGATATTTTATATTTTAATGTGTATAATGTACTAGAACTTCAACTTAGTGTGTTACTTGTAAAGGCATATGTTGGTTTAAATCATTCTGTTGATTTTGTTAACAATTTATATTCTTGTTTTTAGTATGACTAATATGCCCCATGGGGATCTCTGGCATATTTAGTGGTGGTAACATAACAATGAATTTTACATTTGCACGTGTAACATGACACATGATGTATGAGCTACGAAATAGCCACTACTATAAGACTTGCAAGAACAAGCTGTAAAAGACACTATTTTCCTCAAATCTGTAACTACTACTTCCATTTCGCATTAAGTTGTACAGTAATTTAGATGGCCCATGTAGGCAATCCAAAGTAGATCCCTGTTCCTTCACGTAACTTCTTTAGGTTCCAACATATGCAGTGTAATATATTTTGAAATAACTGTAGTGACACGGTGTAAGCCAAATGTGCGTTTCCAGTTTTGTTATAACACGATGTAAAAGATAAAGTGAAAAAATGCGCGTATTATATATATATGTATCTATCACAGTATCATTTTATTTTATACATTGGCCGGGACACCTCATTAAAACGCTCGTTATAATATTTTGTAGTTTGGACTTTGAACTGTAATTTCTAATATTACATGTGGCATGACATATGAATTTCGATCCATTATTTTTAAATGGATCGTATGTGTGAGATAACGAATATAAAATGGCAGTGAATATTGCACCAGTGGTTTACTTAATGTTGCCGAGCATTCACAGATAGGATTCTTGAACGTCTTTGGTCATGCCGCAACATCTGCTCCTATACTTTAATATGCAGCTTTCTCTTTGTGTGTCTAAAGAACATAATCATGTACACTATTGTATTGTTTTTGTGCCACATACGCACACCTGTTCACGTGTACCAGTGGTGTATTACAATGCCAAATGAAGCTGAAAGCTTATAATATGTACGTAACTTGTGTTATAAAATGTATGTATATGGAAAAGCTTGTAGACATTTGCTGTATGAACCAGTGTCACCATTTTTGAACGTATGAAGGTGCTTGAGAATGACCCACGGTTGATATTTGCCAACTGCGCGGATAATAAAATGAATGCAACCTACGTGAACCAAGTTTTCATTCTTACAGTGCATCAGCAGGATAACAGAATAGTGTTAATCCATTAACGTAAAATTCAACGCAATTATCCAGAACAGTCAACTCTCCTAGACTCTTGACTTTGAGACAACCATTACCTATATATAACCGTGCCGCTCGAGTGAAAATCACTCTGACACGTGGTTATAGATATGTTGTTGCAGCGTTTAAGCTGCGAGTAGTTTTCGCTCAGTGTGCAAGGGTGCGACGGTCATCCACTACAGGGCGTTCGTAGAGAGTGGATGTTTCATAATACAGTATTCATGTACATCACTAGTTAACGGTCTCCAGAGGGTCGTGTCGGACGCAGAAATATTTAAAAGCTTAGCGACGCACGTAGAATGGATGGGAATGTATCCGTTCATCGTGATTAAATATGAAGTTTCAGAAAATAATAGTGGCATATATTAGGCAGTTGCGTGCGACGTGTTTAGCTTAACTTATCTTGGACAATACATAATCAGTATGTTAATCCTGTTTCAACATTGAGACAAGTCCCATTATACACTATATTCCTATTAAGCCATCCCCACGCAAAGATAGGAAATTGAGTGATGAAAAGAGAATTGTAGGTAACGGTGAGTACTGCGGTCCTGTATTTGAGACGGTGTAAGTTGATCGCTGACGGCTGTAGTGGCTAGGTGCTGCAGGTTCGCGTGCCTATTTCAACCAGTCACGTGACGCGATTTTGTAAACGTCTCTGTGGCAACGCCAGTGTTGTCGCAGCTATGTAGGCAACTACTGTTTTCTCTTAGTAATGGAAATTACGAAAGCCATCCACGAAAAATAAAATTTCCGGAAGCAGGCAAAATTTGTGTGGATCAAGGAACATCCTAACATAAAATGTAATGAAGCAGCAAATGACTTAGGTAAGACGGCCGTTCAAAACGGCACATTTAAAAACATTCTATTACTGCCATCAGACCTGAAGAACCCTAATTGTAAGACATATATCAACAAATGATAAGCAGTAAAGGGAAATAATACGGGAAAGTACAGTCTCATTCCATCGGTGCCCTATTTCCACACCGATGAGGCAAATGAAATGTTTATAACTTCCATAATGTTTCATGAGATTTAATCATGGATCGTTCACAAGCTATCTTCACGGAATCTATGTCAGAGATAATTCTTATTGCGAATTTGATGGAATATCAGTGGAAGGTATGTCACATTTTTTTCGAATGTAAATTGTATGCAAACCAGCAAACAGTTAATCAGATCTCATCAAACATTACCAAATAATAGAGCAACTATCCTTCATCAAAATGATTTGTTAATTTTAAAGCTAATTATGAATCATACAGTCGTTTTCAAAATTGTATATTTTTTAAAGTATTACATGTACAGATATGATTGATGCATGAATGAAACCGTAAACCCACCGAGTATTCATTGTGCCCACCAGTTGGCATTACAAGTGCAGTACCTTAATAAAATGACGACAAAACAAGAAAAGAGCTTTTGGGTGTTGCAGTGTTCAACATGTTTATCTGATAAAACAGTGCAGCTTCATTGAGAAGCAATTACGGAAGAGAACCACCAAATAAACAGAGCACTGTGCGTTGGTACTGAATTTAGGGACACTGGCAGAAAAATACCGGTCGACCAAGCCTGCCAGATGCAACCGTGGAGAGGGAAACAAAAGTTGCGTACGCAGTCCAAAAAGATCAACGGTCCGCGCAAACCACAAACTTGGAATACGCACCAAACCAAGATTATACGCTGGCGGTTACATTTCAAGCTACCGCCTGCAGCACGAGAAACGATTAAAACCGGAAGATTATCGCCGGTGTCTTCAATTTTGCATCACAATCTTCCATTTATCTCGAAAGCTTAATAGACATAATGTGAGGGAGTGAGACACTGAGAATTTTCGTAAAATCGTGGCACATGAGTGAGATTCGCGGAAGGGTAATGTTTTTTGTGCAGTATATGGGACGCTTTTATTCCATGAGAAGACTATGACGGATACCTCTTACCATCATAATTGCAGTTGTGATTGTTTCCACAAGTGACTACTGATTCCAAGGATTTCATCTTCCAACAAGACTTCACTGGAGAATCGATACTCGTCACCTCCTAAACGACGAACCTCCGCATCGCTGGACTGGGCGTAGTGGTGAAGATGATGTTGCTTTGTTCTCTTGACCCCCAGGTCGCGTGACCCAACGCTTCGTGAATTTCTCCTTCGGGGTTACATTGAGGACCGCGTTTACGTACCCCCACTGCCAAGAACACTGGAACAGCTCAGAGTGCTGTTGTGATGACCACTGACAGGATGTTGCTGCATAACTTCGTTACCACCTGGTCGTGTGTCGTGTGACCAGAAGGGCACTCATAGAACATTTACAAAGTGCAAAAGACAAGCTTGGCGAGTTTACGGTTCTATGTATACATAAATCGCATTTGAACATTTAATACCTTGGAAAATATAAGAACTTTAGAAACGAATGAATCATTTATAGCAGTGCTGTATATAATGAACGCAAGCGTGGTTTATCCACGCGTGCCACTAGAATACCGCAACCAAACCTCGCAGCCCCATACGGGTGTTATGTGTGGTAGCCCTCCATGCCCCATCCACGAAGGTTTGTCTGTAGAACTGCAAGAGTTGTGTTCGAGGAGGTTCGTGTCAGAACAGAGACCAATGCACTTCTTATGGGAAATCCGTGAAGCAGCTGGGAATCGAGTGCCAAAGTGGGCAAGACCGGACAGAATGTTCTTTCTAGGATGTTCGAGGATGTTGAATAGTGTTGTAGACTGTTCCAGGAACACCCTACAAAGCAGTGGTTCCCAACCTTTCTGAGTCCATCACCCTGATTACAGTCAGATACTAGGCAGTACCCCCGCCCCATAAACCCATCATCATCAACATTAGCACATAGGAAAACTTCAGAATGAAAAATAATTTTCTTAGAACATTTTTATTTTTAAAATGACGAAATATTAAATTATATTGTTTTTCTATCTGTTCTAAAAAACCATGAACTAATGAGCCAATGAGATACCTGGAAGTGCTTACTTCTAACAACCTTTTTTTAACGAATGATGAAACAATTCTCAGCGCATCGCAAGTACTATCTACCACTACTGCTACGGAGAAAAGAAACCTAGCTATTCACATTTAGGCAGACAGTTGTTAAAAAACATGCTTCGTTTGCACCATTTCTCTTCTTAGCGACACTTGCTTTACTCACACCTCTGCGCCCCTATTTAAAACAACCAATTTCAAATGCATTGACTAACGTTACTGTTCGTAAATCACTTCTTTGCTGGACTCTCTACTTCTTGACTGGCAAAAATGGGAGGACTTCGGGCTGCTAGTGCTTTGTGTATGTCAGCTGCCTCTAATAATAATCACTTCGGTTATCTGTTTCGAAGCGTGTAATTTCTGGTCAATGGTGGAAACTATCTACAACTCCGAGAAGGCCTTTTCATGAGACATATAAGCATATGTGATTTATATGTCTTAATTTTACTGTCAGAGATACATAGTACAAAGTAAGTGTGCAGTGGATGGGCCACGTGAGGAAAATAATGTTCATATATTCGTTTCATAACCTGTAACTTCCACCATATTGTGTCACGGTTCAAAGTTACCATTTCAAAAAAAAATGTAATTACTGGTAACTTATGTAATCAGTGTTACACTCTAACGAAAGTGGTACGGTAATGATCTTTTAATAACAACTTTTCGACCGAAGCACAAACAGAAAATTTCATTTTACACCTCAGGGAGTACCTACCCCAGATTGGGAATCATTGTTCTAGAGTGTTCAAGAATACTCCAAACTACCATAGCATTTTCTAGAATGTTAGAGTATGTTCTAGACTGTTCCATAATGTTCCAGAATGTTTTTAAACGTCCCGTTATCCTTTTAAATATGATTCATAATAAGAATCGGAGGTTGCAGTTGTCAAAATAATCGTTATAATTAATTTAGCATAAATATTAGGAATGCATTCCTCAGCAACGCTTTCCGTGTGTCAAGCTCCCATCATTTCGATGTTTGCATTAATCCTACATAAACACGCACTTAGAAAGCACAGAGTCATAAAATCAAACCAAAGTCATGCGTACATAAAGTCCTCGTTATACTTTAAAATGCCGCGACACCAGATTCTTTGTTCTGCTTATCCGTTTCAAAGCCCATTCACCAAAGCGTTCCTGTCCTACAGCGGTAAGACCAGTCACACCAGCTCCATGTCCGTCAACTGTCTTTCCGTCCAGAAGACACGTATATGGCCCCAACGAACTGCCTTGAGCCGTGGAGTGTCCCATAGCATACCAGAGATGTTACTGGGCGCATGAGGAAATAACATACCAATGGTTATCCATGCACTTTGCTCACATACACCATAGTAGTGAGCGGGTGATCTGCCTCGTATATACGTTTGTTAACCACTGAGTTACTGTAATTAACGAGCTCCAGGTATATTTGCCAACGTCGGAAACTGAAGATGAAGAAATAGAGACAGTATATGAGGATATGGAAAGGATAATACAGTACGTAAAGGGAAATGAAAATCTTGTAGTCATGGAGGACTGAAATGCAGTTGTAAGGGAAGGACTAGAAGAAATGGTTGCAGAAGAATATGTACTTGGAACAAGGAATGAGAGAGGAGAGAGACTAATTGAGTTCTGTCAGGCAGAGGTTCCGAAATCAGATACTGAACCGTAAGACGTATCCAGGAGCAGATACAGACTTAGATCAGAATGTAGTAGCTACTGAGAGTAGGCTGAAATTTAAGAGATTAGATAGGAAGAATCAATACGCAAAGAAGACGAGATACGCTTGAAGTTCTCTGTGGCCTATAGGCTATAGATACATCAATAAGAAATAGCTCAGTAGGCAGTGCAGTTGAAGAGAAATGGACATCTCTAAAAGGGGCAGTCACAGATGTTGGAAAGTAAAACATAGGTGCAAAATAGGTAACTGTGAAGAAACCATGGATAACAGAAGAAATACTTCAGTCGACCGATGAAAGATGGAAGCACAAAAATGTTCAGGGAAATTCGGGAATAGAAGTACAAGTCGCTGAGGAATGAAATAAGTCGACAGCGTTTATTGCACATTTTTATTAAGCGCTTAGGTTCAGCTTGAAACAATGTTTCGTTAAGAACAATATTTATTTTGTGGTGTACAGATGGTCAGCAAAGTATTTTTAATAAAATGTTTGATTCAACGAATGTATCCCACGTGATATAATTTAGTGCGGTCTAGGCAGACAGTTGTCCGACAGCATGTATTTCACGTCTAAGAAGCACACAGCCACGTACAGGAAAAGAGGTCAAATCGTTCTTACAACATTTCGATATATACGAGAAGTCATGGGAAACCTCCTAACATCGTGTTGGACCTCCTTTTGCCTGGTGCAATAAAGAAACTTGATGGTAGGGACTCAAGTAGTTGGAAGTGCCCTGCAGAAATATTGGGAATATTGAGCCATGCTGCGTCTATAGCTGTGAGAGAGGACGAGTCGCTCCCTCACTATTCTCCATATTCAAAGGTACAATTTAATGTTGATTTTACACCTAAGACATCGTTTTTGGGAGACGACAGGAAGCTACTAGCAGGAGCTGGCACTAATGTGAGCGTGTACATTGTTAAAGCATGTGGGATCTTTATGGTGGTTCTCCTACAAATAGTGTTTCCTGGAGTTGAGAACAAGCAGGCATTTTGGAAATTTAACAGTACATGTTGCAATGGACATTTGAAGCTTGTAAGCCACATCCAGTATCTGTGGGGGACAGAATGTTGGGCCGAAAAAATTCTCGCACCGTTGTGCAGACGATGCGTTCGTTCGAAGAGGTGAAAAAACTGCCTACCTGGATCTACCTGTTAGGTGCCTCTTTTCACAGCAGTGGCTGGGGCGCGAAAGAAATCTAGCTCATCCGGCCAGTGCGTTGCTATAGTGTTGCAAACGCCCTTTCTGAACAGGGATGGCGGCCATAAAACTTCGCGAGTTTCCATGTTCACCGTGGACTGGACGCTATCAACGGAGCCGTCAGGTGGTGTCATAATTCTACCCGCAGAGCTCTTTGGGAAGCCCCAGGCCTTCAAAACAATTTGAGAAAGAATACAACATTTATGGTGGCTTGAAATCATCTGTGCTGGGACACAAAATCCCTTCTCTTAGTTTAGGTGCGGCCCTGGTTGGACACGTTCGGGCCATGTTTGATTCAACGAATGATAAATGTGTCGTTGATTTTAGAGCTATACAGAAGCTCAAAACACGCTCCCAAAGTGGCCGTCGGAAAAAGCACGTCAGGAGCACAATGTCTTCTCCTCTCTGCATGGGAATTTGTGAGTCAGTGATTGGTTGCTTCTCCTGAAAAGAGAAAAACACTGTTAACTTTGATTAGGGCTAGCTGATAATTAGAGCAGACGAGTTAGGGCAAGACAGGCAGCTCGTGGAGTGTGGTGAATGGCACGAAACCCTTATGGTGATGGTTGTGCGAGTGCTTTTGTGCTTTTCACTTCGTCTTCCGATTCCGACTCCAGAGTCGAGTGGATCTTCAGACTCCGATATGGATGGTTGGATGGAACATGAGGGGAGAAGAAACTTCGTCTTCCGACTCAGACTGTGGTCTGGAAATGATTGTGGTCTTGACTTTTGTTATGTGTGGATTGCACATAGGATATTTGTCCAGGGCATGACTTGCATTGGTCTTGACTGGTGAGCCTGTGGTGAGGACTTACCTGTACCGACAGTTTAGACCTCACTCATCTTAGACAACTTCCTGTGCCGAGGGTAATCTTATTCATGTCAAGTCTGCCGTCTTGACGTCTGATCTTCTTGGGCGCACCTCCGTATAACTGAGTCAAATTGGTCCATGGTATGATCTGCGAACAGGAGTGTCACACTCTCGAATCTGCCGAGATTTTAGGGCTCCGTTATAGAGTAAATGCGATTCGTCCAACAGATCGCCAGCCGCGACTTTGCATGTTTCGTGCCGGCGATATCGATTTGCAGGCGTCACATGTCGCTGGTTTGCAGACGCGTGAACCATGAATGTCACCTGAGACAGCGCCGCTTATCGAGGAAAGGAGTATTGTATTGTTGCTGTGGTTTGTTCGGGCAAACAGGATCACAGTCTCGCCACTTATTCTCAGCTGCACCAACATAGTATAATTTCTGTGTAGAACAAATCCACCGAAGTCCATCCAGTGTTAGATAATTACAGTCTGCATTATCCATGTTTTAAACCAGAGTAAACAGTTCAATCAGACAAACGTTAGTATTTGCCAACCAGCTGCCACCCAAGGGTGTGTTAACTGCTTGTGACATATTTGTACTGCCATCAGTTCATTTTTATTTGTCATCATTGTATTTTTTATCCTATTTTTAATCAATAAACTTGTGTCATGACTTTTATGAATAATATTAGCATTCAAGTTCATTTATATTCTGATAAATGTGATAATCTCTAACGCAGGCTATCAACAACAAACACAGTCAAAGGGGAAAATCAGTTTTAGCAGACGCGTAGGCCAGGTGGTCAAGTGGAGGGCTTCATAGTTAAAGTGATAGCTGTCAGGGTGTAAACTCTGCCTCCTTGCAAAACATACCTCAAGTCCAGTGTAGTCTTGCAGCTATCCATAATTGTGAAAGTGTTCCTGGTGCAGGAATTTGTGCACGAACTGTTCCCTCGATTATGTCCCGTGAATGTGCTGATGGAATTCATGTCGGTCGATGTAGGTGGCCAAATAATTCGCTCGAATTGTCAGAATGTTCTCTTAAGCAATAACAAACAGTTGTAAACCAGTGACATGGAGTATTGTCAGCCATAAAAATGTTTGGGAACATGAATGGCTGCAGATGATCTCCTAGTAGCAGAATATAAATATTTCCAGTCAATGATAGATTCAGTTGGGCCAGGGGACCCAGTTCATTCCTTCTAAACAAAGCCCACACCTTTCTGGATTCACCACCAGCTTGCACAGTGCCTTGTTGACAACTTGGGCGATGAACTTATCAGGTCTGCGCCACACGAGAATCCTACAATCAGCTCTCACTAACTGAAATTGGGACTAATCTGACCAGGCCACAGTTCTGCAGTCGTCTAGCGTCCACGTGATGCGGCCACGATCCCAGGAGAAGCGCTGAAGGGGCGGCTCTAGGCGCTTCAGTCTGGAACCGCGCGACCGCTACGGTCGCAGATTCGAATCCTGCCTCGGGCATGGACGTGTGTGATGTCCTTAGGTTAGTTAGGTTTAAGTAGTTCCAAGTTGTAGGGGACTGATGACCTCACATGTTAAGTCCCATAGTGCTCAGAGCCATTTGAACCCTCTGAAGCGCTGAGGTTTATGTCGTGCTGTTAGCAAAGGCTCATCGATCGTCTACTGCCATCGCCCACTGACGCCAAATTTTGCCGCACTGTCCTAACAGGTATGTTCGTCGTACATCGCACACTGATTACGGCGGTTATTTCGTGCAGTGTTGCTTGACTGTTGCCAACGATAATTCTAGGCAGACGCCGCTGCTCTCGGTTGTTAAGTGAAAGCCCACGGCCACAGCATTGTCCATAAGGAGAGGTAATGCCTGAAATTAGGTATTCTCGGCTCACTCTTGACACTGTGGATCTTGGAATACTGAATTTCGTAACGATTTCCTAACTGGAACATTCCATGCGTCTAGCTCCAACTACCATTCAGCGTTCAGGGTCTTAATTCCCGTCCTACGGCAGTAATAACGACTAAAATCTTTCACATGAATCACCTGATTACAAATGACAGTTCCACCAATGGACTGCCCGTTTATACCTTGTGTAGGCCTCAATCTGAGGTGACCCCAGGTTGTGAACCACTGTTGCAAAAGTAATCTACAATACTCCAAAATGTCATAGGATTATCTAGATTGTTAGAGAATGTTCTAGAATGTTCCACGATGTTCGAGAGTGTTTTAGAACGTTCCGTTATCCTTTCTAACGTCATTCCTAATAAGAATAGGAAGTAGCAGTAGTGAAGATAATCGTTGTAATTAACTTAGCATAATGTTAGGACTGCACTCCTCAGCAACGCTTTTCGGGAGTCAAGCTGCCATCATTTGGATGTTTTTGTTAATCCTCCATAGACATGGACTTAAAAGCATGCAGTCATAAAATCAAAACCAATGTTATTTGTGCGTAAAGTTCTCGTCTTACCTTAAAAAGCTGCAACACCTGAATATCCGTTTTACCCCCCATTCAGCAAAGCGTTTCTGTCCTAGAGCGGTAACACCAGCTTCAAGTCTCATGAACTGGCTTCCCGTCCTTAGCTAGCTCTGCAGACACGTATATGGCCCCAACGAACTGTCCTGAGCCGTCGACTGTTCCAAAGCAACCCACAGATGTTACTGGGGGCGTGAGTAAACAACGTATGTGCAAGTTGCTCGCATATACCATATTAGTGAGCGGGTGATCAGTCTTGTATATACGTTTGTTAACCAATGATTTACTATAATTCACGAGCTCCAGATATATACGTGGTAAACTGAAGATGAAGAGATAGTGGCAGTATATGAGGGTATGGAAAGGATACTACAGTACGTAAAGGGAGATGAAAATCTTGTAGTCATGGGGGACTGAAATGCAGTTGTAGGGGAAGGACTAGAAGAAAAGGTTGCATGAGAATATGGGCTTGGGACAAGGAATGAGAGAGGAGAGAGACTAACCGAGTTCTGTCATTAATTTAACCTGGTAATAGCGAATATTCTGGTCAAGAATCACAGGAGCAGGAGGTATTCTTCCAAACGGCAGGGTGGTACGGGAAGATTTCAGTTGGACTACATCATGGTCAGGCAGAAATTCCGAAATCAGATATTGTATTGTAAGGTGTACCCTGGAGCAGATTCAGACTCAGGTCACAGTTTACTAGTTATGAAGAGAAAGCTCAAGCTTAAGAGATTACTTAGAATCAACACGCAGACAAGACGAGATACGCTTGAAGTTCTCTATGGGCTATAGGCTACAGACACACCATTAAGGAATAGTTCAGTAGGCAGTACAGTTGAAGAGGAGTGGACATCTCTAAAAAGGGCAATCTCAGAAGTTGGAAAGAAAAGCATAGGTGAAAAGCAGGTAACACGGGTAACAGAAGAAATACTTCAGTCGATCGATGAAAGAAGGAAGTACATAAATGTTCAGGGAAATTCGGGAATACAGAAATATAAGGCGCCAAGGAATGAAATAAATAGGATGTGGAGGAAAGCTCAGTTCAAAGGGCTGAACGAAAACTGTAAGGAAATCGAAAAAGAAATGTTTGTCGAAAGGACTGAATCAGCATACAGGAAAATGGAAACAATTTTCTGTGAAATTAAAAGCAAGGGTCGTTACATTAAGAGGGCAAGGGGAATTCCACTATTAAATGCAAAGGAAAGAGCAGTAGTAGAATAAGAATTTAAGAGAGCTTTGGAGGACTTAAGATAGAAGAAGGCAAAATGGATAGATAATATTCCATCAGAATTTCTGAAATCATTAGAGGAAGTGGCAACGAAACGGCTGTTTACGCTGGTGTCTAAATGTATCAGTCTGGAGACAAACTACCTAACTTTCGGATAAATGTCATCCACAAATTCCGAAGACTTTAAGAGCTGATAAGTACAATCAGTTTAACAGGTCATGCATCCGAGTTGCTGACAAGAATAATATAAAGAAGACTGGAAAAGAAAATTGATGATATGTTAGATGACGAACCGTTTGCTTTAGGAAAGGTAAAGGTATCAGAGAGGCAACTCTGACGTCGCGGTTGATAATGGAAGCTAAACTAACGAAAATTCAAGATACGTTCATAGGATTTGTCAGCCTGGAAAATGTGTTCAACAGTGCAAAATTGCGCAAGATGTCCGAAAATCTGAGAAAAATATTGGTAAGCTATAAGGAGAGATGAGTAATATACAATACGTACAAGGGCCAAGAGGGAATAGTAAGAGTAACGACCAAGAACGAAGTTCAAAAAAATGGTTCAAATGGGTCTGAGCACTATGGGACTTAACAGCTGAGGTCATCTGTGCCCTAGAACTTAGAACTACTTAAACCAAACTAAGCTAACGACATCACACACATCCATGCCCGAGGCAGGATTCGAACCTGCGACCGCAGCGGTCTCACGGTTCCAAAGAACGAAGTGCTCGGATTAAAAAGGATGCTGTCTTTCATCCCTACTGTTCAGTCTGTACATCGAGAAAGCAATGTTGGCAATAAATGAAAGGTTCAGGAGTGGTATTACAGTTCTAGGTGAAAGATATCAGTGATGAGATTCGCTGATGACATTGCTATTCGGATTGAAACTGAAGAAGAATTTCGTGATCTGCTGAGTGGAATGAACAGTCTAATGAGTTCAGAACATGGGTTGAGAGTAAATCGAAGAAAGACGAAAGTAATAAGCAGCAGAAATGAGACTAGCGAGAAACTTAATATCGTGGTTGACGGTCGCAAATTAGGAGAAGTTAAGGAATTCTACTATCTGGGAACAAAATAACCAATGACACACCGAGGGAGGAGGACATCAAAAGCACTGGCAAAAAGGGCATTCCTGGCTTTGATTTGAGGAATAAATTTCTGAGAACGCACGTTTGGAGCGCAGCATTGAATGCTAGTGAAACATGGACTATGGGAAACAGAAGAACAGAAGAGAATCGAAGGATTTGAGATGTAGTGCTACAGACGAATGTTGAAAATTAGGTGGACCGATAAGGTAGGAATGAAGGCGGTCTTCGCAGAATCGGAGAGGAAAGGAATTTGTGGAAAACAGTGGCAAGGAGAAGGGACAGGATGATAGGACATCTGTTAAGACATCACGGAATGACTTCCATGGCAAGCTGTAGGAGGCAAAAACTGTAGAGGAAGACAGAGGCTGGGATACATTCAGCAAATAATTGAGGATGTAGGTTGCCAGTGTTACTTTGAGATGAGGAGGTTGCACAGGAGAGGAATTCGTGGCGGGCCGCATCAAGCCGTCCAGGCCGTGAACGTCCAAAGGGATGTCAACTGTCCAACTGTCTGCAATGTCATCGTCTGCCTTGCGAAGTTCTACGGATTACGTATGGTGGAGACGGGGAGGGGGGGGGGGGGGCATGTGGTGAGCAAACCACACTACCGGCAGTTTTGCAGACTTTCCAGACAATGGAGCCGTTACTACAGGGTCAAGTGGCTCCTCAACTGGCATAGGAGGCTGAGTGCACCCTTTACCAGTCCTCCCACGAAGGAAACATAATTGGCAGTAACAGGAATCGAACCCGGGTCCTCCGCATGACAGCCACCTATGCCAACCAATCAGCTACGGAGACGGACTGTTTACCCTGTTGTTCCAGTCTAAGAGTGTCTGCATGCTCTTTGTATCTTGTCGAAAATATATCCGCGTCTGTTCTATATATTTCGTGTCAGACGATACACACCTGTCTGTTTTGGTTGACCCAGATATTGCGTCATCTAGTAATTTTCCCAGTATGTGGTAAGGTTACCGTCTTTTTATCTTCAACTATTTCCTCTGTTGATACAATGATTCATCATCATTACATCATACTCGTTGTTTATTGCTGACCATTTAATAATGTTTAATTCATTTAATCTATCTGCTGCACTCTTTGGTCCTGTAATGGCTCTGTTCACTAAGCTTCTAGACGCTGCTTCTTTATAAATTTGCGAGTGGCAAGACTGGTTAGGAATCAGCATATTTCTTGCTGTTGGCTTTCTTAAGATCTTGAAGGCATATTATTTGTCTTCCCTCATTACCGTAATTAATTTAGAGCGAAGTCAATTTTCCTATGGAACCTTTTAAATTTAACAAATATTTGATCAGTGTCATCCTCAGATCCATATACCAGCAACAATTTGTCGCCAATATAGTATTTACAATGTGCTGCCTTTTACATTAAAGGAGCCCCAGATTTTAAAATGTTCTCATCCAGATTGCTAATAAAAATATCCGTCATTGTGGGAGAAACGCTTGATCCCACAGTCAGCCCGTTTTCTGGATGTAAAGTTTGTTGTTAAATAAGAAACACTTAAAATCAGTGACAAGCTGCAGTAAGACGAGGACTTTGTGTCAGAATAACTGTATTTGCTTTTATTTTATGACATTGTGTGCTTTTCAAGTGTATGCTTATGTAGGGTTAATACAGCCAGATGATGAGAGCTTGACTCCCGGAGCACATTGTTGAGGGTTACGTTCCTAACATTAGTGGTTGTATACTAGAGTAAGTATAACGATTCAATTACCCTTTTGTAATGGAAATATTTTGTTGCAGCTCCGAAGAGTATATACAATGATCAGCTAGAACATTATGAACGCTGACCTACTATCGTTATAAACCCGTCCAGGCGATTGCAGCGTCACCAGGTGAGGAATGACCGCTAGTCAGACACACGCACGGCATGTGTTGCATCTGTGAGCGCGCTGTCCGTGTGTAGAAACGGGAATGTGCGCGATCTCTCTGAGTCAGACCGAGGGCAGTTTTTGATGGCCCGGAGCCTCAGCACGAACATTTCGGGAAGTGCACGACTTGTCGGGTGTTCGAGAAGTGTTGTGGTGAATGTCTTCAGCACATGGCTAAACCAGGGTGAAACGACGTCCGGACGTAGTGGGGTTGGCGGCAACCCCTCATTACAGATGTCAGATGTCGTAGGCTGGACATACTGATAAAACAGGACAGGCAGTGAGTGAACTGTGGTGGAACTAACATCAGACTTTATTACTGGGCATAGTACAAGTGTGTCTGAACACACAGTGCACCGAACACTCCTAAAGATGGGCCTCTGCTGCCGACGACCCATGTATGTGCCAATATTAGCACCACAACATCGGCATACGCGACTGAAGTGGGCACGTGACCATCGGCACTAGACGGCGGCACAGTGGCAGAGCGTCGCATGGTCTGATGAATCGCGGATACCTCCTTCATCAGGCCGATGGGAGAGAGCGAATTCGTCGTCTTTCATGTGAACAGCTCCTTCACATTTGTACTGCGGGACGGAGACAAACTGGCGGCCTCTCCATTACGCTCTGGAGAACATTCAAGTGGTCATCCACGGTTCCAGCGGAGTTCGTGCAAGTCACCATGACGGCCAAGGATTATCGTACCTGGTTGCAGGCCACGTACGCCCCCTCCAGTCGATTATGTTTTTCCGACGGCAACGGTACTTTTTAAACAAGATAATGCGTCAAGTCAGAAGGCCAATAGTGTGATGGAGTGGTTCTAGGAACACAGTAGCGAGTTAAAATTGATGTACTGGCCTCCCAGTTCGCCAGATTTGAACCAGATTGAAAACATGTGGGATGTGATTGAGCGTTGGGTCAGAGCTAATCGTCCACCACTCCAGAATTTACGGGAATTAAGTGACTTGTGTGCGCAGATGTGGTGCTGACTCCCTCCAATGACTTCCAAAGCCTCCTTACTTCCATACGACGACGCGTTGCCGCTGTTATCCGTGTCAAAGGTGGACAGATCGGCCATTAGATAGTGGTCATAATGTTCTGGCTGATCAGTGTATAGGTGATGGCGAGACTCAGTCATCAATAGATCATAGCGTATCGAGGAAAAGTGACAGTGATAGAAAGTGAAATAAATTGAACATGAATTACTTAAGGTAGTGAACAGCGTATTAGGTGAAATTTTAGTGTGTTGAGGAGTATTAACAGTTAACAGGACCCGAAAATGTACTGATATAGGAGTAGGAGCTCTTGCAAGTGATGAACTGAAAAAAAGGAAACAGTGGGAAAACGAAGAAATTAAACAGATGAAATGAAATGATAATATAGAATTATTGGCTGGGAGACTCCGTCTGGGGTTATTCGGCCACCTGCAGCAAATCTTTCTGATGACTACAGTGACTTTCACGTCGATGAAGATGAGATGAAATGGTTAGCACAACAAAAACACCAGTGAAGAAAGTCGCCGATCGGGCTGGGAATCGTACGCGTGTTCCCATGGCCTAGAGACAATGACACTAACCACTAATTTTTTTCTCCAAACTTTTATTTGAGCAAATTGAACGTTGCAAAAACGCATCACAATAACGTCACACTACAAAATAAACTCAGTTTATAAATATATCTGCACATTTTCACAAGGCATTGTTAACTGCCCCAAGCAGAAGGTATGGCTCGTTGGCGCTCCACAATTTTCGCAGTTTTGACTGACGTAAACTGAGGCTACAGTGTTCGTCTTCGGTTTGCTGGTCTAGAAGTAACAGGTGATTAAAAAACATCCGTGCAGTTTGCACGTCATCTTGCGTATCTAAGCCGACTTCGAATTTTTTCTTTGTGTGACACAGCGTTTACCGGATTCATATGCTTATTAGAAAGTCTTGGTTCTAATATTTTACCTTTCACGTCGCTTCTTCATCATCGATCTTGACTGTGTCGATATTCACGTGTATCGTGATGTATTGTGAAATATCGGACATTTGTGAGTGACGCCATAAACTCGTACTGTTGATGTCAGTAGCCATGGTGCAACCAACTGCAGATTGTGGCGCTCTTTGGAACAGACGATGCCTGTCGTCTGGGCTTTGTGACCATACTTAGAGCATTTGAGCGACTGACAGACAGAGTTGAGAAGACCCTCTTATTCTGAGTCGATTTGGAGGACTGAACCAGAGGCTTCGAAGGTTCCGTGACAAGCTAGGATGCAACATCTTGGACTTGTGCCACAGGATTGAGAACTGTAGGGTCCCTCTAAATGGGTCAGTTGTGCACTACACTTCAGAGTTTTGCTATTCAGGTTGCTGTGTGTGGGGTGACTCTCCATCCTGTCCAGATAACGACAATTGTAGGTGACCCGGAAGTATTCGTATAAGATCCAAAGGAATGCCCCCCCCCCCACCCACAAAGGCGAGAGTATTAGAATCCTAGTAGCTACTAGTTAACTGCCGAAGCATTCGCAAAAAAGCAAAACAAAGTTTGAAACGCTCGCAAAACGCATTGTAGTTTACATAATACTAGGAACGGAATGCTGGTTAAAACGTGAAGTTGATGGCAGTGAGATTTTAGGTGAACATTTAAGCGCATATCGAAAGAAATGGTTATGGTCTAATTGTCACAATAGATGAACTGAAATCCACCGAAAATAGAAACAAAATCTGAATGCGAGATTGTTTGGGCAAGACTCAGTATCAGGTGTGAGCATAAAAATGTTATTCGAGCCTTCTTCGACCATCAGACTGAGCGCCCATGAAACTAAAAACTCGAGAGAAAACCTTTAGTCCGCTAGTGTGTAAGTTCACCAATCATACTGTAGTCATCGGTGGAGACTTTGATCATCCAACAACCAACTGAGAAAATTAGTGGTGAGCGTCACCAGACATCCTGTGAAACATTACGAAATGCCTTCTGTGAAACCTACTTAGAACAGATAGTTCGGAACCCCAAGCATGATGGAAATATATTAGACCTAATGGCAACAGATGGACCTAACCTCTTTGCAGATGTCCTCCATCAAAACCTGTATCAGTGACTAAGAGGCAATTGTGACAGCAATGGTTACCAAAGTACAAAGGGTAACATACAACAAGTAGTAACTTTTATATGTTCAGTAATCTATATGTTCAGTAGTAGTGACGAAAGAGAAACTTTTAGCGCAGGACAGCAGCATGAAGAGGAACTATAGTTCAAGTTTAAAATTATAGCTGGGCAGATACACTCCTGGAAATTGAAATAAGAACACCGTGAATTCATTGTCCCAGGAAGGGGAAACTTTATTGACACATTCCTGGGGTCAGATACATCACATGATCACACTGACAGAACCACAGGCACATAGACACAGGCAACAGAGCATGCACAATGTCGGCACTAGTACAGTGTATATCCACCTTTCGCAGCAATGCAGGCTGCTATTCTCCCATGGAGGCGGTCGTAGAGATGCTGGATGTAGTCCTGTGAAACGGCTTGCCATGCCATTTCCACCTGCCGCCTCAGTTGGACCAGCGTTCGTGCTGGACGTGCAGACCGCGTGAGACGACGCTTCATCCAGTCCCAAACATGCTCAATGGGGGACAGGTCCGGAGATCTTGCTGGCCAGGGTAGTTGACTCACACCTTCTAGAGCACGTTGGGTGCCACGGGATACATGTGGACGTGCATTGTCCTGTCGGAACAGCAAGTTCCCTTGCCGGTCTAGGAATGGTAGAACGATGGGTTCGATGACGGTTTGGATGTACCGTGCACTATTCAGTGTCCCCTCGACGATCACCAGTGGTGTACGGCCAGTGTAGGAGATCGCTCCCCACACCATGATGCCGAGTGTTGGCCCTGTGTGCCTCGGTCGTATGCAGTCCTGATTGTGGCGCTCACCTGCACGGCGCCAAACACGCATACGACCATCATTGGCACCAAGGCAGAAGCGACTCTCATCGCTGAAGACGACACGTCTCCATTCGTCCCTCCATTCACGCCTGTCGCGACACCACTGGAGGCGGGCTGCACGATGTTGGGGCGTGAGCGGAAGACGGCCTAACGGTGTGCGGGACCGTAGCCCAGCTTCATGGAGACGGTTGCGAATGGTCCTCGCCGATACCCCAGGAGCAACAGTGTCCCTAATTTGCTGGGAAGTGGCGGTGCGGTCCCCTACGGCACTGCGTAGGATCCTACGGTCTTGGCGTGCATCCGTGCGTCGCTGCGGTCCGGTCCCAGGTCGACGGGCACGTGCACCTTCCGCCGACCACTGGCGACAACATCGATGTACTGTGGAGACCTCACGCCCCACATGTTGAGCAATTCGGCGGTACGTCCACCCGGCCTCCCGCATGCCCACTATACGCCCTCGCTCAAAGTCCGTCAACTGCACATACGGTTCACGTCCACGCTGTCGCGGCATGCTACCAGTGTTAAAGACTGCGATGGAGCTCCATATGCCACGGCAAACTGGCTGACACTGACGGCGGCGGTGCACAAATGCTGCGCAGCTAGCGCCATTCGACGGCCAACACCGCGGTTCCTGGTGTGTCCGCTGTGCCGTGCGTGTGATCATTGCTTGTACAGCCCTCTCGCAGTGTCCGGAGCAAGTATTGTGGGTCTGACACACCGGTGTCAATGTGTTCTTTTTTGCATTTCCAGGAGTGTATGTACCTAGCAGAACAGTTATTGATGGGAGCACTCTACGTGATGTGAGATCATTGTAAAGAAACTTCTAAATAAACAGAGACTACGGGATAACAAGTGTAAAACAAAGCATAGGACTGTAGATAAAAAGAAGCAGAATGAAAGCATTTAACAGAATGAAACGCATGTAGCTGTCAAGAGAGCAGTGCCTGAAGCCTTCAATGACTACTCTAGCGGAATACTGTCGAATGTTCTTTCCGTTAGTGGCACCTAAGTCAGCGTCCAGCCACTCGTGAATGAGGCAGGAACTGAAATTGACGGTAGCAAAGCAAAAGCCGAAATGCTAAACCCTGCTTTCAAAGGTTCCTTTATAATGGAAAACTGCCTCAATTTAAATCTCCCTTCATTGAAAAAGAAGTGAAATAGATACTAGTGTCAGTGCCGTTGAGAAATATCTGAAAACGCCAACCAACATAGATTCCGGGACATCGATCATGTGAAACCTAACTCGCACTTCTCTCACATGACATATTGAAAGCCTTGGATCAAGGCAGGCAGATAAATGCATTTGACCCTGTACCACATCTACACTTATTATCAAAACTACGATCGAATGGAGTGTCAAGAGATATTTGTAAGTGGATGGAGTATTGTTTGATAGGGATGATACAGGAAATTATCTAGCATTGACAGTCATCAATGGATATGGAAATAGCTTCGGGCGTGCCCCAGGGAAGGGTTTTGGAATTTTTGCTGTTCATGTTGTATATTTATGACCTAGTGGACAATATTAATAGTAGCGTTAAACTTTGCGAAGATGATGCAGCTACCTCTAATGAAGTACTGTCTGAAAAAAGCTGCATAAATGTTCAGTCATGTGTTGATAAGATTTCAGCGTGGTGCAAAGATTGCTAACTTGCTCTAAATATTCAGAAATTTAAAACTGTGCGCTTCACGGAACGAAAAGACGTTGTATCCTATGACTATAATATCAAAGAGTCACGGTTGAAATCGGCCAGCTCGTACAAATATCTCTGTGTATCACTTTGTAGCGATATGAAATGGAACCATCACACACATATGCTAAGTCCTGGGAAAAGCAGGTGGCAAACTTTGGTTTATTGGTAGAATACTGAGGAAGTGCGGTCAGTCTACGAAGGAGACTGCCTGCAAATCACTCGTGCAACCCATTCTAGAATATTGCTCAAATTTGTGGGGCTCGTTGGAAACAGGACTAACAGGGGATATTTAACGTATACAGGAAGTTCAGGACGAACGGTGACAGGTTTGTTTGATCATGGGAGAGTATTACAGAGATGCTGAAGAAACTGAACTGGCAGATTCTTGAAGATTTTCTTGAAACTGTACCGAGAAACCCAACATACAAAGTTCCAGGAACGGGCTGTAATTGATGACTCTCTACATACCGCTCCCGTAGATATCATGAGGATAAGATTAGATTAATCACAGCACGCACAGTGGCATTAAAACAAACATTTTTCGCGCGCTAATTATTAATTATTTCTTTGAGTTGTGTCACTTTTCCTGATTTTCTGAAAACTTTTATGTTATTTATGACCGCTCGTGTATGCCACTTTTCCATCCAAAATAATATACTTTCTTTTACTTGCTGTAATATAATACTACATTCGAATCTCCATTAGGCAAAATTAGTAAATAAGTTAAAATGAAAAAGAACTTGAAAGTGTTGTATTAAAAATGCAAAACGCGAAATTGTAATTTAAGAAAATTATTACAATTTAATAAGGAAAATCAATCAGGACAATTTCAGGAACACAGTTTTCGAAAACACATCATCATAAATCGGCTTTTATAAGGTGGGAAACGTCCGCAGCTCGTGGTCGTGCGGTAGCGTTCTCGCTTCCCGCGCCCAGGTTTCCGGGTTCGATTCCTGGGGGGGTCAGGGATTTTCTCTGCTTCGTGATGACTGGGTGTTGTGTGATGTCCTTAGGTTAGTTAGGTTGCGAGGTGCCGGGGCTAGCAGTGTATTTAACACTAAATTCTTCTAGAATCTACTCCGACTTTTGCTGTTGCACAAGGATTAAAAAAAAAAAAAAATACGCGAACTGACTCTAATCAACCCTGCCAGTGGAGTAGAAGAGAGTTTGGCACCTACAATAATTTAATTTGGTAAATAAGTTAAATAAACGAAGGTTTCATTAACATAGTGAGGAATGATAGGGTTGCTCTACTGATTAACAGAATGAAAGTTCTGTCCAAAATAACAATATGATTTATTAAGGCTAAACACAAAATAATAAACAAAAACACATGAAACATTTACAATACATCAAATTGGCTCAAATTGGATACTCAAACAAACGCTGTGAATGTGAAGTTGTCGCTAAACTAGATTGTGAGGATTATGACGAAGTGGTATGTGGAGCCAATTCCTTGCAACTCAAATCTTAAGAGAAAACACATAGCCAACCCAACATTAATTGCTGCTACCCAAGACAGAACAAAGTTAGAAAAAGACGAACAGGCGCGCTCTGCTGAGCTCTGATTATCACCTAGGAAAATCCCTGTCTGCCGGTGCTGCGGACATACCTTACCAATCTGTCTTCTTAACAGCAAGAACACGATTTGGCGTACCGGAGGCGATGGCTGGTTGCTTCGATGTCCTCGACCGAAAGGCGAGAGCCGACTACCTAGAGCACCCGTACAGGCCGAACACACAACATTCCCGCCCCCACGACAGTGGCCGTGGTTAAACGTTCCAATCAGCAACCCGAAAACCGGCGGAAAATTCCACTCTATTGCCGGAGCACTACCATTCCACCAATGGAGATTCTTGGCGGCAATTTCTGCGCTGATTTTGGTACGTCACGAAGCTATGCCCTGAGCAAGCCAATCACAGTTACTATTTTGCAAAAAGCGCGGGAATTTTCCCGCCACAACTGCCTGGGTACACAAGTCATTCCCACGCCTCGCTGATAGCCCGCCAGAAAGTGTTTTCGCAAAAGTTTCTGCGAAGTAACGGAACCTCTAGTCCAGCCGCTACTTCAGACCCCTCCGGGCATGTCTTCTGACTATGTCGGCGTCTGTAAAGCATTCACTCGACTTCCTCACACCCGTCGGCTTAACCCTTTCCAGATCAGTAGTGCCCGCCTGTCACCGGACCACCCGGGTGATGAGAGACGCTGCATGGGAAGTCTGTGTGTGAAGGAATAGCGACTTTTCACTGCATGCAATTAGAGAGGAAAATCGTAAGATAGAAATACGAGAGGGGGCTCATGCCACCTCTCAAGGTTTAAATAGTTCTAAGTTCTAGGGGACTGATGACCATAGATGTTAAGTCCCATAGTGCTCAGAACCATTTGAACCATAATGTGGGAATACATTTCTCCTAGGAAAGGGATTCAATATGAACTTTCTTTATAGCAGAAATTTCTATTTTTCTCTTGTAAGCTATAATACACGAAATTTCGTAATGTTTACAACCGCTGCAATAGTCTAAACAGTGTCTGTTGTTTCAGACATGCATGCACGTGTGAAGGACATTGTAATGTAAGATGCAGACACTGTATAAATACCGAAATTTCAATAATCAATGATATTAAAAATTACATTCAACTTACCTCATTTATAAAACGTGTCACAACGCAGAAAGTGTTCTATTTGAATGGACCATGCAAACCTGACAGTAGCAACGCTGAAGTGATACTGTTCTTGTCGTGGCGAATCGTCAAGTAGCCTGCAAGAAAACTGACAAACTGCCTCAACGTTTGCGAGATAGGTTTTTCGTGCGCCTTGGGACGCTTCAAACGTATTTTTCAATGACAACTAAAAATTGCCGTTTTTTAATTGGTGTCACTTTTCTTGCTGGAGTGTGATATGTGAATCAGGCCAACGGGGCACAAAATATCGCCCATACCCTTTGTAAAGGGTCTACACTGGTGTCCAAGCAACAAACCGAGATTTCCTCGTCCTGTAATTCACAATATAATCGTACAAACTGTCAACTGTTCTGCACGGAAGATGGCATTTCGGTCAACGGAAAACCATGCCAACGATGACGTCAGGGCACCTATCTAACGGAGTAGTGTTTGTCAGGTAGTTCCACATCCATAATCGCTGTGTACAAAGTCATAGACGGTGCAGAGGCACAGAGAAGTCTACATTCTCTCTGCGGTGGAGGGTCATAGGAAGAATGGTAGCAGTAGAGTTGCAAACTTGCGTTGCCCGACGGCTTAACGTGAATCGTTCTGTTGTTTCTCGGATGAGGCGACAGTTCGTAGAGACCGAAACTATCACGAAGATCAGGGCAGAGCCGACGACCTTTGATATCAGAAAGAGAGGACCGTTATTTGGCTGTAAGGGCACGACAATATCGCATTAGTACTGAGCAGCAACCGACATGTGTCCTCGTAGCGTCCGCTAGACTTGCTGTATCGAGGCCAACGGTGTAGAGAAGGCTTCGATAGAGTGGCCTTCATTGTTGGAAACCTGCTATATTCGTGCCTCTGAAGTGTTTTTACAATATGGAACGTTTAGAGTGGAATCGTCAACAGGCCACGTGGACAGTCGAACAGTGGGCCAATTTCTTTTCACAGACGAGTCCCGATTTAGTATGGAGAGTGGTTCGCATATGAAGGGAACGTGGAACACGATTTCGAGAACCGAACATTGTGGAAAGAGACCGATATCGACGAGGTTGGCTAATGGTGTGGGCAGGAATTATGTCGATCACTAGACTCATGATATTGTATGGGTGAATCGGAAAAGGTTTAACTGCTGACAGGTATCATAACCAGGTCTTGGGGCCTCATGTGCGGTTGTCGCGAGCTTCTGTGCGCTCCGACTTCTCACTGATGGACGATGATGTTCGACCTCATAGAGCACAAGTGACTGATGTTTCCTTGGAAACGAAAGACACTGCACGTATGGTCTGACTTGCTCGTTCTCCCGATCTGGATCCCATAGAGCACGTCTGGGAAGGGCCAGGGAGACGGTTTGCATTACGTCAGCATCCAACAACCACTCTCCAAGACTTGCGAGCAGCTCCGCAGGATACTGATGACGTCATTCGCAGCATGCGTCTTCGTTGGCAGGCATGTATTGCTGCCCGAGGTGGTCACTCCCCATAGTGATCACATGAATCAGTCGTCAGAATGTGTGTAAAAATCTGTTAAGTCGGAAAAGAGAAGAACAATTCCGTTTACTGTTTTGCATGTTGCCACTGTTAACATTCTGTATTCTTTACATTGTTTCTACTTTGCTATCATCTGTTTATACTTTTTTGTTGCAAAAAAGACGCAACCTTGCGAAATTTCCGTTTGTTGCTTTAATTTTGGACACCAGCTTAGAAAGCTACGCACATCTTTCTTGTATCCACAACATACAACTGTGCTTCGCAAGAGCAACGTTTTCAAAGAAGCTACCGAATTATTAGGTTGAATCTTTTCGTTTTAGAGCAACATATTTACGATGCTCAAACAGAACCACTAGTTGCAATGTATGAAATTTAATTACTGCCATTAATGGAACGCTCCCTGCACAATCTGGACAGGAGCGCGCGAAGGGGGGGGGGGGGGGGAAGCCAGAATTCAATTACCTCTCGACTTTTTCTGCAGACTCCGTCGTAAGGAGGGAGCAAAAATATTTGTTTCCGCCGAATTCCCTGGTCTGCGTATTAAGGGGAGCCGGCGCTGACTCGGCGGGCGGGCGTAAGGTGGAGACAGCAGAGCGCTAATCCTCTTACCGTTAGGCGCGGCGCGCAAATATGTCGCCGCGAAAACAACGCTGATTGCGCCGCGCCTCGATGCGGTGCGCCGTCGACAGTCGATAGTCGCCGCCGCGGTCGCGGTCGCGGTCGCAGCGGCCGCTCGCAGTCGATAGGCGCGCATCCCGCTGACACACTGCCTTACAAGCGCGCCGGCGCCCTCGCTCCGGGATGTCATTTGCATCTACAATTGCTTCCCTGTCTTCACACCCGTGAATCGAGTCGGGTGCAAAGATAGGAAAGGGAAACGAAAGCCTCGATCAAGACTTTAAGTTTCCTCCTTTCACATCGATAAAAAAGAGCCATCCAGGAGCATAAGAATCTTGGAGACAAAAACCGGCTGCCTACGTAACGTGCGCGTACGAGCTGTAGTCATAACCTTTCTGCTATCACTCTTAAAAATTAACTTACTTAATGATTATTTATTTCTTCGTTTGCAGGTACTTCTTTTCAGTCCTGGTACACGTGGAAATTCCGCGCCACAGTACCGGAGCACGCCACTAGAGGCGTCAAAAGAAAACGGGGCAGCCAGTCACCACTTTGCCACCAGTCGTTCACTCCACCTCATTCATGATGCGGAGTCACGACAAAATGACGTATCTTCCATAAAACTCGATGGGAGCACGAAACGCTATAGCAGTCGATAATGAAGAAGTTTGGAGTCGCCATATGTGATTTACGTGTATCGTTGTTTTGGTAATACAACTTGCGTGTTATGACAGAATGCTGTTGAAGCCCGCCCGGTTAGCCGTGCGCTCTAACGCACTACTTTCCGGGCAGGAAGGCGTGCCGGTCCCCGGCACGAATCTGCCCGGTGGATTAGTGTCGAGGTCCAGTTTGCCGGCCAGCCTATGGATGGTTTATAAGGCGGTTTTCCATCTGCCTCGGCGAATGCGGGCTGGTTCCCCTTATTCCGCCTCAGTTACACTGTGTCGGCGATTGCTGCACTGTCTCCACATACGCGTACGCCATAATTACTCTACCACGCAAACATTGGGGTTACACTCATCTGGAATGAGATGTTTCTCCGGGGGTCCACTGGGGGCCGAACCGCACAATAAGCCTGGGGTCGGTGTGGGGCGGCGATGGGGTGAATGGACTGCTGTAGCCTGTTGTGGGATTGTGAACCACTGAGGGCTACGGCGGGGACGAAGCCTCTCCTTCGTTTCTAGGTCCCCAGTTCAATACATACATACATGCTGTTGAAAGGCAAAGGTGCATTTTGTGTTTATGACAAACCGTTCACATTTGGTACACAACACTATTACATGAAAGATAAAGTCCAGAGTTGTTCGACTTCAGCACAATGTAGTGAGTGGAGGCTTTAAGTTATGGAGTGGAAGATAGTACATTTGTGTCCTATGTTCTAATGTCTTGTCAACCTTCAAATTTTTGCCATATTTTGGATCTTCCTTATTAATTTAGTAGAAGTATGTTCTGCAATATTCGATGTTGTATGCATGTAACAGTGCTCTCTCTCTCACAAGTGAGTTATTTCGATCTTGCGAGTTCAGTCTTACTAGCAAAACAAAAGAATAAACTGCTGCGAGTGGAACAGGAACCAATGACATTTGCATTATTTCTGCTCGCTAAAAAATTTGGCCGTTTTTTTCTGAACACACGGTTTGAATTGCCGCTGGTGAAATGAGCAGCAATGACATTTATATTTCTACTTGTCACAAATATTTGGCTGGCTTTCGCGAATATTGCGATGTCGCACTTTAAAATACGCTCGCAGCCAGTTATGCCACAGCGGTTCCTACGGTGGCCACCGCGGCATAAAGGAGCTGCCACGAACGTTTACGCCGCGGCCAACCAGATACAAGCATCCCCTCTCCGTGGCTCCAGCGTCTGGTCTACGTAAGTTCAAACATCGAAGCACAGACCCCATTTTGTGTGTTTGCCATTGCATAACATTTACAGACTTCTATAACCGTCAGGGCTCGTCATCTACGGAATTGTCATTGTACTGAAGACCGACTGAATTGCAAACCTTCGTATCTGTGCAGTATTTCAACATTCAAACTTATTGTTAGCAACTGACGGTGCAACTACAGCCAACAAAGTTATGTATTACTTTTACTATTTGGTATCAGATATAGAGTAGATTCATATTTCCTCGCTCCCGTATCCGCTAAAGAACCAAAAAGTGCCCAAAGGAAGTTACGACAAATATGTTGAGGTTTCCGAGGGTGTGGTTAGGCAAAAACCTGAGAGTACAGCTTAATGTGCTGCGAGTGAAACAATGACATTTATATACTTCGTTGCCAAAAATATTCGGCTCTTTGTTTCCGGAAATGTCGCTAATTCTGACGATGTGAATTGCTGCTAGTGAAACAGGCAGCAATGCCAGTTATATACTAGCATGTAAATAATATCAAGGGGAGAAGCTTGATTTACTCGTGGAAGTAGTCTCATTCGAAACTCGATGCGACACATGAGCACCAAACTCGATTGCAGTCGACAACTGTGCGTCGTTTTGACGTCAATTCGCAGGAAGTGGCTGTTGAAACGAACGCCTCCCCTCCTTTCACCGTTTTGTTTTAGCTCCTGTAGCGGTGCGCTGCGTTGCTGTGACGTGGAATTTCAATATGTACCACGCACAGTGAAGTGCGTGAACACGGCACAGTGATTTGGAGCTCACGACTTGCTGATTCCTTCCGCATAATTAACAGGGTGTTCGACACGTGGGACATCGTCAAGGAGAAGTTGAAAAAAACTGAACTAACAGGCGCTTGAAGATCGATGCAAACTAATCCCTGAAAAGCTACTTACAAACTTTCAAGAACTAGCTTTAAGTGATGGATCTAAGAATATACTACAATCACGAACGCACCCCTCCCACGGGCGTCTAAGCTATCATTGTGATAAGGACAGTAGACCATGTGGGAGAATCGTCAGATCTGGCAAATACTTGCAAATGTAGTCATATGCCTGTTCTTCGAACAGTATAAAGCAGCAGCGACTTTGTTCGCAGAATAGTAAACTCCAGTAACTAAATAATACTGACACGTTACCCAAGCTACGAGGGCCGAAAAGTGTTTCGATACTGCGGGAAATATCTTTTAAAAAAGTGTGGATCCAATACGATCCTTTGAATTGACTGAAATACTAGCGCAGTTAATCACAGGTAAGCTGATGGCATTTCTCCTCAGCAGTTGGCAGGTACTGATTATTTAATAATGATTTTTCGTTGTTGTACCGCAAAGTTACAGAATATCCGAAGCAGCAGACCAAAAGTTCATGTTTTCTTCAGCTGAATAATGAACCTGTGTAAACAGAACATTGTACTTGAATGATATTATTTGAGCTGTAAACTCACCTCCTTCTTCCGCAACCAACGTTTCCTTAATCTGTTATTACGTTTTCAGTTCGAAACGTAGCGGATTGCACACAACCCTAGGACCCAGTTCTGTAGTCTTTCATCGCTGACATATAGTATTCTTCTACCTCGTTATCCTACCTTGTTTTTTTACATCAATACTTAACTAAAGAATATCTCTGCTTAAATGGAAGACTATTAGGGTAGTGCTTTTTGTGAAGTACTTTGTATTAAATAATTTGTAAAACTTGCCCTCCATGCCCTAAACTGTGACTGATTACTGCCTTCAGCATGGCCAAAGTCCTAGCGGCACACTAAGGCGACAGTGAATCATGAACTGTCTACCAAGAGAGGTCTTACTAACATGAGGAGACTGTACGATTTCCTTTAGTTCTATTCATGATTATGTTTTCACAATGTTCAGAATAAAAAATAGCTCCTGTGTAGAATGTTTCAACTAAGTGAGAACGTAGAAATGGAGGATCTGGGAATGGAACTGCGCAAAAACAATGAACTTTACAGAAGTTTGCAGCCATAAGAATTAGTGACAATTGCATAAAAGTTAATTACATGCTACATCAGCACTTATAAAAGTATGTATGTATGTATGTTCTGCATCTCCTTGTAAACCACTGGATAGATTTCAATCAAACTTGATGCACATATCACTTACTGTCTGGAAAGAAATACTGTGGGGGAAGAACCACCAGCCTCCTACTGAGCTGGAGGAGATGGGCAGAGGTGAGGGATAGGAGGAGATGGACAGAGGGAGAGGAGGAAATGATCAAAGAAAGGGCAGCATAGAGAAGAGAAGGAGGAAATGGACAAAGACGAGGACAGAGAGAGTGAGGAGAAGGGCAGAGAGAAGTGGAGGAGTAGATGGACAGCAACAAAGGAAGAGGAGATGGACAGACAGAGGCGGAGGAGGAGTTGGACAGAGAAAGAGGAAGTAGATTCATGGAGAGAGAGAAGAGGAGGAGATTGACCGAGAGGGGGGGGGGGGGGACATGGACATGTGAGCGGAAAAGACGAACAGAGAGTAGGGAGAAGGACAGAGAGAGATGGAGGAGGACATGGAGAGAAACAGTGAGGAGAACGAAATGAACACAGTGTGGGGAGCAGAGGAGATAGGAAGAGAGAGGAGGAGGAGGATGTGGAGAAAGGAATGGATAGAGGGGGAAAGTTAGAAATGGAAAGACAAAAGGGAGGACCGATAGATGGCAATGCTTAGAGAAAGGGGAGAAAGAGAGAGTGAGGAGAGGGACAGAGGCGTGCAGGAGGAGAAGATGGGCAGACAGACATGGAGATAGACAGGGGATGCAGATGGACAGAGAAAGAGGAGAGGAGGAGATAGACAGAGAGACAGGAAGAGATGGACATGAAAAAAGGAGAAGATAAAGAGAGGGGGGGAGGATGAAATGGATAGGGAGTGGTGATAGAGGAGATGGGGGAGAGAGAGAATGAAGATAAGAAGGACAGAGAAAGAGGACACACAGAGAGGAAGGAGGAAATGGACAGAGAAAGTGAAGAGAGAGATTGAGGAGAAAGGCAGAGAGAGATGGAGGAGGAGATTAGACATGGAAGAACAGATGGACATAGGTGGAAGAGGAGATGGACAGGGGTCAGGGGGGTAGGTGGGCAGGGAGAAAGGAAGAGGAGATGGAGGGGTGAGAGGAGAAGATGAATGGAGGGAGTGGGCAGGAGGACAGATGGAGGAGAAATGGACAGAGAGTGGATAGAACGAGATGAACAGCGTGGTGTGTGGAGGAGATGGGTAGAGAGAGGAGGAGGGAAAGATTGACAAAGAAAGGGGAGGAGAGAGGGGGGACAGAGAGAGAGGTAGGTGGAGAAAGAATGGGTTGTGGAGGATATGTGCAGTAAGAGGCGAGGAGGAAATGGACAGAGAAAAGAGAGCATAGATAGAGAGGGAGGAGGAAATGGGCAGAGCAAGCAGAGGAAAGAGAGAGTGGGATGAAGAAGATGGACAGAGAGAGGTGGAGGAGGAAACAGACACAGAGGGCGAGTAGATGGACAGAGAGAGAGAGAGGAGAGGAGGAGATTGTCAGAGAAAGCCGGCCGAAGTGGCCGCGCGGTTCTGGCGCTGCAGTCTGGAACCGCGAGACCGCTACGGTCGCAGGTTCGAATCCTGCCTCGGGCATGGATGTGTGTGATGTCCTTAGGTTAGTTAGGTTTAACTAGTTCTAAGTTCTAGGGGACTAATGACCTCAGCAGTTGAGTCCCATAGTGCTCAGAGCCATTTGAACCATTTGTCAGAGAAAGGGAGGAGGAGAAGGACAGAGACGGGGGTTGGAGGAGATGGTCAGAGAGAGGAACGGAAGACAAAGGGGAGGACAGTGAAAATGAGGAACAGGAAATAGGAGTGAAACATTGGGGAGAAGGAGACAGAGGATGAGTGTATGGAAGAGATGGGCATTGTGAGGGGGAGAAATGGACATAGAATGGGAGGTAGAGTAGATAGGCAGAGAGAAATTGAGGAGGAAAGGGACTGAGAAAGGGGAGGAAAGAGGGAGGGGTGGAGAAATGGACAGAGAAGCAGGCAGTGACGTAACAAGCAGGTAGTTTCCAGGGATACTGGCCCTAAATTTCAAAGTTTCTTGTTGGGTATATTTTTCACTGGGTGCAGTTTTCATATATCCCCTACAGGTGTACCCAGGATTTGAGTTAGGGTAGGGTGGGGACAGGGGTTGCAACTCATTTTAGTTTTGTAGAAGGCGGTGGCGTGGACGAAACGAAGCACAGGTTCTTACAAAGTAAAAGTCAAAAGTATTTCAAAACTGTATCTATTACTCGACAAACATATTAATACGACCAAAACGCAGCTAACATTTAGTTACATATAGATACTTCGCATATTCACATTTTAGTAATTATTTACCTTGACTGTATAATGTTGTTACATTATCGAGATGAGCTACTGAAAAATGCGATATTCACCTTTGGTAATCGTACTTTCACTACATATACAAGTGTTTACTATTAGAAAATTGATATTTTCACTGATGTCGAGTAAAACTGACTATGTTAGCTATAACTTCATCGATGTCACCGTTACTTAATTATATACACTGGAGTACCAAAGAAACTGGTATAGGCGTGCATATTCAGACATATGTAAACAGGCAGAATGCGGCCCTGCGGTAGTTTTTAGATCGGTTGCTGCTGCTATAATGGCAGGCTATTAAGATTTAAACGAGTTTGAACGTGGTGTTATAGTCGGCGCAGGAGCGATGGGACACAGCCTGTACGAGGTAGCGATATCGTAGGGATTTTTCCGTACGACCATTTCACGAGGGTGCAACCGTTAACTGTTTTTCATTCGAAACAATTTCGTAACGGTTGCTGGTGTAGCTGCCATGATGAAAATAATCATGAGAGTGCCTTGAATATCAGGGCTCCGGTAAAATATCAAATCTTCGACATAGCTGCAGCCGGAAAAAGATACTGCGAGAACGGGATCAACGACGACTCACGAGAATCTTTCAACGTAACATAAGTGCAACCATTCCGGAAGTTGCTGTAGATTTCAGTGCTGGGCTGTCAACAAATGTCAGCGTGCGAACCATTCAATGAAACATCATCGATATCGGCTTTCGAAGTCGAAGGCCCACTCGTGTACCCTTGATGACTGCACGACACAAAGCTTTAGTCCTCGCTTGAGCCCGTCAACAGCGACACTGGATTGTTTATGAGTGGAAACATGTTGCCTGATCGGTCGAGTCTCCTTTCACATTGTATCGAGCGGATGGATGTGAACGGGCATGGAGACAGCCTCAAGAACCCATGGATCCTGCATGTGAGCAGGGGACTGTTCAAGTTGGTGGAGGCCCTGTAATGGTGTGGGGCGTGTGCAGTAGGAGTGACTGCGACCCCTGATACGTCTAAACACAACTTTGATACATGAGACGTACATAAGCATCTTGTCTGATCACCTGCATCCGTTCATTACCATTGTGCATTCAGACGGACTTCCAGCAGGATAATGCGACATTCCACACGTCCAGAATTGCTATAGAGTGGCTCCAGGAACACTCTTCTGAGTTTAAACACTTCCGCTGGCCACCAAAATCCCTTGCGAAGTGCTATTCAGAAGAGATCTCCATCCCCTCGTGCTCTTACGGATTTATGGACAGCCCCACAGGAGTAATGGTGTCAATTCCCTCCAGCACTACTTCAGACACTAGTTGAGTCCATGATATGTCGTGCAGTGGCACTTCTGACGGGGTCCCACACGCTATTATTCAGGTGTTCCAGTTTCTTTGGCTCTTCAGTGCATAAAATTTGTTAGATACCTGTATAAAAAAATATTTATTCCTTCTATCTGCCAAAGTTCAGATAGAAGAAAAAACACTGCATGACTCTTCTGCCAAAATCTTAGCACATGTTCGATAAAGTAATGTTTCATTAAAATCTGGTAATTTCCGATTTTAAAAACACATGCAATGTAAAACTGAAGCTGAAATGGGGTATATGACTTAATTCTGAGTAGGAAAGCTGACTTTGCATTTTGTTAAGTACGATAACATGTATTTCAATAACTCTATAATCAATTTATGTAATTTTTAGGTAAGGTAAAACATTATTGTCAGTAATACTCGCAATGGTTTAGATTGCTACTTATACTGGGATGGCTGTAAGCGCCAGCCGGCCGTTGTGGCCGAGCGGTTCTAGGCGCTACAGACTGGACCCGCGCGACCGCTACGTTCACAGGTTCGAATCCTGCCTCGGGCATGGATGTGTGTGATGTCCTTAGGTTAGTTAGGTTTAAGTAGTTCTAAGTTCTAGGGGACTGATGACCTCGGAAGTCTCATAGTGCTCAGAGCCATTTGAACCATTTTTGTAAGCGCCAAATCAGTGCACGTTTAGTTCAACGGAGTGCAAGTGCGTTACCAGCTCAGTTAATGTTAGCAGTAGTTGAGTGCAAGGGATCACAACTAATTTGGCTTAATTTTGTGAAAATTGAGTTAACAAAGTATAGAACATATCAAGTAGAGTGTGTGAACATATTTAGTGAGTATACGCTTTTATTTGAAAGACCAAATAATACAACTCAGGATTACATGTTGTAACGAGTAGATTGAACTAGTATCTTCAAGAACTGGAGTCAAGGAGCTAATTGAAAAAAAAAAATACTGTTTCATTATCCTGCCGGAATATATTGTAACTGATTCGTAAACATTTCAAACGCACATATTTCATCTGAATTAAAGGGAAGGGTTTGTTGCAGCTGGCATCAACAGGAAAATCATCGAGAGTTGAAAATATAACGCTATGGAAATGCATTAGAGCCTAGAGCCATTTGTTATTTTGAATTGCAAGGAGAATAGCAGCAAACAGCCAAATGGTTTTGAGATTTCACGACAAATGGTTCTTTGTACACTTGCTGATTGTCAGTAACCATTAAATGTTCCGGCCTTCCTCAGTCTTATATATCTGTGATGCAGGGCAGGATGGTAACGAAGTGAGGCAGACAGCTGTCTTCCTCTGCCCTCGATTAGCTTCAACATCTCGACAAGTAAAGATATAGTACTGTTCACAGAGAAAAATGTAGTTTCATTACCTCGAAGCATATACACCGCATCAATGATATTCACATTCCTGGGACAGGTGGATTTATGATAACGATTGTAGCGGTCTCGTGGCTGCTGGCGAGCTGGAATGGCTGAGCCATTCTTTGTCTGCCTTCAGTGCATCGGTTGGCGACGTGCCACAATGTCAGAATGGAGGTGCGAGTCCTACAGTCTCTCTCAAGCGATTTTACACAAAATGTATGGTAAAAGAATTAGATTTTTATGTTACTTATATGTTTGAATGTAAGCTTCATGGTGAAAAGCCCATCATCTACCTAAAGGTCATACTTTGATACTAGCATTTATGTAAGATGCTGCACAAAATTAGAATAGTTTCTAATGAAAAATATGGATCACTAGGATTTTGCGTTTGTTACATACTACACTTGTGTTACTGAGTATGAAATTTAGCTAACATACTGAATTTTTCTTTAGAGTTGGGATGAAGTCTCTGTCTGTCTCCAATCTTGAGCAAAGGCATTTTATGTAGCACGTTCACTTCTGACCGCATGCTCGTGCTAATGAAATATTCAAATCATAACATACCTCATATCTCCTAAACCGTTTGAGATATCGAAACGAGATTTTGGAAAATGACAGCACTCAAATAGGAGAGTATTTTTCCGTATAGTTAAGATGCGAAACGTTCTAACTTACGTCGATATAGCCGAAGCAATCCAGTACCATAATTTTTATAGAGTCATCAATAGCTGGCAAAAAGAGAATTTGCGTGCACGACAAAAAACGTGAAATTCCTTCTCTTATGTTACTGAAAACCGACACCATGAGGTTTTATCTAAGGTTTTGAGGTCTCCGGTCTCCTATTGCTTATTTAATAAGACACTCTGTTTCCAGATTGTGTCACAGTAGCTATTGAAAGTTGAGTTTGTGCAATTTATACTGTGTTGTGGCAAAAGAAGCAAAATTAAGTCTGTTAAGTAGAGGGATCTAGCTGTTACTCATAACTGATGACGCTTTTTCGATTGATACATTGTTAAGAATTAAGACAAAAATAAATCGTCAGTTCCGTTGCACTATTTTTAATAGTGAACGATTAGAATTGAAATTTATCAAAGGATTTTCCACGTGTTCTTCATCTGAGAAATACGAAAATAATTACAGAACTGGATTGGAGAGAAAGGCAGTTTTCTAAGGTATATAGCGTGGCTGTACGGTCCTGTAAGACTAGGTAAATAAAATGTCTGTTTTCTTGAGTGCTAATGATGTGAAGTCTCATAGGACACGATGCTGCCACTGTCGAATTACGACACATGCTGATAAACTTTTATCGTTCTTACACTAGGAATAGCTTGATGTTCTCACAACCAATTTCTGAATCATAAATCCGCAGGGTAATATTTCTTTATTTACAGATGACATTAATTCTACCTACTTCTGCCTACTTTGTGCAGCTCCGTTGCAATGCTGCTCATTTGCATACCAAGAGTGTAGTACACTTCATGCAATTTAACGTTTGTTGCATGTCGCATTCATGAGACTGCAATTTTAATGATCAGCAATGTAGATAAGATATTTTGTTGGTAAATCTAGTTAGTAAGTGGTGCTGACATGGTCATTATGTAAGCAGCCTGCATAGCCTCATAGGGTAGCATGGTGAGCACCTTCAAACTAGTCTTCGAACTGAAGACCACAACACAGCACAGCGAATCTGGTAACAATAAAAGAAAAGAAAGGTTACCCCGAAGGAATTATCGCAATGGGACAGAAATCCGTTGTTGTCACGTACACTTACACACAAACAAATGATTAAAATTCCACAAAAATTGCACGATTTATTCAGGAGAAAGAGCTTCACAAATTGAGCAAGACGATAACTCATTGGTCTAACTCTTGTATCACTTGGCACTGATTGACAGAGTTGTTCGATGTTTTCCTGAGGGGTATCCTGCTAAATTCTGTCCAATAGGCGCGCTACATCGTCAAAATCCGGAGCTAATTGGAGGGCCCTGCCCATAATGTTTAAAAGTTCTCATTTGGGGAGAGATGCCGCGTTTGTTGCTGGCCAAGGTGAGGTCTGTCGCGCACGAAGACAAGCAGAAGAAACTCTGGCCGTGTATGGGTGAGCGTTACCTTGTTGAAATATTAGTCTAGGATGGCTTGGCATGAAGGACAACAAAACGCGGTGTAGACTATCGTCGACGTACTGCTGTGCTATAAGGGTGACATGGGTAACAATCATAACGGTCTTGCTATTAAATGAAATGGTACCCCAGACCATCACTCCTAGTTGCCGGGCCTTATGGCAGCCCTCAGTCAGATTGGCATCCCACAACTGCCTGGGGCGTCTCCAGATGCGTCTTTGCTGGTCCTAAGGACTCAGTTGGAAGCGGGACTCATCACTGAAGCCAGTTATACTCCAGTGAATGAAATTCCAGGCCAAATGTATCCGACACCAATGCAAACGTGCTTGTTGGTGTATAGAGGTCAAGGGTAGTCGGAATAAGTGGCACCATGAACTCAGCCACTTTTCTGTGAGACGACTGTTGAGGGGTCCTTGTATAGCTGAAGCACCAACTGCATGTCGGATTGATGATAATGATGAATCCGGGGCTTGCAGTGCATATCTGACAATTAGTCAGTCCTCACGTTATGTCGTTTCTCTTGATCGACCGCTTCCTTCTTGGCGCTGTGTTCGGCCATGGTTTAACCAATCCTGCACACGGGATCGAATAGCGGCATCGCTCCTATTCAAATGTCGAGCAATCCACCGATTATTCCATCCGGCTTCGTTGAGCCCAACTATGTCCTCTCTCAAATGCTGATATCTGCGCATATTGCTCACGCGTCTGTATGCGAGGCATAGTCACTGTCCAGATGAGTGCAAGGAATGAAATTCTCAAAGACGTCCTTGTTTTCTATCCTTGCCAGCTGCGTGGTGAAATTGAGCTGCAGAATCATACATGCATCCGTCAACCGCTAACGTTTACAATTTTGAATTTTCCTTCGATACCTGTAGGTATATACTCTTCCATTGTACGTTGTGTTTTGCCTTAGAGTGTGTTTTTCTAAAATTAATTAAGAAAAATTACAAAATCGTATTTACTGTAAATAAATAAGGAAATACTCTGTGGTTCAGTTTCTATGTGACAGATGTACCTGTATACCACAAATAAATCAATAAAATATATAATAAATAGCATACACGATTGATGTCACCTTAAACAACTTGTACTTTCCACCTCTAGAGCTATGTTGATCTCCACCTCAGAAGATGGCTGACGGTGTAGAGACGCAGATATAGAAGAGATGGCACAAATTTCTGTTTTACTTTTGATAGAGATTTTTCGGAATTTTTCCAAGAACATGGAGGCAAGAAGAAATTTTGCTGCATGTGGTAACAATGTAGTCTGCCTAATTATGACGCTTGTGGAAGATTACACAGTTTTTCCACATATTGAACCCTTAACTGTGCTAGTACTCTGAAGTTCCATTAACATTAATGCGAGAACTCACAGGTACAAAATATGTGCATAAAATAAATATAAACATACAAAATACGTCATAAGCTATTTACTGTGTATAAAACGTTAAATTTTGTTTATTGCTACCACAAACTATTTGTAATTCTCGCAGTCGTAATTCGTTGGAAACACACGAAGATAACACAGTTTTCACACCATATTTTTGTTACCTTGTTTTTCTCTCTTGCATCTCTCGAAGAAGATGATTCAGTTTTCTGCATCTGATAAGTTCATGAACGATCACTTTCCGCATATTCATTACGTCTTCTCTACGCTTTGTTTGCTTTAAATCTGATAGACACCTCGGAACCGCGAGACCATTTACCCCCGAAGTGTTCTATGTGATAAAAACTTTTATCACTGGTCATTGTTGCAAAGTCGATCCGGGCTGTCGACTGTAACTTTGGCGTTTTTGTAAGGGTTCTTCATGTATGACTTTCCGTGTTTTTCCCAATTTATAGGTCTTGGCGAGTCAATTTGACAACAGAAAGTAAAATACAAGCAGCAATCACAAACAGAAAATTATAAAACAACCGTGGAAGCTAAACAGTAAGAAGAACAAATTCGGACTAACGAAGGGAGTGTCATGTATCTGTTCTACACTCGTGCTCAGACTGTTAGTAGAAGAAAGATAGGAAATTTATTGTGAGCCACATATAGCCGACTGTTTTTAGATGTATAAACGCCTCAAAAACTTGTCAAGAGATGTTTTTGTGCCAAATATTAGAAAATTATGACCTCGGAAACCACGAAGTTAACGCTATAAAATCCTTGTATGTAAGTACATACGTCGAACTTAGTCAGTGGTCAAATATACAGAACCATTGAAATTAATCTGGGCGTCATCAGAGTGACCTAACAGTTTTATTTTTTATTATTTAGAGGAGTCCATAATTTTTACAGTTATAATTATCGTATTATAAATACATTTACTTTCATATCAATGTATCGCAATATTTGTGAATATAACTATAATACACTCCTGGAAATGGAAAAAAGAACACATTGACACCGGTGTGTCAGACCCACCATACTTGCTCCGGACACTGCGAGAGGGCTGTACAAGCAATGATCACACGCACGGCACAGCGGACACACCAGGAACCGCGGTGTTGGCCGTCGAATGGCGCAAGCTGCGCAGCATTTGTGCACCGCCGCCGTCAGTGTCAGCCAGTTTGCCGTGGCATACGGAGCTCCATCGCAGTCTTTAACACTGGTAGCATGCCGCGACAGCGTGGACGTGAACCGTATGTGCAGTTCACGGACTTTGAGCGAGGGCGTATAGTGGGCATGCGGGAGGCCGGGTGGACGTACCGCCGAATTGCTCAACACGTGGGGCGTGAGGTCTCCACAGTACATCGATGTTGTCGCCAGTGGTCGGCGGAAGGTGCACGTGCCCGTCGACCTGGGACCGGACCGCAGCGACGCACGGATGCACGCCAAGACCGTAGGATCCTACGCAGTGCCGTAGGGGACCGCACCGCCACTTCCCAGCAAATTAGGGACACTGTTGCTCCTGGGGTATCGGCGAGGACCATTCGCAACCGTCTCCATGAAGCTGGGCTACGGTCCCGCACACCGTTAGGCCGTCTTCCGCTCACGCCCCAACATCGTGCAGCCCGCCTCCAGTGGTGTCGCGACAGGCGTGAATGGAGGGACGAATGGAGACGTGTCGTCTTCAGCGATGAGAGTCGCTTCTGCCTTGGTGCCAATGATGGTCGTATGCGTGTTTGGCGCCGTGCAGGTGAGCGCCACAATCAGGACTGCATACGACCGAGGCACACAGGGCCAACACCCGGCATCATGGTGTGGGGAGCGATCTCCTACACTGGCCGTACACCACTGGTGATCGTCGAGGGGACACTGAATAGTGCACGGTACATCCAAACCGTCATCGAACCCATCGTTCTACCATTCCTAGACCGGCAAGGGAACTTGCTGTTCCAACAGGACAATGCACGTCCGCATGTATCCCGTGCCACCCAACGTGCTCTAGAAGGTGTAAGTCAACTACCCTGGCCAGCAAGATCTCCGGATCTGTCCCCCATTGAGCATGTTTGGGACTGGATGAAGCGTCGTCTCACGCGGTCTGCACGTCCAGCACGAACGCTGGTCCAACTGAGGCGCCAGGTGGAAATGGCATGGCAAGCCGTTCCACAGGACTACATCCAGCATCTCTACGATCGTCTCCATGGGAGAATAGCAGCCTGCATTGCTGCGAAAGGTGGATATACACTGTACTAGTGCCGACATTGTGCATGCTCTGTTGCCTGTGTCTATGTGCCTGTGGTTCTGTCAGTGTGATCATGTGATGTATCTGACCCCAGGAATGTGTCAATAAAGTTTCCCCTTCCTGGGACAATGAATTCACGGTGTTCTTATTTCAAATTCCAGGAGTGTATATGAATGAAGCAAATAATTGAAGTGCGACTGCTACGGTCGCAGGTTCGAATCCTGCCTCGGGCATGGAAGTGTGTGATGTTCTTAGGTTAGTTAGGTTTAAGTAGTTCTAAGTTCTAGGGGACTGATGACCACAGCAGTTGAGTCCCATAGTGCTCAGAGCCATTTGAACCATTTTTTTTGAAATAATTGAAGATTAAAAAATCGGAACGCCATTTAATCTGGGATTGACAGATGCGAATGGCTTAGTTGCAGAAGACTGTATGCCAACGACGTATATCCCACGTTGATAACACCGGTTAGCAGCCGATCGCCGAAGTTAAGCAACATTGGCTCCGGCAAGTACTTGGGTAGGTGCCTGTCCGGGGATAACCGGATGCCGTTGGCGTGAAGGACGCTTAAGTTTCCCAAGTGGCGTCCAACTGAAAGACTGGCACCAAGCCATAGAGGCACACGACACTATTATTATTATTATTATTATTATTATTATAAAGATGATGATATTATAAAGTCTGAGAGTAAAGATAATTTACAAAGACTGATACACAAACCTTCACATGACATTATTATTATTATAAAGATGACGATATTATAAAGTCGGAGGGTAAAAATAATTTACAAGGACTGATACACATACCTTAAAGTATGAAGTGAAGATATCCGTAGCTAAAATTAAGTCAATGGCTGTATCTGGTAAAAGAATCTTATACTAATAAGTCATAAAATAATAGAACATGCACGCTGACTATAATAGGCGTGAAAGAAAGAAATCACCAACGTTTCGCAAACGTTTATAAATAAATTTGGAGTGGGCTATGGGAAATAATATTGCTATGATGTATAGGCCACGTCATGCGTCAGTAGGTCTGGCACGAAATGGTCGGTGAGGAAAGAGACGTTCGGTAACGTAAGGATGACAGACGACGAGAAAGCATTCAGCCAAGGAAAGGCGAAGCTCACATTCTAAGCAAATGGTTCAAATGGCTCTGAGCACTATGCGACTTAACATCTGAGGTCATCAGTCCCCTAGACTTAGAACTACTTAAACCTAACTAACGTAAGGGCATCATACACATCCATACCCGATGCAAGATTCGAACCTGCGACCGCAGCAGCAGCGCGGTTTCAGACTGAAGCGCCTAGAACATCTCGGCCACAAATTCTAAGCTTCTTATTCTTTCTTCTAAGAGGATTGGAACGTTAATAGTGGCAACTAATTATTTACAGCTCGTAGAAAATAGATACGTGTTTCAAAGTTTCACTGACCTTCAAAGTAGTCACCACCATTGTTTATAACCTGTCGCCAGGGATGTGGAAGTCGTAGGATACTCTTAGCAGTGCCAGTTGTGTTGACAGTTCGGGCGGCGCGGTCTATGGCCCGACAAATTTGTATCAGTTCTGAAGTGAATGCCGTGAAGTGTTTCCTTCAGTTTAGAAATCGAGTTGAACTTACGAGAGCTTAAGTCAGGGAAGTGCAGTAAGTGGTATAGCACTTAGCAGCCCCATCAGTCAAACAAATCAGTAACAGCTTGCACTATACGTGCTTGAGCATTGACCTGCAAAATGACTGTCAGGTCCTGCAGAAAGTGTCATCACTTCTGTCTCTATCCTGTTCATTTTTTGAACACAACCTAGACCAGCTTAGACGTGATAACACTTTCTGCAGGACCTGACCTTCATTTTGCAGGACAATGTTCAAGCACGTACAGAGCAAGTTGTTACTGATTTGTTTGACTGATGGGGCTGCTGTGTGCTATATCACCTACTGCACTCCCTTGACTTAAGCCCTCGTGAGCTCAACTCGATTTCTAAACTGAAGGAAACACTTCACGGCATTCGCTTCGGAAACTGCTACAAATTCGCCGGGCAATAGACCGCGCCGCTCGAACTGTCAACACAAATGGCACTGCTAAGAGTATCCCACGACTTCCACGTCACTGGCAACGGGTTATACACAATGTTGGCGACTACTTTGAAGGTCACTAAAACTTTGAAACACGTATCTATTTTGTACGAGCTGTAAATAAATAGTTGCCACTATTAAATTTCCAACTCTCGGATTACATGGAAATGTATACCCTGACATATGCGTTGAATAAAGTGCAATCTTACATAAGAAAATTTATATCGATGAAGCATATGATAACGCTAGCTGCCGGGACCCTTCAAAAAATATGACGAAAGGGATACAAAAGTAGCTTACTTTGACTTTTGCGAATGATGGGCGTAGGTACAGAGTTGACTGAATTACATGAACATGCTAAATTTGGAAAAGAATATGAATTCATCTAAATAACATGTGTGTAACCCAGCTTGCAGCCAAGATAAGTGAAAGAGGCATGCTTGACCTAGTCTCTTAGCCTAACATAGTATTTAGAAACCTGTGAATGCAAAGGTGTAACGCAATCAAGTTTTGCGTGAAATGATGAGCCGCCAGCTGTGTCCGCAACTGTCATGACTTAAACTCAGTTTTGTAAAAGAATGTATAAAAAATACACGACTAAAAAGCTGTTATCCACTGCGAAAAGAAATCATCGAATCACAGCCATGCATGTAAATAAGTACCTCATACAACAAGTAACGAATAGAATGTTCAAGGCATATAGGTAAAGAGGATCTCTCTCCCTCCCTCTCTCTCTCTCTCTCTCTCTCTCTCTCTCTCTCTCTCTCTCTCTCTCGGTCACCTGCTTAGATCAATTACTTTTCACAAGAGACTTGTGCTTTGGAACACTTCAGACTTTCGCTCTTAGCCGCATTGTACTAGAAATTTAATTCGAAGGGAAGTCAAAAACTAAAGGGACTTATGAAAAAGGAATATGTATTCAAACTGACCCATACATTGTTTCTCTACACAACATTCCTGCATTTCAACGCACTTTGTCCAACGTTTAAGTCTTTATATTCCGTCGGAAAAAAGTTTTTTGGTTGCACTTGTAACCAATTTTGCACCGCATCAATAACTTCTGCATCGATTGCCAATCTTCTTCCCCTGAGCGCTTCCTTCTATGGTCCAAACATATGGAAATCTCTTGGAGCCAGGTCTAGACTGATGTTCCAGCAATTCGAATCCCAACTTCTTTGTTGTTGGACCGCCCGTTTGGCCGAATGTGGCCGAGCGTTATCTCGCTGCAAGATGACATCTTTTAGCAGTTTTTCGCGACATTTGGAACTGGTTGCAGGTTTCAGTTTCGTTCGCAACACATCACAATAGCTCACAATGTTCACAGTCTCGCCTCTTGGGGATTTAATGAACGGCTGCCACACCTTCCATATTCCAGAATAGCGTCAGCATAATCTTACCAGCTGATGTTTGATGTTTAAATTTCTTAACTTCCGATGATGATGGGTGTTTCGAAACCACGCTCGTAGCCTTACTTTCCGTTTCATGATGCTTCATCCACGCTTCATCTACAATAACAATTTCCTGTAAGAATCTATCCCCCTCGTGGTGATAACGGGCCAAATAATTACGAGAGACGTTCATTCTTTGGGCTTTATGCTGCGCTGGCAATTCTTTCGGTACCCACCTTGCACACACTTTCCGAAAATTTATTCCGTCTTGCAAGATGGAAAACGCTGAACCATTACTGATACGTAAAGTATTGGCGATTTCGTCCACTGTAATTCATCTGTTTTTCATCCCTATACCCTCAACAACTTCCAAATCGTCCTCAGTTGATGACATCGATGGCCTGCCCGACCTTCCCTCGTCACATAGAGAAGTTCTTCCCTGTTTGAAGCGCTCTGTCCATTCGTAGATATTGATTCGCAATAAACTGCTGTCACCATACTGCGCTTGCGTTCCGCCAATAATTTCTGCAGGTTTAACGCCTTTTGCAAACAAAAAGCGAACCACTGCTCTCATTTCGTTTCTGGTGCAGATCGACAATGGAGCTGCCATGCTTCACGGTCTGGTGCAACAAAAGGACGAACGCGGGAATTAGAGCGACACGTTGCATAGAATTGTTGATACTTCAGCCCTGGATACTAACAGTATTACTAAGCTGATACGGCGAGAAACTGCAAAAGTCCCTTTACTTTTTGACTTCCCATCGTACATTTTCTTATTCCATTTTTAAATGATAGCATTCGCGTTTACTGTGCTTCAGTCATTTTCTGAAATATCGAAGATTAATACAGAGAAGTCAGGTTTCTCGAAACGTGAAAAGCATTCCAAGATACAACGTGGTCATGAGGTTAGGAACAAATAATTTACTGAAACTGAAACGTGTTGCAGTCAAGAAAAACTTGCGAATATGTATTTAATAGCCTGTCTGTTGTATTACTGCCCTCCGACTTCCCAACAATCAGTAAGTGAAAACATGTTAAGCAGAAGTATTATCAGAAACTAGGTACAAATTAAATACATTTTGAAACAGAAGTATCGAAAAATAGCATCGTTTGCCATATTCAAGACAGGTAAAATTCTGAAGACATTAAGGAAACTCTGGTCATTTTCAAATGTTACATGTTCCATTATAGAAAACGTACCCTTTCAAGGTACCTGATGCTACATGACCGCGATTTTTGGCTGAACTGTCCATGCATTACATAGACTTGTTCCAAAAATATATGAAATTTTATTCACTATGAAATTCTATTACTGAAGATTTGACAGTATCTTCCAAATAGCTTTCCTATATGATAGGAAGCATATCAGGCAACAAGTTTACTCCAGCGAACACAATCAGTTGCAAGGTTTTCATCTTTACCCGGAAGATTCTCTGCAGAAGTTCGTTTCCAGGAGCAACGAAGTCTCCGTCTAGTTCTGTAGCCATCCATCAGTTTGTACAACAGTGGTGGTGTTTGTACAGTAGCGCCGGTTTGGGGATTCTTCCATGTGTAGAACATGCCGCGGAAACAACGATTTTATTTATGCAGGCTACGTAGACCACTTCTTCTTGCGATAACTGATCTTCACAATTCGCCTCAAGCGTGGTTCATAAAAACATGGAGCTTGCTTGCTGTTTTTGCTGACATTCTCCAGGTCTTATATGGCCATTGGTACGGTGACAGAGGTGTCAGTCGAAGTTTTGTGGACATCAAACGGTTCAAATGACTCTGAGCACTATGGGACTTAACTTCTAAGGTCATCAGTCCCCTAGAACTTAGGACTACTTAAACCTAACTAACCTAAGGACATCACATACATTCATGCCCGAGGCAGGATTCGAACCTGCGACCGTAGCGGTCGCGCGGTCCCTGACTGTAGCGCCTAGAACCGTTCGACCACTGCGGACGGCTTTGTGGACATCCTTATAGAGTCTAACTACCATACGGATCGCATTCGTCGGAAGCCTGCGGGAACTTTCCTAGTTCTGCTGGTGATGTCTCTGTCGACGTCTCCATTATTACAGATAAGGCTGGCAAGTTATGGAAACTGGAAGACATCTTGTAGTGCGTTCTTTTGCACTATAACTTGAATACATACATTTCCACTTTTTATAGACACTAATTTTGTTTGATCACTATTTATTTCCAATATTAAGCAACATATAAATGTATAGAACGAAAAATGTTTGCAAATGCTGTACAAAACGGAGCCTCACGTCACGCAACAATAATGTCAGGAGGTATTACACTTGACATGGCATCGTAGCTTATGGAATCACTACTTTTTAGTGACTTTCTAAACTTTCTGCGTGGTGTCTGTTTGTTCTATATCGTGTCTCCCTACCACTTTCGCGCAACGACGCTCTGAGCGTGTTTTTTAGGGAATTGACTAGTTTGAACCTGGGACCTGTTGCTGGTAAGGAGACGTCAGACCACACATGACATGTAGAATTCAGAAGACTTCAGGGAGACTAGCGATGATATAACCAAATACTTAATGATTTCAGCGTCAGCTCCACTGCACTCCCTTTAAAGGAATCTTAATACTAACTAAATTTAGTGGAAGGGGTTCAAGGCTTTCCTATTTTTAGTTAGCTGGTAAAATAACGTCTAAAAAGCAGTTAAGTTTACCATTGGAAATTTTATTCTACTCACAAAACATCGTTTATAAATTGCACTATTGATAAAAGGAAATGTTTTAATACAGGATGGTAAAAACCAACTGCGTTCAACAAAAATGTGAACGAATATTCCCTGAATGGGTTTCCAAGTTCTACAATGGATCAAAGGATGACCTATGCCATATCACATCTATAATCTAGGTTTACATTAAGTTTCACAAGAGAGAGAACTATCAAAATGGTCTACAGTGACCCTCAATTATCTTTAATTACTTATCTAACTTGTCGTAAATTACAGTGGCTGATGTGGCTTCTCAATAACTATATAACAGAAAAATCATCGAGTTTCAGATTTTTACTTCAATTGGCAAATGTGAACACCATGAGCTTTAATACACTAGTATTACGTAAAGGGGATGTAACAGATGAGACTTCTGCAGTTCCGAGTGAAGCCTTATGCGCTCAAAAATGCGGCATCGCGTGCGTTCATTACCTTGTCGGTGTTCGTCAGGGGGCGGCGGCCGGCGCAGCTCCGTCCAGCTCGCCCTCTCGGAAGCAACTCTCAAGCAACTCTCTCCTAACTTCTCCTTACTACAATTTACCGAAGTTGGTTTTAAAAAAACTATCTGGCTGTGTTTTCATCTGACCAATCAGGGTCTCAATGTTAACCTTAAGCTCCGCCTACAGAAGTTCTGTCTATCCAATGAGAAACGTTATACTTTTGGTGGTGGGGCAATGTTTTTAAAGTTTGCAACGTAACAGAGACGCGAAAAAGTCTCACGCTAAAACTTGCAGCTGGTGTGGTCCTTTTAGCGTTATCGTAAGATCTATACTGTTCTTCTGGAGGGCTCTATCTTTTAACATGGGCTGGGGGGTGGTCCTGATGTAACAGAGACGCGAAAAAGTCTCACGCTAAAAACTTGCGGGTGGTGTGGCCCTTTTTGTGTTATCGTAAGATCTATACTGTTCTTCTGGAGGGCTCTAGCTTTTAACATGGGCTGGGGGGTGGTCCTAACGTAACAGAGACGCGAAAAAGTCTCACGCTAAAAACTTGCGGGTGGTGTGGTCGTAGCGGTTAGCTGGCGACGTGGGTGTCCGTCCCTTATCGTAGGGCCTTCTCGCTTAACACGGTTCTGCTCTCGGCTTCTGTTCTCGTTTCTCCCCTCGGAACTGCGTCTGTCTCACGGTGGGAAGATATGACATGCATTTAGGCATTCTTGTGTTAGTCTGTGGTATTCCATTTGCTCACTCGTTACTCGTATTACTTTGGTTAATTTAATGTCACGATTTATTCGGAGCTATGTGACATACTACTGGATTTGCTTATCATGTCAGGGTTTTCATGGAAGGTGTTGGATTTGCCTGACACCTTACAACTTGACAAATTCTTCAATCACCTTAGCGATTATATTTTTGAAACTAATTTCTGTTGGTGGTGATGGACCAAACCACAGTGCAGACTTTGCAACCTGTGGAGTGATGGGCAGGCGAACTGCCTACGAAACCCTGCTTTCAGGTGCTAGAACATTGCTGCCACAGTGGTGGGCTGCATTTCACATGCCGTGGCACAAAGCTGAGTTTGTCCAGTCACGTACGTGTCCGGGGGTGGGCCCAGTCACAACGCAGTTGGGCAGAGCGACTACAACTGGTTCCAGGAGTTCTAACTACAGACAGTGCCATCTCCACGCCAGCCGACATTCCCATTTGGTGCCAAGCAGCTTCAGTATCGCCTAGCAACGTCATCAGCTAGCTGCTGACGTACAAGCTGGCATTCTCTAGGGTGTCTTCATTTGGCACTCTGGGCACCTCAAAGGGTCCTGCTTTCAGCGCTGGGCATCTCCGTGCGAGGCGTGCTGTTCATGGCTGTTGTGACGGCTCACTGGGCGGCAGAGGTGCCTATTTTAGCCCATCTGACATGGACTAGAGTTTGCTGTAACTTTGCTAGATGGCACGCTTCACTGCAGGCGAGCTTGCCGGGGTGACGGCTACCTTGCATACTGAAGCTCTCACAATGTGTATGACTCGGCGCGGAAGTCAACAGGTTGAACTGATTCTGCGAATGGCACGGAGCACAAGCCGGTCGAGCTGCAATGTTTCTCAAACGACTGTGAAGAAACTATTCGGTAAAATAAATTCTCACGCATTTCATAGCTTAATTCATCAGCTTGATGGATATAGGATATAGGATTTCGTCGAAATTTCAATATAAGTAGCGATTTACTTTCTCCAGACTCTTTATTCCCTTTATTTTTTTTTCTTCAGCGACGCATTATCAGTGACGAGTTTTGAGTGATACGTAAGTTGTCTTGTTTCAACATTAAAATCTGTTTGTCTTGCCAAAGTACAAAAGAGTTTATATTCATCTTACTAACATTGTAAATCAATTGAAATTGCGACAGAATAATGAAACTGCAGCTGCTGGAGGGACAAGTCAGTATTTTATGAAAATTGCCATTCTCAGCATAAAAATAAAGTACAATTTCATCACATATATTGTCTCAAACCCATATCAGTTTCGTTCCTCCAGCTGTCTATGGCACTTAAATATTACATTATTTCATTGAAAAAATACGTAGTCACTCAAATATCACGCTAGATGCGGAAGTTTAGTATATTAATGTTATTGTGGACTACTCTGCTCTTCGATGGCTGTCATTTGTCAAAATCTTGTTTGGATATATGAAACCACCTATGAAATATGAGAAGTTCTGTTAGTTTTTCACTTTGACTTTTTCTCTGGGGCACGAGTATGGGACGAAGTGCTTTACCTAGTATCCATTTCCTCGAGACTGGTGATAGATAGCCATATCCTTGCAAGTTCATAGTTAAATACGTTAGCTACATTTCATATGCTGTAATAAATGAGTTAACACCCGTCAAACGCAAATTCATACCAAGCGCTAATTCTCAACGCAAACTTTCCGAAATTCTTGCAGTAGTTCACTTAATCCTCAAATATCACAATATCTATGAAGAGTAACGAAATGAAACTGTAAGATGCGCGAGAATAAAGTATTTTTACCAAATAGTTTCTGTACAATCGTTTGAGAAAGGTCGCAGATCGGCCGACGGGCGCGTGACATTCTGTTTGATCTAGAGGTTAACTTCCTTTGTCTTAGAGTTCCCGCCCTGTAGGCTGAGAGAAGTCGTCAAACAGGACTCCTGGTTGTCCAGCACAGGTAGTATTCAGGGAACCTTACAATGCCTCACATGGAAAATAGCGCTGGAGCTATCAGGGAAAACACGCACAGCTTCCTGCAGGGCAGGCCAGCTAGCAGATGATGTAAGTAGGCTGTTTATGTTTTCTTATTGGCAACGTTACGTAGCGCTCAATATGAAAATCACTGGCTGTGCTGTGTGCAGTCTGTGGCTAGTTTGCATTGTTGGCTGCCATTGTAGTGTTGGGCAGCGGCAGCTGGATGTGAACAGCGCGTAGCGTTGCGCAGTTGGAGGTGAGCCGCCAGCAGTGGTGGATGTGGGGAGAGAGATGGCGGAGTTTTGAAATTTGTCATGAACTGCTATATTTGTATATGATGATATCAAGGTAAATACATTGTTTGTTCTCTATTAATATCTTTCATTGGAATTTTGAAAGTCAGATTGCGTTGCGCTAACAAAATATTGTGTGTCAGTTTAAGCACAGTCTTGTAGAATTGTTCAAAGGGGACGTTTCATATGGCGATATGATGATATCGAGGTAAATACATTGTTTGTTCTCTATTAATATCTTTCATTTTGCTAACTATCCCTATCAGTAGTTAGTGCCTTCAGTAGTTTGAATCTTTTATTTAGCTGGCAGTAGTGGCGCTCGCTGTATTGCAGTAGCTTGAGCAGCGAAGATTTTTGTGAGGTAAGTGATTTGTGAAAGGTATAGTTTAATGTTAGTCAGGGCCATTCTTTTGTAGGGAATTTTGAAAGTCAGATTGCGTTGCGCTAACAAAATATTGTGTGTCAGTTTAAGCACAGTCTTGTAGAATTGTTCAAAGGGGACGTTTCAATGACAGAGCCTGCGAGGGAACAACCGTGTGAGCCAGCAGCTAAGCTTGCAGCGAATCTTACTCTGTGTGAGACGGGCTTCGCGTCAGTACGCCCAGCACAGCAGCCGCAGCCTTCCGCTGAGGCAAGCATGCAATGGCATGGGACAAACATGCAGCTGGGAGTTAGGTAGAGGCACCAATCGCTGCCTGGGTGACCACACACTCCACCGAGACACCGTCATCAACCTCTGTATGGAGGACATACACAATAATGAATTTTGGTAATGATTGAAGGCTCCTGATTCGGCACTTGCTATGGTACTGACTGGTCACAACCCGCGGTCCCAGCACACGCCATTCTGGAACAGAAACGATTATTCTAACCAATAATGATGTCTGAAACGCTGATGACACTGCAGTAGAAAATATGCTGTTTGCACATGTAAACCTATTGCATCTGTAGCCTGCTTGGCTATTTATTACTGGGTGCAGTATTTGCTGCCACTGTGAGACAGTAATTGTTGAATTTGGTGGAAGGCGCCGCCATTTCGGCCAGAGCTGTTTTAGAGTTGCTCAGTTTCATTTGGGTCACTGCTTTGGTTTGGTTCTTGTTTAATACTATTCCAAATTGTTTTTGATTCACGCCTGGAGCATGTTATTTTTTTGTCCGCGTGTTCTCTGCACAATTAGAATATTCCATGTTTGTCAGCGTTACTGCTATCAGTGCTTAAAGTGTTTTTAGTCTTTTGTTCCACAACTGTGTTACGCAGAAGTTACAGATTTAATGTGACTTTTAAAATAGTTTTCGGCGAATTCGGCGTTTGAACAAATTTGGGGCTAGCAGCCGGTCTTGGACGTCGACAAGTACATGCCACGACATTTCCAGTGGGCACCTACCAGTCATCCTCATCGAAGACTGACGAAGATGTCCTCCGTTCTGCAGTATATAACTCGCTGTGAGTAATTCGCGCATGCGTCAAGATGAAGTTGACAGATGGACCTCACTTTCCAGTAGAACCACCATCGCTGGTGGAGCCGCAGAACTTACCTGTCCTCTGCATTGCAGATCGCCGCGGCTGTCGGCGCACTCTATAGTATTCGATATGATAAAATCTTGAACATGATACGATTCCACATGCTATCAGCTCGTAGCCACTGTTACGATACATGAGATTTTTCGCCATACGTATTTTCACAGATTCCTTAATAATGGAGATCCAGAAAGTGTTGTTGTGGCCAAAATTATTGTTTTACCACACTCCGTTGAATGTCCGGTGGAGATACTATGTTCGGTAATAGCTTCGTTGGAAAAGCGTTGGTCTGGCGTTCTTCCACATTGCGTGTCGTCTGACCTGTGTAAGCCATACCACAATGGCAACATATTTCGTGGGTCTTGGCGTTCCCTCTATAGTCTCATCAGGTCAGCAATCTCACATGGTAGGCGGAAAACCACTTTAACTTGAAAATTACGGAGGATTTTTCTATTCTGAACGAAATATTCCCAACAAAGTGAAGAAAAGCTAGAGATTTTACCGCCGTGCTCTCCTCTTTATCCACTCTCTCATTCTTGGTCGTAATTGACAGTGCTCTGTTAATGTACTGGGTAGAATGTTCATTTTCCTAGAGGACTGTCTGAGACGCTGTGAACTCCGTGTACAAGTACTTTAAGCACACCCATACTTTGCGAGGGGCAATGACAACTTCATTGTAAATATGAGTCGGTATGTGTGAGCTTACAACAAACTGAGAGAGCCATAATTCTACGAAAAACCGCGGGGAAAGAGAGACAACAATCTTTCTCTTATTCTGCAGAGTGCCAAACGTTCTTATGAGCAGAGATGAGGTGATGCAAAAATTCAATTAATTTGTCTTCCTCCTGAGGTTATGCCATCGACCACATGCTTCCAAAATACAGTTGATTTTATGGGGGCCGCTTCTAAAAAACACCCACTATTTAAAAGATGCACCAAATCCACAATTTCGAAGATACGGCAATGAAATTTTGTACTAAAAGTATCGTGAAATTGTCGCATTTGCTGTTAAGTTCCTTGGATTTTGTGTGTAACTTTTTTATAGAATTTAAAAATCTTGTTTTCAAAAAATAATATATGTACCTTCTTCTCAGAAACGATTCAAGAGATTTCTGCAAAATTTTCTTTGTTTAATCTCTTTGCATGTAATAAGCTTCTCTCATGAGATATTTTGAATGTATCGAATAGGAGAATTGCAATAATTTTTTAATTATAATTCTGTAAGTATAACATAAAATTCATGCAAAATTCCAAGTACTCAGCCCCGTATCTCAGCCTACACTCAGAATTTCAAAGTTTCCTGTTGAGACAACATTTATTGGATTTATAAAAATAAGTGCACAAAATTTTGTAATTTTAGCCGTAATAGATTCTGAGAAAAAAAGTACATAAACTTTAAAAAACATGATTTTCAGGAAATGCAATTTAATGCTCAACCTAACGGTTTTACTTATGCTGCATTTTCAGAAGGCTCCAGATTTCCCTTCAAGGTTTCTCCTCTAGTTTCTTCTATTCTGTCTTCTTTCCTCCAGACTTTTCAGCTGCAGAGAGGTGCAGTAATTCTTTTTTTCTCAAGATGTCTTGAGTGAAATTTCCTATTTTATAGCCCATGCTCTGTATTACTTTCGTCCTCCCTATGTTTTCATGACTAAATACAAGAAATCCAGCATAAGTTGCAATTCTGACAATTGTAGCGGTTTAAAACGTGGTTTTATAGCACCGCTTCCATATTAGGGAATTTAGAGTCTCATTTGGCCTCTATGTTTTGCCATAAAAACATTTCTTTTTATAAATTCAGGCTCTGTCAGAAACAGAAAGTAGGGTTGAAAACATCCAGGATACAATTTTGAAGCCTCTTCTCGTGAATATAGTCATTGTTATCAGTCTGATCCTGTAGATATGTACTCCAGTTAATGTGACACAGATGACGAATAGATGTTCATCTGTTGACACCACGTGTAAATATGTAGCCCATACTGTACTTTTCGTGTCATTTACACTGGATAGATTCTGTGTGATAGCCTTCCCACAATACACTTTAGGATTGTCTATCATCTTCTTTGGGTGGGGTTGTTTGGGGGAGGAGACCAAACAGCGACGTCATCGGTCTCATCGGATTAGGGGAGGACGGGGACGACAGTTGGCCGTGCCTTTTCAAAGGAACCATCCCGGAATTTGCCTGGAGCGATTTAGAGGAATCACAGGAAACCTAAATCAGGGTGGCTGGACGCGGGATTGAACCGTTGTCCTCCCGAGTACGAGTCCAGTGTGCTAATCATTGCGCCACCTCGCTCGGTCCATCGTCTTTGTAAATCTGTTGTGCCCACCAACGACCTTTCCATCTTCCAAGATACGGAGCAGAGTCACAGATCATTTATAAAACCAAAGAGTATATATGACAGCGTTCTAGATGCATGCTGCGCAAGTTTGCTTGAATGTAATCTGTGGTGTCATTGCCAGACACCACACTTGATAGGTGGTAGGCTTTAAATCGGCCGCAGTCTGTTAGTATACGTCGGACCCGCGTGTCGCCACTATCAGTGATTGCAGACCGAGCGCCGACACACGGCAGGTCTAGTCTAGAGAGACTCCCTAGCTCTCGCCCAGTTGTACAGCCGACTTTGCTAGCGATGGTTCACTGTCTACATACGCTCTCATTTGCCGAGACGACAGTTTAGCATAGCCTTCAGCTACGTCATTTGCTACGATCTAGCAAGGCGCCATATTCTGTTACTATATGTCTTCTGAACAGATAATATTGTGAATCATGTACCGTCAAGAGCGACGTTCATCATTAATGGATTAAAGTTAAGTATGAAACTAATTCCGTCCGCTTTCTGAATTCTAATTCCTTGTCATGTTCCAGACCTCACGTCAGTATAGTTCTTCCCTCCTCACGCCAGCCTGCGTGAGCTAAACGCGTGCATTTCGGCCTCCAATAGTAACACGGTGTTGGCTCTTCTGCCAACACAACATAATCTACGGAATCGTCGTCCGCCGAGCTAGTATTGAAGTGATGCTTTAAAAAGCGGGAGTGGCGGGAAGGTCGCGTCACATATTTAACTATTTTCCAGGCACTTCGGATGCGATTTCATCACTGAAACATTGGGAACTTATTGTCCATGAGTGCTACTAATAATTAAAAAATAAAATTCATATTTTTTGTAAATTTCATGAAGGTCCCCCCTTAAAGGTCGCTGATTCAATCACTGTTTCTTCAAAGTTCTCCATAAAAAGGTTGGTCCCTAGGGGAGGCAGGACTATTCATGGTGACGCGGTCAGTCTGCTCAAAGTATTTATGGTTGAACGTAAAACAGCACGAGGAAAGCACGCGCCGGGACAAAGCAGTGATGTGCATTTTGGACATTGTGAACTTTATAAGAAGGCTGCAATTTGCATGAAAATGCTTGAGACGAAACGGTCATTTTGGTGCACTTTAATACTTTAATAACTTTCAGATGTTTTGACCACTCTTCTTCTTGTTTCTAGTATCGCCTTACGCGTTTCGACGTTATGTCACTTTCAGAGGCTATAAAATACAATACAAAGCTTGTGTCAAAAGGTATGAAAATATGTTACATCACCACTGATTAAAGACATTGTATGGTGAGTAGAATACGGTTTTCTAGCTTACCAATGTTATGTCAATCATACAAAATTGTTCAGTAGATACTCTGTATCCGGTCAACATTATCATTCACGAGACGAGTGCAAACCGCTACCAAGGAACAAATTGGAAATCAAGTGGACCAAATCTCAAGTTGGTGCTGGATATGTGGCACATTTGATCACAACTACAATTTCTTTGATAAGGATCCCATCAGTAACCATTCGTTGAAATAAATTTAGAATGTTTTACAAAAAGATTTTGAAATTTTTTTACAAAACAATGCGTAATAGATCTATTGAACAGTCGAAAATACACTGAAGAGCCAAAGAAACTGGTACACCTGCCCAATATGGTGTAGGGCCCCCTCGAGAATGCAGAAGTGCCGCAACACGACGTGGCACGGACTCGACTAATGTCTGAAGTAGTGCTGGAGGGAATTGTCACCATGAATCCTGCAGGACTGTCCATAATTACATAAATCCGCATGGGTACGAGAGGCTGGACATCTGAACAGCAGGTAGGAAGGCATCCCAGATATTCCGAATACTAAGTAACCTCTGGCGTGCCACAGGGGAGTGTTATGGGACCATTGCTTTTCACAATATATATATATATATATATATATATATATATATATATATATATATATATAAATGACCTAGTAGATAGTGTCGGAAGTTCCATGCGGCTTTTCGCGGATGATGCTGTAGTATACAGAGAAGTTGCAGCATTAGAAAATCGCGGCGAAATGCAGGAACATCTGCAGCGGACAGGCACTTTGTGCAGGGAGTGGAAACTGACCCTCAACATAGACAAATGTAATGTATTGCGAATACATAGAAAGAAGGATCCTTTATTGTATGATTATATGATAACGGAACAAACACTGGTAGCAGTTACTTCTGTAACATTATCTGGGAATATGCGTGCGGAACGATTTGAAGTGGAATGATCATATAAAATTAATTGTTGGTAAGGCGGGTACCAGGTTGAGATTCATTCGGAGAGTACTTAGAAAATGTAGTGCATCAACAAAGGAGGTGGCTTACAAAACACTCGTTCGACCTATACTTGAGTATTGCTCATCAGTGTGGGTACGTACCAGGTCGGGTTGACGGAGGAGATAGAGAAGATCCAAAGAAGAGCGGCGCGTTTCGTCACAGGGTTATTTGGTAAGAGTGATAGCGTTACGGAGATGTTTAGCAAACTCAAGTGGCAGACTCTGCAAGAGAGGCGCTCTGCATCGCGGTGTAGCTTGCTCGCTAGGTTTCGAGAGGGTGCATTTCTGGATGAGGTTTCGAATATATTGCTTCCCCCTACTTATACCTCCCGAAGGGATCACGAATGTAAAATTAGAGAGATTCGAGCGTGCACGGAGGCTTTCAGACAGTCGTTCTTCCCGCGAACCATACGCGACTGGAACAGAAAAGGGAGGTAATGACAGTGGCACGTAAAGTGCCCTCCGCCACACACCGTTGGGTGGCATGCGGAGTATAAATGTAGATGTAGATGTAGATGTACTGTTCATGTATGTGGAGAGGCAGTGTTTAAACTCACAAGAACGTACTTGGAGCCACTTTGTAGCAATTCTGGACGTGTGTGGTGTCGCATTGCCCTGCAGGAATCGCCCAAGTCGTCGGAATGCACAATGGACATGAATGGATGCAGGTGATCAGACAGGATGTTTGTGTACGTGTCACCTGTCAGAACCGTATCTAGACGTATCATGGGTCCCATATATCACTCCAACTGCGCACGCCCCACACCATTACAGAGCCTCCACCAGCTTGAACAGTCCCCTGCTGACATGCAGGGTCCATGGATTCATGAGGTTGTCTCCATACCCATACACCAACCTCCGCTCGATACAATTTGAAACGCGACTCGTCCGACCAGGCAGCATGTTTCCAGTCATGAACGGTCCATTGTCGGTAGCGACGCGCCCAGGCGAGGCGTAAAGCTTTGTGTCGTACAGTCATCAAGGGTAGACGAGTGGGCCTTCGGCTAGGGAAGTCCATATCGATGATGTTTCGGTGAATGGTTCGTATACTGACACTTGTTGATAGTCCAGCATTGAAATCTGCAGCTATTTGCGGAAGGGCTGCACTTCTGTCACGTTGAACGATTCTCTTCAATGATCGTTGTTCCTTTTGTTGCAGGATCTTTTTCCGGCTGCAGCGATGTCGAAGATTTGATGTTTTACCGGATTCGTGATATTCACGGTACACTCGTGAAATGGTCATACAGGAAAATCGCCACTTCATGCTACCTCGGAGATGCCGTGTTCCGTCGGTCGTGCGCCGACTATAACATCGCGTTCTATCTCACTTAAATCTCGATAACCTGCCACTGTATCAGCAGTAACCGATCTAACAACTGCGCCAAACACTTGTTGTCTTATATACGCGTTGTCGACCGCAGCGCCGTATTCTGCTTGTTTACATATATCTGTATTTGAACACGCATGCCCATACCAGTTTCTTTGGCGCTTCAGTGTAATACAATGGAAGAGGCCAGCGATCGGCGCTAGGGAACATGAGACAAAATGTCTGCCAAATGGTTCAAATGGCTTTAAGCACTATGGAACTTAACATCTGAGGTCATCAGTCCCCTAGACTTAGAACTACTTAAACCTAACTAACTTAAGGACATCACACACATCCATGCCCGAGGCAGGATTCGAAACTGCGACCGTAGCAGCAGCGGGGTACCGGACTGAAGCGCCTAGAACTGGTCGGCCACAGAGGCCGGCCAAATTGTCTGCCAACAAATAATCTGCAACAAATGATTTTTGACAGCTTACAACGGATAAATTAATAATGTCAATACAAGTTCATAAATATCGTTTGACAACAAATTACAAAACACAGAAAAACTAGTTGTACGCAGAATTCACTTATGAAGAACAGATGGCGCCCAATTGCAAGAAGAATTATTTTGAGTGTTCCGTGGTGCATTAGAAGAGGCATATTGAACGGAACAGAGATAAAAAAGTGCGAGATAAAGTTGAAAAGAAGAGGGAGCTAAAAGCAAGCATATTTCACTTCGCCACGAATTGTCAGTGAAGACTTTTTGCGGAGTGTCGCCAGACCGCCCGAGCAACAAGACGCGGCTAATCGCCGCCACCGCGACGTTCGCGCCTCTCGGCTCTGCCACAGCAGTTCCAAGACGTTATCCGGTTAGCTCCGCGCCGCCAGCTATTAAGTTTTCGCGACACATCCCGCCTGCGGCCATATTTCACGGCGCTCCCGCCCCCCCTGCGAAGACACTGCTGCCCCCCTGAGCCCGCGCCCGTACCCCCTACAGGCTAAAGACGCCGCGCATTGTGGCGCGTGCAGGGCCGTTTCCGTCTCTCTCTCTCTCTCTGGGTCTCTCTCTCTCTCTCCCTGTCTCTCCTTGCGCCTCCCTTTGTCTCTAATTCCCGGATATGAAATTGTGGCGGCGGTTTAAAGCCCGCCGGGAGATGCTATCTGGGCGCGTGATATACGAGCTAAGTGATTTAAGAAGATTTGTGGTGCGCCAGATAGCGGCGGGCTAATTTATGTAGATCTTCTTGACGCCACCTAGCTCCCTATATCTCCAATATGCACGCTCCGCTAGGCCCAGATAACGGCCGTCGCCGGCGGCCGGCCCGCAGACGCCGGGGCGTCGTCGCCCGTGTCGGCGCCGACGCTTTCCTCTCCTCCCTGACGACGCCGCCTCCTCCTCCTCCGCCCCCCCGCTAATGGCCGGCAGCGGACAATTGAGCGAATTATCGCCAGCGACCTCGTTCTACGCCTCTGCCACCCTCTCCACAGCTGTGTCACAGCAGATACGCCAGTGGCCGAACGTTCTATACATTGGAACCGAGGTCCAGAAACTACAACTTTATCGGCTGCGACGCCTGTAAATGTATATGGGTACAGGGTGATACCGTGATGATGTTAAGAACTTTCATGGTCGGTCGACAAGCATAAATGCATCAATTTGAAGTAAGGGTCCTTCAACGGGAAACGAACTAGAAACCCAGCTCTCGCTATTCTTCCACTAGACTCAGAGGGCCATAGACACGGGTTCACAGGTAGATGCCGTGTTTCTTGACTTCCGCAAGGCGACTGATACAGTTCTCCACAGTCGTTTAATGATCAAAGTAAGAGCATATGGACTATCAGACCAATTGTGTGATTGGATTGAAGAGTTCCTAGATAACAGAACGCAGCATGTCATTCTCAATGGAGAGAACTCTTCCGAAGTGAGAGTGATTTCAGGTGTGCCGCAGGGGAGTGTCGTAGAACCGTTACTATTCACAATACACACAAATGACATTGTGGAGAACATCGCAAGTTCAATGAGTATTTTTGCGGAAGATGCTGTAGTATATCGAGAGGTTGTAACAATGGAAAATTGTACTGAAATGCAGGAGGATCTGCAACGAATTGACGCTTGGTTCAGGGAATGGCAATTGAATCTCAACGTAGACAAGTGTAATGTGCTGCGAATACATAGAAAGAAAGATACTTTATCATTTAGCTACAATATAGCAGGTCAGCAACTGGAAGCAGTTAATTCCATAAATTATCTGGAAGTAGGCATTAGGAGTGATTTAAAATGGAGTGACCATATAAAATTAATCGTCGGTAAAGCAGATGAGATTCATTGGAAGAAGACTAAGGAAACGCAATCCGAAAACAAAGGAAGTAGGTTACAGCACACTTGTTCGCCCACTGCTTGAACACTGCTTACCGGTGTGGGATCCGTAGCAGATGGGGTTGATAGAAGAGATAGAGAAGTTACGGTATATTAATAGTTTTTACTTATAGGCCGTCTGACAGCAACTGAATAAAACACAATTTTAGTGCCATACGCGTTTCGCCTTTATTTTCTGCAAGGCATCATCAGTGGCAGGTTGCGTGGACAATTTCCTACATATTACGCTCCTGTTGCATTTTTGGTGTTGTTCTTCTTCTTATGAACGCCAATTTGCGATTTTTTCCCCATTCCACATTGCTTTAAAACAAGCGTTCAGTGCATAGTGTTGTGGAATGGGGAAAAAAACCGCAAATTGGCGTTCATAAGAAGAAGAACAACACCAAAAATGCAACAGGAGCGTAATATGTAGGAAATTGTCCACGCAATCTGCCACTGATGATGCCTTGCAGAAAATAAAGGCGAAACGCGTATGGCACTAAAATTGTGTTTTATTCAGTTGCTGTCAGACGGTTCATAAGTAAAAATTATTAATATACCGTAATATTACACGCAACTGAGGAAGACAGGACTATAAAAGTTGAAGAGATAGAGAAGATCCAACGGAGAGCAGCGCGCTTCGTTACAGGATCATTTAGTAATCGCGAAAGCGTTACGGAGATGATAGATAAACTCCAGTGGAAGACTCTGCAAGAGAGACGCTCAGTGGCTCGGTACGGGATTTGGTGAAGTTTCGAGAACATACCTTCACGGAAGAGCCAAGCAGTATATTGCTCCCTCCTACGTATATCTCGCGAAGAGACCATGAGGATAAAATCAGAGAGATTAGAGCCCACACAGAGGCATACCGCCAATCTTTCTTTCCACGAAAAATACGAAACTAGAATAAAAGCGGAACCGATAGAGGTACTCAAAGCACCCTCCGCCACACACCGTCAGGTGGCTTGCGGAGAATGGATGTAGATGTACAAGCGAAAACTGTTCTGATACCTACGACGGTAGTGTTGTTGCTAACATTGTTGGGCAAGTAACTTTCAGAAGTGATAGCATGAACCAAAACAAGAAAAAATGTGTAGTAAACGTGGGCTCTAAAATTCGTGCTCTCAGAGCAACGTTCTACATACATTGAAGTGCCGAAGAAACTATTATAGACATGCGTATTAAAATACAGAGATATATAAACAGGCAGAATACGGCGCTGCGGTCGGCAACGCCTATATAAGACAAGAAGTGGCTGGCACAGTTGTTAGATCGGTTGCTGCGGTTACAATGGCAGGTTAACAAGGTTTAAGTGAGTTTAGACATGGTGTTATAGTCGGCACGTGAGTGATGGGATACAGCATCTCCGAGATAGCGACGATGTGGGGATTTTCACGCACGACCATATCACTAGTGTACCGTGAATGTCAGGAATCCGTTAAAAAGTCGAATCTCCGACATCGCTGCGGCCGGAATAGGATACTGCAAGAACGGGACGAACGACGACTGAAGAGAATCGTTCCACGTGACAGAATCGCAACCCTTCCGCGATTTGCTGCAGATTTCAATGCTGGCCCATCAACAAGTGTCACCGTGCGAAAGAAGTCAACCAACATCATCGATATGGGCTTTCGCAGACGAAGGCCTACTCATTTACCCTTGATGATTGTGCGACACAAAGCTTTACGCCTCGCCTGGGAGCGTCAACGCCATCATTAGAGTGTTGATCACTGGAAACATACTGTCTGGTCGGACGAGTCTCGTTTCAATTGTATTGACCTGATGGACGTGTATGGGTATGGACATAACCGCATGAATCCATGGAGCCTGCATTTCTGCATAGAATTGTTCATGATGGTGGGGGCTCTGTAATGGTGTGGAGCGTGTGCTGTCGGGGTGACGTGGGACCCCTGATGCGTCAAGATACGAACCATTCTGTCTGATCACCCGTATCCATTCATGTCCATTGAGCATTTCGACGCACTTGGGCAATTCCAGCAGGATAATGCGAACCCCACAGTCCAGAACTGCTACAGAGTGGCTCCAGAAACACTCTTCGGAGGCTAAACACTTCCTTTGGCCACCGAACTCCACAGACATGGACGTTATTGAGCAAATTTGGGATGCCTTGCAACATGCTGTACAGAAGAGGTCTCGAACCCCTCGTACTCTTACGGATTTATGGACAGCCCTGCAGGATTCATGGTGTCAGTTCCCTCCAGTACTACTTCAGACATTAATCGAGCCCTTGCCACGCCGTGTTGCGGCACTTTTGCGTGCTCGTGGGGCCCCTACACGATATTAGGCAGGTGTACCTGTTTCTTTGGCTCTTCAGTGTAGGAGATGGGTTTCACACTAGCGGAGAAGAATAAGTGATCACAGCTTCTCAGGTATGCATTTTAGAGCCCATGTTAAACAAGAAAAAAGTCTAGTAAACAGGGCTCTAAAATGTTTGCCTTAAGAGGTATATTAAATGGAGGAGATGGACTTGACACTAGCGGAGATGAACGAATACTGAAAGCTCCTCAGGCATGCATTTTAGAGCCCATGTTTACTAGACATTTTTCCTTGTATTCTATCATCATACCGTGTTTGAGAGTCGAGGGCCGTTCATTCTTAGGAAGAACAGTGCCAGTACATGCATTCATTGTCAGACGTATCAGAATGATTTTCACTTGTAACTTTCGATTCACTAAAGTTAAAATCTTCTGGGTTGTTAGGCCGCGTCATATTTCCTTCCAAAATAATTGACGCTTCGACCCCTCTGCTGGGATCTTCTTCATGAAGTTTCGGTGTCCACTATTGCTATACTGCTGTATTGTTAGGCCGTGTTATATTTCCTTCTAAAATAATCGACGTTTCAACCCCTCTGCAGGTATCTTCTTGAAGATGTTTCGGTGTCCACTATTGTTACGGTGGACACCGAAACATATAAAGACGTTATCAGTAGTGGACACCGAAACATCCTGAATAAGATTCCAGCAGAAGGTTCGAAACGTCGATTATTTTAGAAGGAAATATGACGCGGCCTAACAATCCAGAAGATTTTAACTTTTGTGGCAACGGCCACGAAAGCCTGCAAAATTACATAAAACTTTCGAGTCATTCTTTTCGGTACAGGGGTTCTTATCTCAAATCTATACATTTATCTGTCTTCCTGATCCTTGAAAATTTGTAACATCATCTTGGAATCACCCTGTAGATGCATACATTTACAGGTGCCGGCGCCTATACCTTTGGCAATCTGTAGCGTTGTTTTATGAAGTTTCCGGACACAGGCTCCTACGTAAAACTTGATCCGCTAAGTCCCCTCTACAACCTCTAGAACTGTGTAACATGAATTGTGAAACACCCTGTAGAAAACAACACAAGGGGCCAGCAGTTTTTCATCGTCATCAGTTAGAATATTTGCTGATCTTTATTTGGTGGCTACACAGGAAGTATGATAACTAACAGCAAAAAATGACACCAGGAAAGGTATACGGCAACAGAGGTAAAGATAGTCCAGTAAACATGAGATTACGTTGTGGCCGAGCGGTTCTAGGCGCTTCAGTCCGGAAACGCGCGGCTGTTACGGTCGCAGGTTCGAATCCTGCCTCGGGCATGGATGTGTGTGATGCCCTTAGGTTAGTTAGGTTTAAGTAGTTCTAAGTTCTAGGGGACTGATGACCTCAGATGTTAAGTTCTATAGTGCTCAGAGCCATTTGAACCATTTGAAACATGAGGTAGGAATGGAGCCATTTGCTAGATAATTGTGAGCAGGTACGACTCGAAGTCAATGGCTCAAGAGATGCATACGACAGCGTACTGAAAAGCAATGCCTCCGAATTTTTAATGTGAAGACGGTTAAAGCTTTTCAAATAAAACAAACGTTATAAACATTCTACATCTTTATGCTTCATGCCTGCATATCTGCAGTCGTCTGCCGCTAGAGGGTTCAGAATTGTACCGTGTAACATGGCGACGTCTAACGTAACTATATCGGTGCATTAGAAACAGTGTGCTGTAATCGAATATCGAATTCGAAGGGTTCGTCCACACGCTCACCTACAGCATGACAGCGCCCTTCCGATTTTTATCTGTTTCCAAAACTTAAGGAACACATTCAAGGACTTCACTTTGATAGTGATGCAGCGGTGCAAGCAGAGACGAGGTTGTCGCTCCGTCAACAAAGTCAACTATCCTATAGTGACGGTATAAACAAGCTGATCTCTCGTTGGGAGACGTGTTCGTCACCAAGGTCGCAATGTTGCGAAATAAATTTGTACATACTGTAAGTAGGCTGTTTAGGTTTTTATGTTGCTAACGTCACGTAGCGCTCTGTGTGAAAAGCACTGGCTGTGCTGTGTGCAGTCTGAGGCTGGTTGGCATTGTTGGAATATTCGCTATTGTACTGTTGGGCAGTTGGATGTGAACAGCACGTAGCGTTGCGCAGTTGGAGGTGTGCCGCCAGCAGTGGTGGATATGGAAAGAGAGATGACAGAGTTTTGAGAGCGGACGATCTGGACGTGTGTCCGTCAGAGAAACGAAATTTGTAAGACTGGATGTCATGAACTGATATATATGACCTTTGAACACTATTAAGGTAAATAGATTATTTGTTCTCTATCAAAATCTTTAATTTGCTAACTATGCCTATCAGTAGTTAGTGCCTTCAGTAGACAGAATCATTTATTGGCGCTCGCTGTATTGCAGTAGTTCGAGTAACGAAGATTTTTTTGAGGTAAGTGATTCATGAAAGATATAGGTTATTGTTAGTCAGGGCCATTCTTTTGTAGGGATTACTGAAAGTCAGATTGCGTTGCGCTAAAAATATTGTGTGTCAGTTTAGTGTTGATCAGAATAAGTAAAGAAAGAAATGTCTGAGTACGTTCACTTATGCTCAGCTGTTTGGAAATCAAATCACGTAAGAGGTTTATCAGCACAGTAATTCATAAATTTTTCTAAGGGGAGGTTTCAATATAAAGAATAAAGATGTAGAATGTTAATAACGTTTGTTTTATTTAACAAACTTTAAGAGTTCACATTTAAAAAATTCGGAGGTATTCCTTCTCAGCACGCTCTCGTAATTCCTGGCCTTTCACATATTTTACGCACGGATTTAAATAATAAGAGTAAACGCTTTTAGAACCTTTGATACTTAGAGTTATTTTTTAGAAAGGTAGTAACTAGTTTAAAGGCTGCACACTGAAATGCTGATTAGCACCGTGTAGCAGAAGTTTGGGGACGTGGCTTCTACAGATAAAACAGTTCTTTAGGGATTCTAGAATGCTCGGGTATCTCAGGCTAGGGGAGCCGTAGCAACCTCAACATCCTGGGGTTTAGAAAGAAAGGAAATCAACAAAATGGCTGAACCTTCGCTCTCGAATCCATCTCTTTGTATCTCTCTCTGCTATGCTTGACAATTCTATTCACTGTAATGAAAAGATCATACGCTTGTAGACGTCTCCCTAGATCACGTAGAATACGGTAACGTGTCACCACCTAGCGAGAGTTACAAGCTATTGGATAAAATATGTACACGTCATTTCTAACTGCTGGCACTAGGGTGAGTCTACTAACCCTTTAGAAAATGTGGACATCATCAGCGGCATCGTCTTGGTGACGTGTCCATGTTTCCTGGCTCCGATAACTATATCATGTCTGCCTAGCCGTGTCACACTCCATTCCCAACACACAATTTACCCTGAGAGGAGGGCGGTGGTTGGACAGTGTAACAGGACTCAGTCCCTACCATGTCACCCACATTAATATTTTCAGAAGTCGATGAAACCGAATGCTAGGTTGTTATGGTTGCTTTTCAAAAGACTCGCCCGACCACGTGTATACAGGAAAAAGAAGATTGGAGATTTGCCTTGCTGGTGACCTGCCATCCACTGCACAGAACAATGAGTTGAATCTGCAGAAACTTTTACTTCTTATCTGAGCTCCTATTCAAAATAATCAGGTACCACCATAATATTGTAATGTGTTTCGGAGTGGCTGGTTAATGCATACCATTCTATGATGAATGAAGCATGTTGCTTGCAAAAAATTTACACTTTTACTTATTTTTTACGTCTCTTTGCCGAGAGTTTTGAAGAGAAACTGTCTTTATATAACTTTTAGCTTCTGCATGAGGAACTGTGAAAATGTATGGAGATTTAAAATTCTTTCTGCGAATTGAATACTCAAACAATATTGCAATTATGGAGTTGATGGGGTTCAACGCATTGGTACTGGGTATCCAGGGTGTCCATGTTCATCAGATTTACGGCCATGCGTATTCCCACTGTTTATTTAACAATGGAGTCCAAAAAAGATAAATTATATTGCAGAATCAAGTTTGGCAAGATCGGCAATTCTTTCTATCACTACGACCTGTTTCGACACATCTACGTTGCCATCATCGGATCTTAAAGTTACAAAAACAGATATCTCAAGCGAAAGTGGCTCAAACATATACGATTTCATACAGCCATTGTGTACACTGTTTCAACGTTACGACGTACATTGTAACATTATTAGATGGACATGCTTGTTACAACACTGAAAGTCACATAGTGATGTTGCATCACATTCTAATAAAAAATGGCAGGGAACATCAGCATGTCATAAATAAAATAACACACGAATAAAACATATAACATGTTGTGCCGATTTCCCAGCATACACTAATCACTTTACACCACAATGGCGGCTTAGCTAGTATAATATTTTCATACGTAAATAAGTATATAGTTGATATGATACTTCCTGGCAGATTTGTGCGCTGGACCGAGACTCGAACACTTTGCCTTTCGCGGGCAAGTGCTCTACCAACTGAGCTACCCAAGCACGACTCACTGCGCGTCCTCACAGCTTTACTTCCGCCAGTACCTCGTCTCCTACTTTCCAAACTTCACAGAAGCTCTCCTGCGAACGTTGCAGAACTAGCGCTCCTGGAAGAAAGGCTGTGAGGACGGGGCGTGAGTGGTGCTTGGGTAGCTCAGTGGTAGAGCACTTGCCCGCGAAAGGCAAAGGTCCCGAGTGCTACTACCAATAGGAAACGGCAGACTGCGACCAGCGAGACAGTGGTACCGAGTGACAAACAACCATACGGCACTCGGAGTGGAACTACAGCAGTGCCCTCTGAAAATGGCAGCACAAAACTGGCGCAGCGTCTTGAACACAACGAGAGGGCTCGTGAGGACACACGCGAACCGGAGCCTGACGCTGAGCCAAAGAGTGCAGTTGGTGAACGAAACGATCCTGTCGAAAGCGTGGTACATGGCCCAAATACTATGTGCTCCGACAGAAATTGCGCGAGCGATAGGAGGCGCGGCGTACTACCTGCTGTGGAGGCGGGAGATCTTCAAGATCTCCCAGGCGACGTGCTTCCTGCCGAGGGATGAAGGCGGACTCGGACTGACGGACGTAAAAACAAAATGCGCAGCACTGCTCCTACACCGTGCGATGAAAATAGCGAACCAGAACAATAACAGTATAACGTCCAGCCTGATCAACGATTATAAACCTGAATCTGAAGAGGCTCCTGTAGACACTACGCACATACCATTCAAGTTGCGGCACATAAAACAGATGGCAATCGACAAGAGTTATATCACCGCGGTCGTTGCCAACCCACAACAAAGAACGGCGAGGAACATCTACAGCGCTCTGAGGGGGAAGGCAAGAAAGTCCAAAATAGAGACGAGACTTCCAGACCATGACTGGCCACAGGTCTGGAAGAATGTCTCGGAACGGACACTTCCTGAGCACGCCAGGGACACGTGATATAAAATCATCCACCAAACAGTGCCGACAAACTGGCACGTATAAAAATGCGGGAAACCCCAAACTACGAGCTCTGCAACCAGACCGACACCATCGAACATCGTTTTGGCTGCAGAGAGAGCGGGGAAATATGGGCGGCAACGAGAAGAATGATCGCCCACATTAACAGAACCGACGAGAGGGCGATACATGTCTCAGCTGTCACTGTTCCGGACGCGAAGCCTTTCGCCAACGCAAAACGCCTGGCCACAATGTGGATCATCGCCATGACGGCACACGCCATCGTCACCAAACGGCAGACCGACAAGGCGCAGTTCCTCACGGACCTGTGGGAGGAACACAGGAGGGCCAAACAACGATCCAAGTACCGAGAGACCTTCCAGAAGTTCCTGCAGGTCCCGCTGGACGCCGCCTTCCGAGACGCCTTCAACACGACGTGACCGACGCCCTCCCACAACACCCAAACCCCAGTCGCTGAGGACGTCGCCCACCAATCCCTCCAAAGCCCCGAAGGCAGGAGTGGTGCATTGCGAAAGTGTTGTGAAAATGCGCGCAGAGTGAAAGTGGGTACGTGTAGCAGTGCCAAAGTGAGAGTGACGTGTGCCAATCATAGCCATACAGTGTCCAGTGCCCAATAGCCAAATAAAGCAGGCAAAAGGAAATGATCAGTTATTAATTTAGTGCAAAGGATACAAAGACGTGTTCCAAGATAACAGCGAAATGTCAAACAGTGTATTTCATGTAATTAATGTGTTCTCTCGCTATCTCCATTCAAGGTACGTTTTTTTTCCCTCTCTCTCTCTCTTCTATAATCATTTTTTTGTTGTTTTTGTATGTTTTTTTTTGTGTTTATTCCTGTGATGTATCCGTGTGTATAGATATAGTTATATACATTTATAAAGTTCGGCGCATTGTGTGCCAAAACGTTGCATACCCCTTTGCGATTTACAATAATTCTAACTTTAGACTTTCTTTGCCCCAAATTTTCCGTGGAACTGTTGCGTCCACTCTCACACAGTACACTAATAACTTCCCCATTCATCAATTTATTCACATAGATGTTCTGGCCCATATTCTCCTTTAGCCTTTGGCAAACACATAGCGAACATGCCAAAATAGGTCTATTCAAATACCATACAGGGAAAAAAATTAATTTAAATTCAACTTTAAAAAAAATCAAAGTAATGTAGTTTTTTTTGTATTTAAAAAAAACCATAAACAATTGAAGGGGAAAATTTAAATAAAGGACACTCAGTGAATAAAAGTGTTGTAACTCAACCAAGAGACTACTAAAAGAACAATCAGAACAGAAAACGAGAAAATATACAATTTCATGTAAAGATATGTAATTGTTAAAAATTGTAAATAAAAGTTTATATACGTTACAAAAAAAAAAAAAAAAAAAGTTCGAGTCTCGGTCCGGCATACAATTTTAATCTGCCAGGAAGTTTCATATCAGCGCACACTCCGCTGCAGAGTGAAAATCTCATTCAAGTATACAGTGGTTCACATATTTGTTAACATAGAGATGCGTCGAAACCGGCCTTAATAACAAAAAGAATTGCTAGCGCTCTTGGCAAACTGATTCTTCAAGAATAATATAACTTCAAATCGCTCCCAAACATTGAATTAATGTCAAACATATCGCGCAAAAATATTTGCCTTTAGAAAAAAATGGTTCAAATGGCTCTAAGCACTATGGAACTTAACTAACTAACCTAAGGACATCACACACATCCATGCCCGAGGCAGGATTCGAACGAGCGACCGTAGCGGTCGCGCGCTTCCAGCCTGTAGCGACTAGAAACAGTAGGCCACCCTTGCCGGCTTTGCCTTTATAGTAAGAGACTCCCAGCTGCAAACCCGCTACTTTTTTCACTAATGTACATATGTCTCTCATAACACATCACTTTACGTAAGGTCTTCAGAACGTAAGTTACACGTATCGTCCCACTCTAAGGTCATTGTGCAAGAAGAGTGGCACATTGTCAGAAGCGAGTGCACGTACCGGATTTCCTGGAGACAGTTCTCTGCTGTCGTATATATAACGGGTGCATCACACGTGCGCGAGTGAAACGACGTGGCAACTGCGAACCTGTTTCAGAGTTGAAGTACGCAACACGATTGCTGCGGGAAAAAGATCTAAACTTTTGCTTGCGTATTCATTGTGAAATTCTGGTGGTATTTGGACCAAATATAATGTCGCATCCACCCGTAGTGAATCGATGCCAATAATCTGACCAAGGGCGCACTGACATGAGTGTTGCCGATCGGGAAGGAATTCCATCGATGTCGACCACAGACAACAATGTCCAGGCAACAGAGAAACTGATTCGCAGCAGTCGCAGAGTGGTGGACATTACTCAGAAAATACACATCTCAATAGGCAGTGCTCATTCCGTCGTCAGGAATCGTTTGGGGGGTTACGCGATCGCTGTTACCAGCACATAAAGGCGAAATATTTGTGGTGTCTGTGGACTTATTTGGGTTTTACTCCGTGGAAGGCAATGATATCCTAAGCCACCTCACTTTCGGCGATGAGGTGTGTTTCCATCACTTCACACCTGAAAGAAAGAGAGCGGCTATGGAATCGAGACTCAGATCCTCGCTTCTGCGCGGAAGAAATACAAAATGGTGCCATGAGCAGGGGAGGTCTTGTTCAACTGTGAGGGAGTTGTGTACACAGAGTTTATGGCAAAAGGCACAACGTTAACGCTGATACGTACTAGGCAACACTGACATCTCTGCGCAGAGCCATAAAGAATAACACGCGCAGAAAATTAAGATAAGATGTATTACTTTCCAGCACGACAATGCAACGCATCTAACGGCGCTCGCAAGACAAGCATTGCTTCCACGTTTTTGATGGGAGGTTTGGTAACATCGTCATACAGTACAGTTCTTGCGACATGCGATTTCCATCTTTTCGGCAAGCTGGAAGGACATCTGGGAGAAAGAAATTTCCGACGATCAGGAAGTTTACACAGATGTTCTGGAATCGTTCCATCACCAACAAGCGTATTTCTGTCGCAGAAGAATTGAACGTATGGTAGCATCTTCCGACTGTTGTTTACAAACGCATGGTGATTATGAGGAAAAATATGAGACGCCCTGCTAAACTCGCAGGACAGGCAGGTAGTTTAAATTGCGGAAAGGGGCCAAAATAAGCGGCTGTCAGTTATACTCGAACATACAACTTTATTTATTTGACCAAACACTACAAGAGCCAAGAAAATTAAAAAAAAAAAAAACATTAATTTACTGGCTGAGTGCGCCATACAATCTCATGCGTTAAGGGCAAGATCACTTTAATTTAAAATCGGCTGAAACCAGTAACCTAAGAATCAAACCAAAACCAGAAGTTTAAAAGGGAGAAGGCATTATCTTAAATCAGTTCTTTCAATTAGGCTGAAGGCCTAAACAATCGCACACCTTAAGGGCACCGGCCGAAGTGGCCGTGCGGTTAAAGGCGCTGCAGTCTGGAACCGCAAGACCGCTACGGTCGCAGGTTCGAATCCTGCCTCGGGCATGGATGTTTGTGATGTCCTTAGGTTAGTTAGGTTTAACTAGTTCTAAGTTCTTGGGGACTAATGACCTCAGCAGTTGAGTCCCATAGTGCTCAGAGCCATTTGAACCATTTGAACCTTAAGGGCAAAACAACCTTAATTTAAAAATCGGCTAGAAGCCATAAAATACAAACAACAAGAACATATAAGAAAAGGCAGTACACTCAGTGGCGCTCAGAAGTTTCCGAGGATCGGCCTGGAATTCAAACACTAACTCTCGCTTAGGTGAGGCAGTTGGCCCAACCATTCTCGATCAGACGACAACCCAGCCGACAGACAGTCAACGGAACCACCTACAAGATAACCTCCACTTCACCCGATTAGCACACAACAGGGAGTTCAATAGAACAACGTAGAAAGTATTGGCGCCCACGACCAATTATACATTGAGCTGTCAAACTACACACCGTGCTGGACAGTGACAACACGATGTGGAAAATACACTGCCTGAATTTACGTCAACGGCCAGGGTAGGTAACCGGAACGTTAATGGCAACAAGTCAGAAGATTCCGACTGTGCTCTTCAACTACCGGAGGGTGGCTTAAATTTGCCAACTTGAAAATACACGTTGTTGCTCGCGGGAATGTCCCAACAGCCGACAACGAAATCCAAAAGACACAATGTGAACAGTCGTGACTTACTGGTAGACTAAGTCAAAACTCAACTTTCGTGTCCAGAATCGGTGGGCCACGGACCTCGTAGCAGTGGGAACAGCACCACACACTCCGACCGCGCGTGAACGCCGCCAGCGTCCTCGACCAAACTACGCGCAGCAGAGATTTCCTCGCTGCTCTACGCCAACCGACCAACTCCAGGCCCGGAAATGGTGAAAGGATCAAATGAACGTCGGCCGATGAGACGACCAACCGAACGACCAACCAATGGTCGCCCCGCTCCAATCTCCCTCCGTCGGACAGTGCATCTGTGAGTCGAGAGCGATCGACGAGCACTGGCTGTCGGCGCCTCACCGGCGCTCCGTCCCCGACTTCACTGCTGCCGCGTGCCGACTGCACCGCTGGTCCGCCTCCCACTCACTGCCAGATACACGACGACCCGGAAATACTACCTGTCGCTCCAGCAATGGTACTACAGTGCACTTATCCAGACGAGCTGTTGCTGCCGCTCACGGGCAAGTAAGGCAGGTTTTGTGGCGGCGTTCGTAGCGACAAGCAATTCGCTGTAGAAACGGCTTACGAAGTCACCGCCACACTTTTAATAGCGGGCCGACCGGTCCGCTGGAACAGTGAACAGAAAGATGAAAACCCAAACACTCTGATTAAATAAAGTCGGTACTTATCTTTATTAACGAAGATACAGAAACACAGTAGTGAACTCCGTGTCTATAGAAATCTGTCTAGTTCGAGTCGGAGCGGCTGGGTCAGCGTCGGCTGACGACAAACAACAACTCTGCTGCGATGAACACACAACTGACTAGCAAGTACGCAATTCGGTGGCGAGTATACAACTGAGCGGCGAATACAGAACTGTCCTAGCGCTCGCGACTCCAGCGCTTAAAAAACCAGAAGCCAGCGGCGGCGCGCGCAGACTTGCGGCGATTTCCTGTCTCGTTGGCGCTGCTTATGCGGACGGCGTCCGGACTTTGATGCTGCCAACCTTTTTGGCAGCGGGCTCGGGTGGCATTACTGGCTAGGATATAACAGCAGGAATTTAGTGACGCCAGTAAATGGAATAAGAAAACGAGGTGGCAGTACCGTAATAGCAGATGACAAACAATAAATGGTATGAACACGAGCCGTGCATGGCTTAAATATTGTAATATATCTGTGTCACTTTGAACTACAGTACAGCATCGAATACAAGTTGCTTGACCTGCCATTATAATGTCTAATATGGAGACATTGGACAAAAATATGGAAACATCGCCATAAATGCTTGCTTGAACATAAATGCAGACGCTGACCAAACATGCAGATTGCGCTGAATTGACCACGATCGGCTGTACAATTTCGTCAATACGTTGTAAGTGTTTGTCGTCGTCGGAACAGTGTTCTGTGTAGTTGTGAGCGCACCATGGCGGAGCTGCGTGCAGTCGAAAGTGAGCAGGTTGTTGGTGCTCGTATGGTGGGTCCTAACCTAATCGAGGTAGGCAATGCGTACCGAAGATTCATACAGCATACGGGGAACGTGGAAAAACGCCATCCGCTACATCGCACCGCGGACGAAATTGTATGTTGAGTGATTGTGACATGCGGTCACTGTAGAGCTTGTGCCAAAAAATAAGAGGACGGGAGGTGCAGAAGTCTCTGCGGAACCACGTCAGTACCAAAATAACACCAAGGGGGCTCCAGAAGCAGAGAACTGTAGGGCGAGCTGGAATTACAAAACGACCCATCAACGCTGCAAACGCCAGTAACAGGGAAACGTTGCGCCGAAGCCGTAAAACATGGACTACGGGACAACGTAAGAGTTTCTTTTGGTAGGACTGCAAGGCGAGACGACGAGTTGGTCAGAGTGTAGCAGAGCAGAGCCAAGTCGTGCGTTCGAGTCCAGTGGCAGTGGTCGTGAGAAGGTTGTAAGTAGGCTGTTTAGGTTTTCTTATTGGTAACGCCACGTAGCGCTCTGTATGAAAATCACTGGCTGTGCTGTGTGCAGTCTGTGGCCACTTCGGCCGGCTTTGTGAGGTAAGTGATTTGTGAAACGTATAGGTTAATGTTAGTCGGGGGCCATTCTTTTGTAGCGATTTTTGGAAGTCAGATTGCGTTGCGCTAAAAATATTGTGTGTCAGTTTAAGCACAGTCATGTATAATTGTTCAAAGGGGACGTTTCAAGGTGATGGCTTCACGTAGTCGGCGAAAATCTGGTTCAGGTGGTAAGATGAGCATTGTTTCACTCTCTTACCCACTTCTGGCCGAGTTTATCTCCCAGGAGTGAAATCGCACGTGTCCGGTGATTATTTGGGCAGCCATGTCGTGATATTCCTTGGGATCCATGGCTACTGCGCGAGGTCGCATTGCCGGCCAGAGTGGTCGAGCGGTTCTAGGCGCTTCAGTCTGGAACCGCGCGACCGCTACGGTCGCAGGTTCGAATCCTGCCTCGGGCATGGATGTGTGTGATGTCCTTAGGTTAGTTAGGTTTAAGTAGTTCTAAGTTCTAGGGGACTGATGACCTCAGAAGTTAAGTCCCATAGTGCTCAGAGCCATTTGAATCATTTTTTTGAGGTCGCATTACTGCCACGGATTATGAGACCATCCATGGTACAGCGTTTGTTCTGGAGTGATGAGGCTGTGTTCCAAGACGGCAGGTCCCCTATTCACACAGCATGCACCGTCCAGGGCCGGTTTTGTGAGCACGTGGCATTTCCCTGGCTACCACAGCCAGTCACGAGGTCCTAATGTTATTGGGAACTTACAGTTACTTTGGAGAGAAGCGTGTGGACTCGCTATCCACCTACATCATCGTTACCCGAACTTAACACTGGTTTGCAGGAAGGATGGAATAAGATTCCCTTGAAAACCGTACAGGACTAGTATTTATCTATTCTGAGACGACTGAAGCTGTTTTAAATTTTTACGGATTAAAATCAAGCGGCGGCACGCCAGTCAAAGAGAGGGCTGTGAGAAGACGTCAGTAAATTGCACACTGGCCGACCCCTCTCCAGGACGACAATGAGACAGCAGTGGCCCCTATGGGAAGAGGACATAAGGGTCGCAGCCCAGTTGAAGAGTATCAGCCATGTCGTGATATTCCTTGGGATCCATGGCTACTGCGCGAGGTCGCATTGCCGGCCAGAGTGGTCGAGCGGTTCTAGGCGCTTCAGTCTGGAACCGCGCGACCGCTACGGTCGCAGGTTCGAATCCTGCCTCGGGCATGGATGTGTGTGATGTCCTTAGGTTAGTTAGGTTTAAGTAGTTCTAAGTTCTAGGGGACTGATGACCTCAGAAGTTAAGTCCCATAGTGCTCAGAGCCATTTGAATCATTTTTTTGAGGTCGCATTACTGCCACGGATTATGAGACCATCCATGGTACAGCGTTTGTTCTGGAGTGATGAGGCTGTGTTCCAAGACGGCAGGTCCCCTATTCACACAGCATGCACCGTCCAGGGCCGGTTTTGTGAGCACGTGGCATTTCCCTGGCTACCACAGCCAGTCACGAGGTCCTAATGTTATTGGGAACTTACAGTTACTTTGGAGAGAAGCGTGTGGACTCGCTATCCACCTACATCATCGTTACCCGAACTTAACACTGGTTTGCAGGAAGGATGGAATAAGATTCCCTTGAAAACCGTACAGGACTAGTATTTATCTATTCTGAGACGACTGAAGCTGTTTTAAATTTTTACGGATTAAAATCAAGCGGCGGCACGCCAGTCAAAGAGAGGGCTGTGAGAAGACGTCAGTAAATTGCACACTGGCCGACCCCTCTCCAGGACGACAATGAGACAGCAGTGGCCCCTATGGGAAGAGGACATAAGGGTCGCAGCCCAGTTGAAGAGTATCAGCCATGTCGTGATATTCCTTGGGATCCATGGCTACTGCGCGAGGTCGCATTGCCGGCCAGAGTGGTCGAGCGGTTCTAGGCGCTTCAGTCTGGAACCGCGCGACCGCTACGGTCGCAGGTTCGAATCCTGCCTCGGGCATGGATGTGTGTGATGTCCTTAGGTTAGTTAGGTTTAAGTAGTTCTAAGTTCTAGGGGACTGATGACCTCAGAAGTTAAGTCCCATAGTGCTCAGAGCCATTTGATCCATTTTTTTGAGGTCGCATTACTGCCACGGATTATGAGACCATCCATGGTACAGCTTTTGTTCTAGAGTGATGAGGTTGTGTTCCAAGACGGCAGGTCCCCTATTCACACAGCATGCAGCGTCCAGGACCGGTTTTGTGAGCACGTGGCATCTCCCTGGCTACCACAGCCAGCCACGAGGTCCTAATGTTATTGGGCACTTACAGTTACTTTGGAGAGAAGCGTGTGGACTCGCTATCCACCTACATCATCGTTACCCGAACACTGTTTTGCAGGAAGGATGGAATAAGATTCCCTTGAAAACCGTACAGGACTAGTATTTATCTATTCCGAGACGAGTGAAGCTGTTTTAAATTTTTACGGATTAAAATCAAGCGGCGGCACGGCAGTCAAAGAGAGGGCTGTGAGAAGACGTCAGTAAATTGCACGCTGACCGACCCCTCTCCAGGACGTACATGAGACAGCAGTGGCCCCTATGGGAAGAGGACATAAGGGTCGCCGCCCAGTTGAAGAGTATGTTCAAGATTAGGCACTTGTATAGCAGCAGCTTAGAATAATTTACACAGAAGAACATTGCTTGTTTTGCATGTCGCCCTTTGCTTGCGACACTTCTGTGAATAGTCAATATTAAGTATTGTAACTTTTTCTTTTGTAATAAAACTCATTAATACGATTTGTTTGAATGTTGTCTAGCGATCCGAGAAAGCAGGTTTGCTAGACACCCCATGTTTGACGACTAGGTTGGATTTAACATAAATGCCAATGGATTTCCTACACCGTATTAGGCAAGGATTTGTGCAGTCTTTTTATTGTTTCCATATTTTTTTCAAACCTCTGTACATCTTGATGGGCCTTCGTGTTTAACTATACTGCACGATACGGAAATAGTTGGGCGCTAATGGTATATGCGTTCTCTGTCAGCCCCGCAAGCCTATCTGCCCATTCTACACTTCACTCAGGACAGAAAACTGCTAGGCCATTAGCGGGAACCGAACACCTCCCGCAACGCTAACTACCGGACCTCGCAGGCGGCCGGAGTAAGAGCTGAGACTAGCACACGGGAGTGATAAGTGATCAGCGCGGAGGCCGGGCCATCGAGAGGAATGCTGCTGTAGACTGGAGGCCGCGCTCCCCCACTCCCGCGTCCCAAACTGCCGCCCGGCGACCTAATTAGCTAAATGAGGCTGAAACACAGATTGCGGCGGCGGAGCAGGCGCTCTGTCTTACGTTAGGCAGCTGCAGATCGCGCCGCAGATAGGCCGGCCGCAGATAAGTCCGCCCTCGGCTGCTGGCTGGCTGGCTGGCTGGCTGGCCACCGGCCCACATCGGGCGCAGCCAATGTGGCTGCCACTGGCTGCCGGCACACACACACACACACACACACGCACGAAGTACCAATACGAGGTCAGTCGTCAAGTTTCAATGACTATGAAATTTGGTGGTGATGTCGGTACTTCCATACGTGAGTCATCCATCAATAACACACATTTTTCCGACGATGAATGACTTCGCGGAGAAGTCTGCATTTTCGCTGTCTGTGTATGATTCTATCCTGAAAATGACCTCCACGCAATAGTTTATCAATTCGAGGAAAGATGAAGAAGTCACCTGTGTTATTTCACGAGGATACAATGGCTGAGGTATAATGTGGTAGCCAAAAGAAGCAGCATGTGTGACTTCGGCCATTATAGGATGAGTTGGGTCGTCGCCGCGGAGCAGAAACACCCCCTTTGCACATCTTTCCCGTGACGCTTCGTCCTGTTAGCCTCTCGTAATCTAGTCGCAAGGTTTCGGTAATATGTTCACGTGTCGTTTTCCCCCATATGAACGCAATCTGCTAGTACCACGCCATGGCACTCCCAAAAGAATAGTCAGCATCACCTGACGGTTCAGTAAACGCTCAGCATCACTGTGTCCAGTGATGGCTGGGTAAACACTTAGCATCACGTGACCCGATCAAGGTTGGAAAAACACTTACCACTACTGTGCCTGAAGACGGTTGTGTAAACACTCAGTGTCACTGTGCCTCACGATGGCTGGGTAAACACTCAGCATCACTGTGGTCAATGACGGTTCAGTACCTATTCAGCATCGCTGTGCCCAGTGATGTGTTGATAAACACTCAGCATCGCCTTGCCCAGTGATGGTAGGTTAAACACTCAGTATCACCTTCCCAGATGATGACTGAGCAATAATCAGCTTCACATTGCCCGATGGAAATGAGCGTTTGGCGTCATTGGCCGGGACACCCCTTGTGGGGCAGGTCCGGCCGCCTTGGCGCAGTCTTATTACATTCGACGCCACACTGGGCGACCTGCGCTCCGGATGGGGATGAAATGATGATGAAGACAGCACAACACCCAGTCCCTAAGCGGAAAATGTCCTCGACCCAGCAGGGAATCCAACCCGGGCCCGTAGGACGGCAATCCGTCATTTCGACCACTCAGCTATCGGGGCGGATACCTTGCCCGATAATGACTGGGTAAACACTCAGCACCACTATGCATGATCATGGTTGGCTAAACATCCAGTAATATTGTGCCTGTTGATGGTTGGGTAAGCTCTCAGCATCACCTTGACTAATGGTGGCTGGGCACTCAGTATCACTGTGCCCAATGACGGTTGGGTGCTCGCCTTTTTCGGTGGTGGTGAATCCATATGCTGCCACTATTTCCTTTGCACGTTTGTCTCACAGTCTTGCTAATGCACTCAACGCTCATCCAAATAGTGAGGCGGCAAAATAAATGACCTGGTTCCATCTGACAGAGCTGCAAAATTCCTGCTGCTACCTCGGCTCGTTGGGATTTTAGATTGGTCGCGAGCAGTCAAGGAAACGAGCGGGTGGCGTCTTTGTCGTATTCAAAATGACGTGCAGGATGTTGACAACCGATCCATGACTGATTTTCAGTTTTTCCACTATCGTAACGGTTCTGGTACGCCGGTTTTCGATCTCCAGGGCCTCCCATTCCCTTTCGATTCCCAGTTCTTCAGAGGGAGGTGTGCTACCACTTCGTTTTTCATCGTTCGAACTTGCTTGACCACATACGATAATTCAAATTCTATTAAGTCCAGACTTCCCATTGTCACTGGCCGGCAATAGCTATTTTGCTGGCAATTCTGATTTACTTGGAATACCCATTATTACCTTTGTAATATTATTCGTGTTCATCTTATAATTACTTTTCGAGAACCTACCAAAAAAATGTTCAAATGTGTGTGAAATTTTATGGGACTTAACTGCTAAGGTCATCAGTCCCGAAGCTTACACAGTGCTTTATTGCCCTTCGTGGTAGGCCATCCTAGGCTTACATTTCAGCAAGATAATGGCCGCCCGCACATGACGAGAGCTTCTACTGCTTTACTTCGCGCTTGCCGTAACTCACATTGGTCAGCAAGGTTACCGCATCTCTCCCCAGTTGAGAGCATTAGGGGCAGGGTCCTCTACCAGCTCGTGATTCTGACGATCTAACGAGCCGACTAGACAGACTTTGGTGCGATATATCTCAGGAGGACATTCAACTACTCTGTCGATCAGTACCAAGCATTAGTAACTTGCTTAATTTTTGAAGCTCGTTGTCTTCAATAACTCATCCAGTTTTTCTGAACTGTAATCATCTGTTTGTCTGTAGGTGAATATCACATCTACTTATTTCCGTCCCATTCGGATAAATCCTTCGTGTTGCGTCGTTCATTTTTTGTATTAGAGTGTGTTATGGATCAGGTGAAATGCCCATCAACATGAACCTAATAAACAAAACCGCGAAAATGTGCAGTAGATAAGTCAGTAAAATATCTGTTTGAGGTGCTGAATGGGCATCAGACTGTGTGTTACATGAAACTCTTCCTACACGTTTAGTTCGAACTCAAAAAATCGATGTCGGTTCCAAGGAGTAAGTGCACTGTATTGCTGTAATTTCATGCAATATTCTTCAAATTAATGAAACACTGCATAACAGTGTAAGTCGTCGGATTAATCATCACTTTTCAACATTATCGCTCATATGTCTTCATGAAATAAAACTATCTTGGCCGCGCGGAGTGATCGCGCTGTTAGAGGCACCATGTCACGGATTGCGTGGTCCCTCCTGCCAGAGGTTAGAGTCCTACCTCGGGAATGTGTATCTGTATGTTGTACTTAGCATAAATTAGTTGAAGTTAGTTTAAGTAGTGTGTAAGTCCAGGGACCGATGACCTCAGCAGTTTCGTTCCTTAGGAATTCACACACATTTTTCCCTTGGGATATATGTGAATCTCCGATACCTCTAAAATACATACAATGCATCTCCTAATCCCCAGCTATCTTTTTAGGCGTTTCAATCAATATTAACAATAAATTCATTCTGATAAGTTTACCTGGTTCAAAAAATGGCTCTGCGCACTATGGGACTTAACTTCTGACGTCATCAGTCCCGTAGAACTTTAAACTACTTAAACCAAACTAACCTAAGGACATCACACACATCCATGCCCGAGGCAGGATTCGAACCTGCGACCGTAGCGGTCGCGCTGTTCCAGACTGTGGCGCCTAGAACCGCTAGGCCACCACGGCCGGCAGTTGACCTGGCTAATTTCGATATATGAGTCAGCTATTTACACAATACAAAGACTGGCTCTGTGCAGTCCTATAGCATCGACTGCACACCGACCAGCGCAGCGCCGCGCAACGGCATCAAGAAAGCGCTGACCCGTGCGCCAGTGGCGAGAGAGGGCAGTGCTACAAATCCGGAAAGACAGAGTTAATCGCCCCCTGTCAACGCTGACTTAACCAGCCACTCATCGCTGCTTGAGCCCAGTTCGGTCGAAAGCATCAACACTGAGTACTAGGAAGACGATACTTAGCCTGAGTTCTGCGAGTATTAATAGTGGAAAGTAATTACTTGTAGGTGTCACAAGTAGCACCTCCGGTTAAGTTATACACTCCTGGAAATTGAAATAAGAACACCGTGAATTCATTGTCCCAGGAAGGGGAAACTTTATTGACACATTCCTGGGGTCAGATACATCACATGATCACACTGACAGAACCACAGGCACATAGACACAGGCAACAGAGCATGCACTATGTCGGCACTAGTACAGTGTATATCCACCTTTCGCAGCAATGCAGGCTGCTATTCTCCCATGGAGACGATCGTAGAGATGCTGGATGTAGTCCTGTGGAACGGCTTGCCATGCCATTTCCACCTGGCGCCTCAGTTGGACCAGCGTTCGTGCTGGACGCGCAGACCGCGTGAGACGACGCTTCATCCAATCCCAAACATGCTCAATGGGGGACAGATCCGGAGATCTTGCTGGCCAGGGTAGTGGACTTAAACCTTCTAGAGCACGTTGGGTGGCACGGGATACATGCGGACGTGCATTGTCCTGTTGGAACAGCAAGTTGCCTTGCCGGTCTAGGAATGGTAGAACGATGGGTTCGATGACGGTTTGGATGTACCGTGCACTATTCAGTGTTCCCTCGACGATCACCAGTGGTGTAAGGCCAGTGTAAGAGATCGCTCCCCACACCATGATGCCGGGTGTTGGCCCTGTGTGCCTCGGTCGTGGGCAGTCCTGATTGTGGCGCTCACCTGCACGGCGCCAAACACGCATACGACCATCATTGGCACCAAGGCAGAAGCGACTCTCATCGCTGAAGACGACACGTCTCCATTCGTCCCTCCATTCACGCCTGTCGCGACACCACTGGAGGCGGGCTCCACGATGTTGGGGCGTGAGCGGAAGACGGCCTAACGGTGTCCGGGACCGTAGCCCAGCTTCATGGAGACGGTTGCGAATGGTCCTCGCCGATACCCCAGGAGCAACAGTGTACCTAATTTGCTGGGAAGTGGCGGTGCGGTCCCCTACGGCACTGTGTAGGATCCTACGGTCTTGGCGTGCATCCGTGCGTCGCTGCGGTCCGGTCCCAGGTCGACGGGCACGTGCACCTTCCGCCGACCACTGGCGACAACATCGATGTACTGTGGAGACCTCACGCCCCACGTGTTGAGCAATTCGGCGGTACGTCCACCCGGCCTCCCTCATGCCCACTATACGCCCTCGCTCAAAGTCCGTCAACTGCACATACGGTTCACGTCCACGCTGTCGCGGCATGCTACCAGTGTTAAAGACTGCGATGGAGCTCCGTATGCCACGGCAAACTGGCTGACACTGACGGCGGCGGTGCACAAATGCTGCGCAGCTAGCGCCATTCGACGGCCAACACCGCGGTTCCTGGTGTGTCCGCTGTGCCGTGCGTGTGATCATTGCTTGTACAGCCCTCTCGCAGTGTCCGGAGCAAGTATGGTGGGTCTGACACACCGGTGTCAATGTGTTCTTTTTTCCATTTCCAGGAGTGTATTTATTTTCTTGTTAGAAATAAAGTATTGCAACCATCGTCAAGTGTTCCATACAGATGATTTGGATTCCTGCTAGCGTGCATTGCAACTTTCTCCTCCTTGTTTGTGTTGGCGGTGGCTCATACAATAGCCTATACAAAAGGCAATCCACAGTTAAAATGAAATTTTCATTAAATATTCTTGGCCTTTCGATGCTCCTTGTCCTTATAGTCCCAGCATTATGGAGAAATGCTTGCAAAAAATATTACGTGAAAACAAAAAATATGAGCGTATAGGAAATTAAATTTTAAATAATGTTTCTTTTTTATGAAGCCCACACCCAGATGGCGAAAATCCGCAAAGTTGCAAAAAACGGTTTTTATAAATAAGAAAAAAATATTGAGAGAAAAGGTTTTAGGGCTTACAAAGATCTATCGATTTCCTATTGGTGAATTTTAGTAAGTATCGATTGCTTCATTTCGTTTCGGAATCTATTCGAAAAAGCGTTAAAAATTTGGTTCTCTGTAACTCTTTAACATTCACATTCGCGCGCCTGCAATTTAAGTATCGTCCACGGTTAGTAAAAAAAGTACTTTTAATGTATAAAGACTGAAAAAGCGAGTGAAAATTTGTACCAAGGCCGGGAATCGAACGCAGATCTCCTGCTGTCTAGGCTGCTGCGTTAGCCACTAAGACGGTTCACACAACTGCACTGATTATCCTGTCACGCCTCGGTTAGTGGCTGCACCTGCCTAGCAAGCATGTGATCCAGTTTCGGTTCACTGCCTTGGTGCACATTTTCACTCGCCCCTTCAGTCTATATACATAAAATCATATTTGTTGTTGTTGGAGTGGTCTTCAGTCCAAAGACTGGTTTGATACAGCTCTCCATGCTACTCTATCCTGTGCAAGCTGCTTCATCTCCAAGTACCTACTGCGACCTACATCCTTCTCAATCTGTTTAGTGTATTCGTCTCTTGGTATCCCTCTACGATTTTTACCCTCCACGCTGCCCTCCAGTACTAAATTGGTGAACTCTTGATGCCTCAGAACATGTCCTACCAACCGATCCCTTCTTCTAGTCAAGTTGTGCCACAAACTCCTCTTCTGCCCAATCCTACTCAATACCTCCTCATTAGTTACGTGATCTACCCACCTTATCTTCAGCATTCTTCTGTAGCACCACATTAAGAAAGCTTCTATTCTCTTCTTGTCCAAACTAGTTATCGTCCATGTTTCACTTCCATACGTGGCTACACTCCATACAAATACTTTCACAAACGATTTCCTGACACTTAAATCTATACTCGATGTTAACAAGTTTCTCTTCTTGAGAAACGCTTTCCTTGCCATTGCCAGTCTACATTTTATATCCTCTCTGCTTCGACCATCATCGGTTATTTTACTCCCTAAATAGCAAAACTCCTTTACTACTGTAAGTGTCTCATTTCCTAATGTAATTCCCTCAGCATCACCCGACTTAATTTGACTACATTCCATTATCCTCGTTTTGCTTTTGTTGATGTTCATCTTATATCCTGCTTTCAAGAAACTGTCCATTCCGCTGAACTGCTCTTCAAGGTCCTTTGCTGTCTCTGACAGAATTACAATGTCATCGGCAAACCTCAAAGTTTTTATTTCTTCTAGATGGATTTTAATTCCTACTCCAAATTTTTCTTTTGTTTCCTTTACTGCTTGCTAAATATACACATTGAACAACATCGGTGAAAGGCTATAACCCTGTCTCACTCCTTTCCCAACCACTGCTTTCCTTTCATGCCCCTCGACTCTTATAACTGCCATCTGGTTCTGTACAAATTGTAAATAGCCTTTCGCTCCCTGTATTTTACCCCTGCCACCTTCAGAATTTGAAAGAAAGTATTCCAGTCAATATTGTCAAAAGCTTTCCCTAAATCTACAAATGTTAGAAACGTTGGTTTGACTGTCCTTAATCTATCTTCTATGATAAGTCGTAGGGCCAGTATTGCGTCACGTGTTCCAACATTTCTAAGGAATCCAAACTGATCGTCCCCGGCTTCTATCAGTTTTTCCATTCGTCTGTAAGGAATTCGTGTTAGTATTTCGCAGCCGTGACTTATTAAACTGATAGTTCAGTAATTTTCACATGTCAGATGTCAACATCTGGTTTCTTTGGGATTGGAATTATTATATTCTTCTTGAAGTCTGAAGGTATTTCGCCTGTCTCATACACCTTGCTCATCAAACGGAAGAGTTTCTCATGGCTGGCTCTCCCAATACTATCAGTTGCTCCAAAGGAATGTCGTCTACTCTCGGAGCTTTGTATCGACTCAGGTCTTCAGTGATCTATCAGACTCTTCAAGCAATATATCTCCCATTTTATCTTCATCTATGTCCTTCTTCATGTCCATAATATTACCGTCAGGTACATCGCCCTTATGTAAGCGCTCTGTATACTCCTTCCACTTTTCTGCTTTCCATTCTTTGCTTAGAACTGGTTTCCATCTGAGCTCTTGATATTCACACAGGTAGTTCTCTTTTCTCCAAAGGTCTCTTTAATTTTCCTGTAGGCGGTATCTATCTTACTCCTAGTGATACATGCCTCTGCATCCTTACGTTTGTCCTCTAGCCATGCCTGCTTAGCCATTTTTCACTTCCTGTCCATCTCATTTTTGAGACTTTGTACTCATTTTTGCCTGTTTCGTTTATTGCGTTTTTGTATTTTCTCCTTCATCAATTAAATTCAATGTCTCTTCTGTTACCCAAGGATTTCTACTAGCCCTAGTCTCTTTACCTACTTGAACCTCAGCTGCCTTCACTATTTTATCTCTCAAAGCTACCCATTCTTCTTCTGCTGTATTTTTTCCCGCCGTATTTGTAAATTGTTCGCTAATGCTTTTTTTTATGGCCAGGGTCCACATCTGCTCCTGGAAATGTCTTACAATTTAAAACCTGGTTCCTAAATCTCTGTCTTACCGTTATCTAATCTATCTGAAACCTTCCAATGTCTCCAGGCCTCTTCCATGTATATAACCTTATTCCTCGATTCTTGAACCTAGTGTTAGATATGATTAAGTTATGCTCTGCGCAAAATTCTTCCTGGGGGCTCCCTCTTTCATTCCTTACCCTCATTTCATATTCAGTCACTTACTTTTCCTTCTCTTCCTTTTCCTATTATCGAATTCCAATCCCAATTGACTATTTAATTTTCGTCTCCCTTCAGTATCTTAATAATTTCTTTTATCTAATCGTACATTTCTTCAATCTATTCATCATCTGCGAAGCTAGTTGGCATATAAACTTGTACTACTGTGGTAAGCGTGGGCTTCGTGTCTATCTTGGCTACAATAATGCGTACACTATGCTGTTCGTAGTAGTTTACCCGTACTCCTATTTTTTATTCATTATTTATTAGACCTATTCCTGCATTACACCTATTTCATTTTGTATTTATGACACTGTAGTCAACTGACCAGAAGTCTTGTTCTTCCCGCCACCGAAATTCGCTAATTCCCACTACATCTAATTTTAAGCTATCTACACTCCTGGAAATGGAAAAAAGAACACATTGACACCGGTGTGTCAGACCCACCATACTTGCTCCGCACACTGCGAGAGGGCTGTACAAGCAATGATCACACGCACGGCACAGCGGACACACCAGGAACCGCGGTGTTGGCCGTCGAATGGCGCTAGCTGCGCAGCATTTGTGCACCGCCGCCGTCAGTGTCAGCCAGTTTGCCGTGGCATACGGAGCTCCATCGCAGTCTTTAACACTGGTAGCATGCCGCGACAGCGTGGACGTGAACCGTATGTGCAGTTGACGGACTTTGAGCGAGGGCGTATAGTGGGCATACGGGAGGCCGGGTGGACGTACCGCCGAATTCCTCAACACGTGGGGCGTGAGGTCTCCACAGTACATCGATGTTGTCGCCAGTGGTCGGCAGAAGGTGCACGTGCCCGTCGACCTGTTACCGGACCGCAGCGACGCACGGATGCACGCCAAGACCGTAGGATCCTACGCAGTGCCGTAGGGGACCGCACCGCCACTTCCCAGCAAATTAGGGACACTGTTGCTCCTGGGGTATCGGCGAGGACCATTCGCAACCGTCTCCATGAAGCTGGGCTACGGTCCCGCACACCGTTAGGCCGTCTTCCGCTCACGCCCCAGCATCGTGCAGCCCGCCTCCAGTGGTGTCGCGACAGGCGTGAATGGAGGGACGAATGGAGACGTGTCGTCTTCAGCGATGAGAGTCGCTTCTGCCTTGGTGCCAATGATGGTCGTATGCGTGTTTGGCGCCGTGCAGGTGAGCGCCACAATCAGGACTGCATACGACCGAGGCACACAGGGCCAACACCCGGCATCATGGTGTGGGGAGCGATCTCCTACACTGGCCGTACACCACTGGTGATCGTCGAGGGGACACTGAATAGTGCACGGTACATCCAAACCGTCATCGAACCCATCGTTCTACCATTCCTAGACCGGCAAGGGAACTTGCTGTTCCAACAGGACAACGCACGTCCGCATGTATCCCGTGCCACCCAACGTGCTCTAGAAGGTGTAAATCAACTACCCTGGCCAGGAAGATCTCCGGATCTGTCCCCCATTGAGCATGTTTGGGACTGGATGAAGCGTCGTCTCACGCGGTCTGCACGTCCGGCACGAACGCTGGTCCAACTGAGGCGCCAGGTGGAAATGGCATGGCAAGCCGTTCCACAGGACTACATCCAGCATCTCTACGATCGTCTCCATGGGAGAATAGCAGCCTGAATTGCTGCGAAAGGTGGATATACACTGTACTAGTGCCGACATTGTGCATGCTCTGTTGCCTGTGTCTATGTGCCTGTGGTTCTGTCAGTGTGATCATGTGATGTATCTGACCCCAGGAATGTGTCAATAAAGTTTCCCCTTCCTGGGACAATGAATTCACGGTGTTCTTATTTCAATTTCCAGGAGTGTATTTCTCTTTCTAAATTTTCTAACCTACCTGCCCGATTAAGGGATCTGACATTCCATGCTTCAACCCGTAGAACGCAAGTTTTCTCTCTCATGATAACGACGTCCTCCTGAGTAGTCCCTGCCCGGAGATCTGAATGGGGGACTATTTGGCACCGGAATATTTTACCCAAGAGGATGCCATCATCATTTGACCATACAGTAAAGCTGCATGCCCTCGGTAAAAGTTACGGCTGTAGTTTCCCGTTGCTTTCAGCCGTTTTCGCAATACCATCACAGCAAGGCCGTTTTGGTTAATGTTACACGGCCAGATCATTCAATCATCCAGATTGTTGCCCCTGCAACTACGAAAAGGCTGCTGCCCCTTTTCAGGAACCACACGTTTGTCTGGCCTCTCAACAGATACCCCTCCGTTGTGGTTGCACCTACGGTACGGCTATCTGTATCGCTGAGGCACGCAAGCCTCCGTACCAACGGCATGGTCCATGGTTCATAGGGGGGGGGGGGGGATCATCTCTGTATGAGATAGTAAAGCCTCTGAAATTGTGCCATTTCATTTGAAAAAGTACTTGTTTGAAACATTAAAAATGTTGTTTATTTTTCGAGGTATCTCTATTTCTTGGAAGAAAGGTGCTCTCGATAATTGATTAAATCTTCTCGACGGATGCCCCTATACTAAAGGTTTTAGTCTTACTCTCATCGCAAAGAGTTGTGCTATCATTCTATTGAACAATTTTTGCGCTTTCCTTAATTGTAAATATCGAAAAAGTCTTTAAAAATTTGTACTTTTGTTGGGCGTGTTCTTTCAACTAACTGTCTCAAATTTTACTTTGTGGAAACAAATTTAAAAAAAGAGACTGCTAACACTTATTCACGAGTTAAAAAAATTCTCTGATCTTCTGGAGCAAAGATAACAGATTTTTAACTAATTATCTTAATGTTTATTTTATGAAAATAAGTTTTAAAGAAACAAGCTGCTGACTTTTTTCACGTATAAAAATTTTTAGTATGTTTTGGAACCGAGATAACTTTAAAAAAATGTAGCGGACGCAATTAACAGTTTCCATCTTTGCGCTTGATGGAGGTTAATACTGGATACCTACGTTTTCAAAAAAAAAGAAAGTGCTAGGGTATGTTTAACTGATTTTTAGTGTTAGTGATTGAGTAATGAAGTTAAGTGTGCAAACGATTCCATAAATGAGGCAGTAACGATCGTAATGTTCTACCGTACCATCGCCAATCAGTTACAGCAAAATCACATTCCTCCTTAAGATAACATTTTGTCCAAATATAATATTCTATATTAGAATCAAACTCACTTATTCTCCCTTAAAATTATCAATATTAGTAGCTACAACATCATTATCATGAAATAAAGCATTACTTTTTACTTCCACGTCATTACAGACACCTTCACAAACAGCACTTTCAACAGCCGCTGATATATCATACAACTCGCCACATAAAACCACATTTACCTCCGTCGGCAAATCACCAATATAAGAATCGTTCGTAGTTTCACCACCCTCTGCCATTACATCACATTGTAGCTACAGCGTCGTGCAATTTCAGAATCAACAGCACCATTAAATTCCGCTACGCTTTGATTTAAACCAGAGCATAATACATTTTACTCTGCTACACGCTCCTGCACCACATTAATTTCAGATCACACATCAAATTCAGATTCACATTCGTTGTCAAACAAACCTTTAAGATCCACAGATTCATCCAGACTTTCGGGTTCACTGAAATTAGAAGAAAGACATGCACTGCCTTCTCTGAAGTATCAATACCAGCTGATACAACTTTTTAACTTCACCATACGAGGGCTGTCCAGAAAGTAAGTTACGATTGATCGCGAAGTGAAAATCACACTGAAAATCAGAAATGTTTCATTTGTATCAGTTAGCTACACCTTTCAGCTGCTTCTCTACGTAGTCGCCGTTCTGACTCAGACATTCGTCGTAGCGTTGTACCAACTTTCCAATACCCTCATCATAGAAGGCAGCCGCCAGTGCTTTCCACCAATTCTCTACGCTGGCCTAAAGCTCGTTGTCTGTGCCAAAATGTTGTCTTCATAGCCAGCGGTTCGTTTGAGCAGAGATGAAACTCAGTGGGAGACAATTACGGGCTGTATTGTGGGTAACCAAACATTTCCAATTGAAACGATGCCGGAAGATCTTCATTGCCCCTGCCGAATGAGGCTGAGAATTGTCTTGAAGAAGAAACCGCACGACAGTTATGTAATGTTGGTTGCATAGCTTCATGGGAAAATTCTCACCAGGCCCTCGTACTTGGCGGGAGACTCTATTTTCTATAACATCTTTACGCGCTCACTAAGAGCTCAGGAATGAAAAGAGCGACATAATTCTACCTAGAGTCATACTAGAGACACTGCCCAACACATCTTTGCAAAGCTTTATCGGATTTTCATAGTCGTTTCCATTTCGCTACCGATCGTAACTTACTTTCTGGACAGCCCTCGTATAAAACATCATTACTACCTTCTTGTAAAAATAGTTCACCAATATCCGCCGATACACACACAAATTCATTAGCAGCTGACGAGACTAATGCTATGAAATCCTTATTAACCTCCTTAGCAACTTTCACCGTCACAATATCACCTGAAAGATCATCACCTTCATCACTATAATCGTTACCGCTGGTTAGCACCTCTTTATAATTTTCTATACCATCTAATTCCACCAAATTCAGCTCCACCTCAGCCTCCTTTTGGCACGTAGAATTTTTCATTGTATTAACATTCACACACTCTTTCGTCACACATTCATAAAACAAGTCACTTAGCCCTAAATCCTCGTCATCGCCTTTTTCATTATCTTTCATTATCTTAGGATTACGCATTTTACGTACGATCTGATTTGAAAATTTACCTATTTCATTCTCATCTCTTACTAATTTCATTTCAAAATTCTGACGCCTTTCTGCCGATTTATTGACACCTATCATACTTCCGTTTAATCGCGTCCTATTCATCGCTGGTTTATTTTGTCATCTCTGGGCGCGAGATGCGGCGAAACAGAGTCCCGATCTCCCATCACGTTGGTTCATTTCGCCAGGTGCCGGTCCGTCAAATCTACGTTCCTGGTGTCAGTCCGTGTCACGAAAGTATCCGTTCCTAATACCCCTCTGAAATTTATCATTGGATGTGTTCCTGTTATCGTTTCCCCTATTAAAACTGCCGTTTGCGTTCCGTTGATAACTTCCCGGATGTCTTTCACAGCAGTTACTCGGACTGTAGTTATGATTTACACTCTGAAAACTATTTGCCTGCTTATTTTGCCGTTTAAATTTCAACGCCCGTTCTAATGTTCGCACAAAGTCCAAAAATTCTTCTGTTGAGTTGCTAGAACCGTGCACTAAATCCCACTGCAAATTTTCCGGTACCGCCTTTTCAACGTCGTAATTTCTGTAAGCACTCCCAATGGACGTTTCACGTGCATTTTCTCGTAAGTTCACGTTTACAAAATTCTAGCATCGACCCATTCCAATATTTAAATGTTGGCTCGTTCAGAAACTCTTTTTGGAGTCGCGTTTGCTTCACTTCACTCCAGAACTTGTTCAGGAAACTGCTTTCAAATATTTCGTCGGTAGTGAACGTATCACTTTGTGTATTTGCCCATGATTGTGGCTCTCCTTCCAAATGTCTTTTCACGAATTTTATCTTCCCGTCGTCGGACATTCCCCTTATAAAACCATCCCTGCATGCTGCTAGAAAATTTACTGAGTGATATTTCTCCAAAACATTTGACCAATTCCGAGTTCACCCACGGAACACTGATCACTGTAGGTGTTTGATGTGCAGCTAAAGAATTAAATTCGTTTTTTATTTCATTGATTTGCTTTTTAACTTCACTAGTTACAATTTCAATGCCGGATTCTACTTGTGCCTTTATTTTATCTACTTCTTTTTCCCCTTTACCTATTCGCACGGATAAGTTGCTAATAGCCTCTGTCGTCTCGGCCATTAGAGCATCTTGCCTACTAATACAACTTCTTACGTTGCCTCCCAGATTTGCCTACAACTTCTCCATCTTATCACTTAAATATTTCTCCGCTTGATCTACCTTAGAGTCAAGTATCTCAACTTCATCAGAAATTTTTCCCACTTTATCCCGAATGGTTTTTAATTTTCCATCTATCAATACCTCGATTCCACTAGTAATTTTACCTACTTCGTCTTTCACAGCCGAAGCTATTTCGTATCGAACCGAATCAATTTTTAAATTTACGTCACCCATATCGGTTTTAACAGAATCAATTTTGGATCCCAATCCTCTTATCATTTGCATTAATTGCTACACCATGTCTCCACCAAATTCATCTCCCTTCCTCGATTTCTGACTATTTACCTTACTAAATTCACCGCCGATCACGCTCTCCCGCCCCGACTTCGGGCCATGCGGCTCGCTCGTTTTTTTGGAGCCACACAAACCGGCCGCCTGCTTAATATTAGCGACGTCTAGTGTTGACGATTGAACTACAGAATCATACATAATCCCGCTATCAGCGCAGGTACTTAGCTTTGTCGTGCTATATCGTTCCGCCATGGTATTGCTGCCGATGTTGCAGTTGGAGCCGACGCTGAAAATCTCTGCTGTGGTACTGCAACCGCCGCTGCGCGATGAATCGCCGTTCAAGATGCCGCTGCTTTCTGGAACCAAGTGTTGTCTATGTCACCTCTTCTTCCGCGTTATTTTTTTATCACTCCTAACCACTGCTAAAACTCGGTGCACACAACTGTTGCAAAATTCGTTGCTCAGAGTCCCCACGCAAATTGTCTAACCTGCAACATACTTGGGGCCTAGATAACAGAATGTTGTTAACGGTGAGAATTACAAATGTAATTTCATAACTATTAAAGAAATGTAAAAAATGGGACAAATGGCTCTGAGCACTATGGGACTTAACATCTGAGTTCATCAGTCCCCTAGAACTTAGAACTACTTAAACCTACCTAACCTAAGGGCATCACACACATCCATGACCGAGGCAGGATTCGAACCTGCTACCGTAGCGGTCGCGCGGTTCCAGACTATAGGGCCTAGAGCCGCTCGGCCACCCTGGACGGCCCGCGATACCATACAACGCGAAATTTTCTAAGTCGCTTCACTTCCTAGCTGCCTAAAGACCGATCGCCCGCTTTCGAATCTCCACCCGCACTGTCCATCTGCCCGTCCCCGGCCGCGTTTCCCGATCGGTGAACATCCTCGCTCAACTGACTAGGGCAGTTCCTTTTCCTGAAGCCGTCCATCTGATTGGCTACAGCTTATTCTACATTATTTCACATTTCAACATATTACAATAATCAAAGCTTGACCACTTTCAGGTTCTAAATGAAGCAACAATGATATCCATTACATAATAAGTGTTAAATTCTTTTACATAAAACCAATACAATTTCCTTCTTAACTTTCAGTGTCACGGCCAGTAGCGTTGCACCAATGTGCTTTCTGATAAATAAATAAAGAACAACAAATATTCTATTACCTAATGTTTCAATAAGATGTTACGCTATCATAGTTCAATGTGTTTTGTGTGGAGGAAATGATGATCTTATGCTTAACTGAAAATACTGATAATTTAAATTTACTGTATCTTTTAAACAAATAAAATTACACTGTCGATTTTTACAACATTTGTCATTTTAATGATGCGCTTCTATATGAAATGTAGTTCGTTAAGATCGACCAAAGCGTTCAGATTTTAGGATTCAAGCCTTTGTTACAAAACCTGTTAATTTCACTGTAACAGTAAATCCTAAACTACTATAGATATGATCAATATTCAAGATTTATTGGGATAACCATGAAAATTTATGAAGGATGGTAGATTAAAATTACTCTGGCTTCATTCCTAGAATTACTGCAGAATGATTCCTTTTATTGCTGATCTTACGTCTGCCATGTTTAACACTGCTACGTCTCCTTGGCCACAAAGAGCTTCTACAGGGTTCCCTGTGACGTAGGTTCTCGTCTGTCCCACTCGCACACTACAGAGCTTAGGCCTCATTCAGCACAATAGACGACAGTGAATTTCCCCATCTCGTGGCAAAGATGCGCTCTTTCTGGCACACGTTCCTGGAAGACAGGGTTCATTTCACAATTCCTGCAGGCTGACTCTTTCTGCCATATATTAAAATGAGAGTGAAATGTTTGTTAACTCACACGGACCATGTACAAAAATCGTTCTGTACGTACGGTTGGTCAGCTTGATCAAACAAACGCGAACGTTGTAACCTCCCAACAGAAAAATAATTATAGTATTCACAGTTAGTGTAACCTCCAATAGGGAAATTTCTGTCCAATAATAAAATTTCAAGTTTTATTGTGACCTTCCATTAAAGATTGGCTGCGTATCGAGATTAATAAGTTTTCACGTCAGCAGTGCTGCGTCATGGCCCTGTGAAATCATCCTGAATAAACTGAAAAATTCTTACCTCACAATGATGACGCCGGATAACGCTATCTATATATCTGCTCCTATAAGAAATTTTTGGCACAGCCCAGTGCAATGCTGGCCACTTGATTTTCATTTGTAGGAAAACAACTGATTTTCTTTTGCTTAATCAACATCAGTATGCACAGGAAAAATTCGTAAAATCTTTAAACTCAGACAAATGACTGGCAAAAGTTTTCTTCATAACAAAAGTTTTTATTGAAACATTACTGCAAGGAATTACATGGGACTTTAACATTACAATTGCGGTTAAATCAGTTGTGGCAGTTCACATACGCGTGCGGCAAGGCACCGCCATCGTTCTGCACGACTGGCCCAACACAAGTCAACCGCAGCACTGCCCTGTCCGAGCTACAGAACTCAAGTGCTCTGTGCGAGCTACAAAACACGACTGCTCTCTGTGAGCGACTCAACTCGACTTACTGCCGACACTGCTCTGACCTGCGATTCTATTGTAGCATAGATATTCCATATCGCAGTCAGCGCGTGAGCAATCCATCGAAATTACATCTGCTTAAGTGCTCTAGCGAATAGTAATGAACCCCTTACAATGTTATAGTCATTTTTGCCTCGGAAGCAAAATGGTCCCGGAAATACATAATTTTTATGTATTTTGCATTTCAGAGCAGCACGTGCCGGTTTCCCTTACTCAGTGACTAACTAAATATCAATGAAACATATCCTAGTGCTATTTCCTTGAAACACTCTAATGAGTAGCCATAAAATGTTACTTGTGTCCACTACATATTATTTTTAAAAGAGACGCTGTCTCGGCTCCAGGATGTTACAAAAAAATTTTCGTTTAAATTCGTGAAAAATGATAGCAACTTCTTCCTTTAAACGTCATTTTGTAACAATTTGTCCATTTTATTTGGACTGTTGAGCTCCGTGGCCGTGGATAATGATATTTTACTATAAAAATACAGCGACCAGCTACTTTTTTTAAATGCGTTTTATTTAAGCCAATATGCATTTCGGGTTTGCACCCATCTTCAGCTGGCAAATTACATATATCTTCAGTTTCTACAGTGGTACAATATCGACAGCGGTTTGGATGCTGCAGCTGGCCTGTGCAAAAGCAACGATTCCAATCATTTACTTCAATTTCGCGAGTTTAAAGTTACGCACTCTCAGTGGTTCATTTTACTTACATTCTCCGCTCCTTGTTTTTTATTGGCTTTACTTCTTTTTTGTAACAGCACAAACACTTTTTGTCAAGTATTTTACACAGGCGCACTGCCTTATCCGCCCTGTTGTCGACTGACAGTTTTGTTTACATACAAGCTGTTTATCTATGGACAGAGTTATATTTTACGAAAGTTTTGAGGTTCTAGCTAAGCTACTGTTTACTAAGCATTGACTTGGGTGATAGAAGTATTCTAAGTACGATGTATACTAAGTTCTTTTTTTTTAATTAAGCAGTACTGAAGATAATAAACTAACACAACACATTTATACAAAGCAGTAATTCATACATTTACAATATAACAAAGATAAAATTAAGATTGTTATGTTGTATATTATTACATGCATTTGTTGGGTTTATATTAGATTATGTTATTTCTTGATTGTGCGTAGTAAGCGGTGTGATAAGTAGAGTGTGGAAGTTTTTCAGAAATATGCGGTTTCGTAACTCTGTTTGGTCGCTAAGTATGTCAGAGGGGGATGCATGTTAATGTGAATAAATTCCGATTTCCTCTAGGAGGTTCATTCTTTTTCCTTTGTTGACTAGGTGGAGAACTTGTAGGTTATGGGATACGTCTGTTACTTGATGTTCTTCTTCTGCTACATGTTGGACAAATGTGGATTTATTTAAGTCTTTTAAACGAAGAGCATCCATGTGTTCTCGAAAACGTATGTTGAAGTTTCTACCTTTTTGGCCTATGTATGTTTTTGGACATGAGTTGCAGTTAAGTTTGTATATTCCTGATTGATTGTACGGTTCGGTATTATTTTTAATGTTATGGATAGCTTTGTCCTTTATTTTGTTATTTATATAGTAGCTGATTCTGAAATCTGTTCCTCAGAACATGTTTGCTATTTTATATGACAGTTTTCCTACAAATGGCAAACTTACATTTTTTCTTTTGGCTTTGTTGTGGTATTCCTTAATGCTGTTTTGTTATTGTATTTGGTTATGTGGGGTTTATCTTGGAGTTTAGTTCATCTATTAATTTTGGATTGTAACCATTATTGTAAGCAATTGCTTTGGTGGTGTTTAGTTCTTCTATTTGGTCAGCTGGTTCTAGTGGTATTTTGTGCATTCTGTTTAGCATTGCTCTGTATGAAGCCATCTTATGTTTATATGGGTGGCAGGATGATTTATTAATTGTGTTATCTGTGTATATTGGTTTCCTGTATACTTGAAATTTGTGTTTGTTGTTGGAGCTACTTATGCAGAGATCCAGAAAATTTAAACCTACTTCTGTTTGGTATTCTACAGTGAAGATGAAGTTCTGATGCATTTTATTCATTTCTTTTGCAATGTTATCAATTTCTTCTGCTGTGCCATCAAATAAGATTATTATATCATCAACATACCTTGTGTAATAAATTATCTTGTTTACTATCTGGGGGTTTTCTTTAAAAAATTTACATTCTATGTTATTGATGAAAATATCAGCAAGCTAACTGGCAAGGCAGCTACCCATAGCCAGGCACTCTTCCTGCTGGTATATTTTGTTATTAAAAGAAAAGTAGTTGCGTGATAGTACTACTGTTAATAGATCAATGAATTCATATTATTTCTGGTAATTCCAAATTTTTATGTTTAAGCAAATTGTTTGTAATTATTTCTATTGTTTCTTTGACCGGTATGTTTGTGTAGAAGTTTGTGACGTCAAGTGATGCAAACCTAGCAGTATCAGGAATCTGAATTTCTTTTAGACTATTAATAAGTTCATAACTGTTTTTTAACTGAATATGTCTCTTCGAATTTGTTTGTGTTGCTAAGGATCTCATTCAGTTCTTGCTTATTTTATAATTTGGGCTGCTCCGAGAACTAACAATTGGACATATGGGACAGTTGACTTTATAGGTCTTAGGTTGTGCTCGTAGGCGTGGTTCATAAGGGTTCATAACAGTGCATTCATGTATGTCTTTTGCATTTAAGAGGAAATCACTTTTTTCATCATATTTTTAATTTTATTCTGTAATTTAAGAGTGGGATCATACTGAATATCAACTATATTATTGTTACTGAAAAATTCAATGGCTTTGTTTACATATTAACTTTCATACATTACAACAATAGCGTTGCTTTTATTTGCTTTTACTATTAAAGCTTTATTGTCACTTAGTTCCTTGTTAACACTTTTAAGTATTGTACTGTCATGGTGCTTTATAGTATTATTATTATTTGCCTGTGCAAAAGCAACTATTCCAATAATTTACTTCAATTTCGGGAGTTTAAAGTTACGCACTATCAGTTGTTCATTTTGACATCACAAACCTATACTCAACAGACAGGTCAAAGAAACAATAGAAATAATTAAAAACAATTTGCTTAAACATAAAAATTTGGAATTACCAGAAATAATATGAATTCATTGATCTATTAACAGTAGTACTATCACGCAACTACTTTTCTTTTAATAACAAAATATACCAGCAGGAAGAGTGCCTGGCTATGGGTAGCTGCCTTGCCAGTTAGCTTGCTGATATTTTCATCAATAACATAGAATGTAAATTTTTTAAAGAAAACCCCCAGATAGTAAACAAGATAATTTATTACACAAGGTATGTTGATGATATAATAATCTTATTTGATGGCACAGCAGAAGAAATTGATAACATTGCAAAAGAAATGAATAAAATGCATCAGAACTTCATCTTCACTGTAGAATACCAAACAGAAGTAGGTTTAAATTTTCTGGATCTCTGCATAAGTAGCTCCAACAACAAACACAAATTTCAAGTATACAGGAAACCAATATACACAGATAACACAATTAATAAATCATCCTGCCACCCATATAAACATAAGATGGCTTCATACAGAGCAATGCTAAACAGAATGCACAAAATACCACTAGAACCAGCTGACCAAATAGAAGAACTAAACACCACCAAAGCAATTGCTTACAATAATGGTTACAATCCAAAATTAATAGATGAACTAAACTCCAAGATAAACCCCACATAACCAAATACAATAACAAAACAGCATTAAGGAATACCACAACAAAGCCAAAAGAAAAAATGTAAGTTTGCCATTTGTAGGAAAACTGTCATATAAAATAGCAAACATGTTCTGAGGAACATATTTCAGAATCAGCTACTATATAAATAACAAAATAAAGGACAAAGCTATCCATAACATTAAAAATAATACCGAACCGTACAATCAATCAGGAATATACAAACTTAACTGCAACTCATGTCCAAAAACATACATAGGCCAAAAAGGTAGAAACTTCAACATACGTTTTCGAGAACACATGGATGCTCTTCGTTTAAAAGACTTAAATAAATCCACATTTGTCCAACATGTAGCAGAAGAAGAACATCAAGTAACAGACGTATCCCATAACCTACAAGTTCTCCACTTAGCGCCGGCCGGTGTGGCCATGCAGTTCTAAGCACTTCAGTTTGGAACCGCGTGACCGCTATGGTCGCAGGTTCGAACCCTGCCTCGGGCATGGATGTGTGTGATGTCCTTAGGTTAGTTAGGTTTAAGTAGTTCTAAGTTCTAGGGGACTGATGATCTCAATAGTTAAGTCCCATAGTGCTCAGAGCCATTTGAACCATTTCTCCACCTAGCCAACAAAGGAAAAAGAATAAACCTCCTAGAGGAAATCGCAATTTATTCACATAAACATGCATCCCCCTCTGACATTCTTAACGACCAAACAGAGTTACCAAACCGAATATTTTTGAAAAACTTCCACACTCTACTTATCAAACCGCTTACTAAGCACAATCAAGAAATAACATAATCTAATATAACCCCAACAAATGCATGTAATAATATACGACAAAAAAATCTTAATTTTATCTTTGTTATGTTGTAAATGTATGAATTACTGCTTTGTATATATGTGTTGCGTTAGTTTATTATCTTCAATACTGCTTAAGTAAAAAAATACTTAGTATATATCGTACTTAGAATACTTCTATCACCCAAGTCAATGTTTAGTAAACAGTAGCTTAGCTAGAACCTCAAAACTTTCGTAAAATATAACTCTGTCCATAGATAAACTGCTTGTATGTAAACAAAACTGTCAGTCGACAACATGGAGGATAACGCAGTGCGCCTGTGTATAATACGTGACAAAAAGTGTTTGTGCTGTTACAAAAAAGAAGTAAAGCCAATAAAAAACAAGGAGCGGAGAATGTAAGTAAAATGAACAACTGATAGTGCGTAACTTTAAACTCGAGAAATTGAAGTAAATGATTGGAATCGTTGCTTTTGCACAGGCCAGCTGCAGCATCCAAACCGCTGTCGATATTGTACCACTGTAGAAACTGAAGATATATGTAATTTGCCAGCTGAAGATGGGTGCAAACCCGAAATGCATATTGGCTTAAATAAAACGCATTTAAAAAAGTGGCTGGTCGCTGTATTTTTATAGTAAAAGTCATTTTTGTAAAGTAAAATTTGAGATTGTTAGTTTAAAAAAACCACACCCAACAAAAGTGCGAGTTTTCGCAGCCTTTTTTATTCTTACTGTTAATAAAATCGTAAAATTATTTAATAGCATGGTAGCACATCACTTTGCGAAGAAGATGAGACTAAAACAGTTCCTGTAGGGCCATCCGCTGAGAAGAGCTATCCCATTATCAAGAGCATCTTTTTGCAAAAAGTCTATAAATCTCGAAAAATAATTGACATTTTTAAATTTTTCAAACAAGTACTTTTTTGACATGGCTCGGGCTATACTTATAGTAAACAGCAAGTATGGGAACGTGAATGTTAACGCGTTGTAGGGAGCTCAATTTGAAACTGTTTTTTTCGTTGATCTTGAAACGAAGTAAAGCATTCGATACTGGGAAAAGGAGAAAGAAGCCACAATTAAAACTGACAGGACTGTTGCAAAGGCTTTAAAGACACTTAAAATTGACGGAAAGATATCGTTGCTAAGTTGTGTGGCCTATGCACAAAAACTACAGTGCTGAAGAAAATTTCACTATCACTGGAAATTATGTATATATTGAAAAGAATTTAAAATAAGTCATACTAATTCTGAAATATGGTAAATAATGTAAATGTTGTAAGTAAATATAATGGCGTTCTAAAGGAAACTTCCTCTTTCTGGTGTTCCGTGGAAACGACATAAAGCTTGCTTAATATGTGTTTCAGTCGGGAAAATACCTTATTTTAGTCATGCTGGATGTTAGAACGTTGATATAATGAGAGATCCCGGCTGTACTGACTTACGCAAATCTGATGTCCTTATACAGTATGTAAATGTTCATATGTAACCGTCCTCTGAAGAAGGCCTGAAACAGTTCTGTTCGACGTTTCATAGTACATTAAAACTAATTCCTGGTAACACGAGTCGTACACTACACCACACTGTGCTACATCGCTGATGGAAGAAATGCTTAGGGCGCCTCCACTCGCCTGTTGCAACCTGAAGAGTCTCAGACTCCGTGCAAATATCTCTCCATATAAGTGTCACTCCGCACACGTTTTCCGCCCCCACAGATAGACGGGGTAAACAAGTACCGCGCCGTCAGTGCCGTGTGGGGGTGTGGGGGAGGGGGGTCACCCTCTGCACTGCATGAAGTTCCCCAATTTGTTGGTGTATAAATGCGGACTGTTCAACGTCTGTGTTTATAATGGGAAGTGAACCACTCGCAGAGATGTAATACGGCGTAAAACTAGAGGTTATGCAAAGTTTGTAATGTATAGGATGTGGGTATGAGTATTACGTAAGACAGAAATTGGACAACAAGTGATTGGAGGATCTAATTTTGTCCGACGAGTAGCGATTTTGCCTCTCTTCGAGTAATCTAAGGCGTAGATTGCACCGTCGTCACAGTGAGGCGGTTCAGAACTTTATCTGAACTAGTTGTCAGTCATATTTTATAAAGGATGCTTTTCGGAATATTGCCTTTAAATTATGAAAAGTTGGCCAAAGAAGTCTTAAAACATTACTGTCTGTTGAACTCCGAACTTGGATGTGATGAAAAGATAGATAAAACGGTTTCCATGTAAGTGATGAAGTAGATGTGATTTATTTGTCAGTCATATTGAATCAATTATGGGTCCATGGACATCGTTTAAATTAATGCAAGTGATTGAAAGATATCGATATGTGGAAGATATCTTTAAAGATTTTTGTGCTCTATAAGACAAGCTTTGTTGTAATTATGATTACTGTGAATATATTATGAGCAATGTGTTGGTAATAAAGAAGTGTGTGGCAAGTACAACTGATTTCGATTATTATTTCGGTGTTTCCTTAGGGACTACAACCCAACGGCTCCTGCAAAGCCTAGTTGCTTTTATCGTTACGTCGACGGCACTTTCTTTGTCTGGTCTCATGGATGTGAAAAGCTGGGAGAATCCTCGGGCCACATCAGTAATATCTATGACAACATCATATTCACGATGGAGATAGAAATCAATAGTGTTGGTCCTCGTCCGCCGTAAAGCAATTGGACGTCTCAGCCACAGCGTTTACCAGAAACTCATACACGTGGACCTATGTCTACACGCTGATAGCTTTCACCATCCGTCGCAGAAACGTTCTGTTCTGAAGACCTTGGCCCATCGACCTGAAGTCGCCTCAGACGCTGAAAACCTAAACCACTTACGGAAAGTATTCAAGGAAAACGGCTACAACCTCCAGATTTCGTAAGTCATCCTTTCCAAAACACCGAAGCAGAAGAACCGCGAAAAATGGACGGTGTGCGTGCAACGACAACAGATCGTCTCGGAACACAGTACAGAGCTACTACGCATTCACTTCACAACAGATGTTCTAAGCGGCCTCCACGGGATTGCAGGTGACAGGGATAGTAGCGGCTGTGGAGGATGCACATAATCGTACTTTGACACACACCACTTGCCTGGTGCTTGTACTAGGATTTGTCCTGTCCAACACGGTCCGCAGCTCGTGGTCTAGTGGCTAGCGTTGCTGCCTCTGTATAACGGGGTCCCGGGTTCGATTCCTGGCCGGCTCGGAGATTTTTCTCCGCTCGGGCACTGGGCGTTTGTGTTCTTAGCGTTTATGTTGTCCTTATCATTCCATCATCATTCAAGAAAACTACAAGACTTGAAATTGAAAAGATTGGGAATTTGTACGGGCGCTGATAGCCATGCTGTTGAGCGCCCCGCAAACCAAAAAATCTTCAATGGTCGTCATGTACAACCCGGTCCACCAGATCTGGTGCACGCACAATCCACCACCTTCCTGAACGTTCGTCTTCCCGAAAGGATCCATGATCTCCCAAACGGCCAAAAAGGGCTTGAGGTATGCGTTGTGGTTGGTGTCTCTGTGAGAGTATTTGTTTCAGTATAAGAATGCTGCCTCTTGACCGTTTCCATCTGCTTGGCCGTACACAAACGCCATCTCTGCTTGTTCCCTAGATGAATACCAGATCGTTCTGCTGCTGACAGTACGCTGCGTTAATCACACAATATGCAACCACCAAGGAACACACATCACATGGTCAGAGGAACTATCATTCGTCAGCACCATCCACAGCGGCAATGATGCATTGCCAGACACATGTTCATAGGACCTTTTTTCCTTCATTCCCAATCAGGGGTCCATCCCTGCAGTTTATGGGTTTTATTAATGTTTATCCGCAACTTTGCACAGTGGGAGGGGAGCCAAAGTAAACGCTTATCCGTAGATACTCAGCACTTTCTAAGAAAACGACGATCAACGTTTTCGAGGCACTTTATGTGCCTTTAGCGAGCGAGTAATCTAGCGGAAGCGGCGACACAGTGGTTGCTCACAGCTGTGTGCTTCTGCGTCCCATGTTCTAAACCCAATAATCACTTTAATTTTTATATTTGTTATCCATTTATCTACCCATTTCCGTAGAAGTTTACTACACCAGTGTTTTCCAATGTATACAGAAATAACATTGTGCTTGTTCGAGTACGAATTGTATGTCAGGTGAATGAATTGAAAAAGAAATGAGAAATTTATTTGAAATTGTTTTCGGTTAAATTCCTGTAGTATATCTTAATTCATAATCCAAGGAATGTGCCAAATCTTGATGAAGAATAAACGTGAGAATAAAGTATATGAATTAAAAATTGGTACAAGAATGAAACATAAGAATATAGGGATTTAAAAAGATTATAAAAGCTGACATTCCCACGCTAACACATATGATACAGGATATTCAAAAATTCCTCTTACGAACTTTTAGAATTTGTAGAGAACATAATATTTTAAATAGGAACCCACGTCCGGAAACGTACCGTTTCCATTACAGGGCGGTTTCAGTTCCGATGTGCAACGCGTCCACGTCAGCAGAGGGAAAGAGAAAAGCCTCAGAGTTGCCTGTCCTGGTATGCGGTAGGGCAGACAGGGTGACGTGGACTACGTCAGACGGTCAGCTGATGCCGCTTAACGTCTGCCTTGATGCGAGACCGAGGGAGAATGGCTGGGCGGCCGCTGCACTACAAACTGAAGAGGCAACAGGTGGGATGGAGAGTGTGTACCAGAACTTGCTTTGTAGGTACAATGTCTGTGACAAAATTGGTGGTCGCCACATCGAGCCACTGTTGTAATGCATCAGCACTTACTGTCCTATATATATAGTATGCTGGGTACTTTTTGGTTTTGAAATAATGTAAACACATAATGTATAAGTATTAACGCAAACAAATGTGCTTAAGTCATAAATGCATGTTTCGTTAGCTTTTCTTTCGAATTATTACCTAATGATAGTACTGCTCATGTGTAATCCAATTTCTCAAGTAGAAATGGATGATTTAATCATCTGAACTGAAACTGCCGTCGAATCAAAACGGCGCATTCCGGACATACGTTCATTGTGTACTCAGTTCGCTGTTCAAGACCCAGAAGATTGTAACGGGAATTTCTGAATACCCTGTATAACACTGGTTGGTTATAATTAACACGTTGTAATACGGAAACTAGTTACCGTACGAATACCAAACTTGGTAGCATTAATGCCCAGAATATAGGCCATGCGTCACAGCATCACCGTCCAGTTTCAATTACAGCCACCAGGTTCCGTGATCACTTATCATGATTCATAGTCTCACACACCTGACCAGTTGCAGCGCTCTTGTTGATGTATCAACATGAGCTTGGATGAAAGGACCGGGGCATTATTGGAGAAGGTCTATTTTCATAACAGCAGTAATGCTGCAGCTGCACTTCGAGAATATAGCCGGCTGAAAGGATTACGAAAGGGCGATTTTCTCCACCTGCTGTGCGGAGCATGATGAAGAGGTTCGAGTCAACTGGAGAACTGGAGAACTGGGTGTCGCCACGGGAAGTGGCCGACGACCGGTTACATCACAGGTGGCTAATGGAATCGCTGTTGCTGTGGCAGACAACGCTGCGCGCAATTCCCGACCGTCAGACAGTGCGCGTGCTGTGTCATGAAAGTTGAACATCCAGTGGTCAACTGTCCATAAGGTGTTTTGAACCATTCTCAAATGGTATCCGTACAAGATCCACATCGTACAGCAGCTTACATCACCGGACGCACGACTACGTGTCGACTTCACTCTCCACTTTCTCAAAAGGATTGAAGTTGGGCCGTCCTATTGCCAGACGAATCTCATTTTTCTCTAATGGGTGAGGTGAACTCACAGAATTGCCAAGTCTGGGGATCTTCGCCTCCAGTCACTGTGCATGAAGCTCCTCTGTATGGTGAACGTGTCACCGTATGGTTTGGCTTCACGGCTACGTTCATCATTGGCCCATTCTTTTCTTTTTTGAATAAGTTGGCGCTCCAGGACCAAAGACGTGCAGTGTGACTGGCCAGCGTTACTGCGATATGCTTCGCCAATATGTCATACCCGCGCTGCAGGTGAGAGACGCATTGAAATCAACAGTTTTCATGCAAGATGGGGCTCCACCGCAAATCGCCCGTGAACGTCATCTGCTTCACCGGAAAACATTTGGAAACGAGCGAATTATCGTTCGATCGTTTTCAAATGCTTGGTCGGAACTATCACCTGAGCCCAATCTCTGTGGTTTCTGGTTGTGGGACTGCTTGAAGGACAGGGTTCACAAGGGAAACATTCACATATGTGCTGATCTGAAGTGCAGCATACCAAGAGAGGTAGCCACCATATCTACGAACATGCTTCGTTCTGCTGCCCAGAAATCAGTCCTGCGCTTTCAGACTCTTCTGGACACCGATGGGCGCCAATTGAGCCTCTTTTGTAGCAGTAATGGTATTGGTATGTAATGGTATGATGTACCGTTGCAGCAAATTAAAACTTTTAATTGAATTGATTCTGCATTATTTCTCTTCCCGATGTCCTTGACAGTAATGCTTCCAAGTATGGTATTAGTGCGGTAATTAGTTTCCGTGTTAATTAGGGAAAATTTAATTATAACCACCTGGCAAATGTTTGACACTTGGTAAGAAACGGACCTCGGTAAATAAACGAAGAAATAAAATAAAATAAATAAAAACAATCATCGTGTTTTGGACACGGTATGCTAAAGTGAGAGACCACTATGGTAGCCATTGTGCCACCAGCCTAACCTCAGATTATTGTGCGCTAAAAGATATCTGAGTTAAGTCGAAAACACTGACAGTAGTTGTCCCAGAAACGGTCGAGTACCTGCAGATAAGTCGAGACACGTGTTCTTTTATTTTGATTTATCTTCCACTGAGCGAAGTTTCTGGGAAATCGGATTTATGGCACTTGCCGTGTTCTCCTCGTAAAGTGTAAATCCAGGTGTCCGGACACTGCCTACTCTCGGAGAGCATCAAGGAAACCGAAAAATATAGCACTCTTATTGAGCAACAGTATCACTTGACCTGCATTACCTACTGAACTGAGTTATAGAATTTAAGTATGGCATCGATGCTAATTGGGTTCAAAAGTAACGAATTTAATTTCTCCATCTCATTCATACTTTTTTATACCACGTTTTGCAACGATTCACAGATATCACAGTGAAAATTGTATGTTTCCATAACAGGATAAGGCAGAAGCGATTACTAAATCTTAAGTCCACCATATGGCTGTATTGATTTCGCTATTGTAGTCTTTGCTCATTTCTGCCTCCACGATAGCTACCTGATTGCAGCGACATAAGAAAACGGTTCAAAGTGGTAGCGTGGCCGAGCGGTCTAAGGCGCTGGTTTAAGGCACCAGTCTCTTCGGAGGCGTGGGTTCGAATCCCACCGCTGCTAATAATTTTCCCGTTTCCAGTGCAATCAGATTTGACTTCTTGCATTATATATGAGTCATTTGCTTATCGTGGTTGCAGTATTGACGATGGTACGAAACTGATTCAAGAGTTAGGATATCATTGTCATCTGGCAATATAAACATTGTAAGTAATTAAAATTTCCACAATTACTACAAGAACTGATGTTACGAATTATTTATAGCTGTTTTTTAATAATGGCGCAAATAGTATCTCCATGAGAGACTGAGTACGTAGAGTTTTTCGAAGATAACGCAGATTCACTCAACAAAAAATTGTAAAGATTCTTCTGTCGTTCGGAAAAGCAGCGCAATACACTCTATTTATTTCTTTACAGTACAACGTGTTTGTCATCTATTTGTCATGAAACTATTGCCGCGTGAAATAGTCGCTCATGTGCAATTGAGAGAGTAACGGATTACGAAATATGAAGATATGGCTGCTTCAGATTGCAAGAAACAATTATTTAATCTTGTAAATTAATTAATCGCTTAACTACAATAAATTTATTACCTACTACGAGCTTATATGATGTATGGAAAATTGTGGATGCATATTATATAATCGTTGAATATTGTCCCTGAGTTATTTTAGTCAGTTACTCATTTATAGTTTGAGTGAATCACATAAATGGAAAATGTTATGCTTTTTATATTAAGATTATTGTGTGTTGGAATCTGTGTTACTATTTTTAATCTTTCTGTTATTAACTTTGTAGCAGTATATTAATATACATTCTGAAACGCTATTATCATTTTCTTTTGATCTATAAGGAACATGTGAGGCCATGGTCTCATTTTTCAGATATAAAATTCACTTATTCAAGATGAGTGGAATTGCCAACACAGCTCTACAGTACAGATGCTTTAAAATTTCCTCCACTGATTTGGTTATGAGCTGAATCAATAACACCTACACAAGATGGCGTCTTTCTGATATGGATTCTGTCTCAGGGCTGCCCACATGAAACTGGTTGGTAGTATAATCACACCCACAAGTATTTTCTGTATCCTTTGTATCCTAAAATATCATATCGTCCCCAAAGGACATATAGCCCTTTTCTTCCCTCACGTCAGCAAGAAAAATTCCGTGAGAAATAGTGAAATGTTAAAATGTATTTTTTTTTTTTTGTAAAATTGCAAGTAGTATTGAACAAATATTTAAGAAGCTGTGACTTTTTCCGAGGTATCACAAATTTAAAATCGCACCAGTAGTAAAAAAGTTTTCATTAGCTAGTTACTACCCCTCCACAAAGCTGGCAAGAAATAAATTTACATCATTTGCTTTAATTCAAGAACTTGAAATAAAAATTAGGGTACCAGATTATACGATAAACTTAAAGTAGGACATTCTGTATAAGTCGCCTTAGAATGAACAATTAATGGTTTAAATATTAATGAAATGACGAACGAAAAGTTCGCATGTTGCCTTCATGTTTCTGCTTATTAGGAGTATTTTGTCATTTTATGTTGATATGAGGATTACATTTAGGACTAAGATTGATCATTTAAATGATAGAAAATGATATTGCAACTGAATTTCAATTTTTGAGGTATACTGTATATCATATAAGAAAAATAAATTTAATATATTTTAGAATTGTAAGAAGTTATAATTTTCGGTGTGACTGATGTCAAAGACTGTCGTATTGGTACAACAGAAAGCAAATTGATTCTATAATGACAGAACCTCCACCAAATTAGGAATAAAGTCACAAACAACGTTGTGGTTGTGTTAATTCAGTGTTAGCTATATCTACATGTTGGTATGAATAACTACTAGGTGAGGTGTTATGTCTTCAAATAAGCGTTTTAAATAAATTGAAGCATAGATTCCACTAACAGACGTATGCGTTCATGACTCATGATCTTAGTTTCAGAGTGTTTCATTTGATGAATAAATAATTCCTGAGTTAAATACAGGTTTGATCTGCGGCAGTTTACTCAAATCTGGTTCCAACCCCTTCCATTTTTTTATGGTCTTACTTCTGAACTTCGTAAATTCGTTTATGTCTTCAAATTCATTTCTTAGAAATCTCGTTTTTAGAGTTTCATGTTTTTCTTCAGCACTCCATACCATTGCTTTACTCATCTTTTTTTATTCTCCTGTCATAGTCGTTACAAAAAATTTTTTTGTTGTGCTCAGAACTTCTGGATCTTTTGCTTCCACAATCACAGTGATATGACCTGCATACTGCCGTGTATTGATCTTCTGTAAATTAACTCTGATTCCCAACTACCTTGTTTCGAGGTCTGGCCCTGTAGCTTCCTGCATGTATGCGCTGAATATAACAGCAAAAAGAGGATATACTTGTTTCATCTATTTCTTTATTCTTACTTCATTGTGAATTTTCTAATCACAGCCATCTAGCTCTTATGGAACATAAGAATCACTCACAAGTCTTTATAATTCTAAGTTCCTTCAGCAACCTGAAACACTTCTGCCAAGTCCCGTAATCCACCTTTTTCAGGACCGCAAAGGTAATACAGGGTGTGTGATATTTCTGTATTCGTTTCTTAATAACACTGGCCGATCAAGTTTGATTTTCAAAAAAATTGTTTGTGAATATGATTTTTTTTCGTGTTTTTGAGTGTGCTAAATACAAAATTGTTCTCCATTTTTCTCTTTCACGTACCGTTTTTATTTTTGCAATGTCCGATTTTATTCTCCAACATGTAAAGTTATTATGTAATCTCTTATTAAATGTTTAGTATAGGATTCTCGACACGAAATTGTTCTGCTGTAACAATAACGTTATATACAATGTAAATTACATACAAACTCTCTAGAATTAATTAGAATAATTATCATTGCCAACATATAGCAGATGGAAGGTTTGCATATATAATGTGTTTTTTGTTTTTGGAATTATTAGCACTAACATCAGTACAACAAAAGTAACTGTTGTCACACTGGTTCGTTCGCACCCACCACACCATTGGGATTCCAAATCGGAAATTCTTTTTGATTCCCTTTACCCATTTCCTTATGTCATCTAACCACACATGACACACTTTACAAGGTGCCCGACATTTATCTTGGTCACCCAGTTGAATGCCAAAGTATGCAAAGCACACCTTTTCAACTAAGTCTGTTTCGTTGATGTCCATGTATCACATATTCATCACAAATGTAACAGAATGAATTTGGAGAATTTACAAAACACGAGTTGCCGTATTGCAAAACACAAATTTACAATAAGACTTTTTCAAACTTTGGAGTATTCCGATTTGATACTATCACTCTTTGATATCGTGTTATTGGTGACTAATTTACTTCAGTGATGTACAGCTTGCTATATCATTTGCAGTAGTACCGTTTCCAGTACTTAAGTGGTTCCTGTAAGCATTCGTGAACCACAAATTAAAAACTATGAACAAACTGTATGTGCTGTACGCTTTTTATGCTGATTGTAGCGTTAAACATGCAAAAATACATAAGGGACTGCCGAAATTATATTAAAAAACTTTTTTATTGGTTGGCCAACCTAATAGATCTCAATGCCTGAACTGACCGACTTGTTTCTAATTCCTTCTTGTTTCTATTCGTAGTTCCCTCTTGTCTCTAATTCCACCTTGAGTCTACACTGTTCTTCATTCAAGATGTCCTCCATCCTCCATATTATGCCTTAAATTGTCTAAATGAGAATTTTTATAGGATTACTGCACTGTTAATGTTTATGTCTGCTAAATGCCAATTTGCCGGCCGCGGTGGTCTTGCGGTTAAGGCGCTCAGTCCGGAACCGCGCGACTGCTACGGTCGCAGGTTCGAATCCTGCCTCGGGCATGGATGTGTGTGATGTCCTTAGGTTAGTTAGGTTTAAGTAGTTCTAAGTTCTAGGGGACTGATGACCACAGATGTTAAGTCCTCTAGTGCTCAGAGCCATTTGAACTCTCAAATGCCAATTTTACTGTTTCTTTCCGCAACGGCTATATTTTCCTATATGTGTTGTAATCTGACTGCAAGAGGAGATATTAATGAATTACTGTGCTTTGTTGTACCTGCTATGCGAGGGCAGTGGTGAGCCCTGGTTGAGTTCATCGCTCCTTTCTTGTTGATGATTTCTGGCAAAATGGTTAAGTGAAAGAAGAGACCTGCGCTCATTTATTTTAAGATTTAGGTTGTTATTTTTCACTTTGTTTGTCAGCGCAAACTGCTAAAAATGAAGTTAACAGCTCGTAGGGGTTGATCGCAGAAAAACTTGCGCCTTTTATGTGATTATGGGAGAAGTGTAATACTGTTCTAGATAATTTCTCTTCTTTAAAACACTTCTGTTATCAAGCAGTGACACCAGAAGGAATTACTGCATCCACGGACGAATTTAAATATACATTTACGTGTAAAGGATTTTAATGAGCTGTTTATCAGTAAAATGTGAGTGGCATGTGAGGTCTCCGAACATACGTCCACCTTACACTTACCTAGGAAGTAAGGAATACAGTTTTCATTAAACTGCTTTGATTCGATGAACACAATACCAAACAATGTATTCTCATACAACATTTATTTACTGCGCCTCAGAAAAATAAGTTGACGCTAATTGACTATAGTAAAACAAAACTGAAGCACGTATCGGTGAGAAAAAGTTAAGAAATTGTGTTTTGCTCAAGGAAGGACATTTCAAAAGATATTTGCATACAAAAGCCAAAAAATTAAATTCATTTTTCGGAAATTGTTTCAGTGCGGAAGAACGCAAAACGGTTCATCCTTTCAATGTACTGCAGAGGACTGTGACGAAAAATAAGAGGATGGCAGCTGGAAAAGTAACTGCAGAACGGATGTCGCACTCGCGAACTCTGTCAGCACCAAAACACGAAGGGAGCTAAAATGAGGTGCTGAAGCCATAAATCCTGAATTACGGAACAATGGAAGATATCCAGGTGGTCTGTTTCCAACTTCTGACCGAATCTTCGTCCCAAGAGTGAAGTATGGGGGGGGGGGGATTCTGGTGATTATTTTGGCAGCCATATCGTGGTATTCCATGGGTCCCATGGTTACTCTGCATGGTCGTATTAATGCCAAAGAGTACGTGACTATTTTGACAGATGAGTTCCATCCGATGGTAGAATGTTTGTTCCGCAATGGTGGTGCTGTGTTCCAAGACGACAATGGTCTTGTTCACACAGCTCCCATCGGCCAGGATATGTTTTGTGGGCACGAGGATAAACTGTCGCAGCTCCCCTGGCCAACACAGTCCCCAGATCTCAGTATTATTGAGGCTCTGTGGTCCACTTTGGAGAGGAGGGTGCGTGGTCGCTATTCACCTCCATCACCGTTGCCTGAACTTACAATTGATTTGCAGGAAGAATGAGACAAGATTTGTAGATGATGGCCCCGGGAGTACACAACATTCCAATAAAACTACTGACAGTCCTGACAAAACTCTACCATCTGGTGAGCAAAATGTATGAGACAGGCGAAATACCCTCAGACTTCAAGAAGAATATAATAATTCCAATCCCAAAGAAAGTAGGTGTTGACAGATGTGAAAATTACCGAACTATCAGTTTAGTATGCCACGGCTCCAAAATACTAACACGAATTCTATACAGACGAATGGAAAAACTGGTAGAAGCCGACCTCGGGGAAATGTTGGAACACGTGAGGCAATACTGACCCTACGACTTATCTTAGAAAATAGATTAAGGAAAGGCAAACCTACGTTTCTAGACTTAGAGAAAGCTTTTGACAATGTTGACTGGAATACCCTCTTTCAAATTCTGAAGGTGGCAGGGGTAAAATAAAGGGAGCGGAAGACTATTTAAAATTTTTACAGAAACCAGATGGCAGTTATAAGAGTCGAGGGGCATGAAAGGGAAGCAGCGGTTGGGAAGGGAGTGAGACAAGGTTGTAGCCTATCCCCGACGTTGTTCTATCTGTATATTGAGCAAGCAGTAAAGGAAACAAAAGAAAAATTCAGAGTAGGAATTGAAATCCATCGAGAAGAAATAAAAACTTTGAGGTTCACCGATGACATTGTAATTCTGTGAGAGACAGCAAAGGACCTGGAAGAGCAGTTGAACGGAATGGACAGTGTCTTGAAAGGAGGATATAAGATGAACATCAACAAAAGCAAAACGAGGATAATGGAATGTAGTCGAATTGGGTGAGGCCGAGCGAATTAGATTAGGAAATAAGACCCTTAACATAGTAGATGAGTTTTGCTATTTGGGGAGCAAAATAACTGATGATGGTCAAAGTAGAGAGGATATAAAATGTAGACTGGCAATGGCAAGGAAGATCGAGTATAGATTTAAGCGTCAGGAAGTCGTTTATGAAAGTATTTCCATGGAGTGTAGCCACGTATGGATGTGAAACATGGACGATAAATAGTTTGGACAAGAAGAGAATAGAAGCTTTTGAAATGTTGTGCTACAGAAGAATGCTCAAGATTAGATGGGGTAGATCACATAACTAATAAGGAGGTATTGAAAAGGATTGGGGACAGGAGCAGTTTGTGGCATAACTTGACAAGAAGCAGGGATCGGATGGTAGGACATGTTCTAAGGCATCAAGGGATCACCAATTTAGTATTGGAGGGCAGCGTGGAGGGTAAAAATCGTAGAGCAAGAGATGAATACACTAAGCAGATTCAGAAGGTTGTAGTTTGCAGTAGTTACTTGGAGATGAAGAAGCCTGCGCAGGATCGAGTAGCATGGGGAGCTGCATCAAATCAGTCTCAGGACTGAAGACAACAACAACAACAACAACAACAACAACCTGGTGTTGTGTTTCTGGTGTTTTCATACTTTTTGCACCTGTGTAGATGAGACCCGACAAATGTGGCACGTTTAGTCATTCCGAGACAGGTGTTGTGCATCACAGTAATGTACGCTATTACAATTTCGAGAGCGTGGGTTTCAAGACGAGTAGGGAAATGTATTACTTCTTGTCACATACGTCTCGTGAAACGACACTATCGAGGAAATCATTCTAGATTAGAGTCCATGCTGATGTTTATAAACTGTCGTCCTTCCCACACGTTATTTCTCGAATAGAATAGGTATGGGGGAATGTTAGTGAGACCAGAAGTATCTTCCGCTACACACTACAAACTGTCTTGCAGAGTATAGATGTAGATACAGGGAAAAAACAGGCTCTTATTTTGAATGGAGATTCATCGGTAGATGCAGAAGTAACTTCAGGATCCAAGGAGGTGTGTTGATGTTGTATATAAGGTGACAAAAGTCACGGGATAGCTCCTAATTTCGTGCCGGATCGCCTTCTGCCCGGCGTAGTGCAGCAACTCGATGTGCTATGGACTGAAGTCTCTATAGCCGTCAACAAACCAAATGTCTTCCCGGTGCAGGATTTTATGCACCAACTGACCTCTCGATTAGGTCCCACAAAGGTTCGATAGGACTCACGTCGGGTGATCTGGTGGCTAAATCATTCTCTCGAATTGTCCAGAATGTTCCGCAAACCAATAGCGAACAATTGTGGCCCGGGGACAAGGCGCATTGTCATCCATAAAAATTCCGTCGTTGCTTGGAAACATGAAATCTCTGCGTTGTCCGTGGCGAGAGGTAATGCCTGTAATTTGATATTCTCGGCACACTCTTGACACTGAAGTTCTCGAAATATTAAATTCCCTAACTATTTTCGAAATGGAATGTCCCATGCTTCTAGTTCCAACAACCATTCCGCGTTGAAAGTCTGTTAATTCCCGTCTTGTGGGCATAATCAAGTCGGAAACCTTTTCACACGATTCACGTCAGTTCAAACGATGGCTCCGCCAATACACAGCCCTTTTATACCTTGTGTATGCGATACAACCTCAATTTGAATATGGATATGTATCTGTAACATTTCCTTAGAATTTCTAAAATCATTGGGGAGAGTGGCAGCAAAACTACTATTCACGTTGGTGTGTACAATGTATGAGTCTGACGATATACCATCTGGCTTTCGGAAGAACATCACCCAGACAATTCGGAATACTGGAAGAGCTGCCAAGCCCGAGAATTATAGCACAATCAGCTTAACAGCTCATGCATCCAAGTTGCTGACAAGAAAAATATACAGAAGAATTGAAAAGAAAATTGAGGAAGTGCTAGATTTAAATGCGAACATTTTAGGTTATGCTTTACCGTGACTGTTACTGACGCTGAATGAAAGAACAAATTTACTGTTACCAGCCACTGACTGATAGCAGTAAACTTGTTGTTTCATTTCATGTGCTAGATGACTACCAGTTTGGTTTAAGAAAAGGTAAAGGCGCGAGAAATGCAACTCTGACGTTGCGGTTGATAATGGAAGCAGACTAAATAAAAATCAAGACATAATCATAGGATTTGTCGACCTGGAAAAAGCATTCAACAATGTAAAATGGTGCAAGATATTCGAAATTCTGAGAAAAATAGGGGTAAGCTGTGAGGAGAGTTGAGTAATATACATTATGTACAAGAGCCAAGAGTAACGACCAAGAACGAAGTCCTCGGATTAAAAAGGGTGTAAGACAGGGATTCAGGCCTTCACCCCTACTGTCCAATCTGTACATCGACGAAGCAATGATAGAAATAAAAGAAAGGTTCAGGAGCGGTATTAAAATTCAAGGTGAAAGGGTATCAGTGATGAGATTCGCTGATGACGTTGCTATCCTGAATGAAAGTGAAGAAGAACTGCATGATCTGCTTAATGGAATGAACAATCTAATGATTACAGAATATGGACTGAGAGTACACCGAAGAAAGACGAAAGTAGTGAGAAGTAGCAGAAATGAGAACAGCGAGAAACTTAACATCAGGATTGATGGTCACGAAGTGGATCAAGTTAAGGGTTCTGCTACCTAGGCAGTAAAATAACCAATGACCTACGGAATGAGGAGAACACCAAAAGCAGACTAGTAATGGCAAAAAGAGAATTCCTGGCCAAGAGAAGTTTACTAGTATCAAACACAGGCCTTAATTTGAAGAAGAAAGTTCTGGAAATATATGCCTGGAGTACAGCATTCTATGGTAGTGAAACATGGTGAACAAAAGAGAATCGAAGCATTAGAGATGTGGTGCTGCAGAAGAATGTTGAAAATTAGGTGGACTGATAAGGTAAGTGATGAGGAGGCTCTGCGCAGAATCGGAGAGGAAAGGAATATGTGGAAAACACTGGTAAGGAGAAGGGCAGGATATAGGGCATCTGTTAAGACATGAAGGATGACTTCCATGGTAATAGAGGGAACGGTAGAGGACAAAACCTACTAGGGGGAGCTGTAGAAGTCAAGAACTGTAGAGGAAGACAGAGACTGGAATACATCCAGCAAACAATTGAGGACGTAGGTTGTAAGTGCTGCTCTGAGATGAAGAGGTTGGCACAGGAGAGGAAGTCTTGGTGGGCCGCATCAGACCAGTCGGAAGGCTAATGATATATATAAACAAGAGCAAAAACAAGACAAAGTGGATCACTGAAGCAGAAGAAGACAAACTGGGGATCACACAAGGCAACATAAACAATAGAGGTTTAGAAACATCGGCAGAGAACGGCAAAAAGATGGTCGGAAGAACGCAAGAGAGAACACACAGAACGTATGAAGAGAATTTGGGAAGAACGAAGAAAGAAGAAGAAATCATGACTACTCAAGTTCAGTCGCTCTCCCAAAAGGGAATAATCTAAAATTTTTATATCTGTCCATATCCTATGACTTTATCCCCTCAGTGTATATTTACCCAAATCTTTGTAGTATGCGAGGATGGTATAGCGCTATATATATCAGTTCCTGCCGAGACCGGGAAACATTCTGCTTCCTGCGAATGAATTTTCGCAAAAAACTGAAAAACAATAAATCACAAAACAAATAAAGTAGTCTGGAAGTTGTTTCCAAAAGCACCATGTGATGATTTGAAGACATAGATCGGTGTCCTCAATAGCAGAGAAAACTGAAGGTCATGGTTTCATGACAGTAAGCAGAAATGTTTATTTTACTTATACCGGTTCTCGGAAGTGGCAAATACGACATAAGGTTAGGTCTTCTGTGCAGGGAACATAGATGTTTACTTTCTTCCAACAGTTGTCGTAGCACTTACGTAAGGTCATGTAAGGTATCAATCGTTTACAACAGTTGTTTTAGTAGACACACCCTGAGCTGACAGAAAAGCGGTACGCACATACAGGATGGCGACAGTATCGCGTACACAAGATATAAAAGGCCAGAATATTGGCTCAAAAAATGGCTCTGAGCACTATGGGACTTAACATTTATGGTCATCAGTCCCCTAGAACTTAGAACTACTTAAACCTAACTAACCTAAGGCCATCACACACATCCATGCCCGAGGTAGGATTCGAACCTGCGACCGTAGCGGTCACACGGTTCCAGACTGAAGTGGCTAGAACCGCACGGCCACAACGGCCGGCTGACAATAATGGCGGAGCTGTAATTTGTACTCAGGTGGTTTATGTAAAATGGTTTCCGACGCGATTATTACTGCACGACGGGAATTAACAGACAGATGGGACGTTCATTTCGGAAATCGTTGTGGAATTCAATATTCCAAGATCCACAGTGTCAAGAGTATGCCGAGCATACCAAATTTCAGGCCTTATCTCTCATCTCGGAGAACGCATGTACGACGACTTTTACTTATAGGCCGATAGCAGCGGTATTTGCGTTGAGTTGTCACTTGTTCAAATGCGTGTGAAATCTTATGGGACTTAACTGCTAAGGTCATCAGTCCCTAAGCTTATACACTACTTAACCTAAATTAACCTAAGGACAAACACACACGCCCATGCCCGAGGGAGGACTCGAACCTCCGGCGGGACCAGCCGCAGAGTCCATGACTGCAGCGCCTGAGACCGTTCGGCTAATCCCGCGGGGCTGAGTTGTCACTGCTAACAGACTTATCTTTGCTCTCTGTGCTCGACTCTAACAATAAACTACATATGTGGACTTACACTTCATAGCACAGTAAGAGGACCACGATTACTGATTGGTGAATTGTTACAAGTGCAGAATGGCCATGCTGTGGCTTCAGTGCAATCGCTAGAAAACAAGCTCACAGACACTTGTTGACATACTGTAGCGTGGCGCGTAGGCACGGTTCACTGGAGACGGACATCTTCACTCCTCGTGTCACTGCGAGTAGGCAGCACAACGAAGTTGCGCCGACAGGAACTTCCTGGAAGTGAGCAGAATCCGACCTCGACCACAACTGCCCTCCAGACCTCTGGCGACGTTATTTCATTGCAGAGGCGCGTCGGTAGCGCGATGGAACTACGAGGATCCTAGGATCTTATGGTCGTCTCATGATACCGCTTTGCTGTGCAGTATCTCTGCAATGGTCGATACTTATTTCGCCCCTCTCGATTCTCGACGACAACGCAAGATGAGTCCCTGTTTCTGTTGATAAGAGCTAATGGTAGTTTTCAAGTGTGGTGCAGACCCCACGAAGTCATGGACATGTTGTCAACAAGGCACTGTGTAATCCGGCGGTGGCTCCATAGTGGTGTGGTCTGTGTTGACGTGGAATTGACTGGGTCCTCTGGTCCAGCTGAACCAGTCATTAACTGGAAACGGTTATTCATGGACTTCATGGTCTGAAACAACAATGAAATTTTTATAGATGGCAATGCGCCATGTCACCGGGAGACAGTCGTTCGCGATTCGTTTGAAGAAGATTCTGCACAGTTCGAGAGAATGATTTCCTCAACCAGGCCGCCCGGCATGAACCCATCAAAAATTTATGTCACATAATTGAGAGGTCAGCTCGTACTCAAAATTCTGCACCGTCAACACCTTCGCAGTTATGGCCGGCTACGTAGACTGGATGGCTCAGTATTTATGCAGGAGACTGCCATCGACTTGTTGAGTCTGACAATCTGAGCAGTCGTCTTCGGTTGTTTTCAGATGATGCTGTCGTTTATCGACTAATAAAGTCATCAGAAGATCAAAACAAACTGCAAAACGATTTAGAAAAGATATCTGAATGGTGTGAAAAGTGGCAGATGACCCTAAATAACGAAAAGTGTGAGGTCGTCCACATGAGTGCTAAAAGGAACTCGTTGAACTTCGGTTACACGATAAATCAATCTAACTTAAAATCCGTAAATTCAACTAAATGCTTTGGTATTAAAATTACGAGCTACTTAAATTGGAAAGAACACATAGAAAATGTTTTGGGGAAGGCTAACCAAAGGCTGCTTTTTATTGGCAGGACACTTAGAAAATGTAACAGACCTACTAAGCAGACTGCCTACACTACGCTTGTCCTTCCTCTTTTAGAATACTGCTGTGCGGTGTGGGTTCCTTACCAGATAGGACTGACGGAGTACATCGAAAAAGTTCAAAGAAAGGCAGCACGTTTTTACTATCGCGAAATATGGGAGAGAGTGTCATAGACGATACAGGATTTGGGCTGGGAATCACTAAAAGAAAGGCGTTTTTCGTTGCTACGAAATCTTCTCACGAAGTTCCAATCACCAACTTTCTCCTCCGAATGCGAAAATACACTCCTGGAAATTGAAATAAGAACACCGTGAATTCATTGTCCCAGGAAGGGGAAACTTTATTGACACATTCCTGGGATCAGATACATCACATGATCACACTGACAGAACCACAGGCACATAGACACAGGCAACAGAGCATGCACAATGTCGGCACTAGTACAGTGTATATCCACCTTTCGCAGCAATGCAGGCTGCTATTCTCCCATGGAGACGATCGTAGAGATGCTGGATGTAGTCCTGTGGAACGGCTTGCCATGCCATTTCCACCCGGCGCCTCAGTTGGACCAGCGTTCGTGCTTGACGTGCAGACCGCGTGAGACGACGCTTCATCCACTCCCAAACATGCTCAATGGGGGACAGATCCGGAGATCTTGCTGGCCAGGGTAGTTGATTTACACCTTCTAGAGCACGTTGGGTGGCACGGGATACATGCGGACGTGCATTGTCCTGTTGGAACAGCAAGTTCCCTTGCCGGTCTAGGAATGGTAGAACGATGGGTTCGATGACGGTTTGGATGTACCGTGCACTATTCAGTGTCCCCTCGACGATCATCAGTGGTGTACGGCCAGTGTAGGAGATCGCTCCCCACACCATGATGCCGGGTGTTGGCCCTGTGTGCCTCGGTCGTATGCAGTCCTGATTGTGGCGCTCACCTGCACGGCGCCAAACACGCATACGACCATCATTGGCACCAAGGCAGAAGCGACTCTCATCGCTGAAGACGACACGTCTCCATTCGTCCCTCCATTCACGCCTGTCGCGACACCACTGGAGGCGGGCTGCACGATGTTGGGGCGTGAGCGGAAGACGGCCTAACGGTGTGCGGGACCGTAGCCCAGCTTCATGGAGACGGTTGCGAATGGTCCTCGCCGATACCCCAGGAGCAACAGTGTCCCTAATTTGCTGGGAAGTGGCGGTGCGGTCCCCTACGGCACTGCGTAGGATCCTACGGTCTTGGCGTGCATCCGTGCGTCGCTGCGGTCCGGTCCCAGGTCGACGGGCACGTGCACCTTCCGCCGACCACTGGCGACAACATCGATGTACTGTGGAGACCTCACGCCCCACGTGTTGAGCAATTCGGCGGAACGTCCACCCGGCCTCCCGCATGCCCACTATACGCCCTCGCTCAAAGTCCGTCAACTGCACATACGGTTCACGTCCACGCTGTCGCGGCATGCTACCAGTGTTAAAGACTGCGATGGAGCTCCGTATGCCACGGCAAACTGGCTGACACTGACGGCGGCGGTGCACAAATGCTGCGCAGCTAGCGCCATTCGACGGCCAACACCGCGGTTCCTGGTGTGTCCGCTGTGCCGTGCGTGTGATCATTGCTTGTACAGCCCTCTCGCAGTGTCCGGGGCAAGTATGGTGGGTCTGACACACCGGTGTCAATGTGTTCTTTTTTCCATTTCCAGGAGTGTATTTTGTTGACACCGGCCTACATAGGGAGAAACGATCACCACGATAAAATCAGGGAAATCAGAGCTCGTACGGAATAGGTGTTCATTGTTTCCGCGCGCTATACGAGATTGGAATAATAGAGAATTGTGAAGGTGGTTTGATGAACCCTCTGCCAGGCACTTGAATGTGATTTTCAGAGTATCCACGTAGATGTAGATGTAGATGCCACGTCGGCTTGCTGCATTACACCGAGCAAAAGGAAATCCGACATGATATTAGGAGGCATCTCATGACTTTTATCACGTCAGTGTACATAGAAAACAGTAAATGTAGGCCTAGAAGTTAAAACACATTTCTTGTTTGATTCGTAACTAGTTGTGGTTTACGAATCCATGCTGCCATGAAAGAGTCTATGTTGCACTGAAATGTTCGCAGAAACCTTCTCGGAGGTGCTTTACTCGTTGCAAGGAAACCAGCTCATTAACCATACACATGCTTATGAGGTGCGACGATAAAGTAATGAGACTGGTGTGAAGAAAAATGTTGCTTACCGTTTTAGTCAAGTTTAGTGCTGTCTTCTTCGAAGTAGTTCCCTTCTGATTGCACACACTTTTTCCAGCGCTTGTGCCATTGATGGTAACATTTCTGGAACACATCTTCTGTAATGTCCTCCAAGACCTTCGTCATAGCTTTTTGGACATCTTGTGTTGTTTGAAACTGGTGTCCCTTGTCCGCCGTTTTGACTCTTGGAAATAGAAAAAAGTAGCACGGAGCGATATCTGGTGAATAAGGTGGCTATAGTAGTACTGAAATTTGTTTTGAGGTTAAAAATTGCTGTACTGAAACAGCAGTATGGGATGGCGCATTATCGTGATGCAGAATCCAATTATCAGCAATATTGGCACGGACACGAAGAACTCTTTTACGCAGTCTTTCTAAAATTTCTTTGTAGTAATGTTGGTTAATTCTTTGTCCAGGAGGCACCCACTCTTTATTAACAATTCCCTTGGAATCAAAGAAGCACACAAGCATGCATTTCACTTTTGACTTTGACATGCGAGCTTCTTTTGGTCTTGGTGATCCCTTTGAGCACCATTGCGAACTTTGGCGTTTTGTCTCTGTATCGTACTGAAAAAGCCAACTTTCATCACCATTGATAACACGGCTCAACAATTCTGGATTGATTTCCGTTTGCTCTAACAGATCGGCTGCCATATTTTTCCGTGTTGCTCTCTGTTGTGGTGTGAGAGTTTTGGGGACCATTTTTGCATAAATCTTTCTCATACCAAAATCTTCAGCTATTATTAGACGAACAGTTTCTCGATTGATGTTCAGTTCTTCTGCAATCATTTGCACGGATGATCTTCGATCAGATCGTACGAGTTCACGCTCCCTGGCCAAGTTGACATCCGTCCGTGAGGTTGATGGTCGTTCACTGCGGTCTTCAACATTCATTCTGTCTTCACTAAAACATTTTATGCCAACGAAAAACTTGAGGTCTTGACATAACCTCCTCTCCAAAAGCCTTCTGAAGCTTACCGTAAGTTGTCTTCGCGTTTTCACCCAATTTAACGGAAAAAGAAATGCCACACCGTTGCGCAATATTATGCGGTTTCATTTCCGTGACGAAAGACACAAACATGTGTTAACTTATTACAGCAGAACTCACGACTGAGCAGTTGCATCGATGTGCCGCTTGGACTAGAAGCAGCTTATAGACTAAGGTCAAAGATATTATGCCTACGCAGTCCTGCAGGGTTGCCACATCTTGCAAAGAAAATCAGTCTCATTACTTTATTGTCGCACCTCGTACACGTCGTCGAGTGCTGACATTTTCTCTACGAAAGCAGAGTTGTTTCGGCCGCGCCACGGACGTACGTATTGCGCAATAATACAATACCTATCTTGGCTGGCCTCATACTTCCGCGCAGTATATTCACAAAATATTATTCCGTCATAATGCTGAGTCTGTGAGGGTCGCTTAAATGTCTGCTTTTCTTGTCACTTAAGCAGTCACACAGAGCCACACTCATGAGGAAGCTTGGGGGACGTCGAGCACCCAGTCCAATCTGCGGTCAGATGCCGCTCGTGTTTGTGTTGACTCCCAGCGCCTGCCGCGTCTGAGATGGCGAGCAGCCGGTAGGGGAGCAGTCAGTGGCCGTGCACGTGGCCGCCCGCCCGCCGACACGTGTCCCGGAATCGCCGGCAGCCGGCGCGCACGTGTCCCGCAGCCTTTTGACGCCGCAGCCCGGCACCACACTGGCCGCACGGCGGCACTCTGTTCTCAAGCGCCCCTAGGCCTCTGCTTTGCAAACACTGTCTCACACGCACCTGTACCCTGTACCTGCGGCCGGATAGCGGGTGACTGTTGCTGCGGCTGGGTGAGAACACGAAGCCGGTAGCTCCGTGCTGACTCCCCGACAGCGGCGACTGCGCCGCTTCTGTACTGGAAATTCTGAACCTCCAATTAGGTTCCTTTCAGTGTATGCTGATTCATTAGCTCCATACTTAACAATCGTATACAATCGTTCCATCGACGAAAGAACCGTACCCAAAGACTGTAAAGTTGTACAGGTCATACCAATATTCAAGAAAGGTTGTAGGAGTAATCCACTAAATTAGAGGCCCATATCGTTAACGTCGATATACAGCTGGATTTTGGAACATGTATTGTGTTCGAACAGTATGAATTACCTCGACGAAAACGGTCTATTGACACACAGTCGAAAAGGGTTTAGAAAACATTTTTCCTGTGAAACACAACTAACCCTTTATCCACATGAAGTGTTGAGTGCTATTGACAAGGGATTTCAGATAGATTCCGTATTCCTGGATTTCCGGAAGGCTTTTGACACTGTACCACACAAGCGGCTCGTAGTGAAATTGCGTGCTTATGGAATATCGTCTCGGTTATGTGACTGGATTTGCGATTTCCTGTCAGAGAGGAGTTCATTGTAATTAACGGAAAGTCATCGAGTAACAGAAGTGATTTCTGGCGTTCCACAAAGTAGTGCTATATGCCCTTTGCTGTTCCTTGTCTATATAAACGATCTGGTAGACAATCTGAGCAGCCGTCTTAGGCTGTTTACAGATTACGTTGTCGTTTATCGACTAATGAAGTCATCAGAATATCGAAACAAATTGCAAAACGATTTAGAAAAGATATCTGAATGGTGCAAAAATTGACAGTTGACCCTAAATAACGAAAAGTGTGAGGTCATCCACATGAGTGCTAAAAGGAGCTTGTTAAACTTCGGTTACACGATAAATCAGTCTAATTTAAAAGCCGTGAATTCAACTAAATACCTTGGTATTACAATTACGAACAACTTAAATTGGAAGGAACACATAGAAAATGTTGTGGGGAAGGCTAAAGAAATACTGTGTTTTATTGGCAGGACACTTAGAAAATGTAACAGATCTACTAAGGAGACGCCTACTCTACGCTTGTCCGTCCTCTTTTAGAATACTGCTGCGCGGTGTCGGATATTTTCAGATAGGACTGACAGAATACATCGGAAAAGTTCAAAGAAGGGCAGTACATTTTATATTATCGCGAAATACGGGAGAGAGTGTCACAGAAATGATAAAGGATCTAGGCTGGACATCATTAAAAGTAAGGCGTTTTTCATTGCGACGGAATCTTCTCACGAAATTCCAATCACCAACTTTCTTCTCCGAATGCGAAAATATTTTGTTGACACCAACCTACATAGGGAGAAACGATCACCACGATAAAATAAGGAAAATCAGAGCTCGTACCGAAAGATATAGGTGTTCGTTCTTTCCGCGCGCTATACAAGATTGGAATAATAGAGAATTGTGCAGATGGGTCGATGAACCCTTTGCCAGACACTTCAATGTGATTTTCAGAGTATCCATGCAGATGCAAATGTAGAAGATGAAGTTTTAACACTTTTCTTCAATTTTTTATTACCTAACTAGCAGTTTGCTTATATTTTATTTTGCATTGTTAGCGTCTTTGAGGGAGAATGTAACTACGGTAGATGAGTTGCAAGTACTCTCGTATTATATGATATTTGCCCTTTATTCATGCCTTTGTGTTCTGGGCTTACACCTGTATAACAACTGGTCGACTTTAATTACATATTTACTGATTCTACATGGAATCTGAAATGTAATCAGTTTGCCGGCCGCTTTGGCCGAGCGGTTCTAGGCGCTTCAGTTCAGAACCGCGCGACTGCTACGGTCGCAGCTTCGAATCCTGCCTCGGACATGGATGTGTGTGCTGTCCTCAGGTTAGTTAGGTTTAAGTAGTTCTAAGTTCTAGGGCCCCCCATGAACCATGGACCTTGCCGTTGGTGAGGAGGCTTCCGTGCCTCAGCGATACAGATAGCCGTACCGTAGGTGCAACCACAACGGAGGGGTATCTCTTGAGAGGCCAGACAAACGTGTGGTTCCTGAAGAGAGGCAGCAGCCTTTTCAGTAGTTGCAGGGGCAACAGTCTGGATGATTGACTGATCTGGTCAATTCGGATCTACGGGCAGGGACTACTCAAGAGGATGTCGTTATAAGGAGAAAGAAAGCTGGCGTTCTACGGATCAGAGCGTGGAATGTCAGATCCCTTAATCGGGCAGGTAGGTTAGAAAATTTAAAAAGGGAAATGGATAGGCTAAAGTTAGATATAGAGGGAATCAGTGAAGTTCGGTGGCAGGAGGAACAAGACTTCTGGTCAGGTGACTACAGGGTTATAAACACAAAATCAAATAGGGATAATGCAGGACTAGGTTTAATAATGAATAGGAAAATAGGAATGCGGGTAAGCTACTACAAACAGCATAGTGAACGCATTATTGTGGCCAAGATAGATACGAAGCCCACGCCTACAACAGTACTACATGTTTATATGCCTACTAGCTCAGCAGCTGACGAAGAAATTAAAGAAATGTATGATGAAATAAAATAAATTATTCAGATAGTGAAGGGAGACGAAAATTTAATAGTCATGGGTGACTGGAATTCGTCAGTAGGAAAAGGGAGAGAAGGAAACGTAGTAGGTGAATATGGATTGGGGGTAAGAAACGAAAGAGGAAGCCGCCTGGTAGAATTTTGCACAGAGCACAACCTAATCATAGCTAACACTTTGTTCAAGAATCATAAAAGAAGATTGTATACATGGAAGAAGCCTGGAGATACTGACAGGTTTCAGATAGACTATATAATTGTAAGACAGAGATTTAGGAACCAGGTTTTAAATTGTAAGACATTTCCAGGGGCAGATGTGGACTCTGACCACAATCTATTGGTTATGAACTGTAGATTAAAACTGAAGAAACTGCAAAAAGGTGGGAATTTAAGGAGATGGGACCTGGATAAACAGACTAAACCAGAGGTTGTACAAAGTTTTAGGGAGAGCATAAGGGAACAATTGACAAGAATGGGGAAAAGAAACACAGTTGATGAAGAATGGGTAGCTTTGAGGGATGAAGTGGTGAAGGCAACAGAGGATCAAGTAGGTAAAAAGACGAGGACTAGTAGAAATCCTCGGGTAACAGAAGAAATATTTAATTTAGTTGATGAAATGAGAAAACAAAAAAATGCAATAAATGAAGCAGGCAAAAAGGAATACAAATGTATCAAAAATGAGATCGACAGGAAGTGCAAAATGGCTAAGCAGGGATGGCTAGAGGACAATTGTAAGGATGTAGAGGTTTATCTCATAGGGGTAAGATAGATACTGCCTACAGGAAAGTTAAAGAGACCTTTGGAGAAAAGATAACCACTTGTATGAATATCAAGAGCTCAGATGGAAACCCAGTTCTAAGCAAAGAAGGGAAAGCAGAAAGGTGGAAGGAGTATATAGAGGGTCTATACAAGGGCGATGTACTTGAGGACAAAATTATGGAAATGAAAGAGGACTTAGATGAAGATGAAATGGGAGATACGATACAGCGTGAAGAGTTTGACAGAGCACTGAAAGACCTAAGCCGAAACAAAGCTCCAGGAGTGGACAACATTCCATTAGAACTACTGACAGCCTTGGGAGAGCCAGTCCTGACAAAACTCTACCATCTGGTGAGCAAGATGTATGAGACAGGCGAAATACCCTCAGACTTCAAGAAGAATATAATAATTCCAATCCATAGAAAGCAGGTGTTGACAGATGTGAAAATTATCGAACTATCAGTTTAATAAGTCACGGCTGCAAAATACTAACGCGAATTCTTTACAGACGAATGGAAAAACTAGTAGAAGCCGATCTCGGGGAAGATCAGTTTGGATTCCGTAGAAATATCGGAACACGTGAGGCAATACTGACCCTACGACTTATCTTAGAAGCTAGATTAAGGAAAGGCAAACCTACGTTCCTAGCATTTGTAGACTTAGAGAAAGCTTTTGTCAATGTTAACTGGAATACTCTCAAATTCTGAAGGTGGCAGGGGTAAAATACAGGGAGCGAAAAGCTATTTACAATTTGTACAGAAACCAGATGGCAGTTATAAGAGTCGAGGGACATGAAAGGGAAGCAGTGGTTGGGAAGGGAGTGAGACAACGTTGTAGCCTCTCCCAGATGTTATTCAATCTATATATTGAGCAAGCAGTGAAGGAAACAAAATAAAAATTTGGATTAGGTATTAAAATCCATGGAGAAGAAAGAAAAACTTTGAGGTTCGCCGATGACATTGTAATTATGTCAGAGACAGCAAAGGACTTGGAAGAGCAGTTGAACGGTATGGACAGTGCCTTGAAAGGAGGATATAAGATGAATATCGACAAAAGAAAAACAAGGATAATGGAATGTAGTCGAATTAAATCGGGTGATGCTGAGGGAATTAGATTAGGAAATGAGACACTTAAAGTAGTTAAGGAGTTTTGCTATTTGGGAAGCAAAATAACTGATGATGGTCAAAGTAGAGTGGCTACAAAATGTAGACTGGCAATGGCAAGGAAAGCATTTCTGAAGACGAGAAATTTGTTAACATCGATTATAGGTTTAAGTGTCAGGAAGTCGTTTCTGAAAGTATTTGTATGCAGTGTAGCCATGTATGGAAGTGAAACATGGACGATAAATAGTTCGGACAAGAAGAGAATAGACGCTTTCGAAATGTTGTGCTACAGAAGAATGCTGAAGATTAGATGGGTAGATCACATAACTAATGAGGCAGTATTGAATAGGATTGGAGAGAAGAGAAGTTTGTGGCACAACTTGACTAGAAGAAGGGGTTGGTTGGTAGGACATGTTCTGAGGCATCAAGGGATCACCAGTTTTGTATTGGAAGGCAGCGTGGAGGGTAAAAATCGTAGAGGGAGACCAAGAGATGAATACACTAAGCAGATTCAGAAGGATGTAGGTTGCAGTAGGTACTGGGAGATGAAGAAGCTTGCACAGGACAGAGTAGCATGGAGAGCTGCATCAAACCAGTCTCAGGACTGAATACCACAACAACAACAAGTTCTAGGTGACTGATGGCCTCACATGTTAAGTCCCATAGTGCTTAGAGCCATTTGAACCATTTTCTAATCAGTTTGACAACGCAGCGGACAACGCAAACTGTACCTCGAACCAACACAGTCAGAATACAGAGTGGCTCAAGCTTTATCATGGCCATAGTTAAGCTATTATTGACTTCTGTTCTATTCAAGCTTTAATCTTTCTTCTTATAATCTTTTACTCATATTTCAATTCATTCCTTGCTATGGGATACAACACAATTTGCATTAAGTAAGTACTGGTAGTGTTGATGACGTTATATTGATCTCAAACAATGGTTTCAAAAATGGTTCAAATGGCTCTGAGCACTTTCGGACTTAACATCTGAGGTCATCAGTACCCTAGAACTTAGAACTACTTAAACTTAACTAACCTAAGGATATCACACACACCCATGCCCGAGGCAGGATTCGAATCTGTGACAGTAGCAGTCGCGCAGTTCCAGACTGAAGCGCCTAGAACCGCTCGGTCACACCGGCTGGCAAAAATGGTTTCTTTCAGTTATCTACATTTATGGTCTAAAGCACTGCTTCAGTAGGAAATTACACATTAAACGTTCATTCTTGGTATGGTAATCACGTTTCAGTTAATGACAGCAGTTAAAAATTTTACCTTATTTGATCTCCTACGTAGAAAAGAACTTGTCACACTATAGGGTAGAGGCCCGGATTAAATTCAATGCCGTTCATCGCAGCCGCATGCGACACAACATTCAAACACGTACACGTGAAAACTACAGAAAAGGGGGGTGCGTCCTGTTGGTATTCCGACTAATTGCGCCAGCTTGTACAGTCGGAAAACGAAACAAAAGGTACGTTCATGAGGGCTTTGTATAACTGTGCATTGACGAATACACCAATTATGTTGTTCACTGTCTGGATAGCAACCGTATCTGATATCGTTTTTAATGAAACAAGCCTTGATGGACTGGTTCAACAATAAAAATGACAACGAGATTTAAAATTTTATATAAATTTAGCTTTGGTGGGCTATTATTCCACGCCAAGGGACTGAAACAAACGGATAGACGCACATGGAACAGCGAACACACAATGGCGGGAACACGTGGGGTCTATTAGCATTCACAGAGGGAAGTCACCGAAAATCAAATTATTACGTAAGACGTGGCTGAGGGCCATCGGGTTGATTATATCCTACTGCAGGAAATTAACCTCTCGTTTTAGATGCCATACGAACCACTACTACGCACATGGACGACCTCATTTACAAAGAAACAAGTTAAACTCGAACGGAAATTCTCACAAAACGAGGTATCAAATTTCTTATAATCACCTTTAGGAAACAGTGAGACACTTTACACACACAGTGGCACCTTAGGTGGACTCAGACTCCACATACCTGTCTGGTGAGCACTGTATCTCCGCTACAACCCAAAAAGAAACTGCCCAAAATTTATAAAACAACTAAATGAAAATACTGTGGCCCGACTTCTATTGCCATTAACAAACATTTAAGATGATTAACAAACTGCAAAACTTTAATCTGCACTCGCAGGATTGACACGAACATGGGCCCATGACCACATTACACTTGTGTAAAATTCAACTTTATCTCACAATCGTTTACTTATTATGCAACAGTTCGACACATTCTCGCAAATGAAAATATTCTACCAGCATTTATTCACCAAACAAGAGCGCTAATGGCTAAACACCTATACTCAACGGTCACCACCACAATTTACCAGTTGCGTTATACCATCAAAATTATAATAATTAATCCGTCTTCTATACTTCCCTGACTACAGTGTCTCTAAACGATACATTGCGAACGCTGTCGGCGATGATATAAGTCATTTTTATACCTTTTATCCACTATATCAGCAAGAGCTCCACAACACCGTCCGCGCCTCAGCCCAACTCGTCTAAGCATGGCGGGCTTCTGGTGACCATGTTTACTTCGTTCAAACTGCCTCTACTCTCCACTTTGTGTATCTTTTCCGAAGCCTTCAGGCAATCTCTTTCCTTAGCTTTCCCACAGTTTATACGTTGACAAAGTATACCCACAATGGATATGCAGAAATTACCACTACCTCGCCAGGTATAACGAACAATGAACACCTACAGGAACAAAAAGTTTAAACTGATGAAATCCATCCAAGCCATCAAGTTTAATAAGAAGTGTCTGACAGGAAAAGTACATTACTGTAAAGATCAATAACAACAGCGAGTGAGCACAGAAAGCCAAAAGAAATTGTGAGATCTTCTGGCTAAAATCGGAAATCAGAAAGCACTACAAACAAACAGACCTGCTAACTAAACAGCTGTACGAGATGCACTTTGACGCAAGTCGCCTTACGCCATTTCTTGACAATGTTGGTGCACAAGTTAATAAGTTACAATTAGAAATACAATGTAAGCAAAAGAAAAAAGTTTCAGATCTGATCACAAAGAAAACAAAAGACGAATCTGTAGTCTTGCTTGTACACCACAAAAATTTTATCATAGAGTTGTGAAGAACACTGATACAACTGTCAACAGTAATGAACTGAGCCTAACAAATAAAGGGCTCGAACACAACATTGCACCCAAACTATATAAGAAACATATCAAAAATTTAATCATTAGCACCAAAATAGCTTGTGCCACAGCCAAACTAAACCACAACACACAGCACATAAAGCAATCCAAATTATAAAGAATAATCTTACAGAAAATAAAACGTCAGTATCAAGCCACAGTGAGTAGCTAATACTTGCAAACATCAATAAAATTCTTACTAGTCATGAAGCCCTAGTAATAAAAGCAACACAGCAGTTATCTTGTACCAAAGACACTACAATAACATAACACTTGAGTTTTTTGACTCTAACAACATCACTGAACTACAAACAGACCCCACCCAAAAGAACCAAGAGAAGCTGAAAAGACTACTTAAAAGCTGCAATTTTCTACTGACCAATAGCGAAGCTCACTACTGTATTACAGTGAATCCACAGGCCCCTAGGTCAAGGTCTCAGAAAAGATTAAAAAAAACTGGTTGTTTCGTACATACAATTATAAATACCATAAACGGCCCAGGATACAAAATTACCAGAAAACTTAATGATATACTGAAGAAAAATTACATTTTTGAAAACAACTTTTCAATTAACAACAGTTATCAGTTAATAAACAACATTAAATATCTAATAGTGCCAGACACAGCAACATTTGCCTCCTTTGACGTAGTAAACCTCTACACCAATATCCCATGGAAAGACACTCTCACAATAATACAAAAGAATCTAATCAAATACAGAAAGCTAACCAACGTAGAAATTTATGAACTCGTGATATTGGTTGAATTAGTCCTCCCACATGACTATTTTACAGTCAATGGCAAATTTTACATGCAAAGCAATGGTCTCGCAATGGGTAGCAGCCTTGCTTGCTGACGTATTTATACATAACCTTGAACAAGATTTCTTCTTAACACACCCACAGTTTACTGACAAAATTAAAAGATATGTGGATGTCACAATAATACCTTTCAATGGTCGAAAAGAAGAACTAAATAATCTAGTAGATGAAATGAATAAAATGCACCGAAATGTCAAATTCACAGTTCAAAACTAGACCACTAAAGGAATTAACTTCCTTCACTTGACTATCTCCACTCACAATAACGAGCCCAACTTCCACAGATACAGAAAACCCACTACTAGTGATGCTACCATTAAGAAGAGCCGCGCGGGGTAGCCTGTGGTCTAAGGGAGCCTTGCCACGGTTCGCGCGGCTCCCCCCGTCGGAGGTTCGAGTCCTCCCTTGAGCATGGGAATGTGTGTTGTCCTAAGAGTAAGTTAGTTTCAGTTAGATTAAGTAGTATGTAAGCCTAGGGACCGATGACCTCAGTAATTTGATCCCACAGTACTTACAACAAATTTCCAAATTTTCCATTAACAGTACCTCATGCTGTCTGAAACAACATAAAAGTGCTTTCCTCAGGTCATCTGTAAACTGTATGCTCCGCACCCCTATCAGTGAAGAAGATGAATATAATGTAATGAACATACTTAAATCTATATCCCAAAATAATGGTTATAATGCCTCTTTGATAAACACCCTAGTTGAAAGAATCCAAAGTAAACTCAAGCAACCACCATCACCATTACAAGCTAAAAAAGAAATGCCAGAATTTGTCTGTCTCCCATTCCTTGGCAAAGTGTCAAATATACTTGCAAATCTAATCAGACCACACACCATAGAAATATTATTCCACCCTGCCAATAAACTACAAAATAAAATTGTTCACAATAATAAATCCACTGGAAATTTTGCAACCCGGTATAAAGAATATATGGGTGCCCTTCGACTCAAAAACTTAAGTAAGTCCAGTTTTGCTCAGTATGAACATTCTGTTGGTGATATCAATGACAATATTTCTGTGCTACACATCGTTGAGAAAGGAATACAGATGGATCTCCATGAACAATTAGAAATTTACATCTACAAACTAAAATCATCCCAAAAAATCCTGAATGAACAGCCGGAGTCAACACAAAACCTTTTCTTCAGAATTTCCAGGATATCCTGTCACCAAAACAACAAAAATGACAATAATAACAGATATTCATCTCCTTGAATAAATCTTGCTCTTTTTGGCATGTAACGACTATGACATTCTGTAACTTACAAAAAATTTGTAATTATGTATTAAATGTTCTTCTATAACGGTTTACCTTTTGTATAAATGTTAACCTATATTAAAAATTTTTACCGGCATAAAGACACCCCTTCGGCTAGCCACATTTACTGAAATGTAAAATCTGTACTAGTAATGTTTATACCATAACACAATGCATCTCTTGCCAAAGCCTATTATGTAGTAAAGCGTAGTATCTGTCATATCCATATCCTTTGTAAAAACATCGAAAGTATACATTCTGTGATCAGTGAAAAACCAAGTGTAGATAAATACGTTAATAAATACGTTATAAGAGGCAATCTGATGTTGATACCACAATGCAGTGCACTGTAAATACAAAAAAAAAACATAAAAAACTTTCGGGTTCGTAAATGTTTCGTTACAGATTATTAAATTTCCGCCAGCAGCACCAGAATGCATCTAGCTACACTTGGTCCACTTTACAAAGGTACAGACGGTGTTTAGAAAGGATAGATTGCATGCAACCGGTGGTGGAGTGTTCGTCGCTGTTAGTAGTAGTTTATCCTGTAGTGAAGTAGAAGTGGATAGTTCCTGTGAATTATTATGGGTGGAGGTTACACTAAACAACCGAACTAGGTTAATAATTGGCTCCTTTTACCGACCTCCCGACTCAGCAGCATTAGTGGCAGAACAACTGAGAGAAAATTTGGAATACATTTCACATAAATTTTCTCAGCATGTTATAGTCTTAGGTGGAGATTTCAATTTACCAGATATAGACTGGGACACTCAGATGTTTAGGACGGGTGGTAGGGACAGAGCATCGAGTGACATTATACCGAGTGCACTATCCGAAAATTACCTCGAGCAATTAAACAGAGAACCGACTCGTGGAGATAACATCTTGGACCTACTGATAACAAACAGACCCGAACTTTTCGACTCTGTATGTACAGAACAGGGAATCAGTGAGCATAAGGCCGTTGTAGCATCCCTGAATATGGAAGTTAATAGGAATATAAAAAAAGGGAGGAAGGTTTATCTGTTTAGCAAGAGTAATAGAAGGCAGATTTCAGACTACCTAACAGATCAAAACGAAAATTTCTGTTCCGACACTGACAATGTTGAGAGTTTATGGAAAAAGTTCAAGGCAATCGTAAAATGCGTTTTAGACAGGTACGTGCCGAGTAAAACTGTGAGGGACGGGAAAAACCCACCGTGGTACAACAACAAAGTTAGGAAACTACTGCGAAAGCAAAGAGAGCTCCACTCCAAGTTTAAACGCAGCCAAAACCTCTCAGACAAACAGAAGCTAAACGATGTCAAAGTTAGCGTAAGGAGGGCTATGCGTGAAGCGTTCATTGAATTCGAAAGTAAAATTCTATGTACCGACTTGACAGAAAATCCTAGGAAGTTCTGGTCTTACGTTAAATCAGTAAGTGGCTCGAAACAGCATATCCAGACACTACGGGATGATGATGGCATTGAAACAGAGGATGACACGCGTAAAGCTGAAATACTAAACACCTTTTTCCAAAGCTGTTTCACAGAGGAAGACCGCACTGCAGTTCCTTCTCTAAATCCTCGCACAAACGAAAAAATGGCTGACATCGAAATAAGTGTCCAAGGAATAGAAAAGCAACTGGAATCACTCAATAGAGGAAAGTCCACTGGACCTGATGGGATACCAATTCGATTCTACACAGAATACGCGAAAGAACTTGCCCCCCTTCTAACAGCCGTGTACCGCAAGTCTCTAGAGGAACGGAGGGTTCCAAATGATTGGCAAAGAGCACAGGTAGTCCCAGTCTTCAAGAAGGGTCGTCGAGCAGATGCGCAAAACTACAGACCTATATCTCTGACGTCGATCTCTTGTAGAATTTTAGAACATGTTTTTTGCTCGCGTATCATGTCATTTCTGGAAACCCAGAATCTACTATGTAGGAATCAACATGTATTCCGGAAACAGCGATCGTGTGAGATCCAACTCGCTTTATTTGTTCATGAGACCCAGAAAATATTAGATACAGGCTCCCAGGTAGATGCTATTTTTCTTGACTTCCGGAAGGCGTTCGATACAGTTCCGCACTGTCGCCTGATAAACAAAGTAAGAGCCTACGGAATATCAGACCAGCTGTGTGGCTGGATTGAAGAGTTTTTAGCAAACAGAACACAGCATGTTGTTATCAATGGAGAGACGTCTACAGACGTTAAAGTAACCTCTGGCGTGCCACAGGGGAGTGTTATGGGACCATTGCTTTTCACAATATATATAAATGACCTAGTAGATAGTGTCGGAAGTTCCATGCGGCTTTTCGCGGATGATGCTGTAGTATACAGAGAAGTTGCAGCATTAGAAAATTGTAGCGAAATGCAGGAAGATCTGCAGCGGATAGGCACTTGGTGCAGGGAGTGGCAACTGACCCTTAACATAGACAAATGTAATGTATTGCGAATACATAGAAAGAAGGATCCTTTATTGTATGATTATATGATAGCGGAACAAACACTGGTAGCAGTTACTTCTGTAAAATATCTGGGAGTATGCGTGCGGAGCGATTTGAAGTGGAATGATCATATAAAATTAATTGTTGGTAAGGCGGGTACCAGGTTGAGATTCATTGGGAGAGTCCTTAGAAAATGTAGTCCATCAACAAAGGAGGTGGCTTACAAAACACTCGTTCGACCTATACTTGAGTATTGCTCATCAGTGTGGGATCCGTACCAGATCGGTCTGACGGAGGAGATAGAGAAGATCCAAAGAAGAGCGGCGCGTTTCGTCACAGGGTTATTTGGTAACCGTGATAGCGTTACGGAGATGTTTAATAAACTCAAGTGGCAGACTCTGCAAGAGAGGCGCTCTGCATCGCGGTGTAGCTTGCTCGCCAGGTTTCGAGAGGGTGCGTTTCTGGATGAGGTATCGAATATATTGCTTCCCCCTACTTATACCTCCCAAGGAGATCACGAATGTAAAATTAGAGAGATTAGAGCGCGCACGGAGGCTTTGAGACAGTCGTTCTTCCCGCGAACCATACGCGACTGGAACAGGAAAGGGAGGTAATGACAGTGGCACGTAAAGTGCCCTCCGCCACACACCGTTGGGTGGCTTGCGGAGTATCAATGTAGATGTAGATGTAGATGTAGATAATGTTCTTGTAACACCTCCATCTGATTATGAGTCTGCAGTGGCTCGAAAACATGTTCATGGTTGAATAAATCGTAAAAAAGCGACTGGTTGCCTATTTATTACCAATTTAAATCAAAGTCGGAGTTCGTCATCCACAATGGATATACTGAAAGACCACTGTACTCTATATATCTTTGGCTAATCCTTCGCCTTTCTATATACTATTACATCCAAACGTCATGCAATCACACACTCATGGAAGGATATTGACAGGATATGGGAAGTGGGACACATTAAAATAAAACACAGATGGGCGCATTCTGGTACCCAAAGGTCACATTTAATTAATATTAAAACAGAAAAATTCTTTTTATGCCACATAGTAGCACGGAAATCAGACATTCTAATCTCACTGGCATCCAAATGGTTTAAATGGAGCGCACTAACAGTGGCGCTTAAATTTTATTTATTTTGTTATCGCATTATATTAGCCCCAACGGTGGAGTGGCAAACGCAGAGTGAGGCAGTACACCTCCTTGTTGTCCAGATACCTGACGTGAACATCTGAAGAGCTAGAAATCTGTTGTTAGAACTTACTTACTGTTTTTCGTTGCCATTCTATCAGTCGCGGGACATCAGGCAGTCGTTACAGTTCTTGTCATCGATAGTTCCGAGGAAGGTGCAGAACCAGCCGCAGAGCCGTGTTTTTAATTCGTTGCAGCCGTCAGATGCGGGTGTCGGCAGCTCCGTATGAAGCAAATGTAATTATTAGTTGGGTGGGCAGCTTAGGGTGTGATCTGAGCACTGAAAACAGATTGCTGCACCGTCCAAGGATCCTATCACGTATTCTAAGTGTTGGCGCCGCGTTAGACGTCTGTCCAGCGAGACCGCAAAGGTATAGGGCAGATAGTGCCCAGTCTGCTGCTGTTTCCCGGACGACGACAAGTGACAGAGCTGCCGGTATCTCCATTCTCTAGAAAGCAGATTGTATAAGGCGTGCCCACTTACGACTGCGGACGCCACACTATAGGGTATGTGATGGTAAAGCCCCGTTTCAGGCAAAAACCCGCACCGAGTTTTTGAATTGACTGCCATCGATTCAAGAGTTGGCCATGAATGTTCATCCCGGCAGGTCATTCCAGAGGTGAGAAAACGAGATAAGTCTGCTTTTTACTACTTACGTGTAACTTTTCTGATATTTTACTTGAACAATGTATAATGTAGAGCTTGAAAACAAGAATCAACGGGTTACTCGTTGACACTATTGCAGTTACGGTTCACTTTCGGGTAGAAATAATTATTCCAGTTGTCCCCAAAATCAACAACGGCGCATTTGTCAGAAAACTGCGAAATGGAGCAAATCTCTGCAGGTGTTTCGGGGAAAATCCCCGCAGCTCCAAAGATGTGACGACAGTTCTTCAATGACAACTCCCGTAAAAAGATGACAGTCAGCCCACATTGAATGAGATTATCTCACCTGAAGATATAATTCCACTGTCTAAAATTAAGATTCAGTGGAAAATTTGTGGCAAAGCACTGAAATATGAGGCATGTTTTTTAAGTAAGGTCCATTTGAATGTAAATACACAACGAAAGGTTATTTCAAAAAAGTACATTTATTTTCGGAAAGTACATACTTCACTCTATTTTTCGACATAGTTGCCAAGTTTGTTCAAACAGGTATCATACCTCTCAACCAATTTTAAAATACCCTCTTCATAAAAACTTGCCGCCTGCTCCGATAACCAAGAGTTCACTGCCGTTTTCACGTCGTCGTCATCATTGTAACGGTTGCCACTGAGGTGTTGTTTGAGGTGGAGGAACAGATGGTAATCGCTCGGCGCAAGATCAGGACTGTAGGGTGGGTGGTCTAAAACTTCCCAGCCAGAACTGACCAATAAATCACGGGTCTGACCTGCAGTTTGAGGTCGTGCATTTTCATGGAGAAGGACAATTCCCTTTGTCAGCATGCCACGTCTTTTGTTTTGAATCGCTCTGCGTAGCTTTCTCAGGGTTTGGCAGTATGCTACTACAATGATAGAGATTGCATGAAGTCGACCAACAAAACACCATGCCTATCCCCAAAACACCGACACCATGATTTTGCGCTGGAACTGAGTCTGTTTGGCCTTCAGCTTTACAGGCGAGTGTGTGTGTCTCCATTCCATACTCTGTTGCTTCAATTCGGGCGTGGTATGCAAAACCCATGTTTCGTCTCCAGGTACGATCTGACTCAAGAAGCCGTCACCTTCTTCGTGATAACGAGCCAAGAACTTCATTGCGCACTCAAATCTTTGGTTTTTGTGGTCCTCTGTTAGGAGTTTCGGGAACCAACAGGAGCACAGTTTCCTAAACTTAAGGTGTGCAGAAACAATGTTGTAAAGCACTGATCTTGACACGTCAGGAAATTCGTTTGAGAGACCCGTTATTTTCAAGCGCCTGTTCTCTCGTCAACTGAAGCCACCAAATTGTTTGTAATCAAAGAAGGGCAACCGGAATGGTCCTCATCATGGACGTTGTCACTGCCATCTTTGAATTCTCGTACCCACTTACGCACTTTGCGTTCACTCATAACAGTGTCACCGTACGCTTCGCAAATCTGTCGATGAATTTCTTCAGCAGACAGGTTCCTTGCTGACAAAAACCGTATCACTAAGCGAACCTCACGCGTGGCGGGCGAGTTGAGCCTTAAACATTTTGAAAGCACAGAACAGAACCGTACAGGTTAGCTACAGAGCTGAAACTGAGCACAGTTGTTCCCGAGGCATGCCGGTACACGACGCCCGCGCTCGTTGCGGTATGCGCGCGAACTGCTAGTGTCTACAACAAAACGGACCTTACTTAAAAAACACGTCTCGTATATGCTTCTATCAAATGGAAGAAGAATTCATGGGAAAAAGAAAGCTTAATACTGAGGAGAAAAGACGTGAAAAAGAAATAAAGGAACGTACTGTAGAAAAAAGACAGATTTCGTTGTTGTTGTTGTTGTGGTCTTCAGTCCTGAGACTGGTTTGATGCAGCTCTCCATGCTACTCTATCCTGTGCAAGCTTCTTCATCTCCCAGTACCTACTGCAACCTACATCCTTCTGAATCTGCTTAGTGTATTCATCTCTTGGTCTCCCCCTACGATTTTTACCCTCCACGCTGCCCTCCAATATTAAATTGGTGATCCCTTGATGCCTCAGAACATGTCCTACCAACCGATCCCTTCTTCTGGTCAAGTTGTGCCACAAACTTCTCTTCTCCCCAATCCTATTCAATACTTCCTCATTAGTTATGTGATCTACCCATCTAATCTTCAGCATTCTTCTGTAGCACCACATTTCGAAAGCTTCTATTCTCTTCTTGTCCAAATTATTTACCGTCCATGTTTCACTTCCATACATGGCTACACTCCATACAAATACTTTCAGAAACTACTTCCTGACACTTAAATCTATACTCGATGTTAACAAATTTCTCTTCTTCAGAAACGCTTTCCTTGCCATTGCCAGTATTCCCACTATATCTAACTTTAATCTATCCATTTCCCTTTTTAAATTTTCTAACCCACCTGCCCGATTAAGGGATCTGACATTCCACGCTCCGATCCGTAGAATGCCAGTTTTCTTTCTCCTGATAATGACATCCTCTTGAGTAGTCCCCGCCCGGAGATCCGAATGGGGGACTATTTTACCTCCGGAATATTTTACCCAAGAGGACGCCATCATCATTTAATCATACAGTAAAGCTGCATGCCCTCGGGAAAAATTACGGCCGTAGTTTCCCCTTGCTTTCAGCCGTTCGCAGAACCAGCACAGCAAGGCCGTTTTGGTTATTGTTACAAGGCCAGATCAGTCAATCATCCAGACTGTTGCCCTTGCAACTACTGAAAAGGCTGCTGCCCCTCTTCAGGAACCACACGTTTGTCTGGCCTCTCAACAGATACCCCTCCGTTGTGGTTGTACCTACGGTACGGCTATCTGAATCGCTGAGGCACGCAAGCCTCCCCACCAACGGCAAGGTTCATGGTTCATTGGGGGGGGGGGGGGTATTTCGTTGTATCAATGCCAAAAAAAGGAAGAAAACTGATCGCAAACCCAGCTGATTATTCTACAGTCAGATTCAGACTTCTCACATCATGACAGCAGCTCAGCTATAGAAATGAACTTACTGTTTGGCGAAGAAGTATCTGAAGAAGAAGAAGAAAAAGAAATAAAAGAGCCTACTAACACCGAATAAAGTGCACCATTTACTAGGTGCATAGATAGCTTAGTCGCAGTAACTGAACTCTTTCAGGTTAATCACTAATCACCCTTTTTCTACCACGCCATCACCTAGCTCCTTCCCCTCGCAGAGGCCTTCAGTGTACTCTTTCCACCTGCACTCCTCCTGCATCCTTAATATTGATACTTCCGCTTTCAATTTCTCCTGAAGTTGTTTTGGCTTTTCTTTAGGATGAATCTGTCCTTTTGACGAACATTTTCTTTACGATTCCTTTACATTTTTTTCGTGGAGTCATTTTGCTTTCCTTCCCTGCACTTCTTACTTATTTGATACATAAGTGACTTAGATTTCTGTCTCTACCTTGTCATTCTTCTACTTCTTTCTTATGTCGATCTATTTGTTATTCAAGATTCCTTCGCAGTTACCTTTCTTGCACCGATACAGAGGGAGCATTAGTGAAACCGACAAATTGCAGTGACGGATCCCTGAGTGGAAATGAAGGAAAAGAGGACCGATGAACACATGTCCAGGAACGCATCGTTACCACCGTAGATGGCACTGACGAATTACAGTTCCTTTGACCACGTGTCGTGTCTGTAGCCTACATATGACCATTAGGCAGACTGATTATGCCAGTTCTGGTAAAGGTTGCTTCTTCGGTAAAGAGGACTGATGACAGAAATCCCATAATTGTGATGGTCTGGTGCAAAAACCATCGACAAGATCCTTCCCGTAGAGGGACATCCACTACTGATAATCCTTGTACACGGTGCAGATGACAGGGTTAGTAGCTGCTGTCATGCAGGATACGCATAATCTTACTTTGGCTTACGCTATGCAGGAGGACCACTTGCTTTGAGCCCGTTCTTGGGTTCGTGTCAATGTCCTGTAGAACCCGATCCTTCAAATCTGGTGTAGGCGCTGTCCGCTGCCTCCCTGCACGTTCATCTATCTGAAAGAGCCCATGATCACACAAACGCCCAAAAAGGGCTTGAAATATTGTGTGACATGGTTGGTGCCTGCGAGGTACTTGTTTTGTTATAGCCGTGCTGCCTCTCGACCGTTTTCATCCGCTTGGCTTTGTAAAAACACGATCTCGGCTTAGTCGACGCCGTTGTACTATCTCGGCTTGTTTCCGACACGAATACCGAACCATTCTGCTGCTTACAGTACGCTGCGCCAATCACACAGCCTACAACATACAAGGAACACACGGTACGTGTTCAGAAGAACTCTCATTCGTCAGCACCAAGTACCGTGCCAACGATGCATTTCCAAGAAGGAGCAATAAGAACGTTCATAGAATCCTTTTTCCTCCATTTGCAGTGAGGAATCCGTACCTGCAGTTCGTCGGTTTTATTAATGCTCACCCTGTATTTGTCTGTCCAACGTCTGTGATTGCCCTTTTTAGAGATGTACATTCCTATTCAGCTTCAATACCTATTGGGATGCTCATTATCGCAGTATCTACAGCCTCAGCGAACTCAAGACGCACGTCATCGTTACTCAGAACTTCGGCACCCCTCTTCTTTTCAGCCTATTCTTCATCATTAGTGCATTGTCACCTGATTCTGAGGCTCTGTCTGCCCTTGGGTACGCCTCACAGTCCGATATTTGAGTGGAAAAGAAAACTGATGACCCGTTAGATGATGATGGCTTCGGCTTTTGGAAAGGTAAAGACACCATAGAGGCGGTTTTGATGCTGCATTTGATAATGGAAACAAAAGAAAAATCAAGGTCCATTCATAGGATCTGTCGATCTAGAAAAAACGTTCGACAATGTAAAATGGTGCAAGATGTTCGAAATTCTCAGAAAAGTAGGCGTAAGTTATACTGCAAGGCGGGTAACGTATGTTAAGTATAAGAACCGAGAAGGAGCAATATGAACGTAAGGCCAATAATAAATTGCTTGCACTAAAAATGGTGTTAGACAGGGCTGTAGTCTTTCTCCTCACTCTTCAATGTGTACATCGAAAAGGCAATGACGGAAATAAAATATAGTTGCAGGAGTTGGATTAAAATTCGGGTAAAAAAGGATATAGTGATATGATCTGCTGATGACTGTTATCCTCTTTCAAGGGATACTGAATGGTGTGAACAGGCTACTGAGCACGGGATATGGAGTTGGATTAAAATTCGGGTAAAAAAGGATATAGTGATATGATCTGCTGATGACTGTTATCCTCTTTCAAGGGATACTGAATGGTGTGAACAGGCTACTGAGCACGGGATATGGACTGGGAGTAAATCGAAGAAAGAAGAAAATAACGAAAAGTAGCAGGAATAAGATTAGTAATATGCTTAGCAGCAAAATTGTGTCTACGATGTAGACAAAGTGAAGCAATTCTGTTACCTTACACTCAAAATAACGAATGATGGACGAAGCAAGGAGGACATAAAAGTAGACTAGCACTGGCAGGGAGGGCATTTATGGCCAAAGAAATCCACCAGTATCAAAGACAGGCCTTAAATCGACGAAAATTTACTGTGAATGTACGTCCGGAGTGCAGCATTGCATGGTAATGAAATATGGACTGTGGGAAAACCAGAGAAGAAGAGAATAGGAGCGTCTGAGGTGTGGAGCTACAGAAGAATGTTGAAAATAGGATGGAGCGATAAGATAAGGAATGAGGAGCTTATCCACAGAATCGGCGAGGAAGGAGTATGTGGAAACCACCGAAAAGAAGAAGGGACAGGATAGGACATATGTTAAACCAGCACGGAATAACTTCATTGGTGTTGTGAGTAACTCTTGTGGGAAATGCTGTAGGGATAGACAGAGACTGAAATATATAGGAGAGGAATGCGTGGCGGGCCGCATCAAACCAGCTGAAAAAAATTAATGAAATAAAATAAAATCAAATACAGAAAGCGCGCAAAGGGAAGAGTATTTCTTCATATGGATATTTACTGTCATGAAAATTTAACCACTTTTTAATTAAAATAATGTAATTCCTTTAATGGCAGTCGATACGTTCCGAAAATAGATTTGATGCCTGTTCGCAACAATATAAGTGAAAAATTTCAGATTCATTTTTATACCGACAACGATCTTTTACCCATCAGTGTAACCTTTGTTTACACGTCAGTAGAGGCAGTTTCGAGCACCTACTGTAACTGAATTTTCAGCGTTGTGTTTATGTTGATGGCTCTTGGTAATAAAGAACAAAGAATCAAAAACTGTGTTTACTACTTTTTGTCTACTGTAAGTCAGACGACAACGTAAAAAAAAAAAAAAAAAAATGTTTTCAGTGCCCCAAGCAACCGCTCGGTGTTTGGTAGTTTAACAAATTTTCGTCCAGAACAAACTTCTCTACCGGTTTAAAAATATCTTTATGTTCCTTACAAAGCAATTTTGTTGCCTTCAGTTACACTAAACCTCTACTCATACAGATTTCAATATATATAGAGCGAAGGAAAAGCAACTGTCTATATGCCTCCGTATGAATCCTAATTTCTCGTATCTTATCTTCGCTAACCTTACGCGAAATGTATGTTGGCGGTAGCAGAATCGTTCTACAGTCGGCTTCAAATGACGGTTCGCTAAATTTTCTCAGAAATTTTCTCAGAAATGAACATCACATGCCCCCCAGGAATTCCCGTTTGAGTTCCCAAATCATCACCATAACATTTGGGTGTTGTTCGAACCTCCTAGTTTAATTTAATTTCCCCTGTGTCTGCATTGGACTAGATAGAGCGATGTTAAAAATTTCCCAATAGGCAACCAGTATAGTCAAAAAGGCTTATAATGATTTCACAAAATCATCCCGTTCTGCATCCTGATACTTACTATCTTTATATTTCATTTTGTTAATTTTTTTCCTTTTATCGATTCGTCCTTTGGCTCATTCGATTCTTAATCTCTGTTGCCTAATTTACCTTCAAATAACACGTTAAGAGAATATGAAGTAACACAAATGCACTACTGCGTCGATCTGGGTTGCGTTCAGACTCACTATTTTATCACTTCCCATCTTTGTCAAGGTGCAATTTCGGCAAAAAAAGTTCAAAGCCGCATCCTCAGCCGATGAAGACATGGCAACGGTCTTCTGGGATTCTAAAGGGACTATTCTGTTTGGTGTCCACCCCCACGATGCGACGACCAACAGTGAAATGTATTCTACCACCCTGAGGAAACCGAAGAAACGTGCTCGTCACCACAAAAATGCAAACGAACTACTTCTCCATGACAACGCAAGATTTCATCCAAGTCTGCGCAACCGATAAGAGCTCACAAAACTTCATTGGACTCTTCTTCCTCATGCACCCTACAGCCCAGATCTCGCACCTCCCGACTTCCATATGTTTCGGCCAATGAAGGATGCACTCGTAGGAAGCTGCACGTGAATGACGGGGAAGTTACTGATGCAACAAAACGGCGACCCGTAGAGTGATACCATGCGGGAATACAGGCGCTACCAGTAAGATGGCGTCAGGCTGCCTAGTGATCGGAGATAATGTTGAAAAATAGGGTTTTGTAGTCAAAAGAGCGGGAAATAATATGGTGTAGTGGGATTCTTAATAACATGCGTTCAGAAAAAAAAATGTTGTCTTATTCGAGGAACGCCTCTCGTAGATGCAGAATGAGATTTTCACTCTGCAGCGGAGTGTGCGCTGATATGAAACTTCCTGGCAGATTAAAACTGTGTGCCAGACCGAGACTCGAACTCGGGACTTTTGCTTTTCGCGGGCGTGTTCTAGCAACTGAGCTACCCAAGCATGACTCACGCCCCGTTCTCACAGCTTTACTTCTGCCAGTACCTCGTCTCCTATCTTCCAAACTTTACAGAAGCTCTCCTGCGAATCTGCAGAACAAGCATTCCTGAAAGAAAGGACATTGCGGAGACATGGCATATCAGCGCACACTCCGTTGCACAGTGAAAATCTCATTCTGGAAACATTCCCCAGGCTGTGGCTAAGCCATGTCTCCGCAATATCCTTTCTTTCAGGAGTGCTAATTCTGCAAGGTTCGCAGGAGAGCTTCTGTAACGTTTGGAAGGTAGGAGACAAGGTACTGGTAGAAGTAAAGCTGTGAGGATGGGGCCTGAGTCGTGCTTGGGTCGCTCAGTTGGTAGAACACGCCCGCGAAAAGCAAAGGTCCCGAGTTCGAGTCTCGGTCCGGCACACAGTTTTAGTGTGCCAGGAAGTTTCGCCTCTCGCAGATGTCAGAAAATGTTTTGCAAATTATTTACACATAACTGAAGGTTGGTCTCTAGGTAAATTGGAAAGGAAGTGACATGGAGGTGGTGATATCTGGATGTGACAAGAATGAGCTGGATGGAAAAGAAAACCATATTGGAAGTCTTAAGTAAGTTAACATGGAGATAAGAATATTAAAGGAAACGAAAAACCGAAAAACAAAAGTTATTGATTATGCCATCATAAACAACAACGCCAACGTTAACGAGCTCGGAGGGATTGTGCTGGAAAAGAAAGGAAGAGGACGGCCTCGGATGAAGTATCTGAAAGACCTCGAGAAGAGGACAGTATGTGGCAAATGGAGCTGAAACGAACTGACAATGGCAGAAGAGAGTGGCAGCATCGACGGGCATTAGCATTTAAAATACGTGGTGTGAATGTAATTATAACTTTATGACTACCATTCGTAGTCGAACAGGTACGATACAAAGGCGGCCTTGTCGTAAACACAGGTTAGTTGTTCCAGGAACTCGCGTTACAGTCGGTGACGTGTCAGCTAGCTCGCGATCGGGGCGCCACACCCGGGGAAACTATTAACTGGCGCCATTCTGCGCTGGCGGGCCATATTGTCAAGTGGCGCGGGCCCATCTGTCACGGCCGGGCGCTGGTGCACCACCAGATGTTGCACAATCGTGGGCCAACCTGTACGGGCTCCTCCCCAGCGGGCCGGCGCTCGGCGCTGCCTTTTGTACCGCAGCCCCCGCCACCGGCTATTTATAAATACTGGGGGCCCCGGCGCCGCGGGAAGCCGGCGACAGATGCGACACGTCCGCCAAAATAGCCCGCGGCCTCTTTAAATGTTTTGTTAATGGGACCATGATTTCCGAGGAGCCAGGGACGGCATTGTGCGGGAGGCGCCGCTGACTCACCGCCCTGTGATGGGCAGGTGAATAATTTACTCCCCAGTCAATGGCCGCGTTGTGCTAAGGATCTGCCCGACAGCTCTGTCACCGGGGCTGGAGAATTCCCTCTCCAGTCCAACGAATAGCTGTGAAGTCAGAGATCCTACACTCCGTTCCCCTGTAGGTTTCTTCTGACAAGTCCCTACCTACGAGGCCGAGCGGTTCTAGGCGCTACAGTCTGGAACCGCGCGACCGCTACGGTCTCACGTTCGAATCCTGCCTCGGGCATGGATGTATGTGATGTCCTTAGGTTAGTTAGGTTTAAGTAGTTCTAATTTCTTGGGGACTGATGACCTCATATGTTAAGTCCCATAGTGCTCAGAGCCATTTGAACCATTTGAACCTACCTTCGAGGATCTTAAGCCGTCATCACATGAGTCTAGTTACCGTTGACATGGCGCTCTAAGAGTTTTGTGAAGTCACCCTTACTATTTCTGGGGCGAACGAGAAAGACAGGCCGCGGAGTGTACGTCACAACACTTGATACTGTAGGTCTTCAGAGGGTCAGCAGCTGTCTCCTGCAGGTAGCGAGTAACTACACGAACGGAAAATAAACCGCAACACCAAAAAATTATTAATGTAGAGTAATGAAATTTAGGGAATACATTTATCTACGTAACACATTTAACTGATTAATATTGCAAGCGCGAGAGAAGCCATTGCAAATATGAAATGCTGGTAAAATTGTAGGATGTGAGGTCCGCCAGTTATGCAAAACACCGTTTTTTCGAGTACGCAAACATGTTTCAGGAACACTGTGCCATCACGAGTCGAGTTTCGTTTTATTTAATCTGTAATGTGAGCATTTTTATAAATGATTACAAAATTATGTGAAATTTAGTTCAAACAATAGATCGTTTCTTTTTGTTAATACCTTTACACTTGGTATGTGTGATTTTTCAGAACCACTTGTGTGTTATTTATTACAGGTAGTTTGTCACCTGCAACCAAACGACGTTGATGAGAAAGTTTGTTGGAAATTAACCTATTATCTAAAAGTAACTTATTTTCTCGCGATATTACGCGCCTATATTCGTTTTTACTGACAGAATAAAAGGGCTTGCCACACGAAAACGTAAGTAAAAACTAATGTGCATTCCTCAGCGAATCGATATAAATTTCACTGGTTCCCCAGATACACTTGATGATGGAATCAATTTACGGCAAAATTCATCGTCCACCAAGTGCATGCGGAAGACTCAAAATGAAAGAATGTTATGCCACAGAGGATGTAGGAATGACTGTAGATACGTCTCTACACAACCCATGACTTCCCTGTTCACATTGCAGAAGTAATATTTTCGCCGGCCGCGGTGGTCTCGCGGTTAAGGCGCTCAGTCCGGAACCGCGCGACTGCTACGGTCGCAGGGTCGAATCCTGCCTCGGGCATGGATGTGTGTGATGCCCTTAGGTTAATTAGGTTTAAGTAGTTCTAAGTTCTAGGGGACTGATGACCACAGAAGTTAAGTCCCATAGTGCTCAGAGCCATTTGAACCATTTTTTAGTAATATTTTCTTGACAAGTCGCCGAACCTCTGCATTGGATTTTTTCTTAAAAAGACGTGCTGCCTGACAAACAACGCTTATCTTTCGACTTAAAAAAAAGTGACGACGCCATTCACATTCACGTTTCGCTGCAAGTGTATCGAAAACATGACTGCAGAAACATTCTGTTCAATGGGTAACCAATACTTATCAAACACAAATAACTAGTCCGTTCAGTGTTCACACAATGACAGATTCAATTGTGAAGGAGATCTTAATGTTAACTACAAATCTCATGAAAGGGCGTATGTGTAGGGACAGAATTATTGACGAACCAACATTATGGTTCTTTGCGATCGTTCAGACAACACTTCTCTGTGAAGAGATGTACACTCAAGTTAACTGATTTAGAGGCACCTACCTTATGGGGCATCGTCTTCCTCAGTGATGACCACGGCCATGTCATTGATGGCATGACTTCCACGTGACACCGACAGTTGTCATGCTAGCGCTGTATAGTAGGCGATGAAACGATCGCGTGACAGAAAGTATATCTGTATATACCTGAATGGTGTCTGTTCTGTGGGACATGTCCGACAGAACAGGCACAACTCAGATACGGTAGTGGAAATCAGTAGAAGGGCATGAATATTTGTAAGGAAATTACCGTTGTCGGTTCGAACACCTGCGCAAAGTGTATAAGCTGTGGTATGAGGTCCAGTATACAGAAAAAATGCAGTCAAACGATATCGCATTTGATGTAGGTAGTATATATAACAGGACATCAGCGATTCGGATGGTAGAGGGTGGAACTCGGTATAAAGACAGTCAGCTTTGTGCGATGTTAGTGTGTGCCTTTACTGCAGATAGGAAACAGGCACCATTAGTCACACTGCGCGTTGTGTTCCTAAACCACGGCTGTGACAGTGTCACACGGAAAACAGTTATCATGTGATGAAAAAGAATAAATCGATGAGCACTAGGAAATGGGACTCTCTAATCGTGAAATCGCCAAGAAGTTGAATCGTTCAAGTAAAGTGACTGGACGCACGGTATGGACAGAACGGAAAATACGTACAAAATAGAAAATTGAGCAAAGCAAGGGCCACAAACCGTTACTCTTCTCAGTTGATGCCTATTTACAGTTGCTAGTAACTGCCAGACGTGTACAACAAATTTTGTCCAGTGAAGACACCTTGCATTCAAGAAACGACTGCAGAAACCTGATCTACAACCCCAAGAAAAACAGGCCGGAATGAATTGATCTTCAGTGATGAGAAGAGGTTTAATTTAGATGGGCTGGATGGACTTCAATTTCATTGGCATGGTCTGAGCAGCTGGTAAGAACGAGCAGAAGTTTTGGTGGGGGAAGTGTTAAGACTTGGGCAGTCTTCCCCGCTAAAGGTAAATCATGCATGGCTTAGCTGAAGACTTGAATGAACTCTAACAGAAACATTTGCATACTAGAGACAGAAGTGATCAGAATATGAGGACTTAGGGGACGAAAGTCTAATGTTTCAACAAGATAATGTATATTTCTTCATGTTTCTGCTAGAACCAAAAAATGCCGGCACGGTAGCTCAGCGTGTTCGGTCGGAGTAATAGCAGCCCTCTGCAATGAAAAAACTGAGTAAATGGATCAACAAGGAACTTCTGCGGGTGTCGTGGGACGTCCGCTCCGAACAAAGGCAACGAACATTTACGAACAAAATGAGATTGAAGAAAAAAAAGGTAAGGCGAACGTAAAAAAGAAAAAAAAAGTGGTATGAAGCTATAGATATCGATATCGTGACCTGAACTGCAAGTAGTTCGGATTTGAGGAATACTTAAAAAGAGTGTTCATTGCAATGGAAAGCAATTTGAGGCCGTACATGAACTGAAAAGAGCGACGCGAGAAGAGTGGGCGACAATTTCATTACAACAGTTACAAACCCTCAGAAAATAGAAGTCGAAGAAAATTTTTGATGTAATTAGGAAAAACAGAGGTTGGACAAAGTACTATCAATGCAATAACACACACGGACAGTAAGTGCCTTCTAGGAAATGCAAACGTCTCATTTTGTTACTCGTGTCATGAAAGAAAGTCTATGTATATGTAGCGATATATATGTATATGCAGCGTGCAATAAGTTGAGAATTTGAGTCGGAGAGAAAGCGTTTCCGTATGGTCGAGGCGGTTAAGGCAACCGTTCTACAGAAGCGGAGCATCCAGATTTGAGTCCCTATCCGGCACAAATTTTCAACTTTTGCCATTGCATTTCCACAGTGCCCTGTGCAGCTGCAAGTTACGAGTTCCCGCCCATCCTTTCTCTTTCTTTTCCAGTTCTCTATTTTACATAAAAAGTAGATATAATTTTCACTCGCCGGCGAGTTACGATGTCAGACGAGTCAGGAGCCGCATTCCACACCTTGTGAACATCCACAACACGAGAATGCTTCCAGCTCTTATCTGAACGGGCAGGAGTTAGCAGTTGCCATTATCATTTTATGTGGTTTTGCTGCTTTCGGCGTGAACCAATACGTACTCATCAGTCCGAGTAGCTTTTTTCCGTGCTTCTGGCATCTAATGGCGGTTTTTCTGCACCCATGTCAATCTCTGTGCCCTGTGATGTTCGGTGAATACTAGTACACGTTTGGGACGATGGCTTTTGTACGCCATGGTGAAGAGATGTATGTAGATGGTATGGCTGGTAGAGCAAAGGCTCGTAAAAAAAAGACAGTAGTAGCCTTAGTGCACTTGAAGAAGGCGCACGACTTCAGCGACCGGCAGAATCTTGGAAGGACCCAGAAGGACACAGGATTAGGCAGCACTACACGAGGACTAATAACGACATTCAGAGGAGCACTATCGGAAGAGTTTTAGACCAAGGCCGATGTGAATCAGCGAGATGGATTGTCACCAATGTTTTTCAACATAGCATGGGACGAAGTGGTCAGACAGTGGGGAGCAATAAACGAGAAAATTGGAAATATTGGACACTCACGGAGGGGTACGGGGGTGGGGGCAAAGAGGACAATAGGGCCCAGGGGCCCAAGCGGACTGGCTAACCTTTGCGGACGATGTATCAATAATGAGAGGAAGAAGACGCAAAGACACAGCCTAACAAAGGTAGCCAGAACAGTGGGACTGAGGATCGTCGCCGACAAGATATTTGGTACCACTGGGGATCGGAAAACGCCAGAAGACACCGTGCAGAAGTGCAGAAGGTGGGCAAAATTAAGTAACCGGGAGAATATGTAGAAGGAAGAAACGGGAGCACTGAGGAAATAATAAAGACGATGACGAGATCAGCGTTCTGTATGCCCAGAGATATATGCTATAAAAAGAATATAAATGGAAAAAATCACAGGACCAAGAGAAGCAGTTGCGCGACATAAACGAAAGTTAGTAGGCGTACTTCTATAAGTGAAACGTGATGTCTATTCAAATTTCGCGTCAGTCGCATAAAAGTGGCGCTAGTAGCACTATGAGGAGGGAAGTCAGGTTTCTGTAAATACACGCTGTAACAGTCGTGAGCGTTACTTACCTTGGACATGGTAGTTGATGTTAGTCAAGAATGTCTTTAAGTCGACAAAGACGCCATTATCAATACCTCATTGAATTTAAACGAAGTCATGTAATAGGATTTCGTGAAGTTGGATGTTTCCTCTGCGATACTGCAGCAAGGCTTGGCTGTGCATGATTGCTGACAGCGGTGGTCACGGGCATGTACGGCCGCAACAAGGCCGGCCTACGGACGGCCATATGGCACTACCGAGGGGAAAGATCATCGTGTTCTACACGTCGCTCTGGCGCTTGGTACTGCACCTGCAGCAGCAATTCGAGCAGCAGTTGGGACCACAGCGACACAACGAACTGTTACATATCGGTTACTTCGAAGACAGCTCCGAGCCAGACTCCCTGTACCGTGCTGTCCACTGACACCAAACCACCGCCATTTGTGACTTTAATGTTGGACAGGATGGTGGTCTATTGTGTTTTCTGATGAAAGCTGGCTCTGCCTCTGCGCTAATGACAGCCGTGTGTTGGTTAAAACAAGGCCAGTTGAGGCCCTGCAACCACCTTGACTTACACCTGGCGTTATGGCCTGAGGGTGCGATTTCGTGTAACAGCAGGGACTCTATCGTGGTTATCACACGCATCCTCACTGCAAATTTATGCGTCAGTCTGGTGATTCGATTTTACGCTGCTATTCATGGGTGTATTTTCCAACAGGATAATGAGTTTCCATTCGTTTCCATGTCTTCCTCGATCAGGAGATTTGTCACCAATCAAGTACATATGGGGCATAATCGGACAACAACTCCACCGTCATTTCTCCCGCGTCTTTCCTAGTGTGCGCAATCTAATAGCGGTTCCCCGCCTGGAGACACGATTCTGTTCCTTCTGGAACCTTCTAGAAGGCCAATGATAAAGTAGTCAGAAAGTATGTCGCTGTGGTCGATTATGTGTATGAGTATCGATCTGTACCCTTACACTCTCCATACGCGAATGCAACTGGAAGAAACCATGGAACTGGCCGAGCGGTTCTAGGCGCTGCAGTCTGGAACCGCGCGACTCCTACGGTCGCAGGTTCGAATCCTGCCTCGGGCATGGATGTGTGTGATGTCCTTAGGTTAGTTAGGTTTAAGTAGTTCTAAGTTCTAGGGGACTGATGACCTCAGATGTTAAGTCCCATAGTGCTCAGAGCCATTTGAACCATTTTTGATGTCCTTAGTTAGGTTTAAGTAGCTCTCAGTCTAGGGGACTGATGACCTCAGATGTTAAGCCGATAGTGCTTAGAGCCATTTGAACCATACCATGGAACATCGTACTGCAGGAAGTTCCTCGTGCCTGCGCTTCAGAATCGTTCGCACAGTGTAGATGTAGACCTAGATTACTCATTTCCGTACACTGTATAACGGGTGCCCCAAAAGTCATTCCCTAATTACAAAGTCCATAAGGCGAAAATATTACACGCAGACAAATAATTTCTTTTTGCGTACATGCATGCCTACAGTTATTTTGCTTGTTACAGAGCCCAGTGACATAATAACAGCGGAATCGGATACCTTTTGCAAACAACATCAACTCAAACCACCAGAAATCCCGATGTTTCCTCTGGTATCAGGAGACACAGTCACCAAAAACAGTCGAAAGATTCTTCCAGACGGTTTACCGTAGACAGCCACCAAATGTTAAAAGCATCAAGATGTGGTACGCGAAGTACGAAACAGGGAGCGTCTGTGATCTCCCGAGAACATGCAGCTCTGGACCTAGACGGCAGACAATTTAGACATCGACAGACGCCTTTATGAGAAGCCCAAAGGAGTCAGTCCGCAGACTGCATTACATGAGTCCCAGATTCCGAAGAGTATGAGAGGGTGGAGAACTCTTCTGAACACCACGTTGTAAGGCATTCCATTTATGCTCAATAATGTTGATGTCTGGGGAGTTTGGTGGCCAGTGGAAGTGTTTAAACTCAGAAGAGTTTTCCCGGAGCCACTAAGTAGCAATTCCATCCTGCTGGAATTGCCTAAGTGCGTCGGAATGCACGATGGCCATGATCAGATAGGATGGTTACGTACGTGTCACGTGTCAGAGTCGTATCTAGACGTATCAGATGTCACATATTACGCCAACCGCACACGCCCCACACAATTACAAAGCCTGCACTAGCTTGAACAGTCCCTTTCTGCTGACTTGCAAGGTCCATGGATTCATGAGGTTGTCTCTATATCCTTACACGTCCATCCTCTCGGTACAATTTGAAACGAGACTCGTCCGACCAGGCAACATGTTTCCAGTCATCAACAGTTCTAATGTCGGTGATGAACGGGCCAGGTGAGGCATAAAGCTTTATGTCGTGCAGTCATCAAGAGTACACGAGTGGGCCTTTGCCTTCGAAAGCCCATATCGATGATTTTTCGTTGAATGGTTCGCACGCTGACACTTGTTGATGGCCCAGCATTGAAGTCTACAGCAATTTGTGGGAGAGTTGCATTTCTGTCACGTTGAACGATTCTCTTCAGTCGTCATTGGTCCCATTTTTTCCGGCAGCAGCGATGTCGGAAATCTGATGTTTTACCGGATTCCTGGTATTCTCGGTACACTCGTGAAATGGTCGCACGGGAAAATACCCACTTCATCGCTACCTCACAGATGCTGAGTCTAATCGCTCGTGCGCGGACTATAACAGCATGTTCAAACTCAAATCTTGATAACCTGCCAATGTAGCAGCTGTAACCGAACTAAAAATTGCATATAGGCGTCGGCGACCGCAGCGACGTATTCTACCTGTTTACATATTTCTGTATTTGAATACGCAAGCCTATACCAGTTTCTTTGACGCTTGAGTGTATGTTGCCGTTATTCATTGTGCCACCGATTCAGGGCATTCTGGACAATTTCTCATCTAGATGATGCACCACCTCATTGGACGTTTGAGCCACGTGCGGCTCACGTTGGTGCCGTTGGTAGGTTGGCATCGTGTAATAGGGATAGTGGCGTCTCGTTTTCTTCTTCTGTTTACTGGCGCCACTACGTTTGCTAGCATTGTCTGTCCGCGAGTGGCAGCAGCAGCGTTTATCGATATCTAGTACCTGTACTGTCTTTGGAAGGATGTGAAGTGTTTTCTGGGTCGGGTGTGTCGGTAGTTGGGTTGGGACTGAGCAGCAGAGAGGTTTGGCAGCGCGAGGACATGCCCGGACCACTGGCGGTATGCAGGCCTTCCCGGATCGAGGGGCTGTGGTTGAAGGGCCACAGCCTTGTTGTCCACCGGACCCAGCACGTTCTTTGAGTGAACATTAATCCAGTAGTGAAACCTCCGTTTCTGTGATCACGCCATTTGTTCGTGTGTTGCTGCTTGAGCTCGCCATGAGATGAACAGCAGCAAGTGGAGTGTGTCGTGTTGGCGGAACCTATTAGCTGTCTTCTACTGCCTGTTGTTAGTTTTTGAATTTTATGTTATTATTTGGTGAAGTGCAACCGGTGGTATTTTACTGCCTAGTGGCCGCTAACGCCCTAGTTACCTGCCCTGGGGGTTAGTGTATTTTTGCGGCAGTGTACTTTTCCTCGTATTGCCGATGATGTCCGGCATGACGTGTAGTTCGATAACCTCCTTGATTGCTGTGTCGATTGTGGTTTCTTTTGACTACCTTGGTAGTAGTGGTTCCTTCTGCCTTCCGATGTTTCAAACACCGGATTCGGAAGACGCAGTGCTGTCTGTCACTTCGTCCTCGCTTGAATTATTCCATCATTGTACTGGTTATCACACGTTAGGTGGAGTTGGTAACAGGATTGATCGACGTTTAAACTGTCCCTAGTTTGAGTTGCCATCCTGTTAGGTGAGCATAACTCTTGGCTGTCTGTCTCACTGTTTACGCAGGTGTAGGGACTGTTCTCAGGGCGATCCTTGGAGCACTATCTGTGGATCACTCCCTTTTTTATCTGGTCTGATTGTGTCAATTGTTTAAAAATAATATTTTTTAAATTATTCCTATTGCTTTTGGCCTTCAGCCGACAAATTCTCTCTTCATAAGGCCTTCAGCCGTCAGTGTAGCTTGTGTTAGAGTCATTTTTTTTTAAAAAATGATTGTTTCTAAAAAATTATGTCCTTAAATAAAGTGTATGTGTTTATTGTGCAACCAACGGTAACCGATTAGGCCCCATCCACAATTTTTCCTGCTTTCCTTAAGTCTCACGTTTCAACGCTATATGTTCGTGTCTGTCTGGATAAATTTCCGGGAAGATGGATCGGGCGCGTTGGTTCCATAACTGGCCTCCGCGATCATCAGACATAGTACCGCTGGATGTCTTGCTTTGGGGTTATGTCATGGACCAGGTTCATCAAATAGCAATGAACGACATCACCGTATTACGGCGCAGAATTTCTGACCTCGTAACATACATCCATCATGAAATGTTGAGTAACATTTGGCTGGAACTTGAATGTCGCCTGGGTATCCCTGCGGCAAAGAAAGGAGCACCCGTCGAAATTTATTAATTGTCTGTGTGTACACAAAAACTTGAATGTGTTACCTGCGCTTCACGATGAAAGAGAAGGTAAAAAGTGTGTTTTATATTTTCTGTGTTATGAATGTTTCTAATCAGGGAAAGACTTATGGTACATCCTGCACATCTATTTAGTTGCTCGCAAGTGTGGTTGACCCATAATATTACAAAACAGAAAAAATCGAAAATAAGTCAACAGTTCTTTGCGTTTGCAGAGTACTGGGTCTGAAACGGGGTAGTAAATAACGCCATTGAGGGTTCAGCGGTAAATAGCCCCGGCGGTGTAATACGCAGAGAGGGAGAGAGAGAGAGAGAGGGAGGGAGAGAGAGAGAGAGAGAGAGAGAGAGAGGGAGGAGAGAGAGAGAGAGAGAGAGAGAGAGAGAGAGAGAGAGAGACAGACAGAGAGAGAGCGTGGTTAACGTCGCTTCAGTGTCGGAGCGAGCCCTGGGAACGGCGCGCCGGGAGGGGATTGGAGGAAAGGCGCGGGAATACACGCGTCTGCACTGCAAATCCCGCGGGAGCCTGCAAGTAATTAAAAGAGCAATCGTTTTGGCGCGGCCGGCGGAATCAATTCTAATTATTATTATGGGGGCGGCGGCGGCGGAGGGCACCAATCTGCGGCTGGGTGGGGGTGTACGGAGGCAGAGGGGTGGCACGGCCTCTGCTGGAGTCTCTGGGGAGGAGACGGAGCCGGCCGCGGTCGAGTAGCCCCGACCCGACACGCGCCCTGCACGCAGCCTTTTCCTCGACCATCTGTCGCCACGAACTGGCAAGCCAAAGCAAAACTCTCCCCACAGCCTTTTGGTGTCACTCTGCAAGTGGTCTCAGATTGGAAAAAAACCTCGAAATTTAGATGATAATCCTCATATTATCCTCAGGAGCTATGGACTGACGGAACTGATGCTGTCATAGCTTCATAATCGGCCAGTGTTTGGTTGACCTACGTCAGCGTGACGTGCTGTCATAGATCGTGACGGTGGTAGTGGCGCCCGATGGAACGTGCGCTACTCGGAATACAGAGCCTCTCTCTTCAATCTTTAAACTTCATTTCACCAATTTGGATTAATAATCGACATCTGCATCTCCAGTTGGGTGACAAAAGCCATGGCCTCGCGATGTGCACACATGCAAATGGCGGTAGTATCGCATACACTTCGTATACTGTGCATTAGCAGAGCTGTCACTTGAATTTGGGCGATTCGTGTGATTATTGATGTGAAAAGGTTTCCGACGTCACTGTGGCTGCACGACTGGAATTAACAGACTTTGAACGCGGAATGGTATTTGGAGCTAGACACTTGGAAGATTCCGTTTCGGAAATCGTTACGGTATTTGATATTCCGAGATCTACAGTGTCGAGAATGTGCCGAGACTACCAAATTTCAGGCACTAGCTCTCTCCCACGGACAACGCGGTGGCCGACGGCTTTCACTTATCGACCGAGAGAGCAGTCTTTGGGTAGAGTTACCAGTGCTAACAGACAAGCAACGCTGTGTGAAATAACAGCAGAAATCGAAGTGGAACGTATGACGACCTTAGACGACTGGAAACAATGGCTTTGTCAGGTGAGCACCGATTTCAGTTGGCAAGAGTGATGATAGGGCTCGAGTGTGGCGCAGACCCCATGAAACTATAGACCAAAGTTGTTAGCATGGCATTGTGCGAACTGGCGATGGCTCCATAATGGTGTGGACTGTGCTTACATGGAATGAACATGGTCCTCTTGTCTAGTTGAACAGATCATTGACTCGAAATGGTTATGTCCGGCTACCTGGAGACCATTTGCAGCCATCCATGGACTTCATGTTCCCAAACAAAGATGGCATTTTTATACGGGGCGTTCATAAAGTCTCTCCGCAGTGCCGTATGATTACCAGCCGTGCGTGCCGTATGATAGTTCACCTGCCTGGGTTACTTCCCTTCAAGTGGACTCTCCCAACATTCCACTGTTTCGTTTATCTCAGCCAGCGTCAGTGGTATCGTTGGTGTGTGTCGTTACGTGCTGACGTGAACTTTTAAGTTCAGTTGCTTTGTTCGTTTGTTTCGCTTCCGTCACTGCCAACCATTGAAGAACGTGTGTTTTTAGTCGAACAAGTGTTCAAAGCTGGCAGTAAATACACAGTTTCAGTTCGTCAAACATTTAATTCAGTTTTCCCGGAGACAACACTCCCACATCGTGATACTGTGCGAGATTTGATTAACACATTTCGAAGTACGGTTTAAGTGACAGATGCACCGAGAAGTGGTCGTCCTAGCGTTTTGTCTGAGGATAAACTACTCGATATTTCCGATAAGATGTCCATGAGTCCGAACAAGTCAGTAAGAAAACTTGGTCAGGAAATCGATGTTAGTGTCGGAATGGCCCACACAGCTGTAACGAAAAAATTAGAATTTTTCCATACAAAGTGACAGTCGTGCAAGAATTGAAAAATAGTGATCATGGCAAGAGACTGCGTTGTTCTCAATGGTTCAAAAATTTAGTTCAACCAAATGGAAGGGATATTCTTAATGAAACATTTTTCACTGATGAGGCGTGGTTTCATTTAGCCGGGTACATGAAGTCGCAAAATTCTCGTATGTAAAGTACAGCAAATCCATTGTGTATTCATGAGGAACCACTTCATTCTGTGAAAATAGGAGTCTGGATTGCAATTTCTAGACGTTGGATTGTGGGTCCCATATATTTCAACGAAACAATAAGCGCACAACGATACTGCAGTGATATTCTGTACCCAATCACAGGAGAACTTGTGTTAAGTTCAACAAGATGATGCAACCGCGCATACAGCTCGCGTTTCAATGTTCAATGTTCAATGCTGATGATCGCATAATTTCACAGGGACTTTGTCCTCCACGATCGCCTGACCTAACACCACCTGACTGGGGTGCAGCGAAAGCAGCTGTCTATAAAAACCGTCCAAAATCCATCGATGAATTGAAAACTGCAATTTCCACTTTCACTGCTTCTCTTACAGAAGAAACAGCCTGTGTTTGGAAACATGATTAGACGATTTGAATTGTGTATTCAACAACAGAAGGGACACTCAACATTTAATGTGAAAATTTGTAAGTAAAAATGAATATTCAATAACTTAATAACATGTATTTCAGTGAGTTTCATTTCGGTATATTCACTGCTGCTTACGGCACGCAGGGCTAACAATCATACGGCACTGCGGAGAAACTTTTTGGACACCCCATAAATGACAGTATGTCATGTCAGAACATTCTGGACAGTTCGAGCGAATAAGTTGGCCCCAGATCGACATACATGAATCCCATCGAACATTTACGGGAGATAATGGAGAGATCCGTTCGTGCACAAAATCTTGCGCCGGCAACACTTTTGCAGTTATGCACGGCTAAAGGCACTGCATCATGGCTCAGTATTTCTACAGAGCACTTCCAGGGGCTTTTTGGGTCCATGCCACGTCTAGTCGCTGCATTACGCTGTGCAAAAGAGGTCCCGCATATTATTAGGAGGTATCCCATGGGTTTTGTTACATCATTGTAGGCCCACAAACAATGATTTTGAGACAGTTTACCGGTACCGGGTACTGTTTCAATTGCCCCCCCCCCCTCTCATCCCTTCCTACCTCTTCCGGGGAATTAAGAACTAGTTATTCTCGTTGCTGTGGTATTCACTTCACAAATCTGTATAATGTTGGTTATTAACTGCTGTCAGTTCCGAAGCGCTCATCGCCTTTTCATAGGTAGGGCCCGAATTTTAATGACAAGTCATGTTTTTTTCCTGAATTTTTGGGTGACTTCTACAACAATTTATGCACCAATCCAGGTCCAGAATGAGATATTCTCTCTTCAGCGGAGTGTGCGCTGATATGAAGATTCCTGGCAGATTAAAACTGTGTGACGGACCGAGACTCGAACTCGGGACCTTTGCCTTTCGAGGGCAAGTGGAGGAGCTCTTGCCCGCGAAAGGCAAAGGTCCCGAGTTTGAGTCTCGGTCCGACAAGCAGTTTTAATTTGCCAGGAAGTTTCACTAATCCGGGTATTTTAGTGTAGAAAAATTTATTTTTTCTTCGCATATAAGGCCATATTTACACTTTTTTCTTGTAATAGGTCATGTTATGGCTAACTTTCGCGAAAAATGCGTGTGTCTTTATGGACACAAGAATAAAAATTTGAAAATGTGACTCACATGATAATATTTCAGGTGATATTGTGACAAATAAACAGAACAACTACGACAAAACTTTATTTATCAGGAATACAGTAGACAAACGGCGTAACATACTAGTCGGTTCGCTGACGTATGATATTTGTCGTGCGCGTTCGTCAAAACGTTCTAGAAACCAACAAGGACGGCTTCCGACGTGATAAACATTGCCCTCGTAGTCACAATATTCAATCTCAATACAAATTCAGCTAGCTGAACACCCCGAAAATGAAGCGATCCAACATCATGAAGTTGCGAGGTTTTATTCATGAATTTGGAGAGAAGGTCTTCAGCACTGGCGGGGAAATATTATTTGGTAAACTATGTGAAGTTAAAATTAGTGCAAAAAAGCGCTTATTGTGCAGCTGCATGAAGAGATGTGCTGAAAATGACCACAGACACAAGGTGTTATTTGAGCAGACTGAATCATCTTCAAACTGTCAGTCATTCTCCGAGGACTGGAGTGAGATGATGATGTCTTGCAAGATTCCACTGGAGAAGCTGAAGAATCCACGCTTCAGACAGTTCCAGATGACACACACTGAGAACTATTTACCCGTGTGCAACAAGGAAAAATTTCGAATTGGTGTTGCTGGCCAAAAGGTCTGGTTGTCCATAGATGAAACTACCGACGTGAACAAGCATTAGGTTGCAAATGTTGTTGTTGGTATTCTAAAAGTTGACAGGCCTGGAGAAATGTTTCTCCTAACTTTTGAAGCTGTCGAGAGAGTAAACAGCTCGACAATTGCCTTTCTGTCTGACAATTTTATGAAACTACTCTGGTCGGATGGTGTGAACAGAGGTAACGTTTTGCTGCTAGTATTTGACGGTGCTTCGCATATGCCTAAGGCGGCCAAGGGACTTCAGATTCTCTACCCCATTATCGTGTACGTCACTTGTCTTGTACATGCATTACACGGAATTGCAGAAGAAGTGCGATCAAATGACCCTGATGTGGGAAATGAATTTTATGTGGCAAGAAAATCTATGTGAAAATCCCGCCGCGGGTGCAGAAATTCGAGGAACAACCACCTTTACTGCCGCTCCGCCCGCAACCTGTTCTAGCACGATGTGCTGAATATTATTGAACCATCTAACTCAAAATACCCCCCATGAACCACGGACCTTGCCGTTGGTGGGGGGCTTGCGTGCCTCAACGATACAGATAACTGTACCGTAGGTGCAACCACAACGGAGGGGTATCTCTTGAGAGGCCAGACAAACGTGTGGTTCCTGAAGAGGGGCAGCAGCCTTTTCAGTAGTTGCAGGGGCAACAGTCTGGATGATTGACTGACCTGGCCTTGTAACACTAACCAAAACGGCCTTGCTGTGCTCGTACTGCGAACGGCTGAAAGCAAGGGGGAACTACAGCCGTAATTCTTCCCGAGGCCATGCAGCTTTACTGTATGATTAAATAATGATGGCGTCCTCTCGGGTAAAATATTCCGTAGGTAAAAGTCCCCCATTCGGATCTCCTGGTGGGGACTACTCAAGAGGACGTCGTTATCAGGAGAAAGAAAACTGACGTTCTACGGATCGGAGCGGGCACGTAGGTTATAAAATTTAAAAAGGGAAATGGATAGTTTAAAGTTGGATATAGTGGCAATTAGTGACGTTCGGTGGCAGGAGGAACAAGACTTTTGGTCAGGTGAATACAGGGTTATAAATACAAAATCAAATAGGGGTAATGCAGGAGTAGGTTTAACAAAATGGTTCAAATGGTTCTGAGCACTATGGGACTTAACATCTGTGGTCATCAGTCCCCTATAACTTAGAACTACTTAAACCTAACTAACCTAAGGACATCACACACATCCATGCCCGAGGCAGGATTCGAACCTGCGACCGTAGCAGTTGCGCGGTTCCGGACTGCGCGCCTAGGTTTAACAATGAATAAAAAAAATATGAGTGCAGGTAAGCTACTACAAACAGCATAGTAAACGCATTATTGTGGCCAAGATAGACACGAAGCCCACGCCTACTACAGTAATACAAGTTTATATGCCAACTAGCTCTATCTATTGGTTATCTATTGGTTATGAACTGTAGATTAAAACTGAAGAAACTGCAAAAAGGTGGGAATTTAAGGAGATGGGAGCTGATAAACTGACTAAACCAGAGGTTGTACAGAGTTCCAGGGAGAGCATAAGGGAACAATTGACAGGAATGTGGGAACGAAATACAGTAGAAGAAGAATGGGTAGCTTTGAGGAATGAAATAGTGAAGGCAGCAGAGGATCAAGTAGGTAAAAAGACGAGGGCTAGTTGAAATCCTTGGGTAACAGGAGAGATACTGAACTTAATTGATGAAAGGAGAAAATACAAAAATGCAGTAAATGAAGCAGGCAAAAAGGAATACAAACGTCTCAAAAATGAGATCGACAGGAAGTGCAAAATGGCTAAGCAGGCATGGGTAGAGGACAAATGTAAGGATGTAGAGGCTTATCTCACTAGGAGTAAGATAGATAATGCCTACAGGAAAATTAAAGAGACCTTTGGAGAAAAGAGAACCACTTCCATGAATATCAAGAGCTCAAATGGAAACCCAGTTCTAAGCAAAGAAGGGAAAGCAGAAAGGTGGAAGGAGTATATAGAGGGTCTATACAAGGGCGATGTTCTTGAGGGCAATATTATGGAAATGGAAGAGGATGTAGATGAAGATGAAATGGGAGATATGATACTGCGTGAAGAGTTTGACAGAGCACTGAAAGACCTGCCGAAACAAGGCCCCGGGAGTAAACAACATTCCATTAGAACTACTGACAGCCTTGCGAGAGCCAGTCCTGACAAAACTCTACCATCTGGTGAGCAAGATGTATGATACAGGCGAAATACCCTCAGACTTCAAGAAGAATCTAATAATTCCAATCCCAAAGAAAGCAGGTGTTGACAGATGTGAAAATTACCGAACTATCAGCTTAATAAGCCACGGCTGCAAATTACTAACACGAATTCTTTACAGACGAGTGGAAAAACTGGTAGAAGCCGACCTCGGGGAAGATCGGTTTGGATTCTGTAGAAATGTTGGAACACGTGAAGCTATACTTACCCTACGACTTATCTTAGAAGAAAGATTACGGAAGGGCAAACCTACGTTTCTAGCATTTGTAGACTTAGAGAAAGCTTTTGACAATGTTGACGGGAATACTCTCTTTCAAATTCTGAAGGTGGCAGGGGTAAAATACAGGGAGCGAAAGGCTATTTACAATTTGTACAGAAACCAGAGTCGAGGGACATGAAAGGGAAGCAGTGGTTAGAAAGGAGTTTTGCTGTTTGGGGAGCAAAATAACTGATGATGGTCGAAGTAGAGAGCATATAAAATGTAGACTGGCAATGGCAAGGAAAGCGTTTCTGAAGAAGAGAAATTTGTTAACATCGAGTATAAATTTAAGTGTCAGAAAGTCGTTTCTGAAAGTATTTGTATGGAGTGTAGCCATGTGTGGAAGTGAAATGTGGACGACAAATAGTTTGGACAAGAAGAGAATAGAAGCTTTCGAAATTTGGTGCTACAGAAGAATGCTGAAGATTAGATGGGTAGATCACACAACTAATGAGGAAGTATTGAATAGAATTGGGGAGAAGTGGAGTTTGTGGCACAACTTGACCAGAAGAAGGGATCGGTTGGTATGGCATGTTCTGAGGCATCAAGGGATCACCAATTTAGTACTGGAGGGCAGCGTGGAGGGTAAAAATCGTAGAGGGAGACCAAGAGATGAATACACTTAGCAGATTCAGAAGGATGTAGGCTGCAGTAGGTGTTGGGAGATGAAGAAGCTTGCACAGAATAGAGTAGCATGGAGAGCTGCATCAAACCAGTCTCAGGTCTGAAGACCACAACAATAACCCAAAATAAAGATAACCAAGATTTATAAAAACTGTGAAAGATGTATTTACAGATTCCTTATCTGGAAACTTGGCATACATCAACGCCAACTTTTTAGTGGTGTCAAAAGGCGTCACACGATTGGAAGCTGCTGGTACTCAGCTGTGTGACGGCCGGGATATTGTCCAACATGTGCAGACTGAGACGGGTCGAGCTCATGGTCATGTGGCTGACAAAGCAAGCAACAAATTGCGAAGCGCTCTCCAGAGGAATCCTGGACATTCTATAATGTGCAAAATTAGTGAAAGTCTTTCTCGGAATACCACGATATTTCAAGACTATGAACCAAAGCTGTCCTGTAGTGACATCGCCTGCTTCAAATACACTTCTATCATGTCCTGTGATGTGGAGAGGAGCTTTTTCAGGAACAAAAGTATCCTCAGCGAAAACTGTAGACCTTTGAAAATGGAAAACATGTAAATGCACCTTGCTATCCAGTGGAGCTCTGATGTTTCTCAAGACAGACAGGACGCATTTACTAATTTTGAATACTTTACACAAGTCATGTGCGGTAGTAAAATTGTATTGTTTGGATAGGTTCTACTGCTTTCGCTGAATATCATGTTTCTTCAGACACATGTACACATTTCAAAAATAAATGCTAGTTAGTTTCAAACACTGCAAAAGCAGTGTATTTTGTTCAGAAGTTTATTTTTTATTGCATGATACATAAAAAATTAAGAGGAAATTTTTATTTAAAGTCATAATTTATTTTCAAGGTCATATTTGTATAAGTCTTAAGAGATAAAACTTGCGTATTCCACTGGTTTGAAACTTATTAAAATCGAGACCCTGTTCATTTGACACACAGGGTGACCATGCACATATTGTGCGACAGTAAAATACTCTGAGGTGATAAAGTCATGGGATATCTTTTACTATCGTGTGGGACCTCATTTGGTCCGATGTAATGCAGCAGATCAACGTGGCACGGACTCAACAAGCCGTTGGAAGTCCCCTGCAGAAATATTGAGCCGTGCTGCCTCGATAGCCGTCCGTAATTTCGAAAGTGTTTCCGGTGCGGGATTTTGTGCACTAATTGAACTCTCGATTGTGTACCACAAATTTTCGATGGGACTCATGACGGTTGACCTGCGTGGCCAATTAATTTGCTCGGATTGTCCAGAAGGTTCTTCAGACCAATAGCGAACAAATGTGTCACGGTGACATGGCGCATTGTCATCCATAAAAGTTACATCGTTGTTTGGGAACATGAAGTCCATGATCGGCTGCAATGGTCTCCAAGTAACCGAACTTAACCACTTCCAGTCATTGATCTGTTGCTTTAGACCAGAGGACCCAGTCCGTTCCGTGTAAACACAGCCCACATCATTGCGGACTCACCACGGTTACACAGAGCCTTGTTTAGGGTCCGTGGCTTCGTGGGGTCTGCGCCACACTCGAACCACACCATCAGCCCTTGTCAATTGAAATCGGGACTCATCTGGTCAGGCCACGGTTATCCAGCCGTCTAGGGTCCAACCAATATGGTCACGATCCCAGGAGAGGCGCTGCAGGCGATGTCGTGCTGTTAGCAAAGGCACTTGTGTCGGTCGTCTGCTGCCATAGCCAATTAACGCCAATTTCGCTACACTGTCTAGTCGGATACGATTGTCGTACGTATCACATTGGTTTCTGCGGTTATTTCACGCATTGTTGCGTATTTGTTAGCGCTGACAGCTCTACGCAATCGCCGCTGTCCTCGGTCGCTGAGTGAAGATTGTCGGCCACTGCGTCGTCCGTGGTGAGAGGCAATGTCTGAAATCTGATATTCATCTGATATTCTCAGCACAATAATGGCACTGTAAGTTTCGGAATATTGAATTCCCTAACGATTTCCGAAGTGAAATGTCCCATGGGTCTAGCTCCCAAGTACTATTCCGCGTTCAAAGTCTGTTAACCGCCGACGAGAGGCCATAATCACTTCTGAAAGCTTTTCACATGAATCACCTGAGTACAAATGACAGCTCCTCCAATGCACTGCCCTTTTTTTCCTTGTGTACGCGATACTACCGCCATCTGTATACGTGCATATCGTTATACCATGAATTTTGTCCCCTCAGTGTAACACTGGAGAAGAAGTTGTCAGAGCACCGAAAGACGTACGTCGAAACAAAGCGTCTGGACTAGATAACATTCGCGCTGAGTTATTGAGTACCTTGACAGATCCAGCCAAGGGATAAACTGTTCCACTTCGTGTGGAAGGTATATCAGATAGACGACATCAAGAAGGATGTAATAACTGCAGTGCCAGAAAAACGCAGGTGCTGACAGATGTGAGTCTTACCGAATCATCACTTTAATGTCCGTAACTAGTGGTCTAGCGGCTAGCTTGCTGACTGTAGACCATCCGGTTCCGGATTCGATTCCCGGCCGCTTTGGAAATTCTTCGCCTTTGGACTGGGTTGTCCTCACCAGTTAATCTTGTCTCCATCGACTGGCAACTCGTCCAATTAGCTTCAAATAGAAAGACTTGCACCAGGTGGCCGAAACATTACAGACAAAAATGTGATGCAGTGATTTTATAACATATTACATCACTTTCGTAAGTAATGATTGCAAAATACTGACACAGATTTTTGACAGAAGTATAGAAAACTGATAGGAGCGATCTAGCGGTATATCAGTTTGGGTTCTGGAGAAATGTAGGAACACTTGAGACAATACTACTCTTATGATTTATCTCACAAGATAGTCTGAGAAAGGCAAATCTACGTTTACTATCAAAAACAGTCTTGATCACAATTTATTTATTACGGTCACCGGTTTCGACTACTACTGTGGTCATCTTCAAACCAATGAGGAAGAAACTCCTTCTGGCGGTAAATCGCCAGTGATATACCACCAGATGGAGGTTCTTACTCATTGGTTTGAAGATGACCACAGTAGTGGTCAAAATGGTTCAAATGGCTCTGAGCACTATGGGACTTAACTACTGTGGTCATCAGTCCTCTATAACTTAGAACAACTTAAACCTAACTAACCTAAGGACATCACACACATCCATGCCCGAGGCAGGATTCGAACCTGCGACCGTATCAGTCGCGCGATTTCAGACTGCGTGCCTAGAACCGCTAGATCACCGCGACCGGCACAGTAGTGGTCGAAACCGGTCACCGTAATAAATAAATTGTGATCAAGACTGTTTTTGATAGTAAATATTTGTAACACATTGATCACTGTTCAATCCCACAATGTACTCAAAAGCAAATCTATGTTTCTAACATTTTAGATTTGGAGATAGGTTTTGACAGTGTCGACTGGCACATACTCTTCGAAACTATGAAAAATGCTGTGGATTATATGGGTAAATCGAGTAATTAATGAGGAAGTGTTGAACAGAATGTATGGTTCAACCTGGCTAAAATAAAAAAAAAAAAAAGAAATTCAGTTGGTGGGGCACGTCCTCAGGCATCAAGGAATCGTCAGGTTTATAATGGAAGAGAGTGGGGTGAGGGGGAGGGAGGGGGAGATTACAAATTGTAGAGGGTAGCCTAGGTATGAATACAGTGCAAGCGGGCTCAAATGGATGTAGATAGCTGTAGTTATGCAGAGATGAAGAGGTTTTGCACTGGCTAGACTATCGGTTCAGAGCAACATCTGCTGTGTCCACTGGTACACAATCATAAACACAGAGGATACGACATGCCAATGCTAGTCTCTGGTGTGGCGGAATGTACCTATGGTCAGACGCCAGAACGGATTATATTATGCTTCCACCATACGCCATTCAAACAGTCCTATTCATCCGCCATAGTTATGGTCCAAAACCATAGAAAGTGCCCAAACAATGGGGTGCAGTATTTTGTGCCTCTACCTGACTTGAGGCAGGTAGTTCGTAAATGAACATTCGTGCACGAACTGCATAGTTAAGTGGACGTACTAATCCACAAATTCAGTGTACCTCCACAGTCTCACAGCTAGCAGTACCAGAACTTATTTAGTGTCACCGCCAGCAGACCCAAACTGGACATCATCCTTCACTGGTATCAGAAACTAAGCCAGTGTTGAAATATATACTTGTGATACAACTGTTTAACATCATTGTTATCATTAGCAAGTTAAGTAATGTATGGTGGTCATTTTGTTTCAACCTCAGGTTAATTGCGAAATTGAACAACAGTGAAAATCCACTGAAGCTTTGCACAGGTGCGTTGTGCAGTGTCTCTAGTATGCCTGTCTATTGCATCATCCCGAAATTTTCAGTTGTGAGCACACAAGAGCATAGTGTCTCCCGTCAAGTGCGGAGCGTTGTTGAGGCGTTCTACCTGATTTCATGCAGGCCACATAACGTAACAGTCATGTGTTTCTTTCCCTGCAGAGGCAACGAAAATGCTCCTTCACTGTTTTCGATGGAAAGTGTTCGATCACCACCATACAGCCCAGAATGAACCACCGAGTGTGAGCACTCTGGCACAGTAGACGAGCTGCAGACCACTGCAGAGAATTGACGGAAATTACAGGCAGCTGCCTTCTATGACAAGAATATTACAAACTTTTGGTATCACACTACGACAAAAGTCTGTTGGAGCAGTGGCTATGTACAGAAGTAGCTGGAAGATGGGCTGAATATTGCAAATAAAACTTTTTTTAATTTTCAGCATAGTTTCCATTTCGTGACCAATCACAGGATGAAAATGTAGTGCTGTATAAATAATATTAACTAGCCTTTCCCCCACAGTTTCTCCCATGTATGCATGTGACACCTATATTAAACATATCTCCTGCTGCACCTTGCCCCTTGCACTGTGTCCACCTCTTCCCCCTCTGTCTGCCCACCACATCCTCCCTCTCCTCCTCCTCACTCTCTTAAACAGAGCCCTCTGACCATATCTTTCTTTCCCCCTTCCTCTGACCAATATGCTCGTCGCCCTCTCACTTTCCATCTTTGTCTCCCCCTCTTCCTTTTCCACCTGTCCACTACCACTCTGCACCTTAGACTTGTCTCATGCATCTATACTGCTGCCCCTATCTGTCCATTTCCTCTTCCCTCTCTACTCTATCAGTCCATTCCCTCTTCCCTTTCACACTGTCCATCCTCTACTGTATCTATCTCAGCCAGTCCCATGCCATGCTCATCAGCATGCAAGGCCCTTGCAATACAGTTCAATAAAGCAGGCTGGTTCTATAGCCACAACATGCCTGTCACACAGGGCAGGCTACATGTCAGAGGCTTGAAACACATTTATTTGCCTCTGACGTACAGGACGCAATTCAAAGCAGGTTGATAAAGCATGTTGATATTACTCCAACACAGTACACCTGTCTTGCAAGGCAGTGTACATGTTGGAGCTTGGAAAGACCGTTCCTCACCCCTGACATGTAGGCTGCCCTGCAAACCAGCTGTATTTGGTAGGCAAATACGGTTCCCACACAATACGACTGTCATGCAGACCAGCCTGTACACTAGGGGCTAGGAAAAACACGTTTTCGCACATACCTCCACTCATATTGGAGCTAGGAATTTGTAAACACCACAGCACTTTTTTTTGTGCGCCCTAAAACAACAAAAAAAACAGCACTTATACTTGTGAGGCCTATTGGTACTGTGCCAATTTTGGTTGAAATCGATCCAGTAGTGGGTTTGGGAGGAGATCCCAGACACACAGACACACAAGCACACACGCACACACACACACACACACACACACACACACACACACTGTATGTGTATGTGGGGTGGACCATTTTAATCGATAATGGAAAATTACTCAGTGTAGGGTAAGATAAAGCAAAATGTGCTAAATGAAAGTTGTTGGTAGCTAAAAGGGTTATGCATTGCTACTAATGACCATGATCTTGAATGTGATTTTGAAGGTGGGTTGAAAGCTAAAGTAATTTTTTAATGGGAAGCCTAATATTTGATTTAAGATTTGTAAAGAGCAGCAAATATTAGTGAAGGTCATGACAATGTACAGTGAAGGTCAAATAAGGAAATATGTTTTTATTTCTAGTAGGAATTAAGTCGGAATATAGGAGGGATAATGTTACATACAAATTGGAAGGGGCATTCCTAGCAATAAGAAGTGAGGGGACTCACTCACGACTTGCATATCAATGATCTGCTTTATTTACGTTTGTTGTCTTGAAAAGTCAAAATAACATTTATACGTTGCGATGTATTTATTTTTGCCAATAAACACGTTAATTGAAGCTCAAACCCTCTCTTCACTCTTTCCAAACCCGACGTCATAAATAGGAGTTTCCGTAAAACGGAACTCAACTTTGAAAGACTTTTGATAATTACCTTTAAGATCATAGTTACTGGTAATGATACGTGACTTGTTATGCTCATTACAATTTGTATCTAACATTGTATTTTGACGTATTCCTCCTGTGTTCCAAGTTGATCCCTAGTAGAAGTAAAAACATATTTGCTTATTTGACCTCTATTTAACCTTGTCATGACTGAATAATGTATCATTTTACACGTAACATTTGCTGCTCTTTTCAAATCTTAAATCAAATATTAGGGTTCCCATTTGAAAAAAAAATCACTTTAGCTTTCAAATCACCTTGAAAATCACGTTCAAGGTCACGGAATTTAGTATCAATATGTGATCCACTTTGCCACCTACAACTTTTATCTGAAACATTTTGCTGTATCTCATCTCTATCCTGAGTTATTTCCCACTATGAATCAAAATGTCCACCCTGCATGTATACATGTATAACAGATAAATTGTTGTTGAATGTACCGTAATTTGTGTTGTCTTAAATTTATGTTCATACCTTTTCTGCCCTGTGACACAGCTGATAAAGCTGCTGCCCGCTTAGCAAGTCGCCGCATCAACTAGCTCCTGTCACAGCGGGTTTTTTCTCTGCTATCTTTATGTCGAGTGTCAAGCTTATTTGGTGAAAAAAACAGCATCAAAATACACTCATGCTCATAAATTAAGGATAATTGCAGAATGTGGTGCTACACAATGTGGCACTACGCAAAACTGGCGCTAATAGCATAGGCACATACGGAACACAGACGGCACAGATCTGTAAGTTGAGAAAACCGTCCCGAGACACATGTGCTAAGAACGCCACTGTTTCCTGCGCATGTACCCTGACATCAGTATGGGATATGATTACGATGCACACGTACAAAGGCCGCACAACGGGTTGGCATAATCAGGGTCAGATGGTCGAGCACCTGCTGGGGTATAGCCTCCCATCCTTGCACCAGTACCTGTCGGAGCTCCTGAAGTGTCGTAGGGGTTTGAAGACTTGCAGCGATACGTCAACCGAGAGCATCCCAGGCGTGCTCGATGGGGTTTTTATCTGGAGAACAGGCACGCCACTCCATTCTCCTGATATCTTCTGTTTCAAGGTACTCATCCACGATGGCTGCTCGGTGGGGCCGTGAGTTATCATCCATCAGGAGGAAGGTGGGACAGACCCACTGCACCCCTGAAAAGGTGGACATACTGGTGCAAAATGACGTCCCGATACACCTGACCAGTTACAGTTCCTGTGTCAAAGACATACAGGGCTGTACGTGCACCAGTCACAATCTCATCCCACACCATCAAACCACAACCTTCATACAGGCCCCTTTCAGGGACTGTAAGGGGTTGGTATCTGGTCCCTGGTTCACGCCAGATGTCATGCCAGATGAAAACCCGGCAAGAATCACTGTTTAGACTATACCTGGAGTCGTCCGTGAACATAACCTGGTACCACAGTTCCAATGACCATGTACTGTGTTCTTTACACCAGGCTTTACGGGCTCTCCTGTGACCAGGGGTCAGTGGAATGCACCTTGCAGGTTTGTGGGCAAATAAACCCTGTCTGTTCAGCTGTCTGTAGACTGATGTCTGGAGAAAACTGTTTCAGTGGCTGCGGCAAGGTCCCGAGCAAGGCTACCTGCAGTACTCCCGTGGCCCTGTGCGGGCACTGATGGCGAGATATCGGTTTTCTTGTGGTGTTGTACACTGTGGACGTCCCGTACTGAAGCGCCTGGACACGTTTCCTGTCTGCTGGAATCGTTGCCATAATCTTGAGATCACACTTTGTGGCACACGGTTGGCCCGTGCTACAACCTGCTGTGTTTGACCAGCCTCCAGTCGCTCTAGTATTCTACCCCTCATAACGTCATCAATATGTGTTCTTTGAGCCATTTTCAACACACAGTCACAATTAGCATGTCTGAATACGTCTTCACACTTACTCGCTGCATCGTACTCTGACATGCACCAACACACCTCTGTGTATGTGGACTGCTGCCAGGTCAAATGCACCGCATGGTCATACCGAGGTGATTTAAACGCGCAAACCGCTCACCAGAGCGTTGTTTCACCATGTGTCAGCATTATTCTTAATTTATGAGCATGAGTGTAGTCTCAGGACTGAAGGCTACAAGAACAATGTAGGGAAGAGCATCCTAAGACAGCAGCAGTTTATTGCCTGTAAGAGAAATGCTGTAGTATCTATATGACGTGTCCTAAAGCCCAAAATCATGCTATTGAAGGGAACCCATATTGTAGCTTTTAGTATTGTCAGGTTACTGCAGGCAGATGTGAGGAAGGAGGGGCGGTATAAAAGCCTGTGAGAGGAGCGGCCACTTGACTGCAGAACACGTGGCGTGCGGCGGAGGGTGCCTGCGCCTAGTTAGCACGTACTGTGCGGAGCTGGAGAGAGGCAGGTTGCAGGCGTCCTCCGGGTGCGGCGCTGCGCGGCGAGCAGATGTCTGGCGGCTGCAGTGGGTTCGCGAGATGTTAACGAGCTTAGCATGGGGCTGGGGAGCAGACAGCGCACAATGCGGCCAGCTGGCGACCCTCGCCAGGCAGGCCTTTGTGAGCGCAGGTGCCGCCGGGGCTCCGAGCGTTATGAACTGCGGCCGCAGTGTATCTGCCGGCCACCCCAGCCGGGCCGAACCACGTTTTTCATTCGCGTTTAATCGCCGGCCACTGACGTCCTGCCACCGCGCCCTCTGCGGACATACGCGTCCCGACTGTAGTCGTTATGCGAGGACCCAACAGGCGCAAGACGCCGTGAGCTCTCACCGCGCTGTGGGGCTACTCTTGGTCTGAATCCACCTCCGTTGATCAACACTGCGAGAGGAGGCTCTCACTTGTCTCCACAGTGACGTTGTTTTCTACCCCGCGAGATACAGACACCGCCCGGTACAAGCTCCGAACGAGTGGCCTGCAAGGTGGTGCTTGGGTTCGAGCCTACAATCAACGAACGTGGGTCGCGTAAAGTGGTGCTAGGGTTCAAGACCGCTACGTCTAAACCTCTGATTGCTTGGAGAACTTACAAGTTCGTTCAGATTTCCTACTGCCCGTAAATGGGGACGAGCGGCCGGCCGCTGTGACCGGGCGGGTTCTAGGCGCTTCAGTCCGGAACTGCGCTGCTGCTGCGGTCGCGGGTTCGAATCCTGCCTCGGGCATGGATGTATGTGATGGCCTTAGGTAAGTTAGGTTTAAGTAGTTCTAAGTCTGGGGGACTGATGACCTCAGATGTTAAGTCCCACAGTGCGTAGAGCCATTTGAACAATTTTTTTTGGGACGAGCGAATCTACATCCAAACTATGAAATTAAAAGTATCCGGATATCCCTATATAATGCGGAGTTTACTATTAGATCTCGTGAGAGGTCGATTCGGCAGTACAAGCGGACGCGTTGTCAGTAGAGAGGTAGTGGAAACTGAACAGGTCGATCAGGAGGGCTCAGTGACTTTGAACGAGGGCTAGTCATTCAATGTGACCTGAGTAAGTAATCCATCAGGGCCATTTCAACCCTCCTAAGGCTGCCCAAGTCGACTGTTAGTGTTATGAATAGGGAGTGGTAACGTGAAGAAAAGTCGCAACTAAATTAAGAGCAGGTAGACCTCGTGTGCTGACGGACAGGGACCATCGAGCAATGCGCAGGGTGGTCGTAAAAGATCGCATGAAATCAGAGGAAGGAATCACTCGTGAGTTGCAAGGTGCCACCAGCAGGACAGCTAATAAAGTGACTGTCGGTAGGGAGTTGAATAAAATAGGACACAACGGTCGTGCAGCTTCTCATAAGGCAAAGACTTCTGTAACCAATGGCAAGCGACGCTTGAGGTGGCTGTCGGGCAGTGGATGACTGCAAACTAGTGGTTTATAGTGACGAATAGCGCTATACCCTGTCGCACTCCAAAGCATCTCACTTGGGTGAATGCCCGCTGAACGTTATCTGTCATCATTATGGTGCAAAACAGTGAAGTATGGTGAAGGCTGGTTACCAAAAGGGCGGTCCCAGTATTGGGGTTAACAAAATTCTCAATGCTAATGGATATGAACACATTTTACAGTATTGAGTACTGTGTACACTAGGGGAACAGGACTGTCCGTGTTATCATGACAACGCATCCTGCGTAAGGCATCATTTGTGTCGCAGTGCCTTGTGGGCAGTAACAGTCCTGAACTGGACTGACAGGGCCTGCCCAGAGTCCCGATCTCAAACCAGTGGAACATATTTGGGATGAGCTAGAATGTCGACTTCCTTCTAGAACATCACCATGTTCTCGATTTCAACTCTTGAGGAAGAATAGGCTGCCATTCTTCCACAGACATTCAGACACCTCATGGAAAGTTTTGTATCCCGCCTGGAAGGCGGCGCGTGGGTCTGCTCCTGTAAACGGAATGGGTAGGTCGAATGTAGGAATTGAGCAGGAGCAGGTGAGGTAAGACTCTCGGTACAGATTCTTACGTGAAAGTACATTTGATTATTAGTCAATGACATGCGTAACTTTGCAAAACCGTATTCCCGCCATAAGTAGTACATAGTCTCAATAGCAGGCTGAGGTTGAAGCGATGTTTCCAGGCCGTCTGCTTTTGATGAAATGGGCAGAATCTGTAGCGGAGCTCGTAGACCTACACAGCACCGGCTAGAGGGTGCTGTCGACGGTGTCTGTCGTAGTGTCAACTTAAGAACTTTCACCTACGCCGTGGCATCGTAGCTATCGATACCACAGAAAGAGTCCCAAATATAGAAAATAAGACCTTTAAGGACGTCCGAGGCCCTCCATGCATATGTATTGTACGGTGAAGCCTCTGAGACTTCACCGCTCACGGTAACTCATACAATCGTAGCCCTGGGGGGGGGGGGGGAAGGGGGGATGACTGCGCGGCTCACAGGGGCGTGTTCTTTTTTGTTTGGAAGGCCAGCTTAACTGTGCTAGCGACTGCTCTTCTCGGAGCCAGTTTCAAACTTCTGATCCCGACAGAAACGTTCGACTAACCGGAGTGGTGATACTCTTCATGACCATCATAACTGTGTTTCGCAACGGGTTCTGAAAGGACCAGTCTGCCGTGTTGGATTACTGGGCTCTACCAACTTCTTATTGTCTTCTTACCTTGCAGATGTGCCAAGGCAGGCTTTTATCACACAAAGACTTGGTTTTAACAAAACTTGCTATCTTGGCAATATTAATGCCAACATCTCACAAAATATCAAGAAAAATACTTCTACACGTCTGGACTGATATTTTATTATTAAAATGTCTCGGTCGCCCTCGGAACATGAATAAAATTAATATTAAAATTTTTGTACTTATTAATTTAAAAATATATCACATTAATTTTTAACCTTAATGGCTTTTCTTATGTTATTGTAATTTTCCTTCTTGATGACGTAGCATTGCAAGGTGAAAATATTGTTAGAGTCAAAATTTTTGGAATTGCTTCTTCCTTTCACTCCAAAATAATATATTCGTAAGCTATTATATACTTGTCACTTTCTGAAAGGTTCGTACTGTCTTTGAATTTCATTGTCCTGATAAATTTTCTGTCTGCGTCTGTGAAAGAGGATCGGTACGTTGCTTGATCTAATCCGTCGTCTATCGTGTGGTGTCTGGTCTAAATTTCTTTCATCAACGCAACTTTTAAAAGTCATGGGTCTTTAAACAGCAGCTTCGATGTCGTTATGTCAGTATTTTGTGCAGATGTTAGCATTTCCAGGTACTGTGTTGTTTCAGATGGTTCAAATGGCTCTGAGCACTATGGGACTTAACATCTGTGGTCATCAGTCCCCTAGAACTTAGAACTACTTAAGCCTAACTAACCTAAGGACATCACATACATCCATGCCCGAGATAGGATTGGAACCTGCGACCGTAGCGGACACGCGGTTCCAGACTGAAGCGCCTAGAACCGCACGGCCACACCGGCTATGTTGTTTCATTTTAGATTATTGAGGTTATGGACAGGAAAGTGAGCTTTCACGAAGATAACTAGCAGTTGCAAAGATCTTACTGCAAGAAAGGCATTCACAGAGAGGAATAGCTAACAGACTAGACATGTCACAAAAATCAATAAGATTTATAAATCAGGCAAGAAGTAATGAGCATGACTACTACTCCACTCGATGTGGGTGGACAAACGAGAAACTGTCAGTAATTATTACTTTGTGATTAAAAGTTAAACTTCAGAGTCGATATTACGACTTCCGCCTATATGCACAACATGCGTTCGATAGTAATAATGTCACTGTTATTACCCATTCGGGACGGAGAGCCACTGTATTCGTCTGAGCACGCTGTGTTATGAATGGGGTAAGGGGACATGCTATTCTAGCTGGTTTTCCATAACTTCTGCACGCACACCCTGTTATTATAACTTGTAATTTTACCGGAAGCTACTATCGAAAGCGCTCACTGACTCTCGATTTACAGGTCTGTTGCATATAGTATGCCATATAATATAACAAATTACGCTGTTGTTAACACGTAGGCTTATGTGGGTAATAAGAAGGATCGACCAAGCTCATCTACCATATCGTACAATGCAGTTGACGTAGAGATGTCTGGTATTTTCGAGTGATCTGGCCAACTGTTCCAAAAGCAATATAATTTAAAAAGGCATGAGGCAGGTAAGTGACTCGCGGATACTATCGATTTACTAAGTTCATTATCATATAATGAGTAAATGGGACGTGGTGCGCAACAACTTCATCGACACAGCGGTTCGCCTGTATGGATGAATCATAGCTCGATTTTCCACTTTATTGTGTAACAGGAATGTTGACATGTGCCTAGAGACAAACAATGTAACCTCTCCGGAGAATTTTTTAAAGACAATATTTAATAGAAATGCTAATGGTCATTGAGCTAAGTGTAACCTCCCCACAAAAATTTAAAAGATATTATTTTAATAGAAATGGGAGCCAAACGTAACCTCCCTAGCAATTAAATTTAATGACAATAAAAATGAGAATTGCAATCTGACTCAAGGTGTAAACTCTCACGAAAATAATGAAAAACAATTCAGTGATAATGAAACTTCAGTGACAATGAAAATTCAATGAAACCGAAATATCGGTCTTTGGCCCTGTGCAAAAATCAGAATTAATTTCTTACCTCAGTATAACTGCATGTCAAGTTTCTGCTCTTATTGTTGGCCACGGCTTGGAGGAAATGCATTGCAAATAATATTTTTTTTTTTTTGAAATTTAACTGAGACTTTACTTTAAGGGAAATGGAAGGAAATCATTGGTTCAATTAAATGGTTATTTTCTAAAAAAAATTGCTTTGAAATCAAAATTATTATTGGGGCGATTATTGCACAAATTAGTTACAGTTAATTTACATTATTAGCTGAGCGCATTTAAAAATAATATACCTCGTCCTGTATCTTGACCAGAATGCCATGTCGACGCCCGCCGACTCCTCACACACAACTGCACTGGGCTGCTACTACCGACATACTGCTCTGCTCACAGACTGCCCACTGACAGACTGCTCGCAACTGTACTGCACGACTACTACTGACCGACTACCAGACGCAACTGAACTGCGCTACTGCTACCGACAGAGTACTGCTCGCAACTCTCGCGCGGTCAAGCGCAGACTAACCACGATAAAAGGCTCTCTGGTCAAAGATTTTATCATGCCTCACCATCGCTGCTACGTTACATACGTGTTTCAACAAACAATTAATTGTGTATCTTTATTTTTTCGAAGTTATAAAACTTAAGTAAAAGTTTCTGATTATCTCTCCTTGACAAATATGCCCACTAATCCGTAAGTTAGTTTGCTTCCAGATGGACTGTGGATATTTCTCGAGACTGATTCCCTGTCATCGGGAATTTTGGTACTTTCTTCGCATTCCTAGTCGGAGCGTTTTGTTCTGTAGCTATACAGACTATCCGGACCAGAGTCCACTCCGAGGCAGAGGAGCCGATTGGGAGCTGGTGCGTATTGGCAGTCCGTCTCGTCATCCCCTCCGACTGCCGACGGGCTCAATCTGGGAAAGTGGGTCTAGACAAAGACGAGAATTAGTGTAATCCCGCGCTGACGTCAGCGGGCCGCCAGATGGCGCTGTCCGGAGCGGAGCGCAGCGCAGCGCAGTCACCTGTTTTGCGGCGTGGCGGCGGCGCCACATATGGTCCTCGCATTGCGCTTTAATGGGCTGCGGAGGGTGTGTCCAGGGGGGCGGGGATGGCGGGCGGGGGCAGGGGGAGGAAGCTGCACAGCTGGTGGCTGGCTGCGCGGATTCATCAGGCTGCCCAGGCCGACTGGGATAATGAAATTGATCTGCGGACCACAATCTGTTCGTTCCGGCCGACAATGAAGACAACACGCCGAGTCTGCGGCCGCCATGAAACTGAGCCGCGTCGTTCCGGTGTGGCGACCCCGTCAGGCATTCATTACACTGCACAGTGTCTGGCGAGCTGCATCCTCACACATATTCACAACGGCGCGGGGCATTGGCTCCAGCACCGCAGCGATTGCCGCAGGTAATCATACGATGCAGGTTTTACTGGCTCGTCTTTACACTCTTGGTTAACATAGATTTTTTGGGGATTAGGCAGTGGCCGATAACATGCTGGCAATTAAAATTTCTACACCAAGAAGAAATGCAGATGATAAACGGGTATTCAATGGGCAAATATATTGTACTAGAACTGACATGTCATTACATTTTCACGCAATTTGGATGCATAGATCCTGAGAAATCAGTACCCAGAACTACCACCTCTGGCCGTAATAACGGCATTCATACGCCTGGGCATTGAGTCAAATAGAGCTTGGATGGCGTGCACAGGTACGGCTGCCCATGCAGCTTCAATATGAAGAGCAGTGACCGGCGTATTGTGGCGAGCCACTTGCTCAGCCACCACCAGACGTTTTCAATTGGTGAGCGATCTGGAGAATGTGCTGGCCAGGGCAGCAGTCGAAAATTTTCTGTATCCAGAAAGGCCCGTACAGGATCTGCAACATTCGGCCGTGCATTATCCTGCTGAAATGTAGGGTTTCGCAGGGATCGAATGAAGGGTAGAGCCGCGGGTCGTAACACATCTGAAATGTAACGTCCACTGTTCAAAGTGCCGTCAATGCGAACAAGAGGTGATCGAGACGTGTAACCAATGGCACCCCATACCATCACGCCGGGTGATATGCCAGTATGGCGATGACGAATACACGCTTCCAATGTGCGTTCACCGTGATGTCACCAAACACGGACGCGACCATCATGATGCCGTAAACAAAACCTGGATTCATCCGAAAAAACGACGTTTCGCCATTCGTGCACCCAGGCGCTTCTGTCTGTGATGCAGCGTCAAGTGTAACCGCAGCCATGCGGTCGTCGAACTGTTCGTGCAGATGGTTGTTGTCTTGCAAATGTCCCCATCTGTTGACTCAGGGATCGAGACGTGGCTGCACGATGCGTTACAGCCATGCGGATAAAATGCCTGTCATCTCGACTGCTAGTGATACGAGGCCGTTGGGATCCAACACTGCGTTCCGTATTACCTTCCTGAACCCACAGATTCCATAGCCGGCCGGAGTGGCCGAGTGGTTCTAGGCGCTACAGTCTGGAGCCGCGCGACCACTACGGTCGCAGGTTCGAATCCTGCCTCGGGCATGGATGTGTGTGTTGTCCTTAGGTTAGTTAGGTTTAAGTAGTTCTAAGTTCTAGGGGACTGATGACCACAGCAGTTAAGTCCCATAGTGCTCAGAGCCATTTGAGCCACAGATTCCATATTCTGCTAACAGTCATTCGATCTCGACCAACGCGAGCAGCAATGTCGCGATACGATAAACGGCAATCGGGATAGGCTACAATCCGACCTTTATCAAAGTCGGAAACGTGATGGTACGCATTTCTCCTCCTTACACGAGGCATCACAACAACGTTTGACCAGGCAACGCCGGTCAAATGCTGTTTGTATATGAGAAATCAGTTGGAAACTTTCCTCATGTCAGCATGTGTAGGTGTCGCCACCGGCGCCAACCTTGTGTGAATGCTCTGAAAAGCTAATCATTTGCATATCACAAGATCTTCTTCCTGTTGGTTAAATTTCGCGTCCGTAGCACCACATCTTCGTGGTGTAGCAATTTTAGTGGCCAGCAGTGTAATTAAACTTCCGCTACTTGAGCCAGTGCAGACGGATAACTACAATGGCGGAAAAAAATCACAACACCAAAAAATAATTAATGTAGGGTAATGAAATTTCGTAAATACATTTTCCTAGTTAATATATTTATGTGATTGACGCTGAAAGTTCGAAAGTTAATGTAAGAGCGAGATAAGCCACTGGAAATGTGAAATGCTACTACATTAGTAATCGGTGTAATCGCCAGAATGTTGAATTCAGTCATGGAAGCGTGCATTAATTGTGTTGTACAGGTGCCGGATGTCGATTTGTGTGTTGGAGTTCTGTGCCTGTTGCACTTGGTCGGTCGATACAAGGACGGTGAATGCTGTTTGTGTATGACGTGGAGCTGTCATCCGATGATGACACATATATGCTTGATTGTAGATAGATCTGATGATCGAGTACCACAAGGCAACATTTCGACTCTCTGTGGTGCTTGTTGGGTTACAACAGCGGTATATGGGCCAGCGTTATTCCGCTGCGAAACACCCCCTGGCATGCAGCTCATGAATGACAGCGCAACAGATCGAGCCACCAAACTGGTGTAGAGTTTTGCTGTCAGGGTGTGTGGCATAACCACGAGAGTGCTCCTGCTGTCATTCGAAATCACACCCCAGACTGTGGATGGAGGTCCAGTGTGTCCAGGACACAGACAGGCTGGTTGCAGGTACTCAACTGGTCTCCTTCCAAACAACACACGGCCATCGTTGCCACCAAGGCAGAACCAGCTTTCATTAGAACTATAACAATTTGTCCATTTTATTTGGACTGTTGAGCTCTGTGGCCGTGGATAATGATATTTTACTACAAAAATACAGCGACCATCAACTTTTTTTTTCAATTTTTTTCAATGCGTTTTATTTATGCCAATATGCATTTCGGGTTTGCACTCATCTTCGCGAAATTGAAGTAAATGATTGGAATCGTTGCTTTTGCACAGGCCAACGGTAGCATCCAAACTGCTGTCGATATTTTATCACCGTAGAAACTGAAGATACATGTAATTTTCCAGCTGAAGATGGGTGCAAACCCGAAACGCATATTGGCATAAATAAAACGCATTAAAAAAAATAATGAAAAAAGGTGGCTGGTCGCTGTATTTTTATAGTAAAATTTCATTAGAACGTATAACCCATTATGCCGTCCAATGAGCTATTGTTTGAAACCACTGAAGTCACAAATGGTGGTGGTTTGGTGTCAGTGGAACGCACGCTACAAGGCTTCTGGTTCGCATCTGTAACAGTTTTATGTAGCTGTGGTGCCAATTGCTACTCAAATTGTTGCTGCATACGCAGTTGTATGCGCCAAAGCCACACGCTGAACACAATGGTCTCCCCCTTCGTTGATGCCGGAGGCCGGTCTTCTTGCGACAGTACATTCTCGAGACTACCGCTGCCGCCAATAATGTACTCATGTATGGTGGCTACATTCCTGCCAAGACTTTCTGCAATATCGCAGAAATATTATACAGCTTCTTGAAACCCTTTCGCTACGGTCGCAGGTTCGAATTCTGCCTCGGGCATGGATGTGTGTGATGTCCTTACGTTAGTTAGGTTTAATTAGTTCTAAGTTCTAGGTGACTGATGACCTCAGAAGATAAGTCGCATAGTGCTCAGAGCCATTGAAACCCTTTCACACGACTTCGTTCGAATTCAGTGAGTTTTTGGCAATGGTGTCTTTGTTGTTTTAAAGGCATTCTTGACTGACATCAGCTTATCACATCCAATCTCAAACGCTCACGACTAGTACAGCATGTATTTCACGCGAACCTCATTTGGAGTCACATAGTAGCGCTACTGGAGTAAAATTTAAATAGACATGATATTTAAGCTGTAGAAACACGCGTACCAACTTTTGTTATGTCGCAAAACTCCATCTTCGGGGTGCGATTTTTTTCCCTTCAGTATGTACACCCAACATTGTAGTAATGATATTCCGACTGTGCGCTGCACGATTTGCGTTGTTAATAGTGACAGTGTCATGACTTAGCGTGAGGCGCAGGCACTGGTGTATTAGTGTGCATTTCAATTGCACATCGTCAGCATGAGTGTGGAGAAGATGAGCAGGGACTTACTCGTGAATGTTTTATCAAAGCAACAGCAATACTACTGCTTTTCTTCGCGAGTGTCGCCGCGTTAAACGAATACGGAAAGATACTCTTTCCGCACAGGGGTTGAAGAAAATGACTCGGAAGTTCGAATTAACTGCCGATTTGGGAACTGCTCGTGTGAGAGGTCGAAGGCCAATTGCGCCACAAATTGTTGAGGAAGTCTCTGTTGCTATGGCTGACAACGGGACACTAACACATGTTGGAAGTTGAAGATGAGCGTAGCGAGGGAGGTAGCTGACATCCAACCTGAGACGTTCCGGGCAACAGTAGAGCAATTTCCAAAGCGGTTTAAGGCTGTCGTGGCTGCTAATGGTCGCCACGGGTTTGTAACGTGGGACGTAAATGTGGTACGCAATTAACACGTGTTAACCTCTCAAGTGGAAATTAAGATGTGTTTCTTTCAGTGATTTATTCGTTATTTCTCTTCATCATGTTCTTACAAACGTGTCCATAAAGTTCAATTTTCCTACGATCATTCGTTTTTGAGGCGAGGCCCACTGCAGTAGCGAAAGTTTAGTTGTAGCCACCCTAAACATTACTGACCGCTAAAGTTGCAAAAACGAGAGGGATACTAAATAACGAAATTTTCAGTGGAAAGCAATGGTAAATCCACCTTTCATACAGTTTTGCGAATTTATCAAAGTGTCAAGAGTTTCTTCTCTCTGCCCGCGTTTTCTCATTTTTCCAGCAACGGAAAAAGATCACGCTGGGAACTAAAATCTGAATGTGTTTTATTTTCATTACACTTGATATTCAGCACATTTTGTACCTATAACCCATCTTTGGATTGAATGAATGCGGGTATAATTACACACGCATGCAACTGGTCACATTGACGTGGACTTTCTTGGTGTGGATTTGCAGCAGAGGGCTGGGAACGCCAGATGAAATTTCAAACCTGGCAGACGTGAGGGCTTTATCCGCGTGGGTGTTCGTACCGGAGGCTCTCGCGAGTGCCCCCCCCCCCTCCCCCCCCCCAAATCGCGTGACAGGTGCGCTTTCGTTCAAATTCTTAGAAGTTGAACCCATGAAAGATTTTCAGAACGTCCCTCTTCTCCCTGGAAGATTTTCACTCTCAGTGCTTGGAGGTAAGCTGATCGGATCTCAGACAGAAGTTACCGGGCTGCTGACGAGTAGAATCGCGGCGGGGTCGCTGTGCCGGAGGCGAGTATGTGGCGCTACTTCTGCGCGCACTTAGATGGCGATTTTCAAAATGGGAACCAGCTGATGCTTTCCGAGCTAAGATCTTCATGTAACTTTAAACTCATTTGTGAGGAGCATTATAAGTTTCTAGTGAGTGTTAAATTTTCTGTTATTTCAATAAATTCAGATGGGACAAAACTTGTTGTTTACCCGGAAACACTTCTCACCATGCCTCGTGATACTGATTTGTTTCGTGTTTTGTTTGCGCTACGAGGTACACTCCTGTTTCGATGTCTCGGATTTAGTCGGAAAATGGTGAATATTATTTGCTACGGTTTATATTCAATTAACACTCACTTGCTCTAAATATCCGTAATGGATAAGCTTAATTCTGTGAGTGTCTGATGCTTTTCGTGTGAGCATATGTGCGTCCATGTTGCTTCTGTCTCAGGCTAATTCCTGCTGGCTAATTACGATGAATGGAGTTTGTCCTTACGGAACTACAGGACTAGAATTTTCGTATGTGTTCCATGTTTAGGTTCAGGAGACCACTCCCTTTTGTGAATAACAATTTGTGTTCATCAACTTAGTTCGTTATATAAGGGGCGTTCGAAAAGAAACGAGCCAGAGGCATAATTACAGAAACCAGTACCTGTATGTTAGAAGTATTGACCCTGGCTGTTGAGACACTTGTACCACTGTGACGCAAGGCGGTGAATGGCTGTTTCATAAAATTCCCGGGGTTGCGATGTTAACCAGTTCCGCACGTACAGCTGGATGTCGTCGTCGAGGTAAATCGGTTGCCCCTATGCTGACGTTCTTCTTTGACTAACATGGCCCCCTTCTTATTCACTTCTTGCAGCAGGGGACAACAGTGAATGCCAAGCGTTACTCTCAAAGCTTGACCAACCTTTGCCAAGCGATCAAATCAAAACGACCAGGCAATCTCACCCGTGCGGTCATTTTGCTCCACGACAATGCAAAGCCTCATACGGCCAACGCAGTCGCGGCACTCCTGCAGAAATTCAAATGGTAGGTTCTCGGCCACCCTCCATACAGTCCGGACCTCCCTCCGTGTGATTGCGCCATTGATCCCCTTAAAAAGGCTCTAAGGGGCAAACGATTCACATCGGACGACGACGTCCAGCTATATGTGCGGAACTGGTTAACATCACAGCCCCGGGAAATTTTATCAGACAGCCAGTCACTGCCTTGTATCACAGTGGGACAAGTGTGTCAACAGCCAGGGCCAATACTTTTAACATACAGGTACTGGTTTCTGTAATTATGCCTCTGGCTCGTTTCTTTTTGAACGCCCCTTACACTTTTTCACGGTGTACTTATCAGCAAGTGATCCTGCGTCCTATGATCACTAACGATCTGAAGTTCGGTAGTCAGATTTCGATTTCGCATTTTTCTTTGTGGTATTCACTGAATATTTCTGAGACTTCAGACGACAAGGCACTCAGGTGTAGGCAGAGAATCTCAGATACTGTACTTGCTCAGTAGGAAGCTTGCTGCTACCTAAAGTCTCTGTGACAGGGCGAAAGTTTGACCCACCAAAAAACTAAAGGGAAATATTTAGATAAGCAAGAAAAGAGGTCGGTTTTAGCAATACAGTAGGTAGAATACATGATTACATTTGCAGGTGATTTGGTCGTATACAGGGAGCGAGGATTAGTACACCGAGCTGCCACCTCTGCAGCATCAGTGGCTCTAACCCAGTTGGGCGTCGGGTCGTGGGCAACATGCATTCTTGTGTTGTCTTGTTGAAAGATAACGTCACAGAGACTTCGAAAGAAGGGCACAGCCACCAACCTTAACACGTCAGAAATGTAACAGCTGCTGTCCAAAGTGCCGGCTATTCGAACCAGAGGTGATCGTCTAGTATACTCAATGCCTGCTTAGCTGACTGCACCGGTCCCAGGTTCGATTCCTGGCCGGGTTGGAGATTTTCTCCGCTCGTGGACTGGGTGTTGTGTTGCAACCCGGCGGCCGATCTTCTCCGGATGGTGCCTGGCTGCCAACAGTAGCACACGATCGTTTTATTTCAGTGCCACCATGTACTATTACTGCACATGTTGAGCCGGTGTATGACGATGACGAATGCAGTCTGGCAACTTACCTTCTCCTCTGAGAATCCACAGTGTCCATGATGCTCCACAGGTCGTCGCACTATGTCCAACCAGAGGTGATCGTCCTGTATACGCAATGCCTGCTTTCTCCAAACAAGCCCATTTCATGCCTCAGCCTTCGTGATGTGGCGATACGATTCTGCGCGGCTGAGAGAACAATACGCCTGACCTCTTGGGCGCTTGTCACGTTGGGCTGTTGATATCCTGCGTAGTGTTATGGTCCTACTCAACCCAACGATTCCGTATTCGCATGGCAATCGTGGGGTCCCGACTAAGTTGAGGAACAATATCACTGAGGGCACAATCCTGTCGAATTCCGAGACATGGTAGTATAATATGCTTCTACTTCTTACAGAAGGTATAACACGCTATTGTCAGAAACAAACATCATTCAAATGTGATTTACATATTAAAAGCTGGTGTGGAATCTTTCCTTATACGCAAAATGTAGATGACATTATTCTTATCTACTTCCTGCGAGCCACTGAAATGATAATCATTTGCACATGCCTACAAGACAATTCTTTGCATGTCGTCTTCATGGTTTTAATGGCCAGCAATGTAGTCATGAGGACTTTAATACTTTTAATTAAGTACTGGTTCGCAGTATTATCTACTTAATGTTCGTCATTGTTTCTTTTTCAACCAAACAATTGAAAAGCTCAGTTGGCTGAACGAAACAGTTGAGAAAGTAGGTATACATGATAAAGATTCAACGATTCAATTATCGACAACAGTCGATGAGCGCTGACTGGTCGAAGAAACCCGGGCGCTATTTCCTGTGATCTGAAGAAACTAGAACGATTCGACCAGCAGAAGCTTAGATGCATTACGCACATCAAACGGAAGGACTTCACATCAAACATAGCAATTCTTGGGAGGGCGAAGATGTAAAGTTTAGAAGCCGCCGTGATTGGTCACCAACTGATGTGTTGGGCTTTTCCAGACTATGGGGACCGACAGACACCCTTGACAAATTTTGGATGGTGATGTGAGTACAGATAGAAGGCCCCTTTCTGTTCCTATCAAGTGCTCACTATAAGGATCAATTCAAGATGAACCGAAGGAATAGAAACATTGACCAAAATCACTGGTGCGCCACAGTAGAATATCTTATTCGTTGCCACACACTACTTCAGCTACTTCATTTTGAGCACTAACGATGAAAACTGGAAAAACGTCTGAGATGCATCTAAGCCCGGTCCAGCACGCCCTCCACGATCTATTGTGTGTTGTCTATGTGACCGTATGTTTCAAGGCCACATTGATCTGCTAAGTCATCAAAGGTTTCTCCGAAACTGAACTGCGATGTAATAAGGGAAATACTGGAGAAAAATGAAAACTCGGATACTTGTATCAAATGACAACAACAAATGAACTTGCACAAAATCTATAAAATGATACTGACAGCTTAAATGAATTAGTAAGTTCGTTCGTTACATGTTCCATAGATTGCTTTATGGATAATCTTAGCAAAATGAAGTGGAACGAGTAAACGATTTTAGGTTAGGTTTAAGATTTATTTTGCTACATGGTTTGCTGCTTGTCAGACACTTATGTTACTGGACAGAACTTTTTATTGCCGTTTACTGAACGCCTTTCTGAGCCACTGAAAGCCTTGATAATGAATAATAAAGTTCATTTTTTTCCTTTAGTGTTTTAGATATGGACATCACTGTTCTTTTCACATTGTAATATATTGTTTACAACGAATTTCATGAAGAAACATATGCGACGGTGCACTTAAAACGTCCATCTCCCTGACGACGTATCAACATGACTGTAGGTGAACACCGCATATTATTCCCAGTACTCGGTTTCTTTCTAAGTGATTATTTACTCCTGAAAATTATTCCAATAGACATTATTGAAGGAAATTATGGAAAATTTTTCCGGAGGCTAAACCGTTTCTTTCCAAGAAGAACAAAAATACGAGGAATTTAATTATTTGCGGAGCTCAGTATTATGCTACTTCCAGTTCAAGTTCTCAGCAATAAGTACAGTCAAAATTTGGAACAGTCTAGCACATTTACTGACTCCTGTTCATGTGACACATCAGTTGTTGGTATAATTGTTTGTTGTGCAGAACTGATTATCGAGTGTGTGTTTTTTTTTTTTCAAGATTAAAGGAAAGTAAATTTTCAGAGAACCAATTCTTTGGTAGGCATCAGTAACAATTTCTGTGACTATCTCTACAACAGGATTTATTATAATACTAGTATGGTCCTCAAAAACTACCAATTTTTCATAATGAATGTAAAGCGAAAGGTCATTCACATATATAAGGAACAGCAGAGGACCAAAAATTGAACCCTGTGGGACTCCCTTTGTGATTTCCCACCAGTCATTGAAATTTTCTTCCCTTCCGACACTCTGTGAATTATTCAGCATTCTGTTCGTGAAGTATGATTCAAATCAGCTTTGTGTAAAACCATTCATTCCGTAAAACTTGAGTTTTGCTAGGAGTGTAACATGATCTACGCAATCAAACGCCTCATTACAAAGGGCTAATGAAACCAAGAACTTTATTGACTCGCGTGTACAGTGAATGCGCCTTGGCAACTTTTAGATGAGTCCTCTCGACGTGTCTGAGAGCCTCCAGGGCCACTAGTGCCGAACACAACCTCCGACGACAGTGGTGGCTGGTGGTCGGGCGAACGCCCTCCCTTTCCCGCGGCGGCGGTGCACCTGGTCCTCCGCCTTGCTCGCCATGTGTGACGCTCGAGATTGGCTGAGACCTCTCCAGAGATCGCGCGTCGTTCCCGAGTAATTGATTGGCTGGCAGTGATGGACTTCCTGGCCGCACCTGGGTAGCGCTCCGTCTCCAGAGACGCCGCGGCCTGTGTCTCATTTGCTGTCATTGGCGACTGCCACTTTGAGAAACGCGTACTCCACAGCATCAATTACGAAGCTACACAATAAAACTGTGGTGTCCTCCGAGCTCCTCAGTTAGCGTCTAGAGGCTTGAATCCAAATTTATTCAGCAACTGACGCAAATGTGTTGGCTGGCTCCAAATATTGTGACACAGCATAAGGCATCTTAGATTACAGCCCATGTAAGGTGGCTATAATTTCGCACCTTACAAGCACTCATCCACATACTTTGCCGTGAAATACAACCACAATTAGGTATTATTTGATAGGCTCAGGGGACTGATGACCTCAGATGCTAAGTCCCATAGTGCTCAGAGAAATTTGATAGGTTGTATACAAAGTATATATGAATATCTGAAAGAGACTGACATTGTCACGTATGCCTTGTAAATAACTGATAACGCTTATTGCGTGAAAGGTGACGGAGTGTCTACTAACAGAACGGCGTAATGAATGACTGCCTATACTAGTAGAGGTTGGAACGCCAGTGGAGATGAAATGTCAGGCAGAACTCAAGCTCTGGGTGAAAGGTCAGCGCAGGTAATGGCCCTGCTTAAAACGTCGTGGCAGCTGAGCTCTGGAGCACAATAGGGTGACGGCTTGCCGCTATTGTAGCAGGACCGGAAAGATAACAGGAAACTCTGCAAATTTTGGACGCAGGTGAGAGGGACGAAGAAGCGGCACCTCGGAAACCATGATTTTTACTCAGAAGCATACCATTGTACGAGTATAGGTTTTTCCTCGCAAACTTTCCGTGCTGGACGAGAAAAGACTAAAATATGGTTGGTCGGCGATCGGAAGAATCTGTAGAGAGGGAGAATATTCCGTGGTTTCGGGAACTACGAGGGTGGGGAGCCGGGCCTTGCTGGGAAGCCAGCGGTGGAGAGACGAGGTCTTACATTATGAGTGCCCATGTGTGACGATCGCTCGGTATCAGCTTTGTTGGTACAGACAGACTTGCTGTCTTTGCTCTCAGCAGACTTTATAGCTAGTACAATTCTGGACTTCTCCTCCGGATTGATAGTCGTCATTGAGTATACAGCGTTCTGTAATTGAGAGCACTTCTTCTGCCTATACTTACTTTGAGACGTTATCTGAACTCCGTCCTTGTGGCTGGGATATCGCGTTTCTCGTCTGTAGAACACAGAGAGGAGAAGGCAGTATTAGACTATATTAGTCAGAGGACCGCCATCTGCCGTCCTAGTGTTTGAAAAAGTTTATTTGTGCCTGGAGTTCTTCCATCGTCGCAGACGAGAACCATCACTTCGACGCACGGGACGCAGTACGTAGGGTCATATCGCAAACTGATTTGCCTTATTAGGACTATAAAGCTAAACAGCTGTGATCACGTTAGTTTATTTCCACTGAGGTTCCACACCAACGTAGATCATCTTTGAAAGTAGTGTCTTCTAGTGTCTGGTACATAGATGATGTCAGTCACTTCGCGTTAGTGATATTAGACTGCGCAGTCATAATAAGGGGCAGAGATGCGCAATTGATTAATAATTTTAGTTAGGAAATATAGACAATTGTACTTAAAGGGTTGGTTTTAATCTATAATAAATATATACTGAACAACAACGTTTATCATTTAGTAGTATTAGTTGTCTTCATCATCCATTTATGTTTAGATTGTAACTTATATGTAATAAAGAGCATTAAGAGATCCAAAGATCTGCTTCAGGGGGTAGTCAGACAGGGCCAAATCATCATTTTAGCGTTTATGATTTTCCGTTGCGCACATTCATTTTTACACCCGCCTGGAGTAGCGTCTTGGACCCATACATACTCCATCTGAACAAAATTATCCGGACACCTATCTGTGGGCCGGCCGCGGTGGCCGTGCGGTTCTAGGCACTACAGTCTGGAACCGCGGGACCGCTACGGTCGCAGGTTCGAATCCTGCCTCGGGTATGGATGTGTGTGATGTCCTTATGTTAGTTAGGTTTAAATAGTTCTAAGTTCTAGGGGACTGATGACCAAAGAAGTTAAGTCCCATAGTGCTCAGAGCCATTTTTTTTTTAACCTATCTGTGGATAGCGTGTGTCCACCCTTCGCCTTGAAGACTGCTTGAACACTCCCGGCGACGCTTTCAATGCGGTGTCTGAATAGCTGTGGAGGAATGGTAGCCATTCTCCATCGAGAGCCGAAACCAGACAAGGTAGTGATGTTGGACCCTGGGTTCTGGAGTGAAATCCATGATCTAATCCATCACAGAGGCCTTACCATGGGCTGAGGTCGGGACTCTGGGGCCAGTCCATTTCAGTAATGTTATCCGCCGCAAACCGTTAGCTCCACAGATGCCGCTGTATGACAGGTTGCATTGTTAAGGTGATACAAAAAAATCAACGTCCCCCAACTGTTCCTCTACAGTACACAGCACTCACTGCTGTGAAATTTGTTCGCAAGCTTTTGTATTTAACGTTTCCTTGAGCGCAATAAGAGTATCACGCACTAGAGTCCCCATACAACAACACTACCTGCTCCGTACTTTACTGTTGATACCGCACATGAGAGCAGGTAACGTTCTCCAGGTATTGGCCAAACCCAAACCCACTGTACTGCCACAGGGTACAGCGTGATTCACCACGACAAGCGCCACTTAAGTACTGTGTGTGGTTTATGAGAAGCTGCTCGACTATTATACCCCAATCTTTCTAATTCTTTACACACAGTCACAGTGCTAACCGCTGGCGATAGCACTTTGCAACTCACGACTGATGCTTTCCCCTGATTTCATGCGATTTTTTTAGAATCACCTTCGTCATCGCTCGATGGTTCTTGTCCGTCGGAGGTCTTCCCTGGCTTGGTTCAGCTGCGATTGTTCCTTCTCGTTCCGGTTTCTCAGTCACATCTCCAGTGGTCGACTTGGGTAAATTTAGAAGGGTTCAAACGTCTCAGGCGACAATGAATGACTGGTCCAACTTTGAAGTGACTCACAGATCTATTCTCCTGTTACTGCTTAGCTACTGACAACACAGTTCTCCCTGTATCCTCCTATATTGGCGGGTCCACATCTTGTAAGCATCTAGTGGTCAATTCTGCGTCACTTAGTGGTCTCCGGACAGTTTTTATCAGATATTGCCGAAAAAACGGGTACATATATCGAGCTGCGGTTTTGGATAAGCTGTAGCGAACTATGCGCGGAATTTACAGAAATACGCAGGTAATTAGAAAAAATCGTATTTCGCTAAAACTGCTGTACTGTCAGTTTTATTTGTCCAAACCCTATTCAGCCGCAGGGTGATCTTCAGTCGACCTATAAATACACAGAATACAGGTTGTCGCTACGATAATCACTCATGAAGTTTACTTTAGCAGCGACGCTCACAATACGAAATCCTTGGAATCAAAAAATATAAAAGTGGTACTTTTATCTTGCCAAACTCTTGTTACCACACTTGTATAGACTGTCTGTGCCTTAACTTTACTGCTAGAATTCGACCAATGTGAGTATTCATACCGGTAAGCTACAGCGATTCCACAGGGTGCATCAGCTGATATTTGTTTACACACGGAACCGCCGATAGTGATCCTCCAATATCGGAACCTTAGGGTAGTCAATAATATTCGTACATCAGTCAAAGATACACGTATGTTCCATCTTGTACAAGATTGTAAACATGTAACAGGATTTTTAACAAATAGTTATTAGTTACACAAGCTAGTCCCTAGTCTAGTCTAACACACAGACAATCGATAAAACTTATACGTATACACCGTAATACACACACGTATTTCTTCACATTACAATCACAGAGTGTATGAAATTCACTGTATCATGGATTAAATAAAGTACAGTATTAAAAACTAGTTTCAGTCTTGTATGTTATAGTTAGAGAGATGAACACAATTTGTGTTGTCTCCAGGGCTCACTGGTGTGGAAACATCACATACCCCGGGAAGGCCTCCGATCACACAACACAATTTGTGTTTTTCCTTCATATTAAGCTGAAATGTAACGCACATACGAAATAATATATTGAAACTGTCACTTGTTTTAATAGATCCCGGTTTTCTAATTACGCTTGTAGGTGAAATTAGAATTCAATGTCCTAATATAAAAATACAGAAATAAAATCAAACGTTGGTCTTCTATTTTTTGTTATTGTTAAAATGGTAATTTATTTGCTAGTCGTGTCCTCACATTGCAGTTAAAATCTAAAAGTGTGTAACAAACAGCGTCAATGTTTTTAGGTGCTGCTCCAGTAAGTTTGTAGAACCACATTTTAAATTTTCATATTTGTAAAATTCAACTAAAACTGAAACTGTGGTACACTGGAAAAGGTCTAGGGAACGTCATAAATACACTGCATCCTGGCGTTAATGCTAGAAAACAGTATGGGTGTAAAGCGCTACAAGTATGGTGATGGCATTTATCCAATATATTATTCATTGTGGGTGGTATGGAGCAAACACAGGAAGTATTATTTTATGGAATGACAGCGATAGTTTTCCGAGCATCCAAGATCGACCAGGGAGAACCAGAAGCAGAAACAGCGGTCCGATATGGTGCTCACGTCATTGTTGCCAGTTACCAAGGTTGGCAACGGCTGGAGAGTGAGGCATGGGACAGAGAGAGATAACATTCTAGCAACATCGCAAAATGGCATCGGTGCCTCCCTGTGCAGAACGCACCGTGCAGCAGCCTTCTTACTGACCATTGCCTTATTTATGGACTAAACTTTGTTTCTGCTCGCTTTTGAGATCGGTAAGTTAGTGTATCTCTGTTCCACCACCGACCTTTCAATTGGTTGATAGCTCATCACTTGCATGTATTTCTTCATTTCTGCATGATTGAAGTTTCCTGCATTATGAATAGCTTGTTTTAAAAATACTAGTCGTGGACTTCCTCGGGGTATTTTTCCTTACAATGTTCGATCTAGAATATTTAGAGGGAACTGGTTGTATCATGTTACGTGAACAAGCACCTCTTATCTTCTTCGCTCTTTTAAATGATCTTTCTTTGCCAGTTCTTTGCAGAAAATTAAAACTAGAAGTCTGCTGAGCGTGAAAGCCTTTTTGTAGTCCCCGAACTACCGATCCTACGACCGTCGTATCTTCTGTTAAAAAAGTCTGTAAACCACTGTGAAATGCTTAGGAATAGGTCTACTGAAGAGATTACCTACACAACACTTGTCCGTCCTCTTCTGGAGCATATAGGACTGAGGGAGGTCATTAAAAAAGTTGAGAGAAGGGCATCTCGTTTTGTATTATCACGAAATAGGCGAGCGAGTGTCACAGATATGATAAGCGAGTTGGGGTGGCAGTCATTAAAAGAAAGGCGTTTTCCGATGCGGCGAGATCTTTGGATTAAATTTCTGTCGTCAACTTTCTCTTCCGAATGGTAAAATATTTTATTGACTTCCATCTTCGTAGGAATAAATAGAAAGAGATATACATCACGATAAAATAAAGAGAAATTAGAGTTCGCAGAGAAAGACGGGTGCTCGATTTTCCCATTTGCTCTTCGAGACTGGAATGATAGAGAATGAATGTGAAAGTTGAAACTTTCTGGCAAATTAAAACTGTATGCAGGACCGAGACTCGAACTCGGGACCTTTCCCTTTCGCGGGCAAGTGATCTACCACCTGAGCAACCCAAGCACGATTCACGCCCCGCCCTCACAGCTTTACTTTTGCGAGTACCTAGTCTCCTACCTTCCAAATTTCACAGAAGCTTTCCTGCGAACCTTTCAGAACTAGCACTCCTGGAAGAAAGGATATTGCGGAGACATGGTTTAGCCACAGTCTGGGACATGTTTCCAGAATAAGATTTTCACTGTGCAGCGGAGTGTGTGCTGATGTGAAACTTCCTGGCAGATTAAAACTGTGTGCCGGACCGAGACTCGAAGTGAGAAAAGCAGAGTGAAAATCTCATTCTAGAAATATCCCCCAGGCTGTGGCTAAGCCATGTCTCCGCAATATCCTTTCCTCCAGGAGTACTAGTTCTGCAAGGTTCGCAGGAGAGCTTCTGTGAAGTTTGAAAGGTATGAGACGAGGTACTGGCAAAAGTAAAGCTGTGACGACGGGGCGTGAGTCGTGCTTGGGTATCTCAGATGGTAAAGCACTTGCCCACGAAAGTGAAAGGTCCCGAGTTCGAGTCTCAGTCCGATACAAAGTTTTAATCTGCCAGAAAGCTTCATATCAGCGCACCCTCCACTGCAGAGTGAAAATCTCATTCTGAAATGTAAAAGTTGTTCTATGCATCCTCTGCCAAACACTTATGTGGGAACTGCAGACTAATCATGTGGATGCAGATCAACACATTTGATAGTAGATAAATCGTGAATGTCTTACGCTTGGGATTATTCATCTCTGTCATTGAGTTCTTCTGGCGGAAAACCAGTGCATTGGAGATATTCATTGGCTCTTGCAGAATGTCTATGGACACCTGGCAGTGAACAAAAGCACGGTAAGTAGTTGGGTGAGGCGTCTACATCTTCGCAACAAGGTCGTGCAAACCTGTCCGTTCTCCCGCGTACCGGCTGGCCGCACATAGTAGTGACCCCACAGTGTTGGAACATGTGGATACTCTCATTTAAGATGAGAATAAGAGTAACGTCGTGGTCACTTTCCGCCGTTACCAGAAAATTTTAAGTAATTTCCTGATCTTTCATTTCTCCATTTTGAACAACTATGACTTCCGACTAATGTTATCATACAGAAACTGTATTTGTTTTAGACAGTGACTAGAAAGAGAATGCCAAAAAGTCGGAGTGAAAGACGCCAATCTAGACAGGCACTATTTTTACGTAGAGAAAGGAAGAGTAATGTTGACGTTCATAATGATAATGCATCTATTTTACTGAACAATCATAATATTAATACGTGAACATGGAAAATTGAAGGATCGATTTTTAAAATTAATTATACGTGCAGGTCAATGCAACATTCATACGCCGAAAAGTTCTTTGTCTTAGTTGTGGACAAAGAAAAATCATGTGTGTACATAGCCATTAAGAGACGTACAAGGAAGCAGACATACACACATGATAAAAGTTTTCCTCTGTCCCTCACATTTTTACCAACTTCTACCACTCATACCGATCACGTGCTATGATAGAAATGACACACGAAACTAATGACGTTTCGTGAAATCGCATTTAAAGTTAAGTGTTACTGATGGTTCATTTGCAGTAATACGTGCATTCCGGGCAGCTACAATACCACAACTGCTAGGTCGCTGATGTCGTCAGCAGTGGAAAACGAAATTTAGTGGCGAAGTCGTCGGAAGCATCAAACGTTGTTTATTAGCGTCGTTTTTCCCTTATTTTCGTCTACGAGTAAACAGAACAAACTTGGTTTTCCTTTGCTGTCGTCACCATAAAATCTGAAATTTTTCTCATTTTAAGTTTCTTCATTTTGAATAGTTACGACTTCCTTTATTATACGGGAACTAAGTTTTAGGCTCTGCCTCGCAGAAGAACACTAATGGGTCGGACTGAAAGACGAACAACTAGAGAGACGCAATTTTTATGTAGACAAAGCAACAGGAACAATGTGGATCTTGATAACCATAATCCTATTGTTGCTTTGAAATTCTGGGAGCTATAACTGCTGTTGAATGAATTTACAGTGCCTCTTTTATAAGGCAAATAAACTGGCATCTGAGATTTCTTTAAGTGACACAGCGGCATGCACTTAGTGTTGTCGTAGATTAATCTGCCCATTACATTTGACGAATCTCATCTGCGACCCATACTGTTTATTGACGTGCCCATAACGAGAGAAGTTGGCACATAAGGCTCTACAGGACATCTACTTCTGTTGGTAGTCACAACTTCCGATAAAGTTTGAGAGTCAAAGGGAAATAAGCAGATCTGCAGTTTGATAATTTGTTCTTTACCATATCTCTTCGTAAACCAGCGAATACTTGTGACTGGGAATACAGATTGGATAACTCTCACAATCTCCGCTTCTTCAAGTTCAATATATACTTTTGTGACTGCCCGCGTTCAATTCCGGGCCGGGTTGGAGATTTTCTATCCTCGAGGACTGAGTGTTGTGTTATCCTTAAGTTTGTATCGCCGTAGTTGGCGTTCCACAACTGAGGTGGCTGAATGGGCACGTTCTGGCTGCCAGTTAAAATAAATACTTTTCTGATTACTCCCAGTTTGTAAACAACGAAAGATGAAATATAAGCTTCTGCGTTTTTACGCTTTACTACTTCACTGTTTACTAAGAAATTAGTCCTGTCTGGGGTTTTCAATAAGGCCTTCTCTTTCTTTCTTCCACAGGAGGGATATTAATTATAATATTCTTGAGGTCAGGCAAGAGAACATGCAAGAATTTCTCTAGAGTCATAGGGTCTAGACGTCATATTTTTTACATCCGCGCTTTCTGTATAAACAACATACGGCCCACTATCTGTATGTTGGTAGAAGGTCGGCGATAGCTGAGTAGTTGCCACTGAGGAAGTGTTGGTAACGTTTTGTTGGTTGGAGGGCGGAACCAGAAGCCACTGTGGTAACGGAATCAGCTACATTTGAGGCATTAGTAGCGGACGAGACTGGGCGTACTTCTGGAATTTGGAGGTTTAAATTCCTGTAATCCAGACTAACCTCAATTTGTCGCTTATTTGTCGCGCTGGAGAAGCTGAAGGCATCCTGCTCTGACAGCTCCACCTTCTCTTCGTCAGGTTGTGCTCCAGTGTGACCCCGAACGACCGCTAATGATTGACTGATAGCGTCCGGCGTGGTGTGCAAAGTAGTCCCTGTAAGGGCTATAAAGTGAACTATAAGATCTTGATGTAGCCGATGGGCAGAGGTTGTTATTGGTGTCACCCAATGGTGGTGTCAAAATCACCACCCCCTTCACCATACACCCAAACCATTTAATAATTTTAGCTGCAGGTGACCATCGACTTTAATCAATGGGTAAAGTTGAAAATTTGTGCAGGACCAGGATTTGAACCCAGGTTCCCTGCTTACTAGGCAGAAGCGTTGATCACTGTGCCATCCGTACACAGCAGTCGTGGCAACTGCTCTTCATTCTGGAATGCCTTCCAGCAGATTCAAATTATCAAATATACACACACTACTGATGTAATGCTTCTTCCCCATTATCCTGATTAGTCGAGGCAGTTTGCCGATTCCCGTAGGAGTTCGAGCATGATGTGCATCCGCATTGAAGTGATCAGTGGCCGTCCTCGCCTTAATTGTATATACACTAAGTTATCAAAAGTATCCTGACGCCTGGCTGAAAAAGTTCGTGGCGCCCACCATCAGTAATGCTGGAATTCAATATTGTGTTCGCCCATCCTTAGCCTTGGTGACAGCTTCCACTCTCGCAGGCTTACGTTCCATCAGGTGCTGGAAGGTTTCTTGGGGAATGGCAGCTCATTCTTGACGGAGTGATGTACAGAGGAGAGGTATCGATGTCAGTCGGTGAGGCCTGGCACGAATTCGGCGTTCCAAATCATCTCTATAGTATTCAGGTCAGGACTCTGTACAGGCCATTACAGGGATTTATTGTCGTGTAACCACTCCGCCACAGGCCTTGCATTATGAACAAGTCCTCGATCGTGTTGAAACATGCAATCGCCATCTCCGAATTGCTCTTCAACAGTGGGAAGCAAGTAAGTGCTTAAAACACCAGTGTAGGCCTGTGTTATGATAATGCCACGCAAAACAACAAGTATTGCAAGCCCCCTCCATGAAAAACACGACCATAAGATCATCGCCTCCGAGTTTTACTGTTGGCACTACACACGCTGACAGATGATGTTCACCGGGCATTCGCCATATCCACACCTGCCATCAGATCGCCACATTGTGTACCATGATTCGTCACTCCACACATCGTTTTTCCAGTGTTCAATCGTCCAACATTTACGCTCCTTACGTCATGCGGGGCATGGTTTGAAATTTGCCGGCGTGATGTATGGCATATGAGTAGCCTCTCGACTATGAAATCCAAGTTTTCGCACCTCCCATGTAATTGTCATAGTACTCGCAGTGTATCCTGATGCAGTTGTAATTCCTGTGTGATGGTCTAGACGGATGTCCGCCTATTACACGTTACGACCCTCTTCAACTATCGGCGGTCTCTGTCAGTCGAGGTCGGCCTGTACGCTTTTGTGCTGTACGTGTCCCTTCACGTTTCCACTTAACTGTCACGTCGGAAAAAGTGGACCTAGGGATGTTTAGGAGTGTGAAAATTTCGCGTACAGACGTATGACACAAGTGACACCTTATCACCTCACCACGTTCGAAGTCCGTGAGTTTCGCGGAGCGCCCCATTCTGCGCTCTCACGGTGTCTAACGACTACTGAGGTCGCTGATATGGCGTACCTGGCATTCGGTGGCAGGACAATGCACCTAATATGAAAAACTTATGTTTTGTGGTTGTCCGGATACTTTTGATCACATAGTTTATGTGGTGTCTGTTCCTTCGTTCACCACGTTGAAATCTTATGAGTGCAGGCGAAATGCCGCTAGTGATGAGGATAATGAGCAAGGGGCACTACATCAGTAGTTTGTTGTTCATTTGAGAATTTGGGTTTGACGTGCTAGGGATTTCGTGCAGCTGCGGATGGCGCAGTGGTCAGCGCATCTGCCTAGCAATCAGAAGACCTGAGTTCAAATCGCGGTATAGCACAAATGTCCAACTTTCCCCATTGATTTAAATCAATTCCAACTGGCAGCTAATGTCATTAATTCCTAGTGTCATGGTCATAGCGGCTGCAAGATCAAAATGGTGTATGGTGTTTCAGAAAGAACTGACACCTCATACATGTATACATTCACCATATACTTTACCTTCCTTGGCAGGGCTTCTCGCCACCAAGAGGAAACTCAAATGTTTAATTTTGTTTCAGGTAATCGAACCAAACGCAAAACCAATATTCACACACTATAATGAAATCACGTCACGTGTGCTCTGCACGCAAACATCTCCAGCTACGACTTTGTGGAAGTAACAATACGTCCTACAGCTGTTGCGCCTCAAGGGGAACTGACTTACTATAGTACCTTAAAAATTTGAACACTCTCGCTTTTTTTGCCAACCTCCTACTCTACGTAAAATGGACTTTTGTATGTTTCTCGAGCTTTTGCCGTGTTTGCTACATTAAACAAATTTGTTTTTAGATTAAAAGCACACTGTAGCCGGTGCAGGACTGACGTCCGAAAGTCGGTTCCTCAAGCAGACTGAAGAGGAATGCAATGTTGTTGCACTAAACATTCGAATCTTTATTCCATGACCTAGCTGAAGTAGGCCGTACACTCTTATCGAGTCAAAACGATATAAGTAACCATCTGACATTTTGTGATGGCTGCGTTTCAAAACGTGGGTATTACGCAGTGTTGATTCGACTTATCGGGTTGTGAAAATATCTGGCAAAAGTGATAGGAAAACTGTGAGACACGGCGATTCTCGCAACGCGGGTCGTTAACTTACATCGCAGATCTTGTCCGCTGTATTGCTATCCCTTGTCCCTTCTGTTTTTATCGCGCCTTTGCACTACGTCCCGGAGGACGCCATAAATCAAAGCCGGAACGGCTGGGACGTTACCCCGCTAGGGCACCATGTTTATCGGTCAGTTTCAGCAAAAATAAAAAGCCAGGCAGAAGTCTCTCACCCTCTGTTGCGCCACTTCCAGAAGGAAGTTGCAGGCGGTAAATCGTACGTTTGTTCTCCATCCGATAAAGGATAAAATGAACTTATCATAAACACCTTACCATTTTTGTAAGTTCACTGGTCTTTTAAATCTTGTTTGTCGGTGAAAAGCTCTCAAAAGAAACCCAAGAAAGACTGTCAAGGGTATGAATATAAAGGAAATAACTCACGTATGCAGATCGTGATGAAGGGCTGAATAGCAGCGCCGCTACAGCCGTCTGTTTTCCTCATAAAATCTATGTCTTTAGGTACGTCATTTCTAGCTTTCAAGGGATTACAGATAATCAGTAGCTAAAGAAATACAGGTTTAAATCCACTGAGGATTATTTTTTTATTAAGTAGGTGGGCCCAGCTATGGAGAGCGATTGAATATATTTCGCTGATAGCTTGCTTTTTTCTTCTTCAAAAAGCTCTTTCTCTTGTCACTGTGGTGTTCCTTACTTTTTTTCTGTCAATGTTCTCTTAAATACAACACCTGGTTTAACTTTAAACTGATGGTTGTCAATTAAAATTTTGAATATAGATCTCTTCTGTAGAATTTTGTTTATAAAAGCCTGTTTCCTGAAGAGCTCTCTTAGTTTCAGGTGTCCAGGTGTTAGTAACTTTCAATGAGAGGGCAAGGCCGGCCGGAGTGGCCGTGCGGTTCTAGGCGCTACAGTCTGGAACCGCGTGACCGCTACGGTCGCAGGTTCGAATCCTGCCTCGGGCATGGATGTATGTGATGTCCTTAGGTTAGTTAGGTTTAAGTAGTTCTAAGTTCTAGGGGACTGATGACCACAGCAGTTAAGTCCCATAGTGCTCAGAGCCATTTGAACCATTTGAGAGGGCAAGGTAGAAAATTCTTTTGGTCATTTTATACTCCTGGAAAATGCAAAAAGAACGCAAGTGAATAAGACTTGTTATACTTGCACAGGACACTGTGAGAGGGCAGTGAACGCGCTCATCAAAAGCGCCACACTGCGGACACACCAGGAACTGCGTTATCAGCCGTGGAATGTTGCAAGCTGCTCAGTGGCTGTTCACCACGAGGGCCAGTGGCAGCTAGTCTGCCGTGGTGTACGGAGCTCCTTGTGTGTCTTCAACATTGTCAGCATGCGGCGACAGCGTGTACCTGAACGTTTGTGCAACTGACGGAGATTGGGCGAGGGCGTATAGTGGACCTGCGGGAGGCCGGGTGGACATACCGCAAAATTGCGAGAGGTCTCCACAGTGCACCGATGTTGTTGCCAATGGTCAGCAGAAGGTGCACATGCCCGTCGACCTGGGGTCGGACAGCGGTGACACACAGATGCACACTAAGACCGTCTCATCTTACGAAGTGCCCTACAGGACCGCACCGTCACAACAAATTAGGGACACTGTTGCTCCGGGGGTATCATCGAGAACCATTCACAACCGTCACCGTGAAGCAGGGCTACGATTCCGCGTGCCGTTAGGGCGTCTTCCGCTCACGCCCCAACATCGCTCAGCCCGCCTCCATGGAAGGACGAATGGAGACGTGTCGTCTTCAGTGATGAGACTCGCTTCTGCCGCTTCTGCCTTGGTGCCAATGACGGTCGAACGCGTGTGTTGCGCCGTGCAGGGGAGCGCCAAAATCTGTAGTGTGTACGACAGAGGCACGCAGGACCGACATCCGGAATAATGGTGTGGGGAGCCATATCCTACACTGGCCGTGCGCCGTACAGGGGAGCGCCAAAATCTGTAGTGTGTACGACAGAGGCACGCAGGACCGAGATCCGGAATCATGGTGTGGGGAGTCATATACTACACTGGCCGTTCTCCACTGATGATAGTAGAGGGAACATTGAACAGTGAACGGTACGTTGAAACCATTATTCAACCGGTCTTGCTATCGTTCATGCACCAACATGGTGACATGCTTTTCCAGCAGGTCAATGCACGTCCACATGTCTCCCGTGCTACGAAAGGGGCTGTTCAAGGTTTACGCCAACTACTCTGACCAGCACGATCCGCAGAGTTGTCCCCCATTCAGCATGTTTGGGACCGGATGAGACGTCATCTTGCTCAGTCTGCACGACCGGCACGGAATCTGGCCCAGCTAAGGCACCAGGTGGACACTGCATGGCAGGCCATTCCTCAAGACTACATTCGGCACCTTTACGATTGTCTTCGTGAGAGAACTGCAGCCCGCATTGCTGCAAAAGAAGGGTATACACAGTACTAGCGCCGACAATGCGCACGCTCTGTTGACTTAACTCACGTGAGTATGGCTCTGTCTTTGTGATCGTGTGTTGTATACGTCCCGAAGAGTGTGTCAATAAAATTTCCCTCTGCTGGGTCGACGAATTCATAGTGTTCTTTTATCATTTTCAGGGAGTTATGGTTCATCCTAGACCATGACCATAAAATTTCTGTCTTGTTTTCCTGAAAATGTTTGACATTTTATCTAAATTTTTGTATAATCCCTTAGACATCCGACTCATCCAAATTCCGTCAACAGAAACTGGATCAAAAATATTCCTGAGTGTTTTGCCTCATTCCATTTTTGTATGTCCTAAATTAGTGATCTACATCAAATGATTACAGTCTCTGATGCATATAAGGCTTCAGCTTTGACTGCCTACCTTTTAAGTGTAGTGGTATGAGGAGGACTAAAAAGCAATGTGTTCCTTAATGTTAACACTGATCATGCATACGTATCCAGTAAACTGACTGATTCCACATCATTTGGATAAAGAAGTCGTTCAAATAATTTATGGAACACTTAACTCAGTAACTAGCTCATGAAAAGGAGAGGAACAACAAAATTATTGAAGAAGTCTGTTAAGTTATCACAAGACATACTAATGCCATCGCTTTACTATACGATTTGCACTTATTATTTTTCTGTCTGGTGGCCATCATAAATGTACAACGAAATGCTTCGTAGTTTTTCACATTGAATGGTAAAACGAGAGAATCATCTGTAATTGGAATTACCACGTTACTGGAAGCTTTTAGACCCCAGAGACAGATGGATTTTTCAGTTGCAAGGGGAACAGTGACGAGTTGAGAAATAATAGAGAGATCTCAGTTGAAATGGCTCTGGGTATACTTGCAACTAGTCAGTGTCCATTACATGTTCTGTCTGTTGTATATCTAACTGATACATCTGTCTGGTTTGTCTAGAGGGGGTGGGGGAGGGAGGGGGAGGACGGTAGGAATTGGCCACACTCCACTGAACTTCACTGGCTCAGCTACTGCAAGTGCGTTGGTACACTGAAACGGTCGCCTAACGAGTATATTTTTGGTATGCCCACTCATTATTCTATCTGATACCAGGCTTATTTCTGAAAGGTGAACCATAGCAGTATCAACAGAACTTTTCAATATTTTGTAGTTACGAAAACTACAGCTTAGAGTTCGCATCGTTCCTGTAAGGAAATTTCCAAAAATTCTCCAAAATAATCTTAAAACCCCTTTAAATTTTGTTCAAATGAATGGAAATTCTTCAAAGCTGCACTAACTGTAGACAGGTTCGTTTATTAGGTGCTTCTTCAGGTGGTAACTTTTCACAAGGCTAGAGAGAATGTACGATGTCTCAACGCTCCAGTCGTGAAGCGATTAATTGCGTAACCTCTTAAAATGTTGATCTTCGAATGGCTAAACTTGAAGTTTAGGTGAACATCAAAAGCATCATAACTCATGTTCCAATAAAATACCAAAGCTGTGTTATAATTGATTAAAGGTTCTAAAAAGTTAACGCCTGCTTGGCCGCATCCAGTTTGAAAGGTGTGTGCTAAGGTCTGATCACGGTAGCTCCAGAAAATAGTCGGTAGTTGCCAACCGCAAGGTGGAACGTGTATAATATCTTTGAGTAGGAGGTTCTTTGATGGTTAAGAGAGCCGAGCGCGTGCAGTAAAAAAAAAAAAAAAAAAAAAAAAAAAAAAAAAAAAAAAAAAAAAAAAAAAAAAAAAAAAAACCGGAGAGTCGCAGCTAGGTGCGCGGTGCGCGGAGGAAGCAGACGTGTGGTGACAGCTGTAAGGTAGATCGCTGCCCCTGACCAAACTTTAGCATGTAAATGAGGGAAGATATATAATCATTTCAAATTGTTTTTTGTTAGATAATGTTCAGATTTAGGATTTGTATGTCCAAGGTTTCACGCAGTCTTTTTGTAAAATTTTTTGTAAGAGTGATTCGTCCTACGAAAACGTTTGACATAGTAGGTTTTGTGTATGACTTAAAATTTGAGCAATATATATATACTGAGATCAACATTGTGTTTAAATCTAACAGCCTGAATCATAATCCACATTCTTTGCTTGTATTGAATATGAAAATGAGTAGAAAACTACCCACCAATGAAAGAACCAAGTAAACATCAGGGCCAAAAGTTAATTTTCCAGTACCATCTTAATGCCATTGCACAAACGGCGGAATATTCCAGAATTTGAAACACGAACAGCTGCTAGCATGAGTTTCTTAGAAGTAGATACCTTAGGGGTTGCGAAGCAACTCAAATCGCTTGATACGGGCAAGTCTTCAGGTCCAGATTGTATACCAATTAGGTTCCTTTCAGATTACGCTGATACAATAGCTCCCTACCTAGCAATCATATACAACCGCTCGCTCACTGATAGATCTGTACCTACAGATTGGAAAATTGCGCAGGTCGCACCAGTGTTTAGGAAGGGTAGTAGTAGTAATCCATCGAACTACAGACCTATATCATTGACGTCGGTTTGCAGTAGGGTTTTGGAGCATATACTGTATTCAAACATTATGAGTCACCTCGAAGGGAACAATCTATTGATACGTAATTCGTATGGTTTCAGAAAACATCGTTCTTGTGCAACGCAGCTAGCTCTTTACTCGCACGAAGTATTGGCCGCTATCGACAGGGGATCTCAAGTTGATTTCGTATTTCTAGATTTCCGGAAAGCTTTTGACACCATTCCTCACAAGCGAATTCTAACCAAGATGCGGGCCTACGGGGTATCGTCTGAGTTGTGCGACTGGATTCGTGATTTCCTGAAGAAGGTCGCAGTTCGTAGTAATAGACGGCAAATCATCGAGTAAAACTGAAGTGATATCAGGTGTTCCCCAGGGAAGCGTCCTGGGACCTCTGCTGTTCCTGATCTATATAAATGACCTGGGTGACAATCTGAGCAGCTCTCTTAGGTTGTTCGCAGATGATGCTGTAATTTACCGTCTAGTAAGGTCATCCGAAGACCAGTATCAATTGCAAAGCGATTTAGAAAAGATTGCTGTATGGTGTGGCAGGTGACAGTTGACGCTAAATAACGAAAAGTGTGAGGTGATCCACATGACTTCCAAAAGAAATCCTTTGGAATTCGATTACACGATAAATAGTACAATTCTCAAGGCTGTCGATTCAACTAAGTACCTGGGTGTTAACATTACGAATAACTTCAGTTGGAAAGACCACATAGACAATATTGTGGGGAAGGCGAACCAAAGGTTGCGTTTCCTTGGCAGGACACTTAGAAGATGCAACAAGTCCACTAAAGAGACAGCTTACACTACACTCGTTCGTTCTCCGTTAGAATATTGCTGCGCGGTGTGGGATCCTTATCAGGTGGGTTTGACGGAGGACATCGAAAGGGTGCAAAAAAGGGCAGCTCGTTTTCTGTTATCACGTAATAGGGGAGAGAGTGTGGCTGATATGATACGCAAGTTGGGATGGAAGTCATTAAAGCAAAGACGTTTTTCGTCGCGGCGAGATCTATTTACGAAATTTTAGTCACCAACTTTCTCTTCCGAATGCGAAAATATTTTGTTGAGCCCAAACTACATAGGTAGGAATGATCATCAAAATGTTGTTGTCGTGGTCTTCAGTCCTGAGATTGGTTTGATGCAGCTCTCCATGCTACTCTATCCTGTACCAGCTTCATCATCTCCCAGTACGTACTGCAGCCTACATCCTTCTGAATCTGCTTAGTGTATTCATCTCTTGGTCTCCCTCTACGATTTTTACCCTCCACGCTGCCCTCCAATACTAAATTGGTGATCCCTTGATGCCTCGGAACATGTCCTACCAACCGATCCCTTCTTCTAGTCGAGTTGTGCCACAAACTCCTCTTCTCCCCAATTCTGTTCAATACCTCCTGATTAGTTATGTGATCTATCCATCTAATCTTCAGCATTCTTCTGTAGCACCACATTTCGAAAGCTTCTATTCTCTTCTTGTCCAAAGTATTTATCGTCCATGTTTCACTTCCGTACATGGCTACACTGCATACAAATACATTCAGAAACGACTTCCTGACACTTAAATATATACTCGATGTTAACAAATTTCTGTTCTTCAGAATCGCTTTCCCTGCCATTGCTAGGCTACATTTTATATCATCTCTACTTCGACCATCATCAGATATTTTGCTCCCCAAATAGCAAAACTCCTTTACTACTTTAAGTGTGTCATTTCCTAATCTATTTCCCTCAGCATCACCCAACTTAATTCGACTACATTCCCTGATCCTCGTTTTGCTTTTGTTGATGTTCATCTTATATCCTCCTTTCAAGACACTGTCCATTCCGTTCAACTGCTCTTCCAAGTCCTTTGCTGTCTCTGACAGAATTACAATGTCATCGGCGAACCTCAAAGTTTTTATTTCTTCTCCATGGATTTTAATTCCTACTCCGAATTTTTCTTTTGTTTCTTTTGCTGCTTGCTCAATATACAGATTGAACAACATCGGGAAGAGGCTACAACCCTGTCTCACTCACTCCCTTCCCAACCACTGCTTCCCTTTCATGTCCCTCGACTCTTATAACTGCCATCTCATTTTTGAGACGTTTGTATTCCTTTTTGCCTGCTTCATTTACTGCATTTTTATATTTTCTCCTTTCGTCAATTAAATTCAATATTTCTTCTGTCACCCAAGGATTTCTACTAGCCCTCGTCTTTTTACCCATTTGATCCTCTGCTGCCTTCACTACTTCATCGCTCGAAGCTACCCATTCTTCTTCTACTGTATTTCTTTCCCCCATTCTTGTCAATTGTTCCCTTATGCTCTCACTGAAACTCTGAACAACCTCTGGTTCTTTCAGTTTTAATCTGCAGTTCATAACCAATAGACTGTGGTCAGAGTCCACATCTTCCCCTGGAAATGTCTTACATTTTAAAACCTGGTTCCTAAATCTCTGTCTTACCATTATATAATCTATCTGAAACCTCTTAGTATCTCCAGGGTTCTTCCATGTATACAACCTTCTTTTATGATTCCTGAACCAAGTGTTATCTATGATTAAGTTGCGCTCTGTGCAAAATTCCATCAGGCGGCTTCCTCTTTCATTTCTTACCCCCAATCCATATTCACCTACTACGTTTCCTTCGCTTCCTTTTCCTACTGTCGAATTCCAGTCACCCACGACTATCAAATTTTCGTCTCCCTTCACTACCTGAATAATTTCTTTTATGTCATCATACATTTCTTCAATTTCTTCGTCATCTGCAGAGCTAGTAGGCATATAGACTTTTACTACTGTCGTAGGCGTGGGCTTCGTGTCTATCTTGGCCACAACAATGCGTTCACTGTGCTGTTTGTAGTAGCTTACCCGCACTCCTATTGCTTTATTCATTATTAAACCTACTCCTGCATTACCCCTATTTGATTTTGTATTTATAACCCTGTATTCACCTGACCAAAAGCCTTGTTCCTCCTGCGATCGAACTCCACTAATTCCCACTATATCCAACTTTAACCTATCCATTTCCCTTTTTAAATTTCCTAACCTACCTGCCCGATTAAGGGATCTGACATTCCACGCTCCGATCCGTAGAACGCCAGTTTTCTTTCTCCTGATAACGACGTCCTCTTGAGTAGTCCCCGCCCGGAGATCCGAATGGGGGACTATTTTACCTCCGGAATATTTTACCCAAGAGGACGCCATCATCATTTATCCATACAGTAAAGCTGCATGCCCTCGGGAAAAAATTACGGCCGTAGTTTCCCCTTGCTTTCAGCCGTTCGCAGTACCAGCACAGCAAGGCCGTTTTGGTTAGTGTTACAAGGCCAGATCAGTCAATCATCCAGAGTGTTGCCCCTGCAACTACTGAAAAGGCTGCTGCCCCTCTTCAGGAACCATGCATTTGTCTGGCCTCTCAACAGATACCCCTCCGTTGTGGTTGCACCTACGGTACGGCTATCTGTATCGCTGAGGCACGCAAGCCTCCTCAGAAATCAGAGCTCGAACAGAAAGGTTTAGATGTTCGTTTTTCCCGCGCTCTGTTCGGGTGGGAATGGTAGAATGATAGTATGATTGTGGTTCGATGAACCCTCTGCAAAGCACTTAAATGTGAATTGCAGAATAATCATGTAGATGAAGATGTAGACTCTCTTAAACTTGATTGCTGAATCAAATACATGTTGCATTTCTGGCAAAATGGAGGAGTGCAAGAAGCAAGTTCACAGGCGCAGTCAGATGCAGGTTTGCTGAATATTTAATTTAGAACAATCTTATCACTGATACTTTCAGAGAATAAAAGGATTCAATTTTGGTTATATACTTTCAAGTTCGCGTCAGTACGTGAGGGACTTCTTTCACCGGCAACCGCTATGGTCGCAGGTTCGAATCCTGCCTTGTGCATGGATGTGTGTGATGTCCTTAGGTTAGTTAGGTTTAAGTAGTTCTAAGTTCTAGGGGACTGGTGATCTCAGATGTTATGTCCCATAGTGCTCAGAGCCATTTGAACCATCACCGGGCAACGGTAACAATAGCCTGTTCTAATGTATGGCATGCAAGATGGAGTCTCAATGGCTTGGTGCGAGAACCACTAAATTTTCATAGCTCCGTCACCACAGTTTTATTCGCAATCAACATGAACTACTGTTTTATTCACCTGACAGAGATCTTGCATGAGCTAACTGCACTCTTCTTTCAATGTGGACTGCGTGTTAGGACTGGGTTTGATAAGGAATCAACTTTTTAGGCCTTGAGTCTATTGTAACACAGCTTTGGTATTTTATTAGAGCACGAATTTTGCGCTTTCGACGTTCAGCTTACGGTGTATAAATTCGGCGCCGAACTTCGCGGTGTGGCGGCAGTAATGAAGAGCCAGAAGCGGACAAACTGGAGTTATCACTCACGGCAGAGAGCTCTGTTGTTTTTTTACGCGGTGTCACTTTGTCGGCGGCGCCCGCGAGCGTGATTCGGCGGCCGGCCGCGACCTTATCTGCCACGCTAATCTATTACTGGGGCCGGCCGGGCTGGAGGCGCTACGTTTGTGTGTGTGTGTGTGTGTGCGTGCCAGTAATCTGGCGGCAAATTGTTATTGCTATCGGCGTTTTATGACGCGCCGGCGCGCCCGCGGGGAGCCCTAAAACTGGATTGCTTATGGCCCGCGCGGCCGCCCAGACAACTCCCAGATTGCTGTCGCCGGAGGAGGTCGACGGCGGTGTCTCGAGCGCCGCTGACAGCGCCCTCCCGCCTCGTCAACGTGCCACTGACTCGCCGGCGGCCTTCGGGGCGTCTTCCGCCCACTCAAGGCCGGCCCACTCGTCTCCGTCCGTTCTCTCTTGTTTCGGCTCTTGCGACGCTCGCATCAAGTTCTGAGACGCCTGTGGTGACGATGGCTGCCCCGCCTACCAGGGGTAGCCCAATGTTCTAATCAGTTTTTCGAGAAAAGATTAAACCGTGAAATTTAACTTCCAAAATCTTTTCTTAAAGAATTTACTTGATTTACTAGCGATTCATCAAGAACATTAACACACTATGTGAACGTGAAAGTAGTTGCCAAGGAGTAACTGATGCAAACAAATTAAATTTCAACCAATGGAAATTTTATTCATAAAAGCCTTGTCAAAAAGATTTAAAATTTATAAGCAGAAAAGCACCCTCGAAATATCAAGTTACAGTTTAACAACGTGAATTTTATTCCTTACAACTTTTTCAAAACAGATTTAAAATTATAAGCAGTAAACCACCCTCGAAATATCGAGTTACAATCATTCAGAGACAGAATTTTTTTTTTTTTTTTTCTTTTTTTTTTCAGTAGGAGCCTTGGGGCTAAGAAGCTTCCGCTCCCTTTCAACACGGCCGTAGTTACGACCGCTCACAACGACCTCTGAAAAACTACACTGGTGCAAATCTGCAACACACCAGATTACTTTAAACTAAAAATTTTAACAACTCACACAAACACATTAACTATGCACCCAGTAAGAGGGATTGAAATGGTACAAACACTCACACTAAGAAATTATTTTCCACCAAAAGTGCAATTTGTTTTTAAAAGGGTTCTTACTGTGGAAGGGTGGCAACTTAATAAAAATAAATATTTAAATAAACCCCATGAAATTCAAACTTACATGAAGTGTACAACATGCTTGTAATCTCTCTTTATATTCGATGAATTATTCTGATCAATTCTACCCTTGAATGACGTTTACTAATTTTCTATCTTCATACTCCCAGAACCCATGCCCAAAGAAGTTTCATACAATAGCTATCCCATGAGCGCATAATTATTCTGTGTAGTACTCTCTCTGGTGGTTGTTGGAAAAAAAGCTTCCGAGATTGTTTTCGTGCCGATTAGCCTGAGCATTGTTTGCAGAATTGTAATCTGAATATTGAGATTTATGACAAAAGATAACTGATACGAAATTGTACGATTAAAAGGGATATATATATATATATATATATATATATATATATATATATATATATATTGCTCCTTCATACAAAAGGTGTGTAACAATTTACATCATTTGACATTTGAGAATTAATGATATTCATCGATACATTGCGTAGTTGTTAATCAGAAGGGAACTTCCGAAAGACTGGATACGAACTTGCATTTAATAATCCAAGAGCTCCACTACTTCTTCGGAAGGTTAAACTTCATCAAAGCCAAATATCCGCTTGATCTGAGGTTTACCGACTGATTATACAACGCTCCCAAAAATACGAGGCATTTTATTTGTACAGATTAGCAGACTGCCGCAAAGCACGAGCCTGCATAGAAGAAGAATCGTCGCCTGATTTCATTCTAACAAGTAAAATTTCTGAAACATTTTGAGTGACTGAGTTATGACTGTGTTTCCTATTATGAATGATTGATTGCTCGAACGAATTGAGAACTACGTAACTACATAATTACATAGATAGGAGGAAAAATTACATGCTCTACATTACACATATACCGCCTCGCAAGATGATAGGCAAGATCAAAACATATTTCAGGAATTCGGCCTTTACCTTAATTCTATAAATTCGTTAACACCGAAACCAACAAACATGACAGAGGCAGCTATTAACGTATGGCAGACCGACAGACAGACAGACCGACACTAACTGCCTAACAAATGCGGACGAGAGACAAGCGAGCAAAGCTGGGGACGAGAGGCTGACGAACAACACAAGCAGAATTCAACAAGTAACTGAAACAACATATCACTAATCACTCAGCTTCTAATAACTGCGATTTCTGGCGACGACCTGCCGCAGCACCCTCAAAACGCTCTCCCGAACCGTCCGCTGCCAGCCGCTTCAACGGACGCAGGAAGGCGCGCCGATCTCCCGTCTCACAGCGTCGCAGCTCGGCCCGGCCAGACCGATGTCGTGGGTTGACCCCTGTTGCTCTCGTGTCGGCCACGAAGCCACTACGCCTCGCTACACCGCGCGGCCAGTGGACCCACGTGGCGACCTCACATGCGCCGACGCTCCGAACGGACAAGTCATCTTGTGTCCCAGTGTGCGACCGACCAACGAACAATCTAACCGCCAATGACCGTTGCCCGAGCAACTCGAGCAGACTGGCGGCATAACGCGCAGACTCAAATGCAGGAACTCAGCCCCGACCGGGCGACCACGAGGTGAGTTCTCTTACTGGCGGAGTGGCAAGACCCTCATTTTCTGGCTTTAAGGTTTGATCCAAACGACAGACATACTAGAACTCCGACGACAGACAGACACTAACTGCCGCACAAATGCAAACGAGAGATAGACCAGCAACTGGTGACGCGAGACTGACCTAGCCTCACCCCGACTGACCGACCTACTAGACTCGCCGAGACTGACGGACTGACCCTGGCGAGCTGATAGCGCCCCTTAAACGCACGTGAACAGGCAACATTTTCCCTTTTCCACCAGAGGGAGGCACCAAAGCTGCGATTGCCACAGCGGCGCCACCGCCAGAGACGGAGGGCGACTGCTTCACACTACGCCCTGCGGCGCGCTCTTCAAAACAGCAAATTTTACCACGGCTCAAAAATGTTAAGTAATTACTATCATTTTTTTATTATTTCGCTCTAACAGCTATGACAACGACATTATAAGAAAGACGACGTAACGTATTACTATCTTTGCGACGTTTCTCATCGAGACATATACGTTATCTCGCATTTCTAGCTGCTTCTCTCACACAAATAATGATAAAAATTCAGACATTCAGGGTCGCCACCAGCCCAAGCCCTTCCTAACCATTTCGAAAAAAAACGGAGCTGGAAAATTATTAGTTTAATTACTTTAATAATTTAATTACAAGTATGCAAATTTCTTTAAGTAGCCAGATAAAATAGCACTCCATGTCGTGCATGAAGCGACTTGATTAATTCAAGATTGGAAATCGGAGTAAGTGGGTAAGCTCAACACCACAGAATTTATTTTTCACGTCGATTATTTATTGTATCTAAGTATTTGGTTGCACATCCTAACTACACATATCTGGTGCCTGACTAGAAATATTTAAGTAAGAATTACGTGAGACTGTAACAGAGCACAATTTATCTACAGCAAGAAGAGACACAGGAAACGTGGGTGGGAGACAATGATACTATCATCTCCTTTGCATTCATACCATTAAAATATCTCAGTGAGATCCGCATTACGATTCTACGTATGCATTATTCTGGACAGAGGTTTAACCAATGCACAAGGTTGTGCGATAATTGTTCAACATACTAACTGCGTCTGCTGCTTGCAAACTGCCGAACTAGAGCACGTGGTGCATTCCGAATCAAACTGTTGTGCTGCTTTGTAGAAAGCGCACGAAAGAACAGATATTCTTGCAGAAATTATAGCTCATTAAACAAGCAAACTGTTAAATTAAAGCCTATTGCGGTGCCGTGGTGGACCAGAAGGGTCATTGACTACCAGATACGTGGCACAAAATCGACACACAAAGTAAAAGCAACTTCCACAAAATATAAGATTAAAAATCATTGAAAATCATACTCGCTTCGACACAGTATTACACTCACGTACGGTTGAAGTGATCCTAACCAAATTTTCCTAATCAAATACCCAAAAATCGCCTATTTAAAGCAATATAATTATGGAACATTCAGAAAAATAACTTGCTTCACACGCTTCAGTTAAGCTGAAGTTCTTAAGTATTTCAACAGTTAAACATAACGAAGTCCTAACTCAACCTGCTTCCTATCACCTGAAACCCCCCTTTAAGAGCTACGATCCGTACTCACCAAGCGTTCACCGAAGAGTGCTCCTTCCTCTTTCGAGAGTACCTAGCTCCCCGTGCAGAGGAAGCTACCAGAGGGGTAGTCCTCCGTCACCAACCTCACACACAAAAACAGCCTTCGACTAAGATGGGTAAACCTCTGTTCAGGTATTGGAAACCTAAGTTGGTCATCCTGTGCTCTCCTTCGAATGAGAAGCAACATCGTCTGCTCCCAGCAGACGATGACCAACTCAGCGTTTCCCACAAAACAAAACCGAAACCCCACATTAAAACACACATATAGTATTCAATAGGCCTTATCTGAGTATTCAGTCTTTCTGGAATAATTCATGAATTGAGCTAAAACCAGGTGGTAAAGCGAATAAATTGTACCGAATTCGACAAGCGTCTTATGAAACGACTTTACAGAGACGTTTCAACGACCAAGGCCAACCGAAACGAAACAAGAGAAGAAAGCAAGGAAGAGAAGCTTACGCTACTTCATTTTCATATGTGAAGTGCGTCAGTGAACGGTTAGGCAACGACGAGGTTTCAAACCGATTTTCCGCAGCAGTCACAGGATGCGGTACCTAAATACTGCAGTACTATACGAACCACGTCGTGAGTGTGCAGCTGCCAACATAGGGTAGACAGGGAGGCCAGTCAGCACACGAGTAGGAGAATATGAATTCTACGTGCAATTAGCACAGCATAGTAAATTGACGATAGCAGAACGTCATCGCGACGGTGGACAGCTTACCTTGTTCCAGGAAACCCGTGCGCTGGCGGTGGTGGTGCTAAGACAGAATTCAAGAGGCGACTGAAATTATTAAACGGCCAGACAGTATCAATAGAGAGGACGGCTACAAACTTTGGCCGTCCTGGCTACCTGTTATCTCAGTCCAAGGGGCCGCCAGCTGTCTCACCCGGCACGGACGCGACAGTCTAAACAAGAGGGACTGTTAGTGTATTTCCGCGCACACCTGGAGGAAAACGTGCCCCGAGAAACCAAGCTCTGATTTGCAGACTGTCACCAATCACTGACAAGCCTCTTAGTCCGCGAATAGCTTCTTCGCCCTTTTGTCATGTCTAATTATCATCCAGGGCCAATAAAGTTTCACAAATGTTTTGACACCGATCGTGTGCAATAAATAGAGGCACCTTTCCTTCACCAAAACCAGTCTTGCCCTGAGGAAGGTCGTTTCAGTACGGTCGAAATGTTAGTTTTACAGTTTATAATTAACAACCGTCCATGCCGAGCTGACCGAACTGTATTGCCGCAGTCCACCGTCACAAGACACAGTGTTTAGTTTCCACTGTGGTGAGATGTGTCATAAGGGCGAAGAACGAAGTGGGAGATCATCTTTCGGTGAGGAAATGAGAATCGTTATGAAAAGTAGAGGATCTGGTGCTTCAAGAAGGCGTATCACAATCAAGGTTTCAGTGAAACTGAAACTCAATCACGGATCAGTTTTCAACGTCTTGCACATTTCGAACATAACAAAGGTCGCCGCCCGCTGGATCCGCGACTTCTCACACTCATTCACAAAGCAAGCCGAATAGAGGCAATAGCGGAATTGTTGCAGCGGCGTCACGCCAATCCAGATAATCCCCTTAGCCACCTAATCACCATGGACGACTGCTGCATATACCACTATCACCCAGAACAGATGAGCAAAACGAACGATGGAGACATGAGGATTTAACACCACCGAAACAGTGTTTATTGGGACTGCTACAGAGATCTGCTAACAAATTACGTTGTGCTAGCTGAGTATCCGATGTTGCCCAGCTATGTACTTACTCCATTCTTCTCTTAGTCCATCTTCCCCTGCCCCTCCCTCTGTTCATCTCATCCTCCACCTTCTCACTGTCCACCTCCTTCACCTCCCTATCGTCCATTTCCTCCTGTTCCTCTCTCTGTTCCTCTTTTCCTCTCCCATCTATCTGTCGATTTGCTTCTACCCTCTCTGTCCATCTCCCTCTTTCAGTTCATCTCCTTCTGCACCATGTAATTCCATCTCCTCCACCCCTCTCTTTGTCAGTCTTCTCCTCTCCCTCTCTCTGTCATCTCCTCCTCCCCCCACCCTTTTCACTTTTTCTCTTTCCTGTGTCCATCTACTCCTCCCCCCCCTCTCTCCATTTTCCTCTTCCTTCTCTCTGTTCGTCTGCTCCTTTTCTCTCTCTCTGACGATCTCCTCCTATTCTCTTTCTATATCCATTTCCCTCTCCCCCACAGTCTATTTATCATCTCCTCCCCCTCACTTTGACGCTCTCTTCCTGTCCCACTCTCTGTCCATCTCCTCCTCTTTCCTTTCTCTGTCCACCTACTCCTCCTTCTACGTGTACCTATCTCCTCGCTCCATCTAGCTATCCTTCTCCTCCTCCTCACTTGTCTCTCCACGTTAACACGCTTATCCCAACAGGTGGCTGGTAGTTTTTAACGCAAGAGTATTTCTTTCCAAACTCTAACAAATATTTGTACCCAATTTGATTGAAATCGTTCCGGGGCTCTAGGGTGAGCGTTTTACCCGTGGCTTTGCATGCATACGCACATGCCAAACATGTGTCACGTATTTCACACTTATTTGTACACACATTTCACTTGTATGTCTGGAGAATTTCTCATTGGGTTTCTGACGTCGTATCTCCAGAGTTATGAGCTTTACAATGATATATTTTTCTAGGTATATTCAGCGATGTACGCGGACAAATCAACGAGGATTTGCAGAAAAAAATGCGTGGTGTAATGACTGGCAGTTATCTCTCAATATTAGTAAGTGTAACCTACTGCGTATGACAATTTCGAAAATCCCCATTAATGTACGAGCACAAAATAAATACCCAATCTTTGGAAGCAGTAACATCAGTCAAGTGTCTGGGTGTGACCATTCGAAATGATCTCAAATGGAACGATCAGATTACACATATAACGGGTAAGGCGAACTCTAGATTGTGGTTTATTGGTGGAATCCTGAAGCGATACAGCCCTTCACAAAGGAAATTGCTTACAACACGTTAGTTCATCCAGTCTTAGAGTATTGTTCGTCAGTATGGGACCCTTACCAGTTGGGTCTGATTCAAGAGATTGAGAGGGTCCATAGAAGAGTGGGAAGATTCGTGACTGTTACATTTAGCCATCTCGAGAGCGTTTCAAATCTCATAGGAAGTTTGAAGTGGGACACACTTGCAGATAGACGACGCGCTAAACGGAAGGGGCTGCTCACTATATTCCAAAATCCGATCTCCACCGAGGTTGTAGAGCATATAGTATTACCACAAACTTTCAAATCGCGCAATGATCACCATTCAAAGATAAGGGAAATTAGAGCTCGTACTGAGGCGTTCAGACAGTCGTTTTTCCCTCGCGCGATCCGCGAGTGGAACAGAAGGGGGGAAATATGACTTTGGCGCGAATAGTGCCCTCCGCCACACGCCGCTTTGCGGCTAGCGGAGTATTTATGTAGATGTAGATGTAGATACTGTCTGCAAAATGTGTTGCGAATAGAATTAGCAGTACAGAAGTAAAAAATTAGAACGTCATACATGATCGGCCGTTTTTCACGCATTTCACTATTGAAATACCTCCTGGACTGTGTGTTGTACAACAATATATTTTTGTAGTTACATTCAACGGCAGATGAGAATACTGCCTGCAAAACTGTTACGAATAGATTTAGTAACAACGAAGTAACAAATTTAAGCGTCTTGCATGATGGGGTAGCTTTTCACGTAGTGTTTATGATGTTATACAATAATGAACCAAAAGTTATGACCTTTGCCCACCGTGACGCTGGATGGCGCCTTGTAGCGTTGCGGGCACGTGACGCGGTAACAAAAGTTTGTAAGCGGAGCAGACACTATGGGCCGATCGCCCTTGCCATGATATGGGCTGCAAAGAGGGAAATCTGTTGAGATATGCGACTTTGACAAATGACAGATTATTATTGAACAGTGGCAAATGACAGATTATTATTAAACAGAGTCTGTGGCAAATGACAGATTATTATTAAACAGAGTCTGTGAACGAGTATCTCGAAAACGGCGAAGCTGGTCGAATGTTCACGTGCTGCTGTCGTGAGCATCTACGGAAAGAGGTAGAATGACAATGAGACTACCAGTAGGCTCTAAATCGTTGCACGTCCTCGACTCTCCACAGAACGTTGGGTTCGGAGGCTTGAGTGCTCTGTGAAGTAATGTGTGCTCTGTAAATTAGGATAGATGGTAATCTGTGGCATCTCTGCCCAAAGAGCATAATGGTAACGCACGCACAAGTGTTTCGTGACACACCGCTCATCGTACATCGTTGAACATGGACATCCGCAGTAGACCACCTCTATGTATTCGCATGGTGACCCAACGACATTGTCAGTTACGACAGCAGTGGGCATTCGACCGTAGATCAATGGAAATGTGTCGGCTCTTCGAGCGTATCACATTTTTGCTACACTAGGGCAATGGTCGTCTTCAAACACCCCATCATCGTGGTGAATGCGCGGCGCGCCTCGGACGCAGGCTGGTGGGAGCAGTATGATGCTATGGGAGACGTTCTCCTGCGATTGCATGGTCCTGTGGTAGTAATGGAAGACACGCTGACGGCTGCGAACCACCTGCATCCCTTCATGCTTGATGTCATCTTTCAGCAGTATAACTGTCTGTGTCTCGGAGACAGAACCGTGTTACAGTGGTTTGAGGAGCATAATGGTGAACTTACGTTGGTGTCTCAGCGACCAAATTAGCCTCATGTAAAACCTATGGAACTCATCTGGGTCGCTGTCGGGGGCCATTATTGCGTACGCAAATCAGAGGCCCGTTATTTATGCGAATTACTTGACCTATGTGTAGACATCTAATGCCACACACCTCCACAAACCTACAACGGACTGTCGGGCCCCTGATACGCGGAATCAGTAATATATTTCGTTCCAAAGACGGAAAAACAAGCCATTAAGCAGGTGGTCATAACGTTTTGGCTCATCAGTGTATCAGTGTATTTACGAATAAAGTTAGTAGTAAAGAAGTAGTAAATTAGAACGTCATGCTTCGTGCGGTATTTTTACTGCATGAACAGCGAAAATGTAGTAAGCGATTATCTTTCTTCGGCCGGCCGGAGTGGCCGAGAGGTTCTAGGCGCTACAGTACGGAGCCGCGCGACCGCTACGGTCGCAGGTTCGAATCCTAAATCGGGTATGGATGTGTGTGATGTCCTTAGGTTAGTTAGATTTAAGTAGTTCTAAGTTCTAGGGGACTGATGACCTCAGGAGTTAAATCCCATAGTGCTCAGAGCAATTTGAACCATTATCTTTTTTCCTTTCACCACTTTGTGCGGTTTATATGCGAGAAAAATTTTCGTATCAGTTTGAAATTATGCGTGAAGTTTGTTGCAAGTCTCTGAATACTCCACTCTCATATACTGGATGACTAAAGTATATCCATTTCCATATCGTGGGCCACACTCTATTTTCACTCCCACCCTTTGATAAGCGGGTGGTTCTTACAGTGACAGTGATTCTTTCCAGACAGTGAGTGATATGTTTACCAAGTTCGGCCGAAATTAGTCCAGTTGTTTAAAAGAAGATGTGGAACATACATGCATGCATGTATACATACATACATTTATACGTATATCCATTTTTATAAGTTCTCTGCAAGTGAAGCATCCGTGGCCTGATTCTTTCCAGACAGTGGGTGATATGTTTACCTAGTTCGACTGAAACCAGTCTAGTTGTTTAAAAGAAGATGTGGAACATACATGTATGCATGTATACATACATACATTTACCGTACATTCACGTAAGTTCTCTAAAAGTGAAGCATACGTGGTGTAGGGGTAGCATTTTTGTTTACTGATAAAAACGCTCTCGGTGCCGGATTCACAACCCACCCCCACTTAAATTTTCATTAATAATCAGTATTGGCCGCCGAAGATTTCCGGCATAAGAAGTCACCCCCATTCTGCCAACGGCCTTGTAGAAGAGGGCGGAGGAGTGGAAAGAGGTTCAAGGCACTCTCTTGTCCTACGGGTGGGAAATTGCCCCTAAAGGCGGAAGAATCAGCAATGATCAACGACATGAGGATGCAGAAGGCAATGGAAACCACTGCATTAAAGACACGTAACGTGTATCCACAGGACATGTGGCCTGTATTTGAAGAAGTGTCATGATGATCTCTCCATTGGCAAAAGATTCCGGAATAGTCCCCCATTCGGATCTCCGGGAGGGAACTGCCAAGGGAAAGGTGATCATGAGAAAGAGACTGAATAACCAACGAAAGGATATCGTTCTACGTGTCGGTACGTGGAATGTCAGAAGCTTGAGCTTGATGGGGAAGCTAGAAAATGTGAAAAGGGAAATGTACTGGCTCGATCTACATGTAATAGGCGTCAGGGAAGTGAAATGGAAAGAAGACAAGGATTTCTGGTCAGATGAAGAAAAACTGGTATAACGGGAGGCTGATTAGTTATCAATGAGAAGGGTATAGAGTGTGTGAACAGTTCAGTAATAAAGTTTTGTTATTAGAACCGACTGCAAACCAACGCTGACAATGATAGTTCATCTATACAGGCCGACGTCGAAAGCTGAAGATGAAGAGAGAGAGAAAGTGTATGAGGATATTCAAAGGGTAATGCAGTACGTAAAGGGAGATGAAAATCTAATAGTTTTGGGGGACTGAAATGCAGTTTTACCGCAAGGAGTAAAGGAAAAGGTTAATGGAGAATTTGTGCTTGGGACAAGGAATGAGAGAGGAGAATGGCTAATTGAGTTCTGTAGTAAATTTCAACTAGTAGTAGCCAATAATCTACTCAAGAATCACAAGAGGAGGAGGTATACTTGGAAAAAGCCGGGTAACTCATCCGCCAACAACTCTTACAGAACTGTGTGAACAAGGGAGCAGGCGTGGCATAACATATCCTAGGACAATATTCGCTGTCAGTACGATCTACTGGATGCCAGAATCAGCTGCTGCATTGCCACCCTTGGAGGCTACACCGCGTACTAATATGGGCGTTTCAGCATGGGCTGGTATCTGGTACCTCAGAAACGCTTGTGCTGTTTATCTGTAAACGTAATCATTTTTATGTACTCCATAGGCACTGTTGCAAAAATAGATCTTGAGTGAATTGGAAACCTCTAAATGGGAGCGATTCTGACTTATCTGATTCGTGTTATACGAAATTAAAGAGCCTCTTAGTGTTACCCATGGCGAATAAACGTCACTCAACACGTTTTGCTTAACTTCGTTCGCAAAACAGTCGGATTCCGGCATTTATATATTCTATTTAATATAATGGGGGCCAGTGGAGTGAATTGGAAAGAAGGCTTCTGATCAGATTAGTATAGTGTAATATCAACAGCAGCAGAAAACAGTATAATCAGAGTTGGATTCGTTATGAATAGGAAGATAGAGCAGAGTCTGTGTTACTGTGAACAGTTCAGTGATAGGTTTCCTCTCATCGAAACCGATAGCAAACCAACGCTGACAACGATAGTTCAGTCATACACGCCGACGTCGCAAACTGAAGATGAAAGAACAGAGAAAGTATATGAGGATACGGAGCGGGTAATGCAGTATATAAAGGGATATGAAAATCTAGTAGTCATGAGCGACTGGAATACGGGTCGTAGTGGAAGAAGATAAGGGTTACGGGAGAATATGGGCTTGATCCTAGACGCTTAAGAATGAAATAAATAGGAAGTACACGAAACCTAAGACGAAAAGGCTGCACGAAAAATGTGAAGAAGACGAAAAAGAAATAGTTGTCGGAAGGACTGACTCAGCCTATAGGAAAGTCTAAACAATCTTCGGTGAAATTAAAAGCAATGGTGGTAACATTAAGAGCGCAGCGGGTCCAAAAATGGTTCAAAGGGCTCTGAGCACTATGGGACTTAACTTCTGAGGTCATCAGTCCCCTGTAACTTAGAACTACTTAAACCTAACTAACCTATGGACATCACACACATCCATGCCCGAGGCAGGATTCGAACCTGCGACCGTAGCGGTCGCGCGGTTCCAGAATGTAGCGCTTAGAACCGCTAGGTCACTCCGGCCGGCTAGTGCAACGGGAATTCCACTGTTAAATGAGGGGTAGATTTGTCTCATGTGACAGAAGAAGAGTCGGTTTCGAAGAGATAGAGGACCTAGTACTGCAATGAGGATTTAAGAGAGCTTTGGAGGACTTAAAATAAGGCAGAAGGAATCGGTAACATTCCATCAGAATTTCTAAAGTCATTAGGGGAAGTGGCAACAAAACGACTATTCACGTTGGTGTGTAGAATGTATGAGTCCGGCAATATACAGTCTGGCTTTCGGAAAAATATCATTCACACAATTCCGGACATTGCAAGAGGTGAAAGTGCGAGAATTATCGCACAATCAGCTTAATAGCTCATGCATCCAAGTTACTGACAAGAATAATATACAGAAGAATGGGGCAGAAAATGGAGGATGTGATAGATGACCATCGTTTGGCTTTAAGAAAGGCAAAGGCACCAGAGAGGTAATTGTTACGTTGCGGTTGATAATGAAAGCAAGACTAAAGAAAAAAGAAGACACGTTCATAGGATTTATCAGCTTGAGAAAAGCCTTCGACAATGTCAAATGGTGTAAGATGCTAGAAACTCTGAGAAAAATAGGGGTAAGCTATATGGAGAGACAGCTAATATACAAGATGTACAAGAACCAAGACGGAATAATAAGAGTGGAAGAGTAAGAACAAAGTGCTCGGATTAAAAAGGGGTAAGACAGATATGTAGTCTTTCGCCGTACTGTTCAATCTATACATAGAAAAGCAATGATGGAAATAAAAGAAAGGTAGAAATGTGGAGTTAAATTTCGAGGTAAAAAGATGTCAGTGGTACGATTCGTTGATGACTTGCTATCCTCAATAAAAATAGAGATAAATTACATGATATTCTGAATGAAATGAACAGTCTAATGAGAATATGGATTGAGAGTAAATCGAAGAAAGAGTAACTAATGAGAAATATCAGAAAGGAGAACAGCGAAAAATGCAACATCGGGTTTGATGGTCACGAAGTAGATGAAGTTAAGGAGTAATATTACCTGGGCATCAAAATAAGTGATGGCGGACGGAGCAGGGAGGACATCAAAAGCAGACTAGCAATGACAAAAAGGGGATTCATAGCCAAGAGAAGTGTACTAGTGTCAAACATAGGCCCTACTTCGAGGAAGAAATTTCTGAAAATGGACGTTTGGAGCACAGCATTGTATAGTAGTGAAATATAGACCTATTGAAAAACTTGGACAGAAGAGAATAAAACCATTTGGGACGTGGTGCTACAGAAGAATCTTGTAAATTATGTGGACTGATAAGGTAAGGAATAAGGAGGTTGTCCGGAGAATCGGCTGGGAACGGAATGTATGGAAAACACTGACAACAAGGAGGGACATTTGTTAAGACATCAGGAAATAACTTCCGAGGTACTAGAGGGGGCTGTAGAGGGTAAAAAATGCAGAGGAAGACAGAGATTGGATTACATCTAGCAAATAATTGGGGACATAGTTTGCAAGTGCTACGCTAAGATGAAGAGGCTGTACAGGAGAGGAATTTGTGGTAGCCCATATCAAGTCAGAAGTCTCATGACTCAAGAAAAAAAGTACAATAAAAGATAAAAGGATAAGATTTCCACCGGTGGCTTTGCTCGCATACCCACATATCAGACATATTCCACACATATTTAACATATGTCATGCGTATTTATATACATATTTCGTATGTGTGTCCAGTGTCAAGTGATTTCGCTCTGCAGTTTTATTTCCACGCAGCACGATCTTTATGACGTCGTATCCTGAACGTTGTGCTGTGCAATAATATTATTTGGAGGTGCATTTAGTGTTAAACGTGCATACTGACTGCGAAATGTGTTCTGAATAGAGTTAATGGTAAAGAAGTAATGTCTTAGAACGTCAGGCATGATGCGGCGGTTTTTCACGCATCTCAGTATTTAGCTCCATATCTACTACAATGTAATTTTTCTAGTGCATTCACTGGTGTTTGTGAACACTGTATGCAAAATTGGTCACGAAATATTTAGTGGCACATAAGTAATAAATTAAAATGTAGCTTTACTGTATGAACAGCCAAAACTTTTTTATGTCATAATTTTGTGTTGGTGGCCATGGAGAAATCATTTCGTGAAGGTTTCAAGTTATATGTAAAGTTTGTTGCAAGTCTCTAAATGCTCTCTTTCTCAAATACTTGATAACTGAAGTATGGGCATTTGCATGTCGTGAACTACACTGATTTTTCATTCCCACCCCCACCCCTTCGATTGTTGGACGGTTCTTATTATTTCCAGACAGTAAAAGACCTGTATACCAAGTTTGGTTGCAACAGGTCTAGTAATTTAGGAGGAGATATGGAAATAGGCACACACATGGATACGTACGTACATGAATTTTTATAATTTGTGTGGGTTCACATTATCGACTTCAACTAGTAGTTGTCATCCTCAGATGTGCTTAATCCTCTAAAAGACTTCGTACAGATCCGTAAACAGATGTAGTTAGGCACTTCAAATGTCATTTAACCATTTAACATTCGGTCAGTGTACATACGGTCACATGATAAATGACTGACACGTGTAGTGACGGGGCATCTCTCTGAAGACTCGGGAATATCAAGAGGATTGGAGATCCTTGTGCTAGAAGTGCGGCGTAGCACACTCAAGGCGGTTGCGGGATGAGGCCGAAGTCAGCCGTGGACACGTCTTCATCACGACCTTCTGAACCTGACAAGGGCTGTCGCCTGCTGGGTTCCGCGGCTGCTAGCACCCATTCAAGAAGCTGACCGAATCGAGGCAGCGACGGTAACAGTACAACCGTCTCAGGCAAATCCAAACGACGTCCTTAGCAGCCTGCTCACTATGGATGGCTGTGTCACTACGACTCAGAGGGCCAAATCAAGCAACGGAGACATATGCATTCGCCACAGCCGGGAAAGACGAAGAATCAACCATCATTGGGCAAATTAGTGCTGAGTGTGTTTTGGGTGTTGTGATGTGGTTGTAACAGATTACCTTCGTAAAAGGCGAACCATCACAGGAGCATATTGCCATAATCTCTCGACGATGAGTAGTCCGAGCGCATTCTGCACGGGGTACAGCTACACATAGTGCCTCCTTGGGAAATCAAATTTCGCCTAACCCGTCGCTTCCTGTTGCCATCCAGTGCACTCTCCCATTTCCCTCTCCTGAAACGGCAGTCAGTATCTTCTTTCTCTTTCCTCCGATGAAGAAACAATTGTGTAGCAGCCATTTTTAGAATGAAGATGAAGTGATTTTAGACTAAACTTTTCTCGAACAGCGGAAATATAAATTTATAAAAGAGAAGCCTCCGCCAAACGTTCTGTCGTTGTTGAAAATGTGTCACATTCAAGGGCTAATATGCAGAGAAAGACTGACGCCACGATCATGTTCCATGATCACAGATTTATTTCTTAGATCTGATAGGGGACACAGTTAAGGAATAACGTTAATTATCTGGGTTATTGTCAGTAGGAAAACAAAATCATTTTCGGTCTGTACTTATTAGCACAATATCTACACGTTCAGAAAGCAACAGCAACAGAGACGTAATAGAATGAAATTTTCACTCTGCAGCGGAGTGTGCGCTGCTATGAAACTTCCTGGCAGATTACAACTGCACAGAGCTTCTGTGAAGTTTGGAAGGTAGGAGACGAAGTACTGGCGGAATTAAAGCTGTGGGGACGGGGCGTGAGTCGTGCTTGGGTAGCTCATGTGGTAGAGCACTTGCCCGCGAAAGGCATAGGTCCCGAGTTCGAGTGTTGGTCCGACACACACTTTTCATCTGTCAGGAAGTTTCAGAGACGTAATACTTTCATTGTACTTTCACAACTATAAAAAATGAGACCCGCCCTCTTTCCTTCAACTACGCTTAACAGTATACATAACATGCCTAAAGAATACGCATTCAGCAAACATCACAAATGAGCGCAATACCACTCTCAAATGAAGGACACTGTTCGTGTCCCCGCCTAATACACTGGATCCAGACTATAGTTGGCTTCTCATATTGCTCCTTGCATTCCGGAGAGAAAATAGCCGACCTGTCTGCTGTCTCTTCAGGTCCGGTAGGCCTATTCTGCGAGGAAGAAGATGCCTCCCATGAAGCAATATTCCTTATGGAGCACGAGACCACCTCAGTATTATGCCAACAGAACGATTTTGTTTTGGCCCCAGTAAGTACCTGCATCCTATTGGCGTTTTTATATGGAGATGATGTCTTCACCTCTGATCGTTTGACTTGTCGCCCCTTTGTTATTCGTTCATTACTTGGTAAAGGCAAGATTTCTCCTAGAGATTTCGCTGTTTCCGTCGTGTTCTCCCTTCCCACAAACAGGTTTTTTCCCTGTGTCACCACTCGAGTTTCAGTAACATATAGCCTCTTTGGGGTAGGAGTTGTCCTGTTTCTCCATAATTCTGGGTTAGATCTTCCTGGGGTCGATCAGTTACATTAGGCAGAAGAAACTCCTTCTACGGTAAACCTCAGGGTTCAATAGGTGTGTATACATGTTGTACTGAAGGAATGTATCGCCTTCTGCTGACAAGGGAACCTCTCCATCGCACCTCCTCAGATTTAGTTATAAGTTGGCACAGTGGATAGGCCTTGAAAAACTGAACACAGATCAATCGAGAAAAGAGGAAGAAGTTGTGTGGAACTATGAAAAAAATAAGCAAAATATACAAACTGAGTAGTCCATGCGCAAGATAGGCAACATCAAGGACAATGCGAGCTCATGAGCGCCGTGGTCCCGTGGTTAGCGTGAGCATCTGCGAAACGAGAGGTCCTTGGTTCAAGTCTTCCCTCGAGTGAAAATTTTACTTTCTTTATTTTCGCAAAGTTATGATCTGTCCGTTCGTTCATTAACGTCTCTGTTCACTGTGAACAGCCGGCACGGTAGCTCAGCGTGTTCGGTCAGAGGGTTAGCTCCTTCTGTAATAAAAAAAACTGAGTTAATCGATCAACAACGAACTTAAAACGGATGTCTTACGACGTCCGCCCCGAGCAGATGCAACGAACAAAATCGAACAAAGTGAGTGAAAAAAAAGGTAATAAGTTTAGTGTCTGTGTTTTGCGACCGCACCGCAAAACCGTGCGATTAGTAGACAAAAGGACGTGCCTCTCGAATGGGAACCGACCGAAGACATTTGATCGCAAGGTCATAGGGCAACCGATTCCTCCACAGGAAAACACGTCTGATATATTCTATACGACACTGGTGACGGCATGTGCGTCACATGACAGGAATATAATGTCGACCACCTAACTTGTACACTTGGCGAATGGGTAAAAAGATTCTCCTACCTTGCCCGATTTAGGTTTTCTTGTGGATGTGATAATCACTCCCAGAAAGGTGATGAAAACATAAGAGCTTGTCACATAAACTGTGAGAGGCACCCACATGCCTTGCTCACACTGTGGCATCAAGCAGTCAGGCCTGCAAGATGAGTGGTCTGCCAAGCGAGTGGACTCATTCTTATTTATCGAGTAACATGAACTTGAAACGCTACTGCCCTGCTCGGACGTACGTTAGCTCTATAAAGCCTGTACTGTAATAAGTTCACGGGCTTCACCTTATAAACAAGGATTTTAGTACATTAATTGACCGCGTGTACCTAATAGAAGCAAGATCGGACTTATTCTCAGTCAATAACTACAGTGATTCATCAAGCAGATGTAAAGTATAATTGCTCGTTCGCATGGACAAGAAGTACACACAGTAGATGCTAACAACGATTAATAATTCGGTCGCCAGCCTACTTAGGCAATGAGTGAGTTTTTCCTTGTACAAGTGGGTGCATGTACAAGCATAGTAACACGTAGTATTGATGCGTTATATGGCAAAGTTTGGAACCAGAAAAATCCACTGAACTAAAGTTTTCTCTTTTTGTACTACTTTAGACGAGCTAAGTTTACACAACACCACACAGCAATGATTACTACGAACTGCATTTTTGTATGTTGAGGAGACTAAAATCGGGCATAGATTGCCCTAGCATCGACAATCTTGAAAGTACACACACAATGTCACTATTAATTATGGAAAAACACTAATACACTTAGGATTAATATAGAATTTAGCTTTACTGGTCAAATCTGATCAACACATTTCAAGGTTTGAAAGAATGGACAAGAGAAGGGGGGGGGGGGGGGGCCTGAAACTGTTATGGTCGTTCAACTGAAACTATTAAGTACTGAAGGCAAATATACACTCAAATTTGACAATCTGCGGATAACTATTCTTTTGTCTCACTTCTGAATAATTTAACTGTCATTATTTCTGTCTCAAATTAATTAAATTACATCGCTAACTCAATTAAAAAAAAACTCTCTTCCAATTTAGTCATGCTTTTGTTCTTTACCAACATTTGCAATAACACACCGAACTTTAGATTCCTTTATGGCATAGATTAATCTGCTGATAATTTTCATTAACACAAACATTAAACTTTCAGTTTAGGATACTCGGGTTGCACAATACGAGGTAAGGATCCTGTCTAGGTCAGTGATCAGGATAAGTCATGGCTAAAGCAATTCTGGTAAAAGTCACGTTATTATTGAACCGTTAGAAACAGTTTCGACACTGGTCCACACAGATACACTTCTAAAGATGAAATAAATGTTTGACCTGTGCAAGTCGGTGCGGCGGTTGGCGAGCAGCGAGATAGCGGGCAGCACGGCACACATGCAAGCACGGCTAAGGCTCACACAACATCGGCACTTTCCATCTTCTTGGCGTCGCAATCTTTCCAATTTTGTGCTTCAGAATATAGCCACGCCAAGTAGTCGTCGGAATCGGTTCATCCGAGGCTCAATGGAATCCACTTTTCCTGGGTAGCCCCCTCGGTACAGTACGTGTACTTCCGACTGTTGCCCGCCTCCGACTGTTATACTGAGCCCGCTGTGCCGAACCGCGCCAGTGTGCGTTTTCCCGCCTCGCCTGCCTCCACCTTTTCCCGCTCCCCCTACAGGTAGGGTATTCACCACAGGTTTTCTACTACACATATCCTAATGCATTACCTACGTATGGACCAAGTGTATAAATTACAATTTTCACATCTTACAGTAGTTTTAACATTAAATACACTTTCCTTTGATTACCACATTATTTGAAATCCAACACAAATAATAATATTCATTTCAAGAGTTGCTCACAGTCTCTTTAACATAACGATACGAACCGAAAAAAAAAATTCAAAAAATTGCTTACATTAATTTATCTAAATTCATAAAGAAAAAAAATTATTATATGTACAGTTGTCGTTACACATGCCCCTGTTTCCAGAAAATTTTCTTAAGTCCAAATTTTATGGGAACACTAAATCTTACAATTATACAGTAGTTCCGAATCTTTACTTAATTGTCCAAAAAGATTTACACTATATATTTCCTTTTACTCACTGTATATAGGTTTACACTTTTTTAACACATCAAGAATAATTACTTGTCATTTACTCAAGTGCCTTTTGCACAGTCCAACTTCCCATCATAACATTACTAAAATAGCAATTTAATCATTTTTTCTAAATTTCTCAAAGAAATAATTTAAAATTCTGGAATACAAACATTTAACTACAAAAACAATTGCATATTTTGTATACACTATAAGATAATTTGTCGCTGCTTGCTTTGAATAGCAGTCCATTTTCTTACTCACTAAACAAAACACACACACATATATTCAGAAAATTAACTATACATATTTTCTGCCTATTATGCGGATTTGGGCAGTCCTTTTTACTTCATATTGTCACATCTCCTGGATCACATTTACAATTTTCCATCGATTATTTATCTGCCCTCATTGGTATTTGGCAGTCCTTCATATTATGGTTCATACACTGCCCATATTCATTTTTGACAGTCCCATCTTTTATCTGGCTGATAGCATTTATCCTTTCTTTTCAGTCCTTTTCTCCATACATTTTTACAGTTACAGTACAATTGGTAATCTGAAACTCACATAACTACATTAGCACACTTTCAAGGGTATACAGACATTTACAAAGATTAGATATATTTAGAACAACTTGGGTTACAATATTTCTTACACCTAAAGGTCTTTTGGATTTTGGGTAGATCAGGTAGTAAGCATTTTTGTGTGGAATATTCTGTATTATATATGGTCCATTATAAATATATTTGAATTTTGAAATTTCATGGTTTAGTTCACTAGACTTTTCGTAGGTTTTTAAAATAACATAATCTCCAATTTTAAATTTTGAAACTTTTAAATTTTTATTGTGTCTTTTAGATCTATATTCAGCTTTTTGCTTTGCCCTTTTTATCACCAATTCTTTCTTTTGATCCAATCCCAAACTTGTACAAGGTGGAAACTCTAGTTTTTCTTCAATTAAACTTTTACTACTTCTGCCTAACAAAATTTCTTCCGGTGGAAATCCTGTAGTTTCATGATGTAATGTGTTTATGACATTCTCAAAATCCGATATAAACCTGCCCCAGACTCTAAATCATGCCCCTTCCTCTTTTTTCCACAACGCACCTTGGTCGACTGTGACATCGTCCCAAGATACGTTCCTGACCTGTGAACCATTTATATCTGGCGGCTTTTTCGGTTTCTGGAGTTCAAAGTCTTTGCTTACTTGAACTCGTTGCAAAATGAAGACTGAGTCGTCCGGTGGCTCTTTCTTTCTTTGTTCAGTCTCAACATATGGATTTTGTTTTGACACGTCGTCATCGTTAGGTACAATATCGCAATTAACTGCATCCCCTTTATTTTCACTGGTTTTCTCATACCCTCTTTCAGTAAAAGTATATTCATTTTCCTTTACACCTGAAAATTCATCTTCACTAGAGTCATCACTACTCTCTTCCTCAACATCAGATTCACATAAGCACGCTACTTTTGCACAATAGGGAGCGTTAGTACATTCATTGTCGTCTGTATTTGCGTATCTTTCATCATCTGAACTATCGTCGGAATCCGACCATTCCGGATCGCCTTCAGGTTCTAATATAAAAGCTTTTCTGAGACAGGCATTAAGTTCTTCCTCTGTATTGTCGTCAGGCTTGGATTTTAATTCAATCTCCTCTTTTGGCAAAACGGCCTCATCATCAGCTTTATTTACATCTACTGTGACTTCATATTTAGTGTAATCCTCGTGGACTTTAATTACTTTCAGGTAATCATCTACCCCTTCTCCACGGTGCCTCTCGGTAGCAGCTTGCACTATTGGCGGACTGTTAGCAGAAGTTATTTCTTCGTCAATGCTGAGGATTTCATTCTCCAAATCCTTCCTATCATTAACCTTCCTCCTATCGGCAGCACGCGTACTTTGCGCGGCGCTATTTATTCTCCCCTCTTCAAATTTGGGCCACGTCACTATATGGACGTCCCTACTATCTCTCTTTCCACCAACTAATTTCTTCGCCTCATACTCCCTTTTAAAATCCTCCCACTCACATTGCTTTAGGCCCTTGTACAGATCATCGATCTGCACACACCAATCAGTCACTTCTGCTAATTCATCCTCGTCTTTTATCTCATTGCAAACACTGCTAACCGCACCTCTCTGTGTATTCACAGTTTCATTTATTGTCTCCTTTGCCACGGAATTATCACTCGTAAAATTTTCCTCAGCTCTTACGGCTACGTTCGTACCTACTGCTGCCGTATTGTTAGCGGCTTCTTTCCGAACAGATGTTCTGCTAGGCTGGGCCGTTGCCCTCTGATGCTCCACTCGCCTGTTAACATGTAGCGCTCTGTGCGGCAGAGATGACTCATTCTGGATCGCACCTGACGCTGGTTTCGCCACAATACGTCGCGGCGTTCCATGACTGTCCCTATCCTGTCTCATTACATTACGGTCGGTCCGGTATCTTTTCTTAAATCGGGGCCGGTATGTATTGTCCGCTTCCGTTTGGCCCGCAACGTTCGCGGAAATTAGTTTCCCGCGTCGTTATTATTTTGCGCGGTATACCCTCTACCGCGGCCTGGATTATTTCCTCTGCCTCTTCCTCTGCCTCTTCCTCTTTGTATTACATTGACGCGAAATCCATCGCCGTCGTTTCGTTCGTCATTGTGTCGGTTATTACGGTTACCAAAATTTTGATAATTGGCACGACTTTCGCGCCAATGGTCTTCATCTTCGACCCTTTCTAGAAATGCTTGGAAGCTACGATGATTGCTTCCTACATACCTCTTGGAATCCTCCGGAAGCTTTTTATATAGCTCCCAGATAATTTCTGAATCTGATCTTCGGCCTTTTAAATGCGTTAGTTTCCGGTACCAATACTCGCAGAAATCTTTCAAAGAGTTCCTGCCCCTGTTATCATGCTGTTTGGCCATGATGAACTCCCGCCATAAATGGTCCTGCTTTTGTTCAGACCAATATTCTTCCGTAAATCTTTGCCTAAATTCTTCGAACGTCATTCGTTCGGTATTTAAATTTATTCCCCAGCGCTTAGCATCACCCGCTAAGGCGCTAATTACAACGTTTATCTTTTCCTGATCAGACAAGTGCTCAGAAAATACTCTCTCGAAATTTGTAATAAAATCTAACGGATGCCACCCGTTATGTTTCTTGGCTGGATCGAAGCGTTCCTCGCCTTCTAACAGCTTCGTAATTGGTGTGCCATTACAGACAACACCAGGCCTATCTTTAATTTTGCTCTCCAGATCGAAAATTCTGCCTTGAATTTTCGTAGTATTTTGTTCACAATTTTGGACACATCCGGTTACTTTTTTACTTAAATCCCTTTCAGTGTCTAAAACTACCTTTTTCAATTGTGATATCCCGTGTTGACATTCGTTTACGATCTCAGTTTTGAGACCGAAAACTTTTTCGTCTACCTTAGTTTCAACCAGAGGTCCTACTTTCTCTTGGATGTTGAGAATTTCAACATCGAATCTACTATTAATGTTTCCAATTTCCTCCTGCATAGTATCCATATTTTTGTTAATGGTAACAATTTCAAGTTTCAGTGTATTTACCACAGAACTTAAATTACCCACTTTTTGTTCTACCTGTTCTATTTGTTTACTAATTTTAATTCCCTGTCCTTCGACCTGTGCTTTAATTTGATCCACCTGTGTTTTGAGTTGCTCGTCAACGTGAGTTTTAAGCTGCTCATTCTGTGTTTTAAGCTGCTCATTCTGTGTTTTGAGCTGCTCGTCAACGTGTGTTTTAAGCTGCTCATTCTGTGTTTTAAGCTGCTCTTTCTGTATTTTGAGCTGCTGATCAACATGTGTTTTAAGCTGATCATTCTGTGTTTTGATCTGCTCACTCTGTCCTGAAATTTGTTTAGTTAATTGTTCAAATAAATCGTTTATGCTTAAAATTTTCACACTGTTTTGTTCTACGGAATCGGTGTATTCCGATCCTACTTCAAAAGTTTCTTTCGGTTCTTTCTTTATCTGTGGAGAATCAAACATGTCAGTGGATTCATTCACATAACCACTATCATCTACAAAGTCACCTTCTACTTCCTGTTTTATTCCTTGCTGTGTCCGAGGCGATCTCAACCTTTCAATCTGTTCATTGACATGTTCGTGGTATTGTATGTACGCCAACTGTCTTTCGCTAACGCCATCTGTTATCTGGCCGCGTAAACTCCGGCTACTGCCAGCCGCATTCTCCATTTCGCTTGGCGCACCTACCCCGTCTACGTTTCTGTCCATACTGAATGTACGCTACACCACACTACCGTACTTGACTCACACTGCAGTTTATTTTACTGAACTTTTATTGCCATTCGTACCACTGAACATCCACTGTTCGATCTTTACATTAATTTGTAACTGACAACAACTGGATGTCCTGTCACCGGGAAGCCACTTGTAACGCTACCGCCCTGCTCGGACGTTCGTTAGCTCTATAAAGCCTGTACTGTAATAAGTTCACGGGCTTCACCTTATAAACAAGGATTTTAGTACATTAGTTGACCGCGTGTACCTAATAGAAGCAAGATCGGACTTATTCTCAGTCAATAACTACAGTGATTCATCAAGCAGATGTAAAGTATAATTGCTCGTTCGCATGGACAAGAAGTACACACAGTAGATGCTAACAACGATTAATAATTCGGTCGCCAGCCTACTTAGGCAATGAGTGAGTTTTTCCTTGTACAAGTGGGTGCATGTACAAGCATAGTAACACGTAGTATTGATGCGTTATATGGCAAAGTTTGGAACCAGAAAAATCCACTGAACTAAAGTTTTCTCTTTTTGTACTACTTTAGACGAGCTAAGTTTACACAACACCACACAGCAATGATTACTACGAACTGCATTTTTGTATGTTGAGGAGACTAAAATCGGGCATAGATTGCCCTAGCATCGACAATCTTGAAAGTACACACACAATGTCACTATTAATTATGGAAAAACACTAATACACTTAGGATTAATATAGAATTTAGCTTTACTGGTCAAATCTGATCAACACATGTCAAGGTTTGAAAGAATGGACAAGAGAAGGGGGGGGGGCCCTGAAACTGTTATGGTCGTTCAACTGAAACTATTAAGTACTGAAGGCAAATATACACTCAAATTTGACAATCTGCGGATAACTATTCTTTTGTCTCACTTCTGAATAATTTAACTGTCATTATTTCTGTCTCAAATTAATTAAATTACATCGCTAACTCAATTAAAAAAAAACTTTCTTCCAATTTAGTCATGCTTTTGTTCTTTACCAACATTTGCAATAACACACCGAACTTTAGATTCCTTTATGGCATAGATTAATCTGCTGATAATTTTCATTAACACAAACATTAAACTTTCAGTTTAGGATACTCGGGTTGCACAATACGAGGTAAGGATCCTGTCTAGGTCAGTGATCAGGATAAGTCATGGCTAAAGCAATTCTGGTAAAAGTCACGTTATTATTGAACCGTTAGAAACAGTTTCGACACTGGTCCACACAGATACACTTCTAAAGATGAAATAAATGTTTGACCTGTGTAAGTCGGTGCGGCGGTTGGCGAGCAGCGAGATAGCGGGCAGCACGGCACACATACAAGCACGGCTAAGGCTCACACAACATCGGCACTTTCCATCTTCTTGGCGTCGCAATCTTTCCAATTTTGTGCTTCAGAATATAGCCATGCCAAGTAGTCGTCGGAATCGGTTCATCCGAGGCTCAATGGAATCCACTTTTCCTGGGTAGCCTCCTCGGTACAGTACGTGTACTTCCGACTGTTGCCCGCCTCCGACTGTTATACTGAGCCCGCTGTGCCGAACCGCGCCAGTGTGCGTTTTCCCGCCTCGCCTGCCTCCACCTTTTCCCGCTCCCCCAACAGGTAGGGTATTCACCACAGGTTTTCTACTACACATATCCTAATGCATTACCTACGTATGGACCAAGTGTATAAATTACAATTTTCACATCTTACAGTAGTTTTAACATTAAATACACTTTCCTTTGATTACCACATTATTTGAAAACTAACACAAATAATAATATTCATTTCAAGAGTTGCTCACAGTCTCTTTAACATAACGATACGAACCGAAAAAAAAAATTCAAAAAATTGCTTACATTAATTTATGTAAAGTCATAAAGAAAAAAAATTATTATATGTACAGTTGTCGTTACAAACTCTAGTACTCACAATTAAGTTACAGGTTATTATCCTGTTTGAATATTACGCAACGGAAACGCACATCTGACTATTAGTAATTTACACAACACTGACTGTTCACTACGCACTGGCAATACCACATTTTCTTTCTTATTTAACGGCTTTGATCAATACGTGGCCATCGCACTGAATATGAATGGCGCACACATTATGAATTCTGGGTATCATGACAACATACTATTCGAAGGAAAAGGCCGCCAATCTTTTTCTTTTCACTATCTTATTTATTCCGATAAATTCTATAACCTAAACACACAAATTCTATAACCTACAACAATAACACATGAGAAATTCCGCCCAGTGGGCATGGCTTTACATTGGTGATTCTATATCTTATGGTGTCGTAATTATTTAACCCTACAGTGCACTTTCTGGATAGGATGGTGGATCTTTTGCTATATCTCACACTTCGACTCTCACAACCATCATCACGAAACTTTCCTCCAGAACGAGCGGTACAAAAGGAACATGCATAACCCACTACCTCTGAAACTATCTTGCTACACTCCCATGCAAACCACACATACTTAAATTGCATGACATACACCACACTGCAACATGGAATGCAACACAAGGAATAGTCACAACATTATAATCACATCACTTTCAGCTTTCCCACTTCAATTAGTATTCATCCCAGTTTCACACGACACTGCCCCACTTCGTAACTTTCCTTTCCTACTACGAACTCTGGAGGATATATGCACGTCTTCCTGTGCAATGCAAGCCAAGTGGCGTTGCTGGATAGACGGCTGACTCACCTTGCTTCTCTCTCAGAGTATTATAGTTTGAATCAAGCGTCACACGGAAACATAACACGCAAAGTAATATTAAGAACATATTCATCACACACGCAAGTCCTCAGCTGATACCATGGATCCTTTGTCTCATACACAGATTGAGACTCACACAGTACTCACCACGTGGAAGTACTCGTCTCTAATTTCAAGTCCTGCACGCGCCATTTCTTAAATATTTCCAGCTTATAGTACACACGCTAGTAATTCAGCTTAACTTAAGCACTCGGAAATATTTCAACTTATTGCTACACGTGGTTTCATTGTGACCGTAGGTCACTTCCGAAGATTACTACGATCCCCTTAATATTACCTGCCTGTCATTTAATTCTCCCCACAAAAATTCCTGAAATAGAGAAATTATTATTCCAAACTACTCTTAAGTATTTCACATGCATACCATGTCTCCACTCTTTTGTCTTTACGGAGCACACCTAAGACAGGTCTTACCAACACTAGATCCAGCGGCAGAGTGCTGAAACATGGCCGTTCTTCAGGTCATCTCCCACCTCTGTCGAGGTGGGGGAAGACCATACTACCGTATTGGTCCTCTTTGGTTCCACCAAAGGTGACCAAAGAATCGTCTCAAAGATGATCATATATTCACATTCACTATCTGCGGTTAGCAGACGACCATACATTCATTCATTTCACAGATCTCAACAAACTGGATGTAGGGATTTATTTCGTGGGAGTGCACATGTGATCAATTAAATAAAAAAATTGTCATTCTTTCCCTCACTGGTATCCGGCTTCGCTGTATTAATTGAAATTGAGTTATTATTAGAAAAAATATGTTGTACTGACAAGAATAACTAAGAATGTTGTACCTATTTTCAATGTCGGGCAGTACTGTACCCTTTCAACTGCAACAAATGAATGCAACAGTTTCACAGTCGCACAGTTTTCCCTGTGCTATGTCAAAACATATGTTTTTAACGTTTTCAAACTTTTCCGTGTGTAGACTGTCAAATCCTGCATATGTCCAAGCAAATCTGAACATGTCCTGGAATTTTGGAGAGCGAAGTTGATTGTGTGTGAGTGCCTGAACTTTGATAACTGATACACGAGTACGTAAACAATACTGCTCTGTGTACCTATGCAGCTTCGCTAAATCATAGAATCTTTTGCCGAAAACCAAACACATCTAACGGTTGCACAAGAGGTGTACAACCTGGAGGAATGGTAATCACGTCTACTCCCACACTAAAATTGAACAATGCCTCACCCTTCTGTCGTGTATAGCTGTCAAGGAGTAAGGCAAATTCTTTGTCCGCGTAAGGAGCAATCACACGTTCATTAAAGTCTTTCACTAGTCTTTTCTCCATTTTTCCTGACGCAGTGCAATTCACAATGACATTCGGCGTTTGCGCAGGTACCCTATTCACCTGTTGCTGAACTTGCGGTCCAAATACACCATTTTTTCCTGTAAACAAAAATTAAATGTAGGTAAAAGAAATCCTGCTTTGTTCAGGGCATATTGTATGGTATAACTATGTGAAGTGGCATGCAGCTGGTTTACAGTACATTCCGTGTCGCCTTCTCCAACTAACGATAACGTGCAGGTCGATTTCATTTCATTGTTAAAACCGGACTGATTTGTGTTGATAATCTATGCGTCTTCATACTGTTGGAATCTGACGTTAGTTTCTGTAACAAACGGTTTGAAACACTCTAAAAGTTTTTCCAGTTTATTCGCATAATTCTTGCTTACATATTTCGAAATCATCCTGCTCTTAAATTTGTAAATTCTTTTGAACGTGACAAGCCAATGAGATGAAGCCTTGAAATCCAGGCCGATTTGTTAGCGTAATGCAATCCACAAATCTATAGGTCTGTGTTATGCACTGCACTTAATTCATTTCTGGCATTAATTGTCGGTACACATGGTTTTCTAGTTCACTGAACTTCTGTCTTCGGGTTCCACCTCGTTCCACGACTTCTTTGCAACCTTTTTCTGCTGACACAGCCATTCGCACTGAATGTTTTTATATTACACTTACGACGTCTGAGATCTTGTTTGGATCAGAAGATATTCCCGTCTCGTCCTTGTTATACAGGAATTACCAGAAATTGTCCGACAGACTTCGTGGAGGGCGTCTTAAGGAACAAATTTCGAGGGTAGGGACCAGTGCCCGGAAACGTCGTCCAACCACAGAACAGAGCTTGGAAGTTACGGGCGCCAGCGCCTGACACTAGGCCGCCCCTTCGGCAGCAAAAGTGGCTTTTTACGATGACGAACCGTACGCGGAACGCTTCGTAATCTTGTTTGTTATTCAGTGATCGCTATTGACGGCCACGATCGCCGGCGTAGAATAGGAAGGCAGGCGTTGCCGTCTACGAATATGATGCTCTGTTGCCTTCGGCGATGTAAAGTTCAGACACAGGTTTCCGCTCCCGTGTTTTTCACTATACTGGATAAAAATAAACTGAGGATGGAAATCTGCGTCCGAAACCGTCATCCACCAAGGCAGCAGAGTTCCACACTCATAGAACACAAGGCCTGTTACGCAGCAGCAATTTGCATTTTCTCCACTGGCGATCGTAACAAGTCCGCAGCTCGTGGTCGCGCGGTAGCGTTCTCGCTTCCCGCGCCCGAGTTCCCGGGTTCGATTCCCGGCGGGGTCAGGGATTTTCTCTGCCTCGTGATGACTGGGTGTTGTGTAATTAAGTTAGGTTTAAGTAGTTCTAAGTTCTAGGGGACTGATGACCATAGGTGTTAAGTTCCATAGTGCTCAGAGCCATTTGAACCATTTTTTTTATCGTGACAAGTAGTCTCATTGCCAAACGTTCCGCTTACGGCCTGTCAGTGTAGAGAGTGCGGCCTTGTGGCAGGTGCCGCCGACAATAACTTCGACGCCATGTAGCGACGTTGGATGTTTCTGGACATGGTTTTCTATTCTCGGTATTTGTTCCTCAAGACATCTACAACCCCTCGAAGATTGTCAGAGCATTTCTGGGACGGCCTATTGACGGCAATGGTGAGCTGATCAGTTTAGCCAACTGTCAGGATCACAAACTGCACTGTCTTTGGAAACGCATCCTTTGGTACGTTTACCTCAGTTTTTGTGACTGCCCTTAATATGATCAGGTTGTAACTAACCTGTTTCTACGGGTAATTACATTATTATTAGGAATGGAAATGCTTATTGATTGTGAAATTAACGTTCGAAGATTAGGGTCGCCACCGATAATAACCACGCAACTAATCAAAGGTTTGGCCGAGTCGGAAAATAAATTAATTTGGTCAAAGACCAAAAACTCATGACAGTGCACGGATTGTGATGTCGCTCATAGGGAACGCGATGTAATTAATAGTATTTCCCGTGCACTGTTCACGAGAATCATTTAAAATAAAATAGAAAGTCCATGAACACTGTGCATAAGATCAGCTCCCAGCAACACACCTGAAAATAGGACTTAATCTAAAGCATTTGTTTTAAAACAAAAGGAGAAACTAATCACTAGACCTGTACGTAAGGAAACGCGTTGGATGTGCTAACGGGAAATCTATGAGGTGAGTGGCTTAGGTGCAAAAACGTAACCTCGGAATACAAGAGAAAGTTGTGGATAAAATCATTTGTTCCTAAGATATGGATGTGAGGCATTACACAATTCCTGATAACATTAATTCCTAAAAAATTAAAGAAAAGCATCGATACATTCACCGTTATAATGTAAAGCTAACATCATTGGTGTGAATCGTTCATATAACTGCTGTTGCCTGATAACTGATTGCAAAAACTCGTGAAACGGTACACATTTCGCAGTACACCCCTGTGACCACGTGGTTTATGGAGACGTAATTTCTAGGTATTGTGGCCAGATTGCAACGATATCACATCACGCAACCATGAACAGTTAACATTCTTTAAAACAAACATGAGATCGGACAGTTAGTCATGACGGTAGCCCAACAAACTCTAATGTTCAACCACGTGGTTGGCTCCCCACGCACGAAAAATACATAAAGCAAGGAAAATTTACGAGAAGGCAAAACTATTAATATTTAGAAAAATAAAAGCTTATACAGGCACAGCTGAAGGCAAACATACATTCGTACAGAAGCGAGTGCTCACTTCTTATCGACACCTTCGTGTGGCGCTCTTCCGGCGGATCCAAGTCTGCTATAGAAATTTACTGAAAGAAAAATCTCGTTGTTGCGACAAGGCAAAGCGATCTTTCAGAGTTGAAAAGCGAGACCAAAAGCTAACAGCTCTCCTCACGCCAAGTAACAACGCGCCACGCGGGCAGTCTAACTCACCCTTCTTCGAGTGGAGCACAGCTGTGGACGCTTCCTGTGCCGGCGGCAGACTGCCTCCCTTTTTCTTCTCCAGCCTCTTCCACGTTCCGCGTGGCCCGGAAAACCCAAAGATGCCATTTCCGCCACCAACCTAACGCAGGTGGATTTCTCACAAGTAGCGGAAACCTCTTTGCCAACTTGACTACTACGAGAGTTGGCTATTCTGTACAACTGCTGCTGAACCTGTATGACTATCGCAGACTTTCTGCAGCAGACTACGCCACCGTCTAGCAATGTGACACGCAACCACATTCATTCAATCACACCACTATGAGAGTAAAGAGAAAAGAGAGACAAGGAAAAGAAAGAGAAATACTAGCGAAAATTGGCTACCGGACTAATGAAAGGTGGCTACAGGACCCTTTCAAGGTGTCAGAAAACATATTTCCACATTCACATTTATATTCGTTACTATTTTTATAATGTGTGTATTGTTAACAGTAACGGGCCTGTAACATCGTCATGGAGTGCTCCCGTTGACACTCTTACATATGGCGACTTCGTCCCGTGTTAAGGGCGGTAGGACGTCAAACGGGCCGACTTGGAGCAGGAGAGGCACCACACGACGTTTTAATTTCCACTGTCTATACTTTTACAAATAAGTCCATAAAACTTTGTCAACACGACCAGGAAGGATTCAGGATTCAAACTCATAGCAATGTAAGTTCAAAAGTATAACAAAATAATTTTCTTTTTACGTGTGAAATTTCATCATTTTTTCACTTACTATTGGCTGCATTTGTTGCTACAGGTACATTTTTCTTCACAAGTAACAGAGATTCTGCGATGAATTTTGCACAGCGTACAAACCATACTTACAGGTGTATGAAACTCTATAATTTATTTAATTAATGAAAAAATGAATGAGCTGTTACATTTTAAACTTCATGTTCAGAAAAAACTCAAATTTTATGGTCAATTACCTCAATTTTTACCACAGTTTTGGATAGGTTTGGAAAATTCTAGAGTTTCATACACCTGTAAGTATGGTTTGTATGCTGTGCAAAATTCATCGAAGAATCTCCCTTACTTATGCACAAAAGTGTACCTATAGCAACAAATGCAGCCAATAGTAAATGAAAAAATGATGACATTTCATATGTAAAAAAATATATTTTGCTATATTTTTGAACTTCCACTGCTATGGGCGTGAATCCTGAACCCTTCCTGGTCATACTGACAAAGTTTTGTGAATTTATTTGTAAATTAAAATATCCTGAGATGCCTCTCCTGCTCCAAGTCGGCCCGTTTGACGTTCTACCCCCCTTAAATCGATTAGATGCACGACATGAAGCGAGTGTCTTAACTGCTATTGTGCGGAGTATAAACGAGCCGGCAGAAGGGGGCAGAGAGGATGGATAAACTGCCCCCGGGGGCAGCTAATCGCAGTAACTAGTGTGTGTGTGTGGGCGGAGGGGGAGGGTCGACACTTTGGCACGAGACGCGGCCCACAGCACAGCGCACAGTAGTGCCGGGTCATCCGTCGCGCTGCGGCCGCGGCGCCGTCTAGCCCTACTCATTTAAGTTGAGCCGGCACTAAACACACACAGCCGCACCGCGCCGCGCCTCACACCATATTCTGCGCAATCGTAAAAATAAAACCGCCCGCCATTATTCAGAAGCGTCCGCAGTATCGTAAAACAATAAAGCTCAAGTCCGCACCGCTGGGGAAACGAACGGCGCAGAGTGTCTACTGCTGTCTAGCGCTCCGGCAGCGGGCGCTGGCGCCGGCGGCAAAACCGCGGCCGGGCGGCCAAAGGGACCGCCGAGGCGCAGTGGCCGCTGGCTGCACTGGTACGGCACCTGCGGGGCTCTGCCCGTACCCAGGCGGCAAGAACTGCTCGTAGTGTAAGTTGTGCGTCCAAACAGTAAGGGCAGTCTGCTTCAGCTACGGTTTACGATCGCGCTCGTAACTAGTACACTACTGGCCATTAAAATTGCTGCACCAAGAAGAAATGCAGATGATAAACGGGTATTCATTGGACAAATATATTATACTAGAACTGACATCTGATCACATTTTCACGCAATTTGAGTGCATAGATCCTGAGAAGAACAAGCACCTCTGGCCGTAATAACGGCCTTGATACGCCTGGGTAATGAGGCAAACAGAGCTTGGATGGCGTGTACAGGTACAGCTGCCCATGCAGCTTCAACACAATACCACAGTTCATCAAGAGTAGTGACTGGCGTATTGTGACTAGCCAGTTGCTCGGCCACCATTGACCAGATGTTTTCAATTGGTGAGAGATCTGGAGAATGTGCTGGCCAGGGCAGCAGTCGAACATTTTCTGTATCCAGAAAGGCCCGTACAGGACCTGCAACATGCGGTCGTGCATTATGCAGCTGAAATGTAGGGTTTCGCAGGGATCGAATGAAGGGTAGAGCCACGGGTCGTAACACATCTGAAATGTAACGTCCACTGTTCAAAGTGCCGTCAATACGAGCAAGAGGTGACCGAGACGTGTAACCTTTGGCACCCTTACCATCACGCCGTGTGATACGCCAGTATGGCGATGACGAATACACACTTCCAATGTGCGTTCACCGCGATGTCACCAAACACGGATGCGACCATCGTGATGCTGTAAACAGAACCTGTATTCATCCGAAAAAATGACGTTTTGCCATTCGTGCACCCAGGTTCGTCGTTGAGTACACCATCGCAGCCGCTCCTGTCTGTGATGCAGCTTCAAGGGTAACCGCAGCCATGGTCTCCGGGCCGATAGTCCATGCTGCTGCAAGCATCGTCGAACTGTTCGTGCAGATGGTTGTTGTCTTGCAGACGTCCCCATCTGTTGACTCAGGGATCGAGACGTGGCTGCACGATCCGTTACAGCCATGCGGATAAGATGCCTGTCATCTCGACTGCTAGTGATACGAGGTCGTTGGGATCCAGCACGGCGTTCCGTATTACCCTCCTGAACCCACCGATTCCGTATTCTGCTAACAGTCATTGGATCTCGACCAACGCGAGCAGCAATGTCGCGATACGATAAACCGCAATCACGATAGGCTACAATCCGACCTTTATCAAAGTCGGAAACTTGATGGTACGCATTTCTCTTCCTTACACGAGGCATCACAACAACATTTCACCAGGCAACGCCGGTCAACTGCTGTTTGTGTATGAGAAATCGGTTGGAAACTTTCCTCATGTAAGCACGTTGTAGGTGTCGCCACCGGCGCCGGCCTTGTGTGAATGCTCTGAAAAGCTAATCATTTGCATATCACAGCATCTTCTTCCTGTCGGTTAAATTTCGCGTCTGTAGCACGTCATCTTCGTGTTGTCGCAATTTTAATGGCCAGTAGTGTAATATCGAGGAACTGCAAGGCTCTCAGTCAGAATGTTTAGCAATATGAACCACTATATGTAAACGATTTAGTTTATTTTATACTTGTGCAAAGATAACATCTAGTGAACATCAATGAATGTAAAACAATGGTAATGGGAAGTAGTCGAATTAAACCAGGGGATGCTGATGAAATTACACTGAAGAAAAAGAGTCGCCGCACCAAGAAGGAGTTGTGCGACATAAGCCTCTTTCTACATCTGAAAGACAATGTCTATTCAAATTTTGCGCGTCGCGTAAGAGTGGTGCTAGTAGCGTCACTACGAGGGTGCGAATCAGGTTTGGTTTAAATGCACGCTGTAACGGTCGTGAGCGTGAGTTACCTTCGTGACTGGGAATCGTGAGCTGATGCTGGCCAAGAATGTCTTTAAGGCGACAAAGACGCCATTAGCAGCCCCTCGCAGAGTTTGGACGAGGTCGTGTAATAAAGCAATGAGAAACTGGACCTTTCTTCTGTGATATTGCGAAAAGATTAGGTGCGAATGTCGCCACTGTACATAACTTCTTGCAGCAGTGGTCACGGGAACGTACGGTCGCAAGAAGACCGTCCTGCGGATGGACACTTGGCACTACCGAGAGGGAAGCCCATCGTTTTCAGCCTATGACTCCATGCATCGAACTGCATCTGCAGCAGCACTCTGAGCACCAAATGGTACCATAATGACACAGTTTGTTACAAATTCGTTACTTCAAGGACAGGACCCAGACCCCCTGTAGCGTGCATTCCACTGAACCCAAACCACTGCCAATTGCGACTTCAATGGTGTCAAGCGAAAGCTCATTGGATGGTTGGTTGGTTGGTTTTGGGGAAGGAGACCAGACAGCGAGGTCATCGGTCTCATCGGATTAGGGAAGGACGGGGAAGGAAGTCGGCCGTGCCCGTTGATAGGAACCATCCCGGCATTTGCCTGGAGCGATTTAGGGAAATCACGGAAAACCTAAATCAGGACGGCCGGACGCGGGATTGAACCGTCGTCCTCCCGAATGCGAGTCCAGTGTCTAACCACTGCGCCACAGCTCATTGGAGGGCAAGGTGCAGGCCTGTTGTGTTTTCTGATAAAACCTGTTTCGGCCCCGGTGTCAATGATGGCCATGTGTTGGTTAGTGGAGTCCAGCTGAGGGCCTGCACCAACCTTTCTGCGCACTAGACACCGGACCTACATTTGGAGCTACGGTCTCTAGTGACAGCAAATTTGTACATCAGTCTGGTGATTCGACCTGTTGTGCTGCCAGTCATGAACAGCATTCCAGGGGTGTTAACCAACAGGTTAACGCTGGCCCGCATACCGCTGTTGTTCAAATGGTTCAAATGGCTCCGAGCACTATTGGACTTAACGTCTGAGGTCATCAGTCCCCTAGAACTTAGAACTATTTAAACCTAACTAACCTAAGGACATCACACACATCCATGCCTGAGGCAGGATTCGAACCTGCGACCGTAGCGGTCGCGCGGTTCCAGACTGAAGCGCCTAGAACCGCTCGGCCACCATTACTTTACAAGAGGGTTAATGAGTTAAATGTTTGACGTCAAGCAAGTAACCGAGAAAAAAATTAGGAAAGATTTGAAATGATGCTTAAAGTTTGGTCGGTAAGAACTTTTATTACGAAACACTGGGCGAGTATAGTCTGGGTAGCTTGCACTCCGTTTTAAGCAAAAGCAAGTTTTTCACGCGCTTCAGTGTTTACGGCGTCTGCCACGATAGCTGAGTGCTGGCACGGTAACTCAGCGTGTTCGCTAAGAGGGTTAGTTGCCCTCTGTAATAAGAAAAACTGAGTTAATGGATCAACGATGAACTTGAACAGATGTCATGAGAGGTCCGCCACGAACAAATACAGAGACCAATAACGAACAAAATGAGATCAACAAAAAAAGTGGTCTGAGCGACGGATTGCCATGCGAAGGGGCCGGGGTTCGATACCCGGCTGGGTCGGCGATTTTCTCCGCTCAGGTACTGGGTGTTGTCTTCCTCATCTCATCCCTATCGACGAGCAAGTCATTGAAGTGGCGTCAGTTCAATAGACTTGCAGCGGGCGACCGGTCTACCCGACAGGAGGCCTTAGCCAAACAACATTTCTTTTTTCAGTGTTTACGACGTCGTACCTTCTAAACTAAGTGTCGCACACCGATATAAATTTGCAGCTACATCCACTATTGCAAACAGAATGGGCAGCAAGAAAGAATTTCTTAAACCATCATGTCTCATACTAAAGTTTTCTTGTATGGACAGCGAAAACGTAGTAAGCGACAACCTTTTTTATTTTCATCATTATATTGAAGACGTCCGCGGGAAAAAGTTTCGTAAAGATTTGAAATTATGTATCTCTGAGTGCCCTTATTCTCAAATACTGGGTCCGGGTATCTGCGTGACGTTAGTTATTCTACCTCAAGACAAACACACAGTTTCTAAATGTAATACCTGTCTTACTGTCTTAAACTCTTGGCAGAAGAGTATATCTCTTAAGGAGTACATTACGACAACATTTAAAATTCAGTCAATAATAACACGAAATATTGAGAATCAAATTTTTACTGTCCCTGCAAGCCGTTACATATAAAACCTGCAACTCTTGTCAGATTCTGGTTTAGATTTAGATTTGTCTGGAGCGTATCTTAGTATGGAAATGAAAGGTGAACGACAGGCAATTCGGACTAGAAGAGAATAGAAGTTTTTGAAATGTGGTTCTGCAAAAAAATGCTGACATTTAGGTGTGTATGTCTAATAATAAATGAGGAGGTACTGGGTCGAATTGTGTCAGTCTGATAATGGAAGGAAGTGTAGAGGGTAAACATAGCACGGTGGAACAAAGGTTTGAATGTGCAGATTTAAATGCGGTAGTTATACGGAAATGAAGAGGCTTTGTAAGTTGGGCTTCCACCTCCACCTACTCAAGCATGTTAGAATTTCGTTGCCAGAATGAAGAATGTGGTCTCAGATAGATGTTGGGAGCTTCACAACTGAAGATGTCTACCGATTGAATTATATGAAATATAATTTGCATACTACTATTTGGTAGTCGCTCTTTGTTGTACAAATGATCTGAAAAAACTCTGACTTCTTTTATGAATGATTGCAGGTTCCATACATAGCAAGAAAAGTCATTGATAATTAATAATGAAATCATCCGTATGGCGGATCGGTGCCACATCTAACAGTTGCATCTTCACTGCTAGAAATCCTGAAAAATAAAGAAACAAAACTCATGACACAATGAACGGTGAAACTAAACATGTGAACTGGGTCACTAATAATAAAACGGCACTTAAGTAATTCAAAATAACTTAGTTGTTTTTTGTTGTTGTGGTCTTCAGTCGAAAGACTTGTTTGATGCAACTCCCCATGGTACTCTGTGCGCGAGCCTCTTCGAGTAACTACTGAAACCTACATTCTTCTGATTCTCCTTACTGCATTCATCTTTTGGTCTCCCTTTATGATTTTGACACCTCACACTTCCCTCCAATACTAAACTGGTGATCCCTTGACGTCTCATAATGTGTCCTGTCAACCGATCCCTTCTTTTGGTCAAGTTGTGCACAAATTTCTTGTCTTCTAAGTTCTGTTCAGTCCCTCCTCATTAGTTGCACCACTCTTCTAAAGCTTCTATTTTCTTTTTGTTGAACTGTTTATAGTCCATATTTCACTTCAAAGCATGACTAAACTCTAGACAAATATCTTCAGGAAAGATTTCATAACACTTAAATCTTCTTCAGAAACGCTTTTCTTGCCATTGGTAGTCTACATTTTATATACTCTCTACTTCGGCCATGATCAGTTTATTTTGCTGGCCAAATAGCAAAACTCTTTAAGTGTCTCATTTTCTAACCTAATTTTCTTAGCATCATCTGACTGAAATCGAATACATTCTATTATCCATGTTTTGCTTTTGTTGATGTTCATCCCATATCCTCCTTTCAGTATACCGTCCATTACGTTCAACTGCTCTTCCAAGTCTTTTGCTGTCTCTTACATAATTACAATGTCATTGACAAAACTCGCAGTTTTTATTTCTTCTCTCATAACCTTAATTCCTACTTCAAATTTTTCAGAACCTTCAACATCGCAGCGCGTACGCAATCGTTAGTTAATATGTTAAAAAACTAAAAACCAGCATCGATTGCGAAAAAAGCACCTAGTGTTAGGTGTTAACCCAGGTTTCGGCGTAAATAACTACACCTTCTTCAGAACAACAATAGAACCCACAAGGTGTTCTTAGGCACTTGTGGGTTTTATTGTTGTTCTAAAGAAGGTGTAGTTATCTACGCCGAAACCGGGGTTAACACTTAACAGGCGGCCGATGTGGCCGAGCGGTTCTAGGCGCTTCAGTCTGGAACCACGCAACCACTCCGGTCGCAGGTTGTTCGAATCCTGCCTCGGCCATAGATGTGTGTGATGTCCTTAGGTTAGTTAGGTTTACGTAGTTCTAAGTTCTAGGGGACTGATGATCTCATATGTTAAGTCCCATAGTGCTCAGAGCTATTTGAACCATTTGAACACTTAACACTAAGTGTCTTTTTCGCCATCGAGGCGGGTTTTTAGTTTTTTAATATCCAAATTTTTCTTTGGTTTCCTTTATTGCTTATTCAGTGTAAGAACTGAATAAGATCGGGGATAAGTTACGACACTGTCTCACTTCCTTCTCAATCACTATTTTCTCTTCATGCCCTTCGTCTCTTATAACTGATTTCTGTATAGTTTGCAAAGAGACTTTCGCTCCCTGTATTTTACCCGTGCTACCTCCAGAATTACAAAATTACAATGAGAGTATTCCAGTCAACATTGTCAAACGCTTTCTCTAAGTCTATAACGATATAAACGTAAGTCCTTAACTATCTGCAATGATAAGTCGTAGGGTCTTCCCCGAGGTGAGCTTCTACCAGTTTTTTCATTCTTCTGTAAAGAATTCGTGTTAGTATTTTGCAGTCACGACTTATTGAACTTATAGTTCGCTAATTATTACGCCTGTCAGCAACTGATTTCTTTATAATTTGAATTACTACATACGCCTTGGAGTCTGAGGGTCTCCTGTTCATACATCTCGCACACGAGATGCAAGAGTTTCGTCATGGCCTTCTATCGGCAGCAGTAGCTCTGACGGATTATCGTGTACACCCGGGGCCTTGTTTCACCTGACATCTTTCAGAGCTCTGTCAAATTCTTCTTTCAGTGTCATATGTGCCATCTCATCTTCATCTACATCCACTTACTTTCCATAACATTGCGTTCGAGTTCATATTCCTTAAACAGACCCTCTTTACACTCCTTCCACCTTTCCCTTCTTTGCTTTGCTTCTCCATCTGAGCTCTTGATATTCATAGCCTCTTTATATTGTTAGTATATTGTGAAATTGCTATAACTACAGCCCACGACTCTTACGTCTCACGAGCTGAAGGCAGGCAGACAAGGGCAAACAGACAGTCTTTTGCTAGCTGCTCTCAAAAAATTTGAAGACGCGCCTTCTTTTATTATACAGATAATACAAACATAAACATCGGCTCTGTGGTTGCAATGTATACAAATATTTTACACAAAACACAGTTTTCTTGTAAATGGCATTTTACCATGGAGAGCTGCATCAAACCAGTCTCCGTACCAAAGACCACACAGCAAAAAACGCCTAATTTGATTTTATTTATAGAATGAATTTTGACTGTGCAGCAAAGTGAGAGCTAGTTTGAGGCTTCCTCAGACTTTAAAACACTGTGCCTCACCTAGAACCGGCCGGTGTGGCCGAGCGGTTCTAGGCGCTTCAGTCTGGAACCGCGCGACCGCTACGGTCGCAGGTTCGAATCCTGCCTCGGGCTTGGATGTGTGTGATTAGGTTTAAGTAGTTCTAAGTTCTAGCAGACTAAAGACCTCAGAAGTTAAGTCCCATAGTGCTCATAGCCTCACCTAGATTCAAAGCAGGAACGCTTGCCTTTCTCACGCAGCTGCTCTGCCGACTGAGTCACGACCCGCTGGCACAAACCTAGTCACCAGCCATCCAACTTCACAGATGTATTCCTTCTTATTTTGTGGAAAAAAGGTTCAAATGGCTCTGAGCACTATGGGACTTAACATCTGAGGTCATTAGTCCTCTAGAACTTAGAACTACTTAAACCTAACTAACCTAGGGACATCACACACATCCATGCCCGAGGCAGGATTGGAACCTGCGACCGTAGCGGTCGCGCGGTTCCAGACTGAAGCGCCTAGAATCGCTCGGCCACATCGGCCGTCTTATTTTGCGGAAAAAAACAGAAATTGCAGATAAAAGAGATACTCACGGAAGTGAATTTTTGGGCTTCCTGTGTCGTGTCTGGATAGCACGGTCGGTAGAGCACTTGCCCGCGGAAGGCAAAGATTCTAGGTTCGAGACTACACAATTTTAATATGCTACGAATTTTCTTGATTTCATTTCTCCACGTTAATCGCTATCTCGCTTCTGTTAATCATGAGACTCTACATCATAAGTAAGAAGAATGGGAATAGTAAGATAGCGCCTGTATCAGATTTTTACCTCTTCTCGAATCATCAGGTAGAAGAACTGACAGTTGCCCGCCATTTCAGATACTAACATACACGCTGTATCAAAATTAATTACAGATCACACAGAAAAGTAAAGCGTGTCGTCCTATACAAACTTATGTTGTCTTCCAGAAGATACGGGACACAAACTTATATAGCAGAGAGCCGAGCTGCCCTAAACTTAGTCACAGCTCCTGCGAGGTCAGCCTCCGCCAGATAAAACCTATTTTATACTACCGCCTTACGACAGTTAGTCTAGTTTCGAAGTGGACACCCTCTCGCCAAATGCGGATGTAAGCTTACACAGGACTCCATTCAGAGAACGTCAGCCCAGTACTTGAAGGCAGCATCAGGAGAGTGGCGCGAGTGTCTGGGCTCATCTGTAGTCGGCGCCAAGACGAGTCAAACTGGGTGTGCTACAAGTGACTTTAGTCGTCGTTCACTGGATTCACGGCCGTACCAGAGTTCAAAGATAGATCTGTACAAGTGAACTTTGAACTTAACTGCCACTTGCAATCTTCATACGCATTTAATTACTCTAAAGTTTCTGTAAAGAAGTTATTGCAGGTTGCTGCTAATCTGTGTTGCCTAGTGCTCTATGTCGGCCGGTTACCAGCCGATTGGCTCGCCCCACCACCGGCCCCATCGGTCGCTCCTCTGATGACGAACTGTGAAATGGACTACTAGAGGCCTATTACTTGGGATGAATCAATGGAGGAATGCACTGAACAGTGCATGGAACAGGTACCAGTCCAGAGCAGTCCCAAGCGTGTTTTGAGCAGCGCAAAAGAACCACAGCTTTCTTCAGCTGCTTGGGGTGGCTTCAGAAAACCGCCGAGGGCTGCAAAGCGACAGACAGATCCACCGCTTCAGTCCAAAGAGACGCAGAGCTCCTACACATGATCAGCTTGCTGCAGAGGTAGTACCGCCACAGCAAGATCCGAAGCAGAGACTGCCGCCTGTTATCCTCCAGTAGCCTGAGAAGTTATACGAATTGCTAAAGAACCAACGCAAGTTGTCATTCACAGCGAAGCACTGCGGTGGGCCCCCCTGAAATTGACGCCTACTTGGAAGGAGGGCTACGTTGCGGACGTGAACATGGTGTGAGTAGCAGATTATTACCTGTTACACTTTTCACACTGTTAACTCGAACCTGATCAAAGCAGTTCTCCTGGGGACTCCGCTGAAAATGACGGAAAACGAGTTCAAGGAAGAACGTGTAGGTATTTGCTTTAAATTCATCAAGTTGACCGAATGAATTACCTATGGCCTCAGCGCCAAATAAACAAGATCGGAATGATACAGCAGAACATCGAACAGTCCTCGAGATGGAGAGACTTTACTCACTCTCGTTAAGTCGAGAAACTTAGCGTCTGGCGTGGCCCAACAGGATCCGGGACATGTCGAAGGCACTGTGCTATACCCCCATGCTGTGCCAAGTGTGGGGGCAATCACGACATCAGAGTGCGATCTTCCGCAGGACAAACATGCAGTGTCTACTCTTTGTGGGCAAACTCACCTGGTGGGCTACAGAGGCTGTATGCTTCACAAAAATGCAAGTCTCCGTCAGGGAGGCCGCGACCTCTTTCCATCAGCCTCTGGATCCTGGAGGACGACTCGTCGTCGCCTGGAACGCGCTTCACAAGTGCCTACTGCTCCTCCTCGGCCGCGGTGGTCTAGCGGTTCTAGGCGCTCAGTCCGGAACCGCGCGACTGCTACGGTCGCAGGTTCGAATCCTGCCTCGGGCATGGATGTGTGTGATGTCCTTAGGTTAGTTAGGTTTAACTAGTTCTAAGTTCTAGGGGACTGATAACCACACATGTTAAGTCCCATAGTGCTCAGAGCCATTTGAACCATTTTGAACTGCTCCTCCTACGTGGCAGCCTGCGCAGCTACTCATGCAGACCCTCCGCTGTGGGCTACCGAACTCTGTGCTGTCCGGCCGCGCCTCTGGCTCCGCTCCAACAACAACGGACCTAGCCACAGCTGCAGATATTCCACCGCAGCCGTGCCCTCACCCAGTGCCAGTGGCTTTACTGAAGAAGCCAACCCTTCCTGCTCTTCTCCCTAGGCCTGATGGCCTACGTCACAGTCCTACTCCATACAATAGCCGAAACGCTTAGCATGGTAGACGGGACGTTGAAGAATCTTCTGCACGCCAATACCACCACAGTAGCCTTAAGATGTGATAACACAATCCAGCAACCGCCGGCGCCATCTGTTAATGGATCAGTCTAGAAGAATCCGTGAACTTCATGCCACGACATGCAATGCAACTGGCGTTTTTCAACCTCTGTTGGAATATAGGCAGTTTCTCTACGAAAAAAAGCGCAGACTTCGTCAGTGAATCTCACCTCGGGCTGGGACTTTGCTCGAATGCCCCTAACTCTTCATATTACCACACTAATAGTTTGACAGTTGAGAGCGGTACTGTGATATATATAAGACTTAAATCCGCCACTCGACAGCTCACCAACACAGGGACTGCTGCTGCAGTGGAAAATTCCCAGGGACATATCACCTTTGTAGCAGTTAGTCAGCCACCAAGGGGACATAACAACACTGAAGGTGCCATGGCGTTGCTTCAGTTGCGAGGAAAGATGTTCGTATCTGGCGACCTGAGTGCGAAGAACCGAGCGTGAAACAAGTGTATCATGAACATGAGTGGATGGTGGCTCATCTGTGCTGTGGAAAGAGTTCAGGGTCAAGTCTGTGGACTGGTATATCCAAATTGGAGGCCTCCCTGATGTCATCAGCATTGAGATACCTGTTGTTGTTGTTGTGGTCTTCAGTCCTGAGACTGGTTTGATGCAGCTCACATGATAATGTGCAAACTTCTTCATCTCCCAGTATGTACTGCAGCCTACATCCTTCTGAATTTGCTTAGTGTATTCATCTCTTGGTCTCCCTCTACGATTTATACCCTCCACGCTGCCCTCCAATACTAAATTGGTGATCCCTCGATGCCTCAGAACATGTCCTACCAACCGATCCCTTCTTCTAGTCAAATTGTGCCACAAACTCCTCTTCTCCCCATTTCTATTCAGTACCTCCTCATTAGTTATGTGATCTACCCATGTAATCTTCAGCATTCTTCTGTAGCACCACATTTCGAAAGCTTCTATTCTCTTCTTGTCTAAACTATTTATCGTCCACGTTTCACTTCCATACATGGCTACACTCCATACAAATACTTTAAGAAACGACTTCCTGACATTTAAATCTATACTCGATGTTAACAAATTTTTCTTCTTCAGAAACGCTTTGCCATTGCGAGTCTACATTTTATATCCTCTCTACTTCGACCATCATCAGTTATTTTGCTCCCCTAAAGGACCCAATTGTTCCGTCGCTGTGGAAGTCGTATAAGCCTTACCATCTGATCACTGGCCAGTTTTTTTCCGCCTAGCCACTGAGCCGATTTCAACATCATCGCCCTTAGTACGAGGAGAATGAAGCGGCACCAATATCAACAGAGGGTTTCCCATCGCCTCTAGGGTACCCAACTTGACGTTGATACTAAAGTCGATGATGTCACACTGCTCTTCTAAGAAGTAGTCGCTGAGGCGCTCCATTCAGCAGTACGGTATGAATGTTCTACGTAGCGTGCCGCATCGCTGCTGCCTTCAGAGATATCGCAACTCATCTGCGAATCTAACAGGCTCAGTCGTGACCGGCACATAACCAGAGATCCAGCCACCAAGAGGAAGATCAGTGTCCTGGATTGACAAGTGAAAACCAGCCTAACAGAGCATTGTAACCAACGTAAGCAGGACAGACTCGCCACGGTCGAAGTTGATCCCCAGCCTTGGGAAGTGGTTGGTCGTTTCAGGTCTTTTTTGCGGAAGTCTCCCCTGAAGACTCAGTTACATTGCCCGCTGAGAGCGAAAACTCTCGCCTATGATAACATCGAGGGCGAGGCTCGCAAGGCACTGCTGGCGGTGACGATTGCCTACATTACGAGCATCTTCGTCTTTATCGTCACGCAGAAGCACAATCTTCAAGCTTGGAAACACGCAGTTGTGGTGGCCACGCCGAAGCCTGGGGAAATAGGGAGCATCCTATCATTTATAGCCCCTTAAGTCTTGTGCCGATGATCAGCAAGGTTTTCGAGAGTATCTTCCATGCATGCGAGCATGCGAATGGAGCAAGGCGGCACATTGCCTAATGAACAATTTGGCTTCCCCTGGCAGCACTCGACCACTCAACAGCTGTTACACGTTATTGAGGAGGCTACCCCTTTTAACTATAACGAGTGCTGTGGAGCCATCTTTTTGGGTGTCCCGAAGGCGTCAGATAGCGCCAGGCACAGTGGCTGGTCGTGAGCACTTCGTAAAAGACCTCCCGCCAGCGTTTGTAAACCTCATCTGTATTTATCTTGAACACCCCACCTCCTTCGTTCGTGTTGGAGTGGCGATGTCTTCCTGACACGACATTAAGACCAGAGTGCCGCAGGGTTTCGTTTTACGTCCAGTACTGTATGTTACTACGGTCTATGGCCCCTTGGCGGTGTAAAAAACTTGAACTTCTAAGACAATGTTATCAACAGATACGTCCATTTATCTCACAAATTTTTGTGCTCGCAAACTCAATCAACCTGCAGGGTAAATTCTTCTGGCAAGAAGCAAGATCTCACAGTGCAACTAAAGGAAAAAAACTCCGAAATTCTTAATCATTGTCGTAAATCTTAGAATTTCTATGTCCTATATCTTAGTAGTATCGATATAGATAACAGGCAAAAATTTCGAAATTCCCGGAGTAGATGAACTGTCTGTATACACAATTAAGTTTGGGCGGAACTCTCGGTGCGCGAGTCCTACCTGTCCTTATCCGCATTTTTTTTTTCTCTTCTTAAATTTGAACACCCATTCACAATTTTCTGCTTTCAGTTTTACATATTTTCGTTAAAATTGAGAATAAATCCTTCAGGTAAATAAAAGATAATAACAAGAGCAGAGGATACCCGCCTCAGCTGCGTACTGCAATACTGCAGAGCGAGGTGAAGGCCGTGGCTACTAAGAGGACTGTATCTAGCTCTACGGACTGTATGAACTTAATCAAATGGCAGGCCCCAGTTGTGGCAATGCAGCTGCGGAACAAATTCAGCTATGTAAAAAAAAGAAATACAAATCAACAAGGACTTAACTCCACTTTTGACTTGCCTATGGTGAAGAGGCAGTCTTCTATTGCGACGATTTCTGCTTTGTTTTAGGGTCATAGCCGTAAAACCAACTTTCGTCAGCAGTGACAACCTTTGGAAGAAAATTCGGATTGTCTTGAAGCAGTTTTTAATTCCCCATCAGAATGTTGCTTCCGATGATCTTGGAGCAGTCGCGGCACAAATTTCGGCGCTATCCTCCTTGTGTTCATTTATTCTTACAGAATAAGTGAACGTATACTATACCGTGGTCCCGATGCGTCGTAGGTGTTTTGGACGGCCTGCCTACCATCTCATTTGATCAGATTCCTCATTTTCTGAATGTTTTCTGATGCGATGCCGGCTGACAGCCACCGGATAAGTCGTCACGTGAGCACGTTTTTGAAACACTCATATCACTCGTAAGTATATTTAGGCCCCAAAGCGTTGTCTCCAGACACTTGCTTCCACATTTGGTAGGTTTCTACAGCGGTTTGCGCACGTTTAGAAAAAAAAAAGTATTCACTTAGGCTCGCTGCTGTTTCAGGGAAACCATCGCAATTTGACGGAAAGGTAACAGTGGAAATTCGCCCAACATCAACTGACCATATCTTTGCCATCGGGAGACGAGGACGCATCGATGGCAGAGACCCGGGACGTGGTATATTGGGCGAACAGTGCAGGTGGAAGATTGGTATCTTCGGGCAGCCACCTGAAGCGGATCTTCGCCGGCTACATGAGCCCATTGCCTTCCCACACCACTGCCGCTGGACTCTGACACACGACGTGATCACTCTCCGCTGCACACTGACCAACTCGTCCTCTCGCCCTGCCGTCCGCCGCCGGACTTTTCGTGAGCAGTGCTCGATTACAGGTGACAGAATCACAACTCTTCCTTTGGATATGTGTGCCGCCCTGGGTCGTGTGGAACAATCTGAACCTGCGCAGGTTGTTATCAAATGTCACCGACTACACTTTATGATGGATGCTGATCTTGTGGAAGTGTAGTTTCCTTCTACTTAGTTTATTTTGTTGTAAAATTTGATTTTTCCCGGATGCAAGTATCCGGCCATTTTAATTTTAATATTTGGTGCTCAACCCCCCCCCCCCCCCCCGCCCCAAAGATAAAAATATTAGATATTCAGATGATACTATCTTGATGGCAGGAAGTGAAGGGGAAAAGTTCATGAAAAACTCACACTATTAAAAGACGTACCAAATCCACAATTTTGAAGATACGGCAATGAAATTTTGTACCGAGCTTTACACAAAATCAACACATTTATGATCCAGTTCCTTGGATTTTACGGATTTTAAAAATTTTATTTTAAAAGATTACTTACCTTTTTCTCGGAAACAAGAGATTTCTACAAAATTTTCTCGGATTAATAGGTGCACTCATGAGGTTTTTTGAATATATCTAATAGGAGAATTTTAATGGGTTTGTTTATAAATAACTTTCTGCTGCCAGTCACGATTTTCTTTTATTATCGCTATCAGCTACAGCTAAAACCATCTTTGTAACTGTTTGTTTATATAAGTTATTCTCGATGTGTGTTGTGCACTGAAAGTTGTGAGTGATGTTCAACATGTGTGACACTCTGTACAAGAGACCATAGGAAAACTGTAAGTACAAGTTCTTCCAAATTTCGCCCCTAATTAAATATAAAAATCAATAACTAACTAAAAATTAAGCGTTTTTATATATTGCAATAAAGTCAAAAAACAAAGCAGAACCTCACTCATCGAAAAAATTACGACAAACGGCACAATACAAAGAAATACACACCTGAAAATGGGAATCATTTCCAGAAACTCGTCGTATAAAACATAAATAAAAGAAAATCGTGACTGGTAGCAGAAAGTTGTTTATAAACAAAACCATAGTTTTCGCAGTCGCAGGGTTTCAAGAAAACCATTTTTAATGAACAAAGTCAGGAGAATTTTAATTATTTTTCAATTATGATTCTGTAACTACAATAAAAAATTCATGCAAAATTCCAAGTGCTTTGCCCCGTATCTCAGCTTGCATGTTGAATTTCAAAATTTTCTCTTGAGACAACATCTATTGAATTTATGGAACTAAGCGTGAAAAATTTCGTGACTGTAGCCTTCATGGATTTTGGAAAAAAAAAAGGTACGAAATTATAATCTAAAACACATAATCTTCAGGAAGTGCAATTTAAAGCTCAACGTAACGTTTCTTCCAATGGCACCTCTTCAGAAGGCTCCAGATTTGTACTCAGGATCCTGTTTTTCTTCAAGGACTCTCTCCTGGTTTCTGGTTTACTATCTTCTTTCTGAAATGGTGGTTATTACAGCCTCTTATTTCAGGCAGTGGGAATTTTACACACTTCATTCACTGGTAAGACACAAATTTATTTTACAGAGTTTCAATTGCACAGCATCCAACTGAGCTTTTATTTATTTCTTTAAAATTAAGGGAGATGTAAATCTAGGCAACAGTACCAGAACAGATCAGTATGGTCTTAATTATCAAATGTTAAGAATAAAACATGATTTAAACTTGAGCAATTAATAACGGAAAATGTGGAACCAAGCTTAAAATAGTGAAAACAATTTAACACCAGTATTTAGGCAAGATAATTTTAAACCCAGTAAAATACATCAATTGAAGACTTAACACATTTTCCAATAAGAAGAAGAATTAAATTACAACAGGTTAAGGTATCCTTTTGGATCCCAACGCACATCAAAATTTGCGTAAGGTGAAGACCACAAACTAAAGAATATAAATTCAGAATTGTTCCCAGTATAAACTTAACTTGAACAGGAACATTAAGTAGTGCGGCTGCGGTTGGAGGAAACAGCGGTGAGAGCTGCCGAGCATACGCGCTCCAAATGACGTAACCCGCCGACTAAAGAAGCGGATCCTCGGTAACACGTACCAACAGTGGAGTACAAGAGATTGTTAACGACAGTTTCCTGCAGCACCAATAATTGCTATTAGACAGAATTCCAACACACAGCCGTGCATCAAATAAATAAGTCTTAGGGTAGAATTTATTAATCTGAGCTCTTACAAAAAAACCATGACAATTTAACTGTTTCTTCAATAAGGTAGTCGAAAGATTTAAGAAATCAGCTAGAAATATTTAAAAAAATAATAAACAATAAAATAGTAATATCAGAAAAATTTTCCTCTTTAGCAAACGAATAATGGAGACACAAGAACACTCACATGACATTCAAAGTTTATCCATGTATACATTAGTCCATAGTAGTTCGGAGGAAATGCGTCCTGGAATAGAATAATATCTACCTGAATCACTTTAGTTAAACAGACGCAGTACATAAATTCTTTGAGAGCGTAGGCCTTTAGTATTATCTTCAAGTAACCACAACAACAAAATCAAATTATAAGTAGGCCAATAAAATAGCAAAATCGACACATATTGTGACATGAACAATTAAACGTCCGTGGTAACTTATAAAACTAAACATTTCACTGTGGTTACTATTCAAAGTAACATGAACAATTCTGTACTTTAAAAATCAGAAGAATTAATGGGTTACAAACAAGGAAAGATAACGCATACACTAATGCACACCGCAATCCCTCAAAATAAACTTTCTTCTGGAACACAGCGCTTTACACTGGCTAAAGATTCACAAGCACCGCGGATACATAAGGTTAACACATAAAACAGACTATAATGAGATATCAGCCAATGAAGCAGTCTAAAATGTCTACCAGATCTTGCAATCTCATTGTCCTTCGAACACCATGGAGACACGGGCATCCGCACCCAGGCAAAAAAAGGAAGGCAGACCAAAATTACAGTGAACACTGCCCTGACAGCTCGACGCTCATCTGATAAATCCACGTCGGTACCTGATAACTTACACGGGATAACATGGCCCCAATATTGGTGGGCCGCCAGCCGCTAACATCTCGGCTAAGAGGCCCCACGGAAAGCTCGCTGCAGCTTCGTTCCTCAGCTCACACTGCCCCCCAAACCGGCCACCACGCCCGAAGCTGCCACACCAGAAGGTGCTGCGCTTCAACCGCAACATATTAGTCAAAGTCATAAGAGTAGTGATATCGATACATTGCGAGAAAGCTACCACGGCTCACTTTCCTTTACCAGATCTTCAACTGAATTTTCAGCTGCAGAGAGGCACTGTAAGTCAGTTTTCTTCAGGGGCTCTTGAGCGAAATTTCCTCTCTTACAGCCGATTCTCTTTCATACATTCATCCCTCCTATGTTCCCATGATTAAATACAAGAACTGCATCACGACTTGCAATTCTGGCAGCTGTAGCAGATGAACACATGGCAAAACAAGAATTGCTTCTTTATAAACAAAGCAGCTGGTTTGTTATTGTTTGTAATGTGCGGAACGGAGTTACAGATAATGCCAATCCCGCATCTATTGTAGGAGTATAGGGGAAAAAGAAAGGCCGCTGGAGGTTCTGGTGCAGAACTGGCGGCATGCTTTGCGCTACTAAATAGTAGTATACAGGGTGGTCCATTGATAGTGACTGGGCCAAATATCTCACGAAATAAGCATCAAACGAAAAAACTACAAAGAACGAAATTTTTCTAGCTTGAAGGGGGAAACCAAATGGCGCTATGATTGGCCCACTAGATGGCGCTGCCATAGGTCAAACGGATATCAACTGCGTTTTTTAATATAGGAACCCCCATTTTTATTACATATTCGTGTAGTACATAAAGAAATATGAATGTTTTAGTTGGACCACTTTTTTCGCTTTGTGATAGATGGCGCTGCAATACTCACAAACATATGGCTCACTATTTTAGACGAACAGTTGGTAACAAGTATGTTTTTTAAATTAAAATACAGAACGTAGGTACGTCTGAACAATTTATTTCGGTTCTTCCAATGTGATACATGTACCTTTGTGAACTTATCATTTCTGAGAACGTATGCTGTTACAGCGATTACCTGTAAATACCACATTAATGCAATAAATGCTCAAAATGATGTCCGTCAACCTCAATGCATTTGGAAATACGTGTAACGACATTCCTCTCAACAGCGCCTTCCGTAATGTTCGCACATGCATTGACAATGAGGTGACGCACGTTGTCAGGAGTTGTCGGTGGATCACGATAGCAAATATCCTTCAACTTTCCCCGCAGAAAGAAATCCGGGGACGTCAGATCCGGTGAACTTGCGGGCCATGGTATGGTGCTTCAACGACCAATCCACCTGTCATGAAATATGCTATTCAATACCGCTTCAACTGCACGCGAGCTATGTGCCGGACGTACATCATGTTGGAAGAACATCGCCATTCTGCCATGCAGTGAAACATCTTGTAGTAACATTGGTAGAACATTACGTAGGAAATCAGCATACATTGCACCGTTTAGATAGCCATCGATAAAATGGGAGCCAATTATCCTTCCTCCCATAATGCCGCACCATACATTTACCCGTCAAGGTCGCTGATGTTCCACTTGTCGCAGCCATCGTGGATTTCCCGTTGCCCAATAGCGCATATTATGCCGGTTTACGTTACCGCTCTTGGTGAAGGCAGAACTGTACACCACGTTCAAAGTCGTCCCCCTGGTGCATAGAAATATGGTACGGGTGCAATCGATATTGATGTAGCATTCTCAACACCGATGTGTTTGAGATTTCCGATTCTCGCGCAGTTTGTCTGCTACTGATGTGCGGATTAGCCGCGACAGCAGCTAAAACACCTACTTGGGCATCATCATTTGTTGCAGGTCATGGTTGACGTTTCACATGTGGCTGAACGCTTCCTGTTTCCTTAAATAAAGTAACTATCCGGCAAACGGTCCGGACATTTGGATGATGTCGTGCAGGATACCGAGCAGCATACACAGCACACACCCGTTGGGCATTTTGATCACAGTAGCCATACATCAACACGATATCGACCTTTTCCGCAATTGGTAAACGGTCCATTTTAACACGGGTAATGTATCACGAAGCAAATACCGTCTGCACTGGCGGAATGTTACGTGATACCACGTACTTATACGTTTGTGACTATTACTGCGCAATCTACCAAAAAGCGGAAAAAGAGGTCCAATTAAAACATTTATGTTTCTTTACGTACTACACGAATATGTAATAAAAATGGGGGCTCCTATTTAAAAAACGCAGTTAATATCCGTTTGACCTATGGCAGTGCCCGCATCTCGTGGTCGTGCGGTAGCGATCTCGCTTCCCACGCCCGGGTTCCCGGGTTCGATTCCCGGCGGGGTTAGGGATTTTCTCTGCCTCGTGGTGGCTGGGTGTTGTGTGATGTCCTTAGGTCAGTTAGGTTTAAGTAGTTCTAAGTTCTAGGGGACTGATGACCATAGATGTTAAGTCCCATAGTGCTCAGAGCCATTTTGAACAATTTTTTTTGAACCTATGGCAGCGCCATCTAGCGGGCCAGCCATATCACGATCTGGTTTCCCCCTTCAAGCTAGACGAGTTTCTTTCTTTGTAGTTTTTTCGTTTTATGCTTATTTCGTGAGATATTTGGCCCGGTCACTATCAATGGACCGACCTGTATACCACAGGCTCCTAGATGAATCCCTTGCAAGTTTGCTTGAAAGTAATCCACAGAATCGTTGTTCACCGAGCTAGTATTGAAGTGTTGTTTCAAAACATGAACTTGGCAGTAAGGTTGAGCCACACATTTAATTATTTTTCAGGCACGTCGGATGCGATTTCACCATTGAAACCTTGGGACCGTATTTTCCATTAATTCTACTACTAAATAAAAAAACAGACTGAAAATTGACATTTTCGGTCAATTTCGTGAACGTGCCTTCTCCAAGATTCCTTTACTGAAGGCGAAAGAAGAAAATGTAAAGGCAGGACTGACGTTGAGCGAAAATGGTGACAAACACCTGTTACTTCATGGCATGTAGGGGGAGAAATTATGCAGGTAGTTTCTATTGTCAGCTATCTGGGTTCTCAGACTTCCGCTGGTTGTGACTATAGCCACGAAATGAAAGCAACGCTTGTTACTTCGTTGTAATGCGATGTCCAGCTTAGACAATGTTCCAAGGAGTAGAGAAACAACTTTCGCAATAATAAGGGCTAAGATCTTTCCAGTTATGATGCACGTATGTGAGGCGTCAACTACAAGAAATACTGAAAGTCGTAGAATAAACTCCTTAGTCTTCCACGTACTGTAAAGAAAACAAATAAGGCAGTATTACAGCAAATAACACTAGATTTCTTTTTGCAGAGAAATAGGAACTGACCTGCTTTCAGCATGTAATGAAAAGACTTGACTCGCTGGAAGGGACCTTTATGATGGAGGAGGTCAAAGGGGAGAGGAGAAGAGGGTGGAAAAATAATGAGACGGATTGATGGCAACACAGAAGTCATGGATTCTACACTTGGAAAGTCTTCGTTAGGTAGTATATGAAAGTAAGTACTCGCTTGCTTTAGTTCATTGTGTCAGAGTCGGAATCGACTGGAGAGGATATATATATATATATATATATATATATATATATATATATATATATATATATAGTAGACTGTAAATATGTTTATTTACTGCTGCAGTTTAGCGCACAAACCACTTTGCTCTCATCGACACTCCACTCAGATTCAAGATGACTTTATGGGAAGACGCACTGTACTCGTAACCAAGCGCATAATGTCCAAATTTCGGTATTTCTTGGATACCACCTCGCACATCGTCACCACTTTGGTGACGTTCTAATTAAGCTGAAGAGCAATGGGAATGACGTTTGGCTCCATAAGGGCCATTTAAAGACAACGTGTCCTTGACAAAGATGTGTGGTTGATGTTTCGCGTCACTTTCAGAATGGCTCTTCGTGCTGTCGTGGCAGGTCATAGACCGTAGAGTGTAAATGTCTACAGAGTGTGCTCCGAACGCGCAGGACGAGAATTCTGCGCGCAACATAAGCTGCAGCTCAGGTCACGCGATTTTTGAACGGCGCATTTTAGCCCGTATAGCCCTTAACGTCTTTTGAGTGTTACTACTTCGCTGCTACAGTTAGATCTCCTTCAGAAGTACCGTGAAACACCGTGTTCGCTCTTTACAGACATCTTAACAATTTGATGTCAGGAACTAAAGTAGGTTTAAAGACGCGAAGAGCAATGGTATTGTGCTTTTTCGCCACAGTATCATGGCTCAGATTCCACTCTATCTAATTTTTTTCGTTAACGGCAGAAGAAGAGACAGCCAACAATTTTTTAAAAGTATTCTGTTGTACTAATTCATATTATCGAATCCATTATAATTAATTACGTCACCACGACACTGTATCGGAAACTGTCTCATGCAGAAATACTTTGGTACTAACAAGGATTTGAGAATCTGCCTAAATTAGAGCAATTTAATCAGACAATCACGTATAAATTTTAACTGCATATGAACATAGTACCGATATGTATTCACTGACTGGTAGTTTACTCAAACACATTTGCAAATCTACCAAGCACTTGTCTCGAAAACAAATGGTCATAAAATCGCAGAAATTATCTCTACAATACTTTATAGTACCATGTCTCAATATTTTTCAACATCTAAAGTGCCTCATATCAATATGACTTTTGCCATTGCACATCTCTGCACACCTATGAAAAGTAACTGATTCTCCGATCACATACTTCTCTTCACATCCATAGCAGCAACGACAATACTACACTATTATTTGTTCTAAATATCAAACGTGCAGATAGGTGGTTATAATAAGGCGAATACATCTTTCGATGTTTCAGAAAACTGTAGATAAGCAGCGTCGTCCCAAAGTCACGTGACTAGCCCGGTTTGATGTTGAGAACATGCACAGTAGGCTATGCTCACTGCATCTCCATGCGACTGACGAGTGACCCACAGCCAGGGCTGCCAACGCACAAGCGTCCAAGAAGGTGACTCAAGGCGGATAGACCTCTGTGTGTCGGGCCGGCCGCCCCTGCCGGGGTTATGAATTGTAAATATTGCCGGCGGCGGCGGCGGGGGCGGCGGTCGTTAGGCTCGCAGACCATATTCCCGCCCCCGCCGGCACCAGAAGCTCGCGTCGCAGAGATTGATGCCGCGTTGAATATTAAAACCGAATACATTACGCCAGAGTCTCGGACAGAAAAAAAAGGGGGAGCAAAAGAAAAAAAAAAGGCGTCGCGATTCCTTGGAGGTCCGCGAGTGTACACATCCCGATCCCCCCCTCCAGCTGCCCCATCCCCACACTGAAACTGTCCTCCTCCCACCCCCAACCACCCCCGCGCCCTCCCCCTACAAGACTGGCGATAATGCGACGGAAGGAAACCGCCAGCAGAAAAAAGCGACGCAGTATTAAATATCCTCGCGCTGCGGCGGCGTCCGCCTTGCTTGCTTTCTCGGACGTACACCACTTATTCTTCCTAATTCCTTTTTATTTAACAAAAGCCGGGCGCGCCGTTGTCGTTACTCGTAATTTAGTGCCGCCCGGGGGCTCATTATGCAAAGCGCGGTATGTCCCCCTCCCCCCCCCCCCCACCGTACTCCGCCTCTTTTGGAGGAGTATAAAAAAAAATAAGGGCCGCGGGAGGTTCTGGTGCAGAACTGGCGGCGTGCGTTGCGCTCCGTCCGCGACCATCGGGTTTTATTTCCAGGAGCTCTGCCGCCGCAAACTGAGAGCCGCTAGCTAACCTCACTCCCCCTCCGTCCTGCTCCTGTTTTCCCGCAGCGTATGATACGTAATAGAAGAAGAAAATAGGGCGAGGAGATGGAAACATTATTGTTGCTCAGAAGAAAAGAGGCCAGTCCAGAATGAGGACACAGTGCAAGAAGACGGTAGGGGGCAGAATCTAACTAGGCCCATCTTTGGTCGAGTGTGTAGGTGGCGTACGGAATTCACCTATACCGACGGTGTACGCTTTGAGTATGGTAAAATGGCCACTTTTGAGAAGCATGAAGAGAAAGCCAAGAATTTTTCAACACTTCAGCATTATCCTTGAGGTTACGGAACGCTTGGACCTACATCGCGAAATCGCGCCACTAGTAATACTAGGTGGCGGCGAAGAACTTTCTAACGAGGCTCCCAATGGGTGGTCACTCACAGCGGATGCCCCTGCAGTTCCGAGTAGGTACGCTGGCATGCGCGACAACGACACCTCCCATCCGTCTTCAAATTCAGGATGTGTAACATCTTCACTTGGTCGGTGTTCCGGCGTAGAATTAGTAATGTTACGTTGAGAATCTTCGGTTGATTGGTGATTATTGGTAAGGGTTTCATAGTCTGTTCTTCTGAATCCCAGAGCGGAACGAAGGTTGTACGCCATTCTGAAATGTCCAACAAATAATACAAATGTGGTAATAATAACCGCCTCAAATGCAAACAAAATTCATTAGAACATTTACAATGACAATGTTGCTTCTCTTTGGATAACTTGAGCACAAGCCTATATTTTTTTCTACCCAGATCAGGAAAAGTCTTGAATGAACTCTAGCTGTTGATGAAATACTTTTATGCCGGCAAGCCAAAGACCTGCAGAAAACTATAAGAGATCGTGAGCGAAATTCATGATACTGTTGAAGTTCTATCTGATTTTGGAAATAATGCTGTATTAGCTACTCCCTCCCCATTTGTGCTAACTTTTACTTACGTAGCATTGCAGATTTCAAAAAAGTTATTTATGCCTTTAAGAATACCCGTAGGGCAACGGTCTTGCCGCAGTGGATACACCAGTTCCCATGAGGTCACCGAAGTTAAGGGCTGTGGGCGTGGTTGGCACTTGGATGGGTGACCACCCAGGCCGCCATGCGCTGTTGCGATTTTTCGGGGTGCACTCAGCCTCGTGATGCCAATTGAGGAGCTACTTGACCGAATAGTAGTGGCCTCGGTCAAGAAGACCGGGAGAGCGGTGTGCTGACCCCACACCCCTCCTATCCACATCCTCCACTGAGGATGATACAGCGGTCGGATGGTCCCGGTAGGCCACTCGTGGCCTGAAGACACAGTGCTTTTTTAAAGAATACTCGCAAGTAGAGGAAACAATTTTAAAGGATAACATGATCCGAGTGGAATAGTGTCTGAGAGGACAAACTTACCCAAAAGCGGAACAACAACAGGTAAAATCATTTATCGGTAAAACCTTTCTGAACATTAAATGTGGATTGTGAATTGTGAGTTGCTAGTTTCACTATCTTGAAGCGAAATGAATAGCATGTAAATAGATTCTGTAAACTCCGGAAATGTGCCTTAACATTAGATCCTTATCCTTGGTTAACAATTCGCAAATTCTTACTATCTGACCAATATTAATATGTGCAACTACTTCGTTTGCACCGCCTGATCTACGAGAAATCTGCATTAGCGTCAGACTTACCTTCCGATCTGAAATAACTTACGGAAGATACGTTCAACGGGAACACACTAGTGCAACGTGACCCTTGCATACCAGGTTCTATGCATTATACACTGTGGCGACAGAAGTCAAGGGATATCTCCTAATATCGTGTCGAACATGCTGCCTGGCGCAGTGCCACAACTCGACATGGCATGGACTCAACAAGTCAGCGGACGTCCCGTGCAGAAATATTAAGCCATACTGCCTCTAGAGACATCCATAGTTGCGAAAGCGTTGCCGGTGCAGAATTTTGTTCACGAACTGACCTCTCGAGTCCCACAAATGTTAGAGTGGATTCATGTCGTGCGATATGGGTGACCAGGTCATTCACTCGAATTATCCAGAATGTTCATCAAACAAATCGCGAACAATTGTGGCCCAGTGACGTGGTACATTGTCATCCATAAAAATTCCATCATTGTTTCGGAACATGAATTCCGTGAATGGCTGTAGATAGACTCCAAGTAGTCGAACATAATAATTTCCAGTGAATGATTTGTTCAGTTGGATCAGACGACCCAGCCCACTCCACGTAAATACAGCCCACACTGTTAAGGAGCTACCAGCAGTTTGCATTGTGGCTTGTTGACAACTTGGGTCCAGAGCTTCGTGAGGTCACTCCGCACTCGAACACTACCAGCAGCTCTTACCAACCGAAACTGAGACTCAGCTGAGCAGGCCACGGTTTTCCAATCGTCTAGGATCGAACCGATAAGGTCAGGAAGCCAGTAGAAGCGCTGCAGGCAATATCGTGCCATTGGCGAAGGTTCAAATGGCTCTGAGCACTATGGGACTTAACGGCTGACGTCATCAGTCCCCTAGAACTTAGAACTACTTAAACCTAACTAACCTAAGGACATCACACACATCCATGCCCGAGGTGCGGTTCCAGACTGTAGCGCCTAGAACCGCTCAGCCACATCGGCCGACTTTAGCGAAGCTACTCGTGTCGGTCGTCGGCTACCCTTTAACGCCCTATTTTGCCGCACTGTTCAAAAGGATATGCTCGTCGTACGTGTCACATGGATTTCTGCAGGTATTTCTCACAGTGTTGCTTGTCTACCAGCACTGACAATTCTACACAAATGACGCGGCTCTCGGTCGTTAAGTGAAGGCCGTCGGCCATTCGTCCACTGTGCTGTCTGTAGTGAGCGGTTGCGCCTGAAATTTGGTAATCTCGGTACACTATTGACCCTATGAATCTCGGAATATTGAATTCCCTAAAGATATCCGAAACGGGATGTCCCATGCGTCTAGCTCCCACTACTATTCCACATTCATAGTGTGTTAATTCCAACCGTGCGAGCATAATCAACTTTTCACGTGTATCACCTGAGTACAGACGACAGAAGCGCCAATGTGCTGCCCGTTTATAGTTTGAGCACGCGATGCTACCTCCATCTCTACGTGTGCATATCGCTATCCCATGTGTTTGTCACCACTGTATATGAGCTCGTTGAGCGGTTTCATTCACAATTCTAATGCGGACGCCGTACCACATGGCAAGTTTATGACTCCGGAAAAATGATATATAAATGATAGTATATAGGCAGATTAAACTGACATAAAATTAAAAAGTTCTTAATTCAACCGTAGTCGGTATCCTCAAACATGAAAATAAAATAACTTCAAATAGTCCGAATAAAAAGAGTGAGTATTCCACATCAAATAAATATCGCATTTAAGGTGAGGTAAACCATATGTAAGGCAGCTGAGATCTAGAATTTCTAACACTGAAATTGACTGCGGATCACACGTGCTCTAGACCAAGCGCTAAGTCAGACAAAAAGCTAAATTTAGTACACGAAATTACAAACCTAATACTAATTCTGTATGGCCCGTTTCAAAACGTAGCTAGATGCTACGTAGGCATTGATGTGGGTCTCACCATGCAACACCGAACTGTACTGCTCAAAAGCTTTCATCTTCTACACTACACGAAGGTCTGAATAACTTTCTGATGCGGCGTACTGCAAAACAGCAAGGATATTAGAATCAGGGTACCTGGGTCACCGAGCCAAGGCCAGACACGTGGGAGAGTAGAATCGAATACAATGGAGCGTCTTGTGTGCTACAAGCCCCGTGACCGGAAAATTAGCAAAAACTAATGCCTCACGTTGCGTTTAGTCGACTAGGGTTGAAATACTCGGCGGTTATTCGAGGGCTACTCGGAAAGTAAGTTCCGATCGGTCGCGAAATGCAAGCTACCGAAAATCCGATGAATCTTTGCACAGATATGTTGGGCAGTGTCTCCATTATGCCCACAGATGGCGTCACGTCGTTCCTTTCAGTCCGGAGTGCACAATCAGCACTTAAAGATGCCTAGGAAACAGCGTCTCCTGCTACGTACAAGGGCCTGGTGAGAGATGGACTCTACTTCTTTTGCCCTGGATAGCTCCACTGAACTGTTATTCTTCTCTACTTTGCTCTTCTTAGCAGACTTTCAATGGTTAATTTTCCATTTCATGGTATCCCTACGAAGTCATTACGAAAGCCTTAATTCTATTTTATCAGCTTCTAGAGGGAAGCTCTGGCATCCGATACATGTTGTTAGGCTTACATTCTTTGCAGGTGACAATTTTTATTCTTTTTCGTCTTCATTGAAATACTTTTCGATATTGTAAGCTACCTATTTCTTATTAACGCTGCCTTGGCGAGGTTTACAGCAGTGTATGACTTTTGCTATAGCCGTTTGCTGACTATAAGTGCAGCTAGCTCCCGATTTCCGGATTGGAAGAGGATGAGATTAGTGTGTAACGTCTCGTCTACAACGAGGTCATTAGAGACGGAGCACAAGATCGAATTAGGGAAGGATTGGGAAGGAAATCGGCCGTGCCCTTTCAGAGGAACCATATCGGCATTTGCCTGAAATGATTTAGGGCAGGGCTTCCCAACGTGTGGTCCGCGGACCCCTTAGGGGTCCGCCGGCTCTTTCTAGAGGGTCCGCGGCCACCCTTCACCAAATCGTGTAAAATAATGAGTAAAATTGTTGAATAAAAATGTGAAAATCAAATTCATCACTACTTTTTTTCGTGTGAAAAACATTTGTACTTTTACTTCAGGTCGTATTCCCAAGCAGCCTTTGCGGTTCCTAAGTGAGAACGCATACACAGTTTAGTGCCAGAGAATGCGGCTTCTCTGATCGACTGTTTCGCAACAATATAGGGGTCGTTTGTGCGCCGGCTCACGGCGCTAGATGCGCTGAAACCTTTTACGCATACGCGATGCGAGCTTTGACGACCAATCACAGCGCTCGCTGGCACGTATGCGGCCCCAGGCATTATTAAATGTTAAACTTGCTTTGTCAGTGCACTACCTATTTCATAAGTCGATTTTTGACCTTCAAGTTGTTTTCATTCATCTCTAAACCAATCACTATTGATACTTCGGGGAGGGGGGGGGGGGGTCATTGGGAACATGGCACTTGCATTAGAGAAGCTTTCAGTTCCCATGGGTTTCGCTCTGAAATTTAAAGTTACTGTACTCTTGACTGACTAGAGTTCCGCCATGGATTTTCGACTGAAGAAGGGGTCCGCCAGCTGAAAAGGTTGGGAACCCCTGATTTAGGGAAATCACGGACAACCTAAATCAGGATGGCCCGAAACGGGTTTGAACCGTCGTCCTCCCGAATGCGAGTCCAGTGTGTTAAACACTGCGCCATCCCGCTCGGTGATTTCCGGGTTGATGTGGACCCGAGACTACACGGTTACTACCAAAATATGAAAATATAAATACATATCACTGTTGGCGAAGAGTTCTCGGGCTTCCAGCCGGGTGGCGGTGTCTTCAAACAGCGACGTTTCGACGAGTGACATACTCATCATCTTCTGGTGAGGGTGACATATATGTTGATTTGCCAAAGTCTTTATTTGCATTTTCAGTAATATGATATGTTCGGTATGCTATGATGTCACGATCAACGAAGCTTTCCAGTCCAGATACATTGGGTACACCTGTTCCACCACGTACAACTGCGACTGTCAGCCATCCATTTCCGTGGGTAAAGGAATCATTGATGTCGATGCTGAAATTCAGTCTGCATCCACAAAAGACTGCAGGTCCGTCCAGTAGAGAGTGTGCAGCAACAGATTTGATTGTATTCTTATTCTTGTCGGCGGCGGATGTGGTCATTTCAACGTCTTCAATTGTTTTATATATAGTTTGTCTTGCACGACGACTGCGCCTGTATCTTCTGTATGGCATCTGGTGAAGATGATGAGTATGTCACTCGTCGAAACGTCGCTGTTTGAAGACACCGCCACCCGGCTGGAAGCCCGAGAACTCTTCGCCAGCTGTATACGCCGGGAAAGCTTACACTCACACATATCACTGTGCCGAAAAGTGTTATTTACTGTAATTACAAAACATGCTACTCGTCAGATATGTATTACCAATTGTTACTCACCGGAAAATGAGAACTAATTTGCAGGATTACACTTAAAACACACTGTATTTCGTATCGCTTGATCTTCATTCACTTTCAGGAAACAATCGCCCACTTTTTCCTGTTTCTGTTTTGCATTCACTTTTTTTCGTAACGACGTTTCTCTCATTTTCTGGAGAGTCAAAATATTATTATAATGAAATAAATTTTGTCCTATTTACTTAATAACAGATTAATATCTGTCAGTGTCTCGGTGTTCGTGATGGCGGGTTCCTCAATCACCTCAAGACCCTTCGCTCTCTTCGTCTACCGAACACACTTTGCTCACTACGTCCGCGCTACTTAATCTTTATCTACATCTACATCTACATTATTACTCTGCTATTCACAATAAAGTGCCTGGCAGAGGGTTCAATGAACAACCTTCATGCTGTCTCTCTACCACTTTCGAACGGCACGTGGGAAAAACGAGCACTTAAATTTTTCTGTGCGAGCCCTGATTTCTCTTATTTTATGGTGATAATCATTTCTCCCTATGTAGGTGGGTGCCAACAGAATGTTTTCGGAATCGGAGGAGAAAACTGGTGATTGAAATTTCATGAGAAGATCCCGTCCCAACGAAAAACGCGTTTTAATGATTGCCACTCCAATTCACGTCTCATGTCTGTGACACTATCTCCCCTATTTCGCGATAATACAAAACGAGCTGCCCTTCTTTGTACTTTTTCGATGTCATCGGTTAGTCGCACCTGATGCGGATCCCACACAGCACAGCAATACTCCAGAATATGGCGGACGAACGTGATGTAAGCAGTCTCTTTAGTAGACCTGTTGCACCTTCTAAGTGTTCTGCCAATGAATCGCAGTCTTTGGTTTGCTCTAGCCACAATATTATCTATGTGATCCTTGTAATTTAGATTATTTGTAATTGTAATCCCTAAGTATTTAGTTGAATTTACAGCCTTCAGATTTGTGTGACGCGTAATCGAAATTTAGCTGATCTCTTTTAGTACTCACGTGAATAACTTCGCACTTTTCTTTATTCAGGGCCAATTGCCACTTTTCGCATCATACAAATATCTTGTCTAAATGATTTTGCAATTCGTTTTGGTCATCTGGTGACTGTACAAGACGGTAAATGACAGCATCATCCGCAAACGGCTACTCAGATTGTCTCGTATGTCGTTAATATAGATCAGGAACAATAGAGGGCTTATAACACTTCCTTGGGGAACGCCGGATATTACTTCTGTTTTTCACGATGATTTTCCGTCTATTGCTATAAACTGTGACCTTTCTGACGGAAAATCACGAATCTAGTCTCACAACTGAGGCGATACTCCGTAGGCACGCAGTTTGGTTAGAAGACGCTCGTGAGGAACGGTGTCGAAAGCCTTCTGGAAATCTAAAAATATGGAATCAATTTGACGCCCTCTGTCGATAGTACTTATTACTTCATGAGTATAAAGAGCTAGTTGGGTTTCACAAGAACGATATTTTCTAAATCGGTGCTGACTATATGTCAATCATATTTACCTCGTCAGAGGAGGGTTCATAGGAATCACACAGTTTAGTCAGGATTAGTCTGATCAAGTTAGCTGGCGTGTTTCCGAATGGTCCAAATAATGATAGCAAGTAGTTCCATGCGTATCATTAGAAAATACTGTCTACCATCTTTCGTGGGCAAAGACATTGTGTCGACGCTACGGCAGTGGTGGAGTGCATAGTGAATTTCATGAGATTTCTTGGTTCCCTGAGCTGATTATCTAGATCCAATTGTGTCCAGTTCAGTATCTCCGGCGTCCCTGATGAAGAGTAATGTCCAGGTATTATAGTTATTATTATTACTATTAGTATTATAGCGAAAATTTTCATTCTTATTACGATAGCGTTCGAGAGATGGCCTGACAATTTCGACACCAACGGCGAAGTTGAAACCACGCGCATCCCGGCTTGGAAGCTCTGCTCCCCGTGAGCTGGTAGCAGAACCGCCGCCTCCACTACTCAGCATCGACCGCGGCCTTCTGCACGCGCCACAAAAAGAGAGGCGGCGCAAATAAAATGAAATAAGAGTGGTAAGGCGAGCAGCCGATAACGATCTGGCAGGCCATACCGTGATGGATGGCCCCAGCGCCGCCGCCGCCGCCGCCTCCCGGTACACTCGCTGGCTGCGCACGAAAACGCTTGCGCGCGCATTCCTGACTCAGCAAGCAGTTCCAGCGTGCTCCTCAAATGAGGGCTGCGCGATACCGTGGGTTTCAACATTCTCAGATCAGGAAAATACTTGTAGGCACACCAGACCAAAAGTGAATATCCATGATCCCTGTCATTAGCCGCCGCCGTAAATGAAATGGTAAACTTACCTACATTGATCGGCACGAGCATTATGACCACCGACCTACTATCGATACAAACCCGTCTGGGCGATAGCAGAGTCATCTGGTGAGAAATAACTGCTAGTCAGACACACACACGGTGCATGTAGTATCAGTGAACGTGTTGCTCATGTATAGGATCGGGAAGGCGCGCAGTCTGAGTTTGACCGAGGGCAGATTGCGATGGCCCGTATGGTTGGCACGAACACTTCGGAAACTGTACGACTTGTCTGGTTTCGAGGAGTGCTGTGGTGAGCCTCTTCAAGACGTTGCGAAACCAAGGTGAAACATGTCCAGACATCGAGGGATTGTGCGGCCACCCCTCTTTACACCGAGACTGTCACGTCAAACACCTTTCAGCAGTCTAATTTACAAACTCTTATTTTATTTGGCTACCAGTTTCGGCTATTAGTTAATCATATTCAGGCCCGCTGACAGACGTGTAGGAAGTCTCCAACCTCGGCTCCGGTCAATGTAGGGGCCAGAACTCAAAGACTTGTATCTCTAGATTTCAGCTTGATACAGCGATCACTTCAACCATTATCATCATCGAACAGTCGGCAGATAATGGTTGGAGTGATCGCTGTATCAAGCTGAAATCTACAGATACCAGTCTCTGACTGCTGGCCCCTCTTTCGACTAGAATCGAGTTTGGAATGTTCCTACACGTCGGTAAGGGGGTCTAAAGATGGCGTAGTAAATTGCCGAAACTGGCAGCCAACTGAAATAACACTTTGAAAATTAGAAGACTGAAAGGTGTTTGATCTGACATTCTGTACTGAACAGTCGAGTCGTGCAACCGTCTCTGAGAAGATGGACCTCACTGCATATGTCGGACGTCATAAGCCGGACAGACTGGTAAAACAGGTTGCGAACTGTGGGTGAACTGACATCAGTCTTTAGTGCTGGGCAGAATGCATGTGCGTCTGAATACGCAGTGCATCGAACACTCCTAGCGATGGGCCTCCGCAGACGACGCCCATGGATCTGCCAATGTTAACGCCACGACTGAAATGGGCACTTGACCATCGGCACTGGACGTTGGCGCTGTGGCAGAGCGTTATATGGTCTGATGAACCCCGATAGCTTCTTCATCATGCCAATGGGAGGGCGCGAATTCGTCGTCTTCCAGGGGAACAGCTCCTTGACACCTATACTATGGGACGGAGATAAGCTGTCGGCGGCTCCATTATGTTTTGGGGAACATGCAAGTTGTCATCCATGGATCCAGCGGAGCTCGTGCAAGGCATCATGAGGACTAAGTAGTATCGTGCACTGGTTGCATACCAAGTACACCCCTTCATGACGATGACGTTTCCCGACGCCAATGGAATTTTTCATCAATATAATGCGCCATGTAAGAAGGCCAGAAAAGTGACGGAGTGGTTCGAGGAACACAGTGGCGAGTTCCACCTCCCCCCATCCGCCCCGCCAAACTCGCCAGATCTGAACCATATCGAACACATCTGGGATGTGACTGAACGTGGCGTCAGAGCTTATCGTTCCCATGCCCGGAATTTACGGGAATTAGGTGACTCGTGTGTGCAGATGTGGTGTCAATTCCCTCCAGCACTTACCAAGGCCTGTTGCTTCCACACCACGACGCTTCGCCGTTGTTATCCATGCCAAGGGGTGGACATACCGACTATCAGATAGATGCTTATAACGTTATGGCTGATGAGTGTACATGTGGTGTCGTTTGACTTGAAGGTTGTTGGATCAGACACTGACAGAAAAAAGAAATAAATAGAAACAAAATCATCTTTGGTTGACAGGGGATGAGTAGATGGGGTATACACTGCACCAGTGTCCTGGATTGAATTCCAAGCCTCTGATGGAGTGAGAGCGTTGATATTCCGGTTACTATAGGTTTATCTGACGATCGTCATTTTTTATTTGCAGTTCACTCTTGCCGTTTCAGTTTACATATTATCATTTTGTCATTGGAAGATTCTGATTGCGGCAGAAGCTGAGGCAGCCAGAAACATTGTGTCGTGCATGGGAATAACGCCAATTGACCAAACACGGTAAGAAAATGGTTTTCTCGTTTTAAGGAGGATTGCTTTGACGTTAGTGACTCTCACGTTCAGGAAGACCTTCGATGTCTGAAGACATCGTTTAAACGCATTAATCCACAATGGTGTACGACAGCGAACTCGAGAACTGGCAATGTTCATTCCACCCTCGTGCAACATTTGTATGCAATGGTGAAAGTTAAGAAATCGGGTGCATGGGTACAGCATGCTCTAAGCCAAAATCACAAAAATCAGCAGGTGGCCAGGCGCGTCACCGCTTTGCATAGGGCGGGCAACCACAGCCAAACTTCGACAATTTTTAAAGAAAATTTCGCACTGGCTGTATAAATGATTTTTATTAAATCTGTGACCGGTTTCGCACCACTTATCGGTGCATCCCCAGGCAATATACGCTATTTATAACATAGTAACGTTGAACATTCCCATCCTGCGGCTTTATTTTTGGTGACGAGAAATCCTGTCTTAATGCTAACGTAAAGAAAAGAAAGGAGTGGATGAGACCAGACACAGCAGCAACTGTCCGTACCAAGACCTCCCAGCGCCCACAAAAGATAACGTTATGCATCTGGTGGAACAGCAACGCTGTGGTGCACTACGAATTGCTTCCCCGAGGCTTAATCATCATTGCTGACATTTATTGTCAACGTCTGAGACGCCGCGCAGACGCAATCCGAGAACAACGGCCAAGCAGACTGCGTGAAGTGATGCTACCCCACGATGACGCCATCTCACGTTCTGCTAGACTGACAAAAAGCATTGTACAGTAATAGTGTTAGGAACTCTATTGTCATCCACCTTGTTTACTGTCCCCACACTCAGATTTTCGTCTTTTCCGATCTTTATCGAACAGCTTCCAGGGAACCTCCTTCCCGGATGAAAATGTGCTCCGAGTTCTGCGCCTACACTTGCTTTTACAGTCGCAGAATCGAGAAGTTACCCCAGTGTTGGCACACTGTTGTAAATACGAAGGAGAATGTATTGTTCCTGACTAAAGCCTGTGTTATCTTTATCTGTTGCGTTTATTAAACTTGTGAAAAATGCTGTTAACTTATGCACCGACACAATAGCTTACTGTCGTACACTTTCAGATGGGTACGAGTTTAATAATAACACATAACGACCTCAGGGAGTTAGTTACAAATGTCGTCCCACGCTAAGATCGTGGCTCAGCAAGGCTGTCGGATTGTCAGAGTACAATACGCGTTCTGGGTTTGCTTCAGACGCAGTTCTGATCAGTACGGATAGTACGTGCATCACGGGGTGCAAGTGAAATAGCTCGGCCACTGGAAACGTACTCCAGAGATGAAGAACGCGACACAGTATGCTACTTGGGAGCATAATGGATAAATTGCACATAGATTACCGTGAAATTCTTGCGTCATATGGAACAAATGCAGTGTCTCCTCCAGCCTTAGTGAAATTTGACCACGGGCGTACAGACGCGGGTGACGCCGATCTTGCACCATGAGATTTTCATCTACTCTGCACGCTGACAAAACATCGATAGGGAGGGTGAAAGGGAGGGGGGGGGAGGGGATTTTCCAAAGATAAGGACTTTCACGCATTGGTTTTCGTGTAGTTCCGTAACCAAGGAGAGGATTTCTATCGTAGAGAATTGATCGATTGGGAGAACGCTCTATCTGTTGTGTGCAGAGACTTGGTGACAATGTTGAGAAATATTTTCACGGATGTATGTATAGCGCAACATTCAATACAAGTTACTTGGCCAGCTATAGTAATGAGTAACTTACTTTTTGAAGTTCCCTCATAACTGTTGAATATGTTAGAGGCTTTAGTCTCATAGTAATGTTTCTCACACGGACAGTTATATGTAGTGTTTCCACGCATTGGATAACCACAAAAATTATTTGTCTTTGCACCCGAAAGCAACACATCAGATGAAGTTAGATCCTATAAAAATGAGATGAACTGGCTCTTTTTCAGGTAGTTAAAAGTACATAAATTGTTTTAATGTAAAATATTAAGTTCTTATTTATAATATATATATATATATATATTAAATTTGTGGCATCAGTATTTAGAGCTTCACTGTAGCATAACTTATAAGTTCTAAGGCAGAGAAATAGAGCATTTCAAAGGCATTCGTCCGAAAAGTTTAGAAATACATGCATAACTCAACTGATTTAGGAAGTATAATAGTAACGGAATCTCATGTCGTGGTGTACATAATGTAAAATCGAAGAGTGCATTCACTTTTATCAGTTTTTCACTTAGTAACTCAACTGTAAGGAAAGGTCCGCTATCCGAAACAAAACTTGTTCTGACCAATCATGTGCGACACACTGCGCCTCACCACTCTCCTATAAAATCAATGAAATATTTGCTCTCTTTTGAGCTGGTCGGATAGTTCACCGTTTCAGGCAGTGGAAGGACGTGTACACATTGAAACAAGTAAATAATCCTTAATCACGCACAGACGGATCGGAACTTTTTGACTAACTCGTACAACAAGGGAGACAATACGGAGACAAAAGTTTTATGCTCCAAGGTTAGATTTCTCCATCCAGGTAATGTAGACATCACCTCCAGTGGACATGAGTAGAAGTGAAGAAAGAAAGTTCTTAATCTACGTACTTTATTTATTTAAATAATGAGTTAACCTAAAAGTGCTTCTGTGGAACACTGCATTATGTAAACTAATTGACTCAGCACAAACTGTTTATACTAAAGAAATAAATTATGATAATCATTTCTGCCGTAGTCCACTGTAAATAACGAAATGGACTGAACATGTCCAATAAATAATAAAAATTAAATTCAGATGCAAAGTACTAGTTATTCTTATTTATAAAATGAATAGAATTGTACCTGTGACGTTAGTTTCAAATTTAAAACACCAACATTTTTCATTGCATAAAACCATCAATAACCAACGTGATTTAGTGGTTAATATTTTAGACCTTAACACGTGACCTTTGCAACTCCCCTTTTCTCTCGATGACATAGATTTTCATGTGTACAGCACTGTTAACATTTCGAACCAGTAAAAGTTAATAATAACCTAATGGCTCGATTCACATGGTGCCTTGCACGAGCTCGATTCACAATCTGTGGACTGACTGACATTCACGGTTATCTAAAAATTGTTTGTCATTTAAGCATGTCTCAATAACAGATTAAAAATACCTCTTTCTGTTTCATTCTACACGCAGATGATTTTGTTTATATAAATGGATCAAGTAGTATCGTGCACTGGTTGCAGACCACGTACACCCCTTCATGATGATCGAGTTTCCCGACGCCAATAGCATTTTTCATCAATATAATGCGCAAAGTCACAAGGCCAGAAAAGTGACGGAGTGGTTCGAGGGACACAGTGGCTTGACAAAAATTCGATTCCAGGTTCCAGAACGTATACTGATTGCTTCCATAGTGATCTTACGCATCGTGCTGTTCACTGTAATATTTCTACTGCTAACTTAGTTTCTTACGCTTTTTAATGCTATCTGCCTGTAAACCAAAGAAGTTGTTTGCTGAATTCCAGTAGATAAGATATAGTCGAAGATCAAATTGAAAGTGACTAGTGATACAAAATTTTTATTGTCCATCGTGAGTGCTTCAGTTTACTGGAGTGACGAGCTTTCTTTCAACATGAACCAGCCAAAGAGCCACGTCTACATCGACATCCACGTCTACGTGACTACGCTGCAATTCACACTTGACTGCCTGGCAGAGAGTTGTTTGAAGCACTTTCAAACTATTTCTCTACCGTTCCACTCTCTAACAGCGTGTGGGAAAAATGAACACTTAAATCTTTCTGTACCAGTTCCGATTTCTCTTATTTTATTACAATGATCTTTCCTCCCTACGTCGGTTGGCAACAATAAAATATTATCGCTTTCGAAGGTGAAAGTTGGTGACTGAAATTTCTTGAAAAGATCTCGTCGCAAAAATTAACACTTTGTTTCAATGATTGCTATCCTAACTCGCTTATCATATCCATGACACTCTCTCCCCCCGTTTTGCGATAATACAAAACGAACTGCCCTTCTTTGGACGTTTTCCATGTCCTCTGTGAATCCTATCTCGTAAGGATCCCCTACAGCACAGCAATACTCTAGTAGAAGATGACCAAGCGTAGCGTAGACTGTCTCTTTAGTAGACCTGTTGCATCTTCTCAATGTTCTACCAATAAAACTTAGCCTTTTGTTTGCCTTACCCACAATATTGTCTACGTGATTGTTTCAACGTAAGTTGTTTTTAACTGCCTAGATATTTAGTCGAACTGGTAGTCTATAAATGTTTGCCATTTATCGTGTAATCGAAATTTAACGGATTCCTTTTTGTACTGATGTGGATCACCTCACACTTTTCCTTATTGAGAGACATTTGCCAAATTTCGCTTCATTCAGATATCGTGCCTAAATGTTTTTGCAATTGATTTTGATCTTCTTATGACTTTACTAGACGGTAAAGCACAGCATCGTCTTCAAACAATCTAAGAAGGCTGCTCACTTTATCTCCTAAACCATTTATATACATTAGGAACTGCAGAGGGTCTGTAGCACTTATTTGGGAACGCTGAATATCTCCTCTGTTTTACTCGATGATTTGCCGTTCTTTACTAAGTACTTGACTTTTCTGAGAGGAAACCATGAATCGGGTGACACAACTGAAGTGATATTCCATAGGCACGTAATCTGATTAGAAGTCTATGGTGAGGTATGGTGTCAAAAGCCTTCTGGAAATCTAGAAACACGGGATCAATTTGAGATCCCCTGTCGATAGCACTCATTAATTCATGCGAATAAAGAGCTAGTAGTGTTTAAAAAGGACAATATTTTCTAAAAAGGCGCTGATTGTGTGTCAATAGACCATTACCTTTGAAATAATTCATAATGTTCGAACACAGTGTATGTTCTAAAAGCCTACTGGAAATCGACATTACTGACATGGGTCTGTAATTCAGCAGATTATTCCTATTTCCTTTTCTATATTTTGGTACGGATATTTCGTCGAGGGAGCGTCTGTATATCGTTGCTAAGTATGGCAGCATACTCTGAAATGAATCTTATCGTTATGCTGTCTAGACCGAAAGGCTTGCCTTTATCAAGTGCTTTAAACTGCTTCATTACACCGAAGATATCTATTTCTAAATTACTGATGTTCGCAGTTGTTCTCGATTCGAATTGTGGAAAATTTACTTCGTCTTCTTTGGTGAAGGAATTTATGAAAACTATGTTTAAAAACTCCGCTTTAGTGGCGCTGTCATAGACAATATTACCATTGTTATCCCGCAGTGAAGGTATTGATTCTGTTTTGCAGCTGGTGTATTTTACATACAAACAGAATCTCTTTGGCTTTTCTGCCAAATTTCCAGATAGAGTGTCATTGTGGAAGCTAGCAGAAGTAGCCCGCATTAAAGTCCATGCTGTGTTTCGAGCTTCAGTTAAGTTTCGCCATCTTGACGATTTTATGTTCTTTTAAATTTTGCATCCTTTTTCAGTTGCTTCTGCAACACTGTTCTGACCTGTTTTGTGTGCCATGGGAAATAAGTTTCGCCTCTTACTAATTTATTTGGTGTAAAGCTGTCAAATGCCTGTGATACTATTTCTTTGAATTCATACCACATCTAGTCTACGCTTACATAGTTAGTTAGGAAAGAGTGTTAGTTAGGAAGGCATCAAGCGAATTTTTATTTGCCTTTTTAAAAAGATATATTTTGCGTTAATGTTTTGGTGGTTTTGGATGTTGCAATGGTCAGTTCTGCTACAGTTATCTTTTGGTTACTAATCCCTGTATCCGTCATCGTGCTCCTTATTTACTCAGGGTTATTTGTTGCCAAGAGACCAAGTATGTTTTCGCAACTATTTACACTTCGATTGGGCTCCGGAACTAATAGCTCAAATTATCTTTCGGACATACCATCAGCTTTGAATATCAGTAAAATAACTAATCAGCTTATTTGATACCATCAAACATCAACCGCAACACGACTTATCAGACTATCAATTATAAGAGTAACCCTTCCAGACTGTCAGGAATGTGAATAGTGGTCTGGTATAATCCATGTTATTCATACACTGATCTCCCAGAATGTTATGATCACATGCGTAATAGCAGGTATGTCCACCTTTGGCACGGATAACACGTCGTGCCATGGAGGCAATGAGACGTTGGTAGGCCGCTGGAGGGAGTTGGGACCTAATTCCCATAAATTCAGGGGAGGGGGCGATGAGTTCTGATGCCACTTTCAATCATATCCCAGATCTGCTCGATCGAGTTCAGATCTGGCGAGGCGGGGGTCCAGCACATCCATTGAAACTCACCGCTGTTCCTCGAACCACTCCATCGCACTCCTGGCCTTGTGATACGGCGCATTATCTTGTTGAAAAATGCCACTGTCGTGGGGAAACATAATCGTCGTGAAGGGGTGTACGTGGTCTGTACCCAGTGTATGATACTCACTGGCTGTCTTCATGCCTTGCACGAGCTTCACTGGATCCATGGATGCCCACGTGAGTGTTCCCCACAGCATGATGGAGACACCTCCAGCTTGTCTCCATCCCGCAGTTCAGGTCTTCCCCTGGAAGACGACGGATACGCACCCTCCCATCGGCATGATGAAAGAGGTATCTGGTTTCATCAGACCATTCAATGCTCTGACACTGCGTCAACGTACATTGCCGACGGTCACTTGCGAATTTCAGTCATTGTTGCCGATGTCGTGTTGTTAACATTGGCACATGCATTCATTGGCCGTCGGTTGTGGAGGCCCATCGTTAGAAGTGTTGGGCGCACTGTGTATTCAAACACACTTGTATTCTGCCAGGAAAGTGCGCTTCTGACGGGTGGCTGGTACCTGTTAACGACACACATAGCATTGTGGCTGGACCATGTGGCACTGCCAGATTTGAACGCTCTCTGGACCTGACGTCAGAGACGCCCGGTAGTGAGTACAAATGCGTGGACTGTATTGTACACACATGTACACAAGCAGTGCAAACTACTGTAGCTGCTGAAAAGCGCGGCTGGTCCCAGCGAGGGTTCGAGTCCTCCCTCGGGCATGAGTGTGTGTGTATGTCCTTAGGATAATTTAGGTTAAGTAGTGCGCGAACTTAGGGACTGATGACCTTAGTAGTTAAGTCCCATAAGATTTCACACACATTTTAACATTTTTGCTGAAGAGCCGAGTATGTTATGTTAACACTTTATTTCAAAAAACGTTAATGTATGGTTAATTAATGTCTTAATCAGAAGTAACAATATGAAAAGAGATCTTCCACCGTCTCGTTTTGCAGTGCATTCGGAGGGCTGTCAGGCCATACAGGATTATTTGTTAGTACCTCTAAGGTTTCAGAAGACGACTGCGCAAAAATTAGAAGGCATACTGAAAACAGACACACGTCAGTGGACAGAACATCTCTCCGAGATTGTCACTCACAGTACAGACGCTCAATGTGGGCGTCGTTTATGATGTTACAAGTGTCAAGTCGTGGGCGCAAATCGTTGACACGATGTGTCCGGGAAAGCCGAACTGCAGCCCGCTTTCCGAATCTGGTAAATGGGTTGTCTATTTGCAAGTGGGAACTCATTCATTGTGACAACACGGAGACGGGGTTAACAATGAATCTTGAAGACAGCACAATCGATGCTACCTGTAATTATAAGAAGTCTGCTAACTATTCGTAGACTACCCTTTACCTGTGGGACACTGATGCATAACAGAACATGAGATAAATTCCAATCGGTTCCCTGTTAACCTATCGTGGGACATATATGTCCCGTGGTAATCAAGGGAATGAAGAAGAGGAAAACAAGATTCTGTGGATACGTAGATATGCTTTGAAGATGATGAGTGTCAGGTGTTATAAAGCCGAAAAGATTTATTGAACAGAACAATGGGAAATAATAACTATTACAGTTTTAATTGCAGAAAAGGGATCGCGCTGTCAAGTTGCATCTCTAGCTCACTATCTAATTAATTAATGTCTGAGACGCATTTCAACTGAACTTTTGATTAAAGTAAGTAGTCTTTTTTAATCATAGTACAAGGCAGTATTGCGTAGGCAGACATTAATATACAGGACCAACAAAATTTAGTTTGTAAGATTTATGGTTTTAATTGTTATTTCTAATTAATTTTTATTAATTTACATAGCTTTGTCTTTGATTCGAGAATGATAAGAACTGCAATATCTTTGCGCCTGTGGGAAGAGTAGGACAATTCCTGTAATTTAGAGACACAATACAAGTCTGGTTATTGAAGGCACAGAAATCATGAACTGCTTTTGAACACTATAACAAACTCTTCATTTGTTTAACATTATTCTGTGGGAAAACTAGTGCATTCAAGTATGATATATCAGTTTGCTTAGATTTTTAGCATGTATCTAATATCGCATTCAGATGTATGATTCCATTTTTATATAAAAAGGAGAAAGAGAGGCTGGCGATAGCCTGAAGTCAGTAAGAGACGTAGCGGCATGAATCTTCCGCGGAAAGGAGCCACCAAGGGGATAAAACGGTGGCAGCTAACTGGCTCGTTCACACTGTTCTGAGTGGAATTGCCAAGGCAAGATCTATGTCAATTTGAGCGGTGGCGTAGCGGCGCATTTTCAGACCTAGAAGTTTTTCAGTGATGGCGATCACAATAGTTTAAAATACAGAGTGTTTATAGATGAATATCGGGGTTTTAACGATTTATAACATTTATTACATTAAACTTATAGTTATGAATGATATTTTAAGTGAAAGAGCAACTCAAACACTTGTGTTTGGTGCCAGTGCGCAACGAGATTGCCGTAAAGCGATGTTTTTTGTGCCGTATCCTGGCGGAAAGTTTATGGGCTTTTCTTTTTTTGTGAATCTACTGTAACTGGCACTTCCTACCTTGACACACTAAAGTAATGGCTCTTCCCTCAGTTGGAAGAAGATGAGCCAGAGAACATCTTCCATCAAGATGGTGCGCCACCTCACTGGCATAGCGAAGTATGCGATTGGCTGAACTTCACTGTACCCAAGCGCTGGATAGGCCGTAAGGGCCCCAATGACTGGGCTTGCTTTGCATGACCTCCACGTTCACCCGACCTAGCGCCATGCGATTTTTTCCTTTGGGGCTTCATCAAGGATCATGTTTACGTACCTCCGCTACTGGCAGACCTCCCTGAATTAAAAAGCGGGAGTGAAGCAGCTGTTGCTACAATCACTGAAGACACAGTTATCAACGTTCGGGAAAAACTCGGTTGTAGACTTGATGTGTGCCGTGTGACAAATGGTGCTCACATTGAACGTTTATAAGGTCCTTGGTAAAACTGTTTGAGTTGCTCTTTCATTTGACATATCATTTATAACTGTAAGTTTAATATAATAAATATTATAAAGCGTTAAAACCCCGATATTCATTTATAAACACCCTGTATTTCGCCAATGGTCAGTGGGGACTTAGTGTCATGAAGAAGGGATCTGTTCTTTCGTCCGTCATGAAGAAGGGATCTGTTCTTTCTTTGGTGATCTTGCAGCTCTCGAAGAATGAAATTACAATGCAATCCAGATCTTTAGCTACTTACAGGCGTTGATAAATATCAACGGGTACAGTTGAAACTGTGCGCCCCGACCGGGAGTCGAACCTGGGATCTCCTGCTCACAGGGCAGACGCGCTATCCGTCTGATCCATCGAGGACACAGAAGATAGTGCGATTGCAGGGACTTATCTCTGGCACACTCCTCGTGACGCCCACTCTTCCAACTTACTGCCCACACACTATCTTTCTAGCGCCCCTGACCACTATACTCATTACTCGCGGCAAGAATTCGGGCAATGTGAGTGCATCCGCACTGAAGAAGATCATTGGCCGGTAAGCCTTATGTATATGAAATGTTATGTTGTCTCAATTTGTCAGAGAGTAATACGATTAATAGTCATCACTGGTTGGCACTTATCATTATTACATCATGTATTGATCAGACCTGTTTATTTGTGGTAGAGCGAATCTGACTTAGAACAGCTTGGATGTGAATACCCTCTATGTTGACCAGCTATTTTATTTTTATATATTGCGGACTCGTTTCCAATTCAATTAATTATGTACAAATGTTTACCACCAGCCTAGAATTTTCGTATGATTTAATTACAATAGACTTTGTTTACTAAACTTTAACCTACTGTAGTTGGTATATGTTACTTAGATTTGCTGATCCTACGACTAACCTAACGTTATTTTAAATCCGATTAGTACATTAAAAACAGTTCCAGTACTTTATCTATTTATTGTTAAAGTGACAGTAACTATAAAAACAATCATCCCCTGGGAGAATACAATTATTCTGTGGCATTGTGATCAATGTTTGTCTTAGAGTGCTTTAAAGTTGCCATATGGATCCCAAATACTATTTTTTTATGTGTGCTCCTTGAACCGAGTTTCGAATCTTCTCCTGGTCTGCCATGTGTACTACTTGCTGCAGTCACTGCTCTTGGTCCTATACACGCCTGAATCCAGAAATTTATTACATACTTTATGGTAGAGCCTAAATTTCAGCGCATCGTTTGTACGAAAACCTTTTTTACAATTGCTTTTCAAAAGCATCTCTCTGTTTGGTAGAAAGTATTCCCGTAGTATGTCAGACACACGTACTTTCCGTTGCTATTCTTAACTGTGATTTGAACTTATTTGCTTAAGCTGTTTCTTCTTTACATTATTATAAATTTTCATCACCTCTGTACCTCAACATCCATTAGCCACGGACACTTGCTTTACAATGCCCAAAACCTCTGTCTTCTCGTACTGTAAAGAGATTCTTCTCATTCATTTTTTGCCTCACAGGATTACAATTAACTTACTACTGTACTACGAAATCATAGAAATCTACGGAGGGCGATATGAAACATGAGGAGGGGGAGTGTGCTTCTTACTTGACAATGTCAGTCGCCATACAGCCAACGCTACAAAGCAAATCTTTGATTCATTCGTTTGGGACATTATGAAGCACTCAGTTCACAGCTCTAATCTAGCAGCCTTAGAATTTCATCTTTTCATGTCTCTGGAATTGTTTATAGGTGGAAAAATGTTTTCTACGAACCGTGGGATTCAGTGTGCTGTCAAACAACGGGCCAAAGAGAGGACGGAAGACTATTTTGACAAATGTCTCAAAAAGTTCGACCCTGGGCACACAAATTACATTGAGAAGGAACGTGATTACGTCGGAAAATAGTGTCTGATGGACAGCTATAAATTTCGATTTCTAAAGAATAGAGCAATCTTAATTTCCGTACAAAAATGTGTAATGAACAAGTTATCAGTGTTCTTCCCTCTCGGTGGTGCGACGTGGCCGTTTGTGGCAGTTCGGAGCCCGGTCTTCTCGCGTGTGTACATTCTTGTGACCGCCGCTGTCAGCAGTCATGTACAGAGACTACATTCCTGCCAAGTCTTTCTGCAATATCGCAGAAGGAACATCCAGTTCCTCGTTTCCCTATTGCACGACCTTGTTCAAACTTAGTGAGATGCTGATAATGATGTGTGCGTCACCTTAAGGGCATTCTTGAACAACACCAACTCACCACGTGCAATCTCAACGGTAATTAGCCGGCCAGGGTGGCCGAGCGGTTCTAGGCGCTACAGTCTGGAGCCGCGCACCCGCTCCGGTCGCAGGTTCGAATCCTGCCTCGGGCATGGGTGTGTGTGATGTCCTTAGGTTAGTTAGGTTTATGTAGTTCTAAATTCTAGGGGACTTATGACCTCAGAAGTTAAGTCCCATAGTGCTCAGAGCCATTTGAACCATTTTTGAACGGTAATTAACGGTCACGGCCGTTACAGCGTGTAGTTAAAGCAAACCTGATTTGCATCCTCATCGTGGCGCTACTAACGCAACTCTTATGTGGCTGGCGCGAAATCTGAACAGACATCATGTTCCAGATGTAGGATCACGCCTAGCAACTTCCGTTCATGTTGCACGACTCCTTCTTGGTGCTGCGTTTTTTTTTTCCGTCATCGTCTGTGTCCAACGAACTACGACGTTCACGAATCCTCTGAAAGGTTGCAATGTACATGACGACTGCCACGAAAAGCCTACCACAGCTCTCTTTGTCCACCGAAGAAGTTCAATAATTTCTAACTGTTACTCACTTTCGACGTATTCGCGTATGTAGAAAACAGGAATGAGGTCCGTTATCAAGTGGCGAGGACGGTACTGCGGTACCCGCCAAAGTGCTCCCGATGTGCTGCAGCAACAGCGAGATCGGCTCGCATTAGCGGGGCTATTAGTAAAAATTAAAGCGTCTTTAAAAACGGGGGCAGGAGTTTAAAAGCCGCCTCCCCACTGCTGTTTTCCCGTGCCCCGCCCATCGCCTGGTGATAGCAAATTGATGCCGTCCTGGCTGCTTGATGGATGAGCGGTCGAGACTCACCCGCCCCTTCCCCCCTTCTACAAGCCCCACCACCAACTAGCGCCACATGCTGCCGACTGCCGAGAAATATCGCCACCAGGACAGACGGCTCTGCTACTTCTCAGCCGGCGACCGCGGAGGAAGCACACACTGAATATTGCAATAAATCCGGCCTCCACAGATCCTGAATCTTTGGCTCGGAATACTGTGTGGTACAGTACAGTCTAGACTGGTACCAGTGCTGTGCCTGCCTGTATGTGTAGCGAGCAGCAGTGTTGGGCTGAAGTGACGTCAGATTGACATGTCACTCGTTACGACCTCAAAACTCGACGGCAGTGGAGGCGATGGCACCAGCTTTTCCTGTTGATGAGTGGACCCTCGGAAATCGCAACATATCTGGGAGCCGGCCGCGGTGGTCTCGCGGTTCTAGGCGCGCAGTCCGGAACGGCGCAACTGCTACGGTCGCAGGTTCGAATCCTGCCTCGGGCATGGATGTGTGTGATGTCCTTAGGTTAGTTAGGTTTAAGTAGTTCTAAGTTCTAGGGGACTGATGACCACAAATGTTAAGTCCCATAGTGCTCAGAGCCATTTGAACCAGCCATATCTGGGAAAATCAACTAAATATTTGTGACAAGCAAGAATACAAATCTTATTTAAGCTGTGCTCTTATGTTCTTGCCTAACCACATCCGAGAAAAATCATAACATATCCTTATTCGGAAATAAACAGCTAAATATTTGCGCCAACTAATAATATACATATTGTTGCTGAACGTTTCACTTGCAGCAATTTGACCAACCGGGGTGGCCGAGCGGTTTTAGGCGCTACAGTCTGGAACCACGAGACCGCTACGGTCGCAGGTTCGAATCCTGCCTCGGGCATGGATGTGTGTGATGTCCTTAGGTTAGTTAGGTTTAACTAGTTCTAAGTTCTAGGGGACTGATGACCTCAGAAGTTAAGTCCCATAGTGCTCAGAGCCATTTTTTGCAGCAATTTGATCTTTCATTTTGTCATCAGAGTTAAATAATAAAATCGAAGTAAATACTCCTGAGATGGAGCACTTTTATAAATAAGTAACATCGAATATTTCACGACGGGAATTAATAGACTCTGAACGCGGTATGGTAGTTGGATCTAGACACATGGGACATGCCATTTTGGGAATACCAATTTTTAGGCATTACCTCTCACCACAGCAAATCAATGCTAAACAGCCTTCGCTTAATGACCGAGAGCAGCGGCATTTGTATAGAGTTGTCAGTGCTAACAGAAAAGCAACACTACTTGAAATAACCACAAAAATCAATGTGGGACGTACGACGGACGTTTCCGTTAGGGGAGTGCTGCGATATTTGGCACTAATATGTGGTATCGATAGCTACGATGCCACGGCGTAGGCGCAAGTTCTTAGGTTATCACTACGAGAGACGCCGACGACAGCGCCCTCTAGCCGGCGCTGCGCAGCTCTACGAGCGCCGCTCCAGATTCTACCCATTTTGATGCCGAGCACACGACCAAGCAACATTGTTTCTATTTCATAGTGGGCAAGCCACTACTTGTAACTTTGTAACTTGATGTACAGCTTCGCACCTGCGTGCTCATCTCAGCCAGTTAAGTAAAACCACTTTTAATTGCAGTATCAAGTGTTCTACCTCACCTGCTCCCCCTAGCTTCCTACACTTGGCCTACCCTTCAGTTTACAGGAGCAGACCCACGCGCCGCGTACCAGGCGGGATACAAAAAATATATGTCAGTGAACGACCGACACGAGTGCCTCTGCTAACACGATGACATCGCCTGGGCCCTTGACCATATCTGTTGGACCTCAGACCACTGGAAAACCGTGACGTAGTCAGATGAACCCCAGTTTCAGATGGTAAGAGCTGACGGTAAGATTCGAGTGTGGTGCAGACCCCTCGAAGCAATGGACCCAATTTGAAAGGTTTCTTTGTGACACACTCCTTCTGCTCTGTGCACGATTTCCTCGCAGTAGTTGATAATTTTTCTCTCAAATGAGGCTTTACAGTAAATCCCACTGTGTTTTGGGAGCAGTTGCATTATCGTATGGGCTACACCGACCGTTACGATCCAGATGGCGCGTATCTGAGTTTTCCAATGTCTGCTGTGTTGCCTACTTGATAAGGATTGCACATGCCGAACCGTTGTCTCAATCGATTACTCGTGGGAAGTGTGTCTGCTGCAGCGCTCCTAGTTTTTTCTTGTATTGAATAAATGAGGAACAACAGGCAGAAGGCATATTTCAAGATTTCCGGAAAACATTTGACACGTATGACACGATATCACACTGCAGGCTTTTAAAGATATGTGAGCGGCTTGAAGGCTTCTTAAGTAATAGAACACAATATATTGTCCTCGACGGCGAGTATTCATTGGAGAGAGGAGTAACATCAGGAGCGCCCCAGGGAAGTGATAGGACCCCTGTTGTTCTCTATATACATGAACGCTTTGGCGGACAGGGTGGGCAGAAATCTGCAGTTATTTGCTGGAGATAGCCTGGTGTAATGTGTCTAAACTGAGTGACTGTAGGAAGATGCAAGACGACGTAGACAAAATTTCCAGTTGGTGTGTTGAATGGAAAAATGTAAGTTAATACAGATGAGTAGGAAGAACAAACCCTTAATGTTCGGATACAGTATTACTGGTGTCCTGCTTGACACAGTCAGTGGTTTAAATATCTGGGCATAACGTTGCAAAGCGCTATGAAATGGTACGAGGATATGAGAGCTGTGTTGGACAGGCTAATAGTCGACTTTGGTTTACTGGGAGGATTTTAGAAAAGAGTGGTTCACCTGTAAAGGAGCCCGCCCATAGGACGCTGGTGCAACCCGTTCTTCAGAACTGCTCGAGTGTTTTGGATCTGTACCACGTCGGACTGAAGGAAGATATCGAAGCAATTCAGAGGCGGGCTGCTAAATTTGTTACCGGTAGGCTGGAACAATACATAAGTGTTACGAAAATGCTCCGGGACCTCAAATGGGAATCCCTGGAGGGAAGGCGATGTTCTTTTCGAGAAACGCTTTTGCCAAAATTTAGAGTCCGGCATCTGAATCTGACTGTCGAACGATTCTACTGCCGCAAACATACAGTGCGCTTAAGGACCTCTAAAATAAGATACGAGAAATTAGGGCTCATACGGAGGCATATAGACAGACGTTTTCCCCTCGCTCCATTTACGAGTGGAACAGGAAAGGAAATGACTCTTAGGGGTACAGGGTACCAAAAATGTTCAAATGTGTGTGAAATCTTATGGGACTTAACTGATAAGGTCATCAGTCCCTAAGCTTACACACTACTTAACCTAAACTGTCCTAAGAAGAAACACACACACCCATGGCCCAGGGAGGACTCGATCCTCCGCCGGTATCAGCCGTACAGTCCATGACTGCAACGCCTTAGCCCGCTCAGCTAATCCCGCGCGGCTACAAGGTACCCTCCGCCACAAACTGTAGTGTGGCAGCGGAGTATCTATGTATATGTACATCTAGATGTAGAGTCTCGTCTTTCACGAGTGCTTTCATTTTTCTGAATTACAGCTATGTAATTCGAATTGCAGCCGTTGTTATGAAAGAATAATACAGTGAGTATCTGTGTTATGCTGCAGTGGTCGCCCGTGGCCAGCAACACCAGTGGTGATCGCTGCGTACAAATTATTGACGTAGGTAGCCAGAGTAGATAGCAGCAGAACTGTGTGCTACCTTTTGTGGAGACACCTGTGTAGGATTTGTCGACCCAGATTGAACGCCCCTTTCTCCTTATAATCACTTTGGGCTCTAGGTGTTCATTAGAAACAAAGTACAAATGTGTGGATAAAAATCATAGATCAAAATAGCTAATTTTTTTCAATGGTCACTAGTTTCAGATCTAATGCATAAAAGAGACAGTCTGAGACATGCAGTTGGCCCAACCATTGTCGATCCGATGACAACCCAAGCGACAGACAGTCAACGGACCCACCGACAAGATAACCTCCGCTTCACCCGACCAGCACACAACAAGGAGTTCAATGGAACAACGCAGTACGTATTGGAGCCCACAAACAATTATCCACTGAGCTGACAATCAACACACTGTGATGGACAGTGACAACACGATGAGGAAAATACACTGCCTGAATTTACATCAACGGCCTGGGCAGGTAACCGGAACGTTAACGGCCACAAGGCAGAAGATCCCTCTGGTGCACTTCAATTCAAATAACCAAGTACAAAAAAATGGCTCAAAGCACTATGGGACTTAACGTCTGAGGTCATCGGTACCCCAGAATTAGAACTACTTAAACATAACTAATCTAAGGACATCACACACATCCATGTCCGAGGCAGGATTGGAACCTGCGACCATAGAAGCAGAGCAGTTCCGGACTGAAGCTCCTAGAACCGCTTGGTCACAGCGGCCGGCTAACCAAGTACAGTTAAACTCCAGCGGAGAGTGGCTAAAATTTGCCAACTTGAAGAGACACGTTGTAGCTCATGGGAATATCGCAGCAGCTGACAACGAACTCCAAACGACACAATGTGAACAGTCGTGACGTAGATGAAGTCAAAACTCAACTTTCATGTCCAGGATGGGTGAACCACGAACCTCGTAGCAATGGGAAAAGCACCTCACGCTCCGACACCGCATAGAGGCCGCCAGCGGACACTGCCAAACCACGCGCCGCTGAGATATCCTAGCTGCTCCACGTCAACCGACCAACTGCAGGCCCGGAAATGGTGAAAGGACCAAATATACGTCGGCCGGTGAGACGACCAACCGGACGACCAATCAATGGTCGTCCCGTTCCAATCTCCCTCCGTCGGACAGTTCATGAGTGTCGCCAGCGGTCGGCGAGCACTGGCTGTCGGCGCCTCACCGGCGCTGCGTCCCCGACTCACTGCTGCTGCGTCGCGACTGCGCTGCTGGTCCGTCTGCCACTGACTACTCAGACACACGACGAACCGGAAATACTATCGGTCGCTCCAGAGATGATATGACAGTGCGCTTATCGATACGGGCTACTGCTGCCACTCACGGGCAAGTAAGGCAGGGAGTTAGTGTTGCCAATAAATGGAATAAGAAAACGAGGCGGCAGTACAGTAATAGAAGATAACAAACAGTAAATGACATGAACACGATGTGTGCAAGGCTCAGTCACAAAATACATACCAGTAAAAATTTTGACTATCGTATGTGATATTGTTTGATGATGTGTTCTATCTAGGCGTAAGGTACTAATGTTGTATCCGGCTGGTAGTCGATTCCCCCGCACACCAAGAACACCGTGCGGGCAGCCGCCCCATAAGGAGGACGTGCGTAACTGGCTCTTATCAAAACAGGGATACACTCCTTGTATGGACTGGGCTGTAATCACGAAGTCAGACACCAGCTTCACGGCGTCTGGTTGCGCCAACCTCGCCGATAAGCAGCGTGCTTGTCGCAGCAGGGAGCGCTGTCGGCAGGGCACTATTCTGCTACGCCAAGTCACTTTCCCCAGCAGCGTCAAGAGGATATCAATCCGCGCCCGACTATTTAGGTCACCGCAGGACTGTGGCAGTTCAGCAGGACGGGAGAAATACACTTGCTGACTGGAGAAAAATACGTCGCAGAGGAGATAAAAGACCAGGCAACTCGTCTTTTTCACAAATTAGACGAGTATCGGGGGAAATGTCTGCCAACTTGCGAATGTAGGCCAGGCCCAACCACGACAACGGCACAAATACAAAGTGCCTCGAGCCATTATTCCACCCCTACAGGACCATCAGAGATGATGCAATGTTCAGTTATTTGGCATCTTACATGTAAACAGTTACTGTCAATCACTCATACGACTACCTAACCAACACCCTCAAAGGACTCAAGGACCCATAGAGAGCCCAAGTCCCTTTGCAAGCGAATATACAATAAAGTGAAACTATTTCTCATACTTTGTCCCCCAGAAGAAAAAAATCGCCAAAGGCGATCACTTTTCGAACACAACATGTCACCAAAAAAAAAAAGAAAAAAATGTGCCAGCTCAGTTACTCACTACGCCTCGCTGTTCTGTCCTGTAGCATCAGCAGCTCAGTTCCAGAGCTACCAGCTGCAAGAACCAGCAGTTTCGCCTTAGTGCACAATCTCAGCTGAACCGGCCCGTTTCTTCCTGGTCTTCACCAGCAGTAGGTCAGTCGTCATGCGCCGGTAGTACCGACAAGGAACGTCCCAGGTATTCATGTTATCGCCTACCACGAATCTGGGATTCGTCGTGTAGGCTCTTCACAGACAACGTCATAGAAGCGAAGTTTCTGTCCTCGAAGTCTTCCGCGACGGCATACACGAATAAAATGGTTTTCCAGCCGCATCAATTCGAATAAAATCCTCGAACTTTCGACGGACATCCCCACCATCGTCGTCAGGAGTTCACTGACTGCCGGGGCTGCTACGGGTTCTCGCTTATATAGGCATGATGACATCAGCAGCAGCCAATCAGATCGACCCAATGTGGCGTGTACTCGTAAGTCGACCCGGGCAACTAGCGGAGCTATTGCCCTTGGCAGCACCGGTGACGTCAGCTCGAGGATTTTATTCGAATTGACGCTGTTGGAAAACCGAGAACGTTTCAGTCAGCGACATTTCTGTTGTATTTAGTTGTGTGGATATTCTTCCGAGGACATTATAATTGAGCTTCGTTTTGTAAATAAAGTTATTCTTTTAAAAGTGTCTTCGGTCACTCGTCAGAATGTGTATACGTTAACTAAGACTATATTCATGAAGTTCGATCATTTTAACAGTCCTTAATGTAAAAACTAATGACTCAACTGTACCACTTAGGTTTCATCTGTCTAGTTTTTGGTTTATAATTAAAGGCACTTATAACACTGATTGTAAATGACACCTAGACTTCGAGTAGCAGTATTACTCGCTTTATTATTCAACATTTTAGATTTATAATTTCTTGATCATTGACACTGTACGTACTTTCCTGTATCTTAAAATATTGTATTGCTTTCAATTCTGCTAATTTTAATTCCTTTCTTTTTTACTATGTTCTGGTGTTGTATTACTTAACGAACAGATTATGTCCAGTATATGTTTACTACACATTATAGAAACTAAACGTAGTTCATTATATTTTATGTAATGTAAATCTAGTAGAAATTTCGTTACGTTACAGTTTTTGATATTATTGTAGAGGCACAACGTAGTAAAACTTCGTTGGTTTGTAGCACCATCTGACAGTAGCGTTTTCGTGTCGCAATGACGATGCATAAGCGACGAGTTTTCTAACAGTCGTAATACAGCCGGCTGCTGCGGCCGAGCGGTTCTAGACGCTTCAGTCCGGAACCACGCTGCTGCTGCGGTCGCAGGTTCGAAACCTGCCTCGGGCATGGATGTGTGTGATGTCCTTAGGTTGGTTAGGTTTAGGTAGTTCTAAGTCTAGGCGACTGATGACCTCAGATGTTAAGTCCCATAGTGCTTATAGCCATTTGAACCATTTCGTAATACATCTACTTCCTCGTTCCTGTAACTAGCGTGCGAGTGATATGCCATATTTAAATGCACAAATGCGCTATATGACAATTACCACTGTCAGTTACCTTGCATTTAAACAAACGTGTGACAATACGAGCAGCGGAGATATATATGGCTACAGTTGGAAATTGTGTAACCATGACGACCTGCTTTAGCTTTGTCTCAAAATTTTTCAGTTTGTATCTCACTAGAACAGCGATTCAACTCAACAGATTATGGCGATGTGTAATGCCTGGTAGCTGATACACAACGAATTTAGTAATAATTTTTATTGGTACGTATCAAAGAAGGGAAGTTTTAATATCTACTTTACTATTGCTCTCCTTTTTTAGCAGTTTTCTGTATTTTATATCCGAAGATGGCTCGTCAATAAGCCGAAACTAGTAATCTGAAATGGTATTTTAGTGATCTTGACCTAGGATAGCAAATCGCCTTTCTTCAGATCTGACATTGTCAAATAACAACAGCACGAATGTCCACACAACGATTGTTAACGAAGACTGTCGGTAAAGGAATGTCTGGAATGGAACCTTGATTATTGGTGATTGGTTCTCTTCACTGATAACGGCAAGATTTGTCAGACGCCCGATAATCGTCGTACAAATGTGTGGAGGTATTCAGGTAGAGTTGCACAACTGAGGAACACAATCCCATGGGTTCAGCAAGGAGATCTACATCTATATCTACATGGATACTCTGCAAATCACATTTAAGTTCATCGAGCCACCTTTACAATTCTCTGTTATTCCAATCTCGTATAGCGCGCGGAAAGAATGAAAACCTATATCTTTCCGTACGAGCTCTGATTTCCCTTATTGTATCGTGGTGATCGTTCCACCCTATGAAGGTCGGCGTCAACAAAATAATTTCGAAATTTGGTGATTGGAATTTCATGAGAAGATTCCGTCGCAACGAAAAACGCCTTTCTTTTAATGATGTCCAGCCCAAATCCTGTATCATTTCTGTGACACTCTCTCCCATATTTCGCGATAATATAAAATGTGCTGCCCTTATTTGAATGTTTTTGATGTACTCCGTCAGTCCTATCCTGTAAGGATCCCACACAGTGCAGCAGTATTTTAAAAGAGGACGGAAAAGCGTAATGTAGGCATTCTCCTTAGTAGGCCTGTTACATTTTCTAAGTGTCCTGTCAATAAAACGCAGTCTTTGGTTAGCCTTCCCACAACATTTTCTATTTGTTCCTTCCAATTTAAGTTATTCTAATTGTAATACCTAGGCATTTAGTTGAATTTACGGCTTTTAGATTAGACTGATTTATCGTTTAACCGAAGTTTGACGAATTCCTTTTGGCGCTCAGATGGGCCAGTCATATACAGAAGTCGGGTGCCATATCACTAATGTTGTGGCACGGGCATAATAAAGAATGCTCGTTGCTGTGAACAGCCATTTGCTTTAATTTTCTGGTACAGCAGTGTGGCACAATGCCAACCTAGATGTTACCGTCCATCAGTCGGTCGCTGGCCAATGAGTTACCGAAACCACGGACATTTTGGCATCCGGCGTATGTGACATCTGCGGTAGCCACACCGAACAGACCCCCTCTGGTGCATATAAATACTGGCCGTCCAGCACGGCAGGTCATCGGATCGAATCAGAGAGTCAATGTCAGTGGCCGGCCGCTGTGGCCGAGAGGTTCTAGGCGCTTCAGTCCGGAACCGCGCTGCTGCTACGGTCGTATGTTGGCTTCTGCCGTGCGGCTGCTGGCGCTCCACCATCATCCTGGGAAGACCGCCTGCTAGGTGGTTCCACCGCAACGTTGACGGGCAGAGGGTTGAACTGACGCCCTAGAAGCCACCGAGCTACTGGGCGTCCGCCAGCGCCAGATGCCATGTTGGGGCTCACACACCGGCCGCCTACGCTCCCATCACTCGTCGAAATTGTGGTATGCGGCCAGCTCTTTCTGCACTCGGGAGGCCACGAAAGACTGTTGTACCAGCTCCTGATGCATCCCAGCCACCTGACCAGGGACGCCCGCCTTGCAAGTTCGGTCCGCCGTCGTGCCCAGCTGGCCCTAGTCTCTACTGTTGTCTTCATGACAACGGTCCGCTCCCGAGGTCTGCAGGTACGACGCCCACCTCCTAGCTGTCAGCAGGTGGTTCTATGAAACTGGAATTATTGCACTCTTCCTGAAGTGTGCCTGTATTTCCCATGCACCATGCATCTTCAACTCTAGGTCATGGCTGGCCGTGCCAAGGATCAATCAATAATTCTGTGGAATTTCTTTTCGTCCAGGGGCCTTGTTCCTGCTTAGGTAGGAACATCGCAATTCGTATCTCCCATCTACATTTACTTCTTTTTCTCTTTCTATAACATTGTTCCCAAGTTTGTTCCATTATACAGCCTCTACATCTACATCTACATTATTACCGTGAAATTCACTATTAAATGCCTGGCAGATGGTTCACTGACCCACCTTCAAGCTACATCTCTACCGTTTCTAACAACCCTACCACAACAAAGATCAAAAATTAATTATGATTGTAGTGTTGCTCACGCTGCTAAATATTGCATTTTCGGGCAACAACAAAGTTATATTATGTGGCAGGTGTCATTAGAGCACAGTTAATAAAGCCATTTCTTGAAATAATGCATAAACTAGGCACTCATCTTTTCGTGTTTCCCGCGCTGGCCTCGTTGTGAACTCATGGCTCAATCGTCGAAAATCTACGTAGTGATGATTCCAAGCTCGGATGCAAAGAGGCCTAGGTGTTATTCTGCGATATTCAAAAGTTTTATAGATGTGTTTCATAAACCATTCTTGAAGATGAAACTTTTGCAAGTTACACTTCTTTTTTATTACTTTTGTTGCAGTTCACGTAACTCGTTCCAAAACATCACTTCACAATATAAAACATACTTGAAAATATCTTCCTCACTGTTAAAGTTCACATTTCATAAACTGACTACAATTTGGGTCGTTTTAGTATAACGATCAAAGCTTGACTTGTCTCTCTAATAACTGCTTACGCACCCAAAAATCAGTATGTCAAAGATCATAGTGACAAAAGAAAGAATATACATAAGAATAATATTATTGCAATATAAACATATCGATGTATCGAAGTACCTCTACATTAATAAAATCAAATCTGAATGTTGTCACAGAAATATGTTAACTATTTTACAGAAATATAGTAGAACATTGCTGGTATAGAGAGGTTGAGGTGAGGTGCCGTAATGGTTACGTAATTCAAGTATCATTACACGTTCCACTCTCGAACGGCGCGCGAAGGAAAACGACCAATCTTTCTGTGCGTGCTTTAATTTCTCTTATTTTGTTATTATGATCATTTCTCCCTGTGTAGGTGGGCGCGAACAAAATATTTTCGCAATCAGAGGAGAAAGCTGGCGATTGAAATTTCATGAGAAGACCTTGCCGCAACAAAAACACCTGTGATTTGGTTACCACCCCAATTCACGCATCATGTCATTGGCAATCTATCCCTTATTTCGCGATAATACAAAACGTGCTGCCCTTTTTTTGAACTTTTCCGATATCTTCGGTCAGTCGCATCTCATGGGGATCCCACATTGCACAGCAGTACTCGAGAATAGGGCGGACAAGCATTGTGTAAGAAGTCTCTTTGGTAGACCTGCTGCATTTTCTAAATGTTGTGCAAATAAATCGCAGTCTTTGGTTTGCTTTCCCCACACCACTATCTATGTGATCGTTCCAGTTTAAGTTAATCGTAATTGTAATGCTAAACATTTAGTTGAATTTACAGCCTTTAGATTCACGTGATATATTTAGTAGCCGAAATTTAGAGGATTTCGTTTAGTACTCATGTGGATGAATTCACAATTTTCATTATTTAGAGTCAGTTACCATGCAGATATCTTGTCTAAATCATTTCTCAGTTGGGTTTGACTATCTGATGACTTAACTAGACGTCAAATGAGAGCATAATCTGAAAACAATCAAAGAGTGCTGCTCAGATTGCCTCTTACATCGTTTATGTAGATCAGGAACAGCGGAGGACCTATAACACTTCCTCGGCCAACGTCTTATAGTACTTTTGTTTTACTCGATTACATTCGGTCAATGTCCTTCCACATTTCAGCTTTCACTTCTATGCTTAGTACTGTTTTCCCGAATGAGATCTAGAAATTCATACAGCCGCTTCTCTTTTATTCAAATCTCTCTTTAATTTTTCCACAGGCGGCGTCTAACTGTACCCTATTCACTGTCACTGATGTTTCTACAGCCTTTCATTTCTTTTCTAGTAATTCCTACTGAGCTGTTTTGCATTTTCTGTCAATCCCATTTTTATACGTCTACATACGCTACGCCGTCAGTTATCTGCTGGGTGTATATCAATCTCTGTTTTCCTCTACTGTTTTTACCCTCTGAAACTCCATCTAATACCATGAACGTTACACCCTGATATCTTAACATATTTTTTATATCCTCTCCGGCCTTATTTTAAGTGTTCTCCATGTATTCCTTTCTTCAATAAGTCTGTGGAAAATCTCTTCAATCCTTATCAGTCCATTTAATTTTTAATATCGTCCTATAGCAACATGTTTTTCCAAGGTTCATTCTCAGAAATTTCTGCCACAAACCAAGGCCTGTGAATGCCACCAGTAAACTAAGTTTGACTGGGAAACTTTTCTTTATATTTTATGTCTTCCTTGCTTCCTCCATCACGCCTCATTTTGCGTCCAATATAGAAGCATTCCAACTTCTATTTCTGCGTAGTCACTAATTTTGATGTTGAGTTAATCGCTAATATCATTTCCGCTATACTTTCGTCTTTCCTCGGTTTTCTCTGTCTTTTTGTGTTCATTAGACTGTTCGTACGATTCGACAGGTTCTGTGTTTATTCTTTCCCTGAGGATGATTATGTCACCAACGAAACTTATCACTGACATTCTTTCATCTTGAATTTTAATCCCGCTCTTGAACCTTTGTTTATTTCCAACATTCCTTATTGATTTAATGGGTTGGACAATAAGGGTGAAAAACTGCATCTATGTCATACGCCCTTTTTAATCCGAGTACTTCGCTCTTAGTATTCTATGCCTTATGTTACTCCATGGGTGCCCACTTTGCAGATCTCTTGATTTGGTTGTCTGTCTACAGACGCGAACTAATTCGATGGGAAAACTCGGAGCGGAAGGTTAACGGTGAATGCTGAAGACAGTACAACCTGCAGATGCAATCCGTAAGTATATGATCCCCTCAAACGATTAGCAGGCATCCGTTTACCAGTGGGACATTGATACTAACAATAACAAGCACCAAATTCCCGCTGGTTTTCTGATAACCTGTCGTGGCACTCATGCGTCCCATTGGTAACGAACGGGTTAAGACAAACGCTGAAATGGTCCTTTGAGAACACGGCACAGTTACTCCGCTATTCTTCCCCAATCTGAATTTATGTTCCCAACGCTGGCGATCTCGTCGTCTCCTTCAGAGGCTATACAGAGCACCCATGTTTAGTGCAGAATGATCCCCAGATATACAGATTACCAGACGGAAACATAGTCTGAATTTCAGATACAAGCGACCACTAGGATCATATACACATGGTGTTAAAGATTATTTTTTACAAAGTACCACAGTATTGTAGGGGACGAATAGTTTGACATAATACAAGTACTGTCTTTCAGACTGACGAAAAAACCTGAAACTGGCCTACAAGAGTAGCCTAAGCCGCTCCATCGACGCGTCGCACTAGAGTCTCGCCCTCCAACGCCTCCGTCTTAGTCGTGCAAACTGTACAATTGTCGTTTGAGTAAATTTTACCTGAGAATTTTGTGAATCATTTTGTTTCTCTCACCTTCTTAGTATGAGACAAATGTGCTTGTTAGGCTTAAGTTTAGGTCGTATTGGAAACGTAAATAGCTTTTACAGAAAACTCTTCGGGAAATGAAAACTGTGTGTCGGACGAGGCCTCGAAGTGGGGACTTTCGCTGGCAAGTGATCTACCGACTGAGTTACCCAAGCACGATTGACGATCCATCCTCACAGCTTTATTTCCGCCAATACTTCACTACCTACCTTCCAAACTTCACAGAAGTTCTCCCGCGAGCCTTGTAGGACTAATACTCCTGGAAGAAAGGATATTGCGGAGGCACAGCTTAGCCATAGCCCGGGTAAATTGGCAACAAGTAGGTAAACACATAGTGAAGTCACGATATTTATGTCTTTAAAAGCACAGTTTTTGGACAAATATCTATAATAGTGTCAAACAAATAACAGTGCATCACAAAAATAAGGGTAAAAATGGTGAACAGTGTGAAAGAAAAAGTTCAGAATATAAAAATGTGCTTATGTATCGGAAATGAATTGGTAGTGCAACCTCCAGGCCATATGAAAAGAAACTCAGATGCCAATAAACTGTAAGTAATTACTTATTTACATAAAAAACGCGACGTGAACTGTTTGATAATCTGAAAATAGCACACATCGAAACAAAACTGTACCGTTCTAGATCTCACAGAAGATGCCTTAAAAAAGGCGAAACGCGTCTGGGAGAAATAAATTATAGTGCACCAAGCAAAGGCGGTTTTTATTTACAAAACAAATGATTTGAGGTTGTTTTACGGCTTGATAGACCACAAGCGTCCGGCATCAAATTGTTTCTCTCGAATTCCACTACATCACTGTGGTACGCTGCAAAAAGGTGCTGTTTACAGTCTGTATAATGTAGGATGATAACACAGTTCCAAAAGTTCTACATGTTTAGGACTCTGTTATTCATGTACCTCATTTGGTCGTTGCGGGACAGTATGACCGTGTAACGATAACAGTCACTGACAAGTCTGACGTCGCGTGTATAAGAAACGGCTGGAACCACTCAGCCAAATCTGTGGGCTGTATTTCACTCCGGAACGGACCGACAGCTCTTGTCGAATCTGCATTTAATACATTAGAGCTCCCCTATAACTCCGGTGTCACCCACAACCTTCACTGCTGATTCATTGCGAGCAGCATATGAGTCAGTTCACGGAGATTGAATATGGCCGCAGCACACTGTTACATTACCACGAAACGAAAAGATTTTTAAATATCTAGATATCGCCTTTGTTCATGCTGGAGCTTTTATACTTAATGAAACGCAACGTACGGCCATAGAGTTCGTCATAAACTAAAGTAGAATATATGTTCTATGCACGTGTATCCGTAAACGCTTTACACCTATTACTGTTCATGGTACATTACGCACGGGACGCACAACAACAGAATATGCAGATGTGCCACATGAAACTATTTCTTGCATGAAGTGTTCAGAATACCCTTTCGGTTATTTTGGTTAATATTTGTTTGGACCTTATGTTCTTCGAAGCAGACTAAACAGACAAGCTACAAAGCTTCCTCAGAGAATACTCTACCTCAAATGATGTAAATTAGAAAGGATCAAATTCACGAGTGGGTCAAACGAATAATCACTTAGTTTTAATTCATGGTGCAAGATGGTACCCACCACCATATGGATACCACTAACGCTTATCAAGACAGTCAAAGCTTACAAAGTGAAGACGCTGAGTAAGTTCAGAGCGCGTTAAGTAGCTGTGGCGTAAATAGCCGGAAGTCTTATAATTTTCAACATAAGCTTTCTTTGGAAAGACAGGTAGGATGTTTGGCTATTGTTTGCTACACATGAGTAGCTTCGGCAATATGTGATTCTTACGTCCAATTCTTGTTAATCTGCTTCTTCTTTGTCTCCTCAACCCGAAAGTTGATGGGCTTGGTCATACTTTATCGCTTCTTGATGCTGGACTCATGACGCCGTCGCATCTTCTGCCAGCTCCTGTCTCGGTCGTTCTCTCGGTCTTCTGCCCTGCAGCGCCTGATCAATAAGTTAACCAGGATGAAACGCGAAGTTTGTGGCTGAGCATGTAGTTCGTCACCACTCCGACTGTTCTGAATAGGGTGCTTGTCTGTCCTCCTCATACCAGCACTTCTTCGTTTGAGACTCTTTCAGCCTACGGTGACTTCATCGGTCCCCTCCAACACCATATCCCTTGAAAGTTTGTCGTCGTTTTTCTTCCTGCTCTAAAAATCAAAGATTTTTAACATAGCCGAATGGGGCAAGTTTACCGCCTCGTCGTCTATTGAGTGGCGCTTATTACAAAGTGGCTACGGTCGCTAATACAGTTAATATGGCCAAAGAAAACTGAGGATCTGTTAGATAGCGATCAGTTTAACTTTCGGAAAGGCAAGGGCACCAGAGAGAGAGAGAGAGAGAGAGAGAGAGAGAGAAAGAGAGAGCTCTGACGTTCCAATTGAGAATCAAACAAAGTCTCAAGAAAAATCAACATACGTTCATAGGATTGGTCGACCTGCATAAAGCCCTCGACAAAGTAAATTGATGCAAGGTATTGAAATTTTGAGGAAAACAGAAGTAAGGTATATGGAAAAGGTAATATACAATACGAACACGAACCAAGCGTGAACAATAGAGATGGAAGATTGCGAGTAAAGTGCTCGCTTTAACGACGGTATAAGACAGGAATGTGGTCTTTTGCCCCTATTGTTGAATCTACAGTATACATCTAAGATGCAATGACGAAAATTAAAAACAGATTTGAAAGCGGGATGAAAATTCAGAGTGAAAGGATGTCAACGATAAAATTCGCTGATGATATTGCTATTCTCACTGAAAATGAAGCAGAAGTACAGAACGTATTGAACGGGAGAAACAATCTAATGAGTACAGATTGTAGGTTGAGAGTAAGCCGAAGAAAAGGGGCGAGGGGTGACAGAAATGAGAGTAGCGATAAACTTAACATCAAGATTGTGGGAGGTAGACACGGTGTCTGTTTGTTTGAAGGAACAGACACCACACAGATCCCGCAGCTGTGAAACACTACACGTAAATTGAAGGGAGATCACACAATAGTCCGTCCTCGAGCTGATAAGGTCTCTGACCTAGCAGGGAATTGAACTCGTGGTCCCCGCATGGCAGTCATCGGCAGCGACAACACAGCTACCCAGGCATACACCTGTGGGAATGATAGTACTCCATTATCGTATTCAAGGAATTCCATTATACTATCAACGTTTTCTCCTAATGTCTTCTTGGTGTATTCATAGTTCTTCCTTCCTTCTGCGTAACTAATCTACATTGGATTAATTTCGTGCCCGCATCTCGTGGTCGTGCGGTAGCGTTCTCGCTTCCCACGCCCGGGTTCCCTGGTTCGATTCCCGGCGGGGTCAGGGATTTTTTCTGCCTCGTGATGGCTGCGTGTTGTGGTTTAAGTAGTTCTAAGTTCTAGGGGACTGATGACCATAGATGTTAAGTCCCATAGTGCTCAGAGCCATTTGAACCATTTTTTAATTAATTTCGAACACTTAAACAAAAATAAATAATTATTGTCAGATGACGTTCCACTCATGTCACTATCTAATCATTAATATTGTTCCTTCATTGGTTGTCGTTCGTCTTAGCTCTAGAGGACACTGCATAATCTCAATTCCTAACTGTCCTTTCTAAAGCGCGGAAGACAAATTACTCTACTTGCTCTTTTCGTGCTCCTAAGCAAATTATATATACATCCCCAACTATTTAATGACCAGGACCCACACGTATATCTCTCTTTGGACTAAAATCCTCAATATTTCTACTCTCTCTCTTGCTAATCCTCTCCAAACGCTCCTTTGGCGTGGACATTAATCACACAGCTCTCTCTTCACCACACAATTCTGACGCTTCTCTATAAATAAACATTACTTCACTATAGCTCATCCCTCCAACTAAGGACATTAAACAACCAAGGAGAATTCAGATACCTGTTATTACCGGGTGATCAAAAAGTCAGTATAAATTTGAAAACTTAATAAACAACGGAATAATGTACATAGAGAGGTAAAAATTGACACACATGCGTGGAATGACATGGGGTTTTATTAGAACGAAAAAAATACACCCCCTATTGGTAGTCGCGTGAAAGATATCTTGATCGTGTGCTCAGCCGCCACTTTCGTCATGCTTGGCCTCCCAGGTCCCCAGACCTCAGTCCGTGCGATTATTGGCTTTGGGGTTACCTGAAGTCGCAAGTGTATCGTGATCGACCGACATCTCTAGGGATGCTGAAAGACAACATCCGACGCCAATGCCTCACCGTAACTACGGATATGCTTTACAGTGCTGTTCACAACACTATTCCTCGACTACAGCTGTTGTTGAGGAATGATGGTGGACGTATTGAGCATTTCCTGTAAAGAACATCCTCTTTGCTTTGTCTTACTTTGTTATGCTAATTATTGCTATTCTGATCAGATGAAGCGCCATCTGTCGGAAATTTGTTGAAGGTTTGTATTTTTTTGGTTCTAATAAAACCCCATGTCATTCCAAGCATGTGTGTCAATTTGTACTTCTCTATCTACAGTACTCCGTGATTTATTCAGTTTTCAAATTTATACTGACTTTTTGATCACCCGGTACTTTGAACTCACAAAGACATTCCCCACGTTTCAAATAACTAGACGAATAGATATGCATATTACTTTCTTACTAAAGCTTCCTTCACCAGAATTAATCAAGGATCTTAATTTTATTTATGAAATCCATGACATCGTCTATTCATTTTCACACTGAACTTGTCACAACAGCATTCCACTTCCTTTACTACTGCTTCTAGTAATCCCCTTCACACAAATATCTACAGATAATACGCTTTAGCAAGATCGTATACTCAAATTCTTATGACGCAAGACATTCATTTACACTGCTAGTGCACATACGTTGGAATTGCAACTATGTAATATCCATTTTCTCATCGAGTCTAATTAACAAAAAAAGAAAAAGAAAAAGAAGTGAAATGATCACGTGGCACTACAGGCCGGGAGGCCACGTTCAGATGACGCCACGTTGGGCGACTTGCGTAGTGGTGACGATTCTCAACCCGGGAATCGAATATGGGCCCGCTGCATGGTAGGTAAACACGTTACCACTTATCTAACCACGCAGACATCTGATTAACAAATAACTACCGATTCCAACTCATGTTACAATTGATAATTACACACAGTTAACCTAGTCATGCACAAGCAAAGCTTTGCAGTGTGATAACATTCCACAAGTTAAACTAATATTACGTCTTTAAAAAAGGGGAAAAAAGGTTTACCTTGTCCTATCGTATTTACGTTACTCGACATAGTATATGCGAAATGGGTTTCTCGATTTGATGGTTTCTATGCCTTCTAAAATTACCACTGCTTCATCCTCTTATCTTTTTAGACTAATTCGGCTGCTCCCAATATTATTCATGAGACCTACTACATCCATTTCCGTGTCTGTTCCCGGTTATTGCGATAACTAGCCGCCTGTATTACTTCTATTCCTCAGATAGGAAGGTCATGCTTCGATAATCCGCCTGAGATCTCCCCTTCTTTTGTTCATTCCAGTTCCTCCTAGGGTGATGTCCATTGTCATTCTGGTAACGATTCCATGCTCCTCTGTTTGGTGGCTGCAGGTGAAGTTGTCCTCCTCGTTGTGGTCTGGGTCGAATTTGCGTACTGTAGTGTTTACGATAATCGTGTTAAACACTGATGTGTTCTGCTGAGCGCCGGCTGCGGTGGCCGAGCGGTTCTAGGCGCTTCAGTCGGGAACAGCGTAACTGCTACGTTCGCAGGTTCGAATCCTGCCGCGGGCATGCATGTGTGTGATGTCCTTAGGTTAGGTAGGTTTGAATAGTTCTAAGTTCTAGGGGACTGACGACCTCAGATGTTAAGTCCCACAGTGCTCAGAGCCATTTGTTTTGCTGAGCGACGCCAGGGAAGTATAAATATGTCATAATTTTGAATTATAAATTTTAAATGAATTGTAGAACTAAAAATGCTATGTCTGCTATTTGTTTCACGTTCTACCATCGAGTACGGACAAGATGTTCTAGTGTTGTGCTGATGACGCAGCAGCGGGCGTACTGTGTGCTCTTGGAGTCCTACTGGTGTCCAGCGAGCGGTTTACGTACTTGTCTCTTTTGGAACTGCTTCCATCCTTGTCCCAAAAGCCAGATAAATCGTTCAGTTTCCACATTACGGCAATGACTGCAACATTTACAGCGACCTCTAGACACCCTGTACGTACCCTCCACCGCTAGTGCTGCCACGTGCCGCCTTTGAGCGGTTAATGCACGTTGACGCCGAACATAGATGGTGGTCACATTAATGTGACTGGACCGTGTAAAAGAAATAATTGCAACCAGAGATTAACGAAATGTTTGAACACCGCTATATTGAGACTTACGTTGTTTCACAAAATTGCGCGAACTGAAATTCAGTATCCTATGTCCAAAATAATCCTGGTTATACTTCTTGTTAGTGAAAAGGATCTCTTACTGAGAAATTGGACTTAATAGTAGGAGAATGAATTGCAGAAAGATTAATGCATTTTCATTTTGCTCCTGGTTACCCTACGATTGTGTACCTGTGGTATGGTGACACATGGTCACGACATCACTACGTAAGTAACAGGAAGTCCTTATCTATTAAAGAATTTCCGTCGCAGAAAGTTTGTTGTTGAACAGCACGCTGCGCTCGTTGTAGTGGCGTTGCAAATCGACAAAATTGTTCTCCGGCTTCCTTCGTCTTTGACGTACGTCGTTCTTATCAAACACAAACTCACATTCCTGTAGCAAACTCTTAAATGCATTTGAATCTTCTCCGCAACGCCCTGCAAGCACTTAATGATGGTTAAATAGTCATTTTATGTAGAATAACCTAATTATTTCTCACGGACTGCACGGCATGTCAGGAAATTGATTTTTCTTGAGCACTTGCATAAAGCATTTAAAAGAGCTTCTGCAAATGGATCATTCTAAGTTCGTGCTCATTGTAATCTCTTGTTTAATCGTCTTTTGCGTTGCTTTTGATCAATAAGTTACCAAAAATGCTTCTTTAAATTCTTCATACGTCATGCATCTTAACACTTTCTCACGTCAATATCGTCTTCCAATCATCCACAGAGAAATTCCTTCTTATGCATGAATGGCTACATAGATGGTAATGATTTATGAAACTGAATAATACAAGGTGTGGGATGTAATGTATTACTACTAGTCCTGAGTGCTTGGAATCTGCAAAATGGCTCTGAGCACTATGCGACTTAATTTCTGAAGTCATCAGTCGCCTAGAACTTAGAACTAATTAAACCTAACTAACCTAAGGACATCACACACATCGATGCCCGAGGGAGGTTTCGAACCTGCGACCGTGGCGGTTGCTCGGCTCCAGACTGTAGCGCCTAGAACCGCACGGCCACTCCAGCCGGCTCGAATCTGCAGAAAATGATCGTAATTTAGAGATTCTTCCTCTTGTGAACTTGTCCCATCTTCTGCTGGTGAACCTCTCTTTTCTTTGCTGCCTTTTAAGTTTGGAGAACATTTTTATCTGTAACTAACTTGCGAACTACTACCGTTAGTCTCTCGAGCATGACTTCCACCGAGTGGTACACACTTATGTGCTCCATTTGTCTCTTGTTACCAAACCAGCACTCGCTCTACTTTTCTTTGAGGCCTCCATGGTCTTTTTCTAGGTGTTCACTCTACTGCTATTGTTGACGATTTCCTCTTGCCTATCTTTGAAGGCTTTCATTTCCAGTGTTTCTGCAGATTCTGCAATTGATTTTGATATCTGATCCTTCGTGTATTCTTCTTTTCCTATTCTAGAGGGTCATGGTTGCTTGCCTATAGCAGTTCCGTGGTTTTTCATAGATGATTTTCTACACTACTGGCCATTAAATTTGCTACACCACGAAGATGATGTGCTACAGAAGCGAAATTTAACCGTCAGGAAGAAGGTGCTGTGATATACAAATGATTAGCTTTTCAGAGCATTCACACAAGGTTGGCGCCGGTGGTGACACCTACAACGTGCTGACTTGAGGAAAGTTTCCAACCGATTTCTCATACACAAACAGCAGTTGACCGGCGTTGCCTGGTGAAACGTTGTTGTGATGCCTCGTGTAAGGAGGAGAAATGCGTACCACCACTTTTCCGACTTTGATAAAGGTCGGATTGTAGCCTATCGCGATTGACGTTTATCGTATCGCGACATTGCTGCTCGCGTTGGTCGAGATCCAATGACTGTTAGCAGAATATGGAATCGGTGGGTTCAGGAGTGTAATACGGAACGCAGTGCTGGATCCCAACGGTCTCGTATCCCTAGCAGTCGAGATGAGAGGCATCTTATCCGCATGGCTGTAAGGGATCGTGCAGCCACGTCTCGATCCCTGAGTCAACAGATGGGGACGTTTGCAAGACAACAACCATCTGCACGGACAGTTCGACGACGTTTGCAGCAGCACGGACTATCAGCTCGGAGACCATGGCTGCGGTTACCCCTGACGCTGCATCACAGACAGGAGCGCCTGCGATGGTGTACTCAACGACGAACCTGGGTGCACGAATGGCAAAACGTCATTTTTTCGGATGAATCCAGGTTCTGTTTACAGCGTCATGATGGTCGCATCCGTGTTTGGCGACATCGCGGTGAACGCACATTGGAAGCGTGTATTCGTCATCGCCATACTGGCGTATCACCCGGCGTGATGGTATGGGGTGCCATTGGTTACAAGTCCCGGTCATCTCTTGTTCGCATTGACAGCACTTTGAACAGTGGACGTTACATTTCAGATGTGTTACGACCCGTGGCTCTAACCTTCATTCGATCCCTAAGAAACCCTACATTTCAGCAGAATAATGCACGACCGCGTGTTGCAGGTCCTGTACGGGCCTTTCTGGATACAGAAAATGTTCGACTGTTGCCCTGGCCAGCACATTCTGCCGATCTCTCACCAATTGAAAACGTCTGGTCATGGTGGGCGAGCAACTGGCTTGTCACAATACGCCAGTCAGTACTCTTGATGAAAAGTTTTATCGTGTAGAAGCTGTATGGGCAGCTGTACCTGTACACGCCATTCGAGCTCTGTTTGACTCAATGCCCAGGCGTATCAAGGTCGTTATTACGGCCAGAGGTGGTTGTTCTGGATACTGATTTCTCAGGATCTATGCACCCAAATTGCGTGAAAATGTAATCACATGTCAGTTCTAGTATAATATATTTGTCCAATGAATACCCGTTTATCATCTGCATTTCTTCTTGGTGTAGCAATTTTAATGGCCAGTAGTGTATATTGCTTGGAAAATGGGCAATCTTCCCTTCTATATCGATAACATGCTGCTCTGCTTTTGCGATACACCTTAAATGTTCTTCTTGTCACTCTCCAACAGTGCTAGAGTTTTCCTGAAAGAGCAGAATCTGTTCTGATTTTGTTGGCATTTCATTTGTCCGTAATTCTTATTTTGACAAGCCCTTATGTGTTTCCTTCATTGCCCCCCTTGTTCCGTTCTGCGTCTCATTTCTTCATTTCTTTGCTTATCCATTTTTCTTCAATTTCCTGCCTGAGTTTCTTTGTTTGCTCTCTTATCAGTCGATCTCACTCTTCTGATTCCTCATCTACTCTTCTCAGAAATTCATGAATCCCAATTTTTCGCATTGTTTGGTTGAGATAGTATATTCGAGAGTATCGCGGACGAACTTATTTAAGCGTTTCTTGATGGTACTTATTCTAATGATGTCGTCTACTTAGTGATTTCAGATCGTCGCAATTGCGTATATATTTACAATGGTAAAACTTCTTCTTCATTAACGTAGCCTCTCGTGTCATCTACTTCCATACTATCTGCTATATCCCTCTCAGATTCTCTGTCACCACGAACAGACAACTTGATGGAAAACATCACGTGTTCTCCTTTCACTGTAATATCCTCCTTGCCACGATCACATCCATTTCTTAACTGATTATTTGTTGACGATTCCCTCTCTTTAATGGTTTTGATCCTAGTTCATGTTAGATTATTGAATCTGGCCAAGCCTATTACAATTAATACATTCATTACAAATATCCGCCCCACCACAAAAAAATTGCTATCGCCGTGGCGACGCCGACACAAAACAAGTGGAGAAAAAACCACAAAACATATACGGGAGCTGAAAGATAAATACATGTTGGTTATTTGCGCCATCTATCTAAATTATTTTTCGAAAATATGTCTACTCGTAAATGTTAAATTTCAAATATATAAAGTGCGATCAAAAATCAACATGAAAAGCAAACGTTTTATTGTCTGCTTCACAAAATATCCAATTAATTAATTAAATTCCTGGCATTGCGAAATACCAATTAAGCTGACCCATCCTTCTGGAATGGTGCAATGATCTGCATCATTTGGGTGGCTGAGAGGTCGATTTCTCCAGAGACACTCACATACTCAGTAAACATTTACGTAACGGATTGTAATTAACGCTATTAATAAACGGGTGACCCTGATATTAAGTCTTTGCTATTGACAGTCTCATAATTCAGTATTAATAAAGTACATGAAAGGCATTCACTAGCTGTAAAATAAAAGATTTTACGCAAGTGAAACCTATTTTATTATAAACGAAATATTCAGAGTATATATATTAATAAAGGAATTTGCATGGAATTCATGGAATGTAGATGAACACTCGACGATGAACAATTAATTGAAACATGAAGGTAAGTTACAATAAACACTGACAGGTATGGCAAAGTTATCTGACAAGGAATGAAATCGGTACTTTCTCAGCACATTAATTTAACGTACATAGCTTTGGATGGACAAAAGTGATTATGTGATCATATCAGAAAGGGAAATGAAATTAAACATGTCATTACGCATGCCTGTCTGGTCATAAGTGAGCGTGTGTGAATTTACTAAAGTACTGGAGAGCCTCTAACATCGTTCCGTCCTTACTAGCTGATGCTTCCAGATACTCTCACCATAATTGTTGTGTGTTGGTGAATAGACAGCGGATGGCGCAGATTGGTGCCACGGGAACTCGTCTGCCAGTTCAGAGGAACACAAACAGCGATAATTCTGAGTGCCATTAAGTCAAGAGTGCCTCAGCTCATCGTTGCTCTGCCGATAAGTCACAAAGTGTGTAGTCAGCTCCTCCTGTCCCCGCTCTGCTTGAGTTTGCGTCTAAAAAACCGCCCACCAATAAGAAAAATTTCGTTCATCTCTTGTCAATGGTCTCGTTGTTATGTTACTGTTTTTTCTACCACCAGATACTGTGTATAAGTTATTCTCAACTTTTTGCCCGCTCTGTTCCAAGAATTCCAGACACGTGAGACTGCGTCGCCATCTCGTCTCACAATTCCACAAATCCAGTCTTTTGACTTGGTAGATGCAGCCCGCCACGGATTCCTCTCCAACACCAACCATCTCAGATCATAATAGCAGTACAGCCCACGTCCTCAGTTATTTGCTGGATGTATACCAGTCTCTGTCTTCTTCTACAGCTTTTACTCTCTACAGTTCCCTCTAGTACCATGGAAGTTAATCCTGATGTTTTAACAGATGTCTTATTATCCTGTTCCTTTGTCTTGCCAGTGTTTTCCATATATTCCTTTTCTCTTCGATTTTGTGCTCGACTGTCTCATTCCTTACGTTGTCAGTCCGCTTAATTTTCAACATTCGTCTGTAGCACCACATCTCAAATGCTTCGATTCCCTTATGATTCGGTCTTCTCGCAGTCTGTGTCTCATTACTAAATAGTATCTGCTATAAACATACATCCTCAAGGCTTATGTTTGATACTAGTAAACTTCTTTTAAACAGGAATGCCCTTTCTGACAGTGCTAGTCTGCTTTCGATATCCGCCTTGCTCCGTCAGTCATGGGTTATATTGCTGCCTAGATAGCAGAGTTCCAATCTGATATTAACTTTCTCCCTGTTCTCATTTCTGCTACTTCTCATTACTTTCGCCATTCTTCGATTTACTCTCAATTCATCTTCTGTATTCTTTAGACTCTTCATTCCACTGTAATTTTTCTTCACTTTCACGCAGGATAGCAATGTCATCACCGAATCTTACCATTGATATCCTATCGCCTTGAATTTTAATTCTACTCCTGAACCTTCCTTTTATTTCCATCATTGCTTCTTCGATGCATACAAGTAGCGGCGAAAGACTACATTCCTGCCCTACGCACTTTTTAATCCGAGCAATTACTTCATGGTCTTCCAGGCTTTTTATTTCCTCTTAGCTCTTGTACATGTTGTATATTACCCATCTCTCCTTATAGCTTGCCCCTATTTTTCTCAGAATTCCAGATATTTTGTGTCAGTTGACATTGTCGAATGCTTTTTCCAGGTCGGCAACTCCTGTCAACATGTCTTGATTTTTCTTTAGTCTTGTTTCCATGATGAGCCGAAAAGAATTGCCTTTCTGGTGCCTTTACCTGTTTTTCCTAAAGCCAAACGGATCGTCATCTAACACGTTCACAATTTCCTTTTCCATTCTTTTGTATATTATTCTTGTCAGCAACTTGAATGCGTGAACTGTTAAGCTGGCTGTCTGGTAATTCTCACACTTGTCAGCTATTGCAGTCTTCGAAATTGTGGGCGACTATTTTTCCGAAAATCAGATGATACATCGCCCGACTCATCCGTTCTACACACCGACAGTCTCTTTGTTGCCACTTCCCCTAATGATTTTAGAAATTCTGCTGGGATGTTATCTTTCTGTCTTATTTGATCTTAAGTCTTCCAAGGCTCTGTTAAATTCGGATTCTGATATGGATCCCCTATCTCTTCCATACTGACTCCTGTTTCTTCTCCTATCACATCACTCTTGGCCAGAAATATTTCAGAAAACAGTTCTCGGTCTCCCACCCTAGCTACTTTTTGAGCGCACGCAACGCGTTTCCTTCTTCCCTATGGACGGAGGAAAAAATCTCCCATTCCTTCTGGTCTTCATGTCTGTTTGTTGTCCCGCTTTCGCTGAGATTTGAAGAAATCACAGTGGCTATCGCCGATAGCGATCAGTTCAAATGGATGTTATAGTCTTAGGTGGAGATTTTAATTTACCAGATATAGACTGGGACACTCAGACGTTTAGGACGGGTGGTAGGGAGAGAGCATCGAGTGACATTATACTGAGTGCACTATCTGAAAATTACCTCGAGCAGTTAAACAGAGAATCGACTCGCGGAGATAACATCTTGGACCTTTTTTTTTTTTGGTCATCAGTCTACTGACTGGTTTGATGCGGCCCGCCACGAATTCCTTTCCTGTGCTAACCTCTTCATCTCAGAGTAGCACTTGCAACCTACGTGCTCAATTATTTGCTTGACGTATTCCAATCTCTGTCTTCCTCTAGTTTTTGCCCTCTACAGCTCCCTCTAGTACCATGGAAGTCATTCCCTCATGTCTTAGCAGATATCCTATCATCCTGTCCCTTCTCCTTATCAGTGTTTTCCACATATTCCTTTCCTCTCCGATTCTGCGTAGAACCTCCTCATTCCTTACCTTATCAGTCCACCTAATTTTCAACATTCGTCTATAGCACCACATCTCAAATGCTTCGATTCTCTTCTGCTCCGGTTTTCCCACAGTCCATGTTTCACTACCATACAATGCTGTACTCCAGACGTACATCCTCAGAAATTTCTTCCTCAAATTAAGACCGATATTTGATATTAGTAGACTTCTCTTGGCCAGAAATGCCTTTTTTGCCATAGCGAGTCTGCTTTTGATGTCCTCCTTGCTCCGTCCGTCATTGGTTATTTTACTGCCTACTCCTTAACTTCATTGACCTCGTCACCACCAATCCTGATGTTAAATTTCTCGCTGTTCTCGTTTCTACTACTTCTCATTACCTTCGTGTTTCTCCGATTTACTCTCAAACCATTCTGTGTACTCATTAGACTGTTCATTCCGTTCAGCAGGTCATTTAATTCTTCTTCACTTTCACTCAGGATAGCAATGTCATCAGCGAATCGTATCATTGATATCCTTTCACCTTGTATTTTAATTCCACTCCTGAACCTTTCATTTATTTCCATCATTGCTTCTTCGATGTACAGATTGAAGAGTAGGGGCGAAAGGCTACAGCCTTGTCTTACACCCTTCTTAATACGAGCACTTCGTTCTTGATCGTCCACTCTTATTACTCCCTCTTGGTTGTTGTACATATTGTATATGACCCGTCTCTCCCTATAGCTTACCCCTACTTTTTTCAGAATCTCGAACAGCTTGCACCATTTTATATTGTCGAACGCTTTTTCCAGGTCGGCAAATCCTATGAAAGTGTCTTGATTTTTCTTTAGCCTTGCTTCCATTATTAGCCGTAACGTCAGAATTGCCTCTCTCCTCCCTTTACTTTTCCTAAAGCCAAACTGATCGTCACCTAGCGCATTCTCAATTTTCTTTTCCATTCTTCTGTATATTATTCTTGTAAGCAGGTTCGATGCATGAGCTGTTTAGCTGATTGTGCGATAATTCTCGCACTTGTCAGCTCTTGCCGTCTTCGGAATTGTGTGGATGATGCTTTTCCGAAAGTCAGATGGTATGTTGCCAGACTCAGATATTCTACACACCAACGTGAATAGTCGTTTTGTTGCTACTTCCCCAAATGATTTTAGAAATTCTGATGGAATGTTATCTATCCCTTCTGCCTTATTTGACCGTAAGTCCTTCAAAGCTCTTTTAAATTCCGATTCTAATACTGGATCCCCTATCTCTTCCAAATCGACTCCTGTTTCTTCTTCTATCACATCAGACAAATCTTCACCCTCATAGAGGCTTTCAATGTATTCTTTCCACCTATCTGCTCTCTCCTCTGCATTCAACAGTGGAATTCCCGTTGCACTCTTAATGTTACCACCGTTGCTTTTAATGTCATCAAAGGTTGTTTTGACTTTTTCGATGTCTTCACATTTTTCCTGTAGCCATTTCGTCTTAGCTTCCCTGCACTTCCTATTTATTTCATTCCTCAGCGACTTGTATTTCTGTATTCCTGATTTTCCCGGAACATGTTTGTACTTCCTCCTTTCATCAATCAACTGAAGTATTTCTTCTTTGTACCTATGTTTTCCTTCCCAACTTCTGTGATGGCCCCTTTCAGAGATGTCCATTCCTCTTCAACTGTACTGCCTACTGCGCTATTCCTTATTGCTGTATCTATAGCGTTAGAGAACTTCAAACGTATCTCGTCGTTCCTTAGTACTTCTGTATTGATTCTTCCTGACTAATGTCTTGAACTTCAGCCTACTCTTCATCACTACGATATTGTGATCTGAGTCTATATCTGCTCCTGGGTACGCCTTACAATCCAGTATCTGATTTCGGAATTCTGTCTGACCATGATATAATCTAATTGAAATCTTCCCGCATCTCCCGGTCTTTTCCAAGTATACCTCCTCCTCTTGTGATTCTTGAACAGGGTATTCACTATTACTAGCTGAAACTTGTTACAGAACTCAATTAGTCTTTCTCCTCTTTCATTCCTTGTCCCAAGCCCATATTCTCCTGTAACATTTTCTTCTACTCCTTCCCCTACAACTGCATTCCAGTCGCCCATGACTATTAGATTTTCGTCCCCCTTTACATACTGCATTACCCTTTCAATATCCTCATACACTTTCTCTATCTGTTCATCATTAGCTTGCGACGTCGGCATGTATACCTGAACTATCGTTGTCGGTGTTGGTCTGCTGTCGATTCTGATTAGAACAACTTCGGTCATTGAACTGTTCACAGTAACACACCCTCTGCCCTGCCTTCCTATTCATAACGAATCCTACACCTGTTATGCCAATTTCTGCTGCTGTTGATATTACCTGATACTCATCTGACCAGAAATCCTTATCTTCCTTCCACTTCACTTCATTGACCCCTACTATATCTAGATTGAGCCTTTGCATTTCCCTTTTCAGCTTTTCTAGTTTCCCTACCACGTTCAAGCTTCTGACATTCCACGCCCCGACTCGTAGAACGTTATCCTTTTGTTGATTATTCAATCTTTTTCTCATGGTAACCTCCCCCTTGGCAGTCCCCTCCCGGAGATCCGAATGGGGGACTGTTCCGGAATGTTTTGCCAATGGAGAGACATCATGACACTTCTTCAATTACAGGCCACATGTCCTGTGGATACACGTTACGTGTCTTTAATGCAGTGGTTTCCATTGCCTTCTGCATCCTCATGTCGTTGATCATAGCTGATTCTTCCGCCTTTAGGGGCAATTTCCCACCCCTAGGACAAGAGAGTGCCCTGAACATCTATCCGCTCCTCCGCCCTCTTTGACAAGGCCGTTGGGAGAATGAGGCTGACTTCTTATGCCGGAAGTCTTCGTCTGCCAATGCTGATTATTTATCAAAATCTAGGCACTGGTGGGGATCGAACCCGGGACCGAAGACGTTTTGGTTATGAATCAAAGACGCTACACCTTTTTTTTTATTTTTATTTTTTGTACAGAGGATGTACTGGTCAGCCTGCACTGTTTCCTCACACTGTCGTTAGCACTCTGCATCTCCAGACAAGAGTCGTTTTCGTACCACAAGTGTCCCTTTTGACGTGTTTGCGGCTGTGACGCGGAAGTAACCTCACGAGGGGAACGTCGTATTTACAACCAACACTCTCTGTTTGTAGCTCACATTACCGAAGAAACAGTTTGGTTGCCGTAGGTGCGCTACCCCTAGACCACGGGTTCTACTGATAACAAATAGAACCGAACTTTTCGACTCGGTAAGCGCAGAACAGGGAATCAGTGACCATAAGGCCGTTGCAGCATCCCTGAATATGGAAGTAAATAGGAATATAAAAAAGGGAGGAAGGTTCATCTGTTTAGCAAGAGTAATAGAAGGCAGATTTCAGACTACCTAACAGATCAAAACGAAAATTTCTGTTCCGACACTGACATTGTTGAGTGTTTATGGAAAAAGTTCAAGGCAATCGTAAAATGCGTTTTAGACAGGTACGTGCCGAGTAAAACTGTGAGGGACGGGAAAAACCCACCGTGCTTCAACAACAAAGTTAGGAAACTACTGCGGAAGGAAAGAGAGCTTCACTGCAAGTTTAAACGCAGCCAAAACCGCTCAGACAAACAGAAGCTAAACGATGTCAAAGTTAGCGTAAGGAGGGCTATGCGTGAAGCGTTCAGTGAATTCGAAAGTAAAATTCTATGTACCGACTTGACAGAAAATACTAGGAAGTTATGGTCTTACGTTAAATCAGTAAGTGGCTCGAAACAGCACATCCAGACACTCCGGGATGATGATGGAATTGAAACAGAGGATGACACGCGTAAAGCTGAAATACTAAACACCTTTTTCCAAAGCTGTTTCACAGGGGAAGACCGCACTGCAGTTCCTTCTCTAAATCCTCGCACAAACGAAAAAATGGCTGACATCGAAATAAGTGTCCAAGGAATAGAAAAGCAACTGGAATCGCTCAACAGAAGAAAGTCCACTGGACCTGACGGGATATCAATTCGATTCTACACAGAGTACGCGAAAGAACTTGCCCCCCTTCTAACAGCCGTGAACCGCAAATCTCTAGAGGAACACAAGGTTCCAAATGATTGGAAAAGAGCACAGGTAGTCCCAGTCTTCAAGAAGGGTCGTCGAGCAGATGCGCAAAACTATAGACCTATATCTCTGACGTCGATCTGTTGTAGAATTTTAGAACATGGTTTTTGCTCGCGTATCATGTCGTTTCTGGAAACCCAGAATCTTCTCTGTAGGAATCAATATGGATTCCGGAAACAGCGATCGTGTGAGACCCAACTCGCTTTATTTGTTCATGAGATCCAGAAAATATTAGATGCCATTTTCCTTGACTTCCGGAAGGCGTTCGATACAGTTCCGCACTGTCGCCTGATAAACAGAGTAAGAGCCTACGCAATATCAGACGAGCTGTGTGGCTGGATTGAAGAGCTTTTAGCAAACAGAACACAGCGTGTTGTTCTCAATGGAGAGACGTCTACAGACGTTAAAGTAACCTCTGGCGTGCCCCAGGGGAGTGTTATGGGACCATTGCTTTTCACAATATATATAAATGACCTAGTAGACAGTGTCGGAAGTTCCATGCGGCTTTTCGCGGATGATGTTGTAGTATACAGAGAAGTTGCAGCATTAGAAAATTGTAGCGAAATGCAGGAAGATCTGCAGCGGATAGGCACTTGGTGCAGGGAGTGGCAACTGACCCTAACATAGACAAATGTAATGTATTGCGAATACATAGAAAGAAGGATCCTTTATTGTATGATTAAATGATAGCGGAACAAACACTGGTAGCAGTTACTTCTGTAAAATATCTGGGAGTATGCGTGCGGAACGATATGAAATGGAATGATCATATAAAATTAATTGTTGGTAAGGCGGGTACCAGGTTGAGATTCATTGGGAGAGTCCTTAGAAAATGTAGTCCATCAACAAAGGAGGTGGCTTACAAAACACTCGTTCTACCTAGAGTTTTGCTCATCAGTGTGGGGTCCGTACCAGGTCGGGTTGACGGAGGAGATAGAGAAGATCCAAAGAAGAGCGGCGCGTTTCGTCACAGGTTTATTTGGTAAGCGTGATAGCGTTACGGAGATGTTTAGCAAACTCAAGTGGCAGACTCTGAAAGAGAGGCGCTCTGCATCGCGGTGTAGCTTGCTGTCCAGGTTTCGAGAGGGTGCGTTTCAGGATGAGGTATCGAATATATTGCTTCCTCCTACTTATACCTCCCGAAGAGATCACGAATGTAAAATTAGAGAGATTAGAGCGCGCATGGAGGCTTTCCGGTAGTCGTTCTTCCCGCGAACCATACGCGACTGGAACAGGAAAGGGAGGTAATGACAGTGGCACGTAAGTGCCCTCCTCCACACACCGTTGGGTGGCTTGCGGAGTGTAAATGTAGATGTAGATGTAGATCGTCTTTTCACTTGCCATCTGAGAATTTCAGGGGCAAGGTAGGCTACAAACAGCACGTTGACGAAAGTTGCTAGCTGCAAAACGCCTATTTATTTACTGAGGCGAGTCTGGACAGGTGACCGCTTTTAGCATTCTACTTGTACTGTGCCCTGTTTCCTGTAGCGAGCAGAACAAGTCGGGTGCGGGCGCTAGAGCGACGCGTGGGCTGAAACAGTACTGACCGGCCGCATACCTGCCGTGTCCGGCTGAACGAGACACTTACAGAATTCCTCTCAGGTCATCCCGCCTTCCTACAGAATAACGCAGCGGGACCTCTCGGGTCGTGACGCCTGCTCTAACTGCTGGTTTCCCAAGACCTACGCTCACACAAGCGAAAAATTTACCATTACGTGCATATAAAACCCAATTATAATATAGAGAAAAGGATTAAAATATGGCTTGACACTTTCCATCACTGTTATCAAACTCGTAACTCGAATTAAAAACAAGTTGATCGGTCTAAACATCAATTTAACCGATGATTAGCTGAGTCTGTTTATTAAAACAATGAGAAGTGTGAGCACAGGAAAGGCTTGACTCTTCTCAAATATTTCAAGGTGCCGCAAGACTCGAATACAAGGACTTTAAACATATAACAAACAAAGAAGGGGAGTTTTTTTTTTAACGCTAAAATTATTTTGGTCGTCTCAGTTTCGTCTTACACTTTATCACTGTACGTAGATGCACATCAAACAATATTTGTAACGCCATGTATAGCGATTTTTTACTTTATCGCTTACCCGCGACCCGTCCTGGCTTCTCACGGGCAGCAACGAATATCTATTGCGGGATGACTTGTTTCTAATATGTAGTGGTACACACAAACCTTGCTTACGAATCAGTATATGTGTTAGTGAAGCCGTATACCATTCTTCCTGAGATTTGTATTCACATATGGTCAGAAAAACGTGGCGAGTGACTTTAATTCATAGTATGTATAGGCTCTAGTCAGTTTTTTCAGCAGTATGACTTGCAGCGGCTGTTTACTGATTCTGCCTCCAGATGCCGCCTCCACTTGGTTGACTAGCTCGTAGATCCCATCATTGGCACGAGATGTCACTCCAAACGCTAATTGAATACGGAACAGATTAAAATACATGCATTACGCACTCGCCATTACTTAGGGGTGATAAATTATACACACAGATCTTCCTTGTAAATCGATCTATCTACTAGCCAAGTCGTATCAAAATCTCTGAACTAGTTCCTGAGATTAGCCCGAACAGATAGAAACCACAGCTGGGGAGTTTAATTTATGCATAAGTATAGGTATAAGATACACTCCTGTAAATTGAAATAAGAACACCGTGAATTCATTGTCCCAGGAAGGGGAAACTTTATTGACACATTCCTGGGGTCAGATACATCACATGATCACACTGACAGAACCACAGGCACATAGACACAGGCAACAGAGCATGCACAATGTCGGCACTAGTACAGTGTATATCCACCTTTCGCAGCAATGCAGGCTGCTATTCTCCCATGGAGACGATCGTAGAGATGCTGGATGTAGTCCTGTGGAACGGCTTGCCATGCCATTTCCACCTGGCGCCTCAGTTGGACCAGCGTTCGTGCTGGACGTGCAGACCGCGTGAGACGACGCTTCATCCAGTCCCAAACATGCTCAATGGGGGACAGATCCGGAGATCTTGCTGGCCAGGGTAGTTGACTTACACCTTCTAGAGCACGTTGGGTGGCACGGGATACATGCGGACGTGCATTGTCCTGTTGGAACAGCAAGTTCCCTTGCCGGTCTAGGAATGGTAGAACGATGGGTTCGATGACGGTTTGGATGTACCGTGCACTATTCAGTGTCCCCTCGACGATCACCAGTGGTGTACGGCCAGTGTAGGAGATCGCTCCCCACACCATGATGCCGGGTGTTGGCCCTGTGTGCCTCGGTCGTATGCAGTCCTGATTGTGGCGCTCACCTGCACGGCGCCAAACACGCATACGACCATCATTGGCACCAAGGCAGAAGCGACTCTCATCGCTGAAGACGACACGTCTCCACTCGTCCCTCCATTCACGCCTGTCGCGACACCACTGGAGGCGGGCTGCACGATGTTGGGGCGTGAGCGGAAGACGGCCTAACGGTGTGCGGGACCGTAGCCCAGCTTCATGGAGACGGTTGCGAATGGTCCTCGCCGATACCCCAGGAGCAACAGTGTCCCTAATTTGCTGGGAAGTGGCGGTGCGGTCCCCTACGGCACTGCGTAGGATCCTACGGTCTTGGCGTGCATCCGTGCGTCGCTGCGGTCCGGTCCCAGGTCGACGGGCACGTGCACCTTCCGCCGACCACTGGCGACAACATCGATGTACTGTGGAGACCTCACGCCCCACGTGTTGAGCAATTCGGCGGTACGTCCACCCGGCCTCCCGCATGCCCACTATACGCCCTCGCTCAAAGTCCGTCAACTGCACATACGGTTCACGTCCACGCTGTCGCGGCATGCTACCAGTGTTAAAGACTGCGATGGAGCTCCGTATGCCACGGCAAACTGGCTGACACTGACGGCGGCGGTGCACAAATGCTAGGCAGCTAGCGCCATTCGACGGCCAACACCGCGGTTCCTGGTGTGTCCGCTGTGCCGTGCGTGTGATCATTGCTTGTACAGCCCTCTCGCAGTGTCCGGAGCAAGTATGGTGGGTCTGACACACCGGTGTCAATGTGTTCTTTTTTCCATTTCCAGGAGTGTAGATAGTGTTTACTGATCTTGTTTTCTTTACAAGTGGAAAATAGCGTCCAAAATTATTTTCCTCCTTCAGAGGTGACGTTTTAAATTTTTTAAATAATTATTCAGTAAGAAGCTTTTTCCATCGAGTATTTAGTCAAAGTTCAAATTTAAGCAGAGCATTGGCTTCTTCGCTGTCAAAGTATTGTAAAACCAATTTTTTTATTTCATACATTTACTCTCTTTTGGATGAGTAGGAAAAACATCAATCCCTCCTGAAGCCTTCGCAGTGTCACGAAAAAAAGTAAACAATGATGTAAAGACATCTGAGCATAAAATCCTTTTCTATTATAACACAAGGGAAAGGGGCTGGAATTCATTAGCTTCCGATGTTAGCAGACGACACTACTGCTCCTATATCTGTGCGTTCCTGTCTATACACATCCTATAGTTTAGGACACTAATCTCGCTGCAGTCAGTTGAACACTGACATCAAGGAACCACTCGCGACGTGCTTGGCGTCTGATTACACGCTGTAGCGCGTACTCTGCATCTACATACGTACTGTGCAAACCACTGTGAACAGCATAGCGGAGAGTATGTTACACTTCATCAGTCATTAGGACTTATTCCTGTTCTGTCAGAGACAGCAAAGGACTTGGAAGAGCAGTTAAAAAGAATGGATAGTGTCTTCGAAGCAGGATATAAGAATAACACCAATAAAAGCCAAACAATGCTAACTGAATGTGGTCGAACTAAATAAGGCAATGCTGAGGAAATTACATTGAGAAATTAGGCTCTGAAAGTAGTAGACGAGTATTGCTATTTAGTAGTAAAATAACTGATATGGCCGAAGTAGAGAGGATATAAATAGTAGACTGGCAATGACAAGGAGTGCGTTTCTGAAGAAGAGAAATTTGTGAACATCGAATTTAGGTTTAAGTGTTAGGAAGTTTTTCGAAGATATTAGTCCGTGTAGCCTTCTATGGAAGTGAAACGTGGACGATAACCAGTTCAGACAAGAAGAGAATAGAAGGTTTCGAAATGTGGTAATACAGAAGATGCTGAAGACCAAATGGGTAGGTCATGTAGGCAATGAGGAGGAAATGAATAGATTTGGGGAGGAAACAAACTCGTTGGATAACTTGACAAAAAAGGATGCGTTGATAGGACACATTCTGAGACATGAAGGGATCACCAATTTAGAAATGTAGGGAAGTATAGGGGATTAAAATTGTAGAGGGAAACCAAGAGATGAATACTGTATGAAGATTCAAAAGGATGTAAGATGCAATAGTTATTCGGAGATGAGGAGGCATGCACAGAGTAACATCGAAACCTGAATCAAACCAGTTTTCAGTCTGACTGACGACTGCAACAACAACAACAACAACAACATGCATGGAGCATAGACAGAAGATTGTTTAAACGAAGGCCTCTGTGCGTCTTCTTGCGGCAAAGGCGTAGAACCGGAAACGGGTTCTCGAATTTGAACAACACTTTACCGATAGAACTTAATATGGAGAATATGACGCACCTGTTGTGCAGATATGTACTGTATTTAATCAAAAAACACTACATGTTTCTGAAAGACACGTTTGCATTATGATTATAGCACGGCACAATATTTTTCAGAACTCTATAACAGGGTCATATCTCTCCAAAACTTATTGTGTTTTTAAATTAAATAAAACAAACTTATGAACAACTAGTGCGTCATATTTTCCGAACCCATACCTTACTACAGATTTACTATGTTCTCACAATAGATTTCCTTGAGACCATTATATACTCCTCAACGTGAATAAAAGGATGTACGTAACAGCGTATTTTAGACATCCTTTTTTCTTAAAGAGGGCGATTTTACTTTGCGGTGAAAGTCACAGATTGTGTTCTCTTTAGAGACAATGCCGAAACTGAAAATGCTCCTGCTAAGGATGCAGCATCTGAACGTCAGCTCAGAGGAACCCCTACTGCAACTCAGAACGAGCATCGGCAAATAAAAATATAAAACCAGCACCTTTATCAGATGGTGCTCCTATGAAGCTAAAACAATGCCGAAGTATTTCTGATTTTAAATCACTGCTGACAGAAAGATCAGGTGAGACAAAATGGGAAAAGTCACTGTATGCAGAGTGCAGTTTTTGTAACAGGCTCATTAATGAAGCAATGTTGGCAGATGCGGAATCACATAATGTGGAAGAAGAATTAAAGAAAAAAGGCCTTGCGACGCAAAGAAATGTGTTTTTACGTAGGAATCGAAATTTGATTTCGATAACAAAAGGACTAAACTGCCTGAAGTTCTCACTCCCATGGTGTCAGCTCAAACTTCCAAAGAAAGAATAGTGCAGTGTGTTGCACGTGATGGTACTGTATCAGAATGGATGCCACTCATCGTGGCACGAGGACTGTTCAAACTCTGAAGCAGAAAAATTTATTACTAAATAACTTTGACTTTTAGACATTAATTAATAATTAATTTATTATCAATGGGTAATTAATTGATGCAAGCCTGTTGTCTTTGTAGAATTGTCATCTTTCCCAGTTTTAAAAGTCATCTTGTTCCAGTAATAGGCAGAATAATTGTGATTACATTTAAATGAAAAAGTGTAGATTACAACTTGATTCAATACAATGGAAGACCATTCTACTGATACTTAGAAAGAAAAAAACTCTCAAAGGATGAATTTATTACAAATGGTTAACTGCTGATATCGTCAGTTTCCCTGTGTGTATTATAGAATAGCAACCGTAGACGATACAACATACTACACGATCTACTTAGCGACCATCAGTATTTTTAAAGCTCTGCAGTCTTCTTCTATATTTTGCACAAACTGAAAATAACGATCTCAGATTATACTCCTGTACCACACTCATTACTGCCCAATAAAAATCAAATGTGCGAGGGTCATTTAACTCTCGCAATACCAAGGGGGCGAGGGGGATACTTGATGTCCATGTTTTGAAAACATTGTAATGTGGTCAGTTACTTGATATTTTAAAATTTCTTAAAAAATTATTCTTTGTGTTTAATGAATCCTTCTACCAGATTCCATATACATGTTTTAATTTTTTCATTTAAACTCAACCCAAAAATCTAAGTCTCAGTTGTAGATGTTGCTGAATGATCTGGTCCCAGGATAGATCATGTGGTTATTTCACAAAAAAAGTACAATTGAAATTGTGAATGTGAAAGTAGTAAGGAATGGTGAATTCGATTCTGATCGTTATTGCTCTAAAATTAATGTTTAACTCCTACCTAATTAAGAAGAAGTCACAGAGATTAATAAAATATAACACAGACAGACGTACTATAGCAAAAGAATCAATTAAAAGCTATCAAGACGAAATTAAAGTCGCTTAACATGGCAACTGGCAAAGAAATGTCAATAGGAATTAATAATGCTGCACAGAAAACATCTGTGTCAATAAAAAATAAATGGAAAATGTGGTGCAATGAAATAAGGGAAAAAGCCATAGCAGAGAGGACTAAGAAAATGGAAGATTATGATCAATTTAAACAACGAAGAAAAGAAACAGGCAGATTAATCAGAAATACCAAACGAGCCTTTGAAAAGGAGAAACTTTTGAAAATAGGCAAAAATTTTGTAAAAAGTAATACCCGTGACATTTATCAAACTTTTGAGAACAAATTAAAGGAGTACCAAACTCCAAATGTCTGTTTAAATAATGAAAACGGCAAAACTGGGATAGACAATACTGAAAATTGTGAAATATTTCAAGATATTTTCATCAGCTTCTGAGCTGTCCTCAACGAAGTCATGAATTGGAATATTCAAATATTGATGAAAATTTTGAAGAAAATTCACCTCCAACTTAGAAGAAATTGAAGAGGTAGTTAAAACACTCAAAAACAACAAAGCTAGTGGAGAAGATGCTACTACAGCTGCACTTTTGAAGTGGTCCTTGCAAATGACCTAAGTTTACTCTTTGAAGAAATCTGGTGAACATAAAAAATACAAAAAGAATGTAAAGTTGCTTTGATACATCCACCCTCCAAAAAAAGGTAGTGAACTGGATCTAAATAACTACAGATGAATCTCTTTACTGCCAGTAGCGTATAAAGTATTTCCAATATTTTATTAAGCAGAATACAAAGAACAATAGACAGTCATTTAGGTGAATATCAAGGTTGGTTTATTAAGCAGAGGTCATGCCAGAGAACAAATATTTAATGTCAAGTCAGCAGTTCGCCACAGATTACTTAATTCAGAGGACATTGTACTTATGTTTGTGGATTTCAAAAAGGCTTTTGATTCTGTCGACAGAGAAACTACACGTAAAATAATTCGAGAATTTGGCGTAAAGGATAAATTGGCAAACCTAATCCGTGAAACACTTGCAGGTACAGTCCGTAAAGTAAAATTTACGGGAGAAATTTCACATCCATTCAAAATAATAACAGGATTGCGACAAGGTGACGGCCCTTCCCCAATTCTTTTTGATAGTATGTTAGAGGAAACAGTAAGAATTTGGAATGAAAAACTTATTGAACTGAACATCTCGCCTATAAGGTTAGGAAGAGGAAGCAAAAAGATCGAAATCAACCGTCCTGCATTTGCAGATGATTTTGCTATACTTTCCGAAACTGTGACATCTGCTATAGCGCTAATAAATCTCCTGGAAGAAACAGCCAGCAGAACTGGCTTAAGAATTCCTGCAGAAAAAAGAAATTTGTAACAAAAGTTATGGTTGCTCCAAGATTCCTGAAAACTGATATTGACCAAATAAGGTAAAAAAATTGAAATACCTAGGGTAGATAATCCAAGAAAATGCTTTGGAAAAATCTATGTTAGAGGAGAGGTTGCATAAAATGGGGAGAGCATATGGTATCACCAAAGACCTCTATAGTAAGAAGTGCCTAGCGAAAACTGCAAAAATAAGGCATTGCAACACAGTAGTGAAGCCAGAATGCCTGCATGCAAGCGAATCCCTGACATTAAACTACAGTTTAGATAAATTAGAAGTACTAGAAAGGCGAACTACAATGAAAATATTAGGGCCACAAAACACAGCAGGAGATCGGAAATTAGGAAGCAATGCTGAAATATATCAAAATATAAGAAATATTTCAAACGAAATGAGACTCATGTTTTCTGGACATTGATTTCGAATGCAAGACAGTAGATTAACTAATAAGATTTTCAAATATTTATGGGAGAAGAACTCCGCAACAAGCTGAGTCAACGAAGTAAAGAAGGATTTTGAAGGAAACAATATAAAAAACAGAAGATATATAGAACAGAGAAGCCTCTTGGGAAATATTATCGAAAATGGAAGGATTCCAAGGCAGTGTAGTGAAAAAAGACTGGTTCAAAAAGGTCTGAATACAGAAAGAAAAATATATTGAACAGATGAAAGCGTACTGGAAGAAAAGAAAAGAACAAAGAACGAAGAACTGAAATTGGAACGTGGTCCTTAGATGGCCTATTCGCAATTAAAAAAACAAAATAATCACAAAGAAGCACCACTATCAGGGTGAGCTCCAATGAATTTGGATAGCGAAGCAGACATGAGTGGTTACGAGAGAAGTTCCCTTTGAAGCAAGAAATGCATTGCAGAAAAACTTGCATACCAGAGCGTGAACGCGTAGATCAAGTTAGAAAGAGCAAAACATAGAAACCGGGAATAAACTCCTCTTCCCTCACTATATCAAATTCCCGAAATCGGAAGTGTGCACTGAAAATGCGATCTTACAGCTACTCCCAATGAGGTAGTTGCCGACAAATCGACGAGCGCCGAATTGCGGTCACTGCTACATGTTGCTGGGCTGAGCCGATGTGACGAGACTGCGAATCGCCGATCTCACCATCCTCCTGATACACTCGTCGCGGATGCGAAGACTTTGCAGAGGGCCGATGTCCAGAAAAGCGCATATGAGCGCCATGTTCAGAGTAGCATCACCGAGTTGAAGTTCGAATCACAATATACATACGAAATCCAATATGACTACAAAGGCCTCTCCGTTTTTGGCAGCCTTCCTTCAGACCTCGCAAAGGCGCTCCGCACAATCTTTTCAAGCCACTTCGTTCCCACGTCTGGAAATTTTGTTTGGCTTTGCACGTTTTTCCCAAGGGATAGACAAAGGATGGAAATTTGTAGACAGACGAGTGGCTATATATTTTGCTACTGGAAACATGTCTGGAGGCCACACACGGCAGCATAACGGCTATTGAACAGCTGAGGACTCCACCAGAAGTTTACTAAAAAAGCAGAGTTCTCACCCCTTCCACCAGCGATTTCCCATTCTTTTATTGAGGGCACCCTTCCTCCTATCTGCCACTCATTGTTTGTGGAAGCCTAGCCAGGAGGATAAACCATGAGAAGGCTCAAATGGCTCTGAGCACTATGGGACTCTGAGGTCATCAGTCCCCTAGAACTTAGAACTACTTAAACCTAACTAACCTAAGGACATCAGACACATCCATACCCGAGGCAGGATTAGAACCTGCGACCGTAGCGGTCGCTGAAAAGGCCCGTCCGTCTCTCAATGCGGCATAACAGTATGAGCCTTTGCACTCTAAACGCCCCAGCTGAAAGAAGTTCAAGTGGTCAAGACGGAAAAAATTACTACAAGAATGTAGGGTTTGAGGAATGGGTTACTTACATTGTTACACGCTACTCACTAGCCACTGGTGTATACAACACGCAGTACAGATGGAAAGTGGACAAATGAAACTTAATCGGAAACTAAATGATCAAGAGACTTTCGTATGCAGATTCAGTATGCAAGTAGCAGAAAATGCGAGGAGAGAGGCCTGAAATAGGCCGCCGCCTCACGACGTTGCTGAAAGAGCTTTGATAGACTACTGCTAAGAGTGTGTTGAAAGGTATTTTCAGGTTCCGTACCCTACTTACACGTCGGTACCTGTTTAAAAAGTGTGTTGTTAATATAATTCAGCAACAAATAATAAATTTAGTTTTTTATTTTAATTTTTTTTCGGTGGGTATGAAGTACCCCTCACCCTCTTGGTAATGCAAGTTTTAGGAAATTGTCTTGCTGTAGCTAGGATTAAGAGAAAAGCCCAGAAATCGCTAGGTTCCAGGTTCGAGTCTCTCATCGGCACACAGTTGTAGTCTGACAGGCAGTTTTCAGTTGTATATTTTACTTGTAGATTTCGAATTTATGCGTGCGCTGTTGGCAAAGCTATTCGTCAGATGCCAGAGCTGACAGCAGCGCTGGAGCTTCTTCCAGTGAGGCGGTGGTTAGTAAGGAGGGGTGTAAAGCCGCAGCAACAGGAGCCGGGATTACGGCCGGGCCGGTCTGAGTTTAGCGAACGCCGCTCCCCCCACCCCGCCCTCCTCGGGCAGTCTGCGGCGCCGGCGCCGGCCGCCGTCTGTGTGTGTCAGCAACAGTTTGCCGCGCCACACCGTATTCCCGGCCCGGCGCGAGCAGCTGTCGCCGGCCCGCGATTGGCCGCGCAGGCCCCGCCCCGCGGCGCGCCGGCCACTCAGCGCCGCCGGCCACGCCCACCGCCTGCCGGCCGCCACATAAAGCCCACTGCGCCGTGCGGCCGCGAGACAGTCGCCGACTGGACGCCCCTCCGTAGCCGTCGCCGTAGCTGCCGCAGACGCCGCCGCTGCATTCGCTCCTCCTCCTGCTCCTGCATCTGGTCGGGCGCGCGCCAGCTGCCGTCGCCGCGAGCCGCGCGCAGCTGTCGCACCACAGGTGAGTGGTCACTGCTGGCGGGTCGCCAGCGGTCGCTGCGTCCCTGATCTCCCTGTTAAGCACGCTGACAGAGACATGTCACTGTGGCCGGGTTTGCACACGCAGCTAAACGGCGTAATCGACAAATTGTTGCCTGTGGAAACAGCCAGATAACTAAGGTGTCATTAGTTTGTCGCTTTTACTTTGTGACGTCACTTTCCATTTCTCAGGACAAATTAGTGTCACTGTGTTAGACTACTATCTCGTAGCAAAATGTCGTCACCATACCTTTGTTTGTATGTTCATAATTTTGCAATTTCTATGTTTCTTCGCACAAAGTGGTGGTCGATAGCGAAATTACAGTAGTTCTTGGATTGCAGTTATAGCGACGGCGCTTGTGGAATCAGAAAAGGGTGTGATTATAAGGAAAAAGTTTTGTCATGGTTCATTACATGGACTTGTGGCTAATATGCGGGAAAACGTCCACAGCTTTATTATAGGCATTGCAAAAACTAGAATACTATGCTTTCTCAGTGCTACATTAACTAACAGTGTAGTATTAAAATTGACTTATTAGCTACGACACATTAGGCTCTTGCGTGTGGGAGCCCGGTTTAATAATATGTGCTTATTCCATCTTACTGAAATTGCGGAAAATTTGTGTCTTCATAATATCTAGCCCTCTTTTAGCCAAAAAACAATAAAGATACTGTTTGTATCACGCACGATTCAATGTTCACAGAAAAAGTAAAATTCACATTATTTTTGTGTGATCCTTAGAAGAGCCGCGTGAATGACAAAAATGAAATTTGTGTTTTCTAAAGAAAAGCAACGCTTCGTTTACTGAGCGCGAAAGTGCTACAGGGTTGTTTTCAAACAAGACCAACGGCAGACGCTACAAGACAGGCAGTGTGCATAACGCAGTGGTTTACAATTAAAATACAAAGAGCATAGACTTCTAGAAGTCATATAACATATTCCTATATATATCTCGCGAAAGGACCATGAAGGCAAAGTTAGAGGCAGTCGGTACACGAAACATGGCTTACGGAGAAGTGACGTAGATTTATGAAAGAAATTTGCTTTAGTTCATACATTCCTAATATCTAGCCTTCATTTAGCCTTAAAACAATTTTGAAAAAAGTTGATTTTCTCGTGTTTAGTGCACCAGGAGGGACGATTAAGTATTGCCAAACAAAGAAAGTGCACACATTTTTGTTGTCGTGATTCAGGTTTGTAGAGCATTTCCGATCAGTTTTTCTGTCCGTATTTTCCGGGATCGCATCTGTCTTTACCTTGCTAATGACTCTTATGCTCATGTTACTCCGACTGTCCTAGATTCAGGAATGTGCGGATGCTACTCATAGCCAGTTACTTCTGTACTTAATTACTGACACGTCTCTGATCCTCGGGTGCCTTATTTTCTTACTTTTTTCCCCGCTTATGTACATACGGAGAATCTCAGTACCTCCACTTTAGTTGCTACTTTTTTATGCCACAAAAATCTCGCTGCTATTTCACTGGGGTGTTAAAAATTAGTAGGCATACATTCTGTATGTTGATTCACGCACGTCTTTGCAATTACTTCTCGTGCATACAAATGCCGAAGTGTCATCTGTGTATTACTTTCAGTGTAAATTTGTGATTCTGGAGTTTTTTGTTTGAAAATTCATCTGCCTATTGCTTCCGGCAATGTTTCGTATATCCGAAAAATGAAAAAGTTGCACTATTGCTCGGACGTCACCTAACACTATGGACTCCCCGTAACTATACGACTATGCTGAATCTTTAATGTCAATAAAGTAATGGCATAAAATCTGCAATAGGACCATGGCAAATCAACCATTTTAATGTGGAAATGGACACTCCGATTAATGACTGCCTTACTTTTTGTACTGACGGAGTGAAAGTACTTAATTTGTGGACATTACTTCTGTGTACTACCAGTGCAACGTTACAATTCGTCACTTTCCTGTGGGATGTTACAATGACGTTGCTTATACTTCCTTCGCCGGCGATCATTCTCTTAGTGCACAGTGTTTTCTGCGTGTACAAATAAAGAAACGATAGTCTGGAGTGAAAGCAACTAAGGAACATTCGAATCTTCCTAATTATTAGTGTGTTGATTTTCCTGGTGGTTTTCGTTTGTTAGTTTATCATCGTTGCATGAGTGGAAGAAGAGGTGTAGACAGTGTTTTACCTATGTGATCAAATTTCTCTTTCACAGTCACCCAGCATCCTAAATAGTAACAGTCCTTACTTGTCGGCAGACACTTTCGTCTAGTCTCTCTACAAAGGGAAATTCGATGTCGTTGAGTACTCAAGATATAGCTCCATCCCTGGTACTGCAACGATTACAACTATATATCAAATAGTCCGCTGTATCAATGGCAATGTGTGCATGTTGGAATCATAATCTGGCACCAGCACATTGCGAAAAATTTTGGTAACGTTTCGCGTATTGAGCAGAAAACAATGACCCAGACTTCAGGGATGTCTAACGGTGATGTTTTACACCCTACATTTTCCGTCTTTGTGCGATATTAGTGTTTGCGGGGCAATTATGGTTATTCTGTGTTTGAATTCAGCTAGTATAAAGAATTTATTTTTCAGTGGCGTTCTAAGTATTTACAGCGACCTTTTCAGAACATCCTAGACTATGTAGCGTATCCCTGAATTGCACGCCTTCGTAATTTCAATGCGGTTTGTTTATACATCATGACACCAATATAAAGAGACTAATAAAACTTAATTTCATTGGTCATCAGCTAGTATAGAAGCGATATGTTCAATGTCACAACTCATACGAAAATAAGTGTGAAGGTAGTGAACTAATTAATGCAGTTGTACATAAAAGAAGGGTTACCTTTTTGAACTCCATTGAAAGCATATAGTTTCCTGTTTTTCTTATTTTCCTATATTATTTAATTCAGGACTCCAATTTTTTGTAAAATACGGACGCATGATTTATAAAATATTTCGTCTGATAAAATATGTGATGTGAAAACTAGAAGATTTTTGCAAGACGATATATTTTAGGGCGTTCAGACACGTTATAAGACGTTTAGTCAATGTTTCATTAGATCAACTAAGTCGATACGGATGATATTATTACTTCCGCCATGTATGGAATCACCCATTCAGAATGAATTATACTTCCGACATATAACATTCATATTTCAGGAAATGTAAGTATGTAGGGTAGAAAAGTATACTTGCGGAAAGCTTATTGACATTAATAGATTAGCTCATAGGAGTTTCCTCCTGGTCACTACGATGTCAGACGTTACAAGGTTTACATGAGTGTATCAGCATTTCGTGACAATATTTTTGTCCGTCGTAAAGCTTGGACATCATTGACGAATTTGTGATTCCTAGAAAATATAACTTGCAACAATTATTTTGCTGTCGAACAGACATCATTGTTAACAGGTTTGTAGCTTACATTAGCTACGTCTGAAAGCACTTGAAGCTGTCTAAGAGGGAGTACAACTCACTGCAGAAGTATTCAATGTCTCCCATACACCTCACTTGTGACTAGGATTTCGTAACTTCCCCTTCTGTACGAGGGATTATAATGTTTCGAACTTCTTGTTCCTTTATGTCAAGCAATAAAATACTGTCGCTTGACAATCCTAGTAGTTGTCATCCAGTTATTGTCGTTCTAGCAACGTCTTTTGTTGGGAGACGATATTTATTTATCATCGGATTTCTTAATATGTGTTGGACTATATTCTAAAAATGTTAACTGTCGATCTTTCATAAACGTCTTTACGAAATACAGGAAATGTGTCCACAGTTGCGAGTATGAACCACCATCGCCTGTATACTGGAATGACGACACTGAACATTTGCGCCGGGCCGGGATTCGAACCCGGATCTCCTGCTTCACGTCGGCGGTCACCTTAACTGCTTCGGCTGTACGTGCACGAATCACAGCCAGACACTAACTTTGTTACAACCTGCACTCGTACGTGAAGTATGTGCCCGTCAAGGAAGGACATATTTATTGAGAGTCGAAGGCGAGTAAATCCGAAGTAGCAGTGCCTGTGATGTTAAGTACGATGCTATGTTTCTTCGGGCATGCATGCATGTTCGAATGAGCATTGAATGGTACTTCTTAACAATACAAGCACTGCTACTTCGTATTCGTCCCATGAAACATTCGTAAAAATATGGAGCAAGAGGAGACTCTATGTATGTCATTTAGATTAACTTATAAAGTCTGATTACATTTTTGTTAAGCATTTGCTGCTGTACGTTTGACGTTCAATATAGATCGCGCAATAATATCATTGCTCTTTGTTTCAATACAATTTGCGAATTTGCACAAATTGCTGTCATGTATCATGGTTGTTCGTAACTTCTGCACTCTATCGACTTCACGTAACCTTGTCCGACTCAAGTACTACATCTCGGCGGATGACAGAGAGAAGAAAAGTCCAAGAAAATCGATACCTAAGTGATTTCACTTGTAAATTACGCTTCATCAGCTTACTTTCTCACACCCGCTGCAACAGCACCAGTTAATATTCTAAATCTTCGCGCGAGATCTATAGGCAATACCGCAGAACTACCTTGTTTCACGTGTAGCCTAAGCATATTTATTCCAGGGGCAGTGGATATGGAGATACAACTGCGTCGGCTTATGTTGCATCATTTCTCTCCGTTGAGAAACGCTTTTCTTCCTACCATCACACATTGACGTATGCGTCAAAGGAGAAAATGCCTTACCTGATAAGAATGCAAGAAAAAAGAACCCATAAGCCACCAAGTAACAGCAGCACAAGATATCTAAGAAGACCCGAATCCTGTTTGTGCAACGCAACTACATTTAGGTGATGCCCTGCTGCAATTGTGTGGTGGCTATTACACAGGATACAAGTCGTAAGAACCACGTATATTTATAATTTTTTACAAGCAATTATGAGAAAATTTCTTGCCTGAGAAATGATTCCTGCATGATAATTACACAAGCAATTGTACGTCAGGTAATCAACAGCATTCTACAAGCGATGGAGGGCATCACCAATAAAAACTTTATCTTAGTGCTCTCGAAAGCACATACTCCTTATCTGACAGGCACACGATGACTTAGTCCTATCAGTTGCTACTAAAACTACTTAAAATATTCCTTGGAGGAATAAAACTCATGTTGGATAAAAAATGTTATTGTAAGCCAATATGATTTTTGATGTTTCGGCTGTTACTCCGTCGACAATAAATGTCATTGACAGGGGTCGGCATGTTAACGCATTTAACGGTATTAGTGGAAGTGAGTAACCGGAAGCCCTTCCTGTCGCCATCCCTGAACCCCATAGGAACGAAATTTATGCACCCCAGTCTGTCTGCGTCCAGTTTTATCCGTGTTAATGGGTATCAACGTTTTATGAATGTTTACCATTCGTGCAGCTTAGCCGGGACTTGGTAACCAGCCCGGTATTCACCTGGTCGTAAATCACGTCCAGGCTGTCCAGCTTACCAGCCTACGTCGTTAATACGTCGGAAGGTTTCGGTCCGGGGATCACAGCTCCTCCCCGAATATTGGAAGTGGCAGACTAACGAGTGAAAGGAATAAATAAAAAACTTCTCAGGCCGAGTTCCATACTGCTTTGCTAGTTGTGGACAAGTTGCGTATTACAGGTTGTTCTAGGGGGATGTCATCTTTTTGCCTACTTCTGACTGCAAGCCATTTATGGCTTTAACATGGACTCTAACATTGAAACAATTTTCCATTTTTCATATATCTTTAGCAGAAATAGCACGTAACGCGCCAGAGAAGGAAATCTAAGAATAGAATGACGAATCTTTAGATTAGCAACCTGAAACTTTGTTCTGTCATATTTCAGACGTGTAGCCATCTTCAAGGCGAGTAGGTGACTGAATTAAGACCACTACACGCGTTTCTATGCTGTGGAGTAAAATGCGCATGCGTCACAAATGTGACAGTCGGCATAACTGTCCCAGCCACAGATGAAACTTATCTGCCTGAGTATAAAATAAAGCCAACGCCGAGCCAAAAAATCAACAGTACCTACAAATTACGTGATGAGTTATTGAAATGGATGGCACGTCCTTTAATGTTCAGGCTCAGAACAATAGCCTAATTCCTCTGAGAGTGCAGACGTGAGATGAGGGGCTTCCATGAATTATCGAGCTGGAAACCCACGTTTCCGTTGAACGGGTTATCCGCCAACTGTATTTCCATAGCTTTCTTGACTTCTGAATCCCAACAGTGTGAGGCAGTGGCTGCTATCTTGAATCTCCCGTAATCCATGGAATGGCTGGCGGAAATACAGTAGTCAATCACTACAGGCTGGGCTGTATAAGGGCGTGTGTCGCTGGTGACGATGCATTGTTCTTGTATAGTGTGTGTGGTTTACCACACTGATAAGCAATTTTACAAATGCCTGCCTTTAGTAAAAGCAGATCATTTTTCACAGATCCCAGAAGAGCTGTCGTCGTAGCTGATGGGCTGAAGATAATAACCACTACACGCTTCTTCATTATTCTGACAGCTTTTGAAGAATCATTTCCTCGGTACGCTAGAAAAGCCGTAGACTGGTCTTAACTGAGGTATTCTTTTGCAGAGTTGTTTTAAGTCTGATGTTCTGTGTAAAAATTTTTACTCAATACTTCCTCCAGATACACCAACTCGTGCTATATGCTGTCAGCGTCAGACACTCCAAGGGTCATATCAAGTAAAGCTCTATATATGCTGATAATTGTGGTAGAATAACATCTTTAGTTGTGCGGAAGGTAAATGCCACACTAGTGTGGGGACAAAACTGGTTAACGGAGGAGATAGAGAACAGCTACTCAGTTCGTTCACAAGGCTGCTTAGTCAGCGCTTTTGCGTCAGGCAAATGCGGACAGTCTCATGTTGAAGGAAGCTCAGTAAAAATGCTGTACATCCCATGAAGGGCTTATCTCATATTTCCAGGACTCTCCATCTATCTCCACCTTCCCTCCCACCCCCTCTGCTCTCTCTCTCTCTCTCTCTCTCTCACACACACACACACACACACACACACACACACACACACACACGCTGCTAACGTAGTCTTGACTGAGACTGTCTTACGTCGGCTACACATTAACACGGTACCAAACCTCGGGGCCGAACGACATTTTGCAAACTAGTGACCCGCTTCCCCTCCCAACTAATAGCGATTGGTGTCACTCATGTACGAGAACCAATAGAGAATAATAAGAATGGAAGACCAGAGAGTAAGTGCTCCGATTAAGAGGGGTATAAGACAGGCAGGCAATCTTTCGCCCCTACCATTCGATCTATACAACGAAGCCGCAAAGGCGGAAATGAAAGAAAGGTTCAAGATTGGAATTAAAATTCGATATGAAAGCATAAAAATGGTAATATTAAAAATCACGTGAAACAGTCTCTACCGTGTTCTTAGATTTTTTATTCGTTTTCAACCGTTTTTGGACCTTTCCTCAGACCATCTTAAACCTTTTGACAGCTGTTTAGGCTGCCGGTGGCGTCAGACGAAGCTAGAGCGTTAAAAGTAAGGTTGTCTTTACTTTTAAGGATCTCGTTCCGTCATCCACAACCAGCAATCTAAATGGCGGTCAAAAGCCTGAAGATGGTCTGAGGAAAGGTCCAAAAACGGTTTCAAACGAATAAAAAGTCTGAAAACACGATCGAGACTTTTATCTGATTTTTAGCATTTATACCGTTCGCTGTGCTCAAGAATACTTTCCAAAATTCTAAATGGTAATATTTGTTGATGGCATTACCGTCCTCAGTGGAAAGGAAGAAGAATTAAATGATATGTGGACCAGAATGAACAGTGTAATGAGTAGGCTATTGAATACGGCTTCAGAGTAAACCAAAGAAAGTCCAGAGTAATGAGCAATGGCAGAAATGAGAGTAACTATAAAGATAACGTGAGCTACTTCTATAGGCAGGAAAATATTAATGGTTGTAAATTACCCACATATTATAGAAACTAACCCCATATTATATTAACAAAAATGTTTGTTTTTAGACGACCGTTCGATGTATATAATTGAAAATGCCATTTTCCGTCGTCAACGTTGACCTCGACTTTTTTCAAAAACTACGGAATGTCTAGCAAAAGTCCGAAACAGGTATGGCTTTATTTTCAATGCTTGATCAAAATCGGTAACCCACATGTCAGGCCCTCCCCTAGTAAGCTCTGCACTATTTGTCTCACATGAAACGTAGTTCCGCTATGTTAGCGACCTCCGCGTCAGGTCGCTACTTCGCCTGGTGATTCGGCTGACCTGTGTAGCTGTGGTTATTTGAGGGAAGTCTAAATCGCAGGGGTTGGGAACCACGGTCACAATACCACTGCTGCTGCTTGGGTAAGGAGCGTTGTCTTTTCTACGTTTTGACGAAAGTAAAGTAAAAGAAATTTTCTTCATTTTCCTGAATTTACATCGAACAGGACTTGGCAGCTAACAATTTCGGTAGCATCTAAGTCTTATATTAAAAATGGAAAATGAATACATGTAGCCAAGAAGCGTTTAAGGCCTAGTACGGCATAATGGCCGCTGATCTGTTTTATATAATTTCGTAGTGAATCTGAAGTGGCGTGGGAACATTTAATATTCGACACAATTGTCTCTACGTCAGAGACTTTCATGGTTACTTTAATGACACATGAATCAGATGGTATACTTCAACTCAGTACCTATTATTATTTGGTTATAGGGGCATCGGAGAAACCTGCTGCTTCTCCCACAGGGAGAATAACGTCTCCCTAGCTAAATGTCCCCAAAGAAAGAGGGAAGATGACCTGTGTGTACCGTGCAGTGACTTAGTGAAGGCAGAGGACACGTTTGCTTATAAGAGCCTACGGTACGCTTGACAAAGCAAAATTACCTTGTCTACGGTGATATTCGTTATGATTTGTGGTATCGAAATCGTTCAGCAACTATAGTGACTGGAGGAACTCTAAGTACTATTAGCAAATATCAAAGAGACACGAGTGGTTAGCTGCCAAGTGTTGCTGTTCTTTTGAGATTTCCAGACAACGCCTATGTTAGGAAATTTGCCAAGGAGGGCCCAGCACTGCTGCAGGATAGCAATGAACCGAGTGACCAATGGGAATTACTTTTTATTAAAGCTTGTGAGACAATCGATCGAAAGTACGAAAATGCAGAAAGTGTCTCGTGCTGCGGGGACATATTATGCGGAAAGCTGGCTGTCTTTGCTAGGACGGGTAGGCAGCTGGAGTGTGGAATGGCAATACGGGCAGCAACGTTAATTCGGATGGTGGTTCCTCCATGCAGCAGACGTATCTCTCTACCTACAAAGCGTAGGTGATACCGTTTCCTAGGGGGTCGTTCGTGGTGCAATATTCTAATTTAACTGCTAATAATTACCCTGTACTGTTGCAGTCCAACTCTGGTCCCTTACATGGAATACGGAACATTACTTCAAAGATCTTGGTAAGATAACACAGCAGGAGATCTGTAGATAACTTATATCACCTTCAACGATACATTACCTTTTGAATTAATCATCAGAGCAGAGGCAAAAGCGTGATCCGCACAATCTATTCGTTTCTCATTCACAAAATTCTGAAAGGTGTTTGACACTGAACCGCATTATTGACTGATAGAATGTACAGCATACGGAGTTTTTTAATAATGTAGTTGATCAATGGACGTTGTTTGCCGTCATTCTGGTGTTCTACCGTAGCCCCTAAGCGTTTATCGCTAACACATATAACCTCAGAAGCAAGGAAGCTCGCCAGGATATGTCTTATTCGAACAATGGGCACCGCATTGAAGGTTTTTTCTGACGGCGGCTTTGTGGCCAAGAGAGATTCAGCGTTGCACTGAAGGTAATTACTGACGAACAACCACTTGCTTCACTGATTGTCCACTTAGTTTAAATGTAAATAAATGCCTGATAATGCACACACGAACCGGTAATACTCTGGTAGCACAATTAGTGGTCGGCTGGTTCAATGTGTATGGATAACGCTATTAAGATGTGTGTAGGAGGACTATAGTAGGAAATCAGATAGTAAACATGTTTTGCTATTTGGGTAAGAGAGTAACAACGACAGAGGTAAAGGTAATATCAAACAAGGACTGGTAATAACAAGAATTGTATTCCTGGGAAAGAGAAATATATTAAAGTCGATTATAAATCTAAATGTTGGGAAATATTTTCTTAAAATATTTTTATGGATTGTAGGCTTGTACAGAAGTAAATGTGGACGATAAGCATTACATTAAAGGACGTAGATGCTATTCGCATATGGTGCTACAGAAGAATGCTGAAAAATACATGGGCAGGTCAGAGAACCAATTGTTAAAGAAGATGAGCGCAAATGAATCTAGAGAAAAGAAATTCATGGTATAACTTGACTAAAAGATGTAACTGGTTGACAGGACACATGATGAGACATCGAGGATGGCTACAATAGCGTAAGGACTACCTTATGTAATTTCGTAGTTCACGTTTACCGCACGCAAGTCGGAAAGACGCGAGTGGCACACTAACCCGTTGCCTAAATGTTGGTGCTTGTATACCCGCATCGGAGAGCATATACCGGGTGTTCAAAAGGTCAGTATAAATTTGAAAACTGAATGAACCATGGAATAATGTAGATAGAGAGGTAAAAATTGAAACACATGCTTGGAATGACAAGGGGTTTTATTAGAACAAAAAAAAAAAAAAAACAAAGTTCACAAAATGTCCGACAGATGGCGCTGGACAGAAAACGTCAGTGACTGCGCATGACAATCGTGTATAAAAGGAGCTGTAATGAGAGAGAAAATTAGATGCGCCAGCAGTCGCAGCATGTTGACGTTACCCGAAAAGGCGCTTTTAGTGAAGCTGTATTATCAGAATGGGGAATGCGCTAGTTCAGCGTTACGATGCTATCGCCGTAGGAAGGGGTTTAGAACTGGTAAAGATCCGTTGACAAATGCAGCTGTGGCGAGAATAATTTCGAAGTTCGAAGCCACGGGTTATTTAGACGATAGATCCCGTAGTGGCCGACCGAGCACAAGGCGTAGTGCTGCTGAGACAGTTCAGGAAGAAGTGGAGACTGTAGCGGGTTCGTCTACGCACGGGGAAGTCAGCGCTCGTGCAGTCGCACGTCGCACCGTCATTCCATACACTTCTGTTTGGTTGGCACTGAGGCGTACCCTCCGATGCTATCCGTACAAAATCCATCGGCATCATGAACTGTTACCTGGCGGTTTAGTGAAGCGGAGGGCATTTGCGGTGTGGGCGTTTCAAAAGATGGCGGAAGATGACGATTGGTTGAGTAATGTGCTGTGGACCGACGAAGCGCATTTCACGAACCGAGGGTCTGCCAACGCCCACAACTGCAGAATTTGGGCTACCGAAAATCCTAGAACTGTAGTGGAAACTCCATTGCACGACGAGAAAGTCACGGTATGGGTTGGATTTACCACATCTACCGTTATCGGGCCTTTTTTCTTCGAGGAAATGCGTGATTCTGGTTTTGTAACCGCTACCGTGACGGGTGAGAGGTACGACGATATGTTACAGAATCGCATCATCCCAAGCCTGGCTGATAAACACCTACTGGAACGTACGATGTTTATGCAGGATGGCGCTCCACCCCATATTGCTAGACGCGTGAAAGATCTCTTGCGCGCGTCGTTTGGTGATGATCGTGTGCTCAGCCGCCACTTTCGTCATGCTTTGCCTCCCGGGTCCCCAGATCTCAGTCCGTGCGATTATTGGCTTTGGGGTTACCTGAAGTCGCAAGTGTATCGTAATAGACCGACATCTCTAGGGATGCTGAAAGACAACATCCGACGCCAGTGCCTCACCATAACTCCGGACATGCTTTACAGTGCTGTTCATAATATTATTCCTCGACTACAGCTATTATTGAGTAATGATGGTGGACATATTGAGCATTTCCTGTAAAGAAATGTTATGCTAATTATTGCTATTCAGATCAGATGAAGCGTCATCTGGCGGACATTTTTTGAACTTCTGTATGTTTTCGGTTCTAATAAAACCCCTTGTCATTCCAAGCATGTGTGTCAATTTGTACCTCTCTATCTACATTATTCCGTGATTTATTCAGTTTTCAAATTTATACTGACTTTTTGATCACCCGGTACACTACATCAGCGCCATCAAACGGAAACTTTTTGATCGCCCCCTATAAATTTTAATGCATGTCATAAGTTTAGTATTAATTTTTAAATGCAAATATGTATGAAATTTTCGTGTTGCAGTGTCACGTTAAACGTCGATTGCCTTATGTAAGGGCTGACACAAGGCACGACCTCCGCGGTCATTATGCTTGAGTAGTGAGGAGGAGCGACAGAGGTCAATGCGGCTAATTCTTTGATTTACGTAAGTATAGCTGAAGAATTACGGCACAAATCGTGTTTTGTTTTTTTTCTTGTCAACAGAATTGTGTACCTTTCTCTGAGTGATTGATAAGAGAGTTCAAAGTACTGTTTAACTACATAACATCTGCGGAACTTGATCCAATACGAACAACATAAGAACACCAAAGACCACTGTCCCACCAACAGCACGAGGGGCCCTTCAAACGTCTTCCCTACTGTACCACATGTAGCCAAATACACAACTGATGTACGGCTGAGAGTGGACCGATAAGTGGACACAACATAACATTATTACAACTGCAGGTAGCTAAAAATCAGAAGACTGCAGGAAAGAATCCTGATTAAGAGTCGACGGATTAGGCTCCTACTCAGTCCATGCCGCTCAGGATCGCAGCCGTATTGCATAGTGAAGGCGCAACATCACGGTGTTTAGCAGGGCGTCATAATGTTTTGGCATATGTGTTATGCGTTACTGCACGATTTAAGAAATGCTAGAAACATGTCAAACAGTAAACATTTTTTGTCAATATGAGCGACTGAAAATAACAAAAGGAACAAAGTGAATGAGGTTTGTATGCGATACTTGTTGCTCCATATACTCTAGTACTCTGCAGCTGTGCACGGTAGGTAATACCGACAGAGCCTGATCTAGAAATGAATAACTGGCTCACCACGCAATCTGTTTAGGGAAGCAGAGTTATCTGCGTCGCTCTAACATCGAAGAAGTAGTACGCCAGCGTGCCAATGATATACCAGCTGTATGTTTAGGGAGGAAGGGATTCACCTCACCTAAATTCGTGTATGATGACGATGATGAAAGGAGGGAAGGTAAAACAGATTATTTTCGCCGTCACCTCCATATTTTTCAGAACCAGAAGGTTGTGACCTAAACTGTGTAAACCTGAAACTTTTCCCGGTATTATCACCCATATGTAGAAAGCTCTCAGCCGTTGTGTCGCCTAGTAGTTATGGAGGTGGCGTACTTAATTATTTGACTAATAATATTGCCGATCATGGAGTCATACTAGTAGAAAAATTAGAAATCCAATAACAGTAATCACAGGCCTATTGTGTTAATACTTAACAAACCGGAAAACTGAAACGGCAAATCTAATTTATAATATCAGTTTTCTCTATCTTCTGGATCCACCGACGTGTTGGCTAGATGCAGGACCATTGGATAGTAGAAGACAATTAATTTTAATGTCAGCCAAACAAATGGTTCGAGAAAGTAGCATCATGCCATAAACTGATAAACAACGGAGCCACTACTTTCAGACTGCGAGGAAGGAGATGGTTTTTTCGTGGCAGTTAAGCTAAAATGGTTCAAATGGCTCTAAGCACTATGGGACCTAGCATCTGAGGTCATCAGTCTCCTAGACTCAGAACTACTCAAACCTAAGTAACCTAAGGACATCACACACATCCATGCCCGAGGCAGGATTCGAACCTGCGACCGTAGCAGCCGCGTGGTTCCGCAATGAAGCGCCTAGAACCGCTCGACCACAACGGCCGGCGAGTTACGCTCCTGGCTCCACTGCGGAAAGACCACCCTAAAGTGTCAGAGAGAATCATCCTCTGCCTCTCCAGCCAAAAGCCATTGGAATGGACAGTTCTGCTCCCCCCAACCACCCCCCCCCCCCCCTTCCTTTCCGACATCCCGTTCGGTTGCCTACGAGAACTATTTTTCTCCAAAGTAGACACTCCATTGTATTTCTTCTGGCTCTCAAAGCCCATTCAGTTGAAGATTTCAGACGGAGACAATTCGGACGCAAATTTGTCAGAGTATTGTTATATGGTTATTGCGGAAGTCTTCCCTATCTTTAGTGAACGTGAACTGCCTTCCATTACTTCGTATCAGGTGTGTGTGAAATCTCATCGGTAGAAGTCCGCTTGCGCCGTGAGGGTACACACGCGCTTACTTTCATTGCTAAATTATGTGCGTTTCCAGCTTACTTTGTGAGTTGCCTACACACTTTTGCCGATACTAATAGGGTAAGAGTCTCTGCTCCCATTGCTCTTTGTATTTGAATCTCTTGTATCTCATGGTCAACAACAATATCTCCTGTTCTCCCCACATTTCGCTAGTTAGTACTGTCTCTTGTTACTTTCAATTACTGCAGAGGAATGGCTATCCGACGAGTAATATAGAATTGAGGATTGATGTCGTCCCCTGCTGTAACAAGGCTACCTCGAATTCAAACGTGATCTTAAATGGTCGGTATATAATTTATTTATTTACTGCTTGTCTATTACGTGTTTGTGGCTTTCAATACGTAACTTCTTCTGGCGGAAACACCTGCTCTCACGTCGGCTTGCGATGATGTCACCGACAGGAGACAGAAGATCTTCAGGGAACATATCTTTTACTGCTGATTGGGAAGATAGGGCAGTTAATTCGATTTCATTCTCTTCATGTTCGACGTTATCAAGTTCGTCCACTCTAAATCCATTTCACAAGATTTTCTTTGTATTGGGGACCACAGCTACGACTTTTTCCACTTAAGGACTATTTACCGGGATCTCTTCTTTGTTCCGCAATTATTTCTGGCATTTAAATCCGTCATCGAATGCTTATCCAGAACAAGGCAACTTACATATAGAAATGGGTGCCACCTCGTTCTAGCTAAACACCCGATAATCGCTTAAAAGGCCGAAACAACGGGTCTACGTCAATAAGTATCTGTAATTTTATTCTGGACGTCTTCAGGCTGGTAGTACGGCTTAGTGAGCTCGCCAGCTGCTCGATGGCATCGTTCTTTTCAGTTATGGCAAGTTTCAGTTGTATCACATCAGTTCGATTTACGCTCTTATGAAGTAAACGTGGCTCCATTGGTCTCTGTATGCAACAGTGATGAGCACCGTCTGTAGTCAGTTTTTGTGGTCTGAAGGTACGCCAGGAGCTGACCTCCATAGAAGACCTTCAGCAAAATACGAGGGGCATTACTTTAGCACGGCCATGTTTTTATCAGTGGACTGAGCAATTCAAAAGCGGGCGAATAATCGTGAATGACGAGGAAAGATGGGAGCATCCCGTCCACTCACGTCCACTTATTGACGCCAGCACTAACAAGTCCGTGATCTGATTTTGAATAACCGACGAGTGACTTGATAAAATGCCAAACCAAAAGTACGTTAGTCATGATTTTTTACACGACCCCATCTATGATGGGCTCAGCTTTCGTTAGTCTGCGCAAGACGTGTCCCAAAACAACTCTCGAGGCGCACACGCCAGGTGCCGTAATTTGATTTCCCAGGAAGTTCACTCAGTGGGAGAGGATTGAAAACATGGGAACACGCGTCTCGGTTTATCTGTAGACACTCGACCATTTCTGAAAAAACGACGTCAAAGTTTTTGAGGTACTTTGTGTGCCTTTCACCCCCCGATACCCTCAGACGAAATGGTCGCTCAATGGTTATCGTCGCGGATTCTCAATTTTGCGTCCCGTCTTGTGAATCCGATTATTGTTTTTATTTATTTTATTTTTATTGTTTTCATTTATTACCCGTGCCCGTAGAATGTTACTTCACGAATGTTTCTTGTCACATTATAGGAGACGAGGAGGTTATATTAATTGTAAAATTACAACTGGATTTCACTATATGTGTGACACATTTATTATGGAGTATACGTGTGTGTGGTATGTTGAGAGGTTACAATTTCTAGAGATTCTCGAATCCTGATATTTTATTCTCATATCAATAGTTATATTACTTATTTTTATTCATATGTTTACTCTTCAGAAAGATTCGGCGCATGAACTTGGATGATACCGATCGCAGAAACATTCGGAACGCAGATATTGCGAACACTACGACCATCGCGCGAAGACAGGTTTGCCGCAGTGACATTTCTACGTATGAATCTCACTCGCGAAAGAAACAATTGTGAAGATTTCGCACGTTGGCAATAATTTCGTAGCAAACCATGCATTCCGAAAACTGACGCTGGCAACTTTGATTATGAAAGAAGATGCAATACGGGAATTTCACGGAAAACTATTTCAAATAATTTTCTCACTCTTTTACTTTTTTAAATTCATTCATCTGACATACGCTTAGCAGACCAATAAGGACAACATCGTATCAATATACACTGTACAATATTCCACACTGATGGTTATATAAACGAAAAACAAAAACGAAAAACAAAACTAAAAGTAATAATCGGGTTTCGAACAATGGGCGCATAACTGAGAAGCATTTTACCGCGCTGCCCTCAGAAGACCATTTCGCCTGAGGGCTTCGAAGACATCTCGAAAACTTTGAGCGTCGTTTTTTCAGAGATGGTCGAGTATCTGCGGTTAAACCGTGACACATGATACTTATTTTGACCCCTCTACCACTGACCTAAGTTTCTCGGAAATCGGGTTATGGCAGTTGGCGCGTTCTTGTCAGTGAGGAGCGCAAGCGCTATCGCGTATGAGAATCTGTCAGCAGCTACTCGAGCGTCATGCTAATGAAGGTGAAATATTCTGAAACGAATCATCACTGGAGATGAGATGGAGTTAATACTTTGAACCGGAGAGAAAACACCAAAACATAGAACGAAAACGCCCGTAATCTCCAGCGAAAAAGGAATACAAGGATCAAACCTCTGCAGGAAAAGCGATGTTGACTGTATGGAAGCAGCACGCCAATTCAGCAATGATATGTGGAAACAGGGTCAAGAGTCAACAGCCAACATCACAGTGATGTGCTTTGCAACGAGATGAAGCCTCCAGTTAGAAAGAAACGCTCGTACCGCCACTCACACAGTTCAGACTCTTCACAACACGCATTTTCAGATGTTAGAGCACCCTGTGTACGATTGTTGCCCAGAAACTAATGCACCGCATTTTTTTCTCAGACGAAAACAATGCTACGATTGCAAATTGTTACATATGTATTATTTGAAGTCTCCTGAGTAAGGGTGCCAAGTTTGCGTCATTTCCGACAGATAGCGTAGCAGCAGGACTGTTTCAAAATGGCGTCTGTCGGTGATATACGTTATAAGCAACGTGCCGTCATTGAATTTCTCACTGCACAGAAAGAAACTGTGGGGTCAGAAACGCTTGTGTTAAGTCTACGGAGCATCTGCTGTCGACAGAAGTACAGTTAGTCGCCGAGCACAGATGGTGAAGTCGCCGGCGGAGCTCTACGATTTGCAGTGGCCGGGGAGACCATCCACGGCTGTCTCACCTGACACGCCTGACCAAGCCCCCTCGGACTTTTACTTGTTTGGGCCATTCGTGGAAGACATTTTGAAGACGATGAGGAGTTGATTCACACAGTAAAGCACTGGCTCCGCCACCAGGAGAAGGATTGGTACCGACAGGGCATACACGCCCTTGTTTCGCGCTGGGGGAAGGCCATAGAACGGGATGGAGATTACGTGGAAAAATAGGGTGTGTAGATAAAACACCATTCTTTCGTGTGTGTAATTCCCATTATATTCAATAAAAAATGTTGAAGAAAAGAATGCGGTGCATTACTTTATGGGCAACCCTCGTACATTCCTGACCTCTACTCGTCGGGTTATCATTTGCTTGGACCGCTTAAAGATGGCTTAAAAGGCCGACGATTGACCTCCGATGGAGACGGAAGGCAGCGGCTGCTCTTCTGAAAAACTTTTTTTTTTTACTTTAATGGCATGCTTATGCGGCGATGGGCCAAGTAAATTGAAAAGCAAGGTGACTACGTTGGAAAATTACAATGTAATTTTTTACTATTGTTGTAATAAAGTAGAAAAATGTTGCACAAGTACTATTTCACTTACCCTCGGAATTGTGGGACGAAAAAGCGCTTGAATAAGTACGGTCTAAAGTTGCCTATAGACGGTCAGTATAATTGCAGTATAATATTTATTGTGCAATATTATTTAAGTTCTCCCCAGACTGCACATCAAACATGTGCAATAATATTGCGTAATGTTGGACGATCTAGACGATTCTTGTTGTGGCAATTGCTCTACCTTACTGGCAGCAAAATAAAAAATAAAGAAAATACATGTGTATGAAAATTTGATACAAGTAGCGTCAAATATAAAACTTGTGGAGGGAGATGAGATAGAACGAAAAAAAAAATTACCATAAATTTTTACGCGCAGATGGTGCTCGAAAGTATTCTGTTCCGGTAAATAATGTACACCAACACACATTAATATCTATGTATACTCTCATTCGTAACTTCGCATTAATTAATAATCCTTCGTGTAGGCTGACTCTCACATAGAAGATTACAGCAACCAACCACTTCTTACACGCTATGCAGCGCCGTTACCGGTTTCGAACCGATAGGTTCATCTTCAGACGGCTGGTTCACGTTTTTAAGTAGCTTTCGCCTTTTGTTTCCACAACTGACGAAATTTCCTTGGGGTGGGGCCCTAAAACCGAAACAAGATGTGAGAGAATATCTTTTTAACTGTAATTGTGCCTCACAACGATTTTAAGTGATGTAAACAAATTATTAAAGGGAAGCTGTTTCGGTTACTTTCGATGAAGAATGTTCCAGTACAGACTGCTTATGATCTTGCAGCAGCGAAAGTTGTATAATGCCTATTGGTTCGACATCGGTGTCGGCACTGTTTAAATAAATAAATAGCATTGTAAAAAGTAGCTAGTTGCTGTAATCTTCTATGTAAGAGTCATCCTATATTTTACACATAGCCATGGGCTCAAAATGACAGTTTTTGCAATTTTTGAGAAAATAGCATATTCCATCGAGGATGTAGGCAATCATTCTTCGTATTTTGTCTTTTTGCACTCATCTCTCCTAACATCTCACAATTCCGACACTGATTTATATATTTCGGTGCGCTTTAAGAAGAAAGTGTTTTCCTCTTATTATGATCACAACAACAGCAGCGAACAACAAACATCAAGATATCGTTGACGGTAGGAAGTGAAAGACTGAGAAGAATATTGTCAAAATTAGCCGCAGACAAAGCAATATATCTAGGCAGCGCAATATATATCAAAAGTTTTTGATGCGCTCAATATTATTGCGCAATCTCTCAGTCTCACTCCTAGACGTTCAATACACTCCTAGACGTTCAATACAGTATCTGGTCAACACTTTCCGTACACCTATTAGTGGAGGTTGGTATGAGGTGTGTGTATCGTTAGCCTTTATGACGGCTCAGAGGACACTTTCATGAGGTGTCTGAATGTCTGTGAACGAATGACAGTCCATTCTTCCTCAAGTGCGGAACCAGAAGAGACAGTCATTTCGGACCTGCAGTTTGGAGAGAAGTTGACATTCCTTATCGTCCGAAAAGTGTTCGTTCGACTTCAGATCGGGACTGGGTAGGATAGTCCATTTTAAGTGTAGTATTGTCCACGGATCATTGCCTCACACACACTGCTTTATCGTGGTGATAGATTCCCCGAACTGTTTGTTTACTGTTCGCAGTGCACGATACTGAAAAAAGTGTTCATATCTATATATATCTACATATAGCGTAACTGTAAGCGCAGTAAGGGGACCACCCCATACTGACGAGAAACATCCCCACATATTAATATCGTCTCCTCCGTCTTTCACTGTTGGAAATAAACGCAATGGTGGGTGACGCTTTCCTAGCAGTCGCTAAACGAAAGCCTTGCATCAGATTCCGACAGGTATAGTGTGATTCATCACTCAGAATCATTCGTTTCCAGTCATCCAGCGTCCACTGGCGTCGCTCTTTACGCCACCTCTAGCATCGCTTGCCACTGACTACGAAAATGTATGGCTAATAAAGTGGTGGTCGGCCATTATGTCCCATTCTTTCTAACTCACAAGGCTCGGTCATGGCGCTGGCTGGACGTGTGGTAGCACTCTGGACAAACTACTGATTCCTTCCTCTGATTTCATGTGATTTCTTACAAACACCGTCCAGGAAGATGGGCGATGTTCTCCGTCAGCAGATGAGGTCTGCGTGGTCTCAGTTTAGCTGCTGCTGTTCTTTCACGTTTTCACTTCGTAGTCACATCACCAACAGTGGAACTGGGCAGCCTTAGCAAGGCTAAGTATCGCTGGTGGATTGATTACTCGGCGACATCCAACGAGTAGTCGACGTTCGAAGTCACTGAGCTCTTTTTATCAACACATTCCGCTGTTACTGCTAGTCTGCTGACAACACGGGACACTTTCCCTCATTTTATACAGATGGATCTGGCTTCCGTGACGTATAGCTGTCAATTACACATTACACAGGCGTATCGGGATACTTTTAACCAGCTAGCAGGACAGTGTCCCTTGTTAGTCACGTTTAGTACGGGTCGCACAGAACTGAGAATTACTCTTTGACTCACTGAATTTCAAAAGGTTTTCATTGAAACTTCCTGGCAGATTAAAACTGTGTGCCTTACCGAGATTCGAACTCGGAACCTTTGCCTTTCGCGGACAATCTCTCTACCAACTGAGATACCTTCCAAGCGTCACAGAATGTCTGCTGTGAAACTTGCAGAACAAGCACTCCTGGAAGGAATGATATTGAGGAGACATGGCTTAGCCGCAGCCTATTGTATGTTTGCAAACCGAAATTTTCACTCTGCAGCGGAGTGTGCGCTGATACGGAATTTCCTGGCGGATTAAAAGAGTTCGAGTTTCGGTTCGGCACACAGTTTTAATCTACCATGAGGTTTCATATCAGCGCACACTCCGCTGCAGAGTGAAAACTTTATTCAGGTTTTCATGTGTTGAGTATTTTGGGTAGGCCAGATGCGAATAGGAGACGCGCTCTGAGCGCTCCACACAAATTTAATTATAGGCAGTCCATTCATACCGGGAATGGAGAATTTTTGGCTTTTATCGACATCGGTCCCGGGAATCCCAAGACTTTTGAAAATGTTTTAATTTTAAGTTTGATGTTGGATAACAAACGATAGAAGAAATATTTTTTGTGTGATATAATTAGAAATAACAATTTTAGGATTTTTCCTTTACTTGTATCGTGAACCTTTGGTTCTTGCTAAATTTCATGATTCCAGGCCAATGGGAAGTGCTCTACAGGTATGGATGATTGAGTTTGTATCAAAATATGTGACATGAATGACCGTGACTTTTGATTTGATTGACTTAGAAGCGCTTATTCGTTACTCCGCCGAGAGACTTTAAAGATTAGTATTTGACATAAATTTCAACTTGATGTTTCCCTGAGAAACATGGGTCTTCATAGGCGAAAGGAAAGAGGGACAGTCGGATAACAAATGCCAACAATTTTTTTGGCGTGATTTAATTACAAACTTATAACGTATAATTTTCATGATTCTAGGTCTATGGGAAATACCCTACAAGTTTTGATGAGTGAGTTTGCAGGTATCGAAATATGTGACATTAACGGCCGTATCTTTTGACTGCAGTGACTTAGGAGCTTCAGTCTTGTTACACCGCCAAGAGCTTAGTATGCGGCATAAATTACAGCTTAATACGTCTACCCGTTCCTGAGAAAAGTGGTTTTAACCAGTCCGACAGACAGACAGACGGACAACAAAGTCATTCTATAAGTGTTCCGTTTTTACCAGATGAGGTTCGGAACCCTAAAAATGCGGCCCTTCTTTCACAGGAGTCAGTTTTGAATGGCCCCGGCTAGTGTACCGAATCTCGTCGACATCGGTGAGTAGCAGGGTGTGGTTCAAATGGCTCTGAGCACTATAGGACTTAACATCTGAGGTCATCAGCCCCCTAGAACTTAGAACTACTTAAACCTAACTAACCTAAGGACATCACATACATCCATGCCCGAGGCAGGATTCGAACCTGCGACCGCAGCGGTCGCGCGGTTCCAGACTGTAGCGCCTAGAACCGCTCTGCCACTCCGGGCATGGTGTGGGGTCTCTTCGTTAGCCAGGCGTAAAGCCCACAGAGGCACTAGTTTATGCCTGCCGTCGCGTAAGACAATGGGCGTGTAATGCGACACAGGGGCGCGGCAGCCGTCCGCGACCTACCCTACGTCGTCTGCGCGCGCATCTCTCTAGGCATGTACGCGTGTGGGTGTGTGCGGGGGCGCAGTTAATCGGCTCGGTTTGCAGGGCAGCCACCTGAGAGGCGAGCGACTAATGCGTGCCGAGTGGGGCTGGCCGGCCGGCGAGCCGCGGTTAATCCGCAGAGTGCGCAGAGGGAAGGCACGGCACGGCACGGCACGGGACAATCGATGCGTCCGCCCGGCTGTCGCGCCGCCGCCGCCGGCTCGCTATGATGGAGCGCCTCTCCTAGCTGACGCTGCCGCTTGCTTCTCCCCTGCTGTTGTCAGACCGCACCGCCTCCTCGCAGGGCTGCGCTCAGATTCGGCTCCCTCACCCAGCTATTGGGGGAGGTGTCCAGGCTGCAGCGGCGAGCGTCAGTTTCTCACCGCACTGCGCCAGTTCTACAGGGTTAAAAGTATTTAAAGCGACAAACTCTGGAAGGTTGTAGGGGACATCAATGTCATTTTTTCCTATGAGGAGTATTTAAATTGGTAGAGGAAGATTTCTCTGGCGGCAAATTAATTAAACCAACAAGCATTTTTCCATTTGTTATGACCAAGAGACAACACATTAACACAGCCCAGTTTCAATTACAGTAGCCTTTCAAAAATGACTCCATCGCCACGTAAACAGAGGCTACTCCGTCGGATCATGTTCTGTCTGACGCGGGCAAAAACCCCAGGAGTATCCTAAATTTTTCATGCTGCTGCTACTATCCAGGCAACCAGATCCTCTTCCGATACAACAGGAGTTGCGTAAACAAGGTTGCGCATCTCTCCCCACACAAAAAAGTCCTGAGGGGACATATCTAGGGAACGAGCAGGCCATGGTACAGGACCACCTCTGCCAATCCACGTTTCTGGGATCCGTCGGTCCAGGAATCGACGCACACGACGGCTGAAATGTGCCGGCGCCCCGTCATGTTGGAACCACATGTGTTGTCTTGTGGGGAGCGGGACGTATTCCAGCAACTCTGGCAATGCTCTGGCGAGAAAATTGTAATAGTGCCTGCCATTTAATGGCTTAGGTACCAGATGCGGCCCAATTAAACAGTCCCCAACAACACCGACCCACACATTAACGAAGAACCGCACTTGATGAGCGCTAGTAACTGTGGCATGAGGGTTATCCTCACTCCAAATATGCGAATTGTGCATGTTGAAGACTCCATCACGCCCGAACGTTGATTCATCGGTAAACAACACAGAGGATGGAAATGTAGGATGCAATTGCACTGTTCCAAGTACCACTGCGAAAACTGTGCTCTGGGTGGATAATCAACTGGTTCCAGGTTGTGGACACGCTGTAAGTGCCGGACGGAGTGGCCGAGCGGTTCTAGGCGCTACAGTCTGGAACCGCGCCACCACGACGGTCGCAGGTTCGAATCCTGCCTCGGGCATGGATGTGTGTGATGTCCTTAGGTTAGTTAGGTTTAAGTAGTTCTAAGTTCTAGGGGACTGATGACCTCAGAAGTTAAGTCCCCTAGTGCTCAGAGGCAGCCACGCTGTAAGTGAAATGAACGTCAATGGCTCTCGAAGGACTGTTCTTACATACGTCTGATTCGTCCCCATGTTACGTGCAATTGCACGAGTGCTGATTGAAGGATCCCGCTCCACACGCTGCAAGACAGCTTCCTCAAATTGCAGCGTACTTACCGTGCGACGGCGTCCCTGTCCAGGTAATCTGCTGAATGACCCGGTCTCACGCAGACGTTGGTACACAGCAGCAAAGGTCGTATGATGCGGGATACGGCAATTAGGATATTGTTCTTGATAAACCCGTTGTGCAGCTCGTCTGTTGTGGAGCGCTACGTAGTACGCACCAACCATATCAGTGTACTCACTCCAGGTGTATCGCTCCATTAGTAAACAGAGACAATGGACTACTACACTGGTGGACAGCAGTTGTTTACAACTGAACAGCGTCATACGCCCTCTAACAACTGAAGAGAGTAATACGGCCTCCACCGGTTTAAATAATCCCCGTAGGAAAAAATGACATTAGGGAAAAATATTTGTTTTGATGTCCCCTAGAACTTCCCAGAGTTTGTCGGTTTAAATACTTTTCACTCTGTATGTACATATGAGGGACGCTTGAAAAGTCCGTGCAAAAATAAAAACTACTTACGTGTTCGGGATAAACCTTTTTTATTTTTCGACATAGCCTCCTTTTAGACTTACACACTTCGTCCAACGCTGTTCCAATTTTTTGATCCCTTCCGAATAATAGGAATTGTCCAAGAAGGCAAAATAGCTATTTGTTGCTGCAATCACCTCCTCATTTGAATAAAATCTTTGTCCCGCAAGCCATTTCTTCAAATTGAGGAACAAATAGTAGTCCGAGGGAGGCAAGTCAGGAGAATAGGGCGGATGTGCAAGGAGTTGGAATCCTATTTCCATTAATTTTGTGACCATAACTGCTAAAGTGTGTGCCGGTGCATTGCCGTCATGGAAAAGGACGTTTCTGCTGTCCAATCGCCGGGGTTTTTCTTGCAGCTCGGTTTTCAAACGGTCCAATAACGATGAATAATATTCACCTATAGTAGTTTTACCCTTTTCCAGATAGTCTATGAGGATTATCCCTTGCGAATCCCAAAAGACAGTCGCTATAACCTTTCCGGCCGAACGAATGGTCTCCGCCTTTTTTGGTGCAAATTCTCCCTTGGTAACCTAATGTTTAGATTGTTGTTTGGTCTCAGGAGTATAGTAATGTATCGATGTTTCACCCACCGTGACGAAACGACGCTTAGAGTCCTGCCGATTCTTCCTGAACAGCTGCAAACCATCCTTGCAACACTTTACACGATTCCGTTTTTGATCAAGCGTGAGCAATCGCGGGACCCACCTTGCGGATAGCTTTCTCATGTCCAAACGTTTATGAAAAATATTATGTACCCATTCATTCGAGATGCCCACAGCACTAGCAGTCTCACGCACCTTAACTCTACTGTCATCCATCACCATATCATGGATTTTATCAATGATTTCTGGAGTCGTAACCTCCACAGGGCGTCCAGACGTTCAGCATCAGTTGTGCCCGTATGGTCACTCTGAAAATTTTAAAACCACTTACAAATTATTCTAATCGAAGGCGCAGAGTCACCGTAATGTTTATCGAACTTCTCTTTAGTCTAGTGAGGCGTTTTGCCTTTCATAAAGTAATGTTTAATCACCACACGAAATTCTTTTTCGTCCATTTTTTTGACAATCACTCGACTTTCTTGATTCACACGAATGCCAAACACAAAGATATAGTCCAATATGCCTGAAACTTGGTGTGCGTTCTTTCCAAAGATGCTACTAAATAAATGACGGTGGTGCCATCTCTCGGACTTTGCACGGACTTTTGAAACGCCCCTCGTACACCGTCTGTGCAAAGGTTGCTGGACACCCTCATGTGATGCGGAACTCAGTATCAGATATCACGAAGGACGAACCCATCAGTATAAAAGTAGGCGGGGAGTAGCAGAGTAGCAGTAACGGCGGAATGGGTCATTCGATGTCGCCCGAGTAACAGATCCGTCAGGAGCATTTCAGCCTTTCTAAACCTGCCCTAGTCAACAGATGGCGGTGTGACTGTGAAGGAACAGTCACAGCTAAACCAAGGCCAGTCAGACCTGATGTACTGATGGACAGGGACCATCGAGCATAGCGCAGGATGGTTCTGCCGAAGGAATTACCCCTGAGTTCCAGAGTGCCACCGGTAGTACTACTAACACAATAACTCTGCGTTAGGAGATAAAAGGAGTAGGGTACAAAGGTGTAGGACTTCCTCGAAAGCCACACATGTAGCAATACTGACACTTCAGGGGCGTAAAAAACGGCGCCATTGCGCACTGGATGACTGGAAATGATTGATTTGGAGTGATGAATCACGCCATATCATGTGGCAGTCCGACGAAGTGTTTATGTTTGGCGAATGCCTGGGTAAAGACAACGGATATCATTTGTAGCGCCAACAGCGACGTACACGGGAGGAGATGTTACAGTATGCGGCTGTTTTCCGTGGTTATCGAATGGTTCTCTCATCGCGCTTAAGAAAACGCTAAATGCGGAAGGACATGAACACATTTTACACCTTCGTGTTTTCCGCACATTAGAGGAACAGTTCGGAGACAATGACTGTATATATCAGAATGGCAATACACCCTGTCGGGGAGCAGCACCTGTAAGTCTGTGGAAAATAACATTCCTGAAATGGATTGAACTGGTCTGAATCTCGAGCTCAACCCGATGGAGCACCTTTGGTGTGGGTTAGAACGTCGTTTCGCTGCAGACCCCAGCGTCCGACATGATTAACTTCTCTGGTTTTGGCTCTTGAAGAGAATGGGCTGACACATCTCCACAGACACCGTATTGAAAGTGTCCCCAGTTGAGTTCAAGCCATCATAAGGACGATGGGTGGACACACCCCATATTAATATCCACTACTGGATATCTGGAGCAGGAAAAAAATACATAAATATCTACAGGTATGATGTAGACGGGACACAATAAATACTCTGCCGTGTAACACGTTACAGTGCTTTTATTTCCTCAACGTGAAGGGCAACTTCCGTCCGGAGCTTCCGTGGTGTCGCACTACGCCACCTTTGCCAGTGTCCACGCTTTCTTGGCGATACGCGGTGCGCGAGGCAAATTACGCTACATACTGCTCCCTAGATTTAATAGGGACTGTTTATTGATGGACCCGTATTAATTCTCTGCGCTTCCACACTATTGAATCTGTCTAAACAAAGATCGCCAGTCTCGCTTTCACTGTGATACAGTGCTAAACTTCTCACAAGTCTACAAACAATAATTAAAACCCCTATCGCTTTAAAGGGTACACATAGGTGGCGCTCTAGTACCTGTGCCACTACGCTACAATGAGACCATTATCAGTACATCTACTATCGATCAGCTGGCATATGCCGTTTTCGGAACAATATCGACGTCGTCTTTTCCAGGTGTATTATTATTATTATTTTGCGGTAGTGTATTTATGTATACGTTCAATCTTTAGCGCTCCAATACGTATGTATAACACAAGCACATTCGAAACAACTGGTGGAGAATTTTCGGTGATTTAACATTTTCAATAAAGGAACATTTACATTTTTATTTATAAAGATGTGGGCTCCTGTGGTGGCGCGTATTCGGTCATACTGGCCGCATAGAAGACTGTTGTCAGTGCAGACACGAGAGCGGCGGCCGGTGCTGCCCGCCTACAGCTGCCGCCGCCCCCGCCGCCAGCATGACGATGGACCTGAACGTGTCGTCGCGGGCGCCGCTGTGCTCGCCGCCGCTGGCGCTGGACAAGGCGTCGGCGTCGTCGCCGCCCGTGTCCGCCCCCTCGCCCGTGTCGTCGTCGGCCCCCGGCAAGCGCAGCTTCGACGTCGCCTTCCTGGTGGGGCCCGACGAGCGGCTGGAGGCGGCGCGCAGCGGCAAGCAGGCGCGGGCCGCGGACGCCCACCCCCAGTGCCACCCCCAGCCCCACCCCCAGGCGCAGCCGCACGGCCAGCTGCGGGTGGTGACGGCGAGCGCGCTGCTGCGCCGACCGCCCGCGCCGCCCTCGCCGCCCCCGCACCAGCCGCCGGCCCCACAGCTCTACTACCACTCCGAGGACTACATCCGCAGCGCCTTCACCAAGGTCAGCTCCCGCCTCGTCTACGTCTATGTCGACACTTAACATTTTTTTTTTTAGTCATCAGTCTACTGACTGGTTTGATGCGGCCCGCCACGAATTCCTTTCCTGTGCTAACCTCTTCATCTCAGAGTAGCACTTGCAACCTACGTCCTCAATTATTTGTTTGACGTATTCCAATCTCTGTCTTCCTCTACAGTTTTTGCCCTCTACAGCCCCCTCTAGTACCATGGAAGTCATTCCCTCATGTCTTAGCAGATGTCCTATCATCCTGTCCCTTCTCCTTATCAGTGTTTATTCCTTTCCTCTCCGATTCTGCGTAGAACCTCCTCATTCCTTATCAGTCCACCTAATTTTCAACATTCGTCTATAGCACCACATCTCAAATGCTTCGATTCCCTTCTGTTCCGGTTTTCCCACAGTCCATGTTTCACTACCATACAATGTTGTACTCCAGACGTACATCCTCAGAAATTTCTTCCTCAAATTAAGGCCGGTATTTGATATTAGTATACTTCTCTTGGCCAGAAATGCCTTTTTTGCCATAGCGAGTCTGCTTTTGATGTCCTCCTTGCTCCGTCCGTCATTGGTTATTTTAGTGCCTAGGTAGCAGAATTCCTTAACTTCTTTGACTTCGTGACCATCAATCCTGATGTTAAGTTTCTCGCTGTTCTCATTTCTACTACTTCTCATTACCTTCGTCTTTCTCCGATTTACTCTCAAACCATACTGTGTACTCATTAGACTGTTCATTCCGTTCAGCAGATCATTTAATTCTTCTTCACTTTCACTCAGGATAGCAATGTCATCAGCGAATCGTATCATTGATATCCTTTCACCTTGTATTTTAATTCCACTCCTGAACCTCTCTTTTATTTCCATCATTGCTTCCCCGATGTACAGATTGAAGAGTAGGGGCGTAAGGCTACAGCCTTGTCTTACACCCTTCTTAATACGAGCACTTCGTTCTTGATCGTCCACTCTTATTATTCCCTCTTGGTTGTTGTACATATTGTTTATGACCCGTCTCTCCCTATAGCTTACCCCTACTTTTTTCAGAATCTCGAACAGCTTGCACCATTTTATATTGTCGAACACTTTTTCCAGGTCGACAGATCCTCTGAAAGTGTCTTGATTTTTCTTTAGCCTTGCTTCCATTATTAGCCGTAACGTCAGAATTGCCTCTCTCGTCCCTTTACTTTTCCTATAGCCAAACTGATCTTCACCTAGCGCATTCTCAATTTTGTTTTCCATTCTTCTGTATATTATTCTTGTAAGCAGCTTCGATGCATGAGCTGTTAAGCTGATTGTGCGATAATTCTCGCACTTGTCAGCTCTTGCCGTTTTCGGAATTGTGTGGATGATGCTTTTCCGAAAGTCAGATGGTATATCGCCAGACTCATATATTCTACACACCAACGTGAATAGTCGTTTTGTTGCCACTTCCCCCAATGATTTTAGAAATTCTGATGGAATGTTATCTATTCCTTCTGCCTTATCTGACCGTAAGTCCTCCAAAGCTCTTTTAAATTCCGATTCTAATAGTGGATCCCCTATCTCTTCTAAATCGACTCCTGTTTCTTCTTCTATCACATCAGACAAATCTTCACCCTCATAGAGGATTTCAATGTATTCTTTCCACCTATCTGCTCTCTCCTCTGCATTTAACAGTGGAATTCCCGTTGCACTCTTAATGTTACCACCGTTGCTTTTAATGTCACCAAAGGTAGTTTTGACTTTCCTGTATGCTGAGTCTGTCCTTCCGACAATCATATCTTTTTCGATGTCTTTACATTTTTCCTGCAGCCATTTCGTCTTAGCTTCCCTGCGCTTCCTATTTATTTCATTCCTCAGCGACTTGTATTTCTGTATTCCTGATTTTCCCGGAACATGTTTGTACTTCCTCTTTTCATCAATCAACTGAAGTATTTCTTCTGTTACCCATGGTTTCTTCGCAGCTACCTTCTATGTACCTACGTTTTCCTTCCCAACTTCTGTGATGGCCCTTTTGAGATGTCCATTCCTCTTCAACTGTACTGCCTACTGCGCTATTCCTTATTGCTGTATCTATAGCGTTAGAGAACTTCAAACGTATCTCATCATTCCTTAGTACTTCCGTATCCCACTTCTTTGCGTATTGATTCTTCCTGACTAATGTCTTGAACTTCAGCCTACTCTTCATCACTACTATATTGTGATCTGAGTCTATATCTGCTCCTGAGTACGCCTTACAATTCAGTATCTGGTTTCGGAATCTCTGTCTGACCATGATATAATCTAATTGACTTAACATAACCGCTTACAACTTACCGCAGCGGTGCAGAAGAAGTCGAGATGTACTGTTTGATATAGGGCGCCTGCCGTCTATTGTTGTAGAGTTTTAGAACATGTTTTTAGCTTGCATTTCATCTCATTTCTGGAAATCCAGAAACTACTTTGTAGGAATCAACATGGATTCCGAAAACAGCGATCGTGTGAGACCCAACTCGCTTTATTTGTTCATGAGACCCAGAAAATATTAGATACGGGCTCCCAGGTACACGTCGCCTGATAAACAAAGTAAGAGCCTACTGAATATCAGACCAGCTGTGTGGTTGGATTGAAGAGTTTTTAGCAAACAGAACAAAGCATGTTGTTTTCAATGGAGAGACGTCTACAGACGTTAAAGTAACCTCTGGCGTGCCACAGGGCAGTGTTATGGGACCATTGCTTTTCACAATATATACAGGGTGTTACAAAAAGGTACTGCCACACTTCCAGGAAACATTCCTCACACACAAACAAAGAAAATATGTTATGTGGACATGTGTCCGGAAACGCTTACTTTCCATGTTAGAGCTCATTTTATTACTTCTCTTCAAATCACATTAAACATGGAATGGAAACACACAGCAACAGAACGTACCAGCGTGACTTCAAACACTTTGTTACAGGAAATGTTCAAAATGTCCTCCGTTAGCGAGGATACATGCATCCACCCACCGTCGCATGGGATCCCTGATGCGCTGATGCACCCCTGGAGAATGGCGTATTGTATCACAGCCGTCCACAATACGAGCACGAAGAGTCTCTATATTTGGTACCGGGGTTGTGTAGACAAGAGCTTTCAAATACCCCCATAAATGAAAGTGAAGAGGGTTGAGGACAGGAGAGCTTGCAGGCCATGGAATTGCCCCGCCTCTACCAATCCATCGGTCACCGAATCTGTTGTTGAGAAGCGTACGAACACTTCGACTGAAATGTACAGGAGCTCCATCGTGCATGAACCACATGTTGTGTCGTACTTGCAAAGGCACATGTTCTAGCAGCACAGGTAGAGTATCACGTATGAAATCATGATAACGTACTCCATTGAGCGTAGGTGGAAGAACATGGGGCCCAATGGAGACATCACCAACAATGCCTGCCCAAACGTTCACAGAAAATCTGTGTTGATGACGTGGCTGCACAATTGCGTGCGGATTGTCGTCAGCCCACACATGTTGATTGTGAAAATTTACAATTTGATCACGTTCGAATGAAGCCTCATCCGTAAAGAGAACATTTGCACTGAAATGAGGATTGACACATTGTTGGATGAACCATTCGCAGAAGTGTACCTGTGGAGGCCAATCAGCTGCTGATAGTGCCTGCACACGCTGTACATGGTACGGAAACAACTGGTTCTCCCGTAGCACTCTCCATACAGTAACGTGGTCAACGCTACCTTGTACAGCAGCAACTTCTCTGACGCTGACATTAGGGTTATCGTCAACTGCACGAAGAACTGCCTCGTCCATTGCCGGTGTCATCGTCGTTCTAGGTCTTCCCCAGTCGCGAGTCATAGGCTGGAATGTTCCGTGCTCCCTAAGACGCCGATCAATTGGTTCTAACGTCTTCCTGTCGGGACACCCTCGCTCTGGAAATCTGTCTCGATACAAACGTACCGCGCCACGGCTATTGCCCCGTGCTAATCCGTACATCAAATGAGCATCTACCAACTCCGCATTTGTGAACATTGCACTGACTGCAAAACCACGTTCGTGATGAACACTAACCTGTTGATGTTACGTACTGATGTGTTTGATGCTAGTACTGTAGAGCAATGAGTCGCATGTCAACACAAGCACCGAAGTCAACATTACCTTCCTTCAATTGGGCCAACTGGCGGTGAATCGAGGAAGTACAGTACATACTGACGAAACTAAAATGAGCTCTAACATGGAAATTAAGCGTTTCCGGACACATGTCCACATAACATCTTTTCTTTATTTGTGTGTGAGGAATGTTTCCTGAAGGTTTGGCCGTACCTTTTTGTAACACCCTGTATAAATGACCTAGTAGGTAGTGTCGGAAGTTCCATGCGGCTTTTCGCGGATGATGCTGTAGAATACAGAGAAGTTGCAGCATTAGAAAATTGCAGCGAAATGTAGGAAGATCTGCAGCGGATAGGCACTTGGTGCAGGGAGTGGCAGCTGACCCTTACATTACATCCATTAGATCTGGTGCATGGAAACGAGCTGTCGATGCTGACAATAGTCAGAGATCTTCGCCGCAATGTTCACACTACGGCGGGAGCGGTGGCGTCACCAGCGCAGACTTTGACACTATCTGGGACACCATTACTTAATTACCGGCCAGTCAGAATCCGTCGTTTGGTTATATAAGGAGCCACAGCAGCGATTTTGACTGTCAGTTGCTCCTGACGATAACGATGGTGGAAATCGTCGAAAGATCGAGGTTTTACTCTGAACTGATGCAGCAAGAAGTATGAGAGTTAAATCATTAATATTAAGTTTCGCCTCAAGATAAAGAAGGAAAAAGATTTTTGTAAGCTTTGGGAAAAAACTAATTATGTTTGAAATTCGGATTATCTTAACCCTTCTACTGTATTGTATGGAACCGGGGACCAAGAAACGACGGAGAGGCTTCGTCCCCGCCGTAGCCCTCAGTGGTTCTCAAATCCACAACAGGCCACAGCGGTCCATTCACCCATCGCCGCCCCACACCGAACCCAGGATTATTGCACGGTTAGTCCCCCAGTGGATTCCCCCGGGAACGACTCACACCAGACGAGTGTAGCCCCAATGTTTGCGTGGTAATTATGGCGTACGCATACGTGGAGAAACTGTTTGGACTGCAATCGCCGACATAACGTAACTCAGGCGGAATGAGGGGAACCAGTTCGCATTTGCCGAGGCAGATGGAAAACCGCCTTAAAAGACATCCACAGATTGGCCGACACACCGGACCTCGACACTAATCCAACGTGTTCCGTGCGGATTCGTGGCATGCACCGGCACGCCTTCCCGCCCCGAAAGCAGTGCGTTAGACCGCACGGCTAACCGGGCGGGCCATCTTAACCCTTACATTCGTTGTAAGAAGTCCAGACGAAACGATTTATTTGTTTATTTTATGCTATTAATATTTCACAATATTGTGAGGTGTAATTTACGTAACCGTCATTTATTACATTTTGTAAGTGCAAGAACAAGGAATTCTTAACATTCAAGAAGGAATTGAACCAAAACCTTGCGCAGCGCACAAGACTTGATATTCCACAAGTGTCTTATATCAACTCTATACCAATTTATTCCCCTCGATTTCATGTATACCGCTGTAGTACGCTCTAAACGATTACTATTCACATCCTGTACACTCCGGAAGCCAGTCAACAACTTGTTGTCCAGTGACTAGCGTTGCTTCCCCTGGATCACGGGGTCCCGGGTTCGATTCCCGGCCGGTTCGGCGATTTTCTCCTCCCGGGACCGGGTGTTTGTGTTGTCCTCATCACCTTCGGGAAGAGAGGCGTCACTGGAGTGTGGTAGGATTGGGAACTTGTACGGACGCTGATAACCAAGTAGTTGAGCGCCCCACATACAAAATATCCTCCTTGTCATCATCCGTAAGCCACATTACGGTTGATATGAAAAACCCGCGAGTACGAGGACTGTATCGAGGGTTGCGTACGTTGAAAATCAAAGGGCTGCCGTTTTGTCAGTGCCGCACCGGTCTGCTTCCCTCTCGCTACTCTTTTGCAAGTACGACGGCTTCGCGGTCACTTTCTACTCGTCGGTCGTTTTCCTCTTAGTATAGCGTGCAGGAGTGCAAGACTGCGACCTAGCATGCAAGTTTAGTGCACGATGTTGCAGTTGTATTGTAGCTCTGGCGTGGTGAAAATGACTCTCGGTATCAGATGACTTCTGACGGAGCTGTGTTTTGGGAGACTGGAGAGTGTAAGACGAAATTTGAATCACGCAGTGTATACCACAGCAGATTTACTCTAGAATAGGGATTAGTTGGCCTGTGCAGACTCAACCGACAAGTCTTAAGTTAAACTGGAAGCGGCGGAGAGACGAGTCGAGTCTCCGGACGTACGGAGACCTCGACTATCGAAACGACGTCATAGCACCCGCTGAAGAATTTAGAGCGAGTACGCGGAGCTCATTTATAATCTCTATTTTACAATGTATGACGCATACATCATACCGGAATTATCCATCTATTTCCAAATCCGTTCGCGTACTGAGCTAGAGGAAAACAACTGTTCAAAATGTTCAAACGTGTGTGAATTCCTAATGGACCAAACTGCTGAGGTCATCGGTCCCTAGTCTTACACTCTTAAACTAATTTATGCTAAGAACAACACACACACCCATGCCGAGGGAGGACTCGAAGCTTACACACTACTTAACCTAAATGATCCTAAGGACAAACACACACACCCATGCCCGAGGGAGGACTCGAACCTCTGCCGGGACCAGCCGCACAGTCCATGACTGCAGCGCCTAGACCGCTCGGCTAATCCCGCTCGGCTGTTCAGTATCAAACTTATAAACAGATATTACTCGAATATTTGTCCTGTCGTGTACACATTTGCGAAGCTACTCCTCATGATGGTATCATTTGTCTTACAGTGTCGAAAAATCTAAGAGGACGCTTGGCCGCAGGAGGATCGAGTCGCCAGCTGACTCAAAGTACTTTTGTGTTCTTGACGTACTGCAAGGGTCCGGATTCTCCGGTTTGTGCGTTAAACGACTACAGTGCAGAGACTTTTGGAAAAAAAAATGAAAACCTTACCTGAAGTGTCCTGTTACACAAGATGTGATGAAAAGTATACGAACAGGCATTACTGCAAATTAATATGGGGTGTGTCTATCCACCGCCTTTATAACAGCCTGAAATCTGCTGCGGACACTTTCAGTGAAGTGTCAACGTCTGTCAAGAAATGGCAGCCCAATTTTTCCCGAGAGCCGAGATCAGTAAAAGTGGTCATGTTGGACACTAGCACCAGGGGCAAAGGCGACTTTCTAACCCATCCCAAAGGTGTTCCATTGGGCTAAAATCGGAACTCTGGGCAGGCCAGTTCACTTCAGGAATGTTATTTCCCACAAACGTAAGCCTCACAGACGCTCCTTTACGACAGGTCACATTGTCATGCTGACACAGTCACGTTCTCCGACCTTTTCTTCTGCTGTATGTACTACACAATGCTGCAGTATGTGCTCTTATCCTTCTGCGTTGACCGTTTTTCTAAACGTAATAATGGGACCACGCCCTAAACACCACAATAACGCCCACGCCCTAATGCCACCTCCTCCTTACTTCTCTCTAGGCGCAACAACAGGGTGTCAGGGAACGTTCTCTAGGCATTCGGCAAATCCAAACCCTTCCATCGTGTTTTCAGAGAGTATAGTGTGACTCATGGCTCCAAGACACTCGTTTCCAGTCATCCAGTGTCCAGTGGCCTCCCTCTTTACACACCTCAAGCGAAGCCTAATACTGACTACAAATGTATAGGTTACACAGAGCTGCTTGACCGTCGTAGTCCATTATTTCTAAGTCCATAAGCACAGTCATTGTGCTTGGTGGACTGTTCATAGCACTTCTGAACTCGCGAGAGATTCCTTCCGCTGATTTCATGAGAAATTTTACCGTCCGCAGCACTCGGCGGTATCTACCGGTCAGTACATGAGGTCAGCCTGGTCTTTTTTATGTATGGTTGTTCCTCGCGTTTCCATTTCACAATCACATAACCAACAGTGGGCTTCGGTAACTTTAGAACGGTTGAAATGTCCCTGAAGGATTGTGACTCGGATGACATCCAATGCATAGTCCACGTTCGAAGTCACTAATCTCTTCTAACCGAGCCATTCTGCTGATACTTTTTGCCTACTTACAAGACAATGTCTCCACCGCTGTGGATGGTTCGCCGCCCGTGACATCTATTTTGCTACTGTCTGCGGAACCGTAATTTTAGCCACGTTTGCACCTCTCCGTCGGAAGCAAATCAACGGTCATAGTCTCTCTTCAGGGCACAAAAGTGTCTCCGTGAATGACAACAACAAATAACAACATGAATAGATAACAAGATTATTCCATAACCAGGAAAAGCAGAAAACGGAATACTACAACACTACAATGACTGCGTTAGAGCAGCCACTGGCACTGTTATGGGCACACTCCGTGGATGAGACTGATGTTGGAATGCCGTGAAGCAGAATCCCTGAGTAGGACCTTTCCAGAGCACGGTTGATGATGGTGAATCGAATAGCGTGGCGTCGTGGTATCAGCGATAGTGAAGTCCAAGACGAGGCTGCCTGGACCTTATTTTAGCGGTCTTACTGTCTTGTTATAGTGGTATGTCTTACAATGACGTCATGGCAAGGACGTCATTGTACTGAACATTGAAGGTGTGGCGGTGGGACTTGAAGTCCCGTACCAAATTCCGACTGTGGAAGTTCTCCTGAAGTGAGATGGTGCACTCGCTTATAGAGCCCAGAGCAGCGTAGGAATATGCCCGTCGTCGATGAGTCTACTGCGGCGTGGCATAGCGTGATCGACGCAATGCCGTGGTGCAGCTATTTAACGTGAATACGCCGGCCGGGCGTAGCTATGTTACCGCGGAGGTAGCTGTGTGCGTGGGCCGAGCCCGCGCTGTCCAACTCGCCAGTACTGCACTAAGAAATGCTGCCGTTGGATGTCTAACATATGACCTGGCACTGTAGTACGGCAGAAATCATATGAGTAGAGATTGGTACTGTGTGGACGATGTGTGAGGGCAGCCTAGTTGAAACAGCCTTGGCGTTTCGTGCGGCCACTCACAATGATGGTTCTGTAGGCAACTGCGAATATTTTTCCATGAAGACATTGACCGACTTGCCTCACAATTCGATAGCTGTGTTAACAGTTATGCCGATTACTTTTGAAATAATACAGAGTTTATTTATTTTGTACTCTCTTTTTCGCTGGACTGCTCTCTGTAGAGATAAATACACGCTGTCACATGAGCCGCGTTCCCCGGCCCCCGCAGGTGGTGACGAGCAGCGGCGGTGGCCGCGACCCGCTCCCCCTGCCGCTGTCGCTGCCGCTGTCGCTGTCGCCCGCCTCCTCGCTCTCGCTGTCTCCGGACCCGCCGCCGGTGGCCGCCCCCGCCGCCGCGGCGCCCTACCACAGCCCCGGGCCCGGCCACGCCACCTCCGCCTCCGCCGCGCCCGAGTCACCACCCCCGCCGCCCAAACTGGGCCCGCTCCCGTTGGCACTGCCGTTGCCGCCGCTGCTGCCGCCCTCGGTGGCCGTCTCCTCCGCCTCCGCCGCCCTCAAACCGCCGCCCCCGTCTGCAGCTGGCGCCTCCTTCCTGCAGCCACCGCACTCCAGGCACCACGACGTCACCAACGGCGGTGCTGGCGTCACCGTACACGCCAAGGTAAGCAACTTCTAACAGATACTTTCCATTTCACACAAGACAGTCCTCGCGTGCGGGATTCAGATTGGTAAAAGACAGAAACGGCGTTCACTGATAAATACCATCTACGTCACTTCCCCATTTCACTTCTCATGAGACCGATAGATACCTTTTCCCAACGGAAATCACCCACGGGGGAGACGTGAGAATGTATACCCGTTTCTAGCAAGCGGCTGTTTGCTCTTCGTGCTGATGATACAATGGGGATCGCGGTGGCTGTAATTTCTGTGCCAGTCTCCCACCAGTTCGTCAAGGCAACCGTGATGATCCTTCTGTCCAGGCGCTCGTCAGCGCGACGAGATGGCAGTGGAGGGGTGCGCCTGCAGTGGGGGCCCTCTGCCTGCCATCGTCTCCACCGCCGATGGATCACCGGCACAACATGACCTACGTGAGTTTCAACCCACGCCCAGCCTCCCGCAGTCTCAGTGTTCGTCCACGCTAAAAAGTCACTTCATTTCACAACAGGTTTTTTTGTTGTTACCTTACTAGCGGTGGAGACATGTTCTTTGGCATATACCTTAGAGACGTTTATGTCCATGGACGCTCAGCATAATTTGAAAGGTTAATTAATGGACTAGATAAGATACTGGCACGCCACTAGTATAACTGCTCGATGTTTTGCGACGGTCAAAAGAAATCCACTGTGTCCCCTACACACCGCATATACTACGGTGCGAATCCTGTTCAAATTGGATGTTCGCTTTGCATTCTTCAGGAGATTTCCTTCAGTGTATTATACAGATTAATGAAAAATAACGAGATAAAAAGGTAGGAGAAGAGCACGGGACGTCAAATCGACAAAATTTTACGAATAACCATTAGTCGCTAAAGACACCGTTGTTTAGCTACGGGCCCTACCTTTTCGAATTTTGTTTCCAGGCTGTTTTTTTTTCACTTTGGGTACATGTCCTAAAAATGGCACGAGATGGCTTAAACACGGAGCGTGAAAAGGGTAGTTAACTCACAAAGAAGCCGCAAGTTCGAAACACGCGTGGAAAATGTTGAAACTTTTAGAAAGCTTCCTGTAATTGGAGGACAGCGATCGGTATAGAGTGCTGAAAATGAATAAAAACGTTCTCGATCGCGTTTTCAAATTTGTTATTTGTTAGCCGCCGCTTTCGGCCCTTTCCTCAGATCATATTCAGGTTTTTCAGCGCCATTATGGTTGCTGGTGGCAGCGGACGGAGCGAGAACCGTAATAATAAGGTTGTGACAACCCTACTACTATGGATCTCGCTTCGTCTGCCACCGCCAGCAGCCATAATGGCGGGGAAAAGCCTGAAGATGGTCTGAGGAAAGGGGTGAAACCAGTTACCAACGAATAAAAAAAAAAAATCTGAAAACGCGATCGAGACTAAACAATTTTGACTTTTACAAAAAAGTGAGTAAATTTATCATGATAGACTGGTATTTTTCACGGAGGAATTTACTGGTTACGAAGACAAGGGTCTATTTCGATAGGATAATCGCTGTTCAATTTTTGGATCAATTTGGTTGAAATATCAAGCCTAACCCGATAACGGGCACTGCCGAGAGCCGGTTTTATTACCGGAGCGAGAAAAAAAGCCTGCTTCCTGAAGTCTCAACAGAGATACCCGTAATATAAAAAAATGTAACGACAAGTGATAAACTTGAAATAAAAAGTGCGAGGGAATAGTCATAAAGTTTTATCACTTCGAAAAAGAAAAATAGCCTAATTATTTTCTGTTTGTTTGCAGACATTTGTCTGTATTACTCGTATACAGTATACCGGTATAAGATCCTAATCAGTCCACTGATAAGCTTGAGAGGCGTGCAGACATTCCTTTTTCTGTATCTCAACGCAACCCGCCTCCGTGGATGACGTGGCGCACGCACGTCAGTTCGGTGGCACTCGACTAGGAGGTAAGCCGCTTTGAATCCTGGCGGAGGAAAACTTCGACTGCCAATACTGCAACAGCAAGGCGAGGAAAGGCGGTGACGTAAAGTTCCTGATCACCAGTCTTTGCGCCAAAGAGATAAAACGACACTTTAAGCAATACATTTTTACCGTACATATTTACGAAAACTTGTACCATCGTTTCAGGATCACTTGAAAAGATAAAAATACCGAAACGAGCTCGTCGTTGAGAGACACACAATTGATAAAGTGTCAATAAGAAAAGCAGCAAAAACTTGGGAGAATTTAAGTAACATCAAATACACTACTGGCCATTAAAATTGCTACACCACGAAGATGACGTGCTACAGACGCGAAATTTAACCGACAGGAAGAAGATGCTGTGATATGCAAATAATTAACTTTTTAGAGCATATACACAAGGTTGGCGCCAGTAGCAACACCTACAACAAGCTGACATGAGGAAAGTTTCCAACCGATTTGTCATACACAACAGCAGTTGACCGGCGTTGCCTGGTGAAACGTTGTTGTGATGCCTCGTGTAAGGAGGAGGAATGCGTACCATCACGTTTCCGACTTTGATAAAGGTCGGATTGTAGCCTATCGCGATTGCGGTTTATCGTATCGCGACATTGCTGTTCGCGTTGGTCGAGATCCAATGACTGTTAGCAGAATATGGAATCCGTGGGTTCAGGAGGGTAATACGGAACACCGTGCTGGATCCCGACGGCCTCGTATCGCTAGCAGTCGAGACGACAGGCATCTTATCCGCATGGCTGTAACGGATCGTGCAGCCACGTCTCGATCCCTGAGTCAACAGATGGGGACGTTTGCAAGACAACAACCATCTGCACGAACAGTTCGACGACGTTTGCAGCAGCACGGACTATCAGCTCGGAGACCGTGGCGGCGGTTACCCTTGAGCATCACAGACAGGAGCGCCTGCTATGGTGTACTCAACGACGAACCTGGGTGCACTAATGGCAAAACGTCATTTTCTCGGATGAATCCAGGTTCTGTTTACGGCACCATGATGGTCGCATCCGTGTTTGGCGACAACGCGGTGAATGCACATTGGAAGCGTGTATTCGTCATCGCCATACTGGCGTATCACCCGGCGAGACGGTATGGGATGCCACTGGTTACATGTCTCGGTCACCTCTTGTTCGCATTGACGGCACTTTGAACAGTTGACGTTACATTTCAGATGTGTTGCGACCCGTGGCTCTACTCTTCATTCGATCCCTGAGAAACCCTACATTTTAGCAGGATAATGCACATGTTGCAGGTCCTGTACGGGCCTTTCTGGATACAGAAAACGTTCGACTGCTGCCCTTGCGAGCACATTCTCCAGATCTCCACCAATTGAAAGCGCCTGGTCAATAGTGGCCGAACAACTGGCTCGTCACAATACGCCAGTCACTACTCTTGATGAACTGTGGTATCGTGTTGAAGCTGCATGGGCAGCTGTACCTGTACACGCCATTCGAGCTCTGTTTGACTCAATGCCCAGGCGTATCAAGGCCGTTATTACGGCCAGAGGTGGTTGTTCTGGGTACTGATTTCTCAGGATCTATGCACCCAAATTGCGTGAAAATGTAATCACATGTCAGTTCTAGTATAATATATTCGTCCAATGAATACCCGTTATCATCTGGATTTCTTCTCGGTGTAGCAATTTTAATGGCCGGTGGTGTATTATATAAGTCTGCAGGCTTTCGTGGCCGTTGTCACTGAAGTTCATATCTTCTGGGTTGTTAGGCCGCGTCGTGTTTCTTCTAAAATGTTCGACGTTTCGACCCCTCTGCTGGGATCTTCCTCAGGATCTTTTGGTGTCCACTACTGCTAGAACACTGCTAGAACTGTGTTCTAGCAGTAGTGGACACCAAAAGATCTTGAGGAAGATCCCAGCAGAGGGGTCGAAACGTCGAACATTTTAGAAAAAACATGACGCGGCCTAACAACCCAGAAGATTTTAACTTCAACATCAAATATTGCTTCAACCTCTGTATTCTTCTGTTACGGCACCTAATGGATTAGATGAAAAAGCTGTTACGTGGCAGGCACTTCCACAATTATGGTAACGTGATTTTCGTGGTGGAACGTCCCTGAATAGCCAGATTGCGGACTTGTGCAATCTAGGTCTCTGCCAAGTCATCCATCGATGGGGAAACGTGTTTCATTGAAGAGAAACTATGTAGAGGAGGACTAGCATCACCACCACCTTTTGTGACCGTAGCTTGATCTTTTACAGGCGATAATTACGACTTTATGACTACTGCTCGTATAGTGCCGCGATGCTGATGAAAGAGTTGAAAATGTTCCACGGTCCGAATTTGAGCTCCGCCTGTAGTGAACTCGTGGTGGACGGCACGTGCAGCGAGGTGTTGCGGTTGTGCCGCAGGGCTCCGGGGGCAGCGAGCTGCTGCTGAAGGCGGCGGTGCCCTCTCTGGGGGCGGGCATGGGCCCGCGGCTCTACCCCGGCGGCGTGTCGGGCCACGAGGCGTACCTGCCGGCGCTGTGCTACCCGCCGTTCGCAGACCTGCTGGTGCCGCGCGCCGCCTCCGCCGCCGCCGCCCCCGCCGCCCCCGGCGCCTGCGCGCCCCCGGTGCCCTCCGCCCCCGGCTCCGGCCCCACGGCGGCGCCCCTGCCGCCGGCCACCGCCGCCGCCGCCGCAGCCGCCTCCCTGCTCGGGGTTAGTCGCTTGGTACTGACTTCTCCAGTTATCACTTGGTCTGACTGGTTCTTATTTCCTTTACTTTTCCATCTTCTCTATCTAAACGATGTCTCATATACTTAAGATCAGTGTTATTCGGGTGGTAGAGGATCCTGAATCGTGAGGAACGAACGGAAGAAAGCAAATAACGTAGAGCATGAACTATTTGGGCCAGCGTAAAACCAAAGGGTCCCACTCAGCAAAATGGAGTTCTATTTTCTAACATATTAGTTTACTTGCATATAATATTTGCATGTAACGTCTAGAGAAATTTCATTTCATTAATTTAAGGACGAATAGATCTATGTAGGCTGGTTTTTTAACGATTATCTCATCAACGTAATGAACATCACTGAAGATATTAAAATTACAAGTCACATTTGACACTTATTAGCTTTATTCACGTAATAAGGAAATACTATTGTTTCTATGTAAGAATCTACTCCACCACTAAACAATAATAAACATAGTAACGTGGGTAATAAACTTATGGCTTTGACTTGGCGCGTTAAGTTTGGGAAACTGACAGCAGAATACGAACAGGTTTTGCCACATGCGTGGATTCACTGCATGGGGAAATCAGCCTGCACCTATGTGACTGTGGAGCAGAGTGGCTGACAATCTTCCACATTGCTCAGGATTACCGAAAACACGCCTGTCGAGGTGATCTGGTGCACCCGCTCAAATTATTGGCTCTGAGCACTATGGGACTTAACTTCTAAGGTCATCAGTCCCCTAGAACTTAGAAGTACTTTAACTAACCTGAGGACATCACACATATCCATGCTCGAGGCAGGATTCGAACCTGCGATCGTAGCGTTCGCGCGGTTCCAGACTGTAGCGCCTACAACCACTCGGCCACCCCGGCCGACCTCAAATTATTCCCACCTGCGACAGAGTGGATTAAACAATTAGATATTAATATACAGGGTGATTCCGTGATTATTGGACAAACTGTACAAGGTGGCAGCCAGTAAGGAATATTTAGGGAATCGCCAGTTGAATCTTTACAAGTTTTATCCCACATAGCTTTCGCTGTGCATTGGTGATAGAAGTTGTTTGATTTTCAGAACAGAGGTAGTTTTGTCTGGTTAAAGCTGCTGACAAAAGACATCCTCAAGCCATCTGATGGAGTTTGCTAGCAATTTCACGCCATTGGTTTAGTCAATAGCGCGTTGCCCACTTTATTAACGTGTTCGTTCTCCTAGACTCGCCTACACCTTGCAAGTTCTTAACCCAGGCGCCCCCCTTGTATCCCGTACCCTGAAATATATTCTCTTTATTTGACCTAATTTCCTACCCCGGATGCTCACCTGATAACTCGTGTCCAGTCCACCCCTGTACATCCCAAGCGGGATGATATAATCTTCTTCCTTCCTCGCTCGTGTACAAAACTTTCAGAGACGATGGCGAAGGGTAAAAGTATTAATTTGAGGTAAGAAACACTGCTCCGGAACCGACCGAAACGAGTGTTATACGTGAAAATCGTTCCGCTTCCTCTCATAATAGAGCACATGTACCAGTACTGTTGTTACTAAGATTGAAGGGTAGGCAATTTTCAGAGGTGGTAGTATTGACCAAAACAAGAGAAAAAATGTCTGGTAATGAGGGCTGTAAAATGTATAACGTTAAGGGTTATGAACATTACTTCATCTTCGATACTTTCAAACACATCTCTTCCACCGCAAGCTCTTCGGTTTCCACATTTTTGGAGGCGGTCTGTGAACTAAAACAAAAAAGTCAAATAAAAATGGGCTCTGAATGCATGTGGGCACTGGTTCAGTAGAAGATATGTTTCACAGTAAGTTTTTAACATGTGTATTTAACTGTACGCGTTTACCATACATTTTTGGTACTTTTGTTGCGTACTGCCATCTCTGAAATTTGCCTGCCCTACAGTCTTCCAACGACAGTAATGGTACATGTATTCTACTGTCTGATGTATCAGAACGGTTTTAGCTTATGTCTTCAGACTCACTCATTTCCGGTCCAGGATCTCTTACCTCAGGCTGATACATTTATTCTTCCCCATCACCCCTAAATGTCTCCAACATCATCACAGAATCACCGTCTGTACCGCAACGCCCGCATTTCATTTGTGACTTTACACTTGCTTGTCTTTTACCACTGCAATGTTACTGTACAGGTAGTATTTTTATCTTATATAAATGGCGATCACAATGTTTCCATTCGAATGCCACAGCAACCGTTTGCCTATATATCGGTGCTTATATACCCGCATCGGACTCGCGCTTAGTTGACAAAGATTTTATTACTTCTGTTTTACTAATTGGGAATTTTTGCCATCGATCGAATTGCTAATAGGCGAAACTGACAGTTGCACGTCGTTGTAGCTGTTGACTTGAGCAGTCTCAAAGTTGATTGTAAAATGTATAAGATGAGGTTAAGAAGGAAAATGCGTCGTTTTATGAACTTAAAAAAAATAGATCTTTGCATGCAACAAAATTTCGCTACGCACTCGACAAGATTATGCAAACGTCATGAGGCATCGGTTGGAAAACCTTTAGCAAAAACGTGCTGTGGAGGCTGTAAACCAAATACTACGACGTTCGGCGGCACGGAACAACTGCACTGACGTGTCTGAGTGAGAGAAACATTGAAGCATGCGTGGAACTTAACAGGAGCGAGTTTAGACACGTTGGATAAACATCCTGTAAAGGTACACATTAGCTCATGAAACATATGTAAAACAGGAAGGCCAAAACTTCACTAAGAGAGCCAAATTATCACTAACCATACCTCAAATCAATTCCCGTCAGATTTTTGCGAAGGGACTTCAAAAACCATGTTACACATTATTATGACTTTTACTGAATGCTGCACTACACTTCAAAACGACACAGATAGATGACACTATTTTTCAACACAGTCGCCGCTCGGAGTGGCCGCGCGGTTAGAGGCGCCATGTCCCTAATCGTGCGGCCCCTTCCGCCAGAGGTTCGAGTCCTCTCTAGGGCATGGGTGTGAGTGTTGTCCGTATCGTTAAGTTAGTTTAAGTAGTGTCTAAGTCTAGGGACTGATGACCTCAGCAGTTAGGTCCCTTAGAAATGCACACACATTTGAACAACAGCAACATAGTCATCAAGTCCCTGCAAACAATGGCCCGGATTATCTTCTTTGAGCGGCTTGTAGAGCGTCCCGACCGTCGTAACTTCTGAAATTTTCCCGGCGTATTTCTTCTTTTAATAATTTTCGGGTGTGCAGCCGGATCTCGTCGACGTTCTGCCACGGTATTTCAGCCCAGAGAGGTACTGCTATCTTCAGGTGAACAGACAACTACTGAAGTGCTTTCTCCTCAAAGTCTTGCTGTTTTAATGGCCAACGGTTTTCTGGCGTTACGTAGATCATACTTTTGTTGTATGGCCTCATGGCAGGCACGAACTGGAAAAATTCCTTTGTCACTTAAAGTCATTACAAGAGAACATCAAGCTTACGATGGAGACTGCGAAAGATAGGACTCTAGACGTGCTAATAAGCCGTAAGAATGATGGGTCTTTGGAACATTCTGTATAAAAAAAAACCACGCACACAGGTTTATACCTCCAGACGTGTAGCTGGCATCACCTCGCACAAACCACCGGTGTTCTTAGTAGCTTAATATATCGGACGCACGTAATATTGAACCATGAAAATCACCATGCAGAATTAGAACAAGTGGAGAACGTTTTTAAAGAGAATGGCTACACTCCACGCCAAATAACGAAGGCCATGGACAGCTATAATAACAAGAAGCAACGCACTGAAGATAGATGACGACTATAAATCAATTGCGTTCCTTCCACACGAGTACGGAGGGAATACAGAATAGGTAGATTGCTTAGGAAAAAAGTTCAAGGTTATCTTCCGTCCATCAGCAAAGAGCCTGGCCCTGGTTCGATCTGTTAAGGCCGACTTACAACTGAAAAATGGAGCGTTTACACAATTCCCTGTGAGTGTGGTGCTGCATATGTGGGCTACACGACCCGAACTGTTCAGAGCGTTGTACAGAACACGAGAGGTACACCCGTCTTCGGTAACCGTTGAAACGAGCAGTAGCAGAACACGATATTTCCATGAGATACTCAGTGTAGTACAACAGAACAAGAATTTGAGCTCCAGTGTCCAGTTTTTCGGATTCGGTAATCTAAGAATCGGTAGAAATACGTCTTATAAATCGTGGCATTGGCTTTCAATTGGATAAAAGATGGAATCCTGTATTTAAAATTATCCGGTCGCAGTGCGGAACTGACCACCATCGAGCGCAGCACACACAACTCGGCTGTCCAGCGCATGTCATCACCTGAAGCATACGCTAGCACATTTCACATGCTCGAGATTCGGCATAAATACCGTGAAGGTACCAGGGCTCTTCAGTACTTGGCTACTCACCTAAAGATGGCCGGACGTCTGTGGGTCGAAGCAGCGTGGCAGCATGTTGACGGTATCCGGCTGCACTTCCGAAAACTATTGGAAAAAGAAATGCGCCGGGAAAATTTCAGAATCAACGGTCGGGATGTCGCTCAAATACTCTACGATAGAAATCCGCACCTTGGTCACAGAACAATTCAAGAAACGTTTTATGAACGTCTGTTTCCTTGGAAAATCTCTTTCCTCCAGATGTTCTTTCAGCTTGCACATTACGTGGACGCTGTCGTCCGTGGCCGATGTCGATGGCCTTCCTTCCTAATAAGCACTCGCACGTCTGCGCGGTCTCGCTTAAACTGTTGTCGTCATTTCACTACAGCTGGCCACGACATTGCATTTGATCCATACACCGCCAAAATCTGTGTGCAATTGAGACATTTTGAGCACAAAAAAAGCACTGATCCGCAAACTTCAACTTTGGAAGCACATTTCCAGTTGCCGCGTCATTTCTCTCCCACATAGCGATGCACCTGTTCTTCGTGCCGTCGCAGAATTGTGTCTGCACGAAACACGAAACGTGCGGCGCTTATGAGACTGCGCCATTCGTGTTGCACGTGTGTAAATTACTTTCTGAAGTCCCTATGTGGGAGTTTTCTGGTAGTCTGTATCTTTTGCTTAGAGGTCTACATAGGTTGGTGCTGAGATGTACGAATAAACGATTTTTTGGTGACGTTTATTGACAGTGTTAAACAAACAATCACTGTCGGCAATATTGTGGTGTAAGGTCGCAATAGTTCACAGCTGACCATAGTGGAGCAGAAAATGCAGATAAAACTAATTTGTCAATTTGTAACATGTAAAAATGTTGTTTAATGGTGTACAGTTACGTCGAATGTATCCTTCAAATATTCGCAAATATAATTTTATGGCAATGATGGGTTATCTCTAGTGCTCTAAATTACTGAACAATCATGCGCACACAAAATTAAACAGTTTTCTAATTTTCAATTCAAAACTGCTAACGGCCGGCCGAAGTGGCCGTGCGGTTAAAGGCGCTGCAGTCTGGAACCGCAAGACCGCTACGGTCGCAGGTTCGAATCCTGCATGGATGTTTGTGATGTCCTTAGGTTAGTTAGGTTTAACTAGTTCTAAGTTCTAGGGGACTAATGACCTCAGCAGTTGCGTCCCATAGTGCTCAGAGCCATTTGAACCAAAACTGCTAACGGTTAATTTTCCCGTGAAAAAAATTGTTCAAATGGCTCTGAGCACTATGGATCTTAACATCTGAGGTCATCAGTCCCCTAGAACACATCCATGCCCAAGGCAGGACTCGAACCGGCGACCGTAGCAGCAGCGCGGTTCCCTACTGAAGCGCCTAGAAACGCTCAGTCACAACGGCCGGCTCACACTATATGATCAAAAGTAGCCGGACACCTAGCTGAAAATGACTTACAAGTTAGTGGCGCTCACCATCGGTCACGCTGGAATTCAATATGGTGTTGATGACAGCTTCTACTCTCGCAGGCACACGTTCAATCAAGTGCTGAAAGGTTTCTTGGCGAATGGCAGCCCATTCTTCATAGAGTGCTGCATTCGGGAGAGGTATCGATGCCGATCTGTGAGGTCTGGCACGAAGTCGGCGTTCCAAAACATCCCAAAGGTATTCTATAGGATTCAGGTCAGGACTCTGTGCAGGCCACAGCCCATGCATTATGAACAGGTGCTCGATCATGTTGAAAGATGCAATCGCCATCCTCGAATTGCTGTTCAACAGTGGGAAGCAAGAAGGTGCTGTGATAGTGACACGCAAAACAACAAGGAGTGCAAGCCGCCTCCATGAAAAACACGAGCGCACCATAACACGACCACCTCTGAATTTTACTCTTGACGCTACGCACGCTGGCAGATGACGTTCACCGGTCATTCGCCATACCCACACCCTGCCATCGGATCGCCACATTGTGTACCGTGATTCGTCACTCCACACAACGTTATTCCACTGTTCAATCGTCCAATGTTTAGGCTCCTTACACCAAGCGAGGGGTCGTTTGGCATTTGCCGGTGTGATGTATGGCTTATGAGCTGCCGCTCGAACATGAAATCCAAGTTTTCTCACCTCCCGCCTAGCTGTCATAGTACTTGCAGTGGATCCTGATGCCATTTGGAATTCCTGTGTGATGGTCTGGATAAATTTCTGCCTATTACACATTACGTCCCTCTTCAACTGTCGGCGGTCTTTGTCAGTCAACAGACGAGGTCGTCCAGTACGCTTTTGTGCTGTACGTGTCCCTTCACGTTTCCACTTCACATCGGAAACAGTGGACCTTGGAGTGTTTAGGAGTGTGGAAATCTCGCGCACTGACATATGACAGAAGTGACATCCAATCACCTGACCACGTTCGAAGTCCGTGAGTTCCGCGGAGCGTCCCATTCTGCTCTCTCAAGATGACTACCGAGGTCGCTGATATGGAGTACCTGGCAGTAGGTGGCAGCATAGTGAACTTAATATGAAAAACGTATGTTTTTGGGGCTGTCCGTATACTTTTGATCACATAGTGTATGCCGATGTCGCCTATTGCAAAACTTGTCTCTGAATGTTCACTCGATTTTCAGAACACTATATCCCGCTCCAGTATATATTAAACGCATGTCTGCATGTAGCCTTAACTGTAAATGGCAATCTTTCGTCTTCGACAACCGGTCATAAAATTTAAATTGTTGAAAAAACCCTAGTCACTTCACAGACTATTGTGTACTGTTTATCAAGCGTCGCCTAGATTGTTGCGAAAGGCACTTGTTATGAAACGTCGATAGTTTATAAATAAATGAGTTGGCGTTTAACGCAGCTAGCTCCATTAGCCTTTTCGAGGTCGATGCTGCTGTATATGCACTGTCTGATCGAAAATGCCGAGCTGAACCTATCGGAACCCCTTTGGGTTATGTTAGAACATCGACCTCACTTCAGACCCCAGCGTCCAACATCACTACCTTCTCTGGTTTTGGCTCTTGACGAAGAAAGGCCTGTCATTCCTTCAGACATTCAGGCATCTCATCGAAACGGTCCCCAGCACAGTTCAAGACGTCACAAAGGCGAAGGGTGCGCACACCTCAAATTAGTCTCCAATTATAGGTGACTGTACGTTGCAACGCTAGAAATTTGTAGCGAACTGTAGGTAGACATGCAGACGATCGACACTCGGTTTCAGGAATTATCAGTCGACCCTTAACATAGACAAATGTTATTGTATGATTACAAGCTTGCCGAAGGGCAGTTTGAGTTTCATAGGAAGAATACCCAGGAAGAGTAGTGTATCCACGGATGTGCCTCATTCGACCAGTGCTCGAATATTGTTCGTGACTCTGGGATCCATACCAGTCTACACTTATAGAAGATGCAAAGGAGAGCAGAGTGTTTCGTCACAGGATCGTTCAATGACTGCTAAAGCGTCACAGAAGGACTCATGCAACTTCGGTAGTAGGCGCTACAAGAGATGCGATTAACTGTTAAAATCTCGTGAGAGTACTTTCCTTGAAGAGTCAGCCAACAGCTTGCTTCCTCCTACAAATATCACGGGAAAAGGCTGTGAAGATATGATAACAGACATTAGAGATCACACAGAGGCTTACCAATATTCTTCCTGCTCACCTTTCGCGACCGGAACAGCAAATGGGGAAATGACGATGGTGCGCAAAGTACACTCCGTACACCTTAGGAAGCTTGCGGAGTATAGATGTAGAAATCTGCCGCGGCCTCATACAGCCTCATGTCGCTCGAGTCCATTGCCTATGTCATAATGCTCGGTTTAGGAACTCATATCGTTGCAAATTTCTACCCTAAATGGTTTGGAACACCCGATATTTATCGAAGGGTACGGGGCATGAAGGTCGTAAACTGTTAAGAAATTGTGTAGAAAAAAGTGGTTCTTTATGTGGCAAAGAGTGACCTGGTGTCCTACCATTTTCAACAGCGTATCCGGAACATCATCTGAAATAACCTAATTTTTTTCACATTTCTGATGTCTAATTTAGTTTCCGAGGTGTGATTGTTAAAGAGAAAGATTGTACTACATCCGTACTGACTTATTCAATGTATTATTTGTGGCAGTAGTTACCCAAAGCACATTTTTAACATTTACGCAATAATTGCAATCTTTGGAACAAGGTTAGATGCTTAAGTTGAATGCCGAGAGCAGCTTATCATGTTTCTCTCAATTCAGCAGCCGGTGCGAACCGATTGAAGATGATAGTCAATCAGGAAGACTTTCGACATCAGCTACGGACGTTCACATTCAGAAAGCAATGATATCATACACATCAAACATCTTGCGTTAGAATTCGTGTGGAAGAAACTGAAATTTCAGTTCATTTTGGCATGAGATTGCAGCAGAAAAATTGAATATGCTTTGATTTGTAGCAATGGTAGCTTCTCGTTTAATAGTCGAGAAGCAGAAGTTAAATGGAATGAAACTTCTTGATCTGGTTGGCGATGACGATTGTCACAAGAGATGAATGTAATACAAAGAGCTACCGCATTAAGATCCAGTAATCACAGTTGGGTGGAAAATGATCTTCAAGCCCAAAAATGGCACAACTGTAGTTAACCGTTGTCGAAATGATACTCAAAGTTTATTTCAGATTTAACTCGAAATGCAGGTTCGATAATTTGCCTCAAAGTCGTTCATCATTATTATGGAAAAAACAACTGAAAAGGATTCAAGAGAAAATTCTTAAAAAGACATCAGAGTTGTGGTAAGAAATTTTGTTATTCCTCCACCATAACAACGCACCTGCCAACGCAGCTCCGTCAATTCACATTTTGTGTCAAAATTGAGATGAACGTTTTCATCCAGTGGCTCAAGTCCTAAGGCCTCGTTCCATGTAGGTTCTTCTTGTTTTCTGTATCTCAACCCTAAACGTATGTACTTGTTCGATTAGGTAAATTCTTCAGTGATCTGAATTCAATATGTTCTAAGAAAAGTCGCACGTGGCCTTCGCTGGTCGTTTTTATCCAACAAGCCCTGCATTTTCAGCGGTTTAGCTTGCTCAAGTAACTCGGTTGTAACTGATTAAATAGTTCACCATAGTTTCACCTTTCAAGCTACCATATTCAGAAAACGGTCGCTGTTTCTCAACATCGTAGTTTCTTCTAAGCGTACAGTAACAGCATTTGGTAAACTGCTGATAGTAAATTCTTTATTTCTGGCCTAACGATGTTCTCTTGGTTACTATACCTTCAAGATTACTGTGTTAACAGTCTTACACTAACACTTCTACCAGCTGGAAACGCCAATAATCGGTAACGAACAGATGTAATAGAAAATGACCAGGCTTGTATACATTTTTTTGTCAGCTTACAAGCTTGCAACCTTGTGAAACTGTTAACGAAACAAGTGTCTGAAAGAAATGGTTCAGCTTCTAAATTAGACAAATATCATACCGTTCGCAATATCATACGCCACTGGAAACCAGGACTAGTTAGAGGTACGTCAATATGCTTGAGTCTGGAAATATATGGGTGTGTATAGCGTGAGGAAGAAAGAAATCTCCTAACCTGGAACAAGGTTGTTAATATAAAACGTATACGTACTTGATACGTATTACTTATCAAGTATCCTTGTAATTCGAAACTAAGAGATTTTTCTCGATTACTAGAAAAGAAACTTCGAAGAACACAATTACTGATGAGTTAAACACGCAGCAAGTGCCGCGGTGACTACCAAGTTCCCTCAATTTTTATCTTGTTGTGATCAAACACGCTATCTTGAGTGCAGCTTACAAATTATTTAACGGCTACAAAATCAGCTGCAAATTAATTTAATGTCAGTTATTATGCAATTAAAGCTTTTATTTTGCTCGATCGTTTTGGTTTTTTTCCTCGCCTAGGATAGAAAACACCGTTGTTTGTCTTTAGTCAGATATATGTCACAAAAATTTTGCTATCTTCATTAGAGTTTTGCGTCTGAAAATATGGAAATTAGGAAGATGATCAGTGACAAAACAGTGATTTGTGATGCCTTGCATAGTTAATACATGTATACAGAGAAATATTTTATATTTGTCCCATCCTGTAGTCACAAAAGAAATCATTATTTATATTTCTTTGTATGCTAGTACAACGTACCATCTATGACAAAAGCGATTATCAATATTGTGAAATGTACTAATCGACGTTAACTAACTTCAACTGTACTACAAATTGTAATAATAAGACGAGCTACACACAGCAGTTTCTAGCAGATGACAGAATCTTCCACGCCCATTGAATTTTTCCTCTTATGATGAAATTTCATCGTCTGATTGCCATACCTTTCGTCGTGCACGATTTTATCGTGGCGTCTTCTCACGCCAACGTGAGCATGTCCGAAAGAGTTTCCGTTACTATAGTTACCTAGTCTATTTTCGGCTACTTCTGGTATATTACAAGTGATACATGGAATATCCTCATATCATTTTGTAGCCCAAGATCTTGGTTAAATGCCCCAACTGTACTCTCCACCGAATGTCATTGCACCAGGCAAACGTTGTGCGTGGAAAGTGTCATAAGAATGGATGTTAATGAAGGAAAAGAAATGAACGCATTTAACGATTTGTGATATTTTAGTATTGTATCATTTAAATAAATGTTATAAAAATTGATACACACATCAAAAAAGTTTTGTGTCACCCCGGTTCTCAAAACTCTTGAAGACAGACGTTGACTGTGGATATTGTATCAGACACAATCCTGTTGACTGTTCAGAGATGTCACTAAACCCGTCCAAAGATGTAAACAACCATGCATGAGCACCACCTATTAGACGGAGGGGGTCAGACAGCCGATCAGTTCCAGGCATTCCACCAGGAAGGAGGTACACGGCTTGTGTAGTCTGTAGTTCAACCATGCCTAGACGGTCAATACCGCAGTTCCATCGCGTCCGCATTGTTACTTTGTGCCATGAAGAACTCTCAACAAGGGAAGTGTCCAGGCGTCTCGGAGTGAACCAAAGAGATGTTCTTCGGACATAGGGGAGATACAGAGAGACAGGAACTGTCGATGACATGCCCCACTCAGGTCCCCCAAGTGCTACTACTGCAGTGGATGACCGCTACCTACGGATTATGACTCGGATGAACCGTGACAGCAACGCCACCTTGTTGAATAACGCTTTTATTGCAGCCACAGTACGTCGTATTACGACTCAAACTGTGCGCAGTAGGCTGCATGATGCGCAACTTCACTTCAGACGTCCATGGCGAGGTCAATCTTCGCAGCCACGACACTTTGCAGCGCAGTGTAGATGGGCCCAACAACATGCTCAATGGACCGCTCAGGAGTGGCGTCACGTTCTCTTCACCTATGAGTGTCGCATATGCCTTCAACCAGACAATCGTCCGAGACGTGTTTCGAGGCAACCCTTTGACACGCTGTCCAGCGAGTGCAGCAAGGTGGAGGTTCCCTGATGTTTTGGGGTGGCCCTATGTGGGGCCGACGCACGCCGCTGGTGGTCATGGAAGGCTCCGTCACGACTGTACGATACGTGAATGCCATCTTCCGACCGAAAATGCAATCATATCGGCAGCATATTGTCGAGGCATTCGTCTTCATAGACGAGAATTCGCGCCCCCATCGTGCACATCCTGTGAATGACTTCCTTCAGGATAACGGCATCGCTCGACTAGAGTGCCCAGCATGTTCTCCAGACATGAACCCTATCGAACATGCCTGGGAGAGATTGAAAAGGGCTGTTTATGGACGACGTGACCCGGCCACCACTCTGAGCTATCTACGCCGAATCGCCGTTGAGGAGTGGGACAATCTGGACCAACAGTGCCTTGATGAACTCGTTGACAGTATGCCACGATGAATACTGGCATGCATCAATGCAAGAGAACGTACTACTGGGTATTAGAGGTACCTGTGTATTCAGAAACCTCGACCACCACCTCTGGAGGTGGTACAACATGCAATGTGTGGTTTTATGAGCAATAAAAGGGCGGAAATGATGTTTATGTTGAACTCTATTCCAATTTTCTGTACAGGTTCTGGAACTCTCGCAACGGAGCAGATGCAAACCTTTTTTTGATGCGTGTAATACTCTACGAACGGAAATAAGCAAGGTAAACACAGTGGCTCTGAAGTTGATAGTTTTCCAAAATTGATTATATTTACAATAAAGAAAGTTGGAATGTCGTGTGCGGTGAGGCAAAAAGAAAGAAGAATATTAAACAGCTACACCCAACGAAGTGATCACCGCATGAAACACCACTCATGCAACAAAATTGAAAGCACGGTGACCATAAAAAAAAGGCGAAATTGGAAGAAAAAATTAGCTTGTTTAGGTGCGCTTACAAAAGTTTCATTTATTGATAACGAGTGTGACTGCGAGTGCCCAGAAGGTTGAAGAGTGTGGTTTAATAAAGAATTGACACTGATGACGGAAAAAGTCTGTTGCATGATAGTGTACAAGGGGCGATCAAATGAATATGTAAGAGATGGTAAAAGTATTTCATTGTTTCAAAGTTAATCGTTATATCAGTTAATACATTTTATCCCACTGCGAGACAAGACGGCCAGTGCCATTACGGAAAAATATTTGGGGTTGCCTACCGAAACCCGTGATTGTACTCTGGTGTTCACCTCTTTTTTTTCGGCAGCACACACAAATGAAAACGAAACTGGCGAGATAATCCCATCGCCCATGGAATTAACGAAATAATAATCCTCTAACATAGATTACGTGTTTTCCAATTTTCCAATAATTTTTCGTACAAGGGTCACACAATTCCCATGTTACCAATTGCCATATTATCAGTATCATAGAACAGTCTACTCTAGTGATGCCCAGAAGGCCAATGTCAAATCTTGGGTATAGGCAAGTCAAGGGTAGTTCGAAAGTCCGAGTGACAAAGATCCAGGGGTAAACTCAGGCAATTCCTGGACGAGGTGCCTTAGTCAACCCGGAACACCTTTTGATAACCGTGAACCATTGCAACTTTCAGAAATCTTGCAAAATTAATGGTATATTTCCGGTCAGATTCCGCCAGGCGATGCTGGCTCCACAGGTAGTCCATGAAAGAGACAGCATCGGTGAGGGAAAGGGGATAGATCGTGAAAATGGTGTGGCCGAAGAGACACACCATTGCGTTACGTCGTGTTCGGGGGTTGGTCTGAATATCAGGGGTAAGGAACCAGTCGATTGACACATTGTCTGGTGTCGTCCCACCGATCAGCGCTAATAGCACACGTGCAAGATCCCACACTTCTGTGACGTGAGGGCATAAGAGACGATGCTCTCTGGTGTCTACGTCATCACATCGGCCGCAAGCAGCCGAGGGCCGTAGGCGGATGGCCGCCAGGCGATGATTAGTGGGTATTAAATTGTTTACGACACGATACCATAGCGCTGAAACTTCCGTGGGAAGGGCTGGGTTGTTGATATTAGCCCAAGCTTGGTGCCAGATGACCGACGGTCGTCTGTCCCCTAATTTATGTGGTGTGGGCTGGCCTCGAAGTGCCTGGTAAAGGCGCTTCGACGTGCGTGCCTTGTCAGTGGCCACTGTTAGGACGTAACTTTGATTGAGGTAATAGTCCTTGACTGTCGTCATCCGGAACGGAATATGTGTCAAACATACTGGTGCACGCGCCGATTGTGGGCGATAACGGTCGAAAAGAACCGCTGTTGTCCCACTTCGGTTAGTGTCACGCAAAGTGGCGATACGGTGAATCAGGAGGGCCGCACATTTGCGGCGAAAGTCAATGAGTCCAAGGCCACCATCGACCTTTGGCAGTGTACAAGTCTGACCTTTTCGTCCGAAGCAAATCGACGGCCACAAATGTCTCTTTCCAGGGCTCCAAAAATACGGCGCTCGCATGGGGAGAGATCGGTATTTTATCGAGGATGTGTGAGGGCTTCCTAGCGAAACTTCTGCAGCGTAGTTGAAAGGGCATCATTATGTTGCAGGAAAGTCGACAGACTGTTGTAGAACGCCAGCGCTGGGAAGCCTTTGGATATCCTCCATGTAGTCCCTATCTCTTCCCACGCTACTGGCGTATTTTGGAGCCCTGAAAAAAGAATTCGTTGCCGCTGATTTGCTTCGGATTAAGAGGTGCACACCAGAGTACAATCATGGTTCCGTAGGCACCGTAAGTTTTCTAAGAAGCCATCGATTCTTGTTCCACAATGGGATAAATACCTTAACAGTTATGGCGAGTTCTTTTGAAATATAAAGCATTTGCTTTCTTTTTTCCATCTGTCTTGTTCTCATTTGACTGCATCTTGTATTAAATTCTAAATGGTTTAAATGGCTCTGAGCACTATGGGACTTAACATCTATGGTCATCAGTCCCCTAGAACTTAGAACTACTTAAACCTAACTAACATAAGGACATCACACAACACCTAGTCATCACGAGGCAGAGAAAATCCCTGACCCCGCCGGGAATCGAACCCGGGAACCCGGGCGCGGGAAGCGAGAACGCTACCGCACGACCACGAGCTGCGGACTATTAAATTCTACTCTTGCAAGAATACTGAGCTGCCGTGACCATAAACACGTCAAGGAAGAGAAGGAAGCCATTCTTTTCGCCTTCTTAGCGAAGCGAATACTCTCTTGGATTGAATAAAGGTGCGCTAAAAAGCTGTGCTAATTCTCACTGCCGTAAGGCCAAATAACATAAGTGGCGTCTGCAAATCTAAAAAGGCCCGGGTTTAAATTCTCCAGCTCCAGAGCACGTTCCTTGAAATCTTCCATCGACAGCTTGGCAATGAAAAGTGACAAAGGGCTCCTCGTCGAAACTCCATCTTTTCATTCCTAGAACTGGTAACAGAGTAATGATTTAGTGGAAATCAGTGAGGTCGAAATAGGTTCGTTAAGTCAACACCCAGCCTAACCTCAATAAACCGTAACGAATTAGACGGAGGAATGTTAATGAAGAGTGTCTACATCAGTAAAAATGTTAGCCTTTAAAATGCAGTCCTTTTAGCCGACATGAGAAATACGCTGAGCTCTTAGGGTGACGTACACGCCGAAATACAAGTGGCCCCGACACAGTGGCAAGTTTTCTGCCACGCTTTATGTTGGAGGACGAATGTTAATTACAATACGCCTGAGAGGAACCTCTTCCTTGTTGATCTTCAGAAGGTCTTACAATCTAGGATAGCACAATAAGAGTTACGACTCTTGCTAGTCTGTTGCGACAAGCAACTTTTGTTCAGGAGGTTGTTAGTTTTCTTCTAACACTTTTTGTCGCGTTAGTACTGAGTATGCCATGCCTTACATCTTCTTTCGAACGTAATACTGCATATCCAACTCAACTGTAGCGTTGTCCTTGTCTGCAGGTAATGTAACAGTGTCGGGATCCGCTCTGAGTGAACACAAATGGCCCTCTCAGTTGGGATAATATGTCTAGGCGTCGGTGCAAAGTTCCAAACTTTCTATAGTACGGATAATACTGCGCTGTTCAGATATTTCTCGCTGACGTTGATGACATGTCATCAAGATATGATATCACACGTTGAACCACGTGGCATGGCATATATCGGTTACGCGATTGGCATCTTTGAGGGTCAGTGTATTGAACATAAGCAACAGCCGGAAAAAAATCTGTGATTGCGGACTACTCCGTTTAAACCAGTCATCTAATGGGGGTACAACAATGCAAAAATTCTAGCGTGCAGGTCCAATTTTTGGGACAGTGCTTATTGAGATAAATTTCCAAGTTATCTTATAAATAGGTGGATGTTTTGCGTTAAATTCTGCTTGGATTCCTGCCCTCTCAATCAACAGAGACGCAGAGTTAACCCAACTAGTTCATACGTTGTTGGTTAATATTTCACCACCGATAATGTCCGGCTTGTCATCTTTGGTTGTTTGGTGGCACTAGAGTTGTTGACGGTGTTTATTGTCTTTCTGCAAGCGCCGTGATTTGGTTTACTGGCTACCATAGCCTCCTCCCGCCCACCCCCCTCCCCCACCCCCTGGACAGCGCTCTCTTGTTTCATTTGAGGCTTGAAACTGGCGGTGTGTTGACCTGTCGTATTATTGCTGGTTCTCGAGTGCGTTACTTGCCTACATTCCCTTAAGTTACTGAATTTTAACATCTGACACGCCGGGAGAAGTTCATATGTCATGTAGGGCCTACTTTATTTGGCGAAAGGTGGAGGGTTCTGGACCTTCCTATCTGCGGGTGTTTGACGGGCAGAACGGCTGTTTCTAAGTTTTCATGTAGGAAAAGAGTTTTCCAGTTTTATCAGTAGTGTCGTTACTAGGGGAAGGAAGTAATATTTCCTTATGCATGTGATTTATAAGCGGCGAAGAACATATTTCTGTTGCGTCTCCCAGTATAGGCTGAAGAGCATTTCTATGACGCTTTCATCTAATCAAAATTAACATTCAGCCTTTCTTTGAATATTCTCCACTTCTTCCATTAAACCATATTACAAGGCGATCTTAGTACAGAGGGTTTTTTCGCCAATTTCCTTCAAACTTACGAGTTTTCAAAGCTAATTTTCCAAAGCAATAATACGCAGTTCACAAAAGAAGTCGAAGTATCATCTTTGGAAATTAGATTTCCAAAGACAAAACTTTTAGAGACCATTGACACAATCGCTAGCAGGTGGCCACATGATGTACCGTTCCCAAGCACAAAACACAATGCTGTGAACTGTATTAAATAATAGCTAACATTCTGTTCATTGACACAAGAAAATAAAAAAAGGAAGATTTTCGGCTGTATATCAATACACATCATCAAACTACTTAAAACGCACGATTACGTAACAAACAAGTGACTAACTGAAAACGACTAGATGAAAGGAAACTTGAATAAAAGTCAATTTCAAAAAATTCAAAGAGATATCCACGAAAACAGAGAAGAATTATTTATAATCATTTTATATTTTGACAGTTAATCCCCAATGGATATTGTTCAAAGTTATCGACAGTTTAAAAGCAGCCGATGGAAAAGAAACAGTGTATTCCCACAAATTTCCATACAAGCACATGAGGATAGACAGAATTCCACAGCTTTTCATACTGAAGACTGAAATGATTATTGGTTACAATGTTCACAATGTGCTAGAAATACTCTGAGTTCTTAATTTGATGTACATGCCGGCCTACTAGTGACAGCAGAGTAATTCATAAACCGATTTTGTTTTCATGTTACTGTGATGTGTTTATGTAAAGTTAATTTTGCTAAACAAAATTTTGAACGAAAAAGTGTGTAACACTAAAGTTTTGTAGTTCTTATGTCACTGGTTCTAATCTCGCTTCGAACACCATTTATTTATTGTCGTTTGAATTCTATATTCAGTTACGAATAGAAGTAGGCATACGGTCGCATTGTTAATAAGGACCCCAAAGTGGCAAAAATTGGTCGGGGAACTGGAATGTAACCCATGGATTATTCTTTCTCAGTATCCTCCAAGCGAATGTCAGCTGACATCTTGTTTTCCTACAGTTAGATACTTGAAAGATGCAGTCTAAACTCCGGCTGTGTACAGTTGTGGACTGACTTCAGTGATTGTACGTCACTCATACAATAAAAAAAGTCGAGTATCTTTGTCTGTTTTGGCGGATTTAAGTTGAAAGTGTGGCGGTAAAAGAAAACAGAGTTCGGAATGTATTGGGTATTGTCTTGACCACGTACCTGAAATGGTCCTCTCGTGATTCAGTCGTCGCTAACTACCCCACCTCTTCACGCATTTGTGCGCTGGTCAAGCGTAGGGGAGGATGGCGATAGTCGTAAGAGTTTTTAATTTTACAAACGAATTTTGTACAAATATAGGTGCAAAATACCTATGTTAAGAATATTCGAGGGACAATCCCTTCTTTACATCTTAAATTTAATGTGTATTTGTCGAGTACGCTTACTGCTCGTTAAACAGTATTAAAGTGATGTGTTTCGTAACAACAAGCTCTTCCGGCGTGGCACGTGCTACAGCAGGATGGTAGGTTATTGTATGAGGTTTCGGGATTGCAGCCGGATCATGTCGACTTCTTGCCACCATATTTCGGCTGGCAACTGTTCAGTCATCTTCAGCTGAGAATCAGCGGCGGACACTCACATGAAGATGGCTGAATGGTTGCCAGCCGAAATATTGTGGCAAGAAGTCGACATGATCCGGTCGCAATCTCGAAAAGTCGTAGAATATTCAGTAAGCCGGTAAATTTTCAAGAATCACAGGAGGGTATGTTTTTAGAAATTATTTTCTAAGTCACAATGAGGTAATGTGACGACTTTGTGCTTGTTTATGTAGAACTTCAGTAGAAATGATGGTATGAACATTACCCTGAAGTTTATGTCTTAAGTAGGAATAAATATAACAACAACAAATAACCATTATTAGTACATAATTGCTTAACGCTTAAATTTTGTTGTCCGATTTACGGTTATGGCAAAAATAGTAGGGCTGATTCTTGGTACATTTTGATTGAGTCCATCTCTCTACTGCGTACACTCCTCTCTTTGTTGACTACTTGTTGACTGTTACCAAGGTCTGAAGCATTTAACCTGAAGGTGAAGGATCTCGTCTCGTACTTTGTTCGTTACATATAGGCATACACGCATGATTTTTTTTACGTGTTATTGCTTCACGTATCTTAGTAATTTTTTCTTTAGCTTCTCATTTTAAATGTTCTACTTTTCCAGCTACCTTTACCGCAAAGCTAGTCAAAAATGCAGATTTAATGTTTTTGATTATTTCGCTTTCCGCCACTCTTTGAGTGATCATAGACCTTACGGACTTTGTTAGAACATATCAACGTGCCCCCAGGCTCCTGTAACAGCAGGCCTCAATTCGCTTTTTGACGGCAAAGAGCTTCTTGGAGCGTCTTGGACCACCATTTTGTAGCATTACTGTCGGTACAGGAACACTCCAAAAACATATAACAGTAAACAGTTTAAATATTCGGTGATTAAATTATAACGAATTCAGAGCTACAAGATTCACACAAAACATCCAGTTGCAACAGCACAATTTTTTAATTTTCTGTATAGCAGTACCACACACAGTCACAGCATAACGGTATCTGGGCGGGTTGATGAAGGTGGCATCTTACCGCTGTAACGTTTAGTTCCACCCTTCCCTACAAAAGCCACTACGAGTACTATAAACAGCAAGCACCATTTTACCACAAAATTGAGACGAGTTGCTCCTGGACGTCTCGCCTAGAATAAAGAAGCCGAATTCAATGAGTTAGTGTAATATTTAATGATAAAATGCAAAGATAGTTACATTTAGTTAACATTAGAAAAATCGTTTTTTAGCACTCGATGCAATTTTAGTAAGCAAAATTTTTTCTCGGAAAAAAACAAAAGCAAAGTGAATGCTAACAGTGATAACAAAAAGCAAAGTGAATGACCTCTACCAGACAGCAAACAACTTTATAAATTTGCGACAAACGTAATACAGCAGTAGTATCAAACGAAACGCTTTATGCAGCGCTGTACAAACGTATTCACCCTCATTTCTGAATCAATCACAGCAAACGTCATTCCGAAATAAGTGACTCCCAACATGAAGGTAATGTCGGTTCCTCAATAGCTCCCACAACGAGTTCTGTGACATCTAATAGGAAGACGTCTTCCAGCTATGCCCCTCCGCCTTACGTAATTTCATCTATTCTATTTCTAAATATGAATGCTTCACGAGGTGATACTTACGGAAGTTGGCTCTCTCCAACTAGCTGCTCTGAACGAAACGAACTCACAGTATATAGGTATGCCAGAAACAAGGAAAAATCAGGTCTGTCACTCTCTGCTAAATTTTTTGGCGTATGCACCGTGTGAACGTGCCAAGACCTCTCAACGCCCCTATGTCCACGCTGGTGTTCAGCCATTTCCACAGCCTCCCGGCTATCCGGAATGCACTAGACCGCTCGCGATAGGGCTGTCGCAGGCCAAGGGATTTCTACACCATTACTCAGATCTACTAAAAAAATTCTTGATGTGATCCTTAAATCTGGGCTTTCATTACTTTCGTAGAAATTTTTGATATGGATATGGAAAGAGAGCGGGTCTTTCCCATTCATGACTACCTCGCTTGGATGTGTATTTTACAATGTTGCCAAATTTGATCCATTTGTGCTCCACGTCTTCATCCCCAGAGATGAATGTTCGATGTTGACTGCTCAGGTAATTTTCATATAATCTGAGCAACCCCTGTTGCAATCGGCTATTAATATTGCCGTTCCTTCACAAGAGCCAGAAGTCATAAAGTGTTGACAAACTGCAGAACGTGTTACTTTTCAGTACACTGCTCTAATCGTTCTCCGTCTACGAATATAATGACCTTCCCATGGTTCCTTGCTGTCCTTCGTCTTCTAGCAATACCTCCCCGCTAAGGAGCGATCCGGGATCCTATTTCACTCATGTTAAGTTTCTAATGTTTTGATATTCTCAAAGACTGTTGAAGACAGGGATATGAATTTCCTACCGTATGTTAAGGACAGTCTCGATACTCCAGCAATCTACAATGAAGGGTTTTGCGCTAATACTAAATGTTTTATCATTTTTAACTTACTTTTATTAAAATTTCTACAACATATAAATGTACATAAAACACACCCAGACGAATGACATACATTCATGACTGTTGATACATGACTTTGAGGATGACAGTTAAGGAACCTGTTAAAATTTTAAACCATTAGGTATCTGTAGTGGAAAATGTATAAATTGAGGAGAAGACTTTTATAATTTTCATGTGAAACTTCTTGCCTTTATTGTTTTTTAAAAGATCCTGCTCCATTTTGTTGCTTATCTCCATCGCTACTGCTAACCAATAACAGCTCTCTTCTCCTTTTTATAGCCTCTTTGGTTGTATTTTAGCTAAAAAATCAGCTTTTCTTACTGTTGCTGTGTTCACTTCACGAACTCCTTTCGCTGTGTGCGCCACCAAATGCATTCCTAGCTCCTCACGTGCAATTTATTTACTACAGCTTCGACTATTGAATGTAATTACCGTACAAAACTTTCGTGTTCTCACATAAAAAATACAAATACAATACGAATCCGTACTTGGGACGTAACTCCTTTGGTTTTTAGTTCATCTTCAGACAGTGCACCACTGCAACTGTTAGCTTTATTTGCACATTTCGTAAGGATTCTTCTGAAGAAACACCCCTGCTACACTAAACAAAGACACGAAAACAAAGATTTTTCATGGAAGACACTGCAAAAATCCAGAAAGAACTTTGAGCCCAAAACTGTGCAGAAAAGTCAGAAGACCATAATGTTCTAGAGTAAATAGTTTCGTATGTACCTGGCGATATTTGTCAACGTTATTCTTGAGAAGTGAAACTGATAGTTAAGAGGTGTATTATAAATACGATGGAAGTTAAAAGAAACTTTTCCTCCCAATAATACAGCAAGCAACCAGACACTCGTGTTGATGTGGTCTCGAGACTGTATGGATAACTGAAAAATCTGGATAATCCAAAACACGTTTTAATAAAAATAGCTCTTTACTGAAAAAATTGAAGAATTTGAAAAAATGTACGTAAAACATACTACATTTTGTATCACTAGTTTTCAGTTCACATTTGGGAAATAAACGTCCAGTTCTTTTGGTTTCTGTATTCCATTCACTTTTTTTCCTGATGGCTGTTCTCATTTTTTCGGAGTCTCAAAATACTGGTATAATCAAGCGAATTTTGTCCAGCATACTATAATAACAAATGAATGCATTTCATTTCCTCAGTGTGTATGGTAAAGGACTCCTCGATCACATCATCTCCGTTCTCTTCCTGACCGAACACACGTTTTTTGACTATATTGGCGTTACTTAGCTGCTCATACGAATCACTATTTAGCCATCCACATTCACAGGTACTTTTGTCATCTAAATCTTTGAAACGAAAAATTTCTTTCACAGTATTTGTCAGATGAGGAATAGTATCACATTCCTAGCTACTGAAAGTCTAAAAATCACTTTCAGCAGAGTATGTTGCAATTTTATTGCACAGGCAAACTTGTATTGTTATCTACACGTTGCCCCAAGCCTTATAAATAGTGTGGATTCCAGAAACTGATAATGTCTGAATTGGGTTCACATTAAAAGGGCAGAATCCATGTATTTTTCAGAAGATAAAATGGTGAACAATGCAAAATACACCCTGTCATCAGTTTGCAGATTATCCGTACATTGTTCGGTGATATTTGAAAAATTAAAGTGAAACCTGTAGCGTTCTGTTACAATTAGGACCTATTTTTCATTGATAATACACTATTATACATCTGACAAATGTTTTATTGTCGGAAGACTATCCACCACCGGCTCTCCCTGAAATACTCTCAGAAAATAAAATAAAATAAAATTTAAAAAACCGACGCACTACGAAGGGATCATTCGAATGCGTGCTGTGGATGAGAAACAAAGGTGTCCTATGAAAAAGAAATGGCAACCTAGACCATCACTCCTTGTTGTATGACAGGCCACACTCAGGTTGGTATCCCACCAGCGTTCGGGGCGTCTCCAGATTTGTCTTCGGCCTGGAATCTTATGGACTGAAGCAGAATTGTCCTCAATTATGAGTCCCACCTCCAATTGAGTTCCGATGACCAGCGACCACGTGTCTGGAGACGCCCAGGAGAGCGGTAGCTTCCCAACTTGACCGTCGCTCACCGTACCGCCCGACAACCAGGACTGATGGTCTGGATTGCCATTTCATTTCATGGCAAGAACCCTCTGGTTGTCATCCGCGGTACCTTTACAGCACAGCGGTAAGTCGATGATATTCTACGCCTCGTTTTGTTGACCTTCATGACAAGCCATCCTGGGCTTACACCTTAGCAAGATAATGCCTCCCGCACACGATGGGAGTTTCTACTGCTTGTTTTCATGGTTGCCAAATCCTACCTTGGTCACCAGGCTCGCCGGATCTCTGCCCAGCTGGGAACGTTTGGAGCATTATGTGCAGGGCCCTCCAATCAGCTCGGGACTTTAACGATCTTACGCGCAAATTGTACATAATTTGGCATGATATCCTTCAGGAGGACATTCAACAACCCTGTCAATCAATGCCAAGCCGAATAACTGCTTTCGTAAGGATCAGAGGTTCACCAATGCGTTATTGATTCGCTTAGTTTGTGAAGCCCTTTCTCTCAAATGAATCATCGATTTTTTCTGAAACTGTAATCATTTGTTTGTACATATACATCACATCTACCGATTTCCGTCTGTGATAAACCTTTTGCATTTCTTTTATGTTTTCGTCTTCTTTAAAGGCAAAGAGAAAAGATGAAACGGTAGCCCATCATAGAACCTATGCCTACCGTCAGGTATTTTTGATTTTCAGTTGTTAAAAAAGAGAGGAGTTTTTCTTGTACCAGTATGAGGAAGGAAGGATTCGCGCTCAGCTAGTGAACGAGTGAGAAGCGCGCCATTTTTAGCGAGTAATTGTAGACCGCCATTTTGGGTCGCTATGAATAAGTGAGGAGTATGTATTTCATATGTGCACCGTTTAGAAAAATACAGTATTGTTTTATTAACAGAAAGGTCGTGTGGGTTGTTATGTCAAATAGTACGATAATTACAAGAACTGAAGCCCACCTGTGTACTTTGGAAAATTACGAAGATCTGATAAGCTTAATGGGAACACGGTCAAGACTTTAAAGGTGAACACGGCGACCAAACCTAGCATTATAAAGAATTTTTATTATCAAAAACAGTCTTGATCACGATTTATTTATTAAGGTGACCGGTTTAGACCACTACTGTGAACATCTTCAGACCATTGAGTAGGAACCTCTTTCTGTTGGATAGTAGTGGTCGAAACCGGTCACCTTAATAAATAAATCGTGATGAAGACTGTTTTTAACAGTAAATATTTGTAAGACATTGATCACCGCCTATCCCATAACGTATTCAAAAGTAATTATTAAGAATGGTAAGCACAAATCTACAGCGGAGAAAGAAACTACTTCGCCCTGAAAAATAATATGAACTAATATGAACTTATTTCCAGGCATAGCTCAGTTTATTGTGCTTGTCATTCATGCCAAAAAATTAATCTCATCAATCCAATACATTTTAAAAAGACACGCATTTCAACCAGAAACCAGATGGCAGTTATAAGAGTCGAGGGGCATGAAAGGGAAGCAGTGGTTGGGAAAGGAGTGAGACAGAGTTGTAGCCTCTCCCCGATGTTATTCACTCTGTATATTGAGCAAGCAATAAAGGAAACAAAAGAAAAATTTGGAGTAGGTACTAAAATCCAGGGAGAAGAAATAAAAACTTTGAGGTTCGCCGATGACATTGTAATTCTGTCAGAGACAGCAAAGGACTTGGAAGAGCAGTTGAACGGAATGGATAGTGTCTTGAATGCAGGATATAAGATGAACATTAACAAAAGCAAAACAAGGATAATGGAATGTAGTCGAATTAAGTCGAGTGATGCTGAGGGAATTAGATTAGGAAACGAGGCACTTAAAGTAGTAAAGGAGTTTTGCTATTTGGGGAGCAAAATAACTGATGATGGTCGAAGTAGAGAGGATATAAAATGTAGACTGGCAATGGAAAGGAAAGCGTTTCTGAAGAAGAGAAATTTGTTAACATCGAGTATAGATTTAAGTGTCAGGAAGTCGTTTCTGAAAGTATTTCTATGGAGTGTAGCCATGTATGGAAGTGAAACATGGACAATAAATAGTTTGGACAAGAAGAGAATAGAAGCTTTTGAAATGTGATGCTACAGAAGAATGTTGAAGATTAGGTGGGTAGATCACGTAACTAATGAGGAGGTATTGAATAGATTTGGGGAGAAGAGAAGTTTGTGGCACAACTTGACTAGAAGAAGGGATCGGTTGGTAGGACATGTCCTGCGGCATCAAGGGATCAAAAATTTAGTATTGGAGGGCAGTGTGGAGGGTAAAAATCGTAGAGGGAGACCAAGAGATGAATACACTAAGCAGATTCAAAAGGATGTAGGTTGCAGTAGGTACTGGGATATGTAGGAGCTTGCACAGGATAGATTAGCATGGAGAGCTGCATCAAACCAGTGTCAGGACTGAAGGCCACAACAACAACAACATTTCAACATTTTATTATCATCTATTCCATTATTTTATTATATTATACGTCCCATTCGGACGACCAATGCTGGGTTGTGGCCCAAGTCGTCTTCTGGTATTAAAAATTGTAATAGTGTATTCTGAATGAAAATATACGTCCTAATTGATAGAACACTACAGGCTTCGTTTTTACTTTTTCAAAAATCACTGAAAAAGCATGGGTGATTTGGAACTGGATGATTCACGCTCTGATATTCGGCAGTGTGCCAAAATGTTGAGCAGACTCTATAGGTTTTAATGAAAGAATCAACGATACATATTTTTTCACGTACTGGCTAGATGTCGCCACTAAGAATAGTCTCACGAGTCCTGTTTGCTAAGTGTCGCCCATCCCATACCTGCCAGCCCTAGCCCCCAGACAGGTGGGGTGACTGTTCTTGACGGTGCGCGCGTGTTTCGGCAGGTGGCCGCCGCGGCGCTGCTGCCGCCGTCGCTGGCGGCGCTGTCGCTGCCGGCGCAGAACGTGTGCGCCAAGTGCAACGTGAGCTTCCGCATGACGTCGGACCTGGTGTACCACATGCGGTCGCACCACAAGGGCGAGTCGCAGGCCGAGGCGCTGCGGCGGCGGCGCGACCAGGACAAGCTGCGCTGCCCCGTCTGCGCCGAGACGTTCCGCGAGCGCCACCACCTCACGCGCCACATGACGGCGCACCAGGACAAGGAGGGCGACCTCGTCGACGACAAGTGACCCGCGCCGAGGCCCGGCCGCCGCCGACGACACGACGACCACGCCGACCCCTACCTGCGCTTCGACTGAGGCGACTGCCCGCCGGCCTCCGTCTGGCCAGGCGACGGTTCGCTCCCTTCTCCGGAGCCCGTTCCTGAGCGAGACAGCACCGACTAACGGAGAGAGGCAGGGCGTATCCAAGACTCTCATCGAAGAATGTGTGTGTGCGTATGGAGGGGGGGGGGGGACTCTTGACGAAACATAGGGTAGCATAATCTTCCCCTGATTACAAAAAATTGTTTGAGGAACCATGCTCGATGTAACTCTAAGATTTGTTGCAAATGGTAGCTTAATGCCGGCGTAACTCATAGAGTCCTTATGGGTACTTCTCCACTTGTGTTCGTTTGTTGCACCTTATAACGTATATATACAGGGTGTTACAAAAAGGTACGGCCAAACTATCAGGAAACATTCCTCACACACAAAGAAAGAAAATATGTTATGTGGACATGTGTCCGGAAACGCTTACTTTCCATGTTAGAGCTCATTTTATTACTTCTCTTCAAATCACATTAATCATGGAATGGAAACACACAGCAACAGAATGTACCAGCGTGACTTCAAACACTTTGTTACAGGAAATGTTCAAAATGTCCTCCGTTAGCGAGGATACATGCATCCACCCTCCGTCGCACGGAATCCCTGATGCGCTGTTGCAGCCGTGGAGAATGGCGTATTGTATCACAGCCGTCCACAATACGAGCACGAAGAGTCTCTATATTTGGTACCGGGATTGCGTAGACAAGAGATTTCAAATGCTCCCATAAATGAAAGTCAAGAGGGTTGAGGTCAGGAGAGCGTGGAGGCCATGGAATTTGTCGGCCTCTACCAATCCATCGGTCACCGAATCTGTTGTTGAGAAGCGTACGAACACTTCGACTGAAATGTGCAGGAGCTCCACAGTGCATGAACCACATGTTGTGTCGTACTTGTAAAGGTACATGTTCTAGCAGCACAGATAGAGTATCCCGTATGAAATCATGATAACGTGCTCCATTGAGCGTGGGTGGAACGAAACTAAAATGAGCTCTAACATGGAGATTAAGCGTTTCCGGACACATGTCCACATAACATCTTTCCTTTATTTGTGTGTGAGGAATGTTTCCTGAAAGTTTGACCGTACCTTTTGTAACACCCTGTATGTAACGGTAGTATCTGTTCCCGAAAGAACAGTTACCGTAGATGACCACGCAGCTTTGCTAGAAATGAAATGATAATTAAATGGACATCCTAGCTGCAAACAGGCGTTGATGTACTTCATGTAAGCAGGAGATCCCGGGTTCGATTCCCGGTCGGCGCACACATTTTCAATATGCCGCCAATCAAGTACATCAACGCCTGTTTGCAGCTAGGGTGCCCATTTAACTATCATTTCATTTATAGCAAAGCTGCATGGTCATCTACGGTAACTGTTCTTTCGCGAACAGGTACTACCGTCACATATAGTTAAAATATGGCTTCCCTGCCATTGACCTTCTTGTGCGAATGCACATGCTATGCCCGAACTCGTACGGGACTTGGTAGATTAATCTGCCACGAGGAATGAGTATGATGGACAAACATCTATTAGGCGCACTACAAATATAGTGGTGTGGACATGTTGTGAATGTGGGTCCCACGGGGAGCGTGCAAGGGATAAGTCCCTGCAGGCGCACTATCCTCTGTGCCCTTGGTGGCTCAGATGGATAGAGCGTCTACCATGTAAGCAGGAGATCCCGGGTTCGATTCCCGGTCGGGGCACCCGTTTTCAATAAGTCCCTAATGAAGTACATCAACGCCTGTTTGCAGCTAGGGTGTCCATTTAATTATCATTTCATTTATAACGTATAGGCCATACTCAGTTTCTCTCCATATGTTTATCAACATCTCCTCAGTCCAACACGTCCAGGTAAACCGCTGTCGTGATGGTAGGCTCACTACAAAACAACAGTCCAAAACTTGTGCTCTGAACCAAACCAAAGCCCACGTTCACTTTCTGGCGTTCCCTTATCTGCTGTACCACGGTATGTTGGCTCTCCGACCCCCACATCCAGACATTATGTCTTTATACTTTCGCAGAAGTGAGAAAGGTCACTTCATCGGAAAAAGAAACTTAATTAAAGTAGTTATTGTATGCACTGATTCGTTCCAGCATGATCCTAGCAAACACTTCTGGGCCCAACATTGTGGCTGAATAACTTGCATGAGCTGCACTTTGTGTGTACGGAAATGCAAGCATTAGTGTGAAAATCTTCACAAAAGTGCTGTGAGGCATTTCTGTCGCTCTGTAAACACGACGCAACTATTTCTGCCGACTGCACTGAAATGCTGCATGCACGCTACCATCATTGTCGTCACTTACTCCAGATTTATCTCTTCTTGCCTTGTCACCAACACTATCAGGCTCTTTCTGTACCATGCACCGACGCTGTTCTAATCTCTCTGCTCTCAACCATAGGTACTTCAGAGTCGCCGCTGAACGGTAGTAGGTGACCATGTCTCATAAAACCACAGAACATATTGCACGTTCTCCTGCGTAGATGCCGTTGCTACATCAGCACCCTACATTACGCTATCTGTGCCAAGAGATTCTGTCAGAGTACATCTAGAAGCGTATCCATAGACACTTAATGAGTTCAATTTGAAAAAGGACCCGAAATATGTGGAGGTGTATCCATAAAAATCTTGGAGTCGGGCTACCATTAACAACAAATTGCATAGTTGATCACAAATAAACTATTATTATCTGGGAAAGACTTTGTTGCTCAAGCGCTAGCTTTGAGATTTCACACGTGGTTTTGTGTACAATTAGTAGTGATCGGTATCCATTATATGTTCCGCCATTCTTCAAACTGCTAATCATTTCATACTTTCGCTGGTATGGTGAGGCAAGTGCGGTTTTTGAAGATCTTTTTTTAGGAGGGGGCAATCACTTCCTGCTCCCTCTTTTCTGCCCTCCTGTTTTGCTGAAATATTCAACAGCCTCCTGTTTTGCTGAAATATTCAACAGACACCTATATATGGTGGAATACGAACCGAAACTTGGATAGCTTGGGTACATGTTCATTAATGGCTAACTGTAACACAACAAACAGTTTAAGTTGGTCACTTTCTAATTAGATTTCGAATTGTAGCGTTTGGTGTGAAATAGTAAATTTGGAAAAATACTTTACTAAGAGAAGAATAGGTGAATGGGGAAATCCACGGACTTAAAATGTCACAGTTGTATCGCTGTGTTGGCGAGATTAAATACCAAAGACTTTGTTATAACACCAAGTACAAAACTTCCGATCTTCTAGTCACGGACCGTTAAACTTAATGGCCTCCTCATTATAATAAAAACATCGATTTTCTGCCTGAGTCACTCTGTATTTGCAAATAAGTCTGTAATGACATACATTTGTGGTGCGCATAAGCTAGAAAGTTACTATCGTTTATGTTAGCAAGACAACAAAATTCTTGTCAGCGCTGTGTGCCGAAAATATAATGCAATATGTAAAAAAATTGAAATTCACGTTATGAAACGAAGCAACTAACAGCTGAAGCAGAAAATCGGTGATATTTGTGTTTCATTCCTAAAGCATTTTATAATGTACGAAGACTGTCACTTGATCTCTTCAGCTAAAAACTTGCTTCAAACAAAAGTTACCAACTCCAAGACCTTATCAAGGGAAAAAAATTACTCCTTCAGCAATTAATGCACTACCTGTGGATAAGTAGTGAGTGTTACATAACATTTCTGCAGTCGAGTGGAATTATACAGTACGTTTGTGAGACTCACTGAACATATACAGAGGACAACAGCTTAACAGTGTTGCTTAATTCCTCGTCTCAAGACCTTCCATACAAAAATGTTTCGCTACTTTGGAATTAAAAAGTGAGATACAACCTTATCAGTTGTGAATGTCATAGTTTTCAACATACAGTGATTACTGTGCAAGTGTTGAAAAATGGTATATAGAACATTATTATCACGATGAACAATTTGATCCACTATAGTTTAGTAGCAAGTAGGAAGTGCTAAACGATGACAAGAATATACTCATGAATAAGTGCAATATAAATATTATGTCTAGTCAGACGCTGTAAATATTTGTGAATGTTGTTAGTTTACTGAATGATGCGTAATTGCGTATCGCTTTATTATCTTCTTCTGTTCATTATAGAAGCTGCACTGTATCCCGTGTCTGTAAACAAAGCAGCAGAAAAACAAATTTATCAGATGTTATGTATAAGTAAGTAAAATAATAGAAATGTTTATTATTGATTGTTTCAGATATTCTTGTTATTGTATCCAACTGCAGTTTAACAGCCTGTACCACCAGTATGAAGCAAATTATGAAAATCCATATTCTTAGACATTTAAATGAGAAAGAGTTTTACAGTAAAAGGGACCATGGATACGGTGTCTTGAAGAGTTATATATTTAACTGTGGTTACTTGAAAGAAATTTAAAACGTTAGTTTATTGTCTGATACAAATCTAATGATTTTACACTGAATGCCCAGCTCCTAAGCTTCCTAAGCTTTCATTTTACTTCGACAGAGATATTAGTACAGAAGGAGCAGCAGCTCAGTTTGAAAAACCCTTTCATCAGAAATCATCCTCTTTGGAGCAATCAGCCGACCATTTGCATGGGGTGAACGAGGCAAATAATGAGAGTTAAGAGACATTTGAATCGCCCCCGTCTTGATGCTGTTTCATTGTTAAGGACTGCGAGATTTCAGAGCTTTTGTAAACCATTTCAATTTTGCCTCTTTAGTTACATCTACGCACGTACTCTACAACTCACCGTACGGTGCATGACGGAATGTATCAGCTTCTCGACTAGTAAGCATATCCCTTATCAAGTATGCGAATGGCTGGATGAATATTTGACCGATAAAATCAGATATGTTACACTGGACTGCAAAATATCAGTAGAATCAAGTAAGATAGAATATGCTGCAAGAAGCGTAATACAGACGGCTAATGTTCGCAGTGTACGAGACGTGTTCAACAGAGAATAATCATAATTTTTTGACAACATACCTTTACTCATCCTCATAATTTTTAATTATCCTACTCAAAATGGTATTCTTTGGATCGATGTGCGTTTTTCAGCGTTTCTGCCAGGCAACAAAGGCAATTTGAAAAGGTCCTTTAGAACCGTCTCCGCAGACCTTAGTATTGCTTCTGATACGTAAAGTACGTCACACGAAGGTGTTTTTAGAGATTATGGAAAAGAAAAAAGTCACACGGTGCTAGATCTGGACTATAGGAGGTGTGAGGGATGCACTTCACACAGATGTTCAAATGTGTGTGAATTCCTAAGGGACCAAACTGCTGAGGTCATCGATCCCTAGACTTACCCACTACTTAAAATAACTTACGCTAAGGATAACAGACACACAGACACACACACACACACACACAGACACACACACACAGACACACACACACACACACACACACAAACACGCCCGACGGAGGACTCGAACCTCCGGCGGGAGGGGCCGTGCGAATCGTGACATGGCGTCTCTAACCGCGCGGCCACTACGCAAGACTTTCAGTAACAACATCAGCGGTATGCGACCGTGTATTATTTTGGTGCAGCATGTCTGTGTCACGGATATGTGGTCTTGCAGAGTTTTCAGAACATCCCTGCATTATTGTCCAGTTAATGATGTGTGCCCGAGTAGAAGAAGCTGGGAAACCATTCCATAAATATCAAAAAATGAGATGAACATCACTTTCCCAGCAGAAGCAACCACTTCTGCTGTTATTGGGGGTTGGCAATGAAGTAAGTTTAAAAAAAAAATCTTTATTTCAACATCAATAATAATATTTATACAAAAGGAACCCACCACCTTAGTGATTAGTGGATCATAACAATTCTACAATGTTATATATTCAGCAGCTATTTTCATTATTATTATCATTATATTGGTACTATGTTTATTATTGTGAGCTACAGACAGGATACTACAGGATAATAGGCAGACTACAGCTATTAATTTATTCTACTTGCTAATTGTTAGTTTTCTTCCTGCTAGTTAATTCCTAACTGCCTGCAGCGTTACAGGAGTGTCAGCGTAGATATAAACCTACTGCTTTAGGCCCTGCTCATCGAGCTAATCCCGATGAGCGTGCCCTGACACTGACACTGGGCAGGCCAAGATTGTTTGTCGCTGCAGGTTCCTAACTTAATATCTATATCTAAAGCTACAACTATTGTACTAACCTACGTCAATTCCGGTGCTTTAGTCTTGATCAGTGTACCCTGGCCCCCCTAGTCCTGCACGTGGCGGATTGCAACTGAAAAGTCGGCCTGTCCACGCACAGGCGGTATAGGATCAGGGTAGTTGGACACATTCGGTATTTGTCGTTAGTCGTGAAAGTCCCTCAAGTATGCTGTCAGTACTTTCCGTGATACCTCATCTGCCAGTCTGTTTAGAGTTTCAAAAGTTTCTTCATGTCTTAATAGGTCATATGTGTTGTTATGTGGAAGCTGTTGTCTTAGTGTCACTGCTACATCATCGAAAAGGGGGCACTCGTAAACCACATGGTCGGGAGTGCCCTCCGAAGCACCACAGTCACACTCGGGTGTAGCCTTTTTCCCAAACCGACACAAGTATGTCGGGTAGGGCCCATGACCAGTGAGAAAGTGGCTCGAAGTACTTCATCCCTAGCCTTTCTTTTACATTTGGCAAGAATCCAAAGGTTCTTCTGCCAGTTTCTTCCGTTTCCCAAGACTGCTGCCATAAGTCCTCACCCCTTCTGCGTATTTCTCCCTTGTTCCTCACCAGTGCTCCCAGGATATTCTCTATTTTCGTGTTGTTCCCCTTCTTAACCCAATAGCATGCTGCTTGCTCTCGTATTTTTATATCTAAAGGACAGAGCCCCAATATTATTAATAGTGCACTTCCTGGAGATATTCTGTACGCCCCTGTAGATCTTAATAGCATGTTTCTTTGTACTCTTCTCACTGCCATGGCAGGCACCACCCTCGTGAGCCTGTGTGCCCAGACTCCCGATCCGTAACCCACTACTGACGTTAATATACTATTACGGTACAGCTTGATTAGGTGTGGTGGAAGGTGAAATCGTTTATGGTCTATGGAAGTAAGGTTGTTTAGTAATTGTAATGCTTTTTGGGTTACGGACTCAATGTGCCTTCCAAAGTTCCACCTTTCATCGATGATGACGCCCAAGTAGCGAGTCTCATGTCGTCTTACAACTGGTGAGCCTCCGATTCTGACTGTAGGGTTCCTTACCAGCTGTCCCTTCAGTAATAAGTACGTCGATTTTGTTGGTGAGATCGTCATCTTAGTATTCGTACACCACAGTTGTAATTTGGTCATTGCTCTTTCTATTTTTGGCTCAATGTCCTCACGGCTCCGGCCGCCGACAAACAGCGGCTCCATATGGATGTCCCAGAACAGGGGACCTAAGACGGAACCCTGGGGACATCCCTTAGTTATAGTAGGAATGAAGTAAGTTTTCTCTCAGGAACAAAATGGTATAGCCAAGTTTCATCAGCAGTGAGCGTCTTTGAAAGAAACTCCGGATCTCCCTCTAACATCGCGCGGTACCTCAACTGTTACGGTAGGCGGTCCTGAACGTGTCTCAACTTTCTCGACTCTCACAGGCGGCAATCAGGAGTGACCACAATGAAACAAGCACGGTGTGTTTCTTACACGTTAAGCTAACATAGTATCATAAGATTAAATTGTAGCGCGACAAATTATGACCATAAAAGAGTATGATGATTCTTTATCGACCAACCTTGTAAATAAACGATTAATCAGACAGGGTGAAAGGCAATGCAAGAATATTTTTTTTATTTATCATATGGCTGCTTAAGAACAATATTAAATTTACACTGGAGAGCCGAAGAAACTGGTACACCCGCCTAATATCGTGTAGGGCCCCGCGAGAACGCAAAGTGCCGCAACACGATGTGGCATGGACTCGACTAATGACTGAAGTAGTGCTGGAGACACTGTTAATCGTGCAGGGCAGTCCATAAATCCGTAAGAGTACGAGGGAGTGGGGACCTCTTCTGGAAAGCACGTTGCAAGGCGTCCCAGATACGCTCAATAATATTCATGTCTGGGGAGTCTGCTGACCAGTGGAAGTGTTTAAACTCAGAAGAGTGTTCCTGCAGCCACTCTGTAGCAATTCCGGACTTGTGGGGTGTCGCATTATCCTGCTGGAATCGCCCACGTCCGTCGGAATGCATAATGGACATGACTGGGTGCTTGCATACATGTCACCTGTCAGAGTCGTATCTAGACGTATCAAGGGTCTCATATAACTCCAACTGCACACGCCCCGCACCATTACAGAGCCTCCCCTGCTGCCATGCAGGACCAATGGATTCTTGAGGTGTCTCCGTTTACGCTTGATACAATTTGAAACGAGACTCGTCCGACCAGACAACATGTTTCCAGTCAACAACAGTCCAATGTCGGCGTTGATGGGCCTAGGTGAGGCCTGAAGCTTTGTTTCGTGCAGTCGTCAAAGGTACACAAGTGGGCTTTCGGCTCCGAAAGCGCATGTCGATGATGTTTCCTTGAATGGTCCGCACGCTGCCGCTTGTTGATGGCCCTGCACTGGAATCTGCTGCAGTCTGCGGAAGGGTTGCACTTCTGTCACATTAAGAGATTGTCTTCAGTAGTCGTTCGTCCCTTTCTTACAGGATCTTTTCCCAGCCGCAGCGATGTCGCAGATTTGATGTTTTACCGGATCCCTGATATTCACCGTACACACGTGAAGTGGTCGTACGGGGAAATCCCCACTTCGTCGCTACCTCGGAGATACTGTGTTTCACCGCTCGTGTGCCGACTATACCACCACTTTCAAAGTCACTTAAATCGTGATAACCTGCTATTGTAGCAGCAGTAACCTATGTAACAACACGTGTTGTCTTCTATAGGTATTGCCGACCGCAGCGCCGTATTCTGCCTGTTTACGTATCCCTGTATTTGAATACGCATGCATATACCGGTTTCTTTGGCGCTCCGGTGCAGTGCAAACTATAACGGATGTAATTTACAAACATACATCTAAATTTTCATTCTAATCAATTACTATCAGGAAATCGTCGAGAGTACTACGATAGTACCCATTGAGACATTCTGTAACTATGTAACGAAGGGTTCCCTTGGCTACTCCAAAGACGCGGTTTCGAGATAGAGCGTTACGACATCTATGAAGAAGGTCCATGCTTCTGCTCTGATTCCTGCGTGTTGTGCTCAACATTGTCCATGTTCTGCGCGATTGGTCAAAGGCAGCAGGTTTCTTTCTTATGCAGCGCAAGTTCTGGCAATGTGGGCGGCAAACCTCTGTCCAGTCTCGTTCCCAGGAGCCTGTCCAGCTGAACTGCCGAGAAGAGGACGCCTACTCGTCATCGCTGAATTCGTCCAAATTTATGGTACGAATAGGGCGTGGTGACACTAGAAAGTGGCCCAAGTGATAATTGCAGATGGCCATATGTATAGGAAATAAAATTGATTTTGATACAGATCTATCACCATGTGGACGATATGAATTGCCCTTGTGAGAGCGTGTTTGTGAAACGGTGTTTGTCTCAGCGGTGCCCGCACGGTAGCTCAGCGTGTTCGGTCAGAGAGCCGGTTGGCCTCTGTAATAAAAAAACTGGGTGAAAGGATCAACCACAGAACTTGAACAGGATGTCTTGCGACGTCCGCAACGGCCAAACACAACGATAAAAAAAAAAAAAAAAAGTGGTAAGAGATCTGCTTTGCATTAAAAGGGTCACAGGTTTGACTTCGCCCGGTGGCAAATATTTTTTTTTGCTCCTTGGCAATGCGTACACTACTGACATTACAAATAACTGCAACATCATATCGGTTATTTTATTAATGTATATAAGCACAAAAACTATAGGCACAGGATGAAATGCCGGACTGTAAACATTTAAAAATGGATTGTAGTTAACACGTACACGGGATCGTCGTGTATGTAAATCGATACTTCCATTCTTTTGCAGTTGATCAATTACAATCATCAAAGAAACAGGGGAAGCAATAATTTTGACCGCATCTTGCGCACGTTATGAACGCAGCATTTTTCCAGTGACATGTTTTTTTTAATTTCTCCATAGAAAAACAAACTTGACTTTCTGAAAACAGCTTTTTTCATTGCACAGGCCAGTAGCGAACCCCGCGTAACGCAGCATGTCGCTCAATACGTGCGAGGATAGCTGGTGATGTAGAACGGAATGTAGTTTGATGTATGCTCTTCCTTGTCGATAAGGTAAGTGCAGTTTTGATATTTTTTATTAGGTCTTTTACCTGACGATGACAATATACAGGGTGGTCCATTGATCGTGAGCGGGCAAAATATCTCACGAAATAAGCGTCAAACGAAAAAACTACAAAGAACGAAACATGTCTAGCTTGAAGGGGGAAACCAGATGGCGCTATGGTTGGCCCACTAGATGGCGCTGCCATAGGTCAAACGGTTATCAACTGCGTTTTTTTTTAAATAGGAACCCCTATTTTTTTATTACATATTCGTGTAGTACGTAAAGAAATATGAATGTTTTAGTTGGACCACTTTTTTCGCTTTGTGATAGATGGTACAAGTCATTCGCGTGCATTCCGTTTGTCGGAAACACCTCAAGAAAAATCGGTACAATCCTGGGGAAACACAATGTGAAATGTGTATTCCGACCCCCTGCAAAAACCTTGACTCTACTGGGTTCAGTGAAAGATGACCTAGGCCTTCGAAAACCAGGCGCTTATCAAATTCCTTGTCAGTGCGGAAAATCATACATTTGGGAGACAGTCTGCACTGTAGAAGAGAGGTGCCGCGAACACAAGCGCCATACCGAATTACGCCAGGCCATTAAATCAGCCGTGGCTGACCATTGTATAAAGACTGACCGTACTATGGACTATGCAAAAACAAAAATACTCTGTCAATCCTCCTGCTTCTGGGACTGCGTTACTAAAGAGGCCATCGAAATCCGACTACATGACGGCTAGTATATATAGGGCGCCGAGAGGGACAACACAGCATTCGTCAGGAACCACCTGAAGATGGCAGCGTGTACGTCTGCCGAAATATTGTGGAGAAATTACGACGCTATCCGGTCGGATACCCGAGAACTGTTCAAAAAGTATGTCGTCTGTTTTTGAAACAGGATGAAACGCTCTATTCAATTCTGCATTGTCCTCGTGTGTGCTATGGTATGATGGTAAAGAGAAAGTGGGACTGCTCTGAGATATACTAAGAGAGAAGGACAGTCCTTAGTGATTATGGTGCGGTTTATGTGTGAATAATTATAACAAGAATTGTGATCTGCATTTCTCTGTGCAGTGGTATATAAGGTAATATTTGCTGCTGCCTGCCATAATGGCGCAAGGTGTTCACTTCTGTTCTGAGCCGTTACGAGTAATATGGTCGGACATGCAGTTAGTGTGGACCAGAATTCGTTTACTCTATGCGACGCATTTGATTCGTAACCGAGATGTGTAAATTCGTTCTTCGTTCATTTTCGTGATTATTTCGTGAGCAAAGCCTTTCTCTTGCCATGGTGCAGCCACCACGTGGTTATTGCAACACTAATTACGTTCTTTCGTAAACAATGACTGCATCTTTGGGTTTCAAATGGTATGAAATGTTCCATAGACTTAACTGTCAGTACATTCAGCTCGTATTTGTACATATCGGTTACCTTCAAGAAGTCATGTGGCCATACTATCACGAATTATTCAGTAATGGGATTCAATTGTGATTATTTGCGTTCAGCATTGTTATTTACTCAACAAGAATTGCTTTTCATGTGATGCATTCAGTCACTATAAGATCACTCGCATCGTTTCAATTTATAGTTTAAAATGTTCAAATGTCTGTGAATTCCTAAGGAACCAAACTTACACACTACTTAAACTAACTTATGCTAAGAACAACACACATACCCACGCCCAAGGAAGGACTCGAACCTCCGGTGGGAGGGGCAGCGCAATCCGTGACATGGCACCTCAAACCGGGCGGCCACTAATAGTCCCCCAGGTTCCAAAAGGTAAGTTTTCTTAGAGCAGCACATATGATCCCAGGTTCCATGAAGTGTTTTGCAAATATTCAAAACTTTCAGATTCTTTGAAGAAGTTATTCACGAAATGAAATGAGATCGAGTTACAATAGTATTTTTATCATAGAGACGAAAAAGGTATCTTCACTGGGCCATTTTCTGTAGGCATTTCAATGACCACCCAATTTAATGTAAACCACAGGCACCTTACAAACTAAGCAAGGAAATGCCTCGAAAGGAAAGTGGATCAGTGGCGTCGTGTTCTCTTCGCTGACAACTGCAGCGTCTTTCCGACGCCTGATGATCATCGTAGACGTGTGTGGGGGCGGCCATGTACCAGTGCGCGGCTCAAGCATGCCCGATGAGCTCAGCATGGTGAAGAGTCAGTCACATTTTGAGCCGGTATCATGTACCGACATACGGCGCCTCATTGCTATAACGAGTTAGCTAAATGCTTTGGATGATCCAGTCCACTGCCCAGTCCTAGAGTCAACGTCCCGATGGTATCGTCCTTCAAGACGATGATGCACCAGCACAAAACGAACCCTCCAGGTGAACACTTTCCTCCAACAGGCGGGAATCAACAGAATGACCTGCGGTATTTCCTGACAAGACCCCGATGAGCATGCTTGGGACGAGTTCAGTCTTAATGTGAGACATGGCACGTACTCTCATCACACACTGGATGCCCAGAGGAGTGTCGCTGTCGACGAATGGAACACGCCTGGGCACTTTGCATAAATAGGGGAAACAGTGCACTTCCGAAAAGATCGCCTTAATTTGACTAGCGTCTTCTTTATTTCACAACAAAGCTATTTTATTTTTAGTATAACGGGGCTTAAGCTGTCCTCACACGGAACATGTTTCTCATCGCGGGGCACACCATACGTGATATCCGTAATGGTTGCTGCGCCCTGTGAAACGACCTGCTCCTCATCTTGCGAATGTGCTTCTTTTCGCTTCAGAGCCGACTACTCCATGAACTACGTTACAGTTCTAACATATCAGCACCTTGTAAGTTACGTTCTGTACGAATATCTAAAGCTGCAGCCACATGTGTCATAATCTGATATTTAACTGTGACAAACTACACCAAAAACAACGCGCTTTAGATAAGTTATCAACGTGCCATAGTATTGAAACGGCACACTTTCGTAGCACGCAAGTTATAATATGAAAAGCATAAAATATGAAAGGCCTTTAACTGTTTATAAGCCGGCCGCGGTGGCCGTGCGGTTCTGGCGCTGCAGTCCGGAACCGCGGGGCTGCTACGGTCGCAGGTTCGAATCCTGCCTCGGGCATGGGTGTGTGTGATGTCCTTAGGTTAGTTAGGTTTAAGTAGTTCTAAGTTCTAGGGGACTGATGACCTAAGATGTTGAGTCCCATAGTGCTCAGAGCCATTTAACTGTTTATATGTGGTTTACCGTCATTTTATTGTATCGAATAGTATCAAGATCTGGGCGTTCTCGAGAGATCCTCAGTGTGCCGATCGTCTGAAACAGCTTATTTTCATAGCACGTGCATAGCAATAAAAACCACAAGTATTGAGTTCAGCTCCATATGATTTAATTCAGTATGGCGTCTACTGACTGTAACGTACAGCTAATGTTGCATCTCATTGGCCACGTTCATCTCCATGAACCAAAAATTTCACTTCTAATTCCTTTCGCACTTCACGAAGTGGTGGAACATGAAATTCCGCACTGTGACGTCACTAAACTCGGCCAGCTCTTCGTGCACGAATGCTTTCACGCTCCGTGTGAGGACGCCTTCGGTCTCTCATTCCCTGCACCTCTACAATCCATGCCTACATTTGCTGCAGATACGCAGGTTTGAAAGTTATATCGGTGCTATAGTGGACGCTGTAAAAATACATGAAAGTCATAGGTTGTGTCGTAACTGCTTTCTCTAATGACGCGTTTCGATTTGCACATTATCTTCAGGTTAATCTGTAAAAAGCCGTAAAGAACCATAAATAATCCCTAGTGCATAATAGTAGTCATCTGATCAATAAGAACAAACAGGAAATGAATCAAAGCACTACCAGAAAAAATATCAAGTTTAAGATGAGCACATCGTACATAATTACGGAGCCTTGTACCTTATCCATGATACAATGGAAAACTGTATCGTTAAGACGGTTGCCGCCGTCCAGGAAGACATGTAGGCCTCCAGGTGGCATTACCGGTGAGCGTTAATGCTTAATAATAAAATATAGTTATTAAAATCTCTTGAAAAATGACGAAGATACGACCTAGGGGTTTTGTATAGTTACAATACAAATGTACGTCTCATGTTGTAGTGGAGTTCGTGAGACTAGATGGAGTGACACTTGAACAGAGAGGGAATGTGTTAACATTTGTACAAAACCCGGGACTATATGGGTAGTGGACAGGGTGTTCCACAAGTAGGAGACACCGGTCCCTCCAACGCTACCTGTGATGTATTCTGGGGAAGGCCAAAGCTCATTTCCTGGACAAAGTTCTCTGTGCCCGCACCAGTTAGTTGTGTGTATGGCTTTCTTCCACAGTATTGCAGTTTACCTCTGACTGGCAAGTAGTTCCGTATTTTAGGGCATAATAGCGTTCACCGAGATCACCAAAGGGAAGCTTTTACTGATTTTCAACGGGCATAAGTGTATAGTGGACTATACAAACAAGAAATGACTTACTGGCTTCGTACAAACTTTAAAAAGAATAACTGCAAAGGAAGGCTAAGCATAAAGAATAACACAGAGGAAGGTATCCATATTTGTTTTCCAGATGAAGCAGCAAATGAAGTGCGAAAACAGTCAGCACAAAGAAGCGGGAAAAAAAGACGTTATAGTTTCATCAGCTCATCAGTTTACGTTGAAAACGTAGGGCAGCTCTTCAGTCGAGATTACGACTTCGTAACACCGTTACCATCGCACAGCAGTGCGAAACAATCGTTACACCGCATTATGCGAAAGTATGTGGGAGCTACACAAGATCCCATCGATTCTGGAGGAATATTCTTCCAAGAAAGTAATTTATTGATGAACTATGATAACAGATGTTGGTGGACCAAGGTCCACCGACTCACTCTCATCGAGACACTCATTGGGACACTGGTACCTAGGACGATTCCCGTGATAAGACCTCACCCCCGGTGCTGGAGTAGCAGTCCCAAAATTTTACCTTCTTCTGAAGTGGTGAAGTGCGTGTGCAGTCATTTTTTGAAATACGTCAGCTGCATGTTGTGGTCACTTTTTGAGCGAAGTCAACTGCACGTGGAGGAAAACACGAGTTAACCCGACATTACAGCGTTTTCCTTCCCATTTTCAGACACTTAGGACCTTCTATACTAAGCTTGATCACAGCTACGGTTAGAAAAGTTTGATGAAATACTCATGTCTGTAATGGGCCACGCAGAGTAGATCCGAGTTAGTGTTCCAGTGTGGATCCACCATGCATTATATACAATCCGCCACATCCAGGGTAGGGTATGAAGGTGGATCCACCACATGTGATATCTGGAGTGATGAAACTTCCTGGCAGATTAAAACTGTGTGCCTGACCGAGACTCGAACTCGAGACCTTTGCCTTTCGCGGGCAAGTGATCTACCAACTGAGCTACCCAAGCACGACTCACGCCCCGTCCCCACAGGAAGTTTCATATCAGCGCACACTCCGCTGCAGAGTGAACATCTCATTCTGGATCTGATGTTCAGCAGTGGATACACAATACGGTCGAAGGTGGATCCATTACGTGTTACGTTCAGAGATGTGTACTATGTCTAAAGGTGAATCCACCAGTGGGAAGAGAGGCTCGTGGGAGCGATCTGCGGCATGCGCACAAACACAGACATACAGAAAATAGAGCAAATGCATTGCACCTGTAGAACATGTGGTTAGAGGTGACTGGACGCATTCGAGTGCACTACTACACTACACTGTCCGACCAGAACAGTCGTGCATTTGTGCGAGGTGCTGTCAACTGTACTGCATTTACAAGCAATTTTAGAATACATAGTGGAAAGTGATGTCATGATTGAATGGGCACAGAATCGATAAAATTACAAAAATTGACGGAACATACGTATAAATTAAGGTAAAATACTCCAACGTGCGGGGAAATTGAGGGAGAATGACAGAGTACTTGCATGTATTCTTCTTGGCGGAGAAATATTCTTGTACAAGCGAACGAGTATGCGACAGCAAGAAGAAAGCGAGAAAAAGTTGACATGCCTGTACCAGGGAAACACTTTTCGTCGACAACGATAAGACGGCTGGGATAGAATGTTTAACGTGAATGACCACAAAATGCAGTGTTAAATTCATACACAAATCAAAAAAAGTTTTGCATCATCTCGGTTCCAAGAGTTCCAGAACCTGTACAGAAAACTGGAATAGAGATCAACATCATTTCCGCCCTTTTAATTGCTCATAAAAACCACACATTGCATGTTGTACCACCATACAGCTAGATCTTCAGAGGTGGTGGTCCAGATTGCTGTACATACCGGTACCTCTAATACCCAGTAGCACGTCCTCTTGCACAGATGCATGACTGTATTCGTGGCCGGCCGTTGTAGCCGAGCGGTTCTAGGCGCTTCAGTTTGGAACCGCGCGACCGCTACGGTCGCAGGTTCGAATCCTGCCTCGGGCATGGATATGTGTGATGTCCTTAGGTTAGTTACGTTTAAGTAGTTCTAAGTTCTAGGGGACTGATGACCTCAGATGTTAAGTCCCATAGTGCTCAGACTCATTTTTGAACCTGTATTCGTCGTGGCATACTAACCAAGAGTTCATCAAGGCACTGTTGGTCCAGATTGTCCCATTCCTCAACGGCGATTCGGCGTAGATTCCTGGTGGGTCACGTCGTCCCGTCGTCCATAAACAGCTCTTTTCAATCAAGGTTCATGCCTGGGGAACATGATGGCGACTCTACTCGAGCGATTTCGTTGTCTTGAAGGAAGTAATTCATAAGATGTGCATGATGGGGGCGCGAAGTTTCGTCCACGAAGATGATTGCCTCGCCAATATGCTGCCGATATGGTTGCACTATCGGTCGGAGGACGGCATTCACTTATCGTACAACCGTTACAGCGCCTTGCATGACCACCAACGACGTACGTCGACCCCACAGTATGCCACCCCAAAACAGCAGCGAACCTCCACCTTGCTGCACTCGTTGGACAGTTAGTCTAAGGCGTTCAGCCTGAGCGGGTTGCCTCCAAACACGTCTCCGACGATTGTCTGATTGAAGGCATATGAGACACTTATCGCTGAAGAGAACGTAGTACCAATTCTGAGCGGTCCATTCGGTATGTTCTTGGGCCCATCTGTATCGCGCTGCATGGTGTCGTGGTTGCAAAGATGGACCTCGCCGTGGACGTCGGGAGTGAAGTTGCGCATCATCCAGCCTATTGCGCACAGTTTGAGTCCTAACACGACGGCCTGTGGCTGCACGAAAAGCATTATTCAAGAAGGTGGCGTTGCTGTCACGGTTCCTCTGAACCATAATCCGTAGGTAGCGGTCATCCACTGCATTAGTAGCCCTTGGGTGGCCTCAGCAAGGCATGTCAGCGACAGTTCTCTCTGCATCTTCATGTCCGAACAACGTCGCTTTGGTTCACTCCGAGATGCATGGAGCACTTCATGACACTCAGTAACAATGCGGATGCGATCGAACCGCGGTATTGTCCATCCAGGCATGGTTGAACTACAGACTACACGAGCCGTGTACCTTCTTCCTGGTGGAATGACTGGATCAGATCGGCTGCCAGACTCCCTCCGTCTAATAGGCGCTGCTCTTGCGTGATTGTTTACATCTTTGGGCGGGTTTACTGACATCTCTGAACAGTCAAAGGGGCTGTGTCTGTGATACAATATCCACAGTCAACGTCTATCTTCAGGAGTTCTGGGAACCGGGGTGATGAAAAACTTTTTTTGATATGTGTACATGTCGGATCACAAGGCCAGGTGTGACCCCAAAGTTACCAGCAACCATCTTATAGATTTTTATAAAGTGTCCTTAGCTGATGAGATTGTATTTGATATTGAAATATATAACTACAGAATGGTTCGTGTGTTTGACACTGTGCAGGAGTATTTCGGTGTTTTAAACACTAACAAACAATATTTACAAAGTGCTTCTCTGTACTGTCCATCAATCACAACCATGCGGTGTCAGCTAACAAATACCTTACAGAACAGTTGGCGTATGGCTTTTTGCAACATTCTACTGTATGTCTATTGAGGTAATAGTGACAAATAGAAGTTGACCACTGACTTTGATTCTTTTCTGGAAAAGAGGACCATCTGCCTTTAAGCTGACGTGGATCTGCATTAAAGGATGATACAAAGTAAATGGAGTGATCCGTTGAGAGAGGTTGTAATGAGGTATAATTTAATGGTAGGCTGATGGTAGATTCTAGAGAGAGGGAGATGTTGCTGCAAGTCTTTTATCACGCATTTAACCATTTTTTTCCTTTGTTCCCTCCGTGTGCATTAGTTGTGCGGTACAACTTGCGATCGACTCGAGTACAATTGCGTGTTCTGTGCGTGACTTATAGGGCTGTCTACCTGCGATCGTTAACAGCAAACCTCTCCACACCACAGTCAGCGGAGGTTTCCTCCGCACGTATAATGAATCTTGTCCACCAGAGTGATGGAAAACCTATTTTGGCCCCCTCCCCTAGACGAAAGAAGATGTATGCGAAGTACTTCATTCCCATGCCACATCTTCGGCATAGCTCGAGTCTTCAGTTTCATAGCTGCAGCGATTCTAAGTTAGTGACAGGCGTTTCTGTAGTACTGGAAACGCTACGTGTACAGTTGTCCTGTTTATATGGAGTTAGTGCAGCATGGCATGTAATTTCACATGTCAAGCACCGCATTTGTCTGTTTCCGTTACTGACGATCATTTTATAGGACTGCTGCGAGCATGCATAATTTCTGAACTGTAATCGGCTGTGAACAGTGGGCGCTGTACACCTCCAGAAAGCTATATTGTGCATGTATCACAAACAATCTATGTTTTTCTTTGGTGTAGAAGGAAGAATTTTTATGATCTTAAAGTCTGTCACTGTAGCGAGTGGACTAGAAAGTTTGCAAAGACATAATTAAGAGCATGCACTCTGCATGACTAATATTTCGGAAACCACATGGCTTTAACATTGTGTAAGTGCAGATCGGTGTAGCTTTAGGAGTGCATATGTTTACGTTCTAAAATCATTTATCTCTTGCCAATGCCTTCTTGTTATTGACCCAGACACTATAACAATACTTTAGAATTGATAGCACAGGTGATTTTCAATTTCATCACCCAAGACCATACCCATTGTGCGTAACGAAAATGTTGCTGAACAGTGCTGTAACTAAAGATGCCGCTTACAAAGTCTAATACACTTATCGAAGACGGTAAAGTGCTAGGAAGATCTGTTGAACGGAACTGATACCCTCTTGAGGATATAAGATAAACTTCAACATAAGTAAAACGAGAGTAATTGTATGTAGTCGAATGAAATCAGGTTGTGCTAAGGGAATTAGATTAAGAACCGAGACACAAAAAGCAATAGATGAATTTTTCCACTTGGCCAGCAGAGTAACTGATGATGGACGACGTAGTAGAGACTGGCAGTAGGAAAAAAAGCATTTCTGAAAAAGATAACTTTGTTAACATCTGATATAAATGTAAGTGCTAGGAAAACTTATCTGAAGGTATTTACAAAGTGTGTAGCCGTGTTGTAGTTGTACTTGTTGTGGACCTCGGTTCGAAGACTTTTTTATGCAGCTTCCACGTTAGTCTATTTCATACAAACCTCTTCATCTGTGCATAATTACTGGAACCAACAACCATTTAAACATTCGTATTTTATTCAAGTCTTAATCTCCCTGTACAAATTGCACCCCCTCTCCCCGCCCCCCATCCGTCAACAAACTGATGATTGCTCAGGATAAGTCTATCAACCCGTTAATTTTTTCTTCTATTCGATTTTGTACCTCAGAATTAGTTATTCGTTCTACCAATCCAATTTTAAACATTCTGCAGCACCATACATCAAAGCTTCTAATCCATTCTTGTATGAACTGCTTATCGTTCACGTTTCGCTTCGGTACAAGGATACACTCCAAGCAAATACCTTGAGAAAAGATTTCGTAACACTTATATTTATATTCGATATCAAGAAAGTTATCTTTCTCAAAACATTTTTTTTTTTTTTTTTTTTTTTTTGCTGTCGCCAGTCTCCATTTTAGACCCACTCTACTTCGGCCAACGTCAGTTATTTTGCTGCCCAAACGATAATACTCATCTACTACTTTTAGTGTGTGACTTCGTAATTGAAACCTATCATCATCGCCTGATTTGGTTTCACTACATTCCATTGCCCTTATTTTAGATTTGTTGATATTTATCTTATACTCTGACTTCCTTCTCGATTACTGCTACCCTTTCATGCTCTTTGGTTTTTAAAACTGCGTTCTGATTTCTGTAAAAGTTCGTGCACGGAATTGAAATTTGTACTATAAACAGATGGGACTAGAAGAAAATATTACTTTTTGAAATGTAATATTACCGAAGTTCTGGAGTTTTAAAGAGTAGATAAAAATAACAAATGAAGGGACACTCAAAACTGAAGAGGTACTCGAAACTGGGAAGGAAAAATTAGTGGCACAGCTTATCTAAAACAACGAATCTGGTGATAGGGCACACCCTAAGGCATTAAGGTACTGTCAGCTATGTACTAGAGGGATGGGCGGAGGATAGAAACAGCAGACTGAATTGATGGCTTGCATGCAGTCATCAGGTTTTTAATTGATATACAAGACGTGGACAAAAATGTGGAAACGCCAAAATAAATAGATAAAAATAACAAATGAAGGGACACTCAAAACTGAAGAGGTACTCGAAACTGGGAAGGAAAAATTAGTGGCACAGCTTATCTAAAACAACGAATCTGGTGATAGGGCACACCCTAAGGCATTAAGGTACTGTCAGCTATGTACTAGAGGGATGGGCGGAGGATAGAAACAGCAGACTGAATTGATGGCTTGCATGCAGTCATCAGGTTTTTAATTGATATACAAGACGTGGACAAAAATGTGGAAACGCCAAAAACATTACTATGCCTAACAAGGAGCAGGAAAACCGTTGACAATCAAAACGTCAATGAATAAATATACACTACTGGCTATTAAAATTGCTACACAACGAAGATGACGTGCTGCAGACGCGAAATTTAACCGACAGGAAGAAGATACTGTGATATGCAAGCATTCACACAAGGTTGTCGCCGGTGGCGACACTTACAACGTGCTGACATGAGGAAAGTTTCCAACCGATTTCTCATACACAAACAGCAGTTGACTGGCGTTGCCTGGTGAAACGTTGTTGTGATGCCACGTGTAAGGAGGAGAAACGCGTCCCACCACGTTTCCGACTCAGTTAAAGGTCGGATTGTAGCCTACCACAATTGCGGTTTATCGTATCGCGACATTTCTGATCGCGTTGGTCGAGATCCAATGACTGTTAGCAGAGTATGGAGTCGGTGGGTTCAGGAGGGTAATACGGAACGCCGTGCTGGATCCCAACGGCCTCGTATCACTAGCAGTTGAGATGAGAGGCATCTTATCCGCATGGCTGTAATGGATCGTGCAGCCACGTCTCGATCCCTGAGTCAACAAATGGGGACGTTTGCAAGACAACAACCATCTGCACGAACATTTCTACGACGTTTGCAGCAGCATGGACTATCAGCTCGGAGACCGTGGCTGCGGTTACCCTTGACGCTGCATCACAGACAGGAGCGCCTACGATGGTGTACTCAACGACGAACGACGAACCTGGGTACACGAATGGCAAAACGTCATTTTTTAGGATGAATCCAGGTTCTGTTTACAGCATCATGATGGTCGCATCCGTGTTTGGCGACATCGCGGAGAACGCACATTGGTAGCGTGGATTCGTCATCGCCATACTGGCGTATCTCCCGCCGTGATGGTATGGAATGCCATTAGTTACACGTCTGGGTCACCTCTTGTTCGCATTGACGGCACATTGAACAGTGGACGTTACATTTCAGATGTGTTACGACACGTGACTCTATCCTTCATTCGATCCCTGCGAAACCCTACATTTGAGCAGGATAATGCACGACCGCGTGTTGCAAGTCCAGTACGTGCCTTTCTGGATACAGAAAATGTTCGACTGCTGTCCTGGCCAGCACATCCTCCAGATCTCTCACCAATTGAAAACGTCTGGTCAATGGTGGCCGAGCAACTGGCTCGTCACAATACGCCAGTCACTACTCTTGATGAACTGTGGTACCGTGTTGAAGCTGCATGAGCAGCTGTACCTGTACACGCCATTCAAGCTCTGTTTGAATCAATGCCCAGGCGTATCAAGGCTGTTATTACGGCCAGAGGTGGTTGTTATGGGCACTGATCTCTCAGGATCTATGCACCCAAATTGCGTAAAAATTTAATCAGATGTCAGGTATAGTTTAATATATTTCATTGAATACCCGTTTATCATCTGCATTTCTTCTTGGTGTAGCAATTGCAATGGCCAGTAGTGTAGGTTATGTATCGTTTTCAGGGAAATCTTATACAGAACTTCCTGGTAGATAGTAGAAAGTTCAGATAACAATGATGGAGGTTGACAGTGATCACGCAACCTTCTCATCAAAATAGACCACAAATGCTCAATAATACTGAGATCTGGTGACTGTAGTGGCCAGGCAATATGCGACATTTTATCCTCGAGCTCACAAAACCAGTCCTGAACGATGAGAGGTGAATGAACAGGGACCCTGCCATCTTCGAACGCGGCGTCACCACCAGGAAACAAACATTGTTCATAGAATGGACCTGATCGACTAAAATGCTCACATAATCCTTGGCTGTAATGGGACCTTGCCGAGTGCCCATAGGTCCATGGAATACCAAGATTTTGCTGCCCAGATGATCATCGAATCCATGTTTCACTCTTGGGACCTAAACTGGGCCAGAAGCTGGAACAGTGTTTAACAAGACTCGTGACCAAATGACATTCTTCCATTGCTCCATAGTCCAGTTTTACTGTTTCGTCACTATGTCTCCCTATTACCGGCATTTGCATCACTGGTCAGTGATTTTGCAATTCCAGCCCGCCCTGCAATTCCCAGCTTATGAAGGTCCGTTCATGTTGTTTTGATGCTGACAGGGTTCGTGAGTCCGATATTCAGTTCTGCAGCTGTTGTCCTCTCATTTTTCATCACAATCCTCTTGAATGACTGTCTGTCACCATCACTCGACATGCACTTTCGCCACTTTGTGACTTGGCGAATGCAGTATAAATCTTAAGTACGGGGCCTCCCACGAACCACTTCGTCTACTTTGGTTACGGAAGCAGCCACCATATGAACACCAATCTGTCCACGTTCGAAGTGACTTAGCTCCGACATAATTTTTGTACTTCCAACATTGCAGCCCAGTCAGCAATCGTGATAATCTAATATATAAGAAACTATCAGCCTCGACTGCCGTAATGAAATCAATTTTTACCTAGGTTCCAGCCCAAATAATTGAGCCTTCGTCAGAAGATATACCTGAATCTATAATTTGTCTAAGAGGGCATGGTCTACAAATAAAATGTGAATACGCCTATTCAGGCTGTTTTAGTTTTATTTCTAGACCATGCGCTCTTAGACAAATTATAGATTCAGGTATATCTTCTGAAGAAGGCGCAATTATTTGGGCTGAAACCTAGGTAAAGGTTGGTTTCATTACCGCAATAGAGGCTGGTAGTTTCTTATCTATCCGACATAATTTACTCTCAGCTACCGAAAACAGTGTTCAGACCACAACTAAAAGCTGCAACGTATTGAGTACACTGCACAGGTGCCGTTCGCGGTCAAAACGAACAGCGCAACCTGCAGTTCTCGCGATTTTTCGATATTTTTCTCCGACGTCGAGAGGTTGTAATAGTTATTCAGCTATGAAGAAGCTTGCACAAGATAAACTGGCGTGGATAACTATATCAGACCACCTTCGGACTGAAGAGCACAACAACAATAGGCAAGTGTGAATTTTGGTCGCTAGGGTAATTTTGATTAAGTTAGTCAGGTGACGGTTTATGAATTATGGTACATAAGCATAGTTAGTCGTTAAACAACTGAAACAATATTTTATTAGCTTTTACGTTCAAATGTTACACTGAAGAGCCGAAGAAACTGTTACACCTTCCTAATATTGTCTAGGGCCCCCGCGAGCACGGAGACGTGAAGCAACACGATGTAGCATGGACTCGACTAATGTCTCAAGTAGTGCTGAAGGGAACTGACACCATGAATCCTGCAGGACTGTCCATAAATCCGCAAGAGTACGAGAAAATGGAGATCTCTTCTGGACAGCACGTTGCAAGGCGTCCCAGATATGCTCAATAACGTTCATGTCTGGGGAGTTTAGTGGGCAGTGGGAGTGTTTAAACTCAGAAGAGTCTTCCTGGAACCACTCTGTAGCAATTATAGACGTGTGGAGTGTGGCAGTGTCCTGCTGGAATTGCCCAAGTCCAACGGAATGCACAATCGACATGAATGGATGCAGGTGGTCAGATGTCAGAGTCGTATCTAGGCATATCAGGGGTCCCATATCGCTCCAACGCACACGCCCCACACCATTACAGAGCCTCCACCAGCTTGAACAATCCCCCGCTGCCATCAGGGTCCATAAATTCAAGAGGTTTTCTCCACACTCGTACACGTCAAACCGCTCGATGCAACTGAGACTCGTCCGATCAGGCAACATGTTTCCACTCATCAGTAGCCCAATATCGGTGTTCCCGGGCTCAGGTGAGGCGTAAATCTTTGTACACGAGAGGGCCTTCGGCTCCAAAAGCCAATATCGATGATGTTTTGTTGAATAGTTCGCACACTGACACTTGTTGATGGCCCAGCACTGGATTCTGCAGTAATTTTCGGAACGGTTGCACTTCTGTCACACTGGACGATTCTCTTCAGTCGTCGTTGAGCCCCGTTCATGCAGGATCTTTTTGCGACCGCAGCGACGTCGGAGATTTTATGTTTTACCGGATTCCTGATATTCACGGTGCACTCGTGAAATGGTCGTACGGGAAAATCCCCACTTCATCGCTACTTCGGAGATGCTGTGTCCCACCGCTCGTGCGCCGACTGACACCACGTTCAAAATGACTTAAATCTTAATAACCTGCCATTGCAGGAGCCGAGCGGTTCTAGGCGGTACAGTCTGGAACCGCGCGAACGCTGCGGTCGCAGGTTCGAATCCTGCCTCGGGCATGGATGTGTGTGATGTCCTTAGGTTAGTTAGGTTTTAGTTCTAAGTTCTAGGGGCTGATGACCTCAGACGTTAAGTCCGATAGTGCTCAGAGCCATTTGAACCATTTGCCATTGCAGGAGCAGGAACAGATCTAACAACTGCGCCAAACACTGCCTGTTTACATATCTCTGTATTTGAATACGCATGGAAATGCTAGTTTATTTGGCGCTTCACTGTACACGTAGTGTGTACACAATGATATGGAGGGGTGGGCTACAGAGCGTAGCGGTCAGTGTGATGGTAGGAAAGTTGGACAGGAGCAGAAATGATTAGCGAACAAGATAGCTCAATAAACAGAAAATTTACTTAACTTATATTTTTCGAGGCATACGAAGAATCATTACAAATATTGTAGCAAGAAATAGACAGAAGCTATCAGAATGTCAACTAGGATGAGACTCTCTGAACTAAAGCACGAAGTGTGTCGTCGTAGCGATGAGGTTCCAAGTGGAGGTAGGGTGAATGGCTGCCGCCTGCTGTCCTTCATTTTGGCGGCAGATGACGCTCTAGTACCGGGCTGCTGCAGGTGTGGCTCAGCAGACACACACCACTGAGTCCGCCAGATCCTATGGGTCAGACAGAAACTTGCTATTCCATTACCAAACTCTATACGCCATGAGGTGGAATCGATACGTGATACATCAATACGGAAGTAACATAATACGTTTCAAAAAATGGAGCAGATTCTGTGCATAGGAACACTAGACACATTTTCTTCGGTACCGGAATCCAATATCATTCAATGTCACACCCTCCTCTCCTTCACATCCCTGCGGTGTTTTAGAAATTCTGTGGCCCTCTGTATAGTCTTTAATGGTACTGAATGGCACCTGGATTCCCGTGCTGAAGGAGATTTGTACCAGCCTTCCACCACGGGGTGACAGCAACAACTGACGACTGCAATCGACCGTCCACCACTGCAGCGGGCCGCGCGCCATCTTGTATCGGTCGAGGGCAGAGCATTTTCGTATCACAGCGAGTACAGATTATTCCACCACAGACCACCCGAAGGCAAACGCCTACGCCAGTACCAGCTAAAGTTCAGCCAAGCTGGTTCGCGCCCCATCTGCCCTGTTTCCGGCGGCTCCACGGCGGGGAGGTGACGGGGGAGGCTAAGATGCCACCCCCCCCCCCCCCTCCCTTCGCCTACCCACCCCCTCCGATATCCTCCATAAGAGATCGCTGGCCCCGCTTTTAACACTCGTAATAAAAGCGCCGGGAGCAAAGTGGTAATTACGAGAGCAGAGAGAGCTTGCCGAGCCAACCCCCACCCCGGGCTCACCCTTTCACAGCGCGGCGGCGCACAGCCGCTACGGGCCTCCGCCCTTATTTTAACTGTGTTCGAAAACTGTTAAATTAAATGGAGCGAAAAGGTGCGATAGCGGCGCGGCTCGGCGCAGCACGGGGGCTGTTGTGTGCCGTGCCGCGCTCTCTATACTCCGATTGTCCCGTCCGCTGTGTATCGCGGCGGGCGCGGTATAATTTATAAGAGCCACTCCGCACTCGTTGCCTGATTAATGCGCGCTTCTCGCCTGTCCATCTGTGACGCTCGCATGTATCATCTGTCCAGTCTGTAGCCTAATTAATATCCTCCTCTCCGCCCGTCTCCTATCCTCTCTGCGACGCGAACGAAACACCATATGTTGCAGAGTAACACTAACGTACTGTTCCCGACGTGAGCCACACTTTGCCCTGTTAGGTGCACCAGTCGAACTGCTGCAGTCTCAGTTTGTTTTATTGGCGTACGGATATGCACAAAGTTACGCTGATGTGTACACAGTGAGCGGTTTCACTCCGTTTCCGGTCCGACACATGTCGTTTTTATTCTGTACAATCCATTAATCGCAATTACAGTCATTATAAAATGTAAACTTTCATTGCCGGAAATGTTAAAAATAATAAAATGTTCCGGGCTGTCATGACGTGGTCGAACGGATTTCACAGCCGGCCGGGGTGGCCGAGCGGTTCTAGGCACTACAGTCTGGATCCGCGCGTCCGCTACGGTTGCAGGTTCGAATCTTGCATCGGTCATGGATGTGTGCGATGTCCTTAGGTTAGTTAGATTTAAGTAGTTCTAAGTTCTAGGGGAATGATGACCTCAGAAGTTAAGTCCCATAGTGCTCAGAGCCATTTGAACCATTTTCGATTTCACATTTAAACCAAACGTTTCGTCCCCATCTGCGGAAGACATTTTGAGTTCTTTGAGTCTCCGGGTCACACACATTCGCTCGATACTGACTGCAGCAAAATTCCGTTTACGCGCGCTTCCACACAGCGGCGTGACGTCAGAAGTTTTGAATCCCTGAGCGCAATTGGTCGTTGTCGATTGCCGTCGTCAGTTGTTGCTGTCACCCCACTGTGGAAGAGTGGTACACATTTCCTTCATCACTGGAATCCAGATGTCATTCAGCAGCATTAAAGACTATACAGAGGGCCACAGAATTTCTAAAACACCTCAGGAATGTGAAGAGGAAGGAGAGGAGGGTGTGACATTGAACGATATTGGAGTCCGGTGCTGAAGAAAATGTATCTAGTGTTCCACAATGGGATTGTAGCAACAGCGGATGACGGCAGTCGGCAAAGGGTATTCAAAACCTGTGACGTCACGCCACTGCGGGGAAGCATGCGTAAACGAAATTTTCTTTTTAATATTTCATTTACTGCTATCAGCTTCGTGCGATGGCTCTTTCTCAAACGATGTCTAGATGTTAAAGTACCAACGGCATATGCAAGTATCTGTCTACCTAACCAGAACAAAAGGCAAACTTAAATTTTATATGCGATATAAATCGATTTATTAATTTAGTAACAAACCATATTGCTGAAACATAAGTTGGTATAATAGTAGTCATCCATGAATATAAAAAAAAACAAGAGTACATCGTAACTTAAAAATAATTTTGGATCTGGTAACGTTAGTAAAAATTATAGACGCAACCAAAAATTGTGTGTACATATATAAACAGGATGAGCCAGAAATCCAAGGAAAACTTTCATTGGTGATAGTACGGACCAAATCAAGAAAAAAGTCTAGTAAATATGGGCTCTAAAATTCAGACCTTAAGAGCTTTGAAAATATGTTCATCTTAAGTATTATGAAACAAATCTCTTCTGATGAAAGATCTTTGCTTTCCATATTTCTGGTGGCAGTTCAGACCAAAACAAGAAAAAATGTCTGGCAAACATGGGCTTTAAAATGCATACCTTAAGAGATACTGTCACTCGCGTCTCACAGTAGCGAAGATGAACAACTGCTCGTAGCTTTTAAAGCATATATTTTAGGGCCCATGTTTACTAGACATTGTTTTCTTGGTTTCGTCTGTACTACCATTTGTGAAAGTATATTAGTATGTTCACAGTGTATAAATAAATCTGAACAACTGTGTTATAAGTTAAAAATCCATTAATGATAGGATCATCTCTATCAAAGTGAATGGTTCTCCGTATAAACTCGACATTATTCAGATCTATTCTCATACTATTGTAGTGTCGGATGAGGAGACAGAGGATTTCTGTGAACACCTGGCACAGCTTCTTAGTAAGATCCATGACAAAGAGAAGAAGACTTAAATACTGGAAATGGAGATACTACCTGGAACACAGACGAATAATCTGCAGTCTGACTTCATGGCCTAGGTGAGAAAATGAACGAGGCAGGTACTTACTGGCTTTTTGTGTGAGTAACGACACGAACGTCTGTAACACTATGTTCCAACATCACCCTAGATAACTATACTGTTGGTTATCACCTGGTGATAGATTTAGGAACCAGACTGACTCCATCCTAGTGCTAAGACGTTGAGAGAATTCGGTCTTAGACTGTAATACCTTTCCCGGAGGTTCAAATGTGTGTGAAATCTTATGGGACTTAACTGCTAAGGTCATCAGTCCCTAAGCTTACACACTACTTAACCTAAATTATCCTGAGGACGAACACACACACCCATGCTCCAGGGAGGACTCGAACCTCTGTCGGGACTAGCCGCACGGTCCACGACTGCAGCGCCTGAGACCTCTCGCATAATCCCGCGCGCGTTCCCGGAGGTGATGGTGGAAGAGATCATAATGTGCTGTCCATGAAATTGCTGATTTGGCTCAAATGTACCAAAAAAAGCGAAAAAAGATAGCTAAGACTCACAAACAAGGAAGCTCTTCGGGAATTTGGTGACCTTGTAAGACCAAAACTCCACAACATCAGTCTTGATATGGAAGCATTAACATCACAAACATAGAATGAATGAAGGAGGTTGTCTCCTCGTCACTTCTGACATCAGAATGACCGCAAATTACAAAAAGTCCTTGGATATCCACACAACACACAACAATTATTCAAAGGGAGAAGCAGTCAGAAGAAAGCTGGTATCGGCACTACCTATGATCGGGACAGGTAGGGGAAAGCTGGATAAAGTGGCCACCTGAAGTAAAAGGTTGTTTTTCTATGACCTCGTGTCACAGGTAAGCATATCAAATGTGTCTGTATAAAATGAATACATTCTGTAACTATAAGGTTACTGTATTGTTCTTCAAATCCTTCTTCGTAGTGGAAAAGTGAGTTTAGATAAGTCTGCAAAATGGCCACCTAGCCAAGTAGGGCAAAGTGGCCAGAGACAGAGAAAAAGAAAAAATGAGCTCTTCGGGGAAACACAAAGATGAGCGCCATTGCCGTGTATTTTGAGTTACGGGACAAGTGGCGGTAACTATGAGCATCAGAAAAGGAAAAAAATAGCTAATTTCGCTCAACGGAAGTCAGGGCGGTGCTTCATGGTAAACACTAGTGTCTGCCTGCTGCGAGAACGTAATGGCAAGCTAGCGTTAAGAGGGACACGTCTACGTTTTCCAAGATTGTAGCCTAATTTGATGAGTTACAAGGAAAGGAAGAAGTTCTTAGTGATTCTGAAATGTCCGACCGGGGAGCTTATTATCAAATTTCTGCTGTTGAAGGCTTGATGGTGTGCATCTGCATATTTCTTCATTTAAATTGATACTAGAAATATGCCGGCCGGTGTGGCCGAGCGGTTCTAGGCGCTTCAGTCTTGAGCCGCGCGACCACTACGGTCGCAGGTTCGAATCCTGCCTCGGGCATGGATGTGTGTGATGTCCTTAGATTAGTTAGGTTTAAGTAGTTCTAAGTTCTAGGGGACTGATGACCTCAGATGTTAAGTCCCATAGTGCTCAGAGCCATTTGAACCATTTTTTTGGTACTAGAAATAATAATAATAACAACAATAGTGACATAAATAATAGTAATAATTCTTTCTTGCTATTCAGGTAATCTGCAAAAGATTTCGAATTGTCCATTGGTCTTAATATCGAGCAGTCTGTTACTGTCATGGAGGGACAGAGGAACAGACAACCTGGCAGGGTAGCAGAGCGCGCTAACGCGCAGCTTCCTGGACTCTGGTAGGCGCGCCGGCCCCGGATCGAATCCATCAGACGGATTAACGATGAGGGCCGGTGTGCCGGCCAGCCTGGATGTGGTTTTTAGGCGGTTTCCCACATCCCGCTAGGTGAATGCCGGGCTGGTCCCCACGTTCCGCCTCAGTTACACTCGTCGCAGACATTTGAAACACGTCCGCACTATTTCACGATTTACACTCGACACAGACAGTTGTGGTACACTGATTCCGTCCTGGGGGGGGGGGGGGGGGGGGTGTACGGGGTGGCGGCAGGAAGGGAATCCGGCCATCCTTCACACTAACACTGCCAAATCCGTTGTAATCACGCCGACCCTGCGATCGCTGCGGGACTGTGGCGTAAGCGAAAGAAAGAACGGGGCAGAAGAACAGACGAACAGATCATCTTTGAAAAGGTTGGGATGCACCTCACAACAAAAGTTGAAGCACAAGAGGTGTACCATACACATATGTGAAGCAAACTCAGAACAGACACACGCCAAGAACTGAATGCCGGTGCCTGTCGCAGGAAACAAAGGCTAACCTGGCGACGACAGCACATGACTGGGGCTAGCCAGTACTCTCACATTTCGAAATAAGTTACCAAGCAATGCGATGGTGTAGAAAAATAATTCAAGAGCACTTCCCCTTCCAGGTGCATACAGAATAAGATCCAACATTGTCCCGATACCATTCACACGACCGAATTCATAACGCGAACGTTGCAACGACAATGATTAAAATCGAATGCAGGATTTCAGTCGGATCGCGCAACTAAGATCTCGATGTAGTTGTGATAGTACAAAGCATCATGAATAAGCTTTCGAGGACCAAATCTCCAAACGTTTGGCACGAACGGCAAACGTAAATATCCCATTAGGAATGGCATGTCAAACTGGAAACCTCTCCAAACGATCAAAATGACTTTACAAGACGTGGTACCAAATTTGCTACTAACACGCACTGTCACTGGTGCTAGACATGAAACAGAAACAAAATTAAAAACTATTACTACATGCGACTCGCACACCGAACAAACAACACGTATTCCTAATCACTAACAACGCGTCGTTTGCTAAACCTCTCCTAGCGGAGCTAACGCATTGCAGAACACGCGATTCATGATAGATTAGGAACATAAACACGCACTACACTCACCGCAAAACACGGAGACCTACCGCCGGCCGAAGTGGCCGTGCGGTTAAAGGCGCTGCAGTCTGGAACCGCAAGGCCGCTACGGTCGCAGGTTCGAATCCTGCCTCGGGCATGGATGTTTGTTATGTCCTTAGGTTAGTTAGGTTTAACTAGTTCTAAGTTCTAGGGGACTAATGACCTCAGCAGTTGAGTACCATAGTGCTCAGAGCCATTTGAACCATTTGAACGGAGACCTACAGTTGGCAGAAAGGATGCTTCAAACATTCGACGAATGAGAAACCGCGCTCAAACGACAGGACAAAATACACTGATCAGCCAGAACATTATGACCATCGGCCTGCTGTCTATGTAAACCCTCCAGGCGAGCACAGCGTCACCTGCCGAGGAATGGCTGCTAGTCAGACACACGCACGGTGCCTGTAGTATCAGTGAGCATGCTGTCCGTGTGTAGAGTGGGGAAGGCGCGCGATCTATATGAGTTTGACCGAGAGCAGATTGTGATGGCGCGGAACCTCGCCACGAAAGCAGGGGAGACGCCCTTGAGCATTAGGCGCCAAATATTATCGGACAAATTCTACATTCAAGGCATGGCCATTATGGACAGTTCCGTCTATCAAAGTTAAGACTGCATTTATCGACCGTGGATTGCATCCCACAGAAGGAATAAAGTGCCAGCCGTTTGTGCCAGCTTTGACACTTGGTCACCTGTCATACATTCTACACGACGTTCAGCGCATCTACATGTTTTTGAATATGATCTTCAAACGCTCTGCTCCCAGATCCCAGTCCATTATTTACGTACGACCTGGCTGGACAGTACAAATGTCAACGTTGGCTTCAATCGTCTCGTTCAAGCACAATGGCCGGGTTTTCTCTGTGTATATACCGATGGCTCCAAAATTCCGCAAGAAGAGTGTACAGGATGCCCTTTTTTCCGCCCTCAGATGCAGATCGGCAAAACCTTCAAACTGCCTACGAGCACTTTTATTTTTACGGCGGAGACAGTGGCAGTTTTGGAAGCATTTAAGTTTGTCTCTAGCACTTACTTCGCCAGGATATTGATAGTATCTGACTCGCAAGGCGTTCTTAAAAACATTCAGTACAGTCGATGGAACAAAACAACCAACAGTTATATCTGAATATATTCGCAGCACACGCACGGGCCGGACGATCCTACCTTCCCACTCTGGTATCCTCTATAAAGATGAAGTTGATGCATTAGCCAAACAAGCGGCAACCTTAGGCACCTTCCTTATACAGACTACTTACGTGAAGTCAAGGATCACGCAAGACAACAATGGCAGGAAATGTGGAACGTTTCTCAACAGACAAAAGGCGGTTATTACGCAGTGCTACAACCTCGGATTCCTTCACAGCCGTGGTTCATGAGGACACGTCTGGACCGATCCACGATTTCTACCATCATAAGACTCCGCTTCAATCATGCCTCCTTCCCACAACATCTACATCGGATCAACGTTTACAGTTCACCAGCATGTGAGTGTGATCCTGAGTCGGAAGCTGATGTCAACCACATCTTATTTATGTGCCCCAAATTTGACCGTGAACGGTTGGTCTTTCTGAAGACATTGCTGCGTATGGGCTACCATCTTCCTCAATCAGCATCTTCTCTTTTGTGTACTAAAGACGTTCGTCCATATAAAGTGATAGTTAACTTCATCAAGAGTACTGGTCACAATCTGTAGGTATTAATGGTGTATGTAAATTATAAATATGTCTTGCTGATGAAGATATTTCAGAATTGGTGTGAATTTTAAGCCAAGACACTTTTAATTATTTTCCAATTCAATTCAATTCAACTTTTAAAACATTATGTACAAACCTGGAACAGTAAAGCTTTTTATTCTTGTAAATATGCATTTCTGTATTTGTTTATTCAATTATGAGTACATTGTCACTATGTGTTGCCGATGGCTAAATTGAGTACACACTCAAAGGCCAAATAAACAAAACAAAAAAAAAACCTCGCCACGAACATTTCGAAAACTGCACGACTTGTGGGTGTTCGAGGAGTGCTGTTTTGAGTGTCTTCAACACATAGCGAATCCAAGGTGGGTCCAGTGTAGTTATACGTCTTTTGCCTTTATAGTGCCGGCCGGGGTGGCCGAGCGGTTCTAGGCGCTACAGTCCGAAACTGCGCGACCGCTACGGTCGCAGGTTCGAATCCTGCCTCGGGCATGGATGTTTGTGATGTCCTTAGGTTAGTTAGGTTTAAGTAGTTCTAAGTTCTAGGGGACTGATGACCTCAGCAGTTAAGTCCCATAGTGCTCAGAGCCATTTGAACCATTTGAACCTTTTATAGTACGGCAATTTCAGTGACTTATGGTTTTAATGCCATTAATAGTCCGAACTACTGTAATAAACTATTTTCCGCAATAATCTCAGTTAACATTTACTGGTTTTAAGTCAGTATTAATCCGCACGCGCGTGCGTGCGACCACCAGCTGAGCTCGCTGCGTCGCTGACCCCGGCGCCCAGTTACGGCTCAGCGCCCGCGGCCCACCTGTCTGGCCCGTTGGTGTGGCCTATCAGCAAAACATCAGGAGAACTGACGCAGTCTTATGACTATGTACTGTAGCACCAACATTTTTAGTTTGACAAGACCAATATCTGGCATGTTTTAATTTTAATTTTATATTGTGACATTTCTGAAGAAGGCTACAATATTACAGTCGAAATTTAGGTACACTTTATTTACTTATGCAGCTGAAATTTAATGTAATTAAAATCTAATAATTTTTTAGAACATTTCTCGTCTAGGAAAACAGTGGATGATAAACAATTTTGACTGCAAGACATTATTTATATGCAGTGGTTACCGGTTCCGGTCAGAATATGACCATCTTCATACCAAAATGGTTCAAATGGCTCTGAGCACTATGGGACTTAACATCTGCGGTCATCAGTCCCCTATAACTTAGAACTACTTAAACCTAACTATCCTACGGACATCACACACATCCATGCCCGAGGCAGGATTCGAACCTGCGACCGTAGCGGTCGCGCGGTTCCAAACTGAAGCGCCTAGAACCGCTAGGCCGCAGCGGCCGGCTCTTCATACCATTTATACTATAACTGTAGGCGGTGGAGGTGAACGGAGCAGGTGTTGTGACTCCACGAATTCAACTGCTGACGTTCATGGAGTGGCAGTACTTGCTCCGTTTACCTCCACCGCCTACAGTCATGGTATAAACGGTCTCAAGATGGTCATATTCTGACTGAAACCGGAAACCACTACAAATAAATATTTTGCTGCCGTCAAGACTGTTTGCACGTACATCATAGAAGTTCTAGCACATGACCAAATAGCGTATGCACTTTATTCCATGCACTGCTTGCATCTGCTATCAGCGCTTGGATGAGTGAGCGTTCGGGTCTGCTGAGTGCTGTTGGAAAGTTGGGTGAACTCAGCTCTTTTGAGGCCAATTGAGGAGCTACTTGATCGAGAAGTAGTGGCTCCGATTGAGAAAAATGACTGCGGCATGGAGAGGGGTGTGCTGACTACATGCCCCTCGATATTCACCTCGAGTGACGCCTGTCGGTTGAAGACGACAGGGCGATCGGTCGGTACCGTTGCGTCTTCCGAAGCCTGTTCGGGCGGAGCTACTAGTTTACCACAAGTAGTTCTGTAATACTCGACGTTATGTACATATAAGACAGCTCTCTCAGGACTGAGCTTTTATTATCAATAATTTAAAAATTAAGTCTGAAACACACAAATGCGAGTAAATACTCAAAACACTTTCGTCACCTGGTAAAACAAAGTACCACTCAGAATAAAAAACATAGAAAAGACTGACACATTTACAAAAAACATTAAAAAGTGACTTAGTCTCAGACATCTATAAAGTATAACAGAAATTATAAAAGCTATTTCTTTTAGCGCACTTCTTTACCAAACAATATTACGTACATCGTTTTTTTATATTAAATTAAATTGTAGCAATACTGACGCGTTTTCGGAAGATCCTTTCCTGTTCTTTTGAAACGGCATGTACTCCATGGGTGAACCAAATATAAATCGGATTTTATTTTTTAAGAAAAATTATCTAATTGAAATCAAAAGGTGGCTGCAATTCATATTTCCCGTTTTACAAATATATTTATCCCTGTGAGGAGGAAGTTTTATTTTATTTTATTTTATTTTTTTATTTTTATTATTATTTTTTTATATATTTTGGCGCAGCATCGTAGAATGATGATGGTTGAGTCAGAGGCCAAATGCATAGGAATTCCTCCACCCTCTCATTATCTTCAAGTCGCTTCTTTAAGAGGTCCAAGCAAATGCAAATCGCAGAACGATAGTGCCGGCCTTTGACGTGAATGGCCGAGTTAAGTGCAGTGCGTTTCCTGCAGTTTGGTGATCGTTAGTTGCAGCATGGCGCCTGGCATTGTCGAGGAGGAGGCTGCCTTGTTTAATCGGTTGGTCTAGCATTTGGCGGCGGTATGCATGCCTCACCCTCTTCAACAGCTCACAATAGTAAGCAGTATTGATTATGTGTTGGACACGCAAAAAATGAATGAACAAAGTCCCTCGCCGGTCGAGAAAAGCTGTTGACAGAACTTCGCCAGCTGACAATCGATTGTTGGGCTTTCACTGGGGCTCACGCCCATTTCCTCCGCTGCTCCTTACTGGCTTGTTTGGATTCGGGAGTGAAGTCGTGAACCCACGTCTCGTTGCAAGTGACAATCCGTGTCAAAAATGCATCGCTTTGTTTAGGAAACCTCGCCGCAAGCCTCTGACAGACCTCAGCTTCTTACTTTGTGTAAAAAGACGAGGGAGCCATTTGCAATACACTTTGCGGAACTGTAGGTAATTTGCGGTGATAGCTTGACAGCTCCCATTACTTATTCCAACCTGCTTCGCAATTTATAATACTCTCGCCCGTCGATCGCCTTCAAGGATGTCTCGAACCGCACGAACGTTTTCGTTTGTAACGCTGGTCTGAGGACCACGATCGTGTTGCTGATTTTCCACGCGTTGTCGTCCTTCCTCGCACTCCTTATGCCCAGCAAAACACACGCATCCTTGACATTGTACGATCACCGAAGTGTGCAATCAGTCTCTGGAAAATTACCGTCGTTTGAACTCCTACACGAGCAAGAAATTTTATAATTATTATTGCGCAATGGAGGCACGCACCCGCTGCTCCGATATCGTGAGCATTGCTGTCGAAACTGGCCGAGCGGTTCTAGGCGCTACAGTCTGGAACCGCGCGACCGCTACGGTCGCAGGTTCGAATCCTGCCTCAAGCATTGCTGTGTGTGATGTCCTTCGGTTAGTTATGTTTAAGTAGTTCTAAGTTCTAGGGGACTGATGACCTCAGCAGTTAAGTCCCATAGTGCTCAGAGCCATTTTTTGCTGTCGAAGCGGTTGGAAGTATGTAACGGCAGGCTCTCCCTACTCCTAACGTCCCCACCCACCAAAACTAGAAGCACGGATCCGGTCCATCCAACGATGTTCAAGAACAAAAATCCCTTTTATATTTGATGTAAAAAGCACTCCATCTTCAGGCCACAAGTGGTCCACCGGGCCATCCGACCGCCGTGTCATCCTCAGCTGAAGATGCTGATAGGAGGGGCGTGTGGTCAGCGTACCACTCCCCCAGTCGTTATGATGGTTTTCTTTGACTGAAGTCGCTACTGTTATGTCGAATAGCTTCTCAATTGACAACACGAGACGGAGTGCACCCTGAAAAATGGCAACAGTGCATGGTGGCCAGGAAGATCTGACGGGAACCGGTGTATCCTTTGCGGCAAGGCCGCTGCCACATTTGGTGTACCCTCTAAGTTAAATAAGCTGACGCTTCAATTCGTCTGCTAGAGTGGTTATCCACCCTAATTACAGACCCATTCCTGAACATAGTTTTCAGAGTTTCTAAAAACAATCTTACGTTGTTGAGACACCTTAACGAACAACGTGGAAAAGTGCGTTAAATGGATTCAACGTCGGACCGGCTTAAGCTTGTTTGTTTACTTGTAAATCAACATGTCATCCCACACTGGGGGTTGGTGAAGACGCAACAGGAAAAACCGTTATTACAATTACATGAATAGGTGACGTCTGTTATTTCTGACATGTCCGAAAGGACAGACACGAGGCGAAATCGGCAGCTGTGGTGTGTATTATGTAATTAAACGAGGAGGAGGGAGAAAAAAAGCAAAGGGGAGGATTTAATGATATCAGCTGCTTTGGAACTTTACGCTGTCAGCGGCGACGAGTGAAAATGAATGCCGGACCGCGATTCCAACCTGGGATGTCCTGTTTACGAGGCAATCGTACCACTGCGCCACCCGGACACAGTGTTTATCGATCTATCTCGGCAAGCCCGACTCACCCTTCCACCTAGCGCCACCTATTCGCAGTCTTCGGGCATGTCCGAAATAATAGACACTACACATTCATATAACTGATTTGCCTAGATGGGCAATTAATCCAAAGTTTCATTGTGGATGGAAATTTACGTTCGACCTCCTGCAGGAATCAAACATTATCAAATGGTTCAAATGGCTCTAAGCATTATGGGACTTAACATCTGAGGCCATCAGTTCCTTAGACTTAGAACCACTTAAACCTAACTAACCTAAGGACTTCGCACACATCCATGCCCGAGGCAGGATTCGAACCTCCGACCGTAGCAGCAGCGGCGTTCCGGAAAAAATTATCAGGCGTGGAGGACATGGACTGGGAGTGTGGGTAGGTGGCGCTGCGTGGCTGGGCAGTGTACCAAGATAGTCGGTGCATTTGAGATGAGCACTGTGTCCGAGCGGCACAGGGGTTAACACAGCTGCCTACTAAGCAGGCAGTCAAGTGTTCGAGTCCCATTTTGGAGGACCGAGCAGGTCGTGTGATCGACAAAGTAGCTACAATCAATGTTGGCCATATTACGGCACCACTAGCACACCTTCGACATTTCCTCGATTAATCTTACACGGTGTCCCACTCAAACTTCCTGATTTAAGACACACGAAAAAAACACGCTGTAGATACGACGATGAAAAATGCACCACACTGTAGAGCATCTAGACAGAATTTATTTATTTATCATCAATACACCTTTCTATATGTGAACCATTTGTAGCACGACGAATGTCGAGTCTATATTCAATTTCTTACCAAGTTCTTTGTAAAATTACCTCTTTTATTGTTGCATTCGCATTCGTGATACGATTTTGCAAAGTAGAAATATCGTCCACTTTGGTCGCATACAAGCGGTCCTTCACGAATCCCCGCATGAAGAAATCAAGAGGCGTAATGTCAGATGAACGTGGTGGCCAGGCAATGGGTCCTCCGCGTCCGATCCAACGGTTGGGAAATTTCCTATCCAAGAACTTGCGAACAGCCGTTGACCAATGCGCCGGAGCTCCATCTTGTTGAAAAATGAGATTGGGTAGCAAGTCTTGTAACTGAAGGTACACAAACTGCTGCAACATGTCCAGATACACTGACCCATTCACTGTTTGTTCCGCAAAGAAGAACGGTCCAACAATCCTGTCGTGCATTAGCCCTCATCAGCCATTTACTTTAGGGCTATCACGAACATGTTTAGTAAAAACGTGCGGATTTTGAGATCCCCAAATCCGAACATTATACCTATTAACCCTTCCTGAGTTTGCCTCATCTGACAATAAACATCTTTCCAGGAAGCTGGCATTCATATCAGTACTCTGCAGCATATCCGCAGCAAATTGTTGTCGGTCTGGTTTGTCGTTCAGCGTCAGATGGTGCAGAATTTGCACATTGTAAGCACATATACGAAGGCGCTGGTGAACTGCATGTTCCAATGTTGATTGAGGTACATCAAGTCGCCTAGATGCTTGACGAATTGAATTACGTGGGCTTCTGAGAAACGTTTGTCTGATGTCCTCCACTGTCTATTCTGAAACTCCGTAACGTGCACCGCCAGAATGTTTCAGACAACTTCCTGATGCCAGAAACTTCCTATACCATTCCTTATTCGTTTTCACATCAGGTGGATCACATTCGTACACACGAAGATAATTTCTTTGCACCGTAATCGGCGATTTTGCTTCTGGAAACCATACTACTGCTTGTGCGCGCTGCTGTGGAGTCGCCAATTTCACTTCATGCGACCATTCTAAACATTCTGCGTGGTGTCTGTTTGTTCTAAATCGTGTCTCCCTACCACTTTCGCGCAACGACGCTCTGAGCGTGTTTTTTAGGGATTGACTAGTTTGAACCTGGGACCTGTTGCTGCTATGGAGACGCCAGACCACACATGACATGTAGAATTCAGAAGAGTTCAGTGAGACTAGCGATGATATAAACAAATAATTAATGATTTCAGCGTCAGCTCCACTGCACTCCCTGTAAAAGAATCTTAATACTAACTAAATTTGGTGGAAGGGGTTGAAGGCTTTCCTATTTTTAGTTAGCTGGTAAAATAACGTCGAAAAAGCAGTTAAGTTTACCATTGGAAATTTTATTCTACTCACAAAACATTGTTTATAAATTGCACTATTGGTAAAAAGAAATGTTTTAATACAGGATGGTAAAAACCAACTGCGTTCAACAAAAATGTGAACGAATATTCCCTGAATAGGTTTCCAAGTTCTACAATGGATCGAAGGATGACCTAAGCCATATCACATCTATAATCTAGGTTTAAATTAAGTTTCACAAGAGAGAAAACTATCAAAATGGTCTACAGTGACCCTCAATTATCTTTAATTACTTATCTAACTTGTCGTAAATTAACAGTTGCTGATGTGGCTTCTCAATAACTATATAACAGAAAAATCATCGAGTTTCAGATTTTTACTTCAAGTGGAAAATGTGAACACCATGAGCTTTAATTGACGATCGACACTAGTATTACGTAAAGGGGATGTAACAGATGAGACTTCTGCAGTTCTGAGTGAAGCCTTATGTGCTCAAAAATGCGGCATCGCGTGCGTTCATTATCTTGTCGGTGTTCGTCAGGGGGCGGCGGCTGGCGCAGCTCCGCTCACCTCGCCGTCTCCAAAGCAACTCTCTCCTCACTTCTCCTTACTGCAATTTACCGAAGTTGGTTTAAAAAAAAGTATCTGTCTGTGTTTTCATCTGACCAATCAGGGTCTCAATGTTAACCTTAAGCTCCGCCTACAAAAATTCTGTCTGTCCAATGGGAAACGTGTGAGTCCTGATGATCCTTCCGGAATCATCATGCCTCACATGGGAGGCATTGTGACATTACAGCCTTTATCACTGCGATTTTTAACAGGTAAAAGTTTTTTTCTGTATTCGCGTCAGTATGTGCGAACTTTTAACATATACCAATGAATGTTGTAACCAGATATCTTTGCCGCGCTCCTGAAAAGCGCAGAATATCACGATAGCTATAAACTGTTATACGCTGTTATCGATCAGTGAAAAAAAAAAAAAACGATCCACCTATGTTTCTAAATAACAATTGCCAGTTTTTTTTACTTCTGCAGGGAGCCGCGCCGCTGTCTAGCTGTTCTGTGAATGTGTTGCGAGTCGGACGCAAAAGTATTGTGCTCCATACTGATATAATCATTTTATTGTAAATTTAAGAGTTTAAGTGATTAAAAATATATGTAGCCACAAACAAGCGAGAATGTATATCGTGAAAAATTCGCTCCACCGCCACAATGGGTGGACATGTTAATGTAAGATTCCGTTTCATAATATAATACTTGAAGCCTTGAAGTTTATTTAATTTCAAAGAAAATCTCTCAACCTTATTTTCATTAATTATACTTGTGATAATCTTTTCTGTTTGAAAGATTTATGCAGCTTATGATCCAGTGTGTGTTATGTCAGAACAGGAGGCTGTCGTGACAACATCGTTATAGTATTTATTCCAAGTTCTTTCAGTTCCGTTTATATGTTCGTACAAATCCAATTAGTTGGTCCCTTGGGTTTCTTTCATGTAACTTCTGTCTGTTTTCTCCGCGCGATCTTCCTCCGAAAAAAAATTTCTGTTCATTTTTTAGTAATTTTCGATATCGCGAATGAGAAAAGACAGCCGCCTCCTGCTTCGAACGGAACACCACGACTTTTCTAACGTCGGAGAGTACCGCACGAATTTTCCGCTAAAAGGTAATAGAATTTCTTAAAGCTGGATCAATTACGCATGTTGCTGCTGTTCTCCGACAAATCTGGTGTGATTAATAGTAATTTATTCTGTCACGACAAAAAGAAACAATTTTATTTTTACCAAAGCAACAAAGCTTTCAATTAAATTACTAGAAAAAAAATCATACCAGAAACGTTATACTTATCGTGGTGGGACAATGTTTTTAAAGTTTGCAACATAACAGAGAAGCGAAAAAGTCTCACGCTAAAACTTGCAGCTGGTGTGGTCCCTTTAGCGTTATCGTAAGATCTATACTGTTCTTCTGGAGGGCTCTATCTTTTAACATGGGCTGGGGGGTGGTCCTAACGTAACAGAGACGCGAAAAAGTCTCACGCTAAAACTTGCGGGTGGTGTAGCCCTTTTTGTGTTATCGTAAGATCTATACTGTTCTTCTGGAGGGCTCTAGCTTTTAATATTGGCTGAGGGGTGGTCTTGACGTAACAGAGACGCGAGAAAGTCTCACGCTAAAACTTGTGGGTGGTGTGGTCCTAGCAGTTAGCTGGCGCCGTAGGTGTCCGTCCGTCCCTTATCGTAGGCCCTTCCAGCTTAACACGGTTCTGCTCTCAGCTTCTGTTCTCGTTTCTCCCCTCGGAACTGCATCTGTCTCACGGTGGGAAGGTATGACATGCATTTAGGCATTCTTGTGTTCGTCTGTGGTATTCCATTTGCTCACTCGTTACTCGTATTACTTTGGTTAATTTAAGGTCACGATTTATTCGGAGCTATGTGACGTACTACTAGATTTGCTTATCATGTCAGGGTTTTCATGGAAGGTGTTGGATTTGCCTGTCACCTTACATATCACCACCATTCGAACTTAATTTTTGCACTAAAGTTAGGCAATGATTGAATCGTTGTCTAGGTCAGTCAAAAATTATTTCTGTATCTAAATTTTGTTGGCTACTGTTCAGCCACGTTATTCTGGTTCTATGCTAGTTTGTATACCTAATTTATATTTTTATATTCTTCCACATTATTCTTAAAAATGACAAGAGAAGAATATTTTTATGCTATTATTAATTTTTAATTATTTTCTTTCTTTATTTAAGTGTGAAGTTTTTTTTAAGAAGTTTGTTATCGAAAGTGAGGAGTCTTTCACATCGATTTTCTTAGATATATATTTTTTTTGTAAATGTAGTAATTAAGTAAAATCTATTCCTAACACATTTTATAAATACACTCCTGGAAATTGAAATAAGAACACCATGAATTCATTGTCCCAGAAAGGGGAAACTTTATTGACACATTCCTGGGGTCAGATACATCACATGATCACACTGACAGAACCACAGGCACATAGACACAGGCAACAGAGCATGCACAATGTCGGCACTAGTACAGTGTATATCCACCTTTCGCAGCAATGCAGGCTGCTATTCTCCCATGGAGACGATCGTAGAGATGCTGGATGTAGTCCTGTGGAACGGCTTGCCATGCCATTTCCACCTGGCGCCTCAGTTGGACCAGCGTTCGTGCTGGACGTGCAGACCGCGTGAGACGACACTTCATCCAGTCCCAAACATGCTCAATGGGGGACAGATCCGGAGATCTTGCTGGCCAGGGTAGTTGACTTACACCTTCTAGAGCACGTTGCGTGGCACGGGATACATGCGGACGTGCATTGTCCTGTTGGAACAGCAAGTTCCCTTGCCGGTGTAGGAATGGTAGAACGATGGGTTCGATGGCGGTTTGGATGTACCGTGCACTATTCAGTGTCCCCTCGACGATCACCAGTGGTGTACGGCCAGTGTAGGAGATCGCTCCCCACACCATGACGCCGGGTGTTGGCCCTGTGTGCCTCGGACGTATGCAGTCCTGATTGTGGCGCTCACCTGCACGGCGCCAAACACGCATACGACCGTCATTGGCACCGAGGCATAAGCGACTCTCATCGCTGAAGACGACATGTCTCCATTCGTCCCTCCATTCACGCCTGTCGCGACGCCACTGGAGGCGGGCTGCACGATGTTGGGGCGTGAGCGGAAGACGGCCTAACGGTGTGTGGAACCGTAGCCCAGCTTCATGGAGACGGTTGCGAATGGTCCTCGCCGATACCCCAGGAGCAACAGTGTCCCTAATTTGCTGGGAAGTGGCGGTGCGGTCCCCTACGGCACTGCGTAGGATCCTACGGTCTTGGCGTGCATCCGTGCATCGCTGCGGTCCGGTCCCAGGTCGACAGGCACGTGCACCTTCCGCCGACCACTGGCGACAACATCGATGTACTGTGGAGACCTCACGCCCCACGTGTTGAGCAATTCGGCGGTATGTCCACCCGGCCTCCCGCATGCCCACTATACGCCCTCGCTCAAAGTCCGTCAACTGCACATATGGTTCACGTCCACGCTGTCGCGGCATGCTACCAGTGTTAAAGACTGCGATGGAGCTCCGTATGCCACGGCAAACTGACTGACACTGACGGCGGCGGTGCACAAATGCTGCGCAGCTAGCGCCATTCGACGGCCAACACCGCGGTTCCTGGTGTGTCCGCTGTGCCGTGCGTGTGATCATTGCTTGTACAGCCCTCTCGCAGTGTCTGGAGCAAGTATGGTGGGTCTGACACACCGGTGTCAATGTGTTCTTTTCTCCATTTCCAGGAGTGTATCATGTACAAGTAAAATGTTTTTGTTTCTAGACACTCATTTCAACAGTGTTACACTAACAAATAAGAATTATTTCCAAGAAGTGCTTTGACAAAGAAATATACATACACAAGTATTGAGATATTATCCTAACAAATGGTACAAATGTTAAAAAAAAGGGGGAAAATATCCAACAAGATATATTTTTCTTCTATGTTTTTATAAGGAGAAAATAGGTAAAATATAGTTATTCTTTTATTTTTATGAGGAGAAAATAAGTGGCACATAGTTTTAGTGTTTATTATGCCTTACTTTTGTTCTTTGTATACTGTCCATTTCAGAACTAATGACTTATTTTTATAGATAGTCTTTTTTTTACTTAAGTCCGTAGTCAGTGACCGTTATTTTGTACTTTATTAGCAGTCTGGTGTGCTTAACGTATTTAGTTTTTCACATGTTTCTTTTGCACAATTCTTACATCACATAATTTGATTTCACGCGTTCACACAATCCTATGTATGATTAAGCATGATGTTGGCAAATGTTTTTGCATGAAGGTGATGGACTTGAGCGAGATGGATGTGGGCAAGTATTTGATGTACAGCTTCGTTCGTCGTTCCTTGTTGGCTTTGCAAGTGTGTGTTGCTGTTGTGGAGGTCTCATAATGGAATGGAACTTTGAGTGCAGAATCTCATGGTTTACTGGCTTTGTATGCGTGAAAGTCATCGTTATGTTCGTTGTAATACTTCACAGACGACTAGTTTACAATAGGATAGGGATTTGGGAAGGTATGTTGTCTATTCTTCACCCATCTTCTTTCTTGTTCTCAATCTTGCGAATCTTCAACTTCTGTTCTTCCTGCTTTTTCTCTGCTTCTTACTTGGATCTTCTCTGGGCAGGATATGGACACATTTATTGATAGCTAGTCGCTTTGAAGTTCTCCTGTTGGTAACAGTTTGATAAATTGTTTGGGTGAGTCATTTTTACTTTGTGGACGTTTCTTCAGTTTTGTGCATCAGCGTGCTGTTTAATAGCAGTAGTGTGACTTTTACACATATTTTTTTTCTTGCCAGTGGTGGCTTCCCCAAGTGGTCTTCTCGTCGGACCGTTTTTTGTTCGCTCCACTGAGTGGGAGCGCTCAGAGACCCTTCCGTCATTCGGCGTTGCATCGCATCACTGCAGGGTGTTCCGTCCCAACAGGGTTCCGCCTAGCGGTCAAATTCATTGCCCACTCTACGAGGGCCCTCTGTTGGTCTCGCTGTCCTTTCCCTTCTCTCGACACTTCTGCCTTGTAGGAATCATGTCTTGCTAATTACGTCCTTTTCTTTCTTGATACTTCTTGCCTTGCAACTTGTGGGTTGTTGCATCTGGTCTTTGCTGGAGTTTTTTACAATGGTTCTTACAAAACGTTTTACTTATATTCATCTAACATATGTCTCGTACCTACTTTGTTTTATGCCTTCTTAAAAAGCTTTACAAATTTTGGCGCCCTTTCCATGTTACAATTCTAAGATATTTTGAATCTTAACTTCTACAAAAATCCTCAAATTCGTTTTACTTTTATTTTTTGTGTAGTGTTGTGGTGTATAGCTTTTTAGTATTTTATGCTGTTAGACTATCTACGTTTTATTCCTTCACCTTAATCTATGGTACTATTGGTGTTATTTTTGTTTTTGTTTTTATTGAAACTACTTTCTTTTTTCCACCTTCCTCTCTCTTGATTCTTCTTTCTCCTGACGATCTTAGCTGCAACATAATCTTGAAATATTGCGCTGATTATTTACCAGTAATAAAATTAATCTTCAAACTTGTACTGAAAGTGTTTAATACTGCCAGTCTTAGGTAAAATAACCTCTAATTCTGTTTTACTGTGTTCCGAAATACCTTGAACTTCTTGCAATTTTTCGTCGATTTCTTTATGAACTTCTAACATGAGTTGAGGCGATTCCCCCTTATGTGCATACCATTCTAATTCTTCATCCTCTTTATCTCATGTAATTCTTTTGTTTGTTTATAACTGGTATTTCCTCTAATTTTAGCTTTTGCTCAAAAAGAAGTGTGACGTTCCTGAATGTTACGCTACCTTTCCCCATATCTATTATCGCTCGTCTCTCGTTTAAAAAATCTGCACCTATAATCAAATCTGCAGTTAGTTTAGGTATAATCACGAAGTTGGCTTCGATCTTTTGACCTTGGCATGAAAGAGTTAACCTTGTTTGTCTCGTAACTTCCGCAGCATTGTTTCTAATAGGACCTCTTACTTTAATCTTACGTGTTTTCAGAACTGGCAATTCCTCATTGGCATTACACTGCATGAATAAATTTTCTGAGTTCGCAGTCAGTTCACTTCCGCTATCAATTACAATATTGACTGGGATATGCTTTACCATGGCCTTCACAATTGGTTGAATTTGAAATGGTTGGTTCTGTTCTTCTTCTTCTTGCATCAACGAATCCTCCACTGAATCATACATGAGTCTTTTTAGGAATTTCCCTTGTGAATTCGAACTTTCTGTAGGATAAGCTTCGACTGCTACTTCTCTCTCTTTTATTTCCTCTTCTCTATTTCTTTCTTAATTTACGCTTTCTTCAACATCCTCTACTTTTTCCTCATCCTCGTCTATCTTCTCCTTCTTCGTCGCTACTCCCACATAATCGCATCGAAATGCTCTAATTATCGCTTCATAACTTCCTTCATTATATACGTTGGGTTGTGTGCCCACTCGTAACTTATTTTCAATTTCTGTCGACTGCGCATTATCCTCATTGAATTCGCTTTCCCTGGTTTCCATCTCAAATAGCTGTGCAATACTCATTACTTCATCCTTTCCTCCTACATTCGATGTGCATGCCTCTGGTAATTCATCTTCCTCGTCAGTATTCTCCCAATTAATTTCGTCCCAACACGATATTGTTATTTTCTTGTCTTCATTTTCATCTGGTCCCTGCGGATTTGTTTCTTCCTTCTTCTCTTCTCGTGATAAGATTTTTACTTCTCTGTTCAAGGTGCTGCAATTGTCCTGGGTCGGTGAGTCATTCTCTTTGGCATGGGCGCTTAGCTGTCAATTCGAACGTTTATAGGGGTTTGGTGGTCTTACCCCCACCTCTTCTATCTTCATTCTCTTTTCTTGTTCAGCTTGTTGATAGTGGTTTCTTTGTTGATAATTTGTCGGTCTATTGGTTCTCCAGTACCCGTCCCTGTGGTCGTTATTCCCTCTGTGATAGTTGTTGCCGTTCCTGGGTGAATTATAGTTATTGCCATATTCTCTTCTAAATCCATAACCGGTTCTTTGTTGAAATCTATTGTCGTTTCTTGATGCGAAGTTATCACATGGTTCGTAATTATTGTTTCTTCGTACTGTGTCTTGTGGATTCCACTGCTTTTTGCTTTCGTTTTCACGTGCGCTTCGTCTTTTTATTGCGTCATCTTCCGAAAATATGAACTCTAGTTCCCTTAGAATACCTTTAAATGCTTCGACGTCATTGCCTCTGCGACCTACTAATGATTGCTGGTATTTCAGTGGTAGCTTCACCGCGCATAATTTAATCTCTCCGTCACTGTATGGTACATCTAAGCGTTGATTATTCTTTGCCATTAATTCGAAAAATTTCACGGGACTCTTCTCTCCTGAATTTTCAAAATATGGGTTCTGTAATAATTCGTACTTCACTCTGTTCTGTGCTTCGCTGGACCAATATCGTGAGAGAAACTTCTCTCTGAAATCTTCGTACGATCGGCATGTCGCTGCAACATTCTGCATGGTTTCTGCGACTGTTCCTGACATGTGTGCACATATAAAGTCTAATTTGTGTGCTAGCGTCCAGTGTTCTGGTAATCCTACTCGGAATTGATCAATAAAAGTTCGTGGTTGTAATGAGTTTCCTTCTCGAAAGTGTTGAAATTTTCTGACTGTGAGGAAATGATCGTTGTCGTACTTCGTCATAGTTCCATATGAAATTCGCGATTCTTCACCACTTTTGTTTCTGATCCTTTCTCCCGTTGTTCTTTCCGGTTGTGGTAGATCCCTTGGATATTGTCCACTGTAACTTTCGCCTACCCTTGCGTAGTATCGTTGGAGTGGTACGCAATAATTTTCTTCCATCGGTTGTGAACGTGTAACTGAATGCATTGCACTGTACTCTTCGCGACCTGGCTTCACATTGTCACGTATTGGTTGGGTATCTTGTCTGGCTAACCTTGCTGCTTCATTGCACGATCCAAACTGTCCTGAAACATACATTTGTGGTTCCGCATGTGTTTGTGATGACGTTTGTTCATCAAGAATTTCGAAACGTGTTTGTTGCTGTGCAGGCTGTCTGATTTCACGTATGTTACTTTCCGCCTGTGATTGGAATCGCAAATGTGTAATATCTTCGTTAATCGCTTGTTTTTCCGGTGCTGTTACAGATACGGATGTGGTTGCAGACTCTGTGCTTGTTCGATCCTGTTCACTACGCTCTTCAATGGTTTGCAACAACTCTGTTCGCAATTTCTGAAACTGTCGCTTCGTTTGCGCTTCTATTTTGACTATGCGGTTATCATATCTTTTCAGCGCTGCTTTCGTGATACGTTTGTGTAACACACTGTTTTCAACAATTTCACGCGCTGTACCTGCTGCTTGTCTAGTAATTTCGTTTATCTGTTTCTCTAGTTTCTTGACTTCTCCCTGGGTGTTGTTACGTAATGTTTTGATCTCGTCCTGAATGTCATTACGCAATGTTTGTACGTCCACTTGTACCTTGTCAATGTCTGTTCTCAATTGATTGTGACCTGTTATTAAGTTTCCTATCACTTCTCGCGATTCTTTTGCCTCGTCTTCAATATGACTCAGGTGTAACTGAATTTTTTTGTTTTGTTCTTTAATCGCACGCATTTGTCTCGTGGTTTCTGCATTTTGTTTCGTCATTTCTGCATTCTGAATTTTAATTTGGTTCGCAATTTCTTTATTTTGTCTTGTCATGGTTTCCGTCATTAATTGTAATAATTCTGCCAGATTGGTGGGTCCTAGTGCGTTTTCTTCCGACGTCCAACGCTCTGTGTTTTCACCCAAGTGTTGGTTTGCAACCGATTGCATTGAACTGTGCTGTGACACGTTTCTGCTCGCAGTTCTTGTACTCTGTGGTGAGGGAGCTCTGACTACTTGTACTATAGGCTCTACGTATTCAAGACGCAAGTTAGAATCCTCATCGACTGTCTCTCTACTTTCCTGCTCCTCTGTCGTATGCTGATTTACGTTTTCTATGCCTTGACGTACATTATCCTCGTTATGGTGCGTTATATGTCCTACTTCTCGCGATACTGCATCGTCTGTTGTACTGTCCTCTATTCTCTGTCCATTTTCATGCTGGGTCTCTACCTCAATTCGGTCAAGGTCTAGATCTGCCATTGGTAATCTTTCCGAATCCCTTATTTTCTGTTTTAAAAGCAATTCACGCACCCTACTTCGAGTCAACATGCGCTCATACGATCACACGCGTTTCATAAACTTTTTGTTCACACGACTTGACACTACCAAGACTGACAATCCATTCACTTACTTGTTGGGTCAGAACCAACTTGTCAACGACGTATCCGCCACCTGCGCTTGCATTGGAGAGAAAACTTAATTCTAACAATATTAAAATTCACAACATAATTATGCTATTATCTCTGACACTTTCTTACTATCTATCGCTGCAGCTACTGTTTTCGACTATGTATAACTTTATAAAAAAAATTTTTTACTACAAAAATTTTTCAAGAGGATATTTTTCTGACCTAGTTAGGCATGTGGTCGACCTTCAATCATGGTATTTTACCATCCTGGCAGGGTCGCCATTTTCTAAACATTCTGCGTGGTGTCTGTTTGTTCTATATCGTGTCTCCCTACCACTTTCGCGCAACGACGCTCTGAGCGTGTTTTTTAGGGATTGACTAGTTTGAACCTGGGACCTGTTGCTGCTAAGGAGACGCCAGACCACACATGACATGTAGAATTCAGAAGAGTTCAGTGAGACTAGCGATGATATAACCAAATACTTAATGATTTCAGCGTCAGCTCCACTGCACTCCCTGTAAAAGAATCTTAATACTAACTAAATTTGGTGGAAGGGGTTGAAGGCTTTCCTATTTTTAGTTAGCTGGTAAAATAACGTCGAAAAAGCAGTTAAGTTTACCATTGGAAATTTTATTCTACTCACAAAACATTGTTTATAAATTGCACTATTGATAAAAAGAAATGTTTTAATACAGGATGGTAAAAACCAACTGCGTTCAACAAAAATGTGAACGAATATTCCCTGAATAGGTTTCCAAGTTCTACAATGGATCGAAGGATGACCTAAGCCATATCACATCTATAATCTAGGTTTAAATTAAGTTTCACAAGAGAGAAAACTATCAAAATGGTCTACACTGACCCTCAATTATCTTTAATTACTTATCTAACTTGTCGTAAATTACAGTGGCTGATGTGGCTTCTCAGTAACTATATAACAGAAAAATCATCGAGTTTCAGATTTTTACTTCAAGTGGCAAATGTGAACACCATGAGCTTTAATTGACGATCGACACTAGTATTACGTAAAGGGGATGTAACAGATGAGACTTCTACAGTTCTGAGTGAAGCCTTATGCGCTCAAAAATGCGGCATCGCTTACTACAATTTACCGAAGTTGGTTTAAAAAAAAAATCTGGCTGTGTTTTCATCTGACCAATCAGGGTCTCAATGTTAACCTTAAGCTCCGCCTACAAAAATTCTGTCGATCCAATGAGAAACGTTATACTTTTCGTGGTGGGACAATGTTTTTAAGGTTTGCAACGTAACAGAGAAGCGAAAAAGTCTCACGCTAAAACTTGCAGCTGGTGTGGTCCCTTTAGCGTTATCGTAAGATCTATACTGTTCTTCTGGAGGGCTCTATCTTTTAACATGGGCTGGGGGGTGGTCCTAACGCAACAGAGACGCGAAAAAGTCTCACGCTAAAACTTGCGGGTGATGTAGCCCTTTTTGTGTTATCGTAAGATCTCTACTGTTCTTCTGGAGGGTTCTAGCTTTTAACATTGGCTGGGGGGTGGTCTTGACGTAACAGAGACGCGAGAAAGTCTCACGCTAAAACTTGTGGGTGGTGTGGTCCTAGCAGTTAGCTGGCGACGTGGGTGTCGTCCGTCCCTTATCGTAGGCCCTTCCAGCTTAACGCGGTTCTGCTCTCGGCTTCTGTTCTCGTTTCTCCCCTCGGAACTGCGTCTGTCTCACGGTGGGAAGGTATGACATGCATTTAGGCATTCTTGTGTTCGTCTGTGGTATTCCATTTGCTCACTCGTTACTCGTATTACTTTGGTTAATTTAAGGTCACGATGTATTCGGAGCTATGTGACGTACTACTGGATTTGCTTATCATGTCAGGGTTTTCATGGAAGGTGTTGGATTTGCCTGACACCTTACAGCATGCTGGACTCTGGCGAGGATACTTGGCACTTCTGAGGCGGAAATGTATATTCTTTGAGATGCTCTACAATGTGGTGCATTTTTCGTAGTCAAATCTACTTAGGTTTTTCTCTCCTGAGTCCTCGAAATCAGGGAGGTTTGAGTGGTAGACCCTGTACATTCAGGACGGTTTGGCGGAGACCAGGTTGCCTGCAACGAACGACATTCATCGATGCTTCCTCTAACAACACCCTCGCAATGTGGTAGAACAAAAGTACCCAGCTATACAGTGGCAGGCCATATGAAAGGCGGTTCATCTCAGACCCCACATCCCCACACCAACGGAGGTACGTGTGTTGTGATAAGTTGGGTTTGAACGGCAATCTTCCGAAACCTGAATGACTGCACTCTATTCACCAGATCGACACTCCGATATGTCCCCACTGTGCGGTCGTCGACTCCGACGACCATCGTTTGGTTTGAGCCACGGCGATCGAGTTTTGGCTGCTCACGTAGAAAATTTTGGCCCTTTTGTTGCGTAAGGCGCACACAACAATCAAATCTGACGACTTAGTCTTCCTCGGCCAGACATACTTTCCCTCCAACGCGACAAACGCTGTGAACTGGATAAAGGGTCGCATTATCTGCATCGTGCCGATGACAATGATTTCTTGGACTTCTGGTGCATAATGCAAAAGCAACATATGACCTTTCGGCGACATGTAAAATATAGAACATGTTTTGGCAGTTACTCGGGTTCATCATCCACAGACTCTCCGGCTATATGGGGTGTTGCCGGTGGGAGAAGTGAAATCAGGAGATAGATCATGGGTCAAGACCTTACAGTCATGCCCGATGTACTCAGAGGACTATATATCACTTTTCAGCTTGCGAGAAACCAACCTGGACAGACGTAAAATTGACCGTTGCAGGGTTCTCTTTGGTTTGGTGAATTCGTTAAATCTAGGCGCCACTGGGAGCCGTTTTTAGTTTAGATGTGTTGAATGACACCTTTTATTTCTTTACCTTACGTTTTTCACCTGTAAGTCGCTAAAACATAAATAAATAAGAAAATAAGAAACAGATAAATAAGTAAATAAAGCTAAATGCAAACAAAAAAGGCATTTCATCCCTTGGATCACATCGCCAGGGTTGGGAGGAAGGAGACATAGTGACCAGCTCTCGCGTTGCGACCACTACCCACCCAGCCTCCGTCATCCCACGGTCTGATCGCTTGAGGTCCTAGTTAAAAAGGGGACTGACGTAAAAAAAAGGGAAACGTCGGTATACATTTCTGCATAAAGTCCCGTTGCAACTGATATCATCAATTCCTTCTCTTTCCGGTCCTTTCTCGCACCTCCACCTTCAACTACAGAAGAATAGTACAACTTTTTGAGTAAGTTTCAATACTAATTCTTGCGAACACCTTAATCTCTCCCTTATCCATAGTCGAGTCCACATGAGTGAAGATCATCACACACATAAAACCAACGTAACTTCGAAGTTAACGTATCCTCCAGTAAAGAAAAAGGGGCCAATTTTAGTGTCCGATACCACCCGCCGGCTTTGACCAATGACGTAATATGTGATGTTATTTTGTTTGTGCCGCATATTACTGTCGATGAACGTTAAATGATTCCTCTGGATTTCCTAGTTACGCACGTACATTACAAATTCGATGTAGGTTGTTTTGTTTTCATCTCGCAATTTATTTTAGGCATCTTTTGCTAATGAAAGTGGTCGTGATTTATAAGGTATTGATTTCTCGCGTGGTTCGATATGGATGAGTCAGTTGTTTTTACTGCGAAAATTCTGCTTCAGAATATCAGTGAGCGTAAATCAACTATAAAATTTTTGCTATCATTGGGCGTCAATGATGAATTTTGCAAGTGCAGTGTCTGTGGAAATTATATGGTTTTGATGAAGGTTGCGTTATCACGAACTTCCGGCGAATACATGTGGAGGTGCAGAAAAAATAACATATGGAGATCCAAGCGTAGGGGGAAGTGGTTCGAAAGATCGAGGCTGAATTTAGAAGTAATTGTCATGCTAACCTACTGTTTTTGCTATGAATATTCTTGCAAATCTGTCGTGCACGAAGCAGGGGTTTCGTGTGGCACTGTAGTCGGCTGGTTCTCGTTTTGTAGAGAAGTCTGTGGGGAATTTATGAAGTGTAGGGGGTGATTGGGGGAGCCAGGGGTTATGGTTGAAGTAGATGAGTCACATTTTGGAAAGAGAAAGGGGGCACGAGGTTGTTGGTCTTTGGGTTTTTGGAATAGTAGTTTCTGGAGTAGATTGTGCTGATGTTGTATTTAGGGTTGTATCAAATCGGACGAAGAAAGTCTTGACATCTTTAATAGAATAATATATGGGAGAAGGTTATGTAGTCATGACGGATGGGTTTGCTTCGTAAAAGAGGTTATCATCATTTGGTCGTGAATCACAATATTCAGTTTAAAGATTTTAAGATGGTAGCACGTACTAATACTATCGAGGGGTATTGGGGGGCTGTAAAATCTGTTGTCGGGCGGGGAAAGAGAAGGATTTCAGTGTTGCAAGACCATTTAGATGAATACCGTTGGAGGAAGAGTATTCCTAAAGGTTATTGTTTATTTCTCGCATTTATGAAAGTTGTCATCAAAATGTACAAGCTTCGTTTTGTTAGGTATTGGTGGGTCTGATATTTTTTTCTTGTTTTCGTTACGTTTTCCTGTGTTACTATATCGTGCGAGTGCTACATTTTTGGTTTCTCTGGAGGGAGGTTTTTCTGTCGTTTTAATATTTTCTGGTTCAATTGTGGGCCGAGGGGTATTGCTGTGCCTTTGCCGGAGGGTTTATGTGATTGATTCGTGGTTTCATTTTTTTATTATTTTAAAATTTTGCGTCTGATTGAGGGCGGGTGGTAGGGAAGAACTGATTTGGGTAGTACCTCATTCGTGCCTGACATTTTGTGTTTCTTATATTTTTTTCATTAGTTATTCTGGATTTTGCTTCTTCCGTTAAAGTTTGACCTTCTAACATTATTATTTCTTCTTATGTCCTTACTTCGTTCTTGTCAGCCTCGATCTTTGACTCATTTGGAAGTTCATATGCGGTAAGTTTCTTTTTATGTAGCCATTTTTATGTTTTGCTTTTCGATGTTTCTGCTACAGTTCGCATATTTTTGTTATCACTCCTGATGTATAGATTTTACTGAGTGTTACTTGGAGCTACTGTAGCTGGTGTGACTTTCGTGTAGTATAGTTATCCGTACAAGGTTTGATCATTTTTGCGTTTTATTTCTTTGCGTGTGCAGTAATGTGTGTAAAGATTTTCGTTTTTTGAAAGTCTAGTCCTATTCTGTAGTTCTCTAACAAGATCATTTTTAAGCATGTTTCAATTATGTTATAAGATTTTTGCGCAACAAACAGTAATATTGGAATCTGTAACTAGAAATGGCCTCCTACATAGGTTGCTTCTAGTTACCGATTCCAGCTATTCGGCGGTTCATTATTTATATCGTTTTTGCAGTGATGATGTTGTGGTCTTCAGTCCTGATACTGGTTTGATTCAGCTCTCCATGCTACTCTATCCTGGGCAAGCTCCTTCATCTCCCAGTACCTACTGCAACCTACATCCTTCTGAATCTGCTTACTGTATTCATCTCTTGGTCTTCCTCTACGATTATTACCCTCCACACTGCCCTCCAATGCTAAATTTGTGATCCCTTGTTACCTCAGAACGTGTCCTACCAACCGGTCCCTTCCTCTAGTCAAGTTGTGCCACAAACTTCTCTTCTCCCCAATCCTATTCAGTACCTCCCCATTAGTTATGTGATCTACCTATCTAATCGTCAGCATTCTTCTGTAGCACCACATTTCGAAAGTTTCAATTCTCTTCTTGTCCAAACTATTTATCGTCCATGTTTCACTTCCATACATGGCCACACTCCATAGAAATACTTTCAGAAACGACTTCCTGGCACTTAAATCTATACTCGATGTGAACAAATTTCTCTTCTTCAGAAATGCTTTCCTTGCCATTGCCAGTCTACATTTTATATCCTCTCTACTTCGGCCATCATCAGTTATTTTGCTCCCCAAATAGCAAAACTGCTTTACTACTTTAAGTGTCTCATTTTCTAATCTAATTCCCTCAGCATCACTCGACTTAATTCGACTACATTCCATTACCCTTTTTATGCTTTTGTTGATGTTCATCTTATATCCTCCTTTCAAGACACTATCCATTCCGTTCAACTGCTCTTCCAAGTCCTTTACCGTCTCTGACAGAATTACAATGTCATCGGCGAACCTCAAAGTTTTTATTTCTTCTCCATGGATTTTAATCCCTACTCCGAATTTTTCTTTTGTTTCCTTCACTGCTTGCTCAATATAGGGATTGAGTAACATCGGGGAGAGGCTACAATCCTGTCTCACTCCCTTCCCAACCGCTGCTTCCCTTTGATGTCTCTCGACTATTATAACTGCCATGTGGTTTCTGTACAAATTGTAAATATCTTTTCGCTCCCTGTATTTTACCCCTGCCACCTTTAGAATTTGAAAAAGAGTATTCCAATCAACATTGTCAAAAGCTTTCTCTAAGTATACGAATGCTAGAAACGTAGGTTTGCCTTTCTTTAATCTAGCTTCTAAGATAAGTCGTAGGGTCAGTATTGCCTCACGTGTTCCGATATTTCTACGGAATCCAAACTGATCTTCCCCAAGGTCGGCTCCTACTACTTTTTCCATTCGTCTGTAAAGAATTCGCGTTAGTATTTTGCAGCCGTGACTTATTAAACTGATTGTTCGGTAATTTTCACATCTGTCAACACCTGCTCTCTTTGGGATTGGAATTATTATATTCTTCTTGAAGTCTGAGGGTATTTCGCCTGTCTCACATATCTTGCTCACCAGATGGTAGAGTTTTGTCAGGACTGGCTCTCCCAAGGATGTCAGTAGTTCTAATGGAATGTTGTATACTCCCGGGGCCTTGTTTCGGCTCAGGTACATGTGGAAAATATAATATAATATATGCACTGGTAATTGCTCTCGTGTTCTTATTTATTTCAGTCATCTTCAACTCATTTAAATGAAATTCGCGCCTAAATAATAGTCGCGTTAAATGTAATATTTTGTGGCATGCTACATTCGTTTGTTTACGAGTACGACCCGTTCCATTCATAGATCGTCCGTTGCAGCATCTTTGCCTCACGTATGACGTCATTGGTCAAAGCCGACGGGTAGTATCGGACACTAGAGTTTATCCAGAAAAATGTTATTGTGTTTTCGACGTCATGTTCACCTCGCGCGTTGTGATGACCACGAAAGTCAGTAGACGGCTCATTCAGTCTTCGGTGTTGCGTGTGGCGTTAAAACGACGTCATTTTTGCAGGGAGTCTTGTGAGAGGAGCGTTACTCCTGGAGTAGGCGCAGCGGTTACTACATTATTATTGGAGAAGAGGTGTTACCGGGGTAACAGCGCCACGCCCAGGCATTGGTCGGACGGAGGATGGGTGCGCGAGTGGTGGTGGTGGTGGTTTTAGTGTGGGTGGCCGCGCGGACGCAGGGCAACCGCATCGTGGGCGGCGAGGTGGCTGACATCAGGGACTTCCCTTTCCTCGCGTCACTGCAGAGGCGCCAGACGGGGCACAGCTGCGTGGCCAACATCGTCACGTACAGCTGGCTGGTCACCGCAGCGCACTGCGTCTTCTCGGCAGTTCCCAGCTACCCGAGCGAATACACCGTCCTCGCCGGCGTCACCAACCTCACTTACGATGACAACATGAAGGTGTGTACCCCTACTCCACATCCTTGTACGAGGGAAATGTAATGAAACATGTTTTTTTTTCTGAAAGCAAGTTGCTTCCATTCTGGTAATTTCCAAGAATGATTGCCTATCGAAGTCTCGGGGTCCAAACGATGCATATCGAACGTGCGATCGTAAATCCATCATGCGACTCTGGTGGCGGACATTGTGATCAGTTATTTGTGATGGTCATTTTTATCTGTTTCCCGTCGTTCCCTTAGTTGCTCTAAATTACATACCTCCGCGAATTATTTGTGAATTGCTAGGGAATCCCAGACGATTTATGTGGTTAGTGAGTGGGATGTCTGGTGTTCTTGACGTTTCTTCGATGGATTCTCTCACATGGAAAAATGTAATTCCATGTTTATCCAGCGTAGAAAATTGTTCGACTTTTTGTCGCAAATATGGAATTCTACTGGACGAGGAAAGAAGGGACTGTGTAGACTGTGGCGGTGCGAAGTGTGTAAAACTTCGTAAGAACAGTTTCGATGCTGAAATACCGTTTACAATTTCATTGTGGACAGTGCGGGAAACTAACGAGTATCAGGAAGAATAAAGCTTTCGACTCTTCCAAATCATCCATCCATACCACGTAATGGACTTTCACAAGTTTCCAACACCGACGGCGAGTAAGGTAAGTCGTCACCTTTGCAATTGAAAGTATTTTTGTAACGCTCTTCTTTCGTCGTTGCTGTAGCGACCACCGTAAACATACTCATAACGCCCGCCACCAGAGTCGCATGATCGACTTACGACGACACGTTCGATATGTATCGTTTGGACACCGCAACTTCGATAGGCAGTCATGCTTGGTAATTACCGCCTATCGAAGTCGTGGGGTCCAAACGATGCATATTGAACGTGCGATTGTAAATCGATCATGCAACTCTGGTGGCGGGCGTTATGCGTATGTTTACATTGGTCACTACAGCTACGACGGGTCTAGTGAAGCAGGGGATACAAACCGTCGGCTTTGACCAATGACGTCAGAATTGGCCAGGGAGCATTTGTTACAAAGATGAAAGAGCTGAGAAGAATGTTCAGAAACAAAGAAATGCAAGAGACAAAAACTATAGTTCACATATATAAGGGCCAGTAGTATTTTCACCTTAATGATATCGCGTGTTTGTATCTTATTATTTCTCCTCAAAATACAATGGAAAAAATGAATGAAACATATTAGTAGCAAAGAATACATCACGTCACATGTATATCAGTTGTATCTCGAAACTCATTCGTACTGTATTGCTTGACTGCAGTACGGGATACAAGTTTAGCGTACGTCAATTTCTTCGTTTTCACTAGCATTACTGTCTTGCTGTTCACTTGAACGATGTATCCTCTGCTTCAGTAAACGCTAAATGAAACACAGGATACAGGTTGTAGATGTGTTGTTTATTTCGTCTCCGCTATTACTGACAGTCTATTCTTACGTACATATAAGTACTATTGATGACAGAAGGAGCTACGTACGTAATATTGTATACCATACTTCTGTTGACCTCTACATATGTACACTGCTAACGAAAAGGTGGAAATAGACGTACGCTACATTTGCAACCTGTACCTCAGTTGAACTACACGAAGAGGCAATGAGACGACACATGTACAATTTGTATCCCGTACTTCACTATGGGGTAATTTTTTTTTTGTCGCCTTGGACGCTAATATCCCATTCTTTACTTGAGATGTATAGCTATACGCAACATTTATATCTTGCTCAATAATATTTTAACCAATACGGAGCGATCGCTTTAGAACCACATTCGGTTATTTTAATGTACAATAATAGCGCTTATCTTTTATTATCTACGCCTCGAAGTGAAGACATTACTATCTATGACTAATGTATGACCTCATTGGTCAAAGCCAACGGGTTGTATCCCCTGCTTCACTAGACCCTTTCGAAAGAAGAGCGCTACAAAAATACTTGTAATTACAAAGGAGACGACTTACCTTACTGCCGGCCGCGGTGATCTAGCGGTTCTAGGCGCTCAGTCTGGAACCGCGCAACTGCTACGGTCGCAGGTTCGAATCCTGCTTCGGGCATGAATGTGTGTGATGTCCTTAGGTTAGTTAGGTTTAAGTAGTTCTAAGTCCTAGGGGACTGATGACCACAGATGTTAAATTCCATAGTGCTCAGAGCCATTTGAACTTACCTTACTCGTCGTCGGTCCCGTCGTCGTCATGTGAAAGTCCATGTGATCTGCACGCTACGGGAACAATTCCCTTTTTGCGGTAGCCTGGGTAAACTCTGCCAGTATCACGCAAGAATATGGGTAGCGTGTCACTTGGATTAACTTTTCCCTGCAAACACAACTTGTGGAAATAGAGGTACTGAAACAAGTACAGTTCGTCTCCTTGTCCTGGTCGCCCTTCTCTTTTAATGGAAGACTTCACAGATTTCCATAGCAGCTCAATATTCTGAGTGTCTACACTGGGGTCATGAACTATACAGAGTGGTTGACGAACGTTACAGGATCCTTCAGTAATCGCGAAAGTGTTACGGAGATGATAGATAAACTCCAGTGGAACACTCAGCAAGAGAGACTCTCAGTAGCTCGGAACAGGCTTTTGTTGAAGTTTCGAGAACATACCTTCACCCAGGAGTCAAGCAATATATTGCTCCCTCCTATGTATATCTCGCAAAGAGACCATGAGGATAAAATCAGAGAGATTAGAGCCCACACAGAGGCATACTGACAATCTTTCTTTCCACGAACAATACGAGACTGGAATAGAAGGAAGAACCGATAGAGGTACTTAAAGTACCCTCCACCACACACCGTCAGGTGTCTTGCGGAGTATGACTGTATATGTAGATGTAGAACTCGTGGTCGAATCCTTCTGCTTTGAGTGTCTTGTAGGACTGAAACCCGTAGTGACTTTACTACCAGGCAGTATGAAGTGCTTTATCAGAGCCGGCCGGAGTGGCCGTGCGGTTCTAGGCGCTACAGTCTGGAGCCGACCGACCGCTAGGTCGCAGGTTCGAATCCTGCCTCGGGCATGGATGTGTGTGATGTCCTTGGGTTAGTTAGGTTTAATTAGTTCTAAGTTCTAGGCGACTGATAACCTCAGAAGTGAAGTCGCATAGTGCCCAGAGCCATTTGAACCATTTTTTTGCTTTATCAGATCCACTAATACTGTGACAACGAAACACTTCCGGGACTCTGGTTCTATTCCACCGACTTCCCAAATATGATCGATTTCACTCTTTTAAGGTCGTCCTCTGCTTCTTCCTGCTTGCTGTGTGAGACTTGTCCACTTCAACAACTTTACTCGATCCACCAATAGGTACACTGTCGTTCGTCACTACCACACAACACATTTCTCTGCAAAACCTGAAATAGTCGCACACAGTAGTAGCAAAGAAGTTAGTTTCCGATGCTGTTACTTGCAAGGTGCAGTCTCTAATCCAGCAGGATAGAAGAATTACGCTGGTCTGCATGGGTAATTTGGAAGAGTCGAAATATGTATTCTTCCTGATACTCGTTCATTTTTCGCACTGTCCTCAATGAAATTGTAACTGTATTTCAGCATCGAAACTCTTCTTACAAAGCTTTACACACTTCCCACCACCACAGTCTATGCGGTTCCTTCTTTCCTCGTCCGGTGGTATTCCATATTTACAATAAAAAGTGAAACAATTTTCTACTCTGGATAAGCGTGGAATTAGATTTTTCCATGTGAGATAATCCGGCGAAGATACGTCAAGAACACTAGACATCTCACTCACTACCGATATACATCGTCTGGGTTTCCCTAGCGACTCACAAATAATTCGTGGAGGTATGTAACTTTGAGCAACTAAGGGAACGACGAAAAACAGCTAAAAATGAAGATCACAAATAATTGATCATAACGTCCGCCACCAGTTGCATGATCGATTTACAATCGCACGTTCGATATGCATCGTTTGGATGGTTCAAATGGCTCTGAGCACTACGTGACTTAACATCTGGGGTCATCAGTCCCCTAGAACGTAGAACTACTTAAACCTAACTAACCTAAGGACATCACACACATCCATGCCCGAGGCAGGATTCGAACCTACGGCCGTAGCAGTCTCGCGGTTCCGGACTGAGGCACCTAGAACCGCCCTGCCAACGCGGCTGGCCATCGTTTGGACCCCGCGACTTCGATAGGAAATCATTCTTGGAAATTTCCTCCATTCTGGATTCCAATACACCATATTATTCCCCACTCGTTTGGCGGCAAAATCCTATTTTTCAACATAATCTCCGTTCAAAGCGACTGCTTCACGCCATCTACTTGGGAGAGCCTGTATGCCCGCATCGATGTCGGAGCCAACGCCTTATTGCATTAATAACTTCCCCACTGTCAACCTACTGCTTCCCTCAGAGTGTATCCTTTATTGACTCAAACAGATGGAAGGTGCGAGATCTGGGCTGAAGGATTGTCCAGGAAGAACAGTCCAGCGAACTTTTGTGAACTCCTCTCGGGAGTGCGGACTTGTGTGAGGGCTTGCACTGTTATGGAGAAGGAGAAGTTCGTCCCATTTTTGAGGAGACGAACACATTGAAGTCGCTTCTTCAGTGTCCTGAGGGTAGCACGATTCACTTCAGAATTGATCGTTGTATGATGAGGAAAGACACAAATAGAATAACGGATGTGCTAGAAGACCGTCGCCTTGACTTTACGGGCTCAGAGGAGAGGAGAGGTAGAGTGGCGCAGCTCAATGGACTGCTGTTTTCTTTCCAGTTCGAAGTGATGAACCCATATTTCATCACCTCTGACGAGTTTCGACAATAAATTGTCATGATCAGTGTCGTAATGTGCAAGGAAATCCTCACAAATGGTCCTTTGTTGCACTTTATGGTCTTCTATTAGACGGCGAGGAACCTAGCGTGCGCAAAACTTTGAGTACCCCGACTGGAGGACGAGTGTGTCAGCACCACTTACAGAGACGTCCTGATGTACAGCGACGTGTTTGATTCTGATCGGTCGATCACCTCAAATGAAAGTTCCAACATCAGGAGTCACATCTGTGTACGGAAGGCACACAGACACGTTTGCACGACCTTGTTACGATGTTTTCAGACGCCTCGCCGAACGACTCACCGCGCTTTTGTTTACTGCCAGGACTCCGTAGACACACTTCAACATCTACGATACTCTTCTTCTCCGCCATAAGAAACTCAATGACAGGTCTCTGCTTGGAACGCACCTCCGCTACAGACGCCATTTTGAAGGCTACGTATTGCACAGCCATCTCTCGGACCTGCATGAAACTATAGCGGCTGAAGCAATACATTACCTTTCTTATTTAACACCCCTCGTACGTGCTCTGCAGCCAACTTGTAGATTACACCCATCTGCCGTGACGTCGTGAGTTTACAATGTGAAGAATCTAAGCAGCCTGCTATTAAATGTAATCCGTGGTTGTCTTGATAACTGATGTAAATTATGGTGTCTGTAAACTATGCTCTTTATTCCAAATACGATATTATCGTTAACGAGAGTGTGGTTAGGGTTGAATCAAAAGCGCAGCTTAAGTTGTTGTTAGAGAAACTAGTAGAGATTATATTGATCTTCTAAGGTGAAAGAAAATTATGCACCACGAAGGAATTATCCGGATGTGACAGATATCGGTAGATCTGATGTGTATGTACTGGCAGACAAGTTATTATGGGCCTGGGCGTGGCTCTGTTGCCGTGGTAACACCTCTACTCCAACAATAATGCAGTAACCGCTGCGCCTAGTCCAGGATTAACGCTCCTCTCACAAGACTCCCTGCAAACGTGACGTCGTTTTAATGCCACACGCAACATAGACGACTTGAATGAGCCGTCTACTGACTTAATCAAGAGAAAAAGTTTCACAAACTGCACAAGTCAATAACGCTTCGGTTCTCATCTGGCCCTTATGCAAGCAATTATTCGGCTTGCCGTTGATGACAGAGCTGTTAGATGTCCCCTTGATGGATATCGTGCCAAATTCTGTCCAATTGGAGCTTCAGATCGTCAAAGTACCGAGCTGACTGTAGGGCCCTGCCCGTAGTGCTTAAAACGCACTCAGTTGAAGAGAGATCCGGCGACCTTACTGGCCAACACAGGATTTGACAAGAGCGAAGACAAGCAGAACAAACTCTCGCTGTGTGCGGGCCGCCGTTATCTTGCTGAAATGTAAGTCGTGGAAAGGCTGCTATGTAGGACAACCGTACGGGGCAGAGAATATCGTCGATGTTCCCCTGTGCTGTAAGGGAGCAACGGATGACAACCAGAGTGATCCTCATATGAAAAGAAATGGCACCCCAGAGTATCAGTTCTGGTTGACGGACCTTATGGCGGCCGACTGTCAGTTTCGTAACCCATCGCTGCCGGGAGCGTCTCCAGACACGTCTTTGCTGGTCATCGGGGCTCACTTCAAAGCGGGACCCATCACTCCAGTCAATGAGATTCCAGGCCGAAGGTGCCCTGCAAACGGGCTTGTCGGTGTACAGAGGTCGCATCAAAAAGGACCACAATCGGAGCATCAGGCATCACAAAAGACCGGAAAAATATGACAACAAATAGGATATGTGTGTACCACGTCTAACTGTGGTTCAGCGGTATCGAGGGATAAATTGTGTTCTGGGATTGTAACATGGTGCAGAGGGCGGGAGTAGAGGATTAAAGCACGATGTAAGGTAGGACGCTGGACTGTGGTCCTGCAGTCCCCTCTTTGAAAATTCTGGAAAGTGAAGAGCGATTATGTGATTCTCCACTCTATCTACCCCACTGCGTCACAGGAAGGGACTGCAGACTGTTTCACAAAGTTACACGACCCCTTCGCACCGCCCCTTACGAATCACGAAGGGGTGGGGGCGAGGGTGGGGGCAGGGGGGTTAGGAGAGCTCATCGACGAGGTTATGAGAGATTCCCACTGTCACGCAGCTTTCCACCGTCGCGCTGTGCATTGGTCTGTGATTATTAAGTGGTTCTCAGAAAATGGACTCTCTCTTAATTTTGAAAAAAACTCACTATATCCAGTTCTGTACACCGAATAGAGTCATACCGATAATTGATGTAGCATATGAACAGGGCCTACAGGAAAATTAAAGAGACCTTTGGGGAAAAGAGAGCCACTTGTATGAATATCAAGAGCTCAGATGGAAACCCAGTTCTAAGCAAAGAAGGGAAAGCAGAAAGGTGGAAGGAGTACATAGAGGGTCTATACAAGGGAGATGTACTTGAGGACAATATTATGGAAATGGAAGAGGATGTAGATGAAGATGAAATGGGAGATACGATACTGCGTGAAGAGTTTGACAGAGCACTGAAAGACCTGAGTCGAAACAAGGCCCCGGGAGTAGACAACATTCCATTGGAACTACTGACGGCCTTGGGAGAGCCTGTCCTGACAAAACTCTACCATCTGGTGAGCAAGATGTATGAGACAGGCGAAATTCCCTCAGACTTCAAGAAGAATATAATAATTCCAATTCCAAAGAAAGTAGGTGTTGACAGATGTGAAAATTACCGAACTATCAGTTTAATAAGTCACGGCTGCAAAATACTAACGCGAATTCTTTACAGACGAATGGAAAAACTGGTAGAAGCCGACCTCGGCGAAGATCAGTTTGGATTCCGTAGAAATGCTGGAACACGTGAGGCAATACTGACCCAACGACTTATCTTAGAAGATAGATTAAAGAAAGGCAAACCTACGTTTCTAGCATTTGTAGACTTAGAGAAAGCTATTGGCAATGTTGACTGGAATACTCTCTTTCAAATTCTAAAGATGGCAGGGGTAAAATACAGGGAGCGAAAGCCTATTTACAATTTGTACAGAAACCAGATGGCAGTTATAAGAGTCGAGGGACATGAAAGGGAAGCAGCGGTTGGGAAGGGAGAGAGACAGGGTTGTAGCCTGTCCCCGATGTTATTCAATCCCTATATTGAGCAAGCAGTAAAGGAAACAAAAGAAAAATTCGGAGTAGGTATTAAAGTCCATGGAGAAGAAATGAAAACGTTGAGGTTCGCCGATGACATTGTCATTCTGTCAGAGACAGCAAAGGACTTGGAAGAGCAGTTGAACGGAATGGACAGTGTCTTGAAAGGAGGATATAAGATGAACATCAACAAAAGCAAAACGAGGATAATGGAATGTAGTCGAATTAAGTCGGGTGATGCTGAGGGAATTACATTAGGAAATGAGACTCTTAAAGTAGTGAAGCAGTTTTGCTATTTGGGGAGCAAAATAACTGATGATGGTCGAAGTAGAGAGGATATAAAATGTAGACTGGCAATGGCAAGGAAAGCGTTCCTGATGAAGAGAAAATTTGTTAACATGGAGTATAGATTTAAGTGTCGGGAAGTCGTTTCTGAAAGTATTTGTATGGAGTGTAGCCATGTATGGAAGTGAAACATGGTCGATAAATGGTTTAGACAAGATGAGAATAGAAGCTTTCGAAATGTGGTGCTACAGAAGAATGCTGAAGATTAGATGGGTAGATCACATAACTAATGAGGAGGTATTGAATAGAATTGGGGAGAAGAGAAGTTTGTGGCACAACTTGACAAGAAGAAGGGACCGGTTGGTAGGACATGTTCTGAGGCATCAGGGGATCACAAATTTAGCACTGGAGGGCAACGTGGAGGGTAAAAATCGTAGAGGGAGATCAAGAGATGAATACACTAAGCAGATTCAGAAGGATGTAGGTTGCAGTAAGTACTGGGAGATGAAGAAGCTTGCACAGGATAGAGTAGCATGGTGAGATGCATCAAACCAGTCTCAGGACTGAAGACCACCACCACCACAACATGAACAGGGCTCAGTTAACAGGGGAGATTTCTCCAAATTTTTGGGTGTTCACATTGATGACAACTTGAACTGAAAGAAGCATATTACTGAGCTTCTCAAACAACTAAGTTTAGCTTCTTTCGCTCTTCGTATAATCGCTAGTCTTGGTAACAAACAGATCAGCCTTCTAACGTACTTTGCATATTTCCACTCAATAATGTCTTATGGAATAGTTTTCTGGGGTAACTCACCACTTACACATAAAATATTGATTGCACAAAAGAGAGCAGTGAGAATAATTGGTGTTCACCCAAGGACGTCATGTAGGCACATTTTCAAGGAGTTAGGTATTTTAACTTCACCATCAGAGTACTTATATTCCCTAATGGAATTCGTTATAAATAATCCATCTCATTTCGCGAAGAACAGTGATGTTCATACGCACAACGCTAGAGGGAAAAATGACCTTTCCTACCCGTTATTGAAGCTGTCAGTTACTCAAAAAGGAGTACATTGTTCAGCAACAAAAATCTTTGATCATTTGCCCAACAACATAAAGTGTCTGGCAGGTAGCAGATCAAGTTTTAAATCTAGCTTAAAATTATTTCTTTTGAACAACTCCTTCTACTACATGGACGAGCTTTTGTTTCAGGAATGGTAAAAAAAATGTACCTCTTCATGTAGTTGCATGTGTAGAACTAAAAATTTCAGTAATATTAATATTAGCACTATTCATGTGTGTATATATATCTTGTAATCTGACTTGTTCCACATCATATCGATAAAATAATCGGGAAAATGATCTACGGAACATGACATAACTAAAACTGAAACTAAAACTAAAAAAAACTTGTACACAGAGCTTACCATAATAGATGACTGACGGATGCATGAGGGTAAGCCAACGGAACCGTTTTCTATAATATATACCGTAGCTCTGTCGCGGCTTGCAGTGGTCCCAAAAGAATAACCAGAGCTTAATGTGACAATGAAATAACGGACGAAGGAAATTACTCCAAGAAGTCCATTTCCATTGACATGCAACGTTCCAGTTTGTTTGTTTTGTTTTTGCTTTAGGGCGTACAATACAACTAGGGTCATACACGCCCAAGTCAAAACTATAGAACACGAAGACAGCAAGGAGTTAAAAAACGACTATACGTCAGTCTCAATGAACATAATAGAAGACAGCTAAAAACAGGTACTTGGAAAAAGGGCTAAAGAAAGACACCACACAGAAACGGAGGTACAAAACTAAAAATTAAATGGCTTTCGCCATATTGCTTTGCGGGTAAAAAGTAGAACGCGGTCGACAGGCCGCGCGTCATTTGCTAAAACGTCCGATAACTCAGACGGTAAACCCAAGCGAGAACGTAAATGGTTAAAAATGGACAGTCCGTCAGGAAGTGACGGACAGTTGAGACTTGGGCGCAATGTGTACAAAGTCTAGGGGTAGCGCCACTTATCAAATGACGATGGCTAAAAAGGCAGTGACCAATACGCTGCCCACTTAAAATGACCTCCTCCCGGCGGGAGGGCCGAGGGGAGATAACCAAGCCACTGGCAGAGGCTTAATAAGCCGGAGCTTATTCCCATGAAGCAAGGATCACTGGCGATGCCAAAGGGACACCACATCCTGACAGACGGCAACGCAGAGATCATAGGGGGGAATGTAGGAACTCGCGGGCTGAGGTACGAGGACTGCAGCCTTGGCAGCAGCGGCAGCAGCGTCAGCAGCCTCGTTTCCTGGCAGACCGACGTGACCAGGAACCCACAGAAACTTCACACTGGCACCACCAAGAGATAGCAAGTGACAGTTTTCCGTGACCCGCTGCACTAAGGGATGGGCGGTGTACAGCGCACATAGACTTTGAAGGGCGCTGAGAGAGTCAGAGCAGAGGACACAATCGAAAAGGCTGTGTCGCCGGATGTACTCCGTGGTCTGATACAGGACGAAGAGCTCGGCTGTAAATACTGAGTGTGCCGGAAGCCTATATCGAAAGAGACGGGTGGCAATGAAGAAGGCACACCCGACCCCACGGTCTTTCCGAGAGCCAACACTGTATACGGAGGTACTACCGCGAAGTTCCATGTGAAGGTCGTGAAACTGAAGGCGATAGACCGAGGCTGGAGTAGTGTCCGTAGGAAACGAATGAAGGCCAAGGTTAACATGGGCCGCTTCACGAAGCCAAGGTGGTGAAGAATTCGCACCCACCGTGAAAGATGCATGTAGTGTGAAGTTAAGCCGCTGTAACAAGTGCCGAAAGCGGACTTCAGGAGGTAACAGAGAAGAGGGACGCGCCCCATACTGACGATCAAAGGAATCGTCTAAGAAGGAGGCATAGGATGGGTGGCCACGCATGACAGACAAACAGCATGCATACCTGCTGAGAAGAAAGTCGCAGCAGTAGGGCAGTGGTAGTTCAGCAGCTTCAGCATACAGAGTCACAACCAGGCTCGTGTAAAAGGCGCCTGTGGCCAGACAGATGCCACGATGGTGGATAGTGTTGAGACACTTAAGATGGATAGACGCTTAGACGCATAAACAAAGCACCCATAGTCGAGTTTCGAACGGAGTAGGGACCGGTACAAACGGAGGAATGTGGTTCGATCGGCACTCCAGGAAGTAACATTGAGGACACGTAGGACATTGAGGGACCGCGTACTGCGGGCTGCCAGGTAAGACACATGGGAGGACCAATGTAGTTTCCTATCGAGCATGAGCTCCAGGAATTTTGTGGTTTCAACAAACGGAAGGGCAACAGGCCCAAGATGTAAAGATGGTGGGAGGAATCAATTGCGCAGCCAGAAATTCATGCAGGGGGTTTTGTCCGTGGAAAAGTGAAAGCCATTGTCGGTGCTCCAGGAGTAAAGACGATCAAGACATCGCTGAAGACGCGGCTCAGTGAGTCACGCCCGTGGAGAACTGCAATAAATGGCAAAATCGTCAACAAAAAGGGAGCTGGAGATGCCGGCGGGAGACAGGGCATTTCAGGGTTAATGGCGATAGCAAGGAGGACAACGCTCAGGCAGAACCCTGAGGCACACCGTTTTCCTGAATAAACGTGTCCGACAAGGCAGAATCCACACGCACCTTGAAAACTCGGTCTTTTAAAAATACCCGAAGGGAGTGGCGCAGGCGGCCACGGAAGCACCACGTGTAAAGAGTGCGAAGGATACCAGTCCTCCAGCAGCTATCGTAAGCCTTCTCCAAATCGAAAAACACGGCCACATTTTGCATTCGGCAGTAAATTACGAGACTCGAGCCGTCATACCAGCCGGGCATGAATCATACGTTTCATCGCCTAGCGTTCCAGTGTCGCGCTGTTTAGTGGTTGTTGAAGAATACGTTGAGATTATAGTGAGACAGAACTGACGGTAATGACATGTCTCCAGCTGGGACGTCTCAAATCCGACAAACTTGTACCTTGTCACCGGAGGTGTTCATAGTCGGGCACGATCCCTGGCACACTTGCAGCTTAGCGAGTGCTTCGGACATAACAAGCATTACCTTCTCTCTTTCGTGCTGATGCACCATTATTATTATATCTATAGTCATCACCCGTCTGTTTCAGGCTACACACTGACCACTGTTGACTGGGTTGTAATATACATGTCACTTGTATCTTTTGATTTATTTGTATAACAATAATCTGTTTGACTGAAGCAAGTTCATTAGTCTTTTGACAAAGCATGTTCGACGTTCACATTAATTTTTCTACATGAAGTTGCATAATGCCTACAACAGTTATACAAAATGCCGCCATTTATCCACATAAGACAACTTCTTTTCCAAGTAGGCACACAAAGCACGAATTTCATCGTTCTTTTTTCCTACGATAACAAGCAGCGAAAGACTTCCCATCGGTACTTTATAGCCAGGTATGATACCGAATGTAATAACGTCTGTTAAAAATGTAATAACGTCTGTTAAAAATTACACGTACATTGAGGCGACAAACGTCATGGATTATCCCTTAATACGATATGATTAAAGAGGCAGAAGTAAAAGACGCAATTATGCATTACTTTATGTTCAGCAAGCGCAACGCGGTTGGCCGAACCTGTTCGTGGTGCACCCCCTGGTCCGCGTCGGCGGCACGTATGACTACGACCTGGCGATGGTCCGGCTGCAGTCTCCACTGAGGGAGGGCCCCCGCGTCCACACCGTGCCGCTGCCGCACGACGTCATGTCCTTGAAGATCCTGTACACTGAAAACTGCACCGTGGCTGGCTGGGGCAACACCGAGAAGGTTGAGGCGCGCCGGTCAGTCCGCACTCCTGCGTTAAATCGCATCCGATACCTATTTTGTTGCTTGATGCAAATCTGTTGGTTATTTGAAATCCATTACTGACTTGTTTCATGTGGTACCAGTTGTCACCAATATCATAAACGGACGGGATATGGAACTCCAAAAGCAACAGAAATGATTGCAAAAGACAGTCAATACCTCCTGGATACAGTTCCTTGACTGTAATTTATATACACTTTCTGGCAGACATAATGCATGACTAATTTTTAACCGCTAGTAAAGTGAGATTTTGCTTGTACACTGTGGTGAAAAAAGTCATGTAAAGCACTCCGTCTTCAGGAAACAAGTGGCCCATCGGGACCATCCGACCGTCGTGTCATCCTCAGCTGAGGATGCGTCTAGGAGGGGCGTGTGGTCAGCATACCGCTCTCCCTGTCGTTATGATGGTTTTCTTTGACCGGAGCCGCTACGATTCGGTCGAGTAGCTCCTCAATTAGCATCACGAGGCTGAGTGCAACCCGAAAAATAGCAACAGCGCATGGCCGCCCGGATGGTCACCCTTCCAAGTGCCAGCCACGGCCGACAGCGCCTAACTTCGGTAATCTGGCGGGAACCGGTGTATCCACTGCGGCAAGGCCGTTGCCGAGAAAGTAATGTGATCCTCTTAATATCGTGATGGACCTGCTTTTTCCCGGCGTAAATCAGCAACTCCACATGGCATGGTCTGAACATGTCGTTGGAAGTCTCCTGTAGAAATAACGAGCCATATTACCTCTATAGCCGTCCATAACTGCGAAAGTGTTGCCGGTGCAGGAGTTTGTCCGCGAACTGCCGGCCGAAGTGGCCGTGCGGTTAAGGGCGCTGCAGTCTGGAACCGCAAGACCGCTACGGTCGCAGGTTCGAATCCTACCTCGGGCATGGATGTTTGTGATCTCCTTAGGTTAGTTAGGTTTAACTAGTTCTAAGTTCTAGGGGACTAATGCCCTCAGCAGTTGAGTCCCATAGTGCTCAGAGCCATTTGAACCATTTGTCCATGAACTGATCTGTCTGTTATGTCCGCTTGCAGGTATGTCGGCTGGTCAAGGTGGCCAAATCGTTCGCTCGAATTATCCAAAATGTTCTTCAAACCAGTCACTAACACTTGTATCCCGGTGACATGGCACAGTGTCATCCGTAAAAATTCCAACGTTGTTTGGAAATACGAAGCCCAAGTAGCCGAACATAACCATTTCCAGTCAATAAACGGTTCAGTTGGACCAGACGACCTAGCCCATTCCATGTAAACACAGCCCACACTATTACGGAGTCGCCACCAGCTTGCACAGTGACTTGTTGACAACTTAGGTACATGGTTTCGCGAGGCCTGCGATACACTCGAATCCTATCACCAGCTCGTACCCATCTGACCAGGCCATGGTTTTCCAGTCTATGATCCGATCGATATGGCCGTGGACAAAATTATCCATATTAATCATCACATGGGCTATGAATATTGGCTTAAATATTATACAGTTAACCAAACAGTTAATGGAGATCCACCTTGCTGAGAACACGAGGAGGCAGATAGAAAGATTGTTTACCATGTTTATCAAATTAGGTCGAGTATCAATTCAATATGCAACATTCACATTTTAATTACAATGCTTGTAAATATGGGATTTGTGAAAAGTTGCGTAAATATTTGGATGGATGCTGGCGTTGGTAATATCCGCCGTTACTTCGATGTTTCGCGTCTGTATGAAACAATCGGATTGCTCTAGCAAAATCTTTAGCTACTTTTCATGCTATGAAGAACTGCTACTACAGTCCCGCATTCTATCGCAAGGGGGAAAAAGACCACTTACAGCACTGAAACAGTCTACACGCTGCCAAAGTGCTTTCACAGATGTAGGCAGATAATGAGCAATGCTTCTGACACTGGGAATGTATTGAACGTCTTAGAAGAATTCACGTGTAGATTATAAAACGAAAAAAATTAACGATGTTAATTCGATAACATTGAATATTTTTACTCAAACATATATAACGAAAAGTGAACATCCTTCGACACTTCTAAATATGGGTTTGTTTAATTTTGCTGCTTGTAAATCAGAATTGGAACAGTATTTGTTGAAAATAAAATATATTTCGCAAATATGGAGCGATGATCATTCAAAAAATCTAATAGATCTAAACCCCAAAGATTTCGGATGGCATGAGAACGTGGGACGCTACGATTTTTCGTGCTTCTACGGCAGATAGTTATCAAAAAGGAATGACGCTATTTTTGACGAAGAATCAACATCCACCATCCGTATAGTTGACATGAAATTCAGTGTAAGATATTATATTTAGATGAGTGATTTTGTCTAATTTTCTTTGTTTTCCAGAAGACGACACTGAAGGAGATTTTGATGGTAAAGATAATGTTGAGTGGTTAAACACATTTACATTTTCTTTTCTTTGATTAAACTGTATTTTTCGAACTTTACGACACTTTATCTTTGTGGAATTTCTTTAAAAAATCCTTCAGTGCCATGGTTTAGAGTGAGCTCTTTATTAATGATATCAGAGTTTGAGGGTTGGAACTTATTCATTGGCTTGCAACATAGACTTGCATACTACTCAGTGCAGTTTTGTGATGGTTTTTGAGTTTCGAAATGTTGTCTGATTAGTAAGGTAGAGCACTATTTGCCTGACACCAATTTTTTCTCCACCGTCGCAACTTCTTTCATCATATCCAAACGTTTTCCGAAGAGATGCTTTGTTACCGATTGATAAAATATTTTAATATTTTCTTAATGGTTGGAAAATGGTAGGTGCTCATATTTTCTTCTGAAAAACGGTTTTTACGCATTAATTTATCTAAATCTACCAGCAAAACAGATTTCAGACGGTTTGTTTGATTTTGTTTGATTTTTTTATTTTTTCATATGGTTCCCCAAGTATGTGCTACGCTACAGGCGTCCAGAAAGCGTGTTTTTGGTACCTTAAATCTATCATTCAGCTAGATTCCAAAAATCACACGTATTGCTATGATAAAGTTCGGTAAAATTTGTTGACTTTTTGAAAATGGGGTCAGATCACCAGAGATGCGAAAAAAATTCTGAAACGTTTATCTTCTGGTTTAAGATAACTGAACCTGACGCTCTTATACTGTTTTGACGTATATATGTAAGCCAGAATTTTTGGTCGTGGGCTGTCGTAATACAACTGTTGAATAGTGGTGCATCCTGTACGCGCATCTCCTTGAAGCATAAAATGCGTAAAGATGGAAAAAACAGGTAGCGCTGGGGATTGTTAATCGCTGATTCCAGTTTCGTGTTGGACACTTTATTTGCCTTTTATTTTTCGTTCGAATACCTACATCATTTCAGAAAAAGGTTCATCAAGTATACGTTAATTAACACACACATAATTGTCATTTTTATGAAAAACGCACGTGTTCTTATTTCTAATTAGATATCACCCTCAATAATCCAGCCTTTGCTGCAAACATAGATTCATCATTACTGATCTTTTATAAAAGATAGCGAACCCGGCAATGTTTCGCAGGTGTGAAATATACACTATGTGATCAAAAGAATCTGGACATCCCAAAAAGCATACGTTTTTCATATTAGGTGCATTGTGCTGACACCTGCTGCCAGGTACTCCATATCAGTGACCACAGTAGTCATTAGACTTCGAAAAAGAGCAGAATGGGGCGCTCCGCGGAACTCATGGACTTCGGACGAGGTCAGGTAATTGCGTGTAACTTGCGTCATACGTCTTCAAACGAGATTTCCACACTCCTAAACGCCCGTAGGTCCACTGTTTCGGATGCGATAGTGAACTGGAAACATGAAGGGACACCTACAGCACAAAAGCTCATAAGCCGGCCTTGTCTGTTGACTGACGGAGACCGCCGACAGTTGAAGAGGGTCGTAATGTGTAATAGGCAGACATCTATCCAGACCATCACAGAGGATTTCCAAATTGCATCAGGATGCACTGCAAGTACTATGACAGTTCGGCGGGAGGTGAGGAACCATGGATTTCATGGTCGAGCGGCTGCTCATAAGCCACATATCACGCCGGTAACTGCCAAACGACGCCTCGCTCGGAGTAAGGAGCATAAACATTGTACGATTGAAAGAGGAAAAACGTTGTGTGGAGAGAGGAATCACGGTACACAATGTGGCGATCCGAAGGCGGGGTGTGGGTATGGCGAATGCCCGGTGAACGTCATCTGCCAGCGCGTGTAGTCCCAACAGTAAAATTCGGAGGCGGTGGTGTTATGGTGTGGTCGTGCTTTTCATGGAGGGAGCTAGTACCCCTTGTTGTTTTGCGCGGCACTATCACCTCACAGGCCCAGATTGATGTTTTAAGCACCTTCTTGCTTCCCACTGTTGAAGAGCAATTCGGGCGAGTGCATCTTTCAACACGACCGAGCACCTGTTCATAATGCACGACCTGTGGTGGAGTGGTTACACGACAATATCATCTCTTTAATGGAGTGGCCTGAACAGAGTCCTGACCTGAATCCTAAAGAACACCTTTGGGATGTTTTGGAACTCCGACTTCGTGCCAGGGCTCGATACCTCTCCTCGGTGCAGCACTCCATGAAGAATGTGCTCCCATTGCCCCAGACACCTCCCAGCACCTGATTCAACGTATGCCTGCGAGAGTAGAAGTTGTTATTAAGGCTAAGGGTGGGGCAACACAATATAGAATTCCAGCATTACCGATGGAGGGTGCCACGAACTTGTAAGTCATTTTCAACAAGGTGTCCGGATACCCCGCTCCCCCCCCCCCCCCCCCCCCCGCTGTGCCCATCTTCTCATCCTCTCTCTCTTTCCATACATTTATTCTCCCCCCCCCCCCGCCATATCTCTGTGCATAACTTTTCCCCCCTCTTTTGTCCATCTCCTCCTCCTCCCACTCTATGTCTAAATGTTCAGTTGCTCCGTGTATCTCCTCCTCCTCCCATGTCTTTGTGCATAACTTTCTCCGTCTTTCTCTCTGCCAATGTCTTCCTTCCCCCTTCTTTATGCTCGTTTCCGTTTAAATGTTTAGAAGAGTAACGCGTATTTAAGTAAATCGGTCAATAACTTTTCGAAATTTGTGATAAGTACGCTTCCACTTCATATATTACATATATATGTATATACACTCCTGGAAATGGAAAAAGAACACATTGACACCGGTGTGTCAGACCCACCATACTTGCTCCGGACACTGCGAGAGGGCTGTACAAGCAATGATCACACGCACGGCACAGCGAACACACCAGGAACCGCGGTGTTGGCCGTCGAATGGCGCTAGCTGCGCAGCATTTGTGCACCGCCGCCGTCAGTGTCAGCCAGTTTGCCGTGGCATACGGAGCTCCATCGCAGTCTTTAACACTGGTAGCATGCCGCGACAGCGTGGACGTGAACCGTATGTGCGGTTGACGGACTTTGAGCGAGGGCGTATAGTGGGCATGCGGGAGGCCGGGTGGACGTACCGCCGAATTCCTCAACACGTGGGGCGTGAGGTCTCCACAGTACATCGATGTTGTCGCCAGTGGTCGGCGGAAGGTGCACGTGCCCGTCGACCTGGGACCGGACCGTAGCGACGCACGGATGCACGCCAAGACCGTAGGATCCTACGCAGTACCGTAGGGGACCGCACCGCCACTTCCCAGCAAATTAGGGACACTGTTGCTCCTGGGGTATCGGCGAGGACCATTCGCAACCGTCTCCATGAAGCTGGGCTACGGTCCCGCACACCGTTAGGCCGTCTTCCGCTCACGCCCCAACATCGTGCAGCCCGCCTCCAGTGGTGTCGCGACAGGCGTGAATGGAGGGACGAATGGAGACGTGTCGTCTTCAGCGATGAGAGTCGCTTCTGCCTTGGTGCCAATGATGGTCGTATGCGTGTTTGAAGCCGTGCAGGTGAGCGCCACAATCAGGACTGCATACGACCGAGGCACACAGGGCCAACACCCGGCATCATGGTGTGGGGAGCGATCTCCTACACTGGCCGTACACCACTGGTGATCGTCGAGGGGACACTGAATAGTGCACGGTACATCCAAACCGTCATCGAACCCATCGTTCTACCATTCCTAGACCGGCAAGGGAACTTGGTGTTCCAACAGGACAATGCACGTCCGCATGTATCCCGTGCCACCCAACGTGCTCTAGAAGGTGTAAGTCAACTACCCTGGCCAGCAAGATCTCCGGATCTGTCCCCCATTGAGCATGTTTGGGACTGGATGAAGCGTCGTCTCACGCGGTCTGCACGTCCAGCACGAACGCTGGTCCAACTGAGGCGCCAGGTGGAAATGGCATGGCAAGCCGTTCCACAGGACTACATCCAGCATCTCTACGATCGTCTCCATGGGAGAATAGCAGCCTGCATTGCTGCGAAAAGTGGATATACACTGTACTAGTGCCGACATTGTGCATGCTCTGTTGCCTGTGTCTATGTGCCTGTGGTTCTGTCAGTGTGATCATGTGATGTATCTGACCCCAGGAATGTGTCAATAAAGTTTCCCCTTCCTGGGACAATGAATTCACGGTGTTCTTATTTCAATTTCCAGGACTGTATTATAAGCAACGTTCTCCTTTATATATTACATATGTATTTATGTATTATAGATATAATTGTCAAACTGGTTTCTTTGCTATGCTCTGAAAACATTTGACAGCAGAACTGTGAAACTTAAAGCAAATTATTTTATTTCCGTTTTTGTACCAAAAATGCCATTACCATCCACAAAAATTAAAGTTCGGTCTAGCCGTTCTCGAGTGATGGTCTTTAACAATTGTTTTTAATTTCACATTTTCACACTTTTCCGATGAATTTTGCAAAAATTTTCTTTCATACAAATCTTGTCCTGACAACAACGAACACAGGAAAAGTCAACCAAATCGGTCTAGCCATTCTCACGTGATTATCTTTCACATATGCTGCAACTGATTTTTATTTATATAGCTTGTTGATAAATATTGCTTGGATAAAAAAAATTACAGACTTACTTTTTTCATCTTCACGGACATGCAGGTACAAAATGCTTCTTTGTTCAGAAGTTCACAATGGCAGGGAATCGAACTCACGATATACACATGGCAGGCAACTACTCTCCCACAGTGACCCATTGCCTGTCGAAGATGGCAGCCTTATTAAGGGCGCTTGGAAAATTTCGAAGTCGATTTCCTCGAGAATTTTTCAAAGTTGAATCACCCTGCTTTGTGTTATCGATATTTGAGGTGTGAACATACGTGCCATAGCTGTGAAAAGATACAAAAATTCGATTGAAGTTTGGTCTCCGTGTTAGACGAGAAGGTGCCTTGAGAAGAAGTACGAGAAAATCGAGGTGACCCTTAACGCTTCAGACTGGAGTGTAAGTAGCCCACAGACGCGAACTCCTTACAAACTAGCGGCCGTGTACCGACTGATATGTTCAGGTGCCCTCGAAAGGCGTCAGCAGTATAACTAACTGTTGCGTAATGGTGACGTTCAGCCTAATATTATATTTTATCTGACGAAACATGGCTCATTGATCGACTTTGGTCGATTCGTAGAGCAGTTGTCGTTGTAGTTCTGAATATTTCTCATCAATTACAGCGAGATCCACTGAATGATGTCAAAACAGAAATATTAATGCAGTTACGGCAACGATACTTACTGAATAGATCATTCTTCACCAAACCGTAACTTGCGACAGGCATGTGAGAAACATACCACAATGTTTTTCATTTTCAGCGAACGAGAACCCCTACTTGCCGTTTGCTTTTCCTCGGCTTGATGACATCTACCAGCAGAACAAAGCACCGTGACGCAGCTCTCAGTGTATGTGCGTGGTTTGAAGAGCGCCAGAATGAGTTTACCATATGCCCCTGGCCACCAAACTCCCTGGATTTAAACCTAATAGAGAATCGGTGGGACTAATTCGATCAGGCTGTTGTCAACTGAGAAACCTACCACACAGCTCCACATTCCTGTCAATACCTTTCAGATTCTCACTGACTTCGTTCCTGCACAGCCTGCCGCAATTCGCACTTTCAAAGATGGTTGTATTGTATTGTATGTTAACCGGGGACCTAGAAACGACGGAGATGATCCGCCCCGCCGCAGCCACAGTGGCCCACAACCCCACGACGACTACCGCAGTCTACTTCACCCCTCCGCCGCCCCTCACCGAACCCAGTGTTATTGTGTGGTTCGGCCCCCGGTGGACCCCCCAGGGAACGTCTCACACCAGACGAGTGTAACCCCTATGTTTGCGTGGTAGAGTAATGGTGGTGTACGCGTACGTAGAGAACTTGTTTGCGCAGCAATCGCCGACATAGTGTAACTGAGGCGGAATAAGGGGAACCAGCCCGCATTCGCCGAGGCAGATGGAAAACCGCCTAAAAACCATCCACAGACTGGCGGGTTCACCGGACCTCGACATAAATCCGCCGGGCGGATTCGTGCCGGGGACCAGATGCTCCTTCCCGCCCGGAAAGCCGTTCGACAGACCGCACGGCCAGCCGGGCGGGCCTTCAAAGATGGTTACTCAGGCTTTTAACAGGTAATCACATAAAAGTGACTGGACAGTGCAATATTGAATAAAATTATAGATTTCATTCTAGATAAATTCATTGTTTAGTTCGCTATTTTCAGACAAAAGTATGAGACAGTCACCCACTCGTCTTACACGTTATCCATGCTTAATGTCGACAGAGGACAAATAAATTGGAATATTGATGGCTACGCGCCACTCTGCACACATGTGCATACTGAGATCCAACAGACAGTGCAATCCAATAGTGCAATCCAACAGCTGCCAGAACGGTTGCCGCGAACGTTGGCATAATTTACAACTGCATTATTTTCCTTTAGTTATCTCTTATATTCACTTTTATAGAAAGTGTACTTTCTCGCCAACTACGGTAGTTGGAACTCTTTCCCGAGGGTCTGCCCCGGGCAAGACCGGTATGCTAAACCCCTACTGTGACCACTACCAGACACTTTTTACTTTTTCCTCCGTGATTTCAGTAAGTGAGCAACATCAGTGACACAACGGTCTCAGCACTTCAGCCTTGGTATTCGATACTTATATACACTCATAATGTGCGCGAGTACACAACTAATACCGCTGAGTAAAGCATCATACATCCCTTATAAATGCAAGGGCACACACCATCAATATGTCTGCGACTGTATTACTAGCAGAGATCAGAAACGCAACGAGTAGGAGACGAATGTTCGGGGTTGCATACATCAAAGATCAAGGCGACACTTGTACATGAGTGCTATATTGGCATCTTTCCTTCATGATACTGTCTCACAAATATGACGAGCGTGAGAACGGTGGCGCTACGTGAATACAACCATATAAAAATACGCATACACACACACACACACACATATATATATATATATATATATATATATACGTATGTACATACACGTTCATACTCACACACATACATTCCAATACATACAGACATACATACATATGCAGGGTGTTTCAGAAGTGGTCGTCAATAATTCACTCATGGAATGTACAGGTCAAAAGTAGCCAGAAAGATCCAATAAACATTGCGTTGTCGAGATACAACACATTTTCTGTTGCGATCCATCAGCGTCTGGGAACACATGGCATCTCTAATCATTAAAACAGGTGTTCGAAATATTATCCGTGCGTCTGAATGCAACACTGAACTCATTTATGATATGAGTTGCGAATCCTCTCAGGGAGTCCTGGAGAATTCTGTAAATGCTGGAAGCCTGTTTCAATCCGCAAGCGTAATTCCTCAAGAGAGTTGACCTCGGTACCGTAGACCAGGCGTTTGACATAACACCACACACAGAAATCCATGGAATTTAAATCCGGAGCCCTTGGAGGTATGGCATACGCCCTCCTCTAACTGTCCAGTATTGGCCATACGCCCGAGTTAGAAGCTGGCGTATTCGTTAATGAAAATGTGCTGGAGCACCGTCATGCATGAACCACATGTTCAGGCGTTGGTTCAGCGGGACATCATCATGTACATCTATAAGTACAGTCTGCAGAAACAGCATGTCTGCTGTCCAGTTAGTCCCTGTGGTAGGAAATGTGGTCCAATTATGTGGTCTCCGAGCAATCCACCCCAGACGTTCAACGAATAACGCTGCTGATGTCGTGGCGCATGTGTTGCATTAGGATTGACATCGACCCAAATGTGACAGTCGTGGTAGTTAGAAATACCGTCACCGGTAAATCGAGCCTCATACGTGAACAGAAGACTGCTTACACATAGGGGATTCGTGGTACACTGTTGTTGCACTTGTTGGCAGAAATTATCTCTAGGAGAGAAGTCTGCATTGTTGAGGGCTTGCGCTAGCTGAAAATGATATGAACAGAGTATTTGCCGATGTAAAATCCACCACACACTGCTATGACTCGGGACACGCTATTGGGCAGCAATCCTCCTTGTTGAAGTACTCGGACGTTCGTGGACAACGCATAACACTGTTTCCTCACATCGGGTGGATGGTCGACCTTCTCGTACATGGTGTGTGAAACTCCCGGTTTCTCCAAGGCGCTGATGTAACCAGTTAAATTTACGCCTGTCGGGCTGCCTGCGGAGAGGAAAAGCTTTTTCACACAATCCTGTAGCTTCAAGGTCACTGCCATTCGCTTTGCCACGCATGAAGTGCATGTCAGCGCACTCTTCATTGGTGTAACCTCTCTCCATGGTACCTTCACTTTCGCAACTGATTGGAAGGCCCATATGGCACAGTGCGCGGAGGGGGAAAGGAAAGTAGTTGCTCATGCGTAAACAAACCTTGAGATTAGAACGGAAACACAGCGGTATCCAGAGGCGTTTAAAGTTGGTTTTCAACTCAAATTAATGCGATACCTCGGCAACGGTTGATTTTCGCACCCATGTTTATTGGAGCTTTTTGTCTACTTTTGACCTGTGCTTTCCTTCTGTGAATTACTGAGTGCCACTTCTGAAACACCCTGTATATACACATACACTGCGCTACACAATTAAAGGATCACTTCTCTGAAACCCCCGTAATTTTCTCCCATTGTGACCTGAAAGTTTGAAATTTGGCTCAAAAATCACAACTACTCTCCTCTCTAATGGTGAAAAAGCGTGGCGCCCTGTGGCGCTATTGCTAGCATCTGAAAAAAGTGCGAGAGGCGTTGAGAAAGTAATGCAACACATTTTTTTCTCGTCCGCTTTTGGTTTAAAAAAAATGTAATTTTGTTTGTGACATCCTTAACCAGTCCTGTATCATGTCATACGTTTCCAGTAAATTCTAGTAAATAGCAGTGTTATAATTAGTTTGCAAAGTGGTGTCTGTACGGAGATGTGTTCCTAGCAAGCACCAGTTACAGAATTTCTTTTGACGGAAAACGAGAACACCATAACTGTTCACGGGCATCTACAGAATATCCACGGATACCGGGCACTGAAAAAAGAGCATAGTAAGCCATTAGGCTAACCGTCTGTCGTCAAAGGATAGGGACAAAGAAATTTGTTCTTCCAACAGCAGGTCGACCGCACACGGTTGTGACACGTGCATGCTGTGACGTGCGGATACTCGAATTTGGGGTGTCGACGAATGACAATTAAGGAGCTCAGTACTCAAATTGGCATGTCTGTTGGCAGTGCTGACATGTTTGCCAACCAGAACTTGGCTGAGATGCACCAGTATAGTGGAACCAATACGGTATAAGGGTCTCGCTTTAAGATGGCTTCAGACTTAAAACAGAACGGAGACTAGGGATACATTTAAAAATAGGAGCGCCGGCCGTTGTGGACGAGCGGTCCTAGGCGCTTCAATCCGGAACCGCGCTGCTACTACGGTCCCACATTCGATTCCTGCCTCCGGCATGGATGTGTGTGCTGTCCTTAGGTTAGTTAGGTTTAAGTAGTTCTAAGTTATAGGGGACTGATAACCTTAGATGTTGAGTCCCATAGTGCTCAGAGCCATTTGAACCATATATAAAAAAAAAAAAAGTTCGAATGTGTGAAATCTTATGAGGCTTAACTGCTAAGGTCATCAGTCTCTAAGCTTACACACTACTTAACCTAAATTATCCTAAGGACAAACACACACACCCACGCCCGAGGGAGGACTCGAACCTCCGCCGGGACCAGCCACACTGTCCACGACTGCAGCGCCTTAGATATGATCAAGTTTTCCTTGAGACGAATGAGTCCCAATATTATTTACGACAATGACGGAAACTGAAGAAATGAATTAAAATTTGTGCCCCAGCCTGGACTTGAACCCAGGTTTCTTTTCTTACTAGGCAGGTGTGTTAGCCATTACATCACCATAGCAGTATAAGTAACACATCTGCATTTACTTTTTTTTTGTTTTACTTTTTTGCGGGAATGACAGGCATAGCTTCACGCCAGGTGCAGACAATGCGGGCAGGGTTCAGAATCCGAGACCTGGCCGCGGCCGCAATGCTTCCCCCCCCCCCCCCCCCCCGCCTGTCACTATGCTGGTCGCTGTCGCTCACATGGACTTGGAACTAGGGTGGCTTTCTTATTTCAAGTATTTTTATTTTTTCACGTTTATTTTTATTTTTTTATTTTCTTAAATTTTTCCTTCATTTTTGTTATTTGCGTTACGAAAAGAAAAGCTTATAGAAAAAACTCCACAATTTTGGGACACGAAGGGAAACAAATTTTTTCCCTAGGAAGAACACAATGAGAGAAGGCTCCACCGAAAAAAAAGGCTAGATAGTTCCTTGGCGATTAAGGGCAAGGTGCAACGCATTTACATATAAAGCACGATAACATGGAAGCCTCTGCCACTTCCAATGAGCATTCACCATGTATTGGCGAAAAATAAGGGGGTCACACGCAGATACATAGTGGTTGTAGTTTCCGAGCAAGCATGCCTTCGAATTAGTCTTGTTCTGAAGAAAAAAAGTCTGGACACAGAAGAAATCCAACCGGAAAAGCAGCTTCAGCTGATCGGGTAAGGAAAGCCAGTTGTCAGCGAGACAATTGAGGCTTCTTCCATCAGGAGAATATAAATGCTAAACACTGTTTCCCACGATATCAATGGCGCGGCCATTTCAACTGGGGAGAGGGATAATGGTGCTCCCCAACCAGAAAGCAATGATCTAGTGATAAGACGTGTCACTGATAAAATGTCAGCTCCCAGAAAACTCATTATAATATAAAAAAATGGTTCAAATGGCTCTGAGCACTATGGGACTTAACATCTGTAGTCATCAGTCCCCTAGAACTTAGAACTACCTAAACCTAACTAACCTAAGGACATCATACACATCCATGCCCGAGGCAGGATTCGAACCTGCGACCGTAGCGGTCACGCGGTTCCAGACTGAAGCGCCTAGAACCGCACGGCCACATCGGCCGGCTATAATATAAAATTCACGTGCCGTAATGTAGAGTTGATCCGGCCAACAAAGGCAAGAAGAATCAGATTGGTTGCTCTAAGACACGTAAATAAGCGATATGTAATAAAACGAGTTGCTCGACTACTTGTTAAAACGGTACGCCATTGATATTAGGAAGTCCCAACCCTGCAAGGGGACGGGGACTTGCAACAACTTCATGCCGAAGTGAAAAATATGACTTTTCCAAAGGAGAGGACCGAATATTTGCGTCAATTTGAGCGCCATCATCGAGGGTAGCGGGAATATTTGTGCAACATAATGCACTTTGCTGTAAATGTAAGAGTCTTAGATCCGCACTTCGTAAAGACGACGTCCATGTTCACAATGGCACCTAAAATTCGATTTTCACCTCCCGCCAATTGAGTGGAGCCATTTTCATCGTACACAGATCCACGGTAATTCCCAACGATTTCTCGCGAGCAACAACGGGCGCTCATGGAATGACAATGTGTTGAAAACCCAGCTATGGTAATAGGGTACATTCCTGTTCACTAAGAGAGAAAACAAAAGGATTACAATAAGTCTTTGAGCAAGGATATGTTATCGACGTGGCGTAGCAATATCATAACATCATCCGCGTACCCTCGTGCCGAGAAGGTTTCTCCCAAAATCTTCCAGCCATTTAAATGAGCAGCAATACGGCGAAAAAGAAGTTCTAAGAACAAGACAAAAAGTGACACGGAGATGGGGCTCCCCTGCGGTGAGCACCGTCGGATGGTGATCTGTGGAGTAAGTTGTCCATTCACTACGACAGATGTGTATACAAGTAAAAAGATTGGAAAATGTCTGACACGCAGTATGATTGAGACCGATCGCCTTGAGCACATGCATCAAGAAACCGTGACCGGCTAAGTCAAATGCCTTATTAAAATAACTAAAAAGCAAGACTCTAGAGACAGAAGTCGCTGCAGCCACCGAGACACCGTCGCGACATTGGACTGCTGTAGTCAGAATCGCGCGCCCAGGCACACAGCTTTGGTGGACAGTAAGAATTTCCTCTAGCAGTATCGACAAACGGCTAGTAACTGCCCGGGTGACAGTTTTGCAATCGAAATTAAGTAGTGTGATAGGGGGGAATTTATCAGTGTCTTGACGTCCGGTTGTCTTCAGAATAAAAACGATTTTACCGATCTTGAAGGCGTCAGGAATCAAATCCCTCCCTCCCCTCCCGTATCACCTGATTTACCAGCGACATATAAGAGGCCAAAAATGTACTTAAAATTCCGTAGGAATAACATCGAGTCCCGGAGATTTTTGCAATGGTGAATGAACAATAAAGCGATATATATCATTGCATTAAAGCCACTTAGAAAGTCATCATTTAATGCGGGAGTAACCACGCAATCGAGGAGAGGAGTATACCCATCAGGGGCGACCGTATCAGTAGCAGAGTCATCATAAAGGTCGGTAAAGTAACTTAGATCGCTGTGGAAATGTCACGTTGGGATGTGAGTATGTGAGCATCGGTGTAAGGGACATGATTCATGCTCGTTTACGACGCGTCCACAACCGAATAAGGTGATGTAAAGAGGTCGGTTCACCCTGTGGGAAGAAGCGGGACTTCGATCGCACCCTGAGTCATTTTAATTGTTCATGGCGGACATCCCTTATCCGTAAACGAGCTTGTCTGGCACCGCCATAAAGTTGATGCAAGACGGAGTAATGAAATTCCTGAGTCCGACGGAGATCTCTTGCAGTCTCAGCGCAGTGGCGTATTAACGCTTTCCGGAGCAGAGGTTTGGCATGCCCTGACCACGATTTCATAAGACAAGGAGAACGGTCCTGCGAACGCAAGCTACGGGCCGAAACCATCCTAACGATAATCTCGAGGGAAGGATCCTTTAAGAGGGATGTGTTCAGCATTCAGGGGAGGCGATACAGTTTTACTGGTTGCGGTTCGTGGTTTTAAAGTTACAGCTAAGGCACAATGATCAGTGAAACAAGCGGGTATCACGTCTATCGGTAACAGCTGTCCACATGGAGTGTCGTGAAGACGAAAGTGATCGAGTCGGCTCCTGGAAGTAGCTGCAAAATGCGTATACCTGACGAGAGTAGGATTTAGACAGATCCACGCATCTCTAATTTTTGAAGAACGCAGCAAGTCGTCTAGTTCCTTGTGATTTAAAATTAGGGTTCTGATCCACAGGTCGCAAGGCACAATTAAAATCTCCGCCTAACAGAAGTTTCTGCGGAGTTTAGCGAAATAAATAAACTATATTCTGTTTATAAAGAAGCACGCCATCCGTGGATCGACCAGATCCTGAAGGGTTATAAACAATAATTAAAGTAAGGTCACAAAAAGTGCAGTCTATTCTTCGGCCGTTATTAAGAACTTCGAAATCAATCAGGAGTATTCCCTCTCTGTAAAATAACGCAGGAACCACATTAAAGAAGGTAGAAAAACCAGGAACAGAAAAATTTTCAAATAACACTTCTTAAAAAGTATCACGCCTGCACCTGAATCGTAAATTGTTGCAGCGCCGCAAGTCTAAGCTCGGAACTTCCGTTCACATTCGAGGTACGAAAGGTACAGGCCTGCATGCACTGATCATCAAAACTATGGTGTTGATTACTTGCAAATGACGGCTAACAGTTCATGTCAACGGATGAATTTGAAAGTAAAGAGGTGTTCCCTCTCTTCCCCCATCTTTCTGTTTTTTATGTCGCGCGCTCGAAAATGTTGTTTGTTGTGACTGTGCAGGAAGGCGATGATAATGTCCGGTGTGTGGGGCGCTCAACTGCGCGGTCATCAGCGCCCGTACAAAGTCCCCTGACACAGTCAAATCTAGCCACTGTCACGATTGATAATGATGGAATGATGAGGACAACACAAACACCCAGTCCGCGGGCGGAGAAAATCCCCAATCTGGCTGGGAATCGAACCCGGGACCCCGGGCATCGTAAGGGGGGGGGGTGGAGGGCTCTGCTGAAATTCAGTATCAGGTACAGAGGGTACATCCCACTCTTCCACTGGTGGGCAGTGCGGCTGTTTGGAATCAGCGGAAAAGGAAACTGACGGTAAGTCTTTTGCCGTCCGCAAATGTGCCGCTGGCGCACTTGGGCCGATCTGGTTCTGATCAGCAGCGGCTTGTAGCGTGCTTTGTCCATCCGCGGGCGAAGAAAGGGTGGTAACGCCTTACATACTCAGGGATGTCTGCCAAGTCCGTATATACAGTACGGAGTGATACATGCTCGTTTGCGACGCGTCCGCAACCGGATGTGGTATCCTACACGAGCCTAAGATCGGAAATGCGCTAGGACCATCACGGAACGGGAAGCCTTGCCACTCAGAAACGTGGTTAGGCACAATTGGCTGTCACTTGGGGAACCAGATCCGCTAAAGCTAGCTTTTAACGTCGTTCATAAGTGGATTTTAAGACCGTGACAAGGCGCGTACCATTTGTACCGAAGTATCCACTCTCATTACATATAAAACAGGTCCCTTCTTGTTCTGTGTATATTATATGTATCCAGTAACCACCCACCTGGAAATAAGAGGGAATATTCCGTTTGATCACCATGTCCACAGATCGAACTCCGCTATCAACTTGTACAAGATGTTGAGCGGATCAGCATTCCCGCCGTATACTCCGTCAAACGGAAGCAGGACGGTCTTGAGGAGACTGTCATCAACTTACAAGGTTAAACACCGTAACATTCGTATATTCTACCTCCTCGTGCGCCAGAATAGCTATGCTATTAGTGCATCGCGATGAGTGAAAAAGACTTATTGTCCGTGCCACAAAAGGAATCTGTCAACCTGAACTTAACATAAAACACATACGATTCGGAACCGAAGTAAGCCGAGTGAAACAGTTCAGAAATGACCTTGATCGTATCTACAAGCCAATAGAGAATTTCTAACGAACTCGGCTGAACCTGAGGCGTGGACATGTCAAAACTAAAACGGACAGTACCTGTGCATGGAATGTTCCTGGGAGCCATGGTGGGCATGACGGCGCAAGACAATGCCACGTCAGAATGGAATGACAAACTCTAGACGCCGAGAGACAAACAACGATGTGACACTCACGACTCACGCGACACTGAGGATAAACAAAGATGCTCTCGCAATGCGACAATAGAGGCGGGGACGGGGGGAACCTTCCCGCCCGGCGTGAGAAGTGGTAATGATTAGCCTGTGTGGATCACGCTAGTCCATTGCTCTCCCTAACACAAACATCAGTTCACTCCTTCAGCTTATTTTCCCCTTTCTTAAATCGTCACAGTTGCCGAGGATCTCCGGTACTGGAATAGAGTCTATTGGATCCTACACGACTGCTGTCGTTCTGAATGGAAATTTGCAATACTGTTGCCAATCTTGGTACGTCGTGGGGTGGTTCGATACATGACACCACAGGGTCAATAGACGAACTACTGGGAAACAAAACTGTGTATCTAAATCGTAAATAAAACCATCCATGGACTCGCATTCGGGAGGTCGACGGTTCAATCCCGCGTCCGGCCATTCTGATTTAGGTTTTCCGTGATTTCCCTAAATCGCTCCAGGCAAATGCCGGGATGGTTCCTTTGAAAGGGCACGGCTGACGTCCTTCCCCATCCTTACCTAATCCGATGAGACCGATGACCTCTCTGTTTGGTCTCTTCCCACAAACAACCCAACCCAAAACCCTCCAGCATTAAGAAATACGTGTTGCATTTTTTAATGGGTAGTTTTCATAGTAATTAGTAACTTACGTAATCAGAGTTACAGTGTTATGAAATAGTGATAACAGTAATGGTCATTTAAAAATAATTTAGTTTCGTGATCGAAACACAATCAGAAACTATTATTTTTACCCCTCAGAAAATGTAAATTTACTGTTCAGAGCGTAATTACCCCAAAAAAGTGGGAACTACTTCCCTACTGATCCCTGTGGCGCAACCCAGCTTATCTGTTGGGCTCTAAAGGCTAGAGCTGGATCGGCGTGTGGGCTGGTGACAGGAAAGACCGGACGCTGATGAAGGTGGACCTGCAGCTGGTGGACACGGAAGAGTGTTCGGAGACGCTGCATCGCCACCTGCGCGAGAACACCCACATCTGCACGTACACCATCGACAAGGACGCCTGCCAGGGGGACTCGGGCGCCGCGCTCCTATGCCACGGGGTCCAGGTGAGTCAGCGTCGCGGGCAAAGCCGCCGTGCGAGGCCCACGAGGAAGAAAGGCCGCGGCGCGTACGTCACGAAGATAGTCCTAAACTATCTCGTTCACTAAGCTCAGCATACAAAATGCGTTTCTAAACCTACACTACTGGTCATTACAATTGCTACAACAAGAAGAAATGCGTTGGAGAATATATTATAAGCAAATTTGGGTGCATAGATCCTGACAAATCAGTACCCATAACAACCACCTCTGGCCAGAATAACGGCCTTGATACGCCGGGGCATTGAGTGAAACAGAGATTGGATGGCGTGTACAGGTACAGCTACCCATGCAGCTTCAACACGATACCACAGTTCATCAAGAGTAGTGACTGACGTATTGTGACGAGCCAGTTGCTCGGCCACCATTAACCAGACGTTTTCAATTGGTGAGAGATCTGGAGAATGTGCTGGCCAGGGTAGCAGTCGAACATTTTCTGTATCCAGAAAGGCCCGTACAGGACCTCCACCATGCGGTCGTGCATTATCCTGCTGAAATGTAGGGTTTCACAGGGATCGAATGAAGGGTAGAGCCAAAGGTCGTAACACATCTGAAATGTAACGTCCACTGTTCAAAGTGCCGTCATTGCGAACAAGAGGTGAGCAAGACGTGTAACCAATGGCACCCCATACCATCACGCCGGGTAATACGCCAGTATGGCGATTACGAATACACACTTCCAATGTGCGTTCACCGCGATGTCGCCAAACACGGATGCGATCATCATGATGCTGTAAACAGAACCTGGATTCATCCAAAAAAATGACGTTTTGCCAATCGTGCACCCAGGTTCGTCGTTGAGTACACCATGGGAGGCGCTCCGGTCTGTGATGCAGCGTCAAGGGTAAACGCAGCCACGGTCTCCGAGCTGATAGTCCATGCTGCTGCCAACGTCGTCGAACTGTTCCTGCAGATGGTTGTTGTCTTGCAAACGTCCCCATCTGTTGACTCAGGGATAGAGACGTGGCTGCACGATCCGTTACAGCCATGCGGATAAGATGCCTGTCATCTCGACTGCTAGTGATACGAGGCCGCTGGGATCCAGCACGGCGTTCCGTATTACACTCCTGAACCCACCGATTCCATATTCTGCTAAAAGCCATTGGATCTCGACTAACGCGAGCAGCAATGCCACGATACTATAAACCGGAATCGCGATAGACTATAATCCGACCTTTATCAAAGTCGGAAACGTGAAAGTACGCATTTCTCTTCCTTACACGAGGCATCACAACAACGTTTCACCAGGCAAATCCGGTCAACTGCTGTTTGTGCATGAGAAATCGGTTGGAAACTTTCCTCATTGTAACACGTTGTAGGTGTCGCCACCGGCGCCAACCTCGTAGGAATGCTCTGAAAAGCTAACCATTTTCATATGACAGCATTTTCTTCCTGTCGGTTAAATTACGCGTCTGTAGCACATCTTCGTGGTGTAGCAATTTTCATGGCCAGTAGTGTATTAACTCGCAGCTGGGCATGTAAGTACTTACGAGAATTACATCTTCCACAGGAATTTGCTATTATGAAATCTTACTGATTAACAGTACCACAGAAAAATTTAATTTAAGATCAATACTCGATATAAATGGTATAACGGCTTGTTTACGGCATTTAGTCTTTTCTGCTTAAAAGTACTCATTACATGCTGGAAGTGGTACCTTATGCAACTGATCATTTTAGCATGATTTTATTTTATTGTACGCCAGTACAGCCGTAACAAATCATAAGTAGACCCACGGACTTCTCATCATTGTAGGACTAATAACAGTAAGATTCCATAATAGCAGATTCCTGTAGAAGATTCAGTTTTCGTTTGTACGGGCACGCCTAGTTACGAGTTAACAGGTGTAGAAACGTAGTTTGTCTGCTGCATTGAGCGAGCGAACGAGCGCAAGGCTACCTTCGTGACGTCCGCGCCGCGGCCTGTCTTTCTCGTAGGCCCTCGCCGTGTTGGCTAGTGTCCCGTGACGTGCACAGCTCCACATCACGCGGTACCCCCTCCCACCTTCACACATACAACACAGTACATACAAAGCACTGCCGTCCCTATAACACATTATCTTCTTCAACTCTGAAAATGCCTATGCCGGATTGAATGTTGAATAGAATATCAATAATTCATAAGACCTTCTAGCAAATTCAACGCTTGCCTTACACTAACGGGCGAGGCTAATGTGCAAATTTAATCCTGAATGTGTTACATACTGAAACGTCCCCTTTGAACAATTATACATGACTGTGCTTAAACTGACACACAATATTTTGTTAGCGCAACGCAATCTGACTTTCAAAATTCCCTACAAAAGAATGGCCCTGACTAACATTAAACTATACCTTTCACAAATCACTTACCTCACAAAAATCTTCGCTGCTCAAGCTACTGCAATACAGCGAGCGCCACTACTGCCAGCTAAATAAAAGATTCAAACTATGGAAGGCACTAACTACTGATAGGGATAGTTAGCAAATGAAAGCTATTAATAGAGAACAAACAATGTATTTACCTTGATATCATCATATATAAATATAGCAGTTCATGACAAATTTCAAAACTCCGCCATCTCTCTCCCCACATCCACCACTGCTGGCGGCTCACCTCCAACTGCGCAACGCTACGCGCTGTTCATATCCAGCTGCCGCTGCCCAACACTACAATGGCGAGTATTACAACAATGCAAAGCAGCCACAGACTGCACACAGCACAGCCAGTGATTTTCATACAGAGGTGGCGCTACCAATAAAAAAACCTAAACAGCCTACTTACATAGCCCCCATGCTCCCCACAAAAAATTTTACAAATTGGATTGGGCAGTGGCCAATACAGATTTGAAAAAAAAATTTTCATAATTACAATAACAAAGAAATCAAATGCACACACTTATTGATACAATGTTGGTCAAAAGCTAAAAATTTCTCACAGTCCATAAAGACAGTCCAGATTGTTCATCACAGTAAAAATGCAGAGTTTTTCTCAAAGTCTGAGCAGTAAAAGAAAATGCACACAGAAGTAGTGGATTTCCATGCAGTCTTGAAGAAGTAGTGTTGTCCTTCCAACGGAAAGACAGTGCTGACTCTTGACATGCATACAGGTAATGGGCCACAACAGAGCAAACCCACAGCAGAGTCAGTCGAAATTTTGAAGAGTATTGGTAGGTGGGTCATCACAGAGCAGACCCACTGTAGTCCTGGTAGAGATTACGGTATTGGTGGGCCACCAGAGGTGCAGACCCACTGCAGTCCTTGTAGAAATAATGGTATTGATGGATCATCAAAGATGTAGACCCACTGTAGTCCTTGTAAAGATAGCCAGCAGCCATCTGTTGTGACTGTGCAGGTGCACAATCACCATTGAAGAGTTTTGCGGATAATATAGCAAGTCCATAAACCACCACTTGTGCACTCACAAAGTTTTCGGAACTGTCCTTAGGACCAACAATGCTGTTATCCAGTCCCTTGCTGAATTATTAACACACGTGCAAACACTAACAGTCCCTACTTCTCACATATTGTCCATATACTATGAACAACAGAAACGTGTGCAGTGAAATGTAACTTACAAGTTAATAATATGATGAACTGGTGTAAATTACAATTTTATAACATAAGAATACAATTACAAAGGTACAAAATACATCATTAAAGAACATAACAATACAGATAACATTTGTAGTAAAACAGGCGTTACAAAAGAATAGAAATAGACATATACGTCAGTGTTACAGGAATTATGACATGAGTACATACATAAAAGATCAGAATAACTTTCGAAACATCAACTTCACACATGAGCATTAACACAAAACAGAATAAATAATGTCTAAACATCTTTACAAAGTAAATAACACATTATTAATGCCAATTGTATTTGAGGATAACAGTATTCCTCATCATAGTGAATGTAACTTAGTATTAGAAGAGAAAAAAGTTCTATGAAACAGTACACAGAGACAGGAAGAAAACAAATACACAAGGGTACACAAACATATAGTGGGATAACACAAAAGGGAAAGGACAGGGTTTGTTTTACTGCAGTATTTTGCATGGAGATCTCCCTTTGTTCATCATTATTCCCAAAAAGTCCTATCTAAGCCTACTTTCTGTATTCTGTTCATATTTCTTTCAAAATAATTATTTCTGATTGTACAATACTCATTTGGGCCCAAATCTTTTTCATATAACTTCGCAATGCATTCTTTACCTATTCTCCATAGTCAGTTTCTTATATAGTCTACCCCCTCTTAAGCTAACTTAAATCTACTGAGCTCAGATGCTAAACTAAGGGACGAGGCAATGCAGCAGCACATAAAACAATTAATATAAACAGCAATGAAAAAAAATGGAAAATCGCAAAGCAAGCTACAGTAAATATAAATTACCAAGCAATTCAACATTACAACTAATATGAGGCAATGCGCAGCAAACAAAAAAATAAATCTGGCTTAGCAGAGTAACACAAATTAAAGTTCAGTAGCACTATGCCTGGCAAACAGCAGCTTATATCTAAACATGACATAGCTCAAGCAGAAAAAATAGTACACTAAAGATAACAATGCAGATAAGGGAAATGTATAATCACATCTTAATGTCCAAGTAATTAAAGTGGTGCACCACAAATTATTCTACAAAAGAAATTACCAAGTACTTGAAAAGAAAATTATAGATGCAGTTACTGCTATTAGTCCCTTCTTATTGTTCTCTCCATTCCAAGAGCTCCTTTTTCGAAGAATGTGGATCAAAAAATAATTATTTAATAAATCTGTTGACAGAAAGTGTTCACATTAGCAAATGCATTTAAGTTTATTTTATAAAACCAATGCTGCAACACAGCTGGAAACCAGATATTAAACAAAATGAGCAATCTCTTAACTACAAAGATAATAGATGTAAAATGTTTCTAATCATTTCATTAGGCATTTTAGTAAATATCATAAATTATGAGCTCCACAGTATGCTTTCAACAAGGAAATGTCAATAGCGAGGACAATGGCCTTCCCATTCTGTTTTTCTACCTGTGCTTCTGATGAGGCACTCACTAATGACTTGTTCTCCCGGCATCTGACACAGCTGCGTGCCCACGACGCATTACGTGCAGGTGGTCACTTAACTTTCTTACGGAAATATTTACGACTGCAGTTTTCGCTACTGTGACAGTCTCATATACAAAATTTCACGGGTCGAGAATTTGCGTTGCAAATGTGTAGAAACAAAACCCTATAAATATAACAGTGTCCAAAAAATTTTCGCCGGCATTGTGATATATTCAAACATTTACACACATTTCATAACTCTTAAAGTACGGTTCTTGGTTTCCAACAACCTTTTCCACAAATCAGAGTCCCTAATCACTACTCATTATTCCTTACCTTATTCGTCGACACTTCTTCAATATTTCATCATAACAGCTACGTGGCTTAATCAAATAACTCATATAGCATCAGCCTATTAATCATAAACATACCTCAGCAGCATAATACACATCGTCGTCGTAATAATAACATCATAACACCTCAGTCAACTCTCAAAATCGTCGTAGCTTCCTCCAATAATTTCAAAACCTAAAAGAAATTCTCTGCTCATTTCAATAGTGTTATCTACCTCAAACGTACTTTAAAATCATGCTCCCTTACCAAATACATCATTCAAAGCTCTCATAGTATCACAATGATTCCGAAAAAATGTGAACCGTTTACAAAGTACAGACAAAATACAGTTTCATAAGTGTGAAGTTACCCAACTGTGTATTGCGTAAACATGTGTCACTGATGTAGTAAAAAAATGTTTATCTCTCAGTTAAATGATCAGATAGCTGTGTAATTTGTGTGTTAGGGAAATATGGTACCGATGTGTAAAGTTGTATAAGCAAATACCATATTAGCTAGGGTTCCTTGTGGTTGCCACACACATGGTACACAAAGTAAGCGTGTACCCCCTGAGGATCTGTGTAATTACGTAAACATCTGTCACTGATGTAGTAAAAAAAATGTTTATCTCTCAGTTAAATGATCAGATAGCTGTGTAATTCTGTGTTGGAGAAATATGGTACCGATGTGTAAAGTTGTATAAGCAAATACCATATTAGCTAGGGCTCCTTGTGCTTGCCAAACACATGATACACAAAGTAAGCGTGTACCCCCCGGAGGATTAATGTAATTATACCCTCAGGTGTTACAGATTATTGCAATTGAATAAAATGTATCACGGAAAACTTTCTTTGTAATTCAAAAATCTTTAAAAATAAATGTTTTAAGTACAAAATTAATCACTCAAATACGTGTACTGTAGCACTAAATGTGCGTCTTGTTGCAACATAATCTGTGTGGAAGTGTTGTAGTTATAGTCCTCTGAAAGCTAAGTTCTGCAGAAGTCAATGTACTTACCTCATAATACACAAAAGTGAAATGCTTTGCGTATAAATGTCTTAGTTATTACGCTTATTGCCGTGATGAGGAAAGTACTGTGCTGTAACGTATTGTTGTGCTACGGAAAAGGCAGTCTCATTGTAGCTATGCCACAAAAGTTACTACTAAAACCTGTTTTACTTTCCAGAATAAAACAGAAAACTGTGCAGACATAAAACAGATATAGCGTAAAAGCAACATTGTAAATTGTCACTCATTAGTAGCGTCGTGATAAAATGGTGTATCTGTCACATAAACTAATCACTCTGTCGTCTGGTATCTCACAGAATGTACTTTAAACACAGAATGTATTTTCAAGTATACCAAAATGTTGCATTAAAATCTCATTAGCAGTACTGGTAAATGTTCTAAGTATGTAAGCCTTATAGTCGTTCCATAATCGTGCAACTAACAAGCAAGAATGTACACACACAATAACACTGTGACGTCTGTTCACTACAACAATGCATTCGTCATTTCTGTTTCAATAAGTTCTCTTGGTTCTTGACTGGATATTTAACTTCAAACATTGTTGCATGTTAACAGATTCTAAGTCTGACAAGCATACTAGTAATGTGAAGTGAAAAGTTTTATGGCAGTGACAAAGTTAAAAAGCAGATTATCTTTCAATAAACGGTTTTACATGTGAAATGTGGTGTAAACCTTTACTCTTTCTAGTACGCAGAGTTTCAACTTCGACGCAATTATCATACGGTATACGTCGGTAAAGAACACTGGAATTTTTCTCAAGGTTAGCTTCTATGTTATTTTTCTCTGAGCCAGCCGGTGCACGTGGGTGCCTGCGGCGCGAGTCATTGTCTGTCTCTTTGTTGGCGCGCGTTGTTATTGGGATTAGGAGACCTAACTTCTACAAATTCACCGTGACGAGAGGGCCCTGCTCTGTTTGAATCCCGCCAGTTCTGATGCAATTCAGGTCTGTCGTTACGATCATATCGTCTGTCGTCATGTCGGTAGATTCCATAGTTTCTTTCTTGTCGGTCACATGGTGGAGAATTTCTCCCTGAATCGTAACTGCGCGCTGGTCCGTTGCGTCTAAAGTTATTCTGTCTCCCTTGATAGTATTTATTTTGGTTCCCATATTGTCTGTTTCTTTTATTGTCTCTGTGATAGTCATTACCACGGAGAGGTGATCTTTCCCTGTAGTTATTACTACTCTGCCAACGGTTGTCATATAGGTGGTGTCTGTTTTGGTCACGATTTGTGTTGTGAGAATAGCCTTGTCGTGTCAAGTTATTGCTTCTTTCATAGCGGAATTGCGACGCATGTGACCTGTAATTGTTGTGTTCCTGGTTTCACATTCCGCGATTGTCAGTGTCAATTTCTAATTCTTGTAAGAGTCCCTGAAATGCTTCAGTGTCGTCTTTGCAACGTCCTGCTAAAATAATATGTCGCAAATGTTCAGGCAGTTTGATTAAGCAAATGCGGATGAGTTCTGAGGGGCTGTATGGGTTTGACAGGTACTGATTCTTGTGCAACATGTCTTCAAAATGTTTCACAAGACTGGAAAATTCAGATTGTTCGAAATGTTTCATCATTATGATGCTATGTTTTACTCGGTCTTGTGTAGCTTGAGACCAATATGCTGAGAGGAAGGCATGGTAAAATTCTCCTTCACAGTGGCAATCGTGAATGACCGATCACATTCTTACAGCTGGTTCATTCTCTAAGTAGCCACACATAAATTCTAATCTGTGTTCTAACGACCAGTTGGGAGGAAAACAATGAGAGAATTGATGGAGCCATGCTTGTGGATGAATGTCGTTTCCAGAATTCTTAAATGTTTTGAATTTACGTGTAGTAATGAACAGCTTATAGTCAAAATCATCATGTCGACGAGTCGCATATCGGTCATTGTTACGTCGTGTCGGCGGTTCCATCTCAAAATTCGGTGCACCTTGCCAATTTCTTTCATAATTTCCGAAATGCCCTGTGTTATTATTTTGTGGCTTTTCCGTATTTCTAAGTTCCTCTTCCTGTGTTGGAGCGCGAGTGTCCTCTGAAATATGAAATTTTTGTATTACCTGTGTCAGCTGATCTTGTACTTCCCGGATTTCTCTTTTGTACTGTGTATTGATTTGATTTTGATTCTGTTTGAATTTTCTAATTTGTTCATACTCTTCTGTGTCAGTGAAGGCTACAGGTCTTGTGTCACTCAGATCATCATCTACCTTTGTAGATAAGTTAGTGACCTGATCCGAAAGTTCGGCTACTTTCTCCGATAGTGAACACATTTCCTCAGTGTGTTTTTCTGAACCAAGTTTCAGAGTGTCCATTTGTGTTGAAATCGAATCTACTGTGTCCTTTAAGTTTTCCTGAGTTTTTGCAAGTTGCGTAACCGAATCGGTAGATGCAACTGAGCCAATTTTAGCCCACAAGGTCTCATGATTTTCATGAACAATGGTTTGCCGATCTTTTATGGCTGCTTCGTGATTCTGTAATGCATTTTCATGCCGCGAAAAAATAGGTTGAAAATGCTCACAAATTTGTGTTTTTACGTCATTACAGACTTTTTGACATTTCGATTCAATGTTATGTAGCTCACTAGTTAAATCTTCACGTGTTTGTTCAAGTGTGGTGTCTAACTTTTGAAGATTTTGTCCCATTGCGTCTAACTGTTGCTGTGTTTGTCTCTGATTTTGTTCCATTGTGTCTAACTTTTTAAGATTTTGTTGCACTGTGTCTAACTTTTTAAGATTTTGTCCCATTTGTCTCTGATTTAGTTCCATTTGTTGCATTAATTGCAATAATAATGTATTAATGTCTGGAATCTGTTTCTCTACGCTTTTCGGCAGTGCATTTGCACCGGCAACATTCACATTTTGACAAGCAGAAAATGTGTCTTGACTTATTTGAGAAAACGGTGATAACCCAAAACCTGAATCTACAGTATTTGCGAAATTGTGTCCTGTCATTTCGGATTCCTGAGGCGAGCTGTTGCCGACCGATCGATCGATAATGCTTCCCTGTTCACTACCTGTTTCACTGTCTACACCATTGTTTGCAGCCCGCTCCATTTCCCCATGCACAATTACCAAATTACTACTTTGAACATCAGTTAATTCATTACTCGGTGGCGCTAACACACTGCTTTCATTTTCACTGTCATTTCTCAGTTTACTTTGGAGCCTAGTATTACGTTTTTCCCACGCCATTATTGCCACAGTATTTCACACGACAACACAGAAAAACACAATTTGAAGATCAAAAATAAGAGAACACATTCACATAGCACTGAAAATAATATCTAGTTAATTGCAGCTGCGAAATACTTGGTGCAAATCTACATGCATGCCACAACTGTTTTACTGTACAACAATGAAAGACTGCAACTACAAAGGAGATTTTCTCTACAATTACGCGCTAGCAATAAACAATAGCTACACTAATTACACAAACTACAAGAAAAAATCAGAAGATTCCAGTGAGGTATCCTCGGCTAAGGGTCGACATATGAAACGTCCCCTTTGAACAATTATACATGACTGTGTTTAAACTGACACACAATATTTTGTTAGCGCAACGCAATCTGACTTTCAAAATTCCCTACAAAAGAATGGCCCTGACTAACATTAAACTATACCTTTCACAAATCACTTACCTCACAAAAATCTTCGCTGCTCAAGCTACTGCAATACAGCGAGCGCCACTACTGCCAGCTAAATAAAAGATTCAAACTATGGAAGGCACTAACTACTGATAGGGATAGTTAGCAAATGAAAGATATTAATAGAGAACAAACAATGTATTTACCTTGATATCATCATATATAAATATAGCAGTTCATGACAAATTTCAAAACTCCGCCATCTCTCTCCCCACATCCACCACTGCTGGCGGATCACCTCCAACTGCGCAACGCTACGAGCTGTTCACATCCAGCTGCCGCTGCCCAACAGTACAATGGCGAGTATTACAACAATGCAAAGCAGCCACAGACTGCACACAGCACAGCCAGTGATTTTCATACAGAGGTGGCGTTACCAATAAAAAAACCTAAACAGCCTACTTACAATACTTACCTTCTGCCGATGATCTCTAAAGAAAAAGTCCTCATTGAGCAGGGGAAGAGCTAGAAAACGACCCACCACGAAGGAATTATCCGAATGGGGCGGAAATCGGTAGATGTGATGTACATGTTCAGACAAACAAGTGATTAAAATTTCAGAAAAAAAGGATGGTTTATTTTAGAGAAACAACTTCACAAATTGAGAAAGTCAATAACACATTGGCTCATGTCTGGTTCTAATACACACATCAAAAAGTTTTGCATCACGCCAGTTCCCAGAACTCCTGAAGATATATGTTGACTATCGATATTGTATCACAGACATAGTCCCTTTGACTGTTCAGAGGTGTCACTAAACTCGTCCAAATATGTAAACAACCACGCATGAGCAGCGCCTATTAGACGGATGGGGTCCGACAGCCGATCAGTTCCAGTCATTCCACCAGGAAGGAGGTACACGGCTCATGTTGTCTGTAGTTCAACCATGCCAAGACGGTGAATACCGCAGTTCGATCGCGTCCGCATTGCTACTTTGCGCCAGGAAGGACTCTCAACAACGGAATTATTCAGGCGTCTCGGAGTGAACCAAAGCGATGTTGTTCGGACATGGTGGAGATGCAGAGAGACAGGAACTGTCCATGGCACGCCTCGATGAGGCCGCCCAAGGGCTACTACTGTAGTGGATGACCGCTACCTACGGATTATGTGCGGAGGAACCCTGACAGCGACACCACCATGTTGAATAATGATTTTCGTGCTGTCACAGGACGTCGTGTTACGATTCAAACTGTGCGTAATATGCTACATGATGCGCAACTTCAGTCCCGACGTCCATGACGAGGTCCATCTTTATAACCACGACACCATGCAGCGCGGTACAGGTTTACCCAACAACGTGTCGAATGGACCACTCAGGACTGGCATCACGATTTCTTCACCGAAGAGTGTAGAAAATACCTTCAACCAGACAATCGTCGGAGACGTATTTGGAGGCAACCCAGTCAGGCTGAATGCCTTAGACACACTGCCCAGCGAGTGCAGCAAGGTGAAGGTTCCCTGATGTTTTGGGGTGGCATTGTGTGGGTCGACGTACGCCGCTGGTGATCATGGAAGGCGCCGTAACAGCTGTACGATACGTGACTGCCATCCTCCTACTCATAGTGCAACCATATCGACAGCATACTGGCGAGGCATTCGTCTTCATGGACGACAATTCGCGCCCCCATCATGCACATCTTGTGAATGACTTCCTTCAGGATAACGACATCGCTCAGATAGAGTGGCAGCCTGTTCTCCAGACATGAATCCTATCGAACAAGCCTGGTATAGGTTGAAAAAGGGCTGTTTATGGACGACGTGACCCACCAACCACTCTGAGGGATCTACGCCGAATCGCCGTTGAGGAGTGGAACAATCTGGACCAACAGTTCCTTGATGAACTTGTGGATAGCATGCCACGACGAATACAGCCAAGCGTCAATGCAAGAGGACGTGCTACTGGGTATTAGAGGTACCGGTGTGTACAGGAATGTGGACCACGACGTCTGAAGGTCTCGCTGTATTGTGGTACAACATGCAATGTGTGGTTTTCATGAGCAATAAAATGGGCGGAAATGATGTTTATGTTGCTCTCTATTATAGGTTTCTGTACAGGTTCGAAAACTCTCGGAAACGACGTATGCAAAACATTTTTTGATGTGTGTACACAGAGTTATTCGGCTTGGCATTGACTGATAGAGATATATAGCCAAATTGTGTCCTATTGGCGTTTTGAAGTGTTCTTGCCCATATACTCCAAATGTTCTCAACTGCAGAACGATCAGCCATCTTCACTGGCAAGGGTAGTGTTTAACAAACACGACGAAATGTAATAGAAACCCTTCTCCCATGTGGGTGGGAATTATCTTGCTGAAATGTAAGTGTAGGATGCCTTAAAGGCCAACAGAACGGGGCGTAGAAAATCGTCGACGTACCTCTTGCTGTAATGGTGCGCAGATGACGACAAAAAGGGTCTTGCTATGAAATAAAATGGCACTCCAGACCATCACTCCTTTTTGTCGGGCCATAAACCAGCGACAGACTGGTTGATATCCGACTTCTGTCTGGGGCATCTCCAGGAGCGCCTTCGCTCAGTTATAAGCGAGACTTATCACTCAATCCATTTCTACTCCATTTAAAGAGATTCCAGACCGAATGTTTGTGTCCAGAGGTCAACCCCTTTCCTGTGAGCTGGCTATTAATGAATGGTCCTTGTGGACACTGAAAGTCCAGTTGCAAGTTGGATCGATGATGATGATGATGAATCCATGGTTGTGAGTGCCTTTCTGACGACTGCCCGGTCATCTCGTTCTGTGATCTCTCTAGGTCGACTGCTTCCTTCTTGACACTGCGTCGGACTATGGTTCACCCATCCCTGGTTACATCGTCAACAGTAACGTTCCTCCTACGAGTATGCAAATGCCGAGCGATTGGCTGGTAGTCCAACCGACGTCTTTGAGCTCAACTATACATCGTGTACAAATGTCATTTTGTGATCAATTTGCATAATTCCTTCGTGGTGTGTGATTTTTTGTCCTAGAGTGTATACACGAATGAAGGCATGTTGTTCAGTCTTAATTGAGATTTATTTTCCTTCAGGTACTGCTCGATTTTCAGTTGCGTATTTGCCCAAAATAATCCTCAAATGAAACAAAGTCACATTTTTCAACTCAACAGGACATTATATAAGATTTCCCAATCGTACACGCAACAACACTGAATAGTCACTACGTGGCACAACCCTAACAATACAGACTGAAGAGACCAGCAACTGAGCACTGATGAGCATTTAAAAGACAAATGACATACATCATCCGCACTGAACATCTAAGAAATATAAGAACAAACTGAAATAACTGTCTTGATTTTGAAGTGTTCAGTCAATATTTATAGCTTTTGGATGCCCGCCAGAATATTCTGGGTACCTCTGGTTTTCAAATAAGTATAAACTTTGACAAAATTATAGTTTTTTTGTGTGGAAAATCAAAGAAGTATAACAATAGATGTTTTAAATAAGATGTAATGTCCCAGAATGCGGTCGCAGGTTCGAATCCTGCCTCGGGCATGGATGTGTGTGATGTCCTTAGGTTAGTTACGTTTAAGTGGTTCTAAGTACTGATGACCTCAGCAGTTAAGTCCCATAGTGCTCAGAGCCATTTGAACAATTTGACTTCACCTATTGTGGTCGTGGAAATACCGGAAGGCTCTCTCCGCATATGTGATGGTGTTAAGGCCGTTAACGTCCAGGTCATTGTCGATCGTTTCCTGCATGGAGGACCTGTTTTCCAAGTTACAAAGCGGCGTCTGTTATAATAATGTCGATTTGTTGGTGGCATACTTACAGCTATCAATTATTCAAAAAAACAGTCACAATCGCATTATTTATTTTGCCGCCAACCGGTTTCTACCCGCGTTGGGGTCATCTTCAGGGCAACTTACACCATTTGGTCGCTCGCTGGAGTCGTCACCCTGCCTGTGCATGGTTGATTATAAGTAAATTAATCGCTGTTTATCCCCATACAACTATGATGTCTAGAAAATTAATACTTACAGTTGCTGCTGCACCCTCAATCTCGGGATCTACTGGTGTTCAACTCACCCGTTGGCCTCTAGATGTATAACAGACCGGCCTTTAGTATTTCTAACGTGTTAGCGATCTTCCAGATTTGTTTGGTGCAGCCAATGCAGCACATTCCTTCATGTTGCAGTTATTTAGTGACATCAGAGTGGCAGGGGCCTCAACCAGTGAAAACCTTCAGAACCTGCAGTCTTTATTTTCTCGGTTAAAAGAAGATGGGATCTAGAGAAACTTCTATAAACGTAAATTTTTCCGAAAGTCTGTTGAGTAACTCGGGTTTATCATTAGCAAACGGGGCATGAGTCCTACCAAGCACGCCCGTGCCATATAAAGCTATTGCGGCCGTTCATTCTCCATGCGAAAAAATTGGACGTTGCGAAAATTGGGAATTTGCGACGGTACACGCTCCCCAACCGTTCAACGCACTGTGAAAAACAGGAGCTCTATTGTGAACACCGCGACGCTGCTTCTTCCGCACTTAAACGAGTCTTCCAGTCGGGGTCGTGCCTCATAGTGTTTTCACCAGGGAAGCCTCTTGTTCTAGGCACAGATGCGACGCGGCGGTCCTGACCCACAAGGAGGAGGAACATCGTATTGCTCTTGCTGTCAGGACGCTCAGTGCTGACCAACACAACTACCCCAGGCTGAAAACGAGGCTTTTCAGACCTCTCTACATGGCGTCAAATTCCTGCTGCTGACCATTCACAAGCCATTACTGTCATTGTTTGGGCCACGTTATAGCCTCTTGCACAAGACAGTGCAAAGGCTGCAACGTAGGGCTTTACCAATGAAATCCTCTATAAGCGAACAGCCGCCATGCCAACGCCCATACTTTGTCCCAGCTTCCAGTGCACACGGATGCAGAATTTGACACCCAGAAACTAGTTATCTTTCAAGTAGATTCGGATTCTGTGTCGACCTTGACCGACTTTCCCCTCTTTGCTGCACCGATTGCGGCCCAGACGAGAGCAGAACCTGGTCTCGGCACCATGACCATGTGCGTTAAGCATAGGCGGCCGCCACGATTCATGTGTGTGTGTGTGTGTGTGTGTGTGTGTGTGTGTGTGTGTGTGTGTGTGTGTGTGTGTCCAACATCTCTTCCTAAAGTACTAGATTGCTTCCAATCAAATTTGGTGGCACACTTCTTGCTTGCTGTATGAAAATCAGCACTTTGGTGGCTAGAACGTCAGCTCCCATATAAGCGGAGACAGTGCAAAAACACTTTTCAACCCCTGTCATGCAGGCTGCCTTGTATACCAGGCTTGTTGTGTGCCCTGCAAGAGGTACATTGTGGATGGATACACTTGAGCAGAGATAGGGGAAGGGGATGGGTAGTGAAGATAGCTAGTGAGAAAGGGAAAGATGAGGTGTTCAAAGAAAGGAGAGAGCAAGAGATGGGTAGCCTGAGAGGAGAAGGAGGTAATGAACAGAGAGAGTGGTAAGATGAGATGTTGAGAGGGAGGGGGAGAAGCAGATCGGCAGAGAGAAGGAACAGAGGGGGGATTGAGTAGGCAAGTGGAAGGTGTAGATGGGTGGAGAATAGGTGGAAAAAAAAGAGGGGGTAAGAAGGAGACAGACATAAAGAGGGGAGAAGGATATGGAGAGAGGGCGGGGGAAGAGGATATGTTTGAAAAGAGGAGACTGACAAAGAGACAGGGGAGGAGGAGGGAGGAGATGGAGAGACACAGAGAGTGGGAAGGTGAAAATAATAGATGGAGGTTGGAAGTTAATAGGGTCGCATTCATTCAACCTGACTACCATTATCACTAAACCGAATGCTGAAATGTGATATAACATGAGTTATATACCATAATTAATGTATTGATGTCAGTGGTTAGTCACTTGAGAGCCGTGGTGCCACATAGAGTGTATTAAATGGGGAGCGCAATGGGCCAACGTGCAGCTAAAGTCATTAGCACCACAGACCACGACCTTCATATTTCTAAAAAGACGTTTGACTCTCAAAGATAGTCTTGCTCTCCCACTCTCTATGCTACTCACTGAAAGCAATATTGGGAAGCAACAAATCAATCAAGTAATATTGTAATGAGAAAGGGTATTGCAGCAAATACGAACATGGGCCTACCACGATAAATGAAATATAATTCAGAGGCGCAGTGTCCTCCAATAGAGCACATGTTACACCTGCAAGGGATTTCTATTACAGTAAAGTGTGGCACCTGTAGTTAATCCAAGAATACACAAACGACAGTGTATCAAGCTAACGTCTTCCCTTATGTGCCTTATGATGACGCATGTCTCATTTATGTTCATAAATTATCTTCATAATGAATCAGGCTCTATGCTTCAGAAGAATGCAACATACGTTAGCCCCTTCTAGAACAATCTGTCTTCTCTTTACATACATAGAACTTAGGTACCGGTTTCACTCAGAGTTAACACTTAATTCTGCACTGCCACGAAGGGCTTCTAATGATGCAACTACAACAAACGCTCATTCGCCTAAACATTACCACATTACACAATGAATTTAGATTCGTTGAACTGCACTCGACCCTATAACCGTCTTACGTACAGTAAAACCTTGAAGACTTATCAGAAATTCACGCCAGTAATGAGCCATGCAAGAAATCACTTACCCATGACGATGACACAGAATGTTGACTGTGATACGTGGTTGTACCGTTGTTCTAAAGTTCATCACAGTTCCAATGAGACTTCGTATCACACAATCAAAATCACTGCCCCGCGTATGCGTATTAAATTTCGGAATAACCTGTCGCTACTCAGCTTCTGTTCCAGACATTGAGAGTAGTGCCTGGAAAGCCATTTGTACTGTAAAAGTACTTACTGACTGAATAAAGTTAGAATTTCATCGGAGTGGTCAGATACGAGTCAGTCCATCGTGAAGGACCCAGAGCGACCCCCCAGAGCAAAAGAGCCAACGCCAAATCTAGCGCTCCCCTCCACTTTATTCGTACCTCCATGCCAATGAGTGATCACGTCGTTACTCGCTTTATAAACTAATGAAAGAAAATAGCATGTAAGAGAGGAGATCGTTTTCTTAAGCCCTGTCCTCAATTACGAGCTTTAGATTGCATTTAAAATACGAGGGTTGGGGCTTAAATAGTGGAAACTACTTATTCACAACTGATACAAAAGAGTTACATCTTTGTACCTGTTACTGTCCTTCAAAGTAGTCACCAGCGTTGAGTAGAACCCGTTGCCAGCGATGTGGAAGGCGTAGTATACCGTCAGCACAGCCTGTTCTGTTTATGGTGCGAATGGAATCTCTGGAACAGTTTTGAAGCGAATGCCACGAAGTGGTTCATTCATCTTCGGGATCAAATCAGAGTCACAAGGACTTCAGCCGGCCGCTGTGCCTAAGTCTGGAACCGCGCTGTTGCTATGGTCTCAGGTTCGAATCCTGCCTCGGGCATGGATGTGTGTGATGTCCTTAGGTTAGGTAGGTTTAAGTAGTTCTAAGTCTAGGGGACTGATGACCTCAGATGTTAAGTCCCATAGTGCTTGGAGCCATTTTCACAAGGACTTAAGTCCAGGGAGTATGGTGGATGGCACAGTACTTTCTAGTCCCATCGACTGAACAGAGCGCCCGCGCGTTGTCATACAAAATGATGGGTGGGTTGCGCAGAAAGTGTCGCTTCTTCTATCGCAAAGCTGGTCGCAAGTGATGCTCCAAAAACGAACAGTAATACTGTGCATTGACGGTCTGCCGTGGAGGAGCGTAATGCGTTAGAATACCACCGTCACAGTCGTACACGATAATCACCATAAATTTTACCATACTGGGGCTGATTCCCCGCAGGCCTCTGGAAGGCGTTGATGACACTGTCGTGCTGTACGACCTCTGGCACATTCACTCTTCATCCAACTCCGTTGATCCTGTTTCGCAAACATAGTGACACCGTTACGTTAGACCGCTCGCTCACAAATGATTGTCTTTCCTTCGACTGTGCGCACGCCGGTGACGTGGGACTGGCGAGTCCATATGCTCGGAGGTAAGGTAGCTATCTCAACAACGTGTGCTATCAGCGACAATAGTAGATTCCAATTCATACTGTTTCCACAGCAGTGTTGCAACTATTTCAGTTCCAGTCTACGTATATTTTTCTTAGCCTGAAGGGTTAAGAAGAAAGTCGACTATTTTCTCTCGACGCAGATATCTCGCAATATCGCCATCGAAGTTCTGCGGGAGGGGTTCCCCGCAGCATTCACAATTCTTATTACGGAACGGTATTACTATGCTGAAATTGCTCTAGAAGGTACTAGAAACCTATCATTTTCCCGCGCAACTAGCATTCCTATCTACATTCTGCCACGTCAACCAGTGCGCCTTCCTGCCCGAGACGAAATGGTGCAAATGGCTCTGAGCACTATTGGACTTAACTTCTGAGGTCATCAGTCCCCTAGACTTACAACTACTTAAACATAACTAACCTAAGGACATCACACACATACATGCCCGATGCGGGATTCGAACCTGAGACCGTAGTAGCAGCTCAGCTCCTGACTGAAGCGCCTAGAACCTCTCGGTCACAGCGGCCGGCTGCCCGAGATGACTCAAGCCTTCTATACCGATTGTTCGAAGCATGCCTGGCCATTGCCTTCTGCATACTCTCATTTACATTTACTTTGATTAATAACGAACATATATTTATTCATGTCACCTTATGGGTGGCGAGAATTACTTTGCTTTAAATTTGGGTGAAACCCTTACTTTATTATTATTAAAATTACTATTGCAGCCTTTATATAAAATTGTAAAATAGAGTGGGTGTATTTATACACGACTACGTAAAGTAGTTGCTACTTTAAAAGGTGGGGCCATGAGGTGGACGTAAGGACACGGGAGGAAGAGATGTACCCAAGGAGGGTGGAGGAGGAACTGTGTGCGGCTAGTTGTATACATTTAAAACTCTTCTGACACGAGTAAAATAAAGAAATAACATTTTAGAATACTGTTCGAATTTCGGGAACGTGCGTTGTTAATCGCGTGAAACGTGAACATTGGATGGTGGGAAGCCTACCGATTGACGTGAAAAGTGCGCGACATGAGCTGTAGTGAGCACAAGACAGTCTGTCTGTGCCCTTCTACATCTGCTTCAACATCCATACTCCGCAAGTCACCTGGCGGTGTGTGGCGGAGGGTACTTTGAGTACCTCTATCGGTTGTCGCTTCTATTCCAGTCTCGTATTGTTCGTGGAAAGAAGGATTGTCGGTATGCCTCTGTGTGGGCTCTAATCTCTCTGATTTTATCCTCATGGTCTCTTCGCGAGATATACGTAGGAGGGAGCAATATAATGCTTGATTCCTCGGTGAAGGTATGTTCTCGAAACTTAAACAAAAGCCCGTACCGAGCTACTGAGCATCTCTCTTGCAGAGTCTTCCACTGGAGTTTATCTATCATCTCCGTAACGCTTTCGCAATTACTAAATGATCCTGTAACGAAGCGCGCTGCTCTCCGTTGGATCTTCTCTATCTCTTCTATCAATCCTATTTGTTACGGATCCCACACCGGTGAGCAGTATTCAAGCAGTTGGCGAACAAGTGTACTGTAACCTACTTCCTTTGTTTCCGGACTGCATTTCCTTAGGATTCCTCCAATGAATCTCAGTCTGGCATCTGCTTTACCGACGAGTAATTTTATATGGTCATTCCACTTTAAATCACTCCTAATGCCTACTCCCAGATAATTTTGGAATTAACTGCTTCCAGTTGCTGACCTGCTATATTGTAGCTAAATGATAGGGGATCTTTCTTTCTTTGTATTCGCAGCACGTTGCACTTGTCTACATTGAGATTCAATTGCCATTCCCTGCACCATGCGTCAATTCGTTGCAGATCCTCCTGCATTTCAGTACAATTTTCCATTGTTAGAACCTCACGATATACTACAGCATCATTCGCAAAAAGCCTCAGTGAACTTCCGATGTCATCCACAAGGTCATTTATATACATTGTGAATAGCAACAGTCCTACGAGGCTCCCCTGCGGCACATCTGAAATCACTCTTACTTCGGAAGACTTCTCTCCATTGAGAATGACATGCTGCGTTCTGTTATCTAAGAACTCTTCAATCCAATCACACAATTGGTCTGATAGTCCACATGCTCTTACTTTGTTCATTAAACGACTGTGGGGAACTGTATCGAACGCCTTGCGGAAGTCAAGAAACACAGCATCTACCTGGGAACCCGTGTCTATGCCCCCTCTGAGTCTCGTGGACGAATAGCTCGAGCTGGGTTTCACACGACCGTCGTTTTCGAAACCCATGCTGATTCCTACAGAGTAGATTTCTAGTCTCCAGAAAAGTCATTATACTCGAACACAATACATGTTCCAAAATTCTACAACTGAATGACGTTAGAGATATAGTTCTGCACATCTGTTCGACGTCCCTTCAAGAAAACGGGGATGACCTGTGCCCTTTTCCAATCCTATGGAACGCTACGCTCTTCTAGAGACGTACGGTACACCGCTGCAAGAGGGGGGCCAAGTTCCTTCGCGTACTCTGGTATCCCATCAGGACCAGCGGCCTTTCCTCTTTTGAGCGATTTTAATTGTTTTTCTATCCCTCTCTTTTCTATTTCGATATCTACCATTTTGTCGTCTGTGCGACAATCTAGAGAAGGAACTACAGTGCAGTCTTCCTCTGTGAAACAGCTTTGGAAAAAGGCATTTAGTATTTCGGCCTTTAGTTTGTCATCCTCTGTTTCAGTACCATTTTGGTCACAGAGTGTCTGGACGTATTGTTTTGGTCCACCTGTGACAGGTGGGCGTGGTGTCGTGGGGCATGGGCTGCGCCAGCAGGTTCCCGGGCGTGTACGCGCGCCTCGACACGCAGCTGCCGTGGATGCTGCAGGTGATCGCCGGCGCGCCGCCGCAGCTGCCCAGCGTCGCACTGTGGGCCGCCTGCTCGCTGGCTGCGGTTCGCCTCTACCTGCCGTGACGGCGCTGCGTCCCACTCGCTCCAAATTGACGGGCGCCTTCACGGTGAAACAGCGCGCATCGTCCTTCTGGGTCACGACGGAACCTCAATCGTCTTCATGTTGACAATATGTACTGTTTCCACCTTTACATATATTAAACTCAGTCTGCGCTGCGCGTTTCTCACCAAAACTCTTTATCTGATGCCTTTTTACACTACTGGCCATTAAAATTGCTACACCAAGAAGAAATACAGATGATAAACGGGTATTCATTGGACAAATATATTATACTAGAACTGACATGTGATTACATTTTCGCCGGCCGGAGTGGCCGTGCGGTTCTAGGCGCTACAGTCTCGAACCGAGCGACCGCTACGGTCGCAGGTTCGAATCCTGCCTCGGGCATGGATGTGTGTGATGTCCTTAGGTTAGTTAGGTTTAATTAGTTCTAAGTTCTAGGCGACTGATGACCTCAGAAGTTAAGTCGCATAGTGCTCAGAGCCATTTGAACCATTTGATTACATTTCCACGCAACTTGGGTGCATAGATCCTGAGAAATCAGTACCCAGAACAACCACCTCTGGCCGTAATAAGGGCCTTGATACGCCTACGCATTGAGTCAGGGATTGGATGGCGTGTACAGCTACAGCTGCCCATGCAGCTTCAACACCATACCACAGTTCAAGAGTAGTGACTGGCGTATTGTGACGACCCAGTTGCTCGGCCACCATTGACCATACGTTTTAAATTGGTGAGAGATCTGGTGAATGTGCTGGCCAGGGCAGCAGTCGAACATTTCCTGTATCCATAAAGGACAGTAAAGGCCCTGCAGGGATCGAATGAAGGGTAGAGCCACGGGTCGTAACACATCTGAAATGTAACGTCCACTGTTCAAAGTGCCGTCAATGCGAACGAGAGGTGACCGAGACGTGTAACCAATGCCACCCCATGTCATCACGCCGGGTGATACGCCAGTATGGCGATGACGAATACACGCTTCCAATGTGCGTTCACCGCGATGTCGCCAAACACAGATGCACCCAGGTTCGTCGTTCAGTACACCACCGCAGGTGCTCCTATCTGTGATGCAGCGTCAAGGGTAACCGCAGCCATGGTCTCCGAGTTGATAGTCCATGCTGCTGCAAACGTCGTCGCACTGTTCGTGCAGATGGTTGTTGTCTTACAAACGTCCCCATCTGTTGACTCAGGGATCGAGACGTGGCTGCACGATCCGTTACAGCCATGCGGATAAGATGCCTGTCATCTCGACTGCAAGTGATACGAGACCGTTGGGATCCAACACGGCGGTCCCTAGTACCCTCCTGAACCCACCGATTCCATATTCTGCTAACAGTCATTTTATCTCGACCAACGCGAGCAGCAATGTCGCGATACGATAAACCGCAGTCGCGATAGGATACAATCCGACCTTTATCAAAGTCGGAAACGTGATGGCACGCATTTCTCCTCCTTACACGAGGCATCACAACAACGTTTCACCAGGCAACGCCGGTCAACTGCTGTTTGTGTATGAGTAATCGGTTGGAAACTTTCCTCACGTCAGCACGTTGTAGGTGTCGCCATCGGCGCCAAACTTGTATGAACGCTCTGAAAAGCTAATCATTTGCATGTCACAGCATCTTCTTCCTGTCTGTTAAATTTCGCGTCTGTAGCCCGTAATCTTCGTGGTGTAGCAATTTTAATGGCCAGTTGTGTATTAACTGACAAAGTTAACAATAGGCCCTGCCGAAGCAGGAACTAACTTTGCCACGTGGCTACAACCAACATTAAAATCACGCGGTTTTGTTATGTGTGGCCGAGGAAAGCATTTCAGAGACACTGCTATTCAGAATCGACACGAAAAGGTCTCAGGAGGTGGTAAAAGAGCGTCAGTGAAATCACCCCTTCAATTGGGACCTATATTCCCACACATTTCACGGCCGGAAACAACATTTAGCAGTGCAGTGATGATACTCTTGACATCAGTTTATATTGCTGACACTCCCCGGCTGATTCAACCCTTGTCTAACTACACTGGTGGCCAAAATTAAAGCAACAAACCGGTACTGCCTAGTCTTGTTCTAATTCACGCTATTATCATACAAAATACAGATGTCCGCACAATCGTGTTCTGCACAGAAGATGGCATTCCGGTGAATGGACAGCCATGTCGACGATGACGGGGCACCTACCAAACGGGATAGTGTCGACTGGGTAGTCCCACATCGACACCGCTGTGTATACAGCCACAAAGACGACGGATACCAGACTCTCTTCGGCGGAGCGCCAAGGATTGAAGCAGGGCAGTTGCAAACTGATGTGGCCTGAGGGCTTAATGTGAATTCTTCTGTATTTTCTCAGATGTGGTGACAATTTATAGAGATCGAGACAGCATCCGGAAGACCAGGGCAGGGCCGACCATATGTGGTATCAAAAAGAGAGGACCATTATTTGGCGGTAAGGGCACGACAGTACCGAGTGCAAAGCAACTGGCATCTGACCTAGCAGCGTCCACTGGGCGTGTTGTATCGAGACATGCGGTGTACAGAAACCTTCGGGAGAGTAGCCTTTATCGTCGGAGACCATCTGTATATGTACCTCTGATGCTTCTTCGCAGAAGGGAACGTCTAAAGTGGAGTCGTCAAAATGCCACCTGGACGGTCGAACAGTCGGAAAATGTTCTTTTCGCAGACGAGTCCCGACTTGGTCTGGAGAGTAATTCACGACGCATTCGCATCTGCAGGGAACGTCAAACACGATTTAGGAACCCAAACATTGTGGAAGGAGACCGATATCGATGAGGATTTTTGCCAGGGATTATGTTGATCCCTCGAACTCCTCTTCGTGAAATGTATCGCTAAGTCGGCAAGGTTTAACTTCTGTCAGGTATCGCGACGAGATCTTAGAACCTCATGTGCGGTTGTTGCAAGGTGGTGTGGTCCCAGACATCGTACAGATTAGACGATAATACTCGACTTCATAGAGCACAAGTGGTTGATGTTTTCATGGAAACAGAAAGTACTGCACGCATGGCGTGGCCTGCTCACTTTCCGGATTTGATTCCCATAGACCATGTCTGGGATGCGCTAGGGAGACAGGTTACATCACGTCAGCATCCACCAATCACACTCCGAGGCTTGTGAGCAGCTCTGAAGGAAGTCATTTCCTCAACATCCGACTGATGACATCACTCACAGCAGCCTCGTCTTTTTCAAGCCTGTATTGCTGCCACAGGTAATCACACTCGATGCTGACCACATTAATCAGTTCAAATGGTTCAAATTTCTCTAAGCACTATGGGACTTAACATCTGAGGTCATCAATCCCCTAGACCTAGAACTACTTAAACCTAACTAGCCTAAGGACATCACACACATCAATGCCCGAGGCAGGATTCAAACCTGCGACCGTAGCAGCAGCGCGGTTCGAGACTGAAGTGCCTAGAACCGCTCGGTCACGGAGGCCGTCCATTAGCCAATTGCTGGAATGTGTGTGCAAATCTGTTAAGTTGGAAAAAACGGAAAACATTTTTCTCTACCGTTATGCATGTTGCAGTTGTTCCGTGTTTTTTTTTACATTTTTTCTACGTTACTATCGCCTATTTATACTGTCCTGTGGCAAAATAAACGCGACCTTGGAAAATTTCCGTTTGTTGCTTTAATTCCGAACACCAGTGTACATCGTGGGCCTGCAACCCCATTGAATTTGATCGAATTCCTTTGTGGTGCAACTTGACAGCAAGTTTTCCTCTGGAGTACATGGTGGAACCACTACGGGCCGTTCAAAACCATTCAACGAAATTTGAACGTGATTGGAAGCAAAAAAGGTTGTGAATGTTTTTCCAACTCTCCTGTTCCACCCCTCCGGAGACGTGATCACGGGGGTGAGGGGAGAGGGTCTCCTACATTGACACGTGCATTGACATGCGAACTGGAAGGTGCTGGAGGGACTCATTGGCACTGCACGTCTTTGTTGAGCAGTTTAAAATTGTGCCTGTACAGAGATATTAAGTCATCCATGTGAATGGCGCTCCATTGCTACATCAGCGCCTGCCTGTCAGCGTGCAAAATCTAAGGTGTGTTGAAGAGGTTGCCTGCCCTCACATACTAGAGCAGTTGCAGAGCGCCACACAGCGCTTTGTAGTGTGAATAAAGAAGTTAGTAGCAGGTATTTCCAGCTGTATCATGAACAGTACAAAGAAGTACCAACTATACGAAAAATTCACACCTTTCTTCTCACAGAACTGAACTTCCCTGCTGGCAAGGAAACTATGATAAAAATTATTCTGTCCATGCGATTTAGTTTTATAATGTGCCAAAACTAACGAGCCATATGCGAAGGAGATGGTATAGCGATGCATTCATCAAAACAGTTCCGATGCCCAACATCCAAGATAGCTGCAAGCGAACCCCAAGTACAGAAAACTTGCACTCTAACACCAGGTATGATCGCAGGACGTTATATCTAAAACACATGCAATATGGGCAACTCAAAATGAAACAATTAACACACACTTATTAAAAGAATTTACACGGAATGTAATACTCATCTTTGAGTATGACTACTACGTGGCACCCAACCCAAAACTTTTAAAGAGAACTACATCATCTACAAAAGTTCAGTTTGGAGGGCTGTATCTAATAGTTTATAAATCTGGCTCTAATCTGAAGACTCTTTGGACACTTGACACTTTGCCTTTGCTGTCTGACAATCACTCGTTAACTGTGGTTGGCTGTAATGGTAGCAACATCCTTCCCCAGTACAAACCGTACAGATAGGCGAGGGTATTCCCTAGTAACAGTTCGTTTGTTGCTACTATCCATTTTGCTTCGATTGATAGGATTATTCCGCTACACTTTGCTTCAGTACCTGTTCGTCTATGTCGTTTGCATATGTTGTCGAGACTTCTCTCTGTACGTGTGGGAGTGTCTTCATCACCGTCTCCTTGTGTGCCATCGTTTGTCACAGTCCAGGGCTTGCTGCACAGCCGCCGTCGCCGTCTCCACAGTCGTCATCCCCCCGTCGCAGCCGCCGCCGCTACTTCCGTCTCCTTGCCTCTGTCTTCATCGCCATCGCTGTCGACATCTTGTCCATCGTCGTCACCGCCACTCCCGCAGTCCACTCGCCGCCTCCGTCTTCGTCGCCGCCGCCACATCCATCTGCTTGTCGCTGCATCCGCATTATCCCTGACATACCCTATTCATCCCCACCATATCGGAGATATTTTAATCGTTCACTACTTCACCACAGCTCGTCACCGTCGTCCCAGTGCCTCTTCAGCGTTCGCTCACCGCAATCAGTGCCGTTAATCACTGTCCGATCACCTCACAACGTCTGTTATCTATGCCTCTCTTCCTCTTGCTCCCACTGTCATTACATTGCTACTCTCCCAAATCTGTCGTCCCTCACCTATAGTATTCTCTTCCACCAAAGCAGTAACACGTACGTCTCTCTTACAGTCCCCGTTCCCAGTACTTCCTCTCGTTCGGCCACGACAGCAGCCACCACACTCATCACTGTCCCATGCGTATCAGCCCCCCGAGCAACCGATGCCTCAGATGACATCACAAGCATCATTTCCTCAAGCCTCACCGCACCAACCAACGCGTGCCATGCTGAGAGACCTGCACAACACCCAGGCAACTATCAACAACACATCCCACCACCCCTCTCCCACAATCATCCTTTGTCGGTATGCCTGTCAGCTATTATCAATGCCCGACCACCCGTCTTATCGTTCCGTCAATACGGGTTGTATGTATCTGCCCTGCTACCCCCTGGAGTTCGCTTTCGTCGCCTCATTCAGCAACTTGGTTTCCACTCCCTGCAACCTTTAGACTGAGCGAGAGCCAAACGCCACCTTGGCTCCAGGCTCAGGTTCGCGTTCACCTTGACCTCAGCTCGCTCCCAAAGGAGGTATACCGCTCGCGGTTTGTCGAACTTCGTTCGAAGTTCATTAATACGATCTTCATTTATACAGATGGCTCTAAGACTAATGACGGTGTTGGGTGTTCTTTTATTGTCGGGGCACGCAGTTTCAAATACCGGCTCCATGGCCATTGTTCGGTCTTCACAGCCGAGCTATTTACCCTCTATCAGGCTGTTCTTTACATCCGCCGCAACCGACATTCTGGTTATGTCATCTGCTCTGATTCCCTGAGCGCCATCCAGAGCCTCAGTGATCCGTATCCGGTTCACCCTATCGTGCACCGGATCCAACGCTCTTCAGCAGCTGGCGGACGACGGTTCTCCGGTTACCTTTATGTGGGTTCCTGGCCATGTCGGTAACCCTGGGAACGAAGCTGCAGATGCCGCGGCCAAGGCTGCGGTCCTCCAGCCTCGGACAGCTTCTTGTTGTGTGTCTTCATCTGATTTTAGCAGGGTCATTTGTCAGCGCATTTTATCGCTGTGGCATGCCGATTGGTCTACACTTACTGACAACAAGCTTAGGGCCTTGAAACCTCTCCCCACGGCTTGGACGACCTCTTCACGCCCTTCTCGGCGGGAGGAGGTCGTTTTGGCCCGGTTACGGATTGGACACTCCCGGTTCAGCCACCGCCATCTGCTGACGGCTGCGCCGGCGCCGGCGCCGTTCTGCCCATGTGGGCAAGTGCTGACGGTACGCCACATTTTAACGTCCTGTCCGAATTTTAATACACTGCGCATTGATCTTGGCCTGCCATGTACTCTGGGTGAAATTTTAGTGGATGACCCAGGAGCAGCTGTTCGCGTTCTTCGTTTTATTTACTTGACAAACCTGTCTAAGGACATTTGATTACGCTGTTTTTTTTTTAATCCCTTGCCTGTTAATGTGCCTTTTGCAGTGTTGTCCTTTTCAGTTGCTGTTTTAACATTGTGCCTCGCAGTGCATTCATAATTTAGTCTGGACGCTAATGACCACTGTAGTTGTGCGCCCTAAAACCACAAAAAAACAATCATCCTTCCTCACACAGCCATTAAAAAACGAATGAAACGGCAAAACACCAACATCTGAGTAGTGTCCGCGGTCCTGGAAGGGGGTCGGCCACCCATCTTGACAAGTCTGTTGTGCGTACCCTCTAACTAGAAGGGGCCGTTATGACAGTCTGACTCACTCCCAAACAAGAAAAATAAAACTGGACCCAACGGCACACAGCATATAGAACCTACTTCACCACCTCCAGCAGCTTCACCTATGACCAGTGGCTGCATTAGGTGTGGGCGACGTCGGCGACTGCTGACGACCTCGCGCCTCTGGGGGCCTCGCAAAAAAGTTGTTGAAGCTGTTAAAATTTTAGCTACTTAGTTGTCCGTTCTAGTATGATAAAAAAAATTATTATTACTATTAAATATATCTCAATTCTTTCAATTTAGATCGGTATTTCATACTAGAATGTCGTGTTTCCAGTCTGGCACAGCTTTGCCACAGGAGGCACGAAAGCGGTCGAAGACGTCCGTCTTCTGGTCGGCTCCTGATCGTTGTCAGAAGGAGGCTACGTTTTGATTACGCAAAGACTTCTATTATTTGGAAAAGAACAACCCGGATTTCTTTACGTAATTAGTACGAATTTTATAATTACCTAAGGGACCTTTCACAATGAACAGTAAAAAAAAATGCATTTGCAAATGAAATAATTAATAAATGGGGCAGCTATGAATTGTATAGAAGACAAGGAGCGGCCTTCTGTCTACGACCAGGATGCCGCAGTATTCTCTGCTGTAGTAAAGGCTGTTTGACATTTATAAAAATAATATGGCACGGAGGATAAAAAAGTATAAAGGAAAAGAACAGAATAAGAAGTCTGGTAAACACTAAATATATTCAAACAATTCTCACTAGCAAATTAGGGCTTATTTATAAACAATACAACTTACATAATTACTTTTCTAACAGTATGGTGCGTTCAGATTTCAGCCTGTCCTGTGCAGTGTCCTTGGTTCACGTTTTTGTCACAAATTACAGTCATTACTTTTCTCCTTTCGTTAAAGACAATTCTTGCACTGTTCAACACCTCCGATAACAATAGCTTGCTGATTTACAGTTTCGAACATAAATTACTTTAATTTTATTAATTAATAATGTTGTCCGCATGCTGGCAAGACCGCTCACTTTTTTTAACTTAACGTCGACCTCCTTTACGTTTTCACATAACAAGCAGAACACATTAAAATCTGAAGATCTACAAAAGTTTTCTACCGTCATCTTTTATTTAGATCGAAGCGGAACGACAGTTCAGCTTCTGTTAAAATGTTTCTTTGACTGCGCAATCGATGTATTAGCGTCCGCGCTAGATGCGCATCTTTACAGTTATGTAAATTATACAAAACAAATGTCTTTCAAAGAATACTCAAAGCTTTCATACGACGGAAATACCAATAATATTACATCGCTTCACGCGTGAGGAGTAATGAGTCTGAAAGATCGTTACGACTCACGCGCAATCGTAACATTATTGGATTCACGTGCTTAGTGAATGAAGTATTTAAGGATCTCTCCTTGTAGGGAGCAAAACAAACATAACATAAGGCACATAGAATTATATATGTTTCATACTAAGTCGTCAAAGCTACTCACAGTTGCTTGATCATTAACAAACTTGGGTGTGGCATGATGCCATCATAAGTGTTCAAGGATCTAACATAGGTTCTCAAGAATTACTCTCATTCAGTCAATTGAAACATTGAAATACTAACATAGATATAAGTACAAATCAAATACACATACAGATACAAATATACATAAATATTGACAATAAGAAAAAAAATCTATTACAGTATTGGTGCATTTCCGCCAATTGTGAACAGAACATAAAACTTTTATCAGACTTTCTCGTAGCGACGTCACTCTTCACTTTGTAGTTGGGAGTATTTCCCATGAACTCGGGTGATTTTCACAGGGGAATTCTTTCATCACCTGTCACTTTTCACTGCACTAAAACTGGGGATCACCTTTTCACATTCTGGTGGAAAAACACTGGGAATTTCACTATGTGAAGGGGGAAGTGATATTTCTTGACTCGACGATCCACCGGGTCATGTCGGGAATCAGGAAAGTTGATGACTGGTTCAATGACGAATGAGTCAGTTTGGTGGCTGTCTTAATCTCATTCCAATTCATGTTTCAGCACATGAAAATACAGAAAAAAAAAATCTGTATTAGGACTTGCTCATTAACTAGCATCTTAATCTAAGGGAATATAGAGTAAGAATTTAAGACAATAAAAATTACTACATAGACTATGTACATATACATTATATATTATTCATATTTTGTGTCTAGGTTTTACATTCTTTCGTTAGCAAATATTAGCAAAACACGTTTCGTCTTGTACAGGTCTTTCTTGAGCAATGTATTTAGCAATATTGCCGTAGCAATTTTTATAGTTAAGGAAAAGTCATCATTAGTGTCCTTTAAATGTAAATATAGTAAAATCGTGCGTAGTTTATCAACGTTTTATTATTTTTATGTCCATTTTCATCTCAAATCTGGAGCACGCTTGCGCCCGTTATGGAGAGGAATGCTTATTGTTGAGTACGGGCCGGCGAGCAGTCATTGAATGTTGCCACAGTGCTTCACAGTCACGTGGTAACGAACTGGCGGTTTAACAGCGTTGGCAGTCCGCGTCCTGCACGAGGCAGATAGTTCTGTGGCTGCCAACCTTTCTTTTAACTTGTGCATTTTGTTGAATCGTGGGTACTGGAGCAGCTCGTCAAGGCGACATGGTCAACCTGGACGGTAAATTGACTGCACCAGCGACGAAGAACAGTCATCGATGAAAATGACTACTGTCTCCTATTGCAGTAAGTACAATAGCTTGTCTATCCTTTGACTGATAGTCACTGTATCGTCGTTGCAACGTGAGAATACTTGTAATGCTACTTCACACGCGGAACATCACTCGTGTCCATAAGTTTATTACAGTTCTGATTCACACAAGAGATAACTAGTTTCCCGTGCCCATACATGTGTCAAATTACTATTTTACACACGTGTCCATCATTTTGTCACAGAGTCACACGCAGCAATCCATACGTGTCCATATAGGTCTCTCTATACCACAGAGTAGCACAGGTAATGCTAAAATTACTTATCATGAAAGGATCATTTACAAAATATACATAGTTTTTTTTTAATTACTGTCCAAGACCTAACAAAAAACGTGTTTGCTATTCTGAATGGTGCTTCTGAAGCACGTTAGATTTTATATATATTTTAAATCTGATTCTTTTCCTTTTCTTATTGTTCTATAACAGCTCTTTTTTTTCCGGTTACATCAATAATCAGTAAAATATACCCACTTTGGCGTGACGAACAGTTCACGTTCAAAACTTCATCTAACAGAAATCGGGAAAATTATTTCTATTTCCTAGGATGCTTTTGCTCACAGCAAATCAGATTGACATCACGTTTCGATAAGTAACTGCAGATACACATTAACCAACGAGCCACGATCGTCAATACACACAACATACACACGTCAAGTCTTTTGAACCAATTTCCAAATTTCTTCCCCTACCGGGTAGGGTAGAAAGGTAAGAATGCTAAAGAAGAAAACTACAATAGGATAGTGCAAGGAAATGAAAGATACGAAGATAGATAATAGGTGAAATAATCAGTTGAGCAAATTCATTCTTCGGCTCCACCGTTTTTAGTGTCATCCACGTGGCATAACTTGACTTCAGTATTAAAATCGAAGGTTTCTGTATCATACTCGTGACATAGGAATAGTCTCTCTAAGTTTCTCCAATACAGGACCTAATTCTTATTATAAATGCAAATTTCTTAACTGGTTGACTCATAGTAATAAATAAATTAAAGTTGCTCTCCAGTTGCGGGTACCATTATTCATTTCTTTGTACATTAACTATATGTTGCTGCTTATACTCGGTGTAATCTACAGATTACAATGTATCAGTTTTGCATCGTACATGGTTCTAGCGACTTAAAATATCAATCCTTTGAAGGCTTAACTTAGGTTAATACTTCACATATACGGACATTCTGGTCTGAATGAGGGATTTAAAGAAAACCTTTACTACTTGGTAAAAAGGAGATTTGCCATAACTTAAAACTAAAGCAGCAGGTGGCACTTTGGCACATCCCTTACTCAATCCAACGACTGCAGTCTTCTCGTGCTCAAGAAACTTAAAACTACCTTAAAACTAAAGCAAATCTTATTTTCCAAATCCGTAGAGTACCTTCTTCAATCACTTCATATCTTTCAAGCTCCATCATTACTTTATGACCACCTCACTCAAATGATTACGTCACCTGCAGAATACATGTACATGCTGTTGATTCACATACTTTCTAAACAGATCACACTCTTGTTTCAAGTTGCAGCTTAACATAATAAATGATATTTTTTTTTAATGTTTTTCATGGTACTTCTTCAGGTCTACATGGTGGTAAAGTCATTTTATTCGTCCACTAACTGGATCTGCCAACACGTAACAACCAATATGTGGCTTCCTGACTATAACAAACGGTCCTTCGTATAAGTGTTGCCACTTACGATTTTTACGTAAGATGAGAGATGGTTTGAAGTGTGTCCTCAGAAGAACACGCTCGTTCAAACGATACGACAGAACTTTATTGACATGCCTGTCAAATGCCTTTTTTCTTAAATTGGCATGAGTTGTGAGAGAGATCAGGGCTTGTCTTAACTTATTATCTAGGTTGACTTCTGGACCTTCTATCTTGGGAATGGGATCAGTCCATTCATTGCTTTCCCTTTGTATGGAGATTAGTTGTGAAGGTATGAAATCGGTAGAAGTGTGCTTTTAGTTTTCCGCATGTTCATTAGATTGAATTTCGCTCACAATTACTTTTGAAGTACCGGGCGGTACGCTCGGTACGAAGTTTGCTTCCGTATTCCACCTAAGTTGCGGGCTATCTACCGGAATTTCAGTGGAGGTGGTGTGTGTTGGCGGGTTTGCTCGGGCACAATAGATGCGAGAATTTTGAGGTTCATGATTTTGACTTTGATAGTTAGTAAAAGGTGGAGGACTATTCCTAAAGTTTGGAGCATACTGTTGTTTGTATTGCTTGGAAGGATCTGGAGGATTTCTCCCTTGAGAACAGTGCTGGAATCTAGGCTGGTTACCATACTGCTGCTGACTGTTGGTGTTAAGCCAACGTCCTTTTCCATTGAAATTATTATTATAGCGATCATTGTAATTAACTGGTGAATTACCGTATTGCTGTTGTGTTGTCTGGTATATGGGGTGGTACCTATTTTGATCCTGGAATTTATGTTTCTGCTTCCCGTTACGGCGATAGTAGTTGTTATTATCGCACGGAACGTCGTGTCCTTTACTGTTGTTGGGTTGGTATGACATACCTGAGTCTGCGCCTACACCGTGCGGCTGTGTAGTGTGCGGGCCAAGATTACAATTACTCCGCGCACTAGCACGCACGTCTTCTTGAATCATGTCAAGGTTGTCAAGTACTGACAGAAAAGCCTCCGTGTCGTCGTCACTGACATTTACTAACTTCTCCCTGATTGATACCGGTAGCTTTGACTTAAGGATCATAATTACGTCCTTCGGGGAAATGGGCGTGTCCCAATATTGTATTTTTCGCAGGTATTTCTCGAAGTACCTACGGAGACCAGCACTTCTCGTATTAAATGGTTCAGCATTATATACCTCCTTTCTAAGGCGTTGTTGTATGCCTGAACTCCAGAATTTGTTCAGAAATTGCTTTTCGAAGTCAGCGTAATTATTACATCTGTCAATTACTTCGGTTCCCCAGACAGAACCCTCTCCTTGAATGTAACCTACTATAAAGCGCATACGTTGCTTGTCATCCCAGCTCTCAGGAAAAACGCCATTAAATGACTTCAGAAAAACCATTGGGTGGATGTTGCGTTTCTCTGGCAGAAAAGGCTGGAATACGCGGTGCTTGAGAACGCTTTCTTCTTTCATGAGCTCGACAAGAGTTACTTGATCATTCTGGTTGCGTACTAAAGGATTCTTACTACTGTGTCCATGTACAAGTGGAGAGAATTCTACACGAGACACGGGATTATTATTGTATTCATGTTCTGAAGAAAGCAAGTGTGAATGCTCACTTCTATTGTCATTAGGAAAATCATTGACTTGTCGTTTCAACTGCTCGATTTCCTCAGTGAGGTGTCGTTTCCACTCGGGAAGATCTCGGTGAAAAACTCTACGAATCTCTCCTAATTCAGTGAGAATCGTATCTCCTGATGTACCTGGAGCAGCTAAAACTTCAACTGTAGCTGACTTAACGACTTCTTTTAAGTCGTGTTGAACCTTGTTTTCTATGTACTGTTCCTTAGTCTCGACCCATTCTACAAATTCTTTTCCTATCGTGGAACGTACGTTGGCTGCAGCATCATTCACCCTCTTTTCAATGTTTATTTCGGATAGCGCCTGTGTCAGGTCATTGACCCGGCCTTGCAGAGTGACGACATTGTCTGCAAGCTTGTTTACTTTAGCTCCGACCTCAGCGGACGTTTTTGAAACTTCTGTTGTAACTGCCTGGCAACTTTCGATTTTATAATTACCTAAGGGACCTTTCACAATGAACAGTAAAAAAAAAATGCATTTGCAAATGAAATAATTAATAAATGGGGCAGCTATGAATTGTATAGAAGACAAGGAGCGGCCTTCTGTCTACGACCAGGATGCCGCAGTATTCTCTGCTGTAGTAAAGGCTGTTTGACATTTATAAAAATAATATGGCACGGAGGATAAAAAAGTATAAAGGAAAAGAACAGAATAAGAAGTCTGGTAAACACTAAATATATTCAAACAATTCTCACTAGCAAATTAGGGCTTATTTATAAACAATACAACTTACATAATTACTTTTCTAACAGTATGGTGCGTTCAGATTTCAGCCTGTCCTGTGCAGTGTCCTTGGTTCACGTTTTTGTCACAAATTACAGTCATTACTTTTCTCCTTTCGTTAAAGACAATTCTTGCACTGTTCAACACCTCCGATAACAATAGCTTGCTGATTTACAGTTTCGAACATAAATTACTTTAATTTTATTAATTAATAATGTTGTCCGCACGCTGGCAAGACCGCTCACTTTTTTTAACTTAACGTCGACCTCCTTTACGTTTTCACATAACAAGCAGAACACATTAAAATCTGAAGATCTACAAAAGTTTTCTATCGTCATCTTTTATTTAGATCGAAGCGGAACGACAGTTCAGCTTCTGTTAAAATGTTTCTTTGACTGCGCAATCGATGTATTAGCGTCCGCGCTAGATGCGCATCTTTACAGTTATGTAAATTATACAAAACAAATGTCTTTCAAAGAATACTCAAAGCTTTCATACGACGGAAATACCAATAATATTACACCGTCTCTATGTCCGTACGAATGTAGTAGTATTTATCTCGGTCGTCTGGCAATATTATGACAGTTAAGCCTCATTACAAGATGCATTTAAGGCATACACCAATCTGGCAATCACTTAATAAAAGAAAGACTTCTGATTCATACTGCATAGTTGTCACAGTTGTCCGTCTCTATTTCCGTACGAATGTAGTAGCATTTATCTAGGTCGTCTGGCAATATTATGACAGTTAAGCCCCATTACAAGATGCATTTAAGGTGTACACCAATCCGGCAGAGCGACAAGCGTACAAGTTTGGGACTGCAGACTGGTTTTGTTAGACCTATTACATTACACGATTCGCGCAGGATATACCTGTCGCGAATCAGCGCATGTGCACTAGACGCCAGTGACGCATAGAACTCGAAGGAGACTTTTGTTGTAAAGTCGTTTATACAGACTAAAAAGTTTTGTAAAATGAATTTGATAACTTATACTTAGAGAGGAAGCAGATTGCCATATTAAGACAAATGCATGTTAAACGGAAAATAAACTTACTTTTCTTTATAGCATATTCACAGACCGCTTGATATGCTCTGTGGAAGAGTCAATACAGCCAGGAGCATTGTCTTGGGCAGTCTCTGAAACCAGTCCCACCAGGTGACACTTCACTCTTTTTCCAAGTTATTGAATTGGTACAGGTGAACATGTCTTTTATCTCTGAAGGTGTGTTTGTACCAACTTCAGCCATACACAACAGTATCCGCACACCCGCAAAAACATACGTTTTTCATATTAGGTGCATTGTGCTGCCATCTAATGCCAAGTACTCCATATCAGCGATCTCAGTAGTCATTAGACATCGTGAGAGAGCAGAGTGGGGCGCTCCGCGAAACTCACGGACTTCGAACGTGGTCAGGTGATTGGGTGTCACTTGTGTCATACGTGTGCACGCGAGATTTTCACACTCCTAAACATCCCAAGGTCCATGTAATCCTAGGTACTAGGATGCGATAGTAAAATGAAAGTGTGAAGACATCTATCCAGACCAACACAGGAATTCCAAACTGCATCGGAATCCACTACAAGTACTATGTCACTTAGGCGGGAGGTGAGAAAACTTGGATTTCATTCTCGCTCGAGCGGCTGCTCATAAGCCACACATCACGCCGGTAAATGCCAAACGACGCCTCGCTTGGTGTAAGGAGCGTAAAAATTGGACGAATGACCAGTGGAAGAACGATGTGTGGAGTGGTGGCTAATCACGGTAAACAATGTGGCGATCCGATGGCAGGGTGTGGGTATGGCGAATGCTCGCTGAACGTCATCTGCCAACAGTAAAATTCGGAGGCGGTGGAGTTATGCTATGGTCGTGTTTTTCATGGCGGGGAATTGCATTCCTTGTTGTTTTGCGTGGCACTATCACAGCACAGGCCTACATTGATGTTTTAAGTACCTTCTTGCTTCCCACTGTTGAAGAGCAATTCGGGGACGGCGATTGTATCTTTCAATGCTATCGAGCACCTGTTCATAATGCACGGCCTGTGGCGGAGTGGTTGCACAACAATAACATCCCTGTAATTAACTGGCCTGCACAGAGTCCTGACCTGATTCCTATAGAACACGTTCGGGATGTCTTCGAACGCCGACCTCGTGCCAGGCCTCACCGACCGACATCGATACCTCTCCTCAGTGCAGCACTCCGTGAAGAACTGGCTCCATTCCCCAAGAAACCTTCCAGCACCTGATTGAACGTAGGTTTCGAGAATGGAAACTGTCGTCAAGGCTAAGGGTGGGCCAACACCATACTGGATTCCAGCATTACCTATGGAGGGCTCCACGAACTTGTAATTTTCAGCCAGGGGTCCAGTTTCTTTTGATCTCATAGTGTTCATACTAAAGGAACCCCATAAGTCAGTATACAAATACATTTCTTGGTGTATTTATTTGGCTTCTATCATACATGACAGAATTAAAAAAATGTTCTGCCATGTATGTTAATCGCACAGCCTCTTCTCTGTATACTACGACATTGAGTACTTTAAGTACCCTGCTGTACTTACCAACGTACGTAGCACAAAATGTTTTTAGATCATCATGTCTGGAGAACCATGAACAGACAGAGACATAAGAACAACTAGGAGTCGTGTGCGCCAAAACGGAAAAGAAAGACTGAGATGATTATATCCAACCAAGCAATGAGTTCGCGTTTGATGAAAGTTCTTAAGAAAACTACAGGCGTAACTGCTCCAGTGGCCTTCAATGAAGCTCTCATACAAGCGTCTGTAGTTTCTGAAACAGAACCGGCTTCAGGGTCGAATGAATCTGTTACTCTTTCCGATACAGCGTCAGAGTTGGGTGAAGCTGCTGCGATCCGTGATTGTGAGCCTAATAAAGACTACAAAAAGTGATAATCTAGAGCAAACCGTTCATATAAGAGAGTCATTTACAGAATTAAGATCTGTGAAAGTGGGTAGTTGCAGTAACAGATTTGCAGAATCATTATTTAATTCAAAATGGTTCCCAACAAAACTTAGAAAAATCTGATGAAAGTTAACCCCCAAGGATGCGAATTTAGAAGACCTTTTACTAAATTTCATTTTACTAGAAAATTGAGTAACAGCAAGAAGCAACATCGCAGATGGTTTGCTTACTCCATATCTCAAGACAAAGTTTGTCTCTTTCCATGTCGATTTTTTTCACATTCGCAGACACAGATGGTAAAAGAAGGATGTTGTGACTGGAAAGATCTGAGTAGGATATTGGAAAGGGATGAAAAAAGTCAAGGACACATGGAGTGCATCATTAGATGGATGGAGTTCTGTAAAGGAATCAAATACCGAAAAACAACAGATAAGGAAAACGAGAGGTTGATTAGAGAATCACAAAAGTATTGGCATAACTTGTTTAAAAGTTTGATCGATATTATAAAATACTTAGTTTCACATAATCTTGCGTTTAGAGGACGTCTCTCATCCCTTAACCTGAACGATAGCGGAAACAGTGGAAATTCTATAGACCTATTTAAATTGTTATCCAAATATGATCTAACAGTAAAAGAGCACTTACAACGAGTTTACGAAAAGCAACTTTGTGAGCATTATCTGAGCCATGACATACAATACGAGCTAAATACATTAACGTTCAAATCTGTTATCAACGAAATAAACGAGTCAAACATGCAAAATATTATGCCTTCATGGTCGATTGTACCAGGGATTTGAGCCTTATGGAGCAAATTTCAATAACATCATGAATGCTGCTAATTCTTGGAAATAAGCCGATATTGGTAACAAGAAACGTCAGTTAAAAACATATATATTGAGAGTCCAATGTCAGAATATCCCGAGTAATGAACAGGGGTCGACAAGAGGTTCGCGAACTTACAACACTTACTGCCGAACCGCCCGTTTCTGAGCCAAAAATATCCTTTGAGAATAGGAAGAGTTACCCCAAAATGTAACACCAAATGTCATAAGCGAGTAAAAAGAAGAAAAGTATATTACTTTTCGTGTCGAACTATCAAATAATTCAGATACCTTTTGAACAGTAAAAATGGCAGCATTAATTCTTTGAACAAGATCCTGAAGGTGGGCTATCCAGGAGAGTTTAATATCTATCCGAATACCCAGAAATTTGAACCGTCCAGTTTCCCAAATCATATGCCCATGCTGCGAAATTAAAACGTCGGGTTTTGTTGAGTGTGTGTTAATACCTATATTTACTCAAGAATTGGAGCAGTCTATTCTATCAATCACATCGTTGTCCATAATCACTTTGCTGTTTCTGTAGCAGTTTCCTTCCACGCAGAAGTTGCAGTTTGATAGTAGGTAGTCGTACGACTCAACTTTGTGAAAAATCCCTGAAAAATCTTGCATTATGTCCAAATCGGAACGGTAAAGTCATCTACATTAAGCTTTTACAATATTCCAGGCAACTCTTCCATCAGAACACTCATTTTAACGTCGGCTGATTTCGCTTTGTGCAGTATATCTACAGGATCTTTAAGGTTCCTCTAAATGGTTTCCAGTGCATCGTTGCCGGTTTTTGCCAATACTCCTCATGCTGTTACATTGTCGTTCCCGTAGAGGGGATTAGGTAGCTTCACCATACCGCCATATCTCACAGACATTTACTATGTAAATAACAGATAAATGATTCAATGATGTCCTTCTTTAATTCCTGCTTGAAGCCAAAACGCGAAATAGCGCAGAATAAGATCAACACGCCCCGCGGGGTAGCCGCAATGTCTAAGGCGTCTTGCTATGGTTCGCGCGGCTGTCCCCGTCGGAGATTCGAGTCCACCCTCGGGCGTGGATGTGTGTGTTGTCCTTAGCATAAGTTAGTTTTAGTTAGATTAAGCAGTGTCTAATCGTAGGAACCGATCACCTCAGCAGTTTGGCCCCATAGAAACTTACCACAAATTTCCAAAACCGACACTACCTGCAACAACAGTCATGCATGTGTGAGTGTGTGTGTGTTTCAGCTTTGGTTTTGGCACGTAATGTTGCCATTTGATTGAATAAGTAGATACCGTCACTGGGATGAGACTCCATATCAATGGCATAAAAAAATAGCGTACCACACCTGGTTATGTAAGCAATAGGAGTATATATATAATTGTTATTTATATATAAAATAATGAAAAATGGATAAATATTGAAAAGATACAGGCCTTATCTAAAGCAGCCCCAATTCTATACTCATAGAGAAAACAACAGACTACTTGAGTCTCATGTTCTAAAAAATAAGTTACAGATAGATGCCTACATCTATATCTCAAGCCTTACAAACTGCAGACCACGTGATTGTTAACTTGAAGTTTCTGAGCTAGTTCTGCATCCCTGGGGTGACATGTATGCCTTGCTTCTTTGCCCGCTTTATGCCTAAGTTGCTGCACTACTGATTATAACGTGCTGTGCCTGCAACCTAGGATGAGGTGTTGCCTTACTATCTACCGTTAACAGAGCATAGATGCCTATAGCGCCTGGCGCCTGGTGCCTGAACAGAGCAAGTTGGCGCAGCGGTTAGCTCATTGGACTCGCATTCGGGAGGCCATCCTGATTTAGGATTTCCGTGATTTCCCTAAATCGCTTCAGGCAAATCCCAGGATGGTTCCTTTGAAAGAGTACCGCCGATTTCCTTCCCCAGCCTTCCCTAATCAAGCTTGTGCTCCGTCTTCAACGATCTAGTTATCGACGGTACGTCGAACACTAATCTCCTCCTGCTGACACTGAGACCTGGTGCTCAAGGAAGGCAGGATCAGTTACGATTGTGGATGGGGCCGTAAGCAGTTACTATTGTTTGGCTTTTAATCACACACAATCACACACAATTTATTTAAAATCAACAACAAATTAAAATAATGGCAATAAATTCAGAATTGTTTCACGGCTGAAGGCCTTAATGGCAATAAATTAGAAATTGATTAAACATGCTGCAACTTACAATTACAGTAATTAAAATATAAAAGACAAGTGACCAAGGTCTTAAAGCTCGCTGCAAAAATACAATCGACAAACTAAATTTTTAAGACAAATAACGACACTCACGGCTGAAGGCCTACATGATAATAAATTAAGAATTGTTTAACAAGTTACAACTTACAAACTACAGTTATTAAAATATTGAAAGCAAATCACCAAGCTCTTAAAGGTTAACTGCTAAAATACAATTGGCACATTACAATTTTACGACAAGTAGCGACAGTCACGGCTTAAGGCCTTTAACGACAAGAATGGCAATTATTAAACAAATTTAACAAACATACTGTCAACATCAAGGCAAGAGCAAAAGTTAATTTAAAAGACAGGCAACTGATCACCAAACAGGTGAGACAAAATGATAATAAACTTGGTAGCACAACTGTTTAAACTTGCTGTAACGCCAAGAGTGGCTATTATATTTTTTAAAAATTTATAAACGTACAATAAAACAGCAAGGTTAATTCAAAAGGACAAGCAACTGGTCACCACACACGTGAGACACATGATGGTAACTTGATAATACAATAATAAAATAATAACACAATAATAAAACACAAGGGCTAGTCAAAGACGGTGCTCCAGGAATCGACCTCTGAGTAGGTCAGGCCAAAAACACTTTCGCCAGCGATGAGAAAGGCAGCCGAGAGCTGCATTCACTTCACAAAATGGTAACTCAGACTAGTGGCAGTCTAACGAATGACTAATGATAATCTGTTGAAGCTGCATAACACCCGATAACCAATGCAACGATGGAACGCCAAGCCAAAGCCGGGACCGGCAGTCAGCACTACGTCTTCAGAATGCCGTGTTTAGAGCGTCCGAAAGGAGAAAGGAACCACTACTACCAGACTAGAAGAACCGCCAACCGACCTACAAATCAAGGAAACTGTCAAAACTACACGCCTTACCGGACAGCAGCGGCAAGGCGAGGAAACGTACACTGCCGTTACATACACTAACCTCCAGGGCAGGTCACTGGGGCGTTAGCTTCCAGCAGGCAGCAAAAATACCGCTGGCTGTACTTAACAAATGGTAACGCATAGAATGCAGCAACTAATAACAAGAAGTCGAGGAAAGCTAATCAGATCCGGCTTCCCCAAGCACTGCACTCGCTACTCTTCGCCTCGGCGACATTGCGAGCAGCAACACGAACCCAAACCACGGGAGAATCGCCAGATCTCACAATGGTGGAAGTTCCACTGCTAGAATTAGAATCCACTCAACTTAAAGCTTGTTGGATCCGGTTAGCGACTAGGTCGTGTACCCTCGCGACCACAGCCCTTCCATCCGGCAGTATGTGCGTGCTGCCAGTGGTCCCGGCGTGTTGTCGCACTGCCCTCTTGGCTCCTCCGGAGTCCCCAACCGAAATCCTCACTCACACGACCCGGAAGAACAACGATATCACCCCAAAGATAGGGCCACAGTTACTACATATCGATAACGCCGCTGCTGCCACTAGCGAACAGGCAACGCATGTGAAACGAAGTGGCGCCAGTCAACACAAGAGAAGACAAACACCCGCAACCGTGTCAACTAAACAACACAGTCTGAACTCCAACAGAGGACGGAAACCTAGAACAGCACCAAAGTGAGCCGCACCACGGCTCAGACACCTGACGCATCATGCCTGACGCCTAACACTTGACACCAGACGGTTGATGCCCAGTCACTGACGCCTGTCAGCCCTGCAAGAAACTGACACACGTGTACACACGATAGTGCAAGTGAGCTGTGGGTTTACGATTAGACTGCAGGTAGAAACATATTAAGAAGGAAAGACTGGGAAATCACGTGATCAGATTTTTCATTTTTAGAGTACAGAAGTAGGCTTCTGTGGTAGTGGAAAGTATTAACATGTCTTCCTCCAATGTACTAAACATGCCTCAGCTTAGAACATTGACGATCTTGTTACACATGGTAGTATAAATTCTGCCAAACGTGGTACGCTTCTTAATGGGAAGAATATACAGGGTGTTTCAAAAATGACCGGTATATTTGAAACGGCAATAAAAACTAAACGAGCAGCGATAGAAATACACCGTTTGTTGTAATATGCTTGGGACAACACTACATTTTCAGGCAGACAAACTTTCGAAATTACAGTAGTTAGAATTTTCAACAACAGATGGCGCTGCAAGTGATGTGAAAGATATAGAAGACAACGCAGTCTGTGGGTGCGCCATTCTGTACGTCGTCTTTCTGCTGTAAGCGTGTGCTGTTCACAACGTGCAAGTGTGCTGTAGACAACATGGTTTATTCCTTAGAACAGAGGATTTTTCTGGTGTTGGAATTCCACCGCCTAGAACACAGTGTTGTTGCAACAAGGCGAAGTTTTCAACGGAGGTTTAATGTAACCAAAGGACCGAAAAGCGATACAATAAAGGATCTGTTTGAAAAATTTCAACGGACTGGGAACGTGACGGATGAACGTGCTGGAAAGGTAGGGCAACGTGCAGCTAGTGCAGCAGGTGATCCAACAGCGGCCTCGGGTTTCCGTTCGCCGTGTTGCAGCTGCGGTCCAAATGACGCCAACGTCCACGTATCGTCTCATGCGCCAGAGTTTACACCTCTATCCATACAAAATTCAAACGCGGCAACCCCTCAGCGCCGCTACCATTGCTGCACGAGAGACATTCGCTAACGATATAGTGCACAGGATTGATGACGGCGATATGCATGTGGGCAGCATTTGGTTTACTGACGAAGCTTATTTTTACCTGGACGGCTTCGTCAATAAACAGAACTGGTGCATATGGGGAACCGAAAAGCCCCATGTTGCAGTCCCATCGTCCCTGCATCCTCAAGAAGTACTGCTTTGGGCCGCAATTTCTTCCAAAGGAATCATTGGCCCATTTTTCAGATCCGAAACGATTATTGCATCACGCTATTTGGACATTCTTCGTGAATTTGTGGCGGTACAAACTGCCTTAGACGACACTGCGAACACCTCGTGGTTTATGCAAGATGGTGCCCGGCCACATCGCACGGCCGACGTCTTTAATTTCCTGAATGAATATTTCGATGATCGTGTGATTGCTTTGGGCTATCCGAAACATACAGGAGGCGGCGTGGATTGGCCTCCCTATTCGCCAGACATGAACCCCTGTGACTTCTTTCTGTGGGGACACTTGAAAGACCAGGTGTACCGCCAGAATCGAGAAACAATTGAACAGCTGAAGCAGTACATCTCATCTGCATGTGAAGCCATTCCGCCAGACACGTTGTCAAAGGTTTCGGGTAATTTCATTCAGAGACTACGCCATATTATTGCTACGCATAGTGAATAAGTGGAAAATATCGTACTATAGAGTTTCCCAGACCGCAGCGCCATCTGTTGTTGAAAATTGTAACTACTGTAATTTCGAAAGTTTGTCTGCCTGAAAATGTACTGTTGTCCCAAGCATGCTGCAACAAACGGTGTACTTCTATCGCTGCTCGTTTAATTTTTATTGCCGTTTCAAATATACCGGTCATTTTTGAAACACCCTGTAAGAGTGCTTGCACTGCTTACAGAACCGTTTTCCGTTCACATTATGATTATCAAAATCTGTGATCAAGCAGACAGTCAGGAGCAAGCAGAGAAAAGGCAGTCTGTAATGTTAAAAATGAGACGTGTAATTACTTAAATATTATCTACAGAGTACATTTCTACAAGTTCGTCACTGTGAGATGTGGCGTTAATGCGAAGCTACCTTTTCTCTCACACAAGGACAGCACGATAGTTTATCATTTAAACACTGACCTACAGAATTTTCCCTGACAAAGACAACTCAGACTTAACCTATTCATTTATTACCCACAATATACAAGCCCAACGCAATCTACTTGCTATACATTGACAATTTGACTTCCAATAATTAACACAAAAGAATGGCCCTGAATTGTAAGAAATCCTAACAATAAAAGAAATCCAAAAAGTATGAAATGAAAGAAATATGAAGCTACCTCCAACTCTTTTAATTGCCTAAACTCATTTCAGTCACGGATAGCGATAGTGGAAACCCCCATTCTTCTTTATAAGTCAATTACTTCACAGAAGAACAGAAGATCTTCATAACACGAACTACAGCAATTACAGCAAGTAGCAGCAACAGCCAGCTAAATAAAAGGATTCTAACTATTATAGACTCTAAATACTAGGAGGCATTTGGTTAGGAAAATAAAGATTTTGTTGAAGAGCAAAGAATGTATTTAGGAAATTTTACCTTATTCATGTGACATCCAGTTTCAAAAATTATATAGTTTTCAATAATTCCACTGCCCAAACATTGTCAACCATACATCCATTATCATATCTTTCATTGCATATTTTCTTGTGAGAAATTCCATCTCACTTTACACTGCGTGTCCTACCAACGCAGAGTCTTCACTAAGGAAAACGTGTCCACACACTTCCCTATCCACTCGCTAACTGCTAGTCCGTCCAACCACAGAATCTTTTGTCGAGTTCGCAAAGCGCTGTCAGCGATATTAACACTGTCTATAGCACTGCCAAAATACAAACAGGTTACTTACACACTGTACTGCATAAAGCGGAATTAGCCGACTTTACAATGGGTGATCTAATGGAAGAGCTGCGAAGAAAACTGCAACAGGTTAATGTAAATGGTGGCTATCGTTTGGATTTGGACAGAACACAATATTATGCCGAGGTTCTTAACACAGTGGAGGTGTGCGATTACCTCATATCGAACTACAACTTCTGCATGGAGGGGAATTGCCCGGAAAACAGAATTGTCATTGTCGGCAACGACATGACAGATGGAATAGATTGCTTAACGTGGCTGACCTGAATTGAGAAATGTGTATAATAAATTTATAGGTCAAATAGATAGTCCGGAAGTAAACAGAGTTACTGATAACCGCCTTATAGTTTTTGTAATGTGCCTCGCCACGTGACTACGAGAAATTTTTAAGTCTTGCTCGACTAAGTATCATGCTACTACCAGCTGCAGGCTAAAATAGGCAACTACAGAATGGGTCGTGAGTTTGAGCCTGTGCAAAACTACTCATGTGTGTTAGACTCTGACAAACAGGATTTACATGTGCTCCACTGCACCTTGGGTCAATCACGTCCAAGTGGTGTCAGCTAGCTATTAACTTACAGAACAGCTGATGTGTGCTGTTTAACAACCTTCAGCTGTTTGTCTACTGTGGGAACAAAAATACCAGAAAATTAACTGATGTACGAATAACCCTTCCTGACACGCAAGATAGAGGAAAGCTTATATATTATGCTTTGTCGGCATACAGTTTATTATATCTATAAACTACATGGAGATTTTTAATACCGACACCAACAAAGACAAGATATAGATATCACCGAATTAGGACTGGTGCCCACAGTGTTATTCCGAAAGTCCTAAGAGTTAATTTTGCCAGAAGTGAAGAGTATAAATGCAAATGGAAAAGTAACAAACTATTGCAGATGTGCCGTTAAGGCTTACATATTGCCTTACACACTATGTATGGCGGAATACGGCTACGACTAGGGAACAGGAAATGCGCATTAGCAAACAGTTTGACACCACTACCGGTATATGCCACTATTATGACGTAAACTGGTAGGCTTGCAAAAGAGCTATATATACAGCCGTCCGCCCGAACTTTATGATGTATTATACGTCTGGGGCCACTGTGTCAGCTGTATGGTATTGTTGTTCATCACTAATACAGCTGCAGCTCCACCTTCCTGCTCAAGTCAAATCGTTTACAACACAAGAGAACTGGACGACCGAAGACAATTTAATGTCACTCAGTTATAGCAGGTTCCACTCATCGTATACGAGCACCCCGTCCGGTATTGTGTCTGCAACACGCGTATGCTGTGACTCTATCCGTTCTGCTAGCACTGGAACGGAAGTCCCTCTGCTGTTTGTCTACTGTCGTGCAGCTAGGTCATGAACTATTTTATCTCTGCATACAGCTATAATGAGCTACTCTGAAGCGCTATGTTTATGGGAAGCGTTGTTCGGCACAGTACCGTCGGTGGTACGGTCTGTCCGTCACTGTTTGATTCTCTGTTACACAAATCGCTGAATTTACCATTAAATTATCCCATTACGTTATAAAAAAATTAGCCTATGGCATCATTGGCCGGGTAAGTTTGGCCGCCGAGTGCAAGTCTTAATTCAGTCGACGCCACATTGGGCAACTTGCGTGCCATGAAGAGAATGAAATGATGAGGACAACACAACACCCAGTTCACGAGCGGAGAAAAATCTCCAACCCAGCCTGGAATCGAACCCGGGGCTGCTTCACGGGAGGCAAGCACCTTACTACCCAGCTAAGCATTCGGATATTACGTTATTCTTCGCCTATATTTTCTGCAGAATGTGCTATGACGCCATTAATTTATGCATAGCGCACGTATTCATCACGAAATTACGCTATAAATCTGCATTAACGGTTCTGGCCAGCTTCAGTAGTTCTATAAAGTTTTTCCAGTGTAGAGCATAATGTTCTGTTGGAGGCGACATCTCGCATGTACAGCGACATCTAATGTTACACTACACGATAAGACAGCTAGGGTTGACTGCTTAAGGAGGGTGACGTCCAGTTGTAGACTGAAACTACTACAATATATCATACATGTGAAACCACAAGCCCGGGACCGGGCAGCGTTGTTGGTACCCACCCTATAGGTTTTGCAAAGTGACCGCCCAAGTCACTGAACATGGTGTTACTTGGCTGGAGACCACGACAGAATGGATCGTCTGTTTGATCCCTGTACAACACTATTATTGTATATACTTGATGACTTTACAACTTCTCTGATATGGAATATAATTACGCCAATTATTGCTGATTCCGCACCGCTATTGCCCCTGTAATCATCTTACTTCGTCTCTGTTTTACATGTATTACGTCGTCGATATCTTCGTCTCTGCAAACCGGCACTGTCATGTTGCTACACTGTTATGTTGCGGTACAGCCATTTAGTTCGAGCTTTGCTTATTGGAAGTCCTGACGTGGACGATGTTCTTGAGGGCTTGATATTAAGCGTATATTCCAGCTGATGTAGCATCGTGGGCTAGTAGACTCTCTAACGCTATTTCCGGCCGTGATCCACTAATTTTTTTAGAACACAACGATTTCGACAGCTGCACATCGGTAAATAATAATGAAAGCATCATTTCAGTACAAGATGTGGCATTTATTTTGATTTTATAGTTATGGAGGGTAGGCATACAGAGTCTTGCGTTAGCTTTATTATTATGTCTGTTTGTGTCTGCAAGACGTACGAAATCGAATTTTCTTAAAGATTTTGTTTATATTACGGTAGACACGTATTTTAATAAGTTAAACGGACAATTTAGATGCGGCAGTATGTAATTTGTGCTTGCAAAGTGTGAGGCGTCTCGAAATGAGCCGGCCGCTGTGGCCGAGCGGTTCTAGGCGCTTTAGTCCGGAACCGCGCTGCTGCTACAGTCGCAGGTTCGAATCCTGCCTCGTGCATGGATGTGTGTGATGTCCTTAGGTTAGTTAGGTTTAAGTAGTTTTAAGTTATAGGGGACTGATGACCTCAGCAGTTAAGTCCCATAGTGCTCAGAGCCATTTGAATTTCGTCTCGCAATGTATCGTACGTAGTTTTTTCCAGACATCGAATCCGACGTTGTCTTTGGAAATGTCGCTTTCCCACTGTTTCCGTCTTTCGTCGTGTATTTAACCGCTGTACATGTTCTTGTGCCACTTAAGTAATATTTTTGGTAATAAAAAACACCTTCCCCTCTCCTACCTTTCCTAATAAGACAATTGTGTTGCTTATGTGTGTTTGTGGTGTTGTTGATGATTACAGAATTTTATTTTTGCAAGCCTTTTTTTTCTGGAAATGCAACTGCAAAGATTAAAACCACACTTTGCGTATTTATATAAATGAACATATTTCTTTTGGGCTGCAGAAATACTTTTTTTAGGATATTATGAGCAATAGTACAAGACAAATACAGTCTACAAAGCTTGTAGAGAGCCTTATGACTGCAAATAGTTGTTGTTTGCACACCTTTAGTAGGCCTGTGTCATGTGTAATAACTGCAATAACTGGCAATCAGTAAGACGGTTTATATTTTTTCTAGTGAATAATGTCTTTGTAACTCCTAAATTAGTACTTGAGGACTATTTAAAAGTGCAGAAACATATGCTTTGAGGATGTGCTGATGGTGTTTAAACTCAGTTTGTCTATTTGTCTGCTAATCTGACAGGTATTTTTCGGCAGTTATAAGCCTAATCAGGAGAGTTTTACTATCTCAAATTATTTGACGTAACTCCTAAAATGTCAACAGCTATTAGGCTTTGAAATCAACCTTGGTGGACCGTAGTTTCGTATTTGGCAGGGGTCTAATTTCACAAATGTGTGTATATGGAAATTCACTATCGCTTTCTTTTACATTGCAGATGTGTTTTGCATTCTTGTGACATCATACAGCATTTTTCATGTATTAACCTCAACAAGAGATGTAAATATCGTACTTCTTGCACTGACTGGGAAATATTTTGTTGTGTTGTGAGTAGGTACATTCAGTCTGTATGCCTGCCTAACTAACACTTATTCTTCTGCAACTATAGTTTTGGTTAGACTAGTTTCACGACATCGAAATTTTAGGCATAATTTTTAGAATGTCAAATGTTGAACTTTACCACAGGGGTACATGCTTCAGAATTTTGGACAATGATTTGATGAATATGTGTATATATGGAAATTAACTTGTGCTTTCCTTTACACTGAGACTTTTTTGCAATACTATGACATGAAACATCATTTTTAATGTATTAACCTCGACAACCAATATAAACACCGGACATTTCTCGCTGCTGCTATATTTTGCAGACATTTAAAAGTTTTTTCAACGTTTGAGATGTGGTTCAAATGCTTCAAATGGCTCTGAGCACTATGGGACTTAACATCTGAGGTCATCAGTCCCCTAGAACTTATAACGACTTAAACCTAACTAACCTAAGGACATCAATCACATCCATGCCCAAGGCAGGATTCGAACCTGCGACCTTAGCGCTCACGCGGTTCCAGACTGAAGCGCCTAGAACCTCATGCCCACTCCGGCCGGCCAAGAGATGTGGAAAGTAATTAATTTACTACCCTGCTGTGTTTTTTAACCGTTTAGCATTCTGTTCATGGCAGTACGAAATCGTGGTCTACAAATCGAACTTCCCATGAGTTAACTGTATAAACTTCGCCTTTGCTGCTGTCGTTTATTGCATACTTTTAGAATATTGGCAACATCTCATGTGAGGAAAATAATTAATTTACAACTCTGCTGCCTTTTTAAACTGATATTGGAGCCATCTATTTATGTGGTACAGAGATCGAACTATGGTCGACGTTTTGAATGCAGCCATCTGCTGATGACTGGAGGAACTTGGATTTCCTATTATTTCGCAATTTCTGAGTTTATAGGATTGTATTTAAGGTAATAATCATGCTCAACTGAAATGAGTTCCTTGTTTATTATTTATGTTTTGGGTGCAAATCTTAGTTTTTATCATATTAACAGAATCTTCCGTCGGTTCTTGGTAGAACAACATTATCATAAATAAAAAGCTCCAGTTTGCTTTTGTTCTACAATATTGTAGTTTTTAATTGTTAATAGAATATCACGTTATACACTCGTTCCAATAGTCCATAGCTTCGAATCAAAGTGTCCAATCTGAGGACGTGTAAGCAGTCTTAAAATTAGTTTTTTGAAAGTCAGTAATGCAAACGTAGTTGGTGAGCATATGATGGAGGTAGGAACAAGTCGGAGAGTGGGAGCATGGGACACAGTGCGAGGCGTGATTCATGCAAAATTTGCAGAAGCGCAGGGCCCTCCCATCCCCTCCCCACCGTCCTTGAACTTGCATGTGGCAAAATGTCATGAGTGCTGGAATGATTTTGGAGATAATGAAGTGCTAATGCAGCTGTCAGTGAAATATGACATGCGCCATTGTCTCAGCTGTCATGTTACACCAGATGTATAAACTGGTGCCCCTTTATCTTATCAGTTCCCTGAATGTGGATCATTTTCTTGCCCACAACTGGCCCTGCCCTAGTGCTTGCTTAACGTCAAATATTCAGTGCATTAACTCATTTGTAAAGTAACCAGACGCTACAAGATATTTCATTAATGGGAGTTCGATTATTTAAGGAAGCAGGGACTGGGTTGCAGGGAGGCGTTAGTGGCTTTCAAGAGTCTACCAGTTCAGGTTTCTCAAAATTTTCGTGACGCTCTTTCGTAAGTGTAATAATGAGTCAAACAAACCTTTTAGTATTCGTGCCGAATTTCTTTCTATACGCTCTATATACCCTGTTAGTCCTATCTGGTATATGAAATAACATTATCAGGATTTGTCTGAAATGCACTATTGGCCATTAAAACTGCTACACCACGAAGATGACGTGCTACAGACGCGAAAATTAACCGACAGGAAGAAGATGCTGTGATATGCAAATGAGTAACTTTTCAGAGCATTCACACAAGGTTGGCGCCAGTGACGACACCTACAACGTATTGACTTGAGGAAAGTTTCCAACCGATTTCTCATACACAAACAGCAGTTGACCGGCGTTGCCTGGTGAAAGTCAGTGATGCCTCGTGTAAGGAAGAGAAATGCGTACCATCACGTTTCCGACTTTGTTAAAGGTCGGATTGTAGCCTATCGCGATTCCGGTTTCTCGTATCACGACACTGCTGCTCCCGTTGGTCGGGATCCAATAACTGTTAGCAGAATATGGAATCGGTGAGCTCAGGATGGTAATACGGAACGCCGTGCTGGATCCCAACGGCCTCGTATCACTTTCAGTCGAGATGACAGGCATCTTATCCGCATGGTTGTAACGGATCGTGCAGCCACGTCTCGATCCCTGAGTCAACCGTTTGGTACGTTTGCAAGACAACAACCATCTGCACGAACAGTTCGACGACGTTTGCAGCAGCATGGACTATTAGCTCGGAGACCATGGCTTCGGTTACCCTTGACGCTGCATCATAGACAGGATCACCTGCGATGGTGTACTCAACGACGAACCTGGGTGCACTAATGGCAAAACCTCATTTTTTCGGATGAATCCAGGTTCTGTATACAGCATCATGATGGTCGCATCCGTGTTTGGCGACATCGCGGTGAACGCACATTGGAAGCGTGTATTCGTCATCGCCTTACTGGCGTATCACCCGGCGTTACGGTATGGGGTGCCATTGGTTACACGTCTCGGTCACCTCTTGTTCGCATTGACGGCACTTTGAACAGTGGACGTGACATTTCAGATGTGTTACGACCCGTGGTCTACCCTTCATTCGATCCCTGCGAAACCCTACATTTCAGCACGATAATGCACGACCGCATGTCGGAGGTCCTGTACGGGCCTTTCTGGATACAGAAAATGTTCGACTGCCGCTCTAGCCAGCACATTCTCCAAATCTCTCACCAATTGAAAACGTCTGGTCAATGGTGGCCGAGCAACTGACTCGTCACAATACGCCAGTCACTACTCTTGATGAACTGTGGTATCGTGTTGAAGCTGCATGGGCAGCTGTACCTGTACACGCCATCCAAGCTTTGTTTCATTCAATGCCCAGGCGTATCAAGGCCGTTATTACGGCCAGAGGTGGTTGGTCTGGGTACTGATTTCTCAGGATCTATGCATCCAAATTGTGTGACAATGTAATCACATGTCAGTTCGAGTATAATATATTTGTCCAATGAATACCCGTTTATCATCTGCATTTCTTCTTGGTGTAGCAATTTTAGTGGCCAGTTGTGTAATATAGATAAACCACGGGAAATCTGAATCTCTATGCCCAGATGGGAATTTGAAATGCGCTCATCTCATCTCAAAAACGCATCCAATGTCTTCGCCAGTCTGTCACTTCGACCACTTTTCTTCCTGTAACTGCGTCAGATGCAAATGTGTTTCATTCGTAGCCAATATAGACAAGCTAAGAGAGCATAGAGATATATTCTAACAATATTTTTGACTCCATATGTGCTGGAAATGTCGGAGTTCTTGTTTTTGGCACATATATGAATCGTGGCATTGCTAGAACAGCCCATTCAGTTTCGCATCGGAGAAATAGTTGGCGCGGACGCATATGGCAACTATTGTGGCGGGCGTACACAGTAAAGGGGGCAATGAGATGCAAACGACGTGGGAGTACATCACGCACGCAATAAAAGAGGCGGCTGGGCGATGTGTGAGTACAGTGGAACATAACGTCGAGTGTCCTTCCGCTAAGCCAGTGATTTTGAGGATCTACGATCACAGCCTAGCAGCATTTCTGCGTTTAAGCCATACCAGTCGAGTTTTAGGAGGATGATATTTGTAAACAGCTTACTAAAGTGAATAATAACGTTATTTTAAATTGCGACGGGGCAGAGTCTGTGACGGATCAAAATTATTGTTTCTGTTACAGTATTTCAAAAGAAAAAGGCATTTGCATGCTGCACATTAAGTTTTTCTATTTGTATTTTGCATCCAGACGCGTTTCACTTTAGTTATGTTTAAAACAGTGACCAAAAGAGAATTGCATAATTTCAACCAGTTGGCTACCTGAGAGAGAGAGCTGGTTGGCTTGAAAATAATGAATTAGACGCTGATCTGACACCTATTGAAGATGCCTTGTAACTAAGGCAAAGCGGGTCTGGGTGCTCAAGATAAATAAAAAAATCGTAAAATCCAGCTTGCAAAAGAGGATTTTTTAATTACTTTAATTTATAAACAGCTGCTGCGAAAACGATCAGCACAAGGAACTTATTATTGCATCTGTTTTCGTGTCGTCACGATTTAATTTTTTATCGTTGCAGTCAATAACAATAGCAATCACAACTAAGATAAATCAAGGAAAAGGATGAGGTATTTATCATTTCATTGTAACTAAAGTTTATGTTGATGAATATGTTCTAGAAAATTCCGTACTCTGTCCAGCCATGCAAGTTATCGTACAGAGGCGGCAAAGATCATCCGTGCACCGTTGCTGACAGTAGAGCTTGGACACGTCAGAGATCATCATGCGCGAGTTGGCCGCTTGAAGAGCAACCGACGGCAACGAGATCCTCTGCTTTAATTTCTAAGAAATAACAGTAGCGCCCAACATTTGTCTGAATTAACGGTTCAGTTATGATACTGGAAGGGGTTTGAGTCAGTCACTACTGAGGAGCTGACGAAATAGTGCGCTTGTGTCGGTAAGACGACATATGTGTTGCTGGGCGTGAGTTACAAAACATTATAAGTTTAGTGTCGATACCTACCTGGAGCGTATTGTATTGACTATTTCGTCAGTGTGGAATTTTCCGCGATTTTGTTGAAAGTCTGTAGCATGTTGTTCCTGGACTAAGTTGTGTTTGAAATGCGAGGTTTGAAGGATCCAATAACTGGTGTAGGGCATGATGAGTATAATCATTTTCTGAATTTTGTCGGAGTCGAGCTCCTCGCATTTTGTGTGACCTTTGTCGAAATGTCAAGTGATTTTAAGTTGGTACGGGCTTAGTCAAGAGTGGCTTGTACTCTGTGTCAATCTTTGATAGCAGAATTCGTTAAAATACGAAGACACAAAATTTTTGGTTTCCTTAATTTTGTCTGAAATAGCCCTTGTTGCGTTGCCTGTGATACTAGTTAGTGCACACGACAGTAGATTTGGGTGCTGCAAATGGTTAAGGGGGATTTATGAAGGCATACTACGATAATTGAGCGTCAGCCATGAGTGTAACTTTTTTATTTTATTTTATTTTCCTAGATTTGCACTACTAGGTAGTAACCTTACTGTGTATGTAGAGTAATTGCTTCTTACAGAGCATTATTCCCGAAATATTTCTTGATCGGCGAATCAAGCACAGGAACACAAGGATCGGAGGTGAATTATTATAGACAGCGTATTTTACTTCCACGTATTGTTAGTGACGTAACCATTGAGACCACATTGCCCTAGTTGAACCGTTTCAAAGTGGAAATTTCAACTACTACCATTAGTTCTGTAGTAAAAGTGATGAGTGACAGTTACGTTTAGGATCTGCTATGGAGTAAGAGAGAGGCTAACACCTGAGGAAGCTGATATTTTGAAAATCTGAACTTTACGTTGAGATATAAAGTGGTGCTGGCACCTAGGATGTATTATGAGTTGTCTTTTTTTGCGTTTTTCATCTCGCTTGGTTTTGAGGCTATTAGTTTTCTGCAGTCATTCATTCACAATCGACGTTTGGTCAATGTAAAACATTTACATTTTTAAATAAAAGAAAATAAACTTTCATCGGTTAAAAATACATTTTAGTCTTCGAGTTGTCATTTACTCACAACCCTCTTTTATAACCGATTGTGAAAAGGAAATAATTTAAAAAGAAAAGCAAAAGTGTTAGTTCTGACGTTTAGCAAGTAGCGTAAGCACGCTCGAGTCAGCGATTAAGTCCAGACAATTGAGAATAATTAAAACCAAAGATGGTTATATTCAAAGACAAGTGCCTTATAGATTATGATATTAGAGCAACCTCACAAGCAGGTGGCACTGAAACATCATGAATTAAATACTAGAGTTGGCCAGAATATTTCTAAAAGGCTTACCAAAGAAATGAACTGATGTATATCCAAAGATTACTCTGAATATTTGTTACAAGCGGAACCAATAACGAGAGATGGTACCTATTGTAATTTATTTACGTTGTCTTAGTAATAGTTTGTATCCCTCGGTTTGGATGTCAGTCTGTTATGAAAATATTTTAATTTTGATACTTGTCAATATTTTAGAGATTTGTAAGTAACTGAGGACATATAAATTTTGAAGTTTTAACTATCATGATCTTGAAGGTCTTATATTAACGCGAGAAGAGATATTTTAGCAATACTGAGCGGAATATTGCTACTTGCTAACTTATGTATACATACGATACATATAATGAGAGAATCTTTAGAAAAAAGAAGTTCCATTTGTAGTGAATTGGCTTGTGCATTCGCTCTGTTGTACGTAGATGGTTCTTTTCGGTTAATAAAGATAGCTAATACTGTATTCGAATATTGCAGTATCGTGTTGCGCTCCAATCTGAATTGATTTACATTTTCCCACATTTAGAATAAACTGCCATTCATCACACCAAACAGAAATCCTGTCCAAGTCACTGTGTGTCCTCCTATAGCAACTTAAATCCGATACTGTTCCGTACATTACAGTGACATCAGCAAACAACATCCTGTCCGTCAGATGGTTTATGGGTATGGGAAAGAAGAATGGTTCTATTGCACTGCCCTGGGATGAACACTAGCCGTGCAGGCCAACGTACTAGGTTCTGTTACTTAATAATTATTTACTTATTATATTCGACCTGAGAATGTTCTGATGTTTATGCAGCAAACCGACGTTATGGATACTAGTCTATAATTTTGCGGATCCTTTCCTCTACCTCTCGTATATGGGACATAGCTGCGTTGTCATTTTTTTTTTTTTTTCAGTCGCTTGGGACTTTGCGATGAATGCAAGCTGAGTATGGGACCATCGACTGAGAGTACTCTGTGTGAAACAGACTTGGAATTCCATCTGTATTCGGTGGTTTATTTGTTGTCAGCTGATTTTCAACGCCGGGGATGCTTATTTCTAAGTCCTTCATGCAGAGTTAGTTCGGCAGTCAAACGACGATATTTTTGTACCATCCTACTGCGTCAGTGGTTTGTAAACGCGGGATTTAATACTTAGCTTTCCTTTTCCTGTCCTGTTTTGCCACTATAGACTGGCCTATGAGTGAATGAATAGAAGCTATCAGCCCGCGAAGCAGTTGTACGTAAGACCGGAATTTTCAAGGATTTTCGGCAAGATCTTTCGCTGACGTACGTGTCCCTCGTTGAAAGAATGAAATTTGACAAGACCCTTATAGTTAACGGTAGGGCCGCTTGTTAGGGCATTGCACTTAAAGAGGCAATTGAAATTCGGTTGGTAGGAAACTTAATTAATAGAGACAAAGACAATGGTTTTCCTCTTCGCAGGACGTGAAATCCTGTAGTATCTAGCATCAACACGTAACGATAATTAATGCTGATGGACTGAAAGATTGAGGATTGCTTTTGAGTGCGATACATCACTGGAATCAGTGTTCTACTAAGGGTGGCGCCACAAACCCTGCACCTTTGGTGGACGGAACGTGCGACGTGTACGGTACATTGGCCTTTATAAGACGAGTGTTTCCCACCTTTGCTTCAGTTTTCAGAGGGAATCTAGGCAGCAGCAGCCTCTCAAGAAGATAGCGGACAAGTGAATCGTCAAAATATCGTGTTATGTTGATTTTGTGATTGAGTAGCTACCTCGAGAAGACTACAGAGCGGTATTATAACGGGAAAGCTTACGCTGTCAGTATTCGAATTGGTCAGTCGGGTCACTACCGATGTTTTGTGAGGTTCAAATTCGCTTGTGTGCAGAGTTTCCAGAGCAAACGTCGCTGACGCACCAGCCAGAACTGTTATCTGGCGAAATGGTTTTCTCATACCTCTTCCCAAGGCCGATCCTAACTTAAATTCGGCTAAAATCGATATGTCTCCTGTCAAGAGCACGAGGAACTTGGCGGAGTGCAGGCTGCAACCGGAGCCTGCCTCCCCTGCAACCGTTCCCGGACAACGATCGACACATCGCTTGTGTTGCACGTTGAGCACTCCGTCCAAAGATTTTTAAAGGTGAACCTCCTGTCGTATGACCGCCTTGTCGTCCTCTGCCAATGGCGTTATTCCGATGCATTATGGTCATCACGAGCTATCCCGGCCATCGTCTTCTTCCCAGATCTTGAAGCCACTACTTCTTACACGAGTAGTTCATCATTTGGCATCACGAAGCTGACGACACCTCGCTCCAGAAATCCCACAGAAAAAACCTGTCGGTGTCGGGAACCGAAACCATATCCACAACATGACTCAAACACGCTGACGCTTAACTGTGGAGGCAGACTGCTGAGAAACTTACTGCACAGGACACTCTAGAAGCGTATCCTTCCTTCTCTTTTTGCTTCATTCGTAATTTGAGAGGTAGCTGTTGAAATCCCTGGGTCAGCAGGACAGAGCGGATGCAGTTATATTTGTGGAAAGGGGCCAAAATAAGTTGCTGTCACTTGCACTCAACATATAAACTTTATTTCTTAAAACACACAATCACACAAGCAAGAATCAGAACTCTAAAGGTTTTAACGAAAGACTTCCCTTGGTTTAACTTAGATCGGCTGAAGGCCACATCGGAAATCCAAGGCACAAGGCCTAAGCAAGGAAGTGAAGTACAGGAGTTCTTCTGGAAGTTTCACCGCATAGAAAAAATTTTTTCAATATAAATAGGCTGAAAGCCTTAGCTTAAATTTTTCCCTTATAACTCGGCTGCAGGCCTCACATTAATCAGGAACAGCGTTACGGCTTAAGGCTGAGACAAAGATTTTCAAAGTTTAACCTAAATAGGCTGAAACTCGGCTGTAGGCCGCACATCAACAAAGAAATATAACGGCTTAAGGCCTAGGACTTTCAATTTGAAAAGGCTGAAGGCCTTATCTTAAAATATTTCTTGTAAAACCCGGCCGAAGGCCTCATACTAAAGAATAACAACCTTATGACTTAAGGGCAAGACAAGGATTTAAATTTTTAATTTTAAAGATATTAATACTCGACTGAAGGCCACATACGAAACCCAAACAGTCTCACGGCTTAAAGCCCAGACAAAGAAATTTCTAATTTAAGATGGAAAACTCGGCTGAAGGCCACATACAAACTAGAAAATATTTCTTACGGCTTAAGGCCTAGACAAAATTTTTCAACTTTTGATTTGAAAAGGCTGAAAACTCGGCTGAAGGCCACATACCAACTTGAAACAAATTTACAGCTTAAGGCCTAGGCGCAAGGAATTTTCAGTTTTAATTCTAAAAGGCTGAAACTCGGCTGAAGGTCACATACTTAACAAGAAACAATTTTTTTTTTTCTGGCTTAAGGCCTAAGAAGAAAAGCCTTGCAATTTTAATAAGCTAAAACTCGGTTGGAGGTCACACAGAGCTAAAAAGGAAATCACTATGTAAAACACAAGGAGCGGTGCTCAGAAGCTTCCAAGGATCGGCCTGGGAAGGTAACACTGACACACGTTTAGGTGAGACAGGCAGCGAGGCCGACAACGTCTTAATGGGAAGGCAACCCAACCGAAAGCCAGCTGACGAACCAACCAACAAGATCAATTCTGCTCCACCCGACCGGCAAAACAGCAATAAGATGTCAATAGCACAACGTACTGGATGCTGGTTCCCAATTCAGCCGAGTCAGAATAAACGCCCAAAACTACCAACAACACCTCAGCTGTCGAACTACATGCCGTGCTCGATAGCATCAACACGACGAGGAAAATACCCTGCCTAAAACTACATCAACGACCAGGGCAGGTCATTGGAATGTCAACGGCCACAAGGCAGAAGATACCGCTGATACACTTCATTAATGAAGGAATGAATTAAATTAAGTTTAACACGACACAGGAAGACGGCTGCAATTCTAGTCGACTTCAATGCACACACGTTGTTGCTTGCAGGAATCTCCGAGAAGGTGACAACCAGAATCGAATGAAGAGATGTGATAGCAGTTGAAGCTTGGTAGTAGGTTAAGTGAGTACTCAACTTTAGTGTCCAGAATCGGTGGGAGACGAACTTCGCAACCCTCGCAAGAAGCACCTCACAACTCCGACCGCACGTGCACGCCGACAGTGGCTCCGGCTTGACCACACGCCACGGAAACATCCTCGCTGCTCTACCCCAACCGTCCCATTGCCCAGGCTCGGAAACGATCAAAAGACCAAATGCACGTTGGCCGATGGGATGACCAATCGGACGACCCACCAACAGTCGTCCCCCTCCAATATCATTGCGTCGGACAGTTCATGTGTGTCCCCAGCAGTCGACAGGCACTGGCTGTCCGCACCTCACCGGCGCCCCGTCCCCGACTTCACTGCTGCTGCGTCGCGACTGAGCTCCCGACTGCACTTCAACTGAACTCAGACACACAGCCACCCGAAAATACTATCGGTTGCTCCAGAGATGGTACGACAGTGCACTTATCGATAAGCGCTGACCTGCTGTCACTCACAGGCAGGCGAGGCAGGAAGTTAGTGACGCCAGGAAATGGAATAATAAAACCAGGCGGCAGTACGTAAGAGAAGATTACCAACAATAAATGGTACGAACACGAGCCGCGCACAGCTCAGCTGTCACACAAATGAGGGATATTACACACACACAAAAAAAAGTTTTATATCACCCCAGTTCCCAGAACTCCTACAGACAGACGTTGACTGTGGATATTGTAACACAGACACAGTCCCTTTGACTGTTCAGAGAGTCGGCCGGAGTGACCGAGCGGTTCTAGGCGCTACAGTCTGGAACCGCACGACCGCTACGGTCGCTGGTTCGAATCCTGCCTCGGGTATGGATGTGTGTGATGTCCTTAGGTTAGTTAAGTTTAAGTAGTTCTAAGTTCTAGGGGACTTATGACCTCAACAGTTGAGTCCCATAGTGCTCAGAGCCATTTGAACCATTTTGAACTGTTCAGAGATGTCACTAAACCTGACCAAAGATGTAAACAACCCTGCACGAGCAGTGCCTATCATACGGAGGGGGCCCGACAGCTGATCAGTTCCAGTCATTGCACCAGGAAGGAGGTACACGCCTCGTGTTGTTTGTAGTTCTGCCATGCCTAGACGGGCAATGCCGCGGTTCTATCGCGTCTGCATTGTTATTTTGTGCCAGGAAGGGCTCTCTACAAGGGAAGTGTCCAGGCGTCACGGAGTGAACCAAAGCGATGTTGTTCGCACAAAGAGCAGCTACAGGAACTGTCGATGAGATGCCTCGCTCAAGCTGCTTAAGGGCTGCTACGCAGTGGATGACTGCTACCTACGGACTACGGCTCGGAAGAACCCTGACAGCAACGCCACCATGTTGAATAACGCTTTCCGTGCAGCCACAGGATGTCGTGTTACGACTCAAACTGTGTGCGATAGGCTGCATGATGCGCAACTTCACTCCCGGCATCCATGGCGAGGTGCATCTTTGTAACCACGACACCATTCAGGCCGGTACAGTTGGGCCCAGCAACATGCCGTATAGACCTCCCAGGATCGTCATCACGTTCTCTTTACAGATGAGTGTCGCATATACCTTCAACCAGACAATCGTTGGAAACCTGTTTGGAGACATCCCGTTCAGTATGAACGTCTTAGATACACTGTCCAGCGAGTGCAGCAAGGTGGAGGTTCCCTACTGTTTTCGGATGGCATGATGTGGGGCCGCCTTACGCCGCTGGTGGTCATGGAAGGCGCCATAATGGTTGCACCATACGTGAATGCCATCCGCCGACCGGTAGTGTAACCATATCGGCAGCATATTGGCGAGGCATTCGTCTTGATGGACGACAATTCGCGCCTCCATCGAGCACATCTTGTGAATGACTTTCTTCACGATGACGACATCGCTCGACTAGAGTGGCCAGCATGTTCTCCAGACATGAATTCTACCGAACATGCCTGGGATAGATTGAAAAGAGCTGACATGACCGAATCGCCGTTGAGGAGTGGGACAATCTGAACCAACAGTGCCTCGATGAACTTGTGGATAGTATGCCACGACGAACACAGGCATGCATCAGTGCAAGAGGACGTGCTACTGGTTATTAGAGGTACCGGTGTGTACAGCAATCTGGACCACCACCTCTGAAGGTCTCGCTGAATGTTGGTACAACATGCAATGTGTGGTTTTCACGAGCAATAAAAAGGGCGGTAATGATGTTTATGTTGATCGCTATTCCAATTTTCGGTACAGGTTCCGGAACTCTCGGAACAGAGGTAATGCAAAACTTTTTTTTGATTTGTGTATAACGCTATGACATTCGTTCAAGCAACTCTTATGTTTTCCCACGTAGCAGCCTTGAATGGAAGTGGAAAGTAAACAACAGCCTTTGTCATATCCCGTGCGGAGGCCTGCATGTTAGAAATGAAGATCTGTAAGGCAGGAAAAAATATTGTACACCTGAAAAGACGATGTAGATTTTGATCCGATGACGGCTTATGCCACCTGAGGGATAGTAGATGGTCAACGTGGTCCGCGAACGGATAGCGTAGTGGCATAGCTATACTAGCAGCATCTGTATCCAGACGTTAATAGGCAACAGACAGAAGGATCAGTATAGTGTGAAGCAAGCAGACAACCACGCCACGGAGAAGATTCCTATAGCCAAATGAGGGAGTTCGAAAGGAGTCAAATGGTGACGGGATGGTCCTTTCCGAGATTTGCAACACAAGTTGTACTTGCTGTTTCAGTTTTGCAACGATGTTGGTACCAGTGGTCACGTGAACGTTATCACGCCTGTAGAGGAGTTTCTGGACGACCACGCAGCACAGACCCCCGCCAGGGTCACAGCAGTGGCAGATCGCACGGCTACCATACCACAGATAAGAGCGCTTGTGAGCCCAGACGTGTCAACACCAACTGCTTCGAAGCGTTTATTAGGAGTGGGACTACGGGCAGGCAAACCTCTCGTCCGTCTTCTACTCAACCAGCAGCATCAAGGTGCACGGCTCGACTGGTGCCGTCAGAGGATCACCAGGAAGATTGGATCGCGCCGCATGGTCTTCAGCGATGAAAGCATACTCTGCCTGCTCGCAAGTGATGGTCGTTTGCGCTTACGACGTAGACATAGCGAGTGCTGTCTCTTAGAGTACATTCGTCCAAGACGCATTGGCCCCCACACCAGGCCTCATGGTTCTCGTTCACCTTTAGTGGTTCTGGAGGGGACTCTAACCAGCGCTCGGTACGTGCAGAATGTTGTTAGAACCGTTCCTTTGTCGTCCTTGCTACAGGAAGGTGATGTGTTGTTCCAACTGGATAATGCTCGTCCACACACTGCCGTGAAACTCAACGTGATCTGCAAGACGCGCAGCAACTTCCAAACCAAAAGTTCTACTGTCACCTCCGTCAACATGTTAGTTATCTAATAGGTGGATCACAGGATGCTGGGCTGTGATGTTATCCGTGCGTCTGGGTAAGACTACGCATTAACACGGTCCATCAGGTGACAAATAATGGACGAAACGCGAATGAGGGTACCAATTTGAAGAGCAGAGGGGAAAAAAGTGCCAAGGCTCGTGCGTGGGGAAAAAAACCTCTGCGACAGTGGGATGGGTAGAAAGAGCAGTAGGGGCGGCTGGCGCTTTCAGAGTCAGTGGCATGAGGTGCCGACGCAGGAATCGCTCGTTAGCAAAGAGATACGTAGGGAAACTACATTTATTCTGACGGAAATCAAGCGATTGTTGTCAATAAATATTTGCCAACAGAAGTAGCCTTTTGCCAGGAGGAGTCTACGGGTCATAAATACTACCTTTCTGTAACTTTACAATGCTAAGAAATATTGATATTAATAAATAAATGAATAACTTTGGCATAACCGAAGATGTACGACCTTATACGAACGATAGCGACTGTACACTCAAATTACAGGCTGTGCGCTATAGTCGACAGTCGTCGATAGGATGCCTTTCGATGTAATCAAGCGGTTGACCATGCTCTCGTACACATCATAGTTAGCATAAAAGAGGTGTGAAAAAGTTCATTTTACGGTGTTTCTTAAGGAAATATACTATAATGGTATCCCATTCCGAAAGTATTTGCACAAAAACTTCTTCCAGCTTCATTACTTAAAACATAGACAGTAGTAATGGGCAGATTAAAACTGTGTGCCGGGTCGAGACTCGAACTCGGGACCTTTGCCTTTCGCACAGTTTTAATCTGCCAGAAAGTTTCATATCAGCGCACACTCCGCTGCAGAATGAAAATCTCACTCTGGAAACATCACCCAGGCTGTGGCTAAGCCATGTCTCCGCAATATCCTTTCTTTCAGGAGTGCTAGTTCTGCAGCGTTCGCAAAAGAGCTTCTGCAAAGTTTGGAAGGTAGGAGACGAGATACTGGCAGAAGTAAAGCTGTGAGGACGGGGCGTGAGTCGTGCTTGGGTAGCTCAGTTGGTAGAGCACTTGCACGCGAAAGGCAAAGGTCCCGAGTTCGAGTCTCGGCCCGGCACACAGTTTTACTCTGACAGGAAGTTTCATATCAGCGCACACTCCGCTGCAGAGTGAAAATTTCATTCAGTAGTAATCGATTTTCAGAATCCGACGTCTCTGCCACGGCTTTGCAAGTGGATATAAAAGTACGAGAGCATCTCCACATAAGAGGTAGGCGGAATCCCTATACGGTGGCTCACTAAGTCAGTTCAAGGACGGACTGGCTTATTATAGAAAAACTCGGGTGGGAAAGCGTGGCCAGTTGTACTGTACGCCCCTTATACCACCATCTACGGACTACCGGCTAAACTGAGACATTTATGGATGCTTAGTACGAGTGGGGCGGGGTTCTTGCGTGGCGGATTTCTCCACGCTAATCTATTCTGCACTGACCCCTTCATCTCAGCCAACTGCTGCTACAACCTAACCACACTGTAGCCATGATCTCTCTTTACACTTTTCATCCCACCAAACTTACTTCCATTATCAGATGTGTCCTATCAACTTACCCCTTCTTTTACTCAATTTGTGCCATAATTCTCCTTTCTCTCGAAGTCACTTCGGTACCACTTCATTAATTACTCGATCTACCCATCTATTGTCCACCCCCGGTAGCTGAGTGGTCAGCGCGACAGAATGTCAATCCTAAGGGCCCGAGCTCGATTCCCGGCTGGGTCGGAGATTTTCTCCGCTCAGAGACTGGGTGTTGTGTTGTCCTGATCATCATCATTTCATCCCCATCGACGCGAAGGTCGCCGAAGTGGCGTCAAATTGAAAGACTTGCACCCGGCGAACGGTCTACCGGCGGGAGGCCCAAGTCACACGATATTTACATTTACCCACCTATTCTTCACCATTCTTCTATAGTTCCACGTTTGAAAAGCTTCTGTTCTCACCTTGTCTGCATCGGTTATCGTCAACGTTATACTTCTGCAAAAAACTACACTTGAGACAAATACTTCCTGACAATCAAATTTACATTAAATGTTAATGAATTTTTCCTTTTCAGGAATGCTTCCGTTCCTATTGCCAGTCTTCTTTACTTATCGCCATTGTTGGTTATTTGGTTCCAGATGACGAAAATCATGCACCGTATATTGTGTCACATTACCTAATCGAGCACCCTAGGCATCACTTGATTTAATTCCAGTACACTTTATTACTCTCGTTTCACTATAGTCGATGTTCATCTTACAGCACGTTCCGACCTTACGCATTCCATTCAAGTGATTCTGCAAGTGCTTTGCCATCTCTCATGGAATTATGATGACATCGGGAAACTACAATATTTTTATATCTTCTCCCTGAGCCTTAATTCCATTTACAAATTTCTCCACAATTTACTGACGGTTCAGTGTACAGATACAATATAATGGGGGAGAGGCTACAGTCTTGCCTCATTTCTTTATGTATTACCACCTGCATTTCACGTCCTTCGACTCCCATAATTGTAAATGTGTTACAACTGTGACATATTGTGGCTAAATTGACGCAACAAATAGGCGTGGCACCACATTTAGACAATACTATGAAATTCAGTAAGGATGACTACGTGAATCTGGAACCATCATAATGTTGCATTTCAGTTTTTGTAATTAAGCTAAAATATTTAAAGCTGAATTGCGGAGGAGGAGGAGATTAGCGTGTAACGTTCCGTCGACAACGAAGTCATCAGAGACTAGCATAAGCGCGGATTAGGGAAGGATGTGGAAGAGGAGAGGAACCATCCTGGCATTTGCCTGAAGCGATTTAGGGAAAGCACGGAAAACCTAAATCAGGATGGCCGGACACGGATCAGAGCCGTCGTCCTCATGCTAACCACTGCGCCACCTCGTTCGGTGCTGAATTGCCCTGTGCCTCTTATACGCAATAATATGTGTTATAATGAATCATTTTATTCTGAAAGTCGAAAGTAATACGGTATTCGTCGTGAAAGATGTACAATTACATTCCTCGAGTAAAGGAATTAAACCCAGGGTAGTTTCAAACTGCAGTCGCATTTAAGCTTGTGGGATTAACTGTTCGACAAGCTCGATTCACATTATTCTTAGTCTCTCGAAGTAGTTTCAGGCGAATACCGTACTGATTCTTTCTATAAAGCCACGATGCCTTCTTCCATCAACACTCCTCTTACTGAGATACTGATCCATCTCTAATGACCATGACGTTGACGAGACGTTAAAACCTGCTTCCTGTATTCGGATCTACATCTGCATCTACACCTACATCTACGTGGATACTCTGCATATCACATTTAAGTGCCTGGTAGAGGGTTCATCGAACCACCTTCACAATTCTCTATTTTTTCCAATCTCGTATAGCGCGCGAAAAGAATGAACATCTGTATCTTTCCGAATGAGCTCTGATTTCCCTTATTTTATCGAGGTGATCGTTCCTCCCCATGTAGGTCAGTGTCAACCAAATATTTTAGCATTCGGAGGAGAAAGTTGGTGATTGGATTTTCGTGAGAAGATTCCATCGCAACGAAAAACGTCTTTCTTTTAATGATGTCCAGCCCAAATCCTGTATCATTTCTGTGAAACTCTCTCCCATATTTCACGATAATACAAAACGTGCTGCCTTTCTTTGAACTTTTTCGATCTACTCCATCAGTCCTATCTGGTAAGGATCCCACACCGCGCAGCACTATTGTAAAAGAGGACGGACAAGCGTAGTGTAGGCAGTCTCCTTAGGACGTCTGTTACATTTACTAAGTGTCCTGCCGATCAAAATCAGTCCTTGGTTAGCCTTCTCCACAACATTTTCCAATTTAAGTTCTTCGTAATTGAAATACCTAGATATTTACGGGTTTTATAAAAGACTGATATATGGTGTAACCGAAGTTTAACGAGTTCCTTTTACCACTCATGTGGATGACCTCACACTTTTCGTTATTTAGGGTCAACTGCCGCTTTTCGCATCATTCAGATCTCTTTTCAAAATCGTTTTGCAGTTTGTTTTGATCTTCTGATGACTTTAATAGTCGATAAAAGACAACATCATCTGCAGACAACCGAAGATGGCTGCTCAGATTGTCTCCCAAATCGTTTATATAGATAAGGAACAGCAAAGGGCCTACAACACTACCTTGGGGAACGCCAGAAGTCACTTCTGTTTTACTCAACGACTTTCCGTCAATTACTACGAAGTGTGACTTCTCTGACAGGATATCACAAATCCAATCACGTAACTGAGACGATATTCCATAAGCACGTAATTTCACTACGAGCCGCTTGTGTGGTGCAGTGTCAAAAGCCTTCCGGAAATCCAGAAATACGGAATCGATCTGAAATCCCTACTCAACAGCACTCAGCACTTCATGTGAATAAAGAGCTAGTTGTGTTTCACTGGAACGATGTTTTCTAAACCCATGTTGACTGTGTGTCAAGGTAATTCATAATGTTCGAACACAATATATGCTCCAAATATATCGTGCTGCATATCGACGTTAACGATATGGGCCTGTAATTTAGTGGATTACTCCTACTACCTTTCTTGAATATTGGTGTGACCTGTGCAACTTTCCAGTCTTTGGGTACGGATCTTTCGTCAGGCGAACGGTTGTATATGATTGTTAAGTATGGAGCTAATGCATCAGCATACTCCGAAAGGAACCTAATTGGTATATGGCCTGGACCAGGAGACTTGCTTTTATTAAGTAATTTAAGTTGCTTCACTACTCGGAGGATATTTACTTCTACGTTACTCATGTTGGCAGCTCTTCTCGATTCGAATTCTGGAATATTTACTTCGTCTTCTTTTGTGAAGGCGTTTCGGAAGGCTGTGTTTAGTAACTCTGCTTTGTCAGCACTGTCTTCGATAGTATCTCCATTGCTATCGCGCAGAGAAGGCATTGATTTTTTCTTGCCGCTAACATACTTCACATACAACCAGAATCTCTTTAGATTTTCTGCCGGGTTTCGAGACAAAGTTTTGTTATGGAAACATATGAACATATTATCTAAGAGACAATACTGCATTTATTGAGGGTGGACTACTACCGGAAATCTTCGGAATCAGTACTCCTTGTAGACCTCCGAAGACAGAAAATAATACACTCTTAGCGATAAAATGATAGTTAAAGCGCCTCATGCTTTTATTGTTTCATTTTGATGACACATAGGATAGGGGTCGATCAGTACGTAGGGGGACGCTTCCCTCGCCTAACAGAAACCGCAGCGAATCGGCTCTGCTTCTCCCTCGGATCGAACCATGACGCAGTTGATTACGTTCCTCTCCAGCTTGACGCGCATTAGTAGTCCGACAAAGATCGTCGATCGAACGAGAGTAAACGGTTTAGTGAAAAGATTTACGGTCACACGTCGAAATCAGTTTTGTAGTCGATTCGATGTGGGTCTCCCGCACTTGAAGATCGTTTCAGCGTGGAATCGCTGGTGTGTTCATTCTGCTGTACTTGTTCTTGTTGTGAAATTCTCAACTGTTCTCGTTCTCACATGACAGTCCGTTTGAGTCTATTGCAGCCTGCTTCGAATCGACGGGATACTCTTTCTAGCTGGTCAAAGTACATCGTATAAAGGGTCTCTCTCCTAAGGGTCGTCAGGCGCATTTTCTCCGGTCTTTCGACAGACATTTGCAATTTGGTTTTTGCAATATGTAGCTGGAGTGAATCCAAACAAATACTGCTCGTCACGTTGAACCCAAGGACTGAGTATTAATTGTCGAGACTGAATTAATTTAAATCTCTGTGCTTCTATAAACAGTTCCAAATTATGACAATATCAGGCTCTCCAGGATGGCCAGAACCCGCTGGATTATGAGAAGATGGAGGGCCCCCTCTCGGTCCTGCTGGCAGAATTCTGAATTTCGGTCGAATCTCAGGGGCGCGTCGCGCAGGTCCAGCTGGTGAGAACTGACCCTGCCCGAAACTGCAACACGCTGAGGCAGGACCCCTGAAGCTGCCCTCTCCATTAGTACTTTCGTCCTGCAAGTGACTTAGTGGAGACTAAATATCTGGCGCCAAACACCACGACAACAACAGCAAAAATTAACGTTTCTTTATCATAAGCGTAAGAACTTAAAGTTCAATAAACAAATATTATTCAACCTGCCAGCATTTAAACAGTACGAGTATACCCTTTAGGGCCTCTGGTGTGCGATGCCAACACTAGGAACCCAACAACTTAACGCTACAGTATGTTTATGTAGGCACCTAAAATTGCAGGAGAAGCAGAGCTAAAGATGTAGTAACAAAATTTTTGAAACTTACCGTACTTTGAACAAGGCTTAGGGCTGGCCAAGCTCGTAACTAGCGTGCTCAAATACAAATAAGTTACTGCCACACAGGATGGGGAAAAGTGGCTCAGAAATGAACTGGAGAGTGGTGACAAAAAGGTGTGCCTGTTCCCAGAAGCGTGGGAGGGGCAGGGAGTTCCTCTGAAAGACAAGTTATTCCTTGGGGGTCTTAATTCCATAGTGTCATAAACCACTTAGCAGAACAGCTGTTCAATGGGAGAGGGAGGGGCATAACTTGACTCTGAATCTATGCTCGCTCCTAAATGTATGCAACTCATACAAACAAAATGGCTCAGAACCGTTTTTACCTCACTACTTGTGATATTCAGTTCATTGTGATCTTGCCAGCCATTATATCCACTACATCTGGAGAACGCAGGTGATCCGAAATGCTCGCTGATCCAAAGTTTTACGTGCTCTTGAAGTGGTAAAATACACATACCATCAGTTTTCGAAATAGGTCAGCTGTCTGTAGTGGCCAAATTTTGAGTCAAGTCAGCTGTGTGCTGAGGAAAACATTATTTGAATCTACAGCATTTTTCCTCCCATTTTAAGAGACATAGAGCTCTCTATGACTGCTAAGCTAGACCACTCTTAGGTATGGTTAGAAATGGGTGATAAAACACTCTTTCCCGTAATGGGCCATTCGTCAAGGTATTTAAAGACATAACAAAATCATTTTTATTTCTTAGTGTCAGTATAAAAAACGCTTATTAAAAATTTCAGACATGTCTGGATCCATTTCTATACTTTAAAATCACATCCTTTGTCTACTGCATGTTTTTCACGTTTGTTGTTAAAACGGTGAGGCCTGTCTGTATCACTCATTTTAATATAGGTGATTGTCTGAGTCTGAACGATAGCATCAACAAATGATACATATGTGGATGTGCTGACTTTTGTTTGAAACATGAAATGATAACAAGGATTTGCATCTGTAGTCGAAGACATCCACAAAAAAAAGTGGCACTATCACAGAGCAGGTGTAAACTACTTTCAGTGGTAAAACACATGATATTTATGTTGATGAGAAGCATATTTTCTTTTTCTATACCTAAAATAAACTTTTCCTACAAAACACTATGAATTTCTTTTTATTTAAGGTTGAATAACAAGCAAACTGAACTGTTTTTGATCTGCTGACTTTTCTCTATATAAGGGTATGAACGTTTTCGGTAATGGCGGTAGAAAAGACATCTGGCCTGATAAATATATTTTTAAATTTTAGTAACATCTTGGCTGGAAATATCGAGTCCACTGGACATAATTTCTTTACGAATTAATTTTAAAGGTCCCTCACATAATTCAGTAAGAACCTGTTTTCCGATACTTTAATTGTCCGTTTACGTTGCAAGTGGTGCTCTGACTGTGACTTAATTAGTAAGCAGAATGCTGGTTGAAGAGTCGTTTAAATACGTGATTTACATGCTTTTAATGTACGCCACACTACCGAACATGAACCATGAACCGTGGACCTTGTCGTTGGTGGGGAGGCTTGCGTGCCTCAACGATACAGATAGCCGTACCGTAGGTGCAACCACAACGGTGGAGTATCTGTTGAGAGGCCAGACAAACGTGTGGTTCTTGAAGAGGGGCAGCAGCCTTTTCAGTAGTTCCAGGGGCAACAGTCTGGATGATTGACTGACCTGGCCTTGTAACACCAACCAAAACGGCCTTGCTGTGCTGGTTCTGCGAACGGCTGAAACGAAGGGGAAACAACAGCCGTAATTTTTCCCGAGGGCAAGCAGCTTTACTGTATGATTAAATGATGATGGCGTCCTCTTAGGTAAAACATTCCGGAGGTAAAATAGTCCCCCATTCGGATATCCGGGTGGGGACTACTCAAGAGGACGGCGTTATCAGGAGGAAGAAAACTGGCGTTCTACGGATCGGAGCGTGGAATGTCAGATCCCTTAATCGGGCAGGTAGGTTACAAAATTTAAAAATGGAAATGGATAGGTTAAAGTTAGATATAGTGGGAAATAGTAAAGTTCGGTGGCAGGAGGAACAAGACTTTTGGTCAGGTGAATACAGGGTCATAAATACAAAATCAAATAGGGGTAATGCAGGAGTAGGTTTAATAATGAATAAAAAAAATAGAAGTGCAGGTGAGCTACTACAAACAGCATAGTGAACACATTATTGTGGTCAAGATAGATATGAAGCCCACGCCTACTACAGTAGTACAAGTTTATATGCCAACTAGCTCTGCAGATGATGAAGAAATTGATGAAATGTATGATGAGATAAAAGAAATTATTCAGGTAGTGAAGGGACACGAAGACTGGAATTCGACAGTAGGAAAAGGAAGACAAGGAAGCATAGTAGGTGAATATGGATTGGAGCTAAGAAATTGCAAGAGGAAGCCGCCTGGTAGAATTTTGGACAGAGCATAACTTAATCATAGCTAACACTTGGTTCAATAATCATGAAAGAAGGTTGTATACATGGAAGAACCCTGGAGATACTACAAGGTTTCAGATAGATTATATAATGGTAAGACAGAGATTTAGGAACCAGGTTTTAAATTGTAAGACATTTCCAGGGGCAGATGTGGATTCTGACCACAATCTATTGGTTATGAACTGTAGATTAAAACTGAAGAAACTGCAAAAAGGTGGCAATTTAAGGAGATGGAACCTAGATAAACTGAAAGAACCAGAGGTCGTACAGAGTTTCAGAGAGAGCATAAGGGAGCAATTGACAGGAATGAGGGAAATAAATACAGTAGAAGAAGAATGGGTAGCTTTGAGAGATGAAGTAGTGAAGGCAGCAGAGGATCAAGTAGGTAAAAAGACGAGGGCTAGTATAAATCCTTCGGTAACAGAAGAGATACTGAATTTAATTGATGAAAGGAGAAAATACAAAAATGCAGTAAGTGAAGCAGGCAAAAAGGAATACAGACGTCTTAAAAATGAGGTCGACAGGAAGTGCAAAATGGCTAAGCAGGGATGGCCAGAGGACAAATGTAAGGATGTAGAGGCTTATCTCACGAGGGGTAGGATGGATACTGCCTACAGGAAAATTAAAGAGACCTTTGGAGAAAAGAGAACCACTTGCATGAATATCAAGAGCTCAGATGGAAACCCAGTTCTAAGCAAAGAAGGGAAAGCAGAAAGGTGGAAGGAGTATATAGAGGGTCTATACAGGGGCGATGTACTTGAGGACAATATTATGGAAATGGAAGAGGAGGTAGACGAAGATCAAATGGGAGATATGATACTGCGTGAAGAGTTTGACAGAGCACTGAAAGACCCGAGTCGAAACAAGGCCCCGGGAGTAGACAACATTTCATTAGAATTACTGACAGCCTTGGGAGAGCCAGTCCTGACAAAACTCTGGTAGAGTAAGATGTATGAAACAGGCGAAATTCCCTCAGACTTCAAGAAGAATATAATAATTCCAATCCCAAAGAAAGCAGGTGTTGACAGTTGTAAAAATTACCGAACTATCAGTTTAATAAGTCACAGCTGCAAAATACTAACGTGAAGTCTTTACAGACGAATGGAAAAACTAGTAGAAGCCGACCTCGGCGAAGATCAGTTTGGATTCGGTAGAAATGTTGGAATACGTGAGGCGATACTGACCCGACGACTTATCTTAGAAGAAAGATTAAGGAAAGGCAAACCTACGTTTCTAGCATTTGTAGACTTAGAGAAAGCTTTTGACAATGTTGACTGGAATACCCTCTTTCAAATTCTGAAGGTGGAAGGGGTACAATACAGGGAGCGAAATGCTATTTACAATTTGTACAGAAACCAGATGGCAGTTATAGGAGTCGAGGGGCATGAAAGGGAAGCAGTGGTTGGGAAGGGAGTGAGACAGGGTTGCAGCCTATCCCCGATGTTATTCAATCTGTATATTGAGCAAGCAGTAAAGAAAACAAAAGAAAAATTCGGAGTAGGGATTAAAATCCATGGAGAAGAAATAAAAACTTTGAGAGTCGCCGATGACATTGTAATTCTGTCAGAGACAGCAAAGGACTTGGAAGAGCAGTTGAACGGAATAGACAGTGTCTTGAAAGGAGGGTATAAGATGAAGATCAACAAAAGCAAAACAAGGATAATGGAATGTAGTCGAATTAAGTCGGGTGATGCAGAGGGAATTAGATTAGGAAATGAGACACTTAAAGTAGCAAAGGAGTTTTGCTATTTGGGGAGCAAAATAACTGATGATGGTCGAAGGAGAGGATATAAAATGTAGACTGGCAATGGGAAGGAACGCGTTTCTGAAGAAGAGAAATTTGTTAATATCGAGTATAGATTTAAGTGTCAGGAAGTCGTTTCTGAAAGTATTTGTATGGAGTGTAGCCATGTACGGAAGTGAAACATGGACGATAAATAGTTTGGACAAGAAGAGAATAGAAGCTTTCGAAATGTGGTGCTACAGAAGAATGCTGAAGATTAAATTGGTAGATCACATAACTAATGAGGAGGTACTGAATAGGATTGGGGAGAAGAGGAGTTTGTGGCACAACTTGACCAGAAGAATGGATCGGTTGGTAGGACGTGTTCTGAGGCATCAAGGGATCACAAATTTAGCGTTGGAGGGCAGCGTGGAGGGTAAAAAGCGTAGTTGGAGACCAAGAGATGAATACACTAAGCAGATTCAGAAGGACGTAGGCTGCAGTAGGTACTGGGAGATGAAGAAGCTTGCACAGGATAAAGTAGCATGGAGAGCTGCATCAAACTAGTCTCAGGACTGAAGACCACAACAACAACTACCGAACATTGCGTTTCTCTATCTTCCAGAAATTTATATAGTCGGCAACAACCAACATGTGACCTCTTTCATTTGTCGTATGCTCCACAGCAACGTTACAGTCCATTTCACATACAAGCAGTACGAACTGACACTAACAACACAGTACAGATCTCGAAGGAAATGCTAATCATAACAGTGCTACCAACAGTTCAGTGCAAACTTTTCCTAGTAGCAAATAAGACGCTCACACACAGAAGGTCTGTTTATGACATACCTCATCGTGCGCAATCGATCTGCGTGCTGAGATAATGCTGAACCTGCTCACGCGTAGATGGGGAAACGTGAATCTTTTCACGCGCAATCCGTACCCACCGGGAAAACGCTGTGAGAATTTGGATTTCTCGGAACATCAGTGTTGACTCTGAAAAAAGGGGCGTAGTGGGGTTTGGGATCGGAAGTAGGCTATAAACAGCGGAGAGTTCGCTAGAATTGTTGACAGTGTGGTTTGGGTCCAGGCAGCGAGTACACATAATAGTATAACTCTCAGCACCTGAAGTAGACGTCTGGGTCGGTTGTCGAAATATTGGCAATAGCTTGATAGAACACATTAATCTTAGCGTCAGAGAAATCTGAGAGACTAATTACTTTGTATTAAAACTTAATATTTGCAGCCTTTTCCTCAGTTGGTAATTGCAATTATGTTTTATCATATACATCGTAAAATTACGTCTTTTGCAACTGAATTAATTCGTTTGTACCAAACACGTTTCGCCTATATCTGCTAAGCAAAGAAATGGCTCTGAGCACTATGGAACTTAACATGTATGGTCATCAGTCCCCTAGAACTTAGACCTACTTAAACCTAACTAACCTAAGGACATCACACGACACCCAGTAATCACGAGGCAAAGAAAATCCCTGACCCCGCCGGGAATCGAACCCGGGAACCCGGGCGTGGGAATCAAGAACCCTACCACACGACCACGAGCTGCGGGCTAGCTACTAGGCATCTAATATAATTATAGATGTTTTGGTATGAGATTTGTAGCGATTCTTTGTCAGGTTATTTAAATCTGCCCATTTCTATTTACAACTATACACTGCGTTTCTTTAGTTAGATTCATTTTTGTCCTATTTACGCATCCAGTTGTTGGTCTATATGTCAGTGGCAGTGCGTGGTATTGTTTTAATGTTGCACAACCCCAATAATTTTACACTTGATAAACCTGCTTTCCTTATACGGGGTGTAAATATTAAGTTGACAAACCAGAATAACTCGAAAAATAAGCTAAACATGAAAAAATGTGTAGAATCCAAAGTTGATTATTTTCGAGGGGGACATCTGCTCGTGCTAAGATTATCCCGCCACCCCAGCCCCTGGGGATGGGGCGGAAGGCAACTATAAAATTTCAAATGGGAATCAGATTCTACATAAAAAAACTACGTACATTTTGTCTTAAACATTTGTTTTGATTCTTGGTAGTTGGCGCTGTAATTCAAGAAAATCCATGTTCTCATTTTTGCTTGGAAAATGGTGGTGTTTGAGAGAGAGAGAGAGAGAGAGAGAGAGAGAGAGAGAGAGAGAGAGAGAAATTAGAATTTAAAAAACTTATCAGAATCTGCGGAAAAAATTAATATTTGGGTCAACATTTGTAAAACTCTCTCTCAAACACTATCCTATGGAGAGAGAGAGGGAGAGTTTTATTTTTAGCGAATCAAAATGAACGAAGTGAATGAGTATTTTTTATTTATCCGTAACCACTTTCCACGCAAAAATGAGAACGTGGATTTTCTTGAACTACAGCGCCAACTACAAAGAATCAAAACAAATGTTTAAGACAAAATGTACGTAGTTTTTTATGTAGAATCTGATTCTGCAATAAAAAATAGGGGTTCCCATTTGAAATTTTAAAGCTGCTGGGGTGGCGGGCTAATTATAGCACCAGCAGATGTTCCTCTCGAAAATAATTAACTTTGGATTATACACATTTTTTCGTGTGGAGCTTATTTTTCGAGTTATTCGGGTTTCTCAACTTAAAATTTACACCCTGTATACTGATGGAAAAATCGCAACACCAGAAAATAATTAATGTGGAGTAATGAAATTTCGGTAATACACTTGTCTAGGTAACACATTTGAGTCATTAACATTCCAAGAATAAAGGTTAATGCAAGCGCGGGATAAGCCATTGCAAATGTCAAGTGCAGGTAGATTAATAATCGCTGTAGCCGCCAAAATGTTGAATGCAAGTAGGCAAACGTGCATGCACTCTGTCGTTCAGGTGCTGGATGTTAGTCTGTCGGATGGAATTCCATGCCTGTTGCACTTGGATGATTAATACAGGGACGGTTAATGCTGTTTGTGGATGACGCTGTAGTTGTCTTCCGATGTTGTCCCACATGTGCTCGATAGGTGACAGATCTGGTGATCGAGCAGACCAAGGCAACATGTCGACACACTGAACAACGTGTTGAGTTAGAACGGCGGTATGTGGGGGAGCGTTATTCTGTTGGAAAACACCCCATGGATTGTGGTTCACGGATGGCAGCACGACAGGTCGAATTACAAGACTGGTGTAAGAATTTGCAGTCACGGTGCTTGGGATAACCACGAGAGTGCTCCTGCTGTCGTATGAAATCGCATCCGAGACCATAACTCCAGGTGGAGGTCCACTATGTCTAGGACGTGGACAGGTCGGTTGTTGTCCTCCTTCTAACAAGGGAACCTCCCCATCGCAACCCCTCAGATTTAGTTATAAGTTGGCACAGTGGATAGTCCTTGAAAAACTGAACACAGATCAATTGAGAAAACAGGAAGAAGTTGTGTAGAACTGTGAAAAAATAAGCAAAATATACAAACTGAGTAGTTCAAGGGAAGATAAGCAACAATAAGGACGATAGGAACGCAGCTAACGTGGTAACGTGAGCAGCTGCGGAGCGAAAGGTCCTAGCTTCAAATCTTCCATCAAGTGTAAATTTTAATTTTTTATTTTCAGTTTATGTGACAAACTCTTGTGTTTTCATCACTTTTTTGGGAGTGACTATCACATCCACAAGAAAACCTAAATCGGGCAAGGTAGAAGAATCTTTTTACCCATTCGCCAAGAGTACAAGTTAGGTGGGTCGACAACATATTCCTGTCATGTGACGCACATGCCGTCACCAGTGTCGTATAGAATATATCAGATGTGTTTTCCTGTGGAGGAATCGGTTGACTTATGACCTTACGATCAAATGTTTTCTGTTCGCATTGGAGAGGCACGTCCTTTCGTCTACTAATCGCACGGTTTTGCAGTGCGGTCGCAAAACACAGACACTAAACTTATTACAGTGAACAGAGATGTCAATGAACGAACGGACAGATAATAACTATGCAAAAATACAGAAAGTAAAATTTTCAGTCGAGAGAAGACTTGAACCAAGGATCTTTCGTTCAGCAGCTGCTCACGCTACCACGGGACCACGGCGCTTCTAAACACACTTCGTCCATGATGTTGCTTATGTGGCCCATGGACTACTCAGTTTGTATATTTTGCTTATTTTTTCACAGTTCCACACAACTTCTTCCTGTTTTCTCAATTGATCTGTGTTCAGTTTATCAAGGCCTATCCACTGTGCCAACTTATAGCTAAATCTGAAGGGGGTGCGATGGGGAGGTTCCCTTGTAAGCAACACACAGCCATCACAGGCACCGAGGCAGAACTAGCGTTCATCTGAAAACGCAACAGACCTCCACCCTTTCCTCCAATGAGCTTTCGCGTGACGTCATTGAAGTCAGAAATGGCGGTAGTTTGGGGTCAATGGAATGCACGCTACAGGGCGTCTGGCTCGGAGCTGTCTTTGGAAGTAGCTGAGCGGTTACAGTTCGGCGTCTCAGTGAGGTACGAACCGCTGCTCAGATTGCTGCTGAAGGTGCATTACGATCCACCAGAGCCATACGCCGAACATGGCGATCTTCTCTCTCGGTAATTGCACGTGGACGTCTACAGCCCGTTCTTCTACAGACCGTGGTATATTCTCGTGACCACCATCCCTAGCAATCATGTACAGTGGCTACATTCCTGCCAAGTCTTGCTGCAGCATCGCAGGAGGAACATCCAGCTTCTCACAGCCCTGTTACATGACCTCGTTCAAACTTAGTGGGGTGTTGATAATGGCGTCTCAGTCGCTTTCAAGGCATCCTTGAGCAACACACGTACCAACTTTCACTAATGTCGCACAACTTCTTCTTGGTGCTGCGATTTTTTTCTCTCATTGTAGTTCTCTGGGTTTAGGAAGCCAAAATCCATTGATCGTGACCGGGCCAAATGTCTCCCGAAATAAGCGTCTAACGAAAAAACTACAAAGAACGAAACATGTCTAGCTTGAAGAGGGAAACCAGATGGCGCTTTGGTTGGCCCGCTAGATGGCGCTGCCATAGGTTCAAAAATGGTTCAAATGACTCTGACCACTATGAGACTTAACTGCTGGGGTCATCAGTCCCCTAGAACTTAGAACTACTTAAACCTAACTAACCTAAGGGCATCACACACATCCATGCCCGAGGCAGGATTCGAACCTGCGACTGTAGTGGTCGCGCAGTTCCAGACTGTAGCGACCAGAACCGTTCGGCCACTTCGGCCGACTGACGCATGTTGTCAGGCGTTGTCGGTGGATCACGATAGCAAATATCCTTCAACTTTCCCCACAGAAAGAAATCTGGGGACGTCAGATCCGGTGAACGTGCGGGCCATGGTATGGTGCTTCGACGAACAATCCACCTGTCATAAAATATGCTATTCAATACCGCTTCAACCGCACGCGAGCTATGTGCCGGACAATACATCATGTTGGAAGTACATCGCCATTCTGTCATGCAGTGAAGCATCTTGTAGTAACATCGGTAGAACATTACGTAGGAAATCAGCATACACTGAACCATTTACATTGCCATTGATAAAATAGGGGCCCATTATACTTCCTCCCATAATGCCGCACCATGCATTAACCAACCAAGGTCGCTAATGTTCCACTTGTCGCAGCCATCGTGGATTTTCCGTTGCCCAATAGTGCATAATATGCCGGTTTACGTTACCGCTATTGGTGAATGACGCTCCGTCGCTAAACAGAACGCGTGCAAAAAATCTGTCATCGTCCCGTAATTTCTCTTGTGCCCAGTGGCAGAACTGTACACGACGTTCAAAGTCGTCGCCATGCAGTTCCTGGTGCATAGAAATATGGTACGGGTGCAATCGATGTTGATGTAGCATTCTCAACACCGACGTTTTTGAGATTCCAGATTCTCGTGCAGTTTGTCTGCTATTGGTGTGCGGATTAGCCCAGACAGCAGCTAAAACACCTACTTTGGCATCATTTGTTGCAGGTCGTGGTTGACGTATCACATGTGGTGGAACACTTCGTGTTTCCTTAAATAACGTAACTATCAGCGAACGGTCCGGACACTTGGATGATGTTCAAAAAATGGTTCAAATGGCTCTGAGCACTATGAGACTCAACTGCTGAGGTCATAAGTCCCCTACAACTTAGAACTGCTTAAACCTAACTAACCTAAGGACAACACACACATCTATGCCCGAGGCAGGATTCGAACCTGCGACCGTAGCGGTCGCGCGGTTCCAGATTGTAGCGCCAGAACCGCTCGGCCACCTTTGGATGAAGTCATCCAGGATACCGAGCAGCATACATAGCACACGCCCGTTGGGCATTTTCATCACAATAACCATACACCAACACGATATCGACCTTTTCCGCAATTGGTAAACGGTCAATTTTAACTCGGGTAATGTATTACGAAGCAAATACCGTCCGCACTGGCGGAATGTTACGTGATACCACGTACTTATAGGTTTGTGACTATTACAGCACCATATATCACAAAGTAAAAAAAGTGGTTCAACTAAAACATTCATATTTCTTTACGTACTACACGAATATGTAATAAAAAATGGTGGTTCCTATTTAAAAAGCCGGCCGCTGTGGCCAAGCGGTTCTAGGCGCTACAGTCTGGAACCGCGCGACCGCTACGGTCGCAGGTTCGAATTCTGCCTCGGGAATGGATGTGTGTGATGTCCTTAGGTTAGTTAGGTTTAAGTAGTTCTAAGTTCTAGGGGACTGATGGCCTCATAGTGCTCAGAGCTATTTGAACCATTTTGAACCTATTTAAAAAAACGCAGTTGATATCCGTTTGATCTTTGGGAGTGCCATCTAGCGGCCCAACCACAGCGCCATCTGGTTTTCCCCTTCAAGCTAGATGAGTTTCGTTCTTTGTAGTTTTTCGTTTGAGGCTTATTTCGTGAGATATTTGGCCCGGTCACTATCAATGGACCACCCAGTATACCATGAAATACGTTGCAGTCAACTGCGTTTGGTCGTCGAGCATCGTGTTGTCTCGTAACGGACTCAAAAGCGTTGCTGGTTTCGAAGAAAACTCAGGGCGTTGCATCTCCCTGGCGGGAAGTGCGGCCGGTTGTGCTTCGAGCGGGTACGGTTAGAGGCCAGTCCGTAGGAGCAGTTAACACGCTTTCCATTGACGTGACACGGTGTTGCAGTCGGCGTGCAAACTCCCTGACTAGAAATTTTACCGAATGTGCAGTTAGGTAGCACCACCGTACGGAGAACAGTTCTTGCAGCTTTCTCTTCTAATTCGTTACCCAAGCCGCTAGGGTAGTCCATTCCGCCGCCCACAACATTACCAATACTGATGTATTAACAGCAATAGTAATCATTTTGTTTCATTTACAAATTTGTTTTAATGGTAGAAATGCAGAGGAAATGTTTCTAATCAACCTGACTGCATTTTATATTTCTGTCATTTGTAAATAGTGCTTAGTTTTAATGTTAACATTGTGACATTTGGGAAAGTGTGTAGAATGTTGCGATTGTTACTGCATCCACAATGTTTGTCTTTATTATAGGCATGAATATTACATCTAAGAACCTTGTGGTTGTGATCCTTCTGGGAGGCTAAGTGTTTTGGCTCCTGATATCACAGTTTTCTAAGCGTTTTGTACGAGGGCTATTCGGAAAATGAAGTCCGATTGGTCGCGAAATGGAAACCACCATGAAAATCAAAAATGCATTATTTGCAACAGTTAGCTACAACTTCTAGCTACTTCTCTATTTAGTCGTCGCTCCGACTTAGTGTTCCACAAACTTTCCAGTCCTCTCTTCATAGAAGGCAGCCGCCTGTGCTTTCCGCTAATGTTTTACGCTGGTCTACCGCTAGTTGTCTGTGCCAGAATGTTGTCTTCATAGCTAGCGGTTCATCTGAGGAAACTCAGGAGGAGCCAATTTCGGGCTGTATTGTGGGTGATGAAACACTTCCTGTAGTGTTAGCAGTTAGCCAACACTACGAACACTACCTGAGTGAGGAAGCCGATATGCACGCGTTAACCCACGCAGGCTAGAGATAGGTCTGAAACAGGATACGTAATGAATGCTATAAAGAAAAGTACGTAGCTGCTGGAATACTTAACTTTAATCCATCATTGTTGTACATCGCTCTTGACGATACAAGTGAGACTCTGTAGATACATGCAACGTTACTAATGGCGCCTTGCTAGGTCGTAGCCATTGACTTAGCTGAAGGCTATTCTAACTATCTGCTCTGCAAATGAGCGAGGCTTCGTCAGTGTGCATCGCTAGCGAAGTCGTCCGTACAACTGGGGCGAATGCCAGTACGTCTCTCGAGACCTGCCGTGTGGTGGCGCTCGGTCTGCGATCACTGATAGTGGCGACACGCGGGTCCGACATGTACTAATGGACCGCGGCCGATTTAAAGCTACCACCTACCAAGTGTGGTGTCTGGCTCGGTCTGCGATCACTGATAGTGGCGACACGCGGGTCCGACATGTACTAATGGACCGCGGCCGATTTAAAGCTACCACCTACCAAGTGTGGTGTCTGGCTCGGTTTGCGATCACTGATAGTGGCGACACGCGGGTCCGACATGTACTAATGGACCGCGGCCGATTTAAAGCTACCACCTACCAAGTGTGGTGTCTGGCGGTGACACCGCACTTCCCATCGCAACCGCCGCATGGGCATTTTCATTGCAGCTGCAGAGTGCGGCCGTGAATTGTTATGTGGGCTTCAAGACCTCAGCCGAACTCTCTCACCCGTCCTCGTACTTCGCGAGAGTCACTATTTTCTAGACATCTTTATGTGCTCACTGTGCGCTTAGAACTGAACAGCGTGACGTGGTGTGATCTATAGGCATAGTAGAGACGCTGCTCAACGCATCTGTGCAAAGCTTCATCGCTATGGTTTCCATTTCACGCCTTGTCGGACCTTACATTCTAAATAGCCCTCGTATATCTTAAAGAAAGAGTGTTGCGTTCATACGTTTTTGAATAAGGTGAAACTACGTCATGAAAACCTTGCATCTACCTAGCACGAGAATTTAGGTCATTGTCTGGTGGTGTTAGTGTAACGGAGTTTATATTAACGAACAACCTAGGGAAGACGTCCACAGAGTGCTCGAAACTGTTGAAGCTAAATCTCGGACTTCTCATTACATAAGTCGAAGCAGAAAGGTAAAAAACAACAGGACGACAAATTTTCAATACAAGTGAAATACGAATAGTGTATGATTTGTCTCTAATTTCGAATCTTTTAAGTGGCGAATGTATTTCAGTTGTACTAGGAATTTAGCTTATTGTGTAACGATAAGAGATTTCTTAGATAGCCAGCCGCTGTGGCCGGAACCGCTGCTGCTACGGTCGCAGGTTCGAATCCTGCCTAGGGCATGGATATGTGTGATGCCGTTAGGTTAGTTAGGTTTAGGTAGTTCTAAGTCTAGGGGACTGATGACCTCAGATGTTAAGTCGCATAGTGCTTAGAGCCATTTGAACCATTTTCTTAAGTAGTCGACAATTCGTAGCATGTTCTCCACAGATATTTTTCTGCCATAGATATGTGACTAACTTTTTGCAGGATCGTAAATTGGATTTTAAAATGGAATTTTGTAACCTTCATACACCATGAATTGCAGGAATGTTCACATCGTAACGAATGTCAGGAAGCCAGCCACCCAGATAAAGAATTTTGCACATAAAACTTTGAACATAGCTGCTAAGGTTCAGTGATCGTGTCAGAATTCTATTAGAACAAATAAGCCCACGGTCACAAATAATAAGTCAAAATTGACCAGGTTTCGACGCTACTATGAACGTCGTCTTCAGAATTAAACTAACTGTTCAAAAAATATTAAGTATATAATACATTAATAAAATTAAAGTTGTTTGAAGACGACGCTCATAGTAGCGTTGAAACCTGGTCAATTTTAACTTAATATTTGTGACCGAGGGCTTATTTGTTCTAATAGAATTTTGCACATTTGTAAGCGTCTCACATACTTTTTTTATTTGGCCCAGTATATTTTATGGTAAATCATGAATTTCCGTTATTTTGTGATTTTTCGTATGATGTTATGAAATTACTCCAATGACGCCATTCACAGAGGATGACACAGCAGTCAATGGGAGCCTACACACCTGTAGACGAACTTTGTGTTTGAGTTATCGGTAGCGTTACCGAAGATATCGAAACAAAACGGTAGATGCTCACTGATGTCAGCAACATAGGAAACCCTCCGACTCTGGACTTGTGAGGAACGGAGAGAGATCCGTGTTGTTATTCGCTATTTGGGTCAGGGCCGGCTGCAGAGGGTCGGCGTACGGCAGACGCCTGCAGAAGTTGTCCGGCCCGTAAGCCGGCGCGAGGCCGCCGAGTTCAATCAGACGCGGCCGGCAGCACCCCCAGCCAGCGCCCCTTCTTTTTATACTTTTTCCCCTCTTTTTCTCCTCCGCTCGCGCGCCGGGAAGACCTTGCGGATCGCGTCCAGTATCCCCATCCTGAACCCCCACCCCCGCCCACGCCGGCGCTATCAGCCGCAGCCAGCGTCTTATTACCGCAGAAGACGGCGGCGATCCCGATGAAATACGGCCAGCGCCGGGGATGGGAAAATACTAAAAAATACTGCCGAGCCCCGGGGGGTGGCGTGGGGGGCAATATGGAGATAACAAGCCGCCACCAGACGGCCCGCCATCTTCTTTTAGTGCCGCAGCGCCGCGCCGGAGCCAAGATGGCGGCGCCCGGCGGGGACATAAGGCGGGGCTGCGCCGCCCCCGCACGCCTCCGCCGCCCCCGCGGGCGAACCGTTCGCCGCGCTTTACGAGCGCCGACGTCTTAAAAAGAGCATCAGCGGCGGGCGCGCGGTTTCCGAGATAGCGGCCGGGCCGAATCTGTTTCCGCAGTAACGGAGCACCGATTGCCGGGAGATGTAAGTCAAGCCGCAGCCCGGCCGCCCTCTGTTCCGCTTCTTCCTCCCCGGGCCGCCTCCGTCGCCCCCCAGAGCCGGCAGTTATGCTAATGCGCGCGCCCCCTAGCCCGGGGCACGATTAGCGATCCGACCTCCGCCGCGCGCCAGACAAACGGCGCCCGCTGCTTTCCTTCCCCTCCCCACTAAATATCACGGCCGCCAGTATTGTTTCCTTTAATCCGACGGCGCGGGTGCCGCCGCCTTTCTCCAGGCGGGCCTCGCACTCTGCCTGCTGGAGCCAGGAAGAAATACTCCCCCGCGTCCTTGCTCTGGTCCTACCCAACTGTCATACCGATAATACAAAACTGTGACTACCGAGTGACCTAAGGGACGGATGATTTTAAAAGTTACGTCTTCCTCATTGACATTCAACATGATCCCTACTGTCAGTTAGTGGGCGTCCAGGCTTTCACGGTGGGTGGTAGTCGATATAAGAACATTTTCATTACGTTTTATAAAATTTTGACAAGGTCTTTGGTACTAATTGTTATCGTGTGCTTTAAATTGCTGTAAATCTGCTTCATAAATTTTATACAGTGCTTTGTACACTGAGTGGACCAAAGTCATGGGATACCTCCTAATATCGCGGTGGGTTTCCTTTTGCACAGTGTAGCTCAGCAAGAGTGGCCGAGCGGCTTTAGGCGCTTCAGTCTGGAACCGCGCGACCGCTACGGTCGCAGGCTCGAATCCTGCCTCGGGTATGGATGTGTGTGATGTCCTTAGGATAGTTAGGTTTAAGTAGTTCTAAGTTCTAGGGAACTGATGACCTCAGATGTTAAGTCCCATACTGCTCAGAGCCAATTGAACCATTAGCTCAGCAATTGGACGTGGCATGAACTCAACAAGTCGTTGGAAGTCCCCTACAAAAATGCCTGTACAGCCGTCCATAATAGCGAAAGTATTGCAGGAGCAGGATTTTGTGCACGAACTTATCTCTCGATTATGTCCCATAAACGTTCGATGGGATTCATGTCGGGCGATCTAGCTCGCCAAATCACTCGCTCGAATTGCCCAAAATGTTCTACAAACCTGTCGTGACCAATTGTGGCTCGGTGACACGGCGCATTTTCATGGAAACATGAAGTCTATGAATTGCTGCAAATGGTCCCCAAGTAGCCGAACACAGCCATTTCCGGTCAATGATCGGTTCTTTTCGACCATAAGCCCCAGTCCATTCCATATAAACACAGCCCACACTATTATGGAGCCAGCAACGGCTTGCACAGTGCCTTGTTGGCAACTTGGATGGGATCTGTACCACGCTCGATCCCTACTACCAGCTCTTCCTAACTGAAATCGTGGTTCATCTGACCAGGCCACTCGTTCTCCAGTCGTCTAGGATCCAACCGATGTGATGACAGGCCCAGGAAGCGTCCTGAAGCCGATGTCGAGCTGTTAGCAAAGGCACTCGCGTCGTTCATCTGCTGCCATAGTCCATTAATGTCAGATTTCGTCGCACTGCTCTGAGGGATACGTTCATCGTACGTCCCACATTGATTTCTGTGGTTATTTCACACAGTGTTGCTTGTCTGTTAGCACAACTCTATCTATATCTGACCAGTAGAAGTTCGGTTTTTTTATTAATACTGACTACTGCTGTGTCTTCAGCACCTGTGGCCACTCGAAAATAACCTAAGATCGAAAGCGCAGTAGTGGATACTATAATAAACAGTACAGTCAAAGGCGAGTTAAAGTCGTTTAATAAATCTTAAGAGCCTGTGAACGCACAACAAATACAACTGTGTAAGGAATTACACCACACAGCATGTTAAATGTCTCATACAGTCATCAGTGCATTCACTGACTGGGCCATTTCGACAGAGACAAAATCGCCCGTCACCAGACCAAGCTACATACCTCTAGTCAGCCACTAATTAGTTTCTGTTTCAAGGCCATTGAAGACGTGCAGCTATAAGCTCCGCTCTGAGCATAGGCCATTCGCCTGTGTCGATCTTCGACGAAAAATTCTTACGATCAGCCTCGTCACGCGCAAACAATTTCGCACAGATAGTCCTTCGTTACTCTTTATGTCTTCTGTTAGACAGCAAGGAACCCAGCGGCAGGGAAGTCACACACTTAAGAGTACCCCAACTAAGGTGTGAATGTGTCAGCATTACCAACAGAGACGTCCAGCTGGGCAGACACATTGCTGGCGTATTGGAATCCTGAAACAAACCAACTTCCTTACAGAAAAAAGTGTTGCATTACTTATTGGACGCCACTCGTAACATAATATGAAAGCAGTTGTCGTGAAAAGATCATGAAGGACAGCTATCGGTGACGAGCGTCGCCTCTTTTCAATGGCTATTTATTTCGAACCCGACAGGAATTGCTGCTGCCATGAATGCAGGTTCATCTCAACCAGTACCCGAGGGATCAATGTATAGGGAACTGCATGAAATGGACGTTTTGGAGTCGCGAATGGCCTATGCTCAGAGCGGAGCTTATAGCTGCACGTCTTCAATGGGTTTGAAACAGAAACTAATTAGTGGCTGACTAGAGGTGTGTAGCTTGGTCTGGTGATGGGCGATTTTGCCTCTATCGAAATGGCCTAATCGGTGAATGCACTGATGACTGTATGAGACATTTAACATGCTGTGTGGTGTAATTCCTTACACAGTTGTATTTGTTGTGTCTGTGACTGTCTGGAACAGCGGATGAGAAGCAGCAATCAACATCCCCCCCAAATAACTTATCAGTTTATCACTGCTGCATAAACTCTTCCATGACGGCGTCATCGATATACACACAAAATATCACACAACGCTAAGAAATGGTTCAAATGGCTCTGAGCACTATGGGACTCAACATCTTAGGTCATAAGTCCCCTAGAACTTAGAACTACTTAAACCTAACTAACCTAAGGACATCACACACACTCATGCCCGAAGCAGGATTCGAACCTGCGACCGTAGCACTCCCACGGTTCCGGACTGACACAACGCTAAGAGAAGACCTACACTCCTGGAAATGGAAAAAAAGAACACATTGACACCGGTGTGTCAGACCCACCATACTTGCTCCGGACACTGCGAGAGGGCTGTACAAGCAATGATCACACGCACGGCACAGCGGACACACCAGGAACCGCGGTGTTGGCCGTCGAATGGCGCTAGCTGCGCAGCATTTGTGCACCGCCGCCGTCAGTGTCAGCCAGTTTGCCGTGGCATACGGAGCTCCATCGCAGTCTTTAACACTGGTAGCATGCCGCGACAGCGTGGACGTGACCCGTACGTGCAGTTGACAGACTTTGAGCGAGGGCGTATAATGGGCATGCGGGAGGCCGGGTGGACGTACCGCCGAATTGCTCAACACGTGGGGCGTGAGGTCTCCACAGTACATCGATGTTGTCGCCAGTGGTCGGCGGAAGGTGCACGTGCCCGTCGACCTGGGACCGGACCGCAGCGACGCACGGATGCACGCCAAGACCGTAGGATCCTACGCAGTGCCGTAGGGGACCGCACCGCCACTTCCCAGCAAATTAGGGACACTGTTGCTCCTGGGGTATCGGCGAGGACCATTCGCAACCGTCTCCATGAAGCTAGGCTACGGTCCCGCACACCGTTAGGCCGTCTTCCGCTCACGTCCCAACATCGTGCAGCCCGCCTCCAGTGGTGTCGCGACAGGCGTGAATGGAGGGACGAATGGAGACGTGTCGTCTTCAGCGATGAGAGTCGCTTCTGCCTTGGTGCCAATGATGGTCGTATGCGTGTTTGGCGCCGTGCAGGTGAGTGCCACAATCAGGACAGCATACGACCGAGGCACACAGGGCCAACACCCGGCATCATGGTGTGGGGAGCGATCTCCTACACTGGCCGTACACCACTGGTGATCGTCGAGGGGACACTGAATAGTGCACGGTACATCCAAACCGTCATCGAACCCATCGTTCTACCATTCCTAGACCGGCAAGGGAACTTGCTGTTCCAACAGGACAATGCACGTCCGCATGTATCCCGTGCCACCCAACGTGCTCTAGAAGGTGTAAGTCAACTACCCTGGCCAGCAAAATCTCCGGATCTGTCCCCCATTGAGCATGTTTGGGACTGGATGAAGCGTCGTCTCACGCGGTCTGCACGTCCAGCACGAACGCTGGTCCAACTGAGGCGCCAGGTGGAAATGGCATGGCAAGCCGTTCCACAGGACTACATCCAGCATCCCTACGATCGTCTCCATGGGAGAATAGCAGCCTGCATTGCTGCGAAAGGTGGATATACACTGTACTAGTGCCGACATTGTGCATGCTCTGTTGCCTGTGTCTATGTGCCTGTGGTTCTGTCAGTGTGATCATGTGATGTATCTGACCCCAGGAATGTGTCAATAAAGTTTCTCCTTCCTGGGACGATGAATTCACGGTGTTCTTATTTCAATTTCCAGGAGTGTACATACACCTTACAACACTGCCACTATCACCTATCTTTCTGTGCAAGAAGAGGTTGCGCTAGTGGTCTCAGAGCTCAAACACAAAAAAAAGGCACCTGCCCCAGTTGGTATACACTTAGAAGCACTGAAAAAACTAGCACCGCAGCCGCAGATCACTCCGTTCCTCACAACGTTACTGAACGACGCCTCACGGAAGGACGGGGTACTGACAATACAGGAAAGCTCCAAAGCGGTCATTATTAAGAATTTGCAAAGCCACAGAGCTCTCAGAAGCTTGAGCCGGTGCCAACTCGGCTTCGCCAAATTCGTGGATGATGGCAACAACCACGCGCCACCCATAGTTAACAACACAACACAAGCCATGGTAATAATGATTGACAACGCCGGGGCGTTCGATAACCTCTGGTGCCGCGGAGTGGTTCAACGGTACAACTGTTTCCTAGACCGAGAAGTTGAATGTCAGGTGGACAGCCAGAAAGTAATCAAATGAATTACCAAACGCTGTCCCAAGAGTTGAGCTGCGGCAACATCTGGGATATAACAATTGGAACCCTCCTACAATTTCTAGATGCGGATGATAGGTCAGTGGGAATTGTCACATACAGAAATGGTATGTTAGTTGTAGTCACTGCGCCGGCCGGGGTGGCCGAGCGGTTCTAGGCGCTACAGTCTGGAACGGTGCGACCGCTACGGTCGCAGGTTCGAATCCTGCCTCGGGCATGGATGTGTGTGATGTCCTTAGATTAGTTAGGTTTAAGTAGTTCTAAGCTCTAGGGGACTGATGACCTCAGAAGTTGAGTCCCATAGTGCTCAGAGCCATTTGAACCAAACCTTTTTTTTTTTTTTTTTTTTTTTTTGCGCTCTGACGTACGCCAACGAGAACAGATGAAAATGTGCGCCCCGACCAGGACTCGAACCGGGGATCTCCTGTTTACATGGTAGACGCTTTATCCATCTTTTTCTTTCTTTCTTTTTTTTTTCAGAAAATTGTACACTATCACGCAACGCATTAATCATATACAGTAGTTGTTCTTTTTTTTTTTTTTCAGGAAGGTCAGGGCGTGGTACACGGCGCACTAGCAGTGGGGTCTCTTCACGGCACTGCCAGTGCGTCGAGTCCCAAACCCCTCCCACCCCTTTTTCATGTCCCCTGTTGGGTCATAGCACTAAGTGTGCAGAAATCTTAACACAAAACTCCCATTCTCCGATGTAAGTAAGGCAAAGAAACCTTTTCTCTGAGTAGAAACTGAATACTGATGAAACTTAACAATTCTTCTTCAATCACACAAATACTTTGGAAGTCGAACACGAGCAATTCTGAACAAAATGTTTTGAAAAAATCCTTCGTGTAACATAGAAGTTTCGGAAGCAAGGTAATAGTAAATAATAATAACTCAAGTGACTTTTAATTTTCTTCTGTTCGTTCTCGGTCAAGGTGTTTCAAGGTGTTGTAGTGGTTCCACATATTTGACCGACACCCATTCTTTCAAAAATGATCTTCAGCGTGTTGCCGTAGTGCTTCTTGTGGTTGCGATACGTGCTGATTTTTGCAAATTCACACGTCATGTAAACGCGGATTTCTATCTCGTTGTCCGACCCAAGTTTGTTTATGATATAACTAACATATTTTCCCAGTAACCAGCTAATGGTGTTGGTTTTTAATTTCGAAAGTATGTCATGTCTGGTCTCAGGAGGAGCGATGGCGTTATATATTCCGTCGAGGATCAGGTGAGAATGGCGATTTGTTGCCTGATCCAATTCCAGTTATTCACATTACCGCCACAGGTGAATCTGTGGAAGAGTGTATCCACCAGACTGCATTTTCCACAAAGGTGTGTCTGGTTTAAACCGATCCCATATAGTGTCTCGTTGGTGCTGATGACATTGTTAACTGTTTTGTACAATGCGGAAATAGCGTCTGCAGATAGCCCGGCATAGTTGATATTCCGTCATACAGCTTTCCAGTCACAATTAGGGAATTTCTTTTCAATTTTGTTTCTGCCCTCATTTAACTTCCTTTCACGTATGATGTCGCGCGCTGTGATACATGTGTTGCTTCTGATTTCGTCTCTAAGATAACTTGCTTCGAGGAAAAAGTTCCTCACATACTGCAGACGGGCATTAATCCTTCGCACATCAATCGGTGCTTGCAGGCTATGGGGTGTCACAGCCTCAAAGAGCTTTGCGGTTATACATTGTGGAAGTTCTCTGAGTATGTGGAAAGTCCGTTTGAGGAACAGAGCAGACGCTTTACTTCGAATATCCACCAAACCGAGGCCCCCGTTTCTGACATCCAGTATAACGGTAGTCGCACCAACCCCGAATATGTCTCCTCGCCATAAATAATTGGTAGCAGTGGACGTGATCCCTTTCGCTACTGGTTTGTTGATTGGAAATACCTGCACAGTGAAATACGCTTTAGACAAAATGCAGGAGTTGATGAATCTGACTTTTTGCACCTGGTCCATAGTTCGATAGATGTTCTCCGTTACAGCACCATGAACTTTCCCCCTAGTTTCCGTCCAGTTAAAAGCAGCCATCGTCATCGAACATGCCATTAAGGTTATTCCCAAAGTTTTATGTTTGTTGTCTTGTTTTGCCCATGCCAGTCGGAGGTGATCTAGGCCCCGCAGATTCAATATTTTACTTTTGTTTTCATTTGTTGTCGCTCCCGACGCTAGACAATACTTTTGGATTTCTCTTTCCAGTGTAACTGTCTCCTCCTTATTCCTTAATACAACACCCACGTCATCAGCATAAGCTCGTTTGACAGTTTTCTCACCACTCATTGTTATGCCTGTTAATCTTGCGTGGACAGTGTGGAGAAAGGGATCTAAAGATACGGAAAATAAAAACACAGATCTGTATGGGTTTAGATGTTTGGCCATTGATTGCTATTTTAACACCTATACCTGTTGCAATATTTCTTAGCATGTTGATAATCTGAGGGTGGAAATCCATGGTATCTATGACTAATGTGGTCAAAAGCTTTGTTGAAATCTATAAAGATTAAAGCACATTTTATACTTGTGACTGAGGTAATTGCAATGACGTCTCTGTATGCAGATAGACTTTCGAATATCGTTCTGGTTGGAGAACAAGATTGATGATGACTCAATACTTTGTTGGAAAAGGCAAAGAGTCCTTTGTTGATAATACGCGAAATTATTTTGTAATCAGAATTTAGTAGCGAAACAGGCCGAAAATTGTTTAAGTTGGTTTTGCCTTTACTCTTAGGAATCAATACTATTTTACTTTCCTTAAACTCTGCAGGGACCGCTTTTCCCTTCAGGACCTCATTCGCCATGGAAGTGATCTTGACCCCAATTATAGACTAGTAGCGGGCATAAAACTCCACAGGGAGGCCATCAAGTCCCGGAGATTTTTTGAGAGGTGAGTTACGCACTGCCTCATGCACTTCATCTGTAGTAATAGGTGACAGGATGTCACCGTTTTCTGTTCCCGACAATTTTGGACCTAAACTAGTGACAAAGTCCTCGAGAGCTGCATCGTCCACTGTGGTAGGGGCATATAAGTTGTCATAGTACCTGTGGACTTCGTCCAGTATTTCTTTCTGGCATGTGAGCCTTGTACCAGTATGCGTCTGGACTTCATCAATAAAAGTTTGACGTCTGTTTTTAGCATGCCGCACCAAGTGATACAGAGAAGCTGTTTCATCTGCTACTACTGATGTGGCTTTCGATTTAATTTTTAGTCCCTCCATCTGTTGCCGTTTAATACCTAATAATTTGCCTTTTATTTTTTTGATATCATTCAGACGAATTACGTCATCATGTGCCTGTTGATATAAGCCTCTTAAAACTTTATAATAAAACTCCATTGTATTCCTCAACTCCCTTTGTCTCGCTACACTATACTGCATGACAACTTTCCGCAGCCTTGGTTTAGCCCTCCTAGTCCACCAGTCAATGACTGTTGGATGCTTGTCTGCTGTGCGGAGGCACATAGTCCACGCTACTCTTATTTCCTGTTCCAGTTCTTCGTCGGTTAAAACAGAGATATTCAAATTCCATTGGCCTCTGAATCGACGAGTTGGCTGTACACTTAAATTAAAGCAAGTTAAAAGTGTACTGTGATCACGAAAATAAACGGGAACAGTTTCAACGTTGATTAAAAAATTTTGCAAATTTGGTGACACGTAAATTCTATCTAGTCTGCTGCGGGAGTGGCTGGTTATATACGTGAACTCGACTGCCGTTGGGTGCAGAAGTTCCCACGCATCCTTAAGTTGTAGATCACTTACCAACTTTTTTAACTGTGGCGAGTAGTTGAAATTGGGTTGTTGGTCTTTCTGGTTTAAAACACAGTTAAAATTTCCACCTAGTATAAGAGAACACGAATTTTTCCTCAAGAAATAAATTAGTTCATCTTGAAAAAACTTCGCACGATCCAATTTATGCGAATTTCCTGATGGGGCGTAAAGGCTAAGCACGGTCACATCGAAAATTTTTATGCCTACGGCTCGTCCTGATTCTTGTCGTTCGTTTTCAGTCAGCGGAATGCCTTCCCTTATAAGAATGGCTGTACCGATATTGACTTCCGTAGAAACATTAACAATTTCAAAAAAGCCTGGGATCCGAAATTCCGTTATCGCAACTCTTGTAGCAACGCGATATCTGTCCCAGACTGGTACAAGAATTCTTTTAGTGCTGCCAATTTCAAGGGTGACTGTATTTTATTAATGTTAATAGTAGTAATGCTATAAGCTTGCATCACAGACATACCAGAAGAAGCTATTTGGGGTGAGGATCGGTATGATTATAGCAGCAAAGTGCTTCTCCACAAGTCAAGATCTTTACAAGCTGTGTGCCCATTACATGTACTAACTTCCTAGAAAAAATTTTCCTGCTTTTAAACGAAGTGCTTGAAAAGAAAATAATCCTGAAATCCTGACAATGCATTGCTATAAGTCACTGTGGTCTTTCTCTTTCTCCTCGTCAGTGTTGGCCCTGATGACTTCATATTAAATACTCTTTTTCTTGATGTCTTTCTTCTCTGGTGTGGCTTTCGCTTGATGACGCGTGACAGCAAGACCTGGTTTCAGTCGCAGCCTCCGACGGTGGCCGTCTGGCGCAACGGCGGTGGCGTGCGAGTCGTCAATATTTGACTCCGGCGTGTTGTCCGTTGTGTTGTCTTGCTGGCGAGGCGGTGATGCTTGTTTATTTCCTCCTTCGGCGCGGTGTTGCGCTTCGGAGTCAGCAGCTTGTTTACTTGATACTTCCTCGCACTCTATGGGCTGTGCACTTGATGCGGCTACTGCAGCTGTGACCTCAGGCTCAGGGTCACATTTCTGTGAAAGACCACTACCAACTGCGTCACTATCTGTTCGTGGCGGTATAATTCCTTGTGCGGAAGTGAGAGCCACATCGACCTGCATTTCATCTGCTTTTCCACTTCCAACAGATCTTCAGGACTTGGCTTCGGCTTCCTGGCAACGGGTGTTTCACAGGAAGAGTCCTCATCAACACTTTTTTCAGTGGGAATCTCGCTGTCACGTGACCGAATTTCAGCAGTTAATGCAGGTTTTAAAGACGGAAATTCATTAACATTAAGTGCAACATTTTCAGAGGTAGTAACAGGATCCACGACAGCCACCGGCTCTGTTGTATTACTGGCTGGCAACAAATCGTTGAGTGTTAATTTCCGGCGTTGCGTAGGGGTATTTTTTAGCACAAAAACACTGCGAGGGCAGTCCTGACGGAGGTGACCAGACTCGTTACATACATGACAGGTAGGGGTTTGCCCTGAGTAAATAACATGCGCCTTCTGCCCGTCAACAAAGATGTGGGAGGGAATGTTTGCCTTCACTTCCATCTCCACAAAGCGAATGCCGTTAAAGCACTGCAGCTTGAAATGCGAAGACTACCTTTCGTTGACTATTTGCCTGACAACCCCATGCTTTGAAAGGACATCTTTAATTTTCGAGTTGCCTACTTCTATGGGAATATTCAAAACCCTAACATTTCTAATTACAGACTCAGAATTCCTGAGTTTTACAGTACTTTTAGTACCATCACGGTGTATAAATTCCGTTTCATAACCAAATTTTTCCAGAAAGCGGCCTACACTCACGGGATCGTTAAACTGTACAAAAATGCAGTATTCATCAGAGTCTAGCTGCATGGTATGAACAGATTCAGAATGAAGGCCTATCACCTCGGTAATCCAGTCGTGTATTTCAAGTGCAGAGGGCTGTACTCGACGGGTGTACTTGTCGAAGGTGAAAATCACGGTGTTTTTTCTCGCGGAGTTTGCCATGGTGTTCTGCAGCGAAGAAATTGCGGACAACGCCGAAATCCCAAAGGCACTACGTAGAAAGATGACACGAAGGAAGACCAATAGCTGAATTTATAACACTTAATTCACGTGCAAAATGCCAATAAACAATCACGAAACACGAAAACACTGGCGTAAACACTGAACGTTCACGGAGCAAACTTGAGGAGCGTGCGAGCGCGGCGACAGCTAAAGCCAGACTGACCACTCAGCTACCGGGGGCGGACAATCCTTCAGGTAAAATACGGGATACAAACACCAAACGAACATATATAATACGCTATCTTGGAATAACATAGATGATAAATTCAATTTCCACGAACACATAAGGCTTATAACAGACAGCAGACAAAATTCTCGATAAGCTGGTGAGGCTACATTCGAAACGGTATAGACTGCCTCTACCAGACATACGGACATACAACTGTGCGCTCTTCGAATCAGTACTCAGCTTCGGATGTAGCACGTGGGGCCGGCCGGAGTGGCCGAGCGGTTAAAGGCGCTACAGTCTGGAACCGCACGACCGCTACGGTCGCAGGTTCGAATCCTGCCTCGGGCATGGATGTGTGTGATGTCCTTAGGTTAGATAGGTTTAAGTAGTTCTAAGTTCTAGGGGACTTATGACCACAGCAGTTGAGTCCCATAGTGCTCAGAGCCATTTGAACCATTTTTTGTAGCACGTGGGCGAACAGACTGAACCTGAGCAAAGCATCAGTCAGACGAGGGCAGAGAAATGTACTATTTAGGCTATCAGGAGCCTTCGGCATCACCTCAGTGGCAAGGTGACTAGGATGTAAGTAATAAGAGACTTTGACTGCACGACTTCCTCCTTGACGTGAGGCGGCTTTTGAGGACGAAACGTATCGATCCCAGCCGCGATGTGGAACATTTCGTAACTGGACTCGGACCTTATCTCCTAAACTGCTTAAATTTGAGACAGACATCAACGTGCACATGCGAAAAGAAGATTCCCCCGAACACACAGCCTTCATCTATGGGCAATACATGAACGGTAGACATATACTACACGTAAACTACAATGAAACAGACACAGATACCTACACAGCAATGAGAGACCAAGAAATGGTTCAAATGGCTCTGAGCACTATGAACTCAACTTCTGAGGTCAGCAGTCCCCTAGAACTTAGAACTACTTAAACCTAACTAACCTAAGGACATCACACACATCCATGCCCGACGCAGGATTCGAACCTGCAACCGTAGCGGTCTCGCGGTTCCAGACTGTGGCGCCTAGAACCGCACGGCCACTCCGACCGGCGAGAGACCAAGAAAAATGAGTATAGCTAAATGCTTTAGCAGACGGTAATCCAAAAACAAAACACGAAGCGTACCTGCGGACACCACGTAACAGACATGCCTATGTGCAACGTGACAACAATCTGAAAAAAAAAACGGACAGCGACAGCCCCAGTGACAGTGATGACAGCGACACGGAAGGATGTAATCAGGAACAGCAAAATGAGATGCAACAGTAAATAAAATGGTTCAAATGGCTCTGAGCACTATGGGACTTAACATCTATGGTCATCAGTCCCCTAGAACTTAGAACTACTTAAACCTAACTAACCTAAGGACAGCACACAACACCCAGCCATCACGAGGCAGAGAAAAATCCTTGACCCCGCCGGGAATCGAACCCGGGAACCCGGGCGTGAGAAGCGAGAACGCTACCGCACGACCACGAGATGCGGGCAACAGTAAATAAGACACCTATAAATATGAGTCAGACATAACACGCTAACATGCATTGCAAATTGTACATATCGGTCAAGCAACAGTTAAGGGTAGCGAGTACTAGAATAAATGTAGTGTAAGATGCTGGCAATGTAGCCGACAAAGCACCCAGTGTTGTACACTGGTGAATACTTAATCTTAACATCTAGGATTACAATGCCATTTCTCTACCACTAACTATAAACTGTTTCTTATGACTGGCGATCAAGAGCTCGAAGAAACTATTCCAAGATATTCACCATTAGTCACAACCTTTGATCGCATTTACAGATCTCACTCATTTCCTATCGTCTTTTTACATTCTTCTTAAGGCAACAAAATCTTATTTATATTTCAACCTCAAATTATTTGTTATTTTTAAAAATGTATTTATTCCGTGTCAAGTGTTGCGGATAAAAAAGAAAACAAAATACAGCAGTAATAGCTGATAAACGAAAACTGTAATATGTACGACAACTTTTAAAATAACAGATCTTATGATTTGCAATAAATAAATAAAACCAACATCCCCACAGTCTGGCAATTCTGCGAGGTGTGATTATCAGTGAGTCTGTTCGCCTGTAGTTTGCATATCTGCAGAAAATTGCCGACTTTGATTCTTCCTCGGCTACATGGGCTTTCCGGCCGTGGAGTTTCCGGCCCTTTTGTAAGATGCCGTGAGTCCGTGAGACTTCGGACCAACCAATTTTTCAGAAGGATTTTCTGACTATAACCTCCTTCACAGGTGATGTACGCCAGCCGTTCACCAGCGGTGGATGTGCTGTCACCGCCAGTCAGGCGCTGCTCTCGGCGACAGCCTTCAGGCCTGACCTACTCTAGTTCTACACACGGTTAGCAATGGAAATACGGGTCTCTTCCCAATGATGGCTACTCCTACCTGGAGTATGGAAAATGTAATGAATGTACCAACTGGTTGTGTGTGAAGTCCGAGCGGAGTAAGTGCCGAGGCAGTTCAGAAATTGCCAATGACACAATCGTGGCTGAGCAGCAACATTCTTGTCCACCTGACGAAGCAGTAGCGCAGATTAAGAAACGTATGCGTAGCTGCAGGAAAAGAGTCCACGGAGAAAAGAAGAATTTCAATATTTGAAAGATAAAGGTTTAGATTTCGTCCCAAATCTGGCAAATTTTAAGAACTCCAAGACTGCATTGTGTGAAGCAAGAAGTGAAACTATTGGTAAGTTCGGAGATTCAACTGTGCGAAAAAATTTTGAAATTAACTGAAGCCAATAGTTTTTTGTTTAAAACTGACGATGGTCTATTCCTCGCAAAAGAATCTTACTGTTGGATCGTCAAGAAGTGGAGAAAATCATGTACGAAAATGGCACTGTTTTTATGAACGGGAGATTTGACAGTTGTTCGAAACAGTTAAAATAACTGTGCACCATGCACTTTAACGTCGAAAGCGCAGAAGAAGAGACTAAAGTATTTCCTGTTTTATTTGCGTTGCTACTACACAAACGTCAAAATACATATGAAAGTTTTTCTGGATTGAAAACTAAGATGTTTTGGGTAGCCATCGAAAACTGCAGCAATAGATTTTGAAATGGCAACAACTAAAAGTATAAAAACACTGTTCCCCGAAACATTCCTTTCCCGTTGCAGTTTTGTCTTCAGCTAATGTCTGCAGAAAAAATACAAAAACTGGCGTTAACGGAGGAATACAGGGAGAGTTCGCATGTGTGCTGCAGTGGGATATCTCCCACCAACAATAACAATTGAGGAAAAGTCCTGTGGATAAAAGATCATGAAATCGCAGACTATAGAATACATGGTCAATCAACGGATGGAAAATCGTAGTATAATCATTGAAATGTGGAACGTTTTCAACCAGCGACAGAGTAAAACGTATGTTATTGAAGGGGGGCATAGGCAACTAAACTCCTAATAAATTAGAACTATCTGGAAGTATACGTTCTGATAAATAAGGTGAAGGAGGAAGAATTAAATGGAGTATCTGAAATTAGCAAAAAGATTCCATTGGCCTACCTATTTAAAAAAAAAGAAGACAAATATGTGTATAAATTGACAAAAGCTTAAGACATAATAAGACTGAATAGGATGATACAGACGGCCCTATCCCTGTCTTTTTATGCAACCCGCAACATCTAACCACATACGTCACGCCGCACTGCTGGGAAGGGGCTCCTATTAGGAACAAATTGAGCACATGGTCCTTCAGTTCGGTGTGTAGTACATACTTATTTACTTTACTCTTGCCTCGCTTTATGCATTAATTTTGATCCTTGTTACACCAGGTCACTAGGCACGACATATTAACATAGTTACATAGATAAATGATTTAAAAGATTGATGTTTGCAGATGGACTATACCATCTGTCAGATGTATTCTACTCGTTTGCAAGATGAGCTTACTGAATATTAGCACCGTACAGTAAGCCAGCAGGGGTAATAGACCTTATGGCGACTACACATGTTTGCTGGGCTGCATCAGTGGCTACTATATCACCTCATAATTATTTTAATATGTCCAGCCTAGCGACCGGGTGTAACGAAGACCGAAATTAATGCTTAAAACTAGGTAACAGTGAAGTAAATAATGTTTTAACCAACGAACTGGCAGAGTATCTACTTTATTCGTAATACAAACATGTTGCCGACAGTGTGGCTTGGCGCATGTGCCTAAGCGTTGCGTGTTGTAGTAAACGATATCTGAATCACCCCTGTATAACGACTCGGGGGATTTTAGAAGATATATAAACTCTCTGGCTCTGTTACAAAATGTTGAGTGAAAAATTAAAATAAAACACTGCAGTAATGTTTTACAAAGAAAAAAGTAAATATAAAATAAGTAAATAAAAAGCTTTTAATCATGACTGTGTTCTTTGTTCATAGCCAGTCATAAGCCTGTATAAAATGTGAAGGGATGTTCTTATTACGAAACGGTCGGCAGAGCATCCACCATTGGTGCGGTTTCCTTTAACCTTAGGAAACGCCACAGCTAAAACATTTGTTATCGGAAGCAAAGCTCACTGTCGGAAAACCCGCAATACCACTTCCTCGGGGCCATCAATAAGGCTAGAGATGTAGTTACACGGTATTAGCGTTAAGTCTCCTGAAGAGTGATGTGTTATTTGGCAAGTGTGCTCACACTGCTCGCTTGTTGACTTTTGAGGTGGATGGGCAGGTCTTAAGAGTGTCTCCGGAACCAAAGATACTACAGGTAGATTTTTGATTTCGTCAAATTACTACCAAACTGTCACATTCCAACCTAACCTTGACCTCGTCTGGAGATGGAAAAATCAGCCTAAAACTGGTAAAGGCAGAATAAATTATCATAAACAAGTGACTGGTTGCGGCCTGTTCAACTTTTCATCATACCCTGCCAGACAAGACACTGAAACATACAGAAAGGAAGGAGGAAACGAAATGAAGCTTCACTGCTTGAGAGTGCATGCGATGTTAGAAAATCGAGTCAATTTTACAAAGTATACGGCAGTACGAGCCGCCAATCGGTATGACGCTCCACTCAGTCCAATCTCGATCCACGCAGTGTCCCATAAAGCCGTCGTACCCTGTCCAGCGGAAGTTGGCCCACAACTACTGTAACCGATCCTTAATATCCTGGATACTGACGCTGGGGCGGGATTGACGTCCGAGCTATACCACACATGTCATATCTGGCACGTATCTCAAGATTTTATTGGTCATGCGACTACCTCGACATCATACATACACTTAATACAGACACGTGCCGTATGTGGAAGAGCATTGTCCTCTTGGAAAGTGCTCCAAGATTCTGTAGCGTTAGAAGATCACACGTGCGGATGCAGGGTATCCCTGATGTACCGCTGTGCCGTCAGAATTTCCTCTGTCAGTACCAACAACGGCGTGAAAACATATCCGATGGCTTTCGACACCATGACGCCAGGAATAGCATTGTTTCTATGCTCGCCGACGATGGTTATCCAGGGTAGTGCAGAACCGCGAATCATCGCTGAAGACAATGCGACGTCATTCATCGGCAGTATACGCTTCCCAGTCACGGAACAGCTCCAGACGCAGCCGTTTGTGTTCCGGTATTACTGGCAGCCTAATATTGGGACAGAGTTTCCTACTGTGGCTGCTGCTAGTCTAAGACCAAGGTTGCGGGATGACTCAGAATGTTGTAGGGAGTCCATTGCTTCTTCTCTTATGGCAGGCGCATATGTGATATGGCCGTCAGACATGACTGACCGGAACGTTGACGTGAGAACGTCTACCGCTATGTTTCCATGTACTCCACGTTGAGCCACTGTCACATCTGACTGCCCAAAATATTGGCTAACGCACAATTAGACTGGTCGACCAAATGGAGACCCACGCATTTCAAAGTGTATCACGCGTTTACGCGGCATCTCCGTCACCTTCACAGTAATCCAACACCTAATGTTCGCACACCTGATATACCCTACAAGGTCTAGTAACAACACTAAACACGAACAACAATAACGTACTTTCTTGATCGTTCTACTTGTCACAGAGAACTGCTACTCCAATCATTTACATACCCACAGAATTTAGCGCAGACTTTAATGCAAGATGCTTATAATAGTTTTCACAACGAATCATTGTCTCGAAAAGTAGTCGTATCTAAAGTATGCTAGCAACGAAACACAATCAATTCTTTCTCTGAGAGATAGCAATGGAAATACTATCGATGACAGTGCTGCCAAAGGAGAGTTACTAAACACAGCCTTCCAAAATTCCTTCACCAAAGAAGACGAAGTAAATATTCCAGAATTCGAATCAAGAACAGCTGCCAACATGAGTAACTTAGAAGTAGATATCCTCAGAGTAATAAAGCAACTTAATCACTTAATAAAAGCAAGTCTTCCTGTCTAGACTGTATACCAATTAGCCTCCTTTCAGAGTATGCTGATGCATTAGATTCATACTTAACAATCATATAGTCTAAAACTACTCGCTCGACAGGAGATCCGTACCCAAAAACTGGAAAGTTGCATATGTCACACCAATATTCAAGAAAGGCGGTGGGAATAATCCACTGAATTACAGGCCCATATCATTAACGTCGATATGCAGCGCGATTTTGGAACATTATTAATTACATCGAAGACACCGGTCTATTGACACACAGTCTACATGGTTTTAGAAAACATCGTCCATGTGAAACACAACTAGCCCTGTACTCACACGAATTTTTTAGTGCTGTCGACAATAGATTTCAAATTGATTCCGTATTTCTGGATTTCCAGAACTCTTTTGACCCTGTACCTCACAAGCGGCTTGTGGTCAGATTGCGTGCTTATGGAATGTCGTCTCGGTTATATTACTGGATTCGTTATTTCCTGTCATAGTGATCACAGTTCGTATTAATTGACGGAAAGTCATCCATTAAGGCAGAAACGATTTCCTGCGTTCGCATAGACAGTGTTACAATCCTTCTGCTGTTCCTTGTCTATATAAACGATTTAGGAGGATATCTGAGCAGTCGTGTTAAGTTGTTTGCAGATGATGCTGTCGTTTATCATCTAGTAAACTCATCAGAAAGTCAAAACAAATTGCAAAACGACTTAAAAATATATCTGTATGGTGCGAAAATTGTCAATTAACCTCAAATAATGAAAAGTTCGAGATCATCCACATGAGTGCTAAAAGGAATCCGTTACACTATAAATCAGTCAAATGTAAAGGCTGTATATTGAACTAAATACCTAGGAATTACGACTTAAATCGGGAAGAATACATAAAAATACTGTGGGGGAGGCGAACCAAAGATTGCGTTTTATTGACAGAACACTCAGAAGATGCAACAGATGTACTAAAAAGACTGCCTACACTATGCCCGTCCGTACTTTCTTGGAGTAATGGTGCGCGGTCTGGAATCGTTACCAGATATAGTTAACGTGGTACAAGTTCAAAGAAGAGCAGCAAGGTTTGTGTTACCGAGACGTAGGGGTGACGGTGTCACGGACATGATACAAGATTTGGGGCGGATGTCATTTAAAAAAAAAAAAAAAAAAGGCGTTTTTCGTTCCGGCAGAATCCCCTCACTGAAGTTCACCAACTTTCTCCTCCGAATACGAAAATATTTTGTTGGCGCCGTCCTACATAGGCAGAAACGATCATCACAGTAAAGTAAGGGAAATCAGAGCTCTCACGCAAATATATAAGAGTAAGTGTTCCTTTTTCTGCGCGTTTTTCGATATTGAAGTAATAGATAAGTATTGTGAAGGTGGTTCGATGAACCCTCTTCCAGGCACTTAAAAGTGATTTGCAGAGTACCCATGTAGATGTACACGTACTCGTAGAAATTACTTTGACACCCAACCGTGTCTTCTGTGGCTTTACTTTTTTTGTCAAGGAATTGTTTCCCAATAACGCGCGTCGTAGGCTAGAGCAATCTGTGGTTAACCACGAGACAGGAAGCAAATTTTTTGCGTGTACGCTCTTGAGAAAATCGACTCATCGCAGCACTACCCCCAGGCTTCTCAGAAATGTATCTCTGGAGGAAAGCGCTCTGCAGAAGTGTTCCAGCTCCTGGTCCTAGGCTCTGCATGAGTCTTGCTGGCCCCTCGCCCTGTTTCGTATTGCGGAAGTGCCGTAGCCAGTGCAGAGTGGCGCCAGCCAGATCTCCTCAGTGTGCCCGCAATGTGCTGCTGACGCTCCGCACCAGCTTTTCTTTGCTGCGGGCCACATTTACACACACACACGCACACACCCACGCGCACACATATTTCCGCAGCGTCGCTGGAGGAAGGCGATTTGCAAGGCCGCGCCAAGATGCCGCCGCTGACTCCGACCATCCGCCGACGAAACAGCGGCCGAGGGAGGAACAAAAGAGCGCAAGACGCGGCCGACGCATAACTCGCGCAAGATGGAAGCGGCTGCTCGCATAACGCGGGGCGCGGGCCCGCCGCCTTCCGGCTGTTTTTGTGCCGCTGCGGCATATTCTGTCACGGGCGGTGCCCGCGCCGCTATGCTAATGGCCGCGGTCTTTTGTCCCGCGGGTCGCTGAGCCGGCCCAGACGGGGCCGCGAGCCATGCTAATACGGCCGCCACGCCGCGCGCGTGCGTCTTCCTTATTCCGGCAGAGGCCGCCGTCCTGCTACACTACAGAGGGCTCCAGCCCAGGCCACGCGGGATTCATCACTTCGTGTGCCGCGGTAAGAGGGCTGTTACTCGTTCCACATCTTACGACGTGGACATCCTAAATTACCGCCGTAACCCACAGCAATGTTGACTGGACGACGGTCTTTGAAATACAGTAGATGGCAGGAATATATTACAGGGAGCAGAAGGGTATCTACAGCCTGTACGGAAACCGTAAATCAGTGACTACAGTCTCGGAGCATAAAGCGGAAGCTGCAGTTGAGAAGGAGTTATCACGGTGTAACTGTATATTTTTTTGTTTTTATAATTATATATTTTTATGATTTTGGTTGGGGTGGCTTTAAATATTGTGGGCTAACATGAGACTTTTAATTAACTTATACCGCGATAACACTCGTACGGACATCGTCTGCCCCGAAGTACGCACGATATAATATTGTTTAAACACAACGCGCGAATCACCGCCTTCTAATAAATAGTTTGCGTGAGTGCTGCTATTTAGAAAAGAAAATATGCGTATTCTTAGGCAAACTGTAATTATTAATATGGGTCTCAGGGGCTACTGGTTATTTATGTACCAAATTACACAAAGATTAATTGAGATATTGCGGAAGGTAATGCTGTTCAATATTTGCAAGGCAAAACTGGAGAGAATATCGTCTGCCGTTAGGCGGCCAAAATGAAACATACTGAACTCACTCAGTATTCTAAATATTAATAAACGAAATCTATTTTGACTCTTTTTAACTTTGAAATTAATGAAAGATCAAAATTGAGAAGTCTCTCGCATTTACATTTAATATTATGATACGAAATTTTAATTAAATAATACAGTCAGCGTAATGGCTGACTAAATCCTGCTAGGGGAGATGTGCTCCCTGCACTACGAAGTCCTGTGAAAACTTTGTTAATTATAATTAATGGTTGCAATCATGAGAGGTGACAACTAAGTCAATAATACACACTTTCTAATGACAATTTCTATTATATTTTTCAAAATACAGATAAAACTTACGTTAATTATCAGACAGCACTGCAATGGCGGCCTACCGCTAGACGAAACAAAGCAGGAGAGTGATAGTTCAATCAAAGCATTGTCTCTGATCTTCATGGCCTATGTTACACAGAGATTATACCAAAAAACTGTGTTTTGTTAATTACATCGATATTCGTGTTTTGATAATAATAACTTACGTTCTTTACTATTTGTTATACATCGCGAACACGTGCACAGTCTTGAAATAATTTATAATTCACACGCCCCATAACAAAAACTTCCTTTCTCTTTCTCCAAATGTCCATTTATGTGACGTACCGTCACAGAGGAGAGGACGCTGTCCCCGGCGTTATTCAACCTGTGCACTGGGAAGGCCATTAAAAATGACAGAGAGGAAACAAAAACTTTGAGATTTCCCGATGACATTGTACAGGGTGTTTCGCAATGTTTTGACGGTTTCAAATTACAATACCACGCGCTAGGAACAAGATACAGCGACGGACCGCCGTCTGTTTACAATGCGGTGCGTCAAATTTCATCCCACGCGCAGGTCCGTAACCATGCCGCAGTGGTCGAAGCCACATCTGTCTTGCGATTGCAACGTGCCTTTCGTAAGCATTTCAAGATTCGGCCACTATATCCAATTCCTGCACGAGTAGCAATACTGAGCTGCATAAGAAACGACAGTGCAACTGCCAAGGCATCGAATCGAAAGTCAACCGGCACTCTGAAAACCGCTCGAACTCCCGAGAACATCGAACGTGTGGGTAGCGCTCGACGTTAGTTACGAAAACTTGGTTGCAACTGACAAGGCATCGAATAGAAAGTCAACCGGCCCTCGGAAAACCATTCCAACTCCCTGTCGTGCGCGTGCGACGTGCCTTTCGTAAGCATTTCAAGATTCAGCCACTACATCCAATTCCTGCACGAGCAGCAATATTGAGCTGCATAAGAAACGACAGTGCAACTGCCAAGGCATCGAATCGAAAGTCAACCGGCACTCGGGAAACCACTCGAACTTCAGAGAACACAGAACGTTTGCGTAGCGCTCGAGGTAAGTTACGAAAACTTGGGTGCAACAAGACGGCTCGTCATACCACACATCCGACAAGGCCTTGCAAGTTCTCCGTGAAGCGCCTGGTAATCGTGTAATTTACAAACGCTCTTGTGCTGAATAACGGCCTCGCTCTTCTGATTCAGCCGTGCGATGCTTTTACATACGGAGATACCTGATGGCCAGAATGTGTTCCGAATAGCCGAGAAGCTTGCAAGTGAACTTTCCAAAATTCCTCCAGTAGTTGCGAAAGAAGTTCAAAAATTGGGAGAAACACCTTGAGTACTGTGTAGCCTCAAACGGTCGTCGTTTGTCGGATGTAGTATTCCATAATTAAAGTTGAATAAATGTTATACCTTGAGTAAAATGTTGAACTTCGTTTTGCGATTAGCTTGTGTGTTATTCAAATGTGAAATCGTCAACACATTGTGAAATGCCTTGTATGATGGAAGATATATGGAAACGAGACTGATTATACAGTGTGTAAAGGGAATAAGTGCAGATGTTTCTATTGCTGACTGAGAACGGTGTATTGAACATTATGTCAGTATGTACGTCATTTGCAGACTAATGACCATAGCTGTTACAAGTTGTATGTTAGTATTTCCAAATACATGTGGCAAGAGCAAGCCGTTATTGCTTATTTTCCCCTGGGCACCAGGTCAGGTGCTGAAGGGCGGATACGTGGACGCATAGCTATTGGCCTGTACTAACAGGCTGTAGTCCATTTAGTAGCGCAGTAACGACCTTGTAGAAAACATCAGGCCGTAATGTTTGTGACTTGTTTGCGGGAAGACTCTTCGATGCAGAGAAAACGCCATGTATGTACATGTTAAGATACCACATATAAAAATATCTGCACGCTTATGTGTTACTTCCCGTATAACGAGCGTGGAGCGGACGTTGTTTATGCATATAAGTGTGTGTATAGAAGTGCCCTCCATTTCGATGACGATATTTAGTTGTTGAGTGCTCAACTTCGCGATTATCAGCGCCAGTAGAAATTCCCAGTCCTTATACAGTCCAGTCTCACCACTTTCAAAAATGATGATGAAATGTTGAGGAAAATACAAACACCCAGTCCAGGGCGGAGAAAATCCCCGACCCAGCTGGGAAGCGAACCCAGGATCCCGTGATCCAGAGGCAGCAGCGCTAGCCATGAGACCACAAGCTGCGGACCGTCCATAAGAAATCAGAAGGGTGCACCGTGAACGTTCACCACTGTGCCATTTGTCTATTAGACTTGCTCAACGTGCTGTTACCGAGTCATATCTGCATCCGACTTCACTGTGGAGGCCGGGAAAGAGGAACAGCAAAGTACAGTGCGCTTTCTCACTGCATAAGGAGTGTCAGGAAGTGAAACTAACGACTGCAAGTCTCCCGTGTATGGTAAGCACACTGTGTCACGTGCGCTTTTGTCTGCGTGGAATAAACGATTTCGAGAAGGTCGGGTGTCATTGAAAAACAGCAGTCGGGCAGCACTGGCTGATCGTGTCATTACATCTGCTGCGGTGAACGCTGCCGTCAAAAATGAGCAACGACGGACAGTGGAAGGCATTCAGGTGGCTCGCGTTGGGTATCAGTCACGCAACTACTCACACAGCCACGACAGAGCGTCTGTAATTCCGGAAGTTGAACAGAATGTCGACATCACAGATGCCCCTGGAGTGGTATCTTGTCCCGCACTGTCGCAGGAGAAGGTGCCATCATTTCTGAGACAGAGACCAAGCGTCAGAGCCAACACTGGAGGAACATGGGTTCACCCCCATCGAAAAAAAGCATATCCGTACACGCTAGCTGCGGGAAAGTAATGGCGACATTTTCCTTTGACTAAAACGGCCCACTGCTCATTGATTTTCTGGAACACGGCACCATAAGTAACGCACTGTGGTACGTGGACGCTTTGCAAAAATTGAAGGACGCCATGAAGTGCACACGCCCAGACATGTTGATGGTCGCCATCAAACTGTTGCAGGATAATGCCTGCCCACATGTGTCCAAGGTTATTTCGGTTAAGCTGCTGAAGTTAGTCGGGGAAGCCCTTACACATCCCCTAGACAGTCCTTATCTCTCCACATGCGGCCGGCCGAAGTGGCCGAGCGGTTAAAGGCGCTACAGTCTGGAACCGCACGACCGCTACGGTCGCAGGTTCGAATCCTGCCTCGGGCATGGATGTGTGTGATGTCCTTAGGTTGGTTAGGTTTAAGTAGTTCTAAGTTCTAGGGGACTTATGACCACAGCAGTTGAGTCCCATAGTGCTCGGAGCCATTTGAACCATTTTTTCTCCCCATGCGATTTCCATATTTCTGAAACCCCCAAGAAAGACATTTACGCCCGTCGATTTCCTTCGGAGGAAGAGTGCAGGCATGGCTACAATAATGGTTATGTAAGCAACCGCAAACATTTTTCTATGAAGATGTTGACCATCTTGTCCCACAGAAAGAAAAATGTATTAATAATTATGACGATTACTTTTGAAATAATAATCATTTTACTTATCTTTTCCCCCATTTCTCTCGTTTTCATATGACTGCACCTTATAATTCTGACAAGCACAGACAAGGACTTGAAACATCAGCTGAAATGAACAGATAGTGTCGTGAAATGAGGTTCAGAGATGAACACCAACAAAAATAAGACAATGTTAAATGAATGTTATGGAATTAAATCAGCCGACACTGAAGGATTTAGATTAGGGAATGAGACTCTAAATTAGCAAATAATAGACAATGGCAGAAGTGGAGTAGACATAATTTGCAGATTTGGAGCAACAAGAAAAGTTTTTCTCAAAAATACATATATGTCAACAGAAAAAATGAAGTGTTAGGAAGTCTTTTCTGAAGGTATTGTTCTGGAGTGGAGTCTTCTACGGAAGTGAACCGTAGAAGATGAAACAGTTGAGATAGGAAAACGCTTTTGATATGTATTACTGCAGAATAATTCTCGAAAGTAATTGAATAGATCGAGTTAGTAACGAAGCGGTACAGAACTGAATTGGGGAGCAAACGAATTTTATAGTACAACCTGACAGAAAGAAGGGTTTCAGGATATATTCTCAGGCATCAAGGAATTGTCAGTTTGGCAATATACGGACGTGTTGGATGTGAAAATAGTAAAGTGAGATCAAGGCTCGAATATGGGGAGGTGGTTCAAAGGTATGTCGGCTGCAGTAGTAATAAATAGACGAAAAGGAGATGCACGCCAGAAAATTATCGAAGCTGAAATTGAGACGCAGTTCACCGATTTTTCAAGAAGCCAGTATAACGTGGGCAAGCTCAGAGTATAGCACATGACATAGCTCATAGGAATCCACAGTAAATTTTTCATAGTCTTCTGCTGACAGACTCCTGTGGCAGTTCATCGAGGTGAGAAGACAAATTCGGCAGACTCCAGGAGAGCAGAACGACCTGATAGTCAGAGTGGTGGTGAGAGGACGTCGCCGTGGTGTAGCTGGCGATGATCCACCATAGGTAGATGCCCCAAGAGAACAGACGTCCACCTGAGCTGAGACCGGGTGTATCATCATCTTTGTAGTTCGTCAGGCCGCCAAGTCGCGTGGCCGGAGGCCAAGTAAGGCTTCCTCCACCGATGACAAAGATAAGAGAATAACTACATCTGAAGGGTGGGTAAAACAGAGTATAAAGGCCAGTCAAATGGAAACAAGACAGAAGCAAAAAATTAGTGAACTGTTTATTATTTCAACATTAATCGCGGTAAGTTTTAATACATTTATCACATTGTGAGACAAGAAGGTCAATGACTTCATGGAAAAATGTTTGCGGTTGCCTACAGACCCATTACTGTACCCAGGCGTGCCCCTGTTCGACCGAAGCAAACCGGCCGCCACGAATGTCTTTCCTCAGGATGCAAAAACTATGGAATTGGCGTGGGTAGAGGTCGGGACTATATGAAGGATGTGTAAGGACTTCCCAGTGAAACGTCTGAAGCGTAGCTGAAACAACAGGCACGCCAGCTCCGAGAAAGTGAGGATGACCTGCTTCTTTGACTGCAAGGGCCCTCTTCTCATTTACTTTCTGGAACAAGACGCCACAGTTAAAGCACAGCGATACGCGGACTCTTCGCAAAAACTGAAACGCGTCATGAAGTCCAAACGCTCAGGAATATTGACGATCGGCACAATTCTATTGCAGGATAATCCCGCCCACATGTTGCCAAGGTTGTTACGAGTGTTTTTCCGAGAGTACTATAGCACTGTCGCGTAAAACTGAATGCAGGATCAAGAAATCGTATGTTTCCTTTTTCCACAGGCATATGGTAAAACACTGTCGTTATTCTGTTGTACATGAAGTGGAGGGGCGTCTTCATAGCAGTTGAGGATTGATGACTGACCCGTATACCAACATCATGTTTATGAAACTTCCTGGCAGATTAAATCTGTGTGCCGGACGGAGACTCGAACTCGCGACCTTTGCGGGCAAGCACGAATCACGTCCCGTCTTCACAGCTTCATTTCCGAAAGTACCTCATCTTCTACCTTCCAAACTTCACAGAAGCTCTCCATACACTCAATTAGTAAGAAAGGAAACTTCATGGCAAATTAAAACTGTGCCGGACCGAGACTAACTCGGGACCTCGAGTTCGAGTCTCGGTCCGGAACACAGTTTTAATCTGCCAGGAACTTTCATATCCGAGCACACTCTGCTGCAGAGTGAAAATTTCATTCTGGAATCATGTTTATGTGTTGGGAACCTGCGGCGGAATCTCTAGGCCAGGGTGTTAGACCGGCTCCTTTCTGCACCTTGGTAGGGGCTGAACGGGGAAGCGACAGAAAACGATTGAGGATATTACTCCGGCAGGTTCTGTAAAGGTTCGTATTCATCTTGACTGCAGATCGGCGCCGAAACCGCAGCCGCAATGGGCAGCCGTCACGATTTCCTGTGGACACTGCGACAATCAGGAAAACCCAAGATATTTAATGATTCATAAGGCTGCAATATTTCTAGTCATGGAGTATGAAGAGTCGCAGACAAAGACTGCTAGAAATTTAAGAGAGTGGTGAAATGAATCAAACAGCTGTACTCAAATTCCAGGAGGGCCCAAGCGCCCCTTTGCCCCCCCCCGCCCCCCCCCCCCGGCCCCTCCCCCCCCCCCCCCCCCCCGACCGCGGACCGCCGCCAATGGCTGACTGTGGTGCTCGATGGCCGTGCCGCACTCTCGACTTTAAAGAGGTCGTCCTCCGTCGCGTAGAAGAGAACACGGTGATGAGTGCTCGGAACACTGCCAGTGCCATGGACTCCTTAGGACACGCGGGCGACAGCTCATTGTCCCGCTGTGTGCGTAGCGTGGAGCGAGACATTTGAAAGTGATACGATACCCAAACTTATTTTACATCCAAACGGTACATTTCTGGACGCGGCTTCCTTATCAAACGTTTATCTACTGTGTCCCCTCTAGGACCCTCGGCAGCCTTCAGTACGAATTGTGAAACTCCCTGCATATTGTCTTCTGAATATTGTTGGTCATGTTTGCATGAACGTGTTTTCTCTATCAAAGAAATGTTGATGTTTCTAGAACGAACTTTTCACGCTGCAGCGGAGTGGACAGTGGCATGAAACTTCCTGGCAGATTAAAACCGTGTTCCGGACCAAGACTCGAACTCGCGAGCTTCGTATTTCGCCGGAATCTGATCTACTCACGACCAGTCCCCACAGCTTCAGTTCTGCCGTTACCTCATCTCCTACTTTCCAAACTACACAGACGCTCTCTCTTCCAGACCTAACACTCCTGGAAGAAAGGATATTGCGGAGATATGGCTCTGCTACGGTCTGAGGGATGTTTCCAGAATAAAGTTTGTAAGGTAGGAGACGAGATACCGGCAGAATTGAAGCTATCAGCACGCGTCTTGTGTCGTGCTTGAGTAGCTCAGGCGGTTGGCACGGTAGTTCAGCGTGTTCGGTCAGAGAGTTAGCTACCCTCGGAAATAAAAAAAAAACGGAGTTAATGGATCAACGATGAACTTGAACAAGCGTCATGCGACGTCCCCTCGGAACAAATACAACGACCATTAATGAACAAAATGAGAGCAACAACAAAAAAGTCAGTAGAGCGCTTGTCCGCCGAAGGCAAAGTGCCTGAGTTCGAGTCTAGATCTGGCACACAGTTTTAATTCGACAGGAAGTTTCAAATGTTGATGTGTTGGAATATTTGGACAACTATGTTTCTACAATTTCAGTTTCCAAAGGTGTAACAAATCCATTACGAATTTTTCATTGGCCATTAATAATCTCTGCTGTCATTGATACTTCTTAACGGGAAATATTCGAATGGATATTAATAGATGGACACTATTACTTTACTTACTTTTATTTATGTCAATGTATAGTAGAGTCTGCCGTTATTGAAAGTCACAAGAATTTTTATTTCTTCACTATCACATCCGATAGATGAGCTCCCCTTGGGCGCACACATTCCTACAGTCTCTCGCGTCCGTCGGCCGTCGTAATTTAATATATTATTTATTGTTAACGTTGATTGTTGCCGACTTACGTGGTGGGCCTGAATCAAAATGATACTTCATTTTGATTTTGATATACAATGAAACGCTTTTGTGAAGTTCTCTCTTTTTTTAACAATTTTGATCTTCAGTGGAATTAGACTCGCTGAATCTTAAAACATGAGTATATAACTTGAAAAATGGAATAAACTTTTCATATTAATTTCCTCGGCTAGTCATTTCACTTTAAAGCAAAAAAATCTTTAGTTATTAATTACAATTGCGGCCCCCACACGCGCGAGAGTATTTCTTCTTACCTCCGTTGACCATTGCATCGCAGTCGGAGTCCTGGCTCTGGCTCTCGGATGTTTTACTGAAAATAAGAATCTTAAAGCTACGTACACTCCTGGAAATGGAAAAAAGAACACATTGACACCGGTGTGTCAGACCCACCATACTTGCTCCGGACACTGCGAGAGGACTGTACAAGCAATGATCACACGCACGGCACAGCGGACACACCAGGAACCGCGGTGTTGGCCGTCGAATGGCGCTAGCTGCGCAGCATTTGTGCACCGCCGCCGTCAGTGTCAGCCAGTTTGCCGTGGCATACGGAGCTCCATTGCAGTCTTTAACACTGGTAGCATGCCGCGACAGCGTGGACGTGAACCGTATGTGCAGTTGACGGACTTTGAGCGAGGGCGTATAGTGGGCATGCGGGAGGCCGGGTGGACGTACCGCCGAATTGCTCAACACGTGGGGCGTGAGGTCTCCACAGTACATCGATGTTGTCGCCAGTGGTCGGCGGAAGGTGCACATGCCCGTCAACCTGGGACCGGACCGCAGCGACGCACGGATGCACGCCAAGGCCGTAGGATCCTACGCAGTGCCGTAGGGGACCGCACCTCCACTTCCCAGCAAATTAGGGACACTGTCGCTTCTGCCTTGGTGCCAATGATGGTCGTATGCGTGTTTGGCGCCGTGCAGGTGAGCGCCACAATCAGGACTGCATACGACCGAGGCACACAGGGCCAACACCCAGCATCATGGTGTGGGGAGCGATCTCCTACACTGGCCGTACACCACTGGTGATCGTCGAGGGGACACTGAATAGTGCACGGTACATCCAAACCGTCATCGAACCCATCGTTCTACCATTCCTAGACCGGCAAGGGAACTTGCTGTTCCAACAGGACAATGCACATCCGCATGTATCCCGTGCCACCGAACGTGCTCTAGAAGGTGTAAGTCAACTACCCTGGCCAGCAAGATCTCCGGATCTGTCCCCCATTGAGCATGTTTGGGACTGGATGAAGCGTCGCCTCACGCGGTCTGCACGTCCAGCACGAACGCTGGTCCAACTGAGGCGCCAGGTGGAAATGGCATGGCAAGCCGTTCCACAGGATTACATCCAGCATCTCTACGATCGTCTCCATGGGAGAATAGCAGCCTGCATTGCTGCGAAAGGTGGATATACACTGTACTAGTGCCGACATTGTGCATGCTCTGTTGCCTGTGTCTATGTGCCTGTGGTTCTGTCAGTGTGATCATGTGATGTATCTGACCCCAGGAATGTGTCAATAAAGTTTCCCCTTCCTGGGACAATGAATTCACGGTGTTCTTATTTCAATTTCCAGGAGTGTATTTTCTGCGACGTCGGGCGGCTGTGGAGGAAAATGTATATTATGTTAATAGCGGGCGAGTTTTTCGCTTCCGTTAATTTTTATAAGTTAATATCATCACGTAATGGCGTCGTTGGCTGCATCGGCCGCTGCGATTGTTGCACTGTAAATTACTCGAATACAGGTTAATTCAAGGAAGGTGGACATGAAATCGGCATCACCTCTTACAAATTAAAAGTGCACAATAATATAAAATCAATATATTATCTGCTTAATTAGTACAAATATGCTTACATTTGCCAGCACTCGCAAGATGTCCGTCTACACGCAACCAAGACAAGAGAAGAAGTGAAGGCGCCTAAAAAATTAACAAACGAGCGTATCTTGTCGTCTTTTTAATTTATTTTGTTATATATCTTTGCCCTCGAAACTTACACAGAGGATTTGTTATTTTACGGGTACATTATAAAAATGTATATTATTCAATTTTTGAATGTCTCTTCTTTATAAATACTGTCTTTCAAGTCTTTTCTTATTATTTCGCTGGGGACGCTAAGTCTTATAGGAAGAAATCGATCAAACATTTGAATAGTAATCCTGGAGATCTATTCTCGTATTCTGTAAGTTCTTCTGTGGTAGCAGGTCGAGTACTATAAATCGCATTCTCAAGGTGGCCCCACAAGAAAAAATCACATTCTGTCAGGTCATGCCATCTTGAGGGTGATGCTGTGTCACCGTGCCTTGATATGACACGGTTACCAAACAACTGTCGCACAGCTCCTATCGATATCTGTACCGTATCTGCCGCTGATCCGTCATGTTGAAATCAGCTGTTTGCAGGAAAGAGGGCAGTTCATGCGCAAGAAATCTCCCATTACGGCAACATACCGAACACACATTATAGTGCATGCGCACCAGTCATCTTCAAAAACGTAGGGGCCCAGAACGCCACTCGATGACTTGACGCACCACACAATAACCTCTCTGTTGTGCAATGCATGCTTGTGCAGCTGAAGTGGATTTTGCTGAGACCAATATCGAAAATTCTGTCTATTGGCAAAGCTACTATGGTGGAAGTGATCTTCGTGTAGCATTCACAGGTTGATAATGAAACTGTCATCGTGCCAAGTTTGCTACCATACGTTCGGCATGTTGAGTACACGTCAGCAGATCGTTAGGTTGAAGTCGCTGAACGATCGGCGGCTTGTGATGATGGAACTTTAAATCCATTTTCAGTATTCGTTGCACACTCGAACGATGCAACTGTAGGGGCTGCTACTTACGAAAGCAGTTTGCACAGCCTCGGTTTTGCTTCCCGGTTCGGGGTCTCCCTGTAGACTGCTTCCTCAGTGCAGAACCCGTTGCTTCAAAATTATGGACCCAAGTATTGACTGCATGCCCTGAGGAAAGACAACAATGCCGTCCGATGCTGAAATGACGCCGAAATTCTCGACGCTCTGCCTACGCTTCAATTATTGTAATAGGCTTTTACCGAAAAGGCACTCCGCAAAGCGTTTCATTGCTCCGTGTTTACTGCTTAGTAAACAGCAAGACAGTGCGAGCAATATTATGTATGTCATTCGGCATCATCTACCTGACAGCGTTGCCACAAGACGTTGAAAGGGTCCTGTAGCCACCTTTCATTACTCCGGTAGCCCATTTTCATTACCATTTCTCTTTCTTTTCCTTGTTTCTCTATTCTCTTTACTCTCATAGTAGTGTGATTGAATGAATGTGGTTGTGTGTCACGTTGCTAGACGGTGGCGTAGTCTGCTGCAGAAAGTCTGCGATAGTCGTACAGATTCAGCAGCAGTTGCACAGAATAGCCAACTCTCGTAGTGGTCAAGTCGGCAAAGAGGTTTCCGCTACTTGTGAGAAATCCACCTGCGTTAGGTTGGTGGCGGAAATGGCATCTTGGGGTTTTCCGGTCCACGCTGAGCGTGGAAGAGGCTGGAAAAGCGGGAGGCAGTCTGCCGCCGGTACGGAAAGCGTCCACAGCTGTGCTCCAGTCGAAGAAGGGTGAGTTAGACTGGCCGCGTGGCGCGTTGTTACTTGGCGAGGCGAGAGCTGTTAGCCTTTGGTCTCGCTTTTCAAATCTGGAAGATTGCTTTGCCTTGTCGCAGCAAGGAATGCAAAACTTTGGCAGATTTTTCTTTTAGCAAATTTCTGTAGCAGACTTGGATCCGCCGGAAGAGCGCCACACAAAGGTGTCGATAAGAAGTGAGCACTCGCTTCTGTATGAATGTCTGTTTGCCTTCAGCTGTGCCTGTATAAGCTTTCTCCTTTCTAAATATTTAGAGCCTTGCCTTCTTGTAAATTTTCCTTACTTTCCGTGTCTTCCGTCCGTGGGGAGCCAACCACGTGGCAGAACATTATAGTTGTTGGGCTACCGGCATCACTAACTGTCCGATCGCATGTTTGTTTTAGAAAATGTTAACATGACTGTATGATGTGATATTGTTGGAATTCGGCACTATGCCTAGAAACTGTGCCTCCACAAACCACGTGTTATCAGGAATCGTGTACATGCCTCACATCCTTATCTTAGGAATAAATGATTTTATCTACAATTTTCTCTTGTGTTCCGAGATTACGTTTTTGCGCCTAAGCCACTCACCTCGTAGCTTTCCCGTTAGCACATCCAATGCGTTTCCTTATGCACAGGTCCAGTGATTAGTCTCCTCTTGTATTTTATAACAAATGCTTTAGATTAAGTCATATTTTCAGGTGTGTTGCTGGGAGCTGATCTTATGCAGTGTTCATGCATTTTCTATTTTATTTTAAATGTTTGATTGTCGTGAACAGCGCACGGGCAATACTATTAATTACATCGTATCCGCTGTGAGCGACCTCACAACGTATGCATTTTTGTGAGTTTTTGGTCTGTGATCAAATTAATTTATTTTCCGACTCGACCAAATCTTTGATTAGTTGTGTGGTTTGAGTCGGTGGCGACCCTATTCTTCTCACGTTGATTTCACAAGCAATAAGTATTTCCATTCCCAATAATAAGGAATAACCCGTAGTAACGTGGTTAGTTACAACGTTCCAAAATTTCCAGTTATTTTCGGTCACCCCGTATATTCATTTGTATCCCATAACCTCACGTTCACCTTTCATTACTCGGCCAAGCGGCATTACCCTAATATTGCCATTACGCCTATTGCGGACACACCTCAATTTCACGGTAAGGTTCCCTGCCATTTCGTTCTTTTGACGTGCACTGTAGATCGAGCTATACCTGGCAAGTGGTCTTACCGTATATACCAAACCAAAGGGTATTTCGTGAACCACACAAACTTAGCCCTTAACCATTACAGTCGCGGACAATGTGTGGGAAGAACAACTACTGGTAAGTCTCAGCATCGCCCTTAGCTCTCTAAATTTGTGCTCATTGCTATTCTCGCTAGATATCCAGCGCCGCAAAATAAAAATAACCTACATAACCTGCCTCAGTTGAGGATGGTGTAAGTCGGGTAGCACATCTTAAGGTACGTGAAATGGTTTTTCCATGTCAGTTTTATTTTGCCATCCTCCATATTGTTGTTATTCCACCAACTGCGACATGGTCGCGTATACAGTGATCCAATACTGTCAAATGCTTTTTATTCCAGTCTTTGATCACAATATCAATTCTTTAGACGATAACTGGTTTCAGTCCGTAATGACCATCCTTAGGACATGGTGTAAAAAAGATCTGAGGATGGTCATTACGGACTGAAACCGGTCATCGTCTAAAGAATTCATATTGTGATCAAAGACTGGAATAAAAAACAGTTGTTGTTATTGTTATTGTTGTGATCTTCAGTTCAAGGACTGCTTCGATGCAGGTCTCCACGCTACTCTATCCTGTGCAAGCCTATTCATCTCCAAGTAACCCTGTATGTAGGAGGAATCAATATGTTGGTTGACTCTTCTGGAAACACACTCATTCGGAATTTTGTAAGTCAACCAATTCTTCCCGTGTGACGCCACCCTTGTAGCGTCTGTTACTGGAATCGGATGAACATCTCAAAGATAATTAACTTTTTATACCTGGGATCCACAGTCAAGCACAACATTATGAAAGACATCGTATTTACGCCAGAGACTGTAACACTTTCTTTATTTCACGATTTCAATTTCGGCCTTAGGCCATTATCAAGTGAAGATGTTATGGCTATTAGGCCATGTAAACCTAAAATAAGCTGACACATTTATATGTCGTTGTCATTGCTATTAAATAGATTGGTGAAATACAGAAAATGTTACAGTCACTGGCGTAAATATGATGTCCTTTATAAAATCTCCGAGATAATCTCACTGCTTACGGAACGTTGTGCTCCTCTTTGCATCGTTTTACTGTCTTTATTAATCCTGCCATGGAAGAGTGTAAAACTTAGGAGTAATATTCAAAATACGATAGCCTGAGTGTCCTGTATGCCACTTTCCTTCGTGGATAAGTTACATTGCCATCGGATTCTCCCAATAAATCTCAGCGTGGAATCAGCTTTACCTACAACTAATTACATTTCCGTACCTCAGTCGGTAAAAAAGGAACCTTTATAGGATAGTTTTGTTGTCAGTCTGCCTGTCTGTCTGTCTTTCAGAACCCTTTTTCACAGGAAATTTATGTCACTAAAGTCTACGGTCCATCGGGGGTATAATAAACTTTAACGTGTCTAAGATGTGGCTGTTTATGACACATATTTTGATACTCCCAAACTCAATCATTAAAGCCTTTAGGGTACTTCCCCATAGCAAAAAGTCATGAGGTTAGGCAACAAGAAAAGTTTCACACTACAAGTAAAGGAAAAAATCAGAAAATTGATAATTTGTACTTATATCACACGAAAAAAATATTTACGTTGTCATTGTTATCTGACATCAGACTTGAAATTAAAACATACTCGAAAGCGTTGGAATCCCTGGGACCGATGTCTTGCCAGTATCACTGTCGACAACAGGCAAGGATCGTCAAGATACTCGATTCCCTGAAAGGATGAACTGTCTATACACACAATTATGTTTGCACGGAACACTCATTGTGCGAGTAATATTTGCACGTGGTCAGTGTTTTTATGTGATTCTTGCCCTGGAAGTACCTCCTCTCAGTGCTTACTCCGGATTATTCTCCGGGTTTCCAGAGATTTGTAACCAACAGTAATTGATCTCTTTGCCTATATGTGCACATTACGTTCCATTAATTGATGTTCACCGTAAATTGCTTGTTCCGACCGCAATCGTCCAATTTCTGCAGGTTTTTCTGCATTTCTGCTGTTGCAAACTTCCTACAGAAAATAAAATCATCTGCTAACAGCCCGACAGTGCTTCAGGCGCCCACCAGATCACTTAGTGTGTACAAAGAAGAGCCGAAGAAATTGGTACACCTGCCTAATGTTGTGTATGGCACCCGCGAGCACGTAGAAGCGCCGCAAGACGGCGTGGAATAGACTCGACAAACGTCTGAAGTAGTGGTGGAGGGAAATGACACTGTGAATCCTGGAGAACTGTCCATATATCCATAAGAGTAGGAGGGAGTGGAGATCTCTTCTCAACAGCACGTTGCAGGGCATCCCAGATATGCCTCAATAATCTACATCTACACCTACATCCATACTCCGCAAGTCACCTGACGGTGTGTGGCGGAGGGTACCTTGAGTACCTATATCGGTTCTCCCTTCTATTACAGTCTCATATTGTTCATGGAAAGAAAGATTGTCGGTATGCCTCTGTGTGAGCTCTAATCACTCTGATTTTATCCTCATGGTCTCTTCGCGAGATATACGTGGAGGGAGCAGTATACTGCCTGACTCCTCGGTGAAGGTATGTTCTCGAAACTTCAACAAAAGCCCGTACCGAGCTACTGAGTGTCTCTCTTGCAGAGTTTATCTATCATCTCCGTAACGCTTTCGCGATTACTAAATGATCCTGTAAGGAAGTGCGCTGCTCTCCGTTGGATCTTCTCTCTCTTTTCCATCAACCCTATCTGATACGGATCCCACACCGGTGAGCTGTATTCAAGCAGTGGGCGAACAGCTGTACTGTAACCTACTTCCTTTGTTTTCGGACTGCATTTCCTTAGGATTCTTCCAATGAATCTCAGCCTGGCATCTACTTTACCGACGATTAATTTTACATGGTCATTCCATTTTAAATCACTCCTAATGCCTACTCCCAGGCAATTTATGGAGTTAACTGCTGCCAGTTGCTGACCTGTTATATTGTAGCACATTACACTTGTCTACATTGAGACATGTTCATGTCTGGGGAGTTTGATGGCCAGCGGAAGTGTTTAAACTCAGAACAGTGTTCCTGGAACCACTCTGCAGCGATTCTGGACCCGTTGGGTGTCGCATTGTCCTGCTGAATCGCCCAAGTTCGTCGGAATGCACAGTGAACATGAATGCGTGCAGGTGATCAGACAGGATGCTTACGTTCGTGTCACCTGTCAGAGTCGTATCACTCTGGCTGCACAACCCCCACACCATTCCAGACCCTCCACCAGCTTGAATATGCAATGTCCATAAATTCATGAGGTTATCTCCATGCCCGTACACGCCCATCCACTCGACACAATTTGAAACGAGACTTGTCCGACCGGGCAACATGTTTGCAGCCATGAACAGCCAAATGTCGGTGTTGATGGGCTCAGGCAAGATTTGTGTCGTGCAGTCGTTAAGGGTACATGAGTAGACCTTCGACCCCAAAAGCCCATATCGATGATGTTTCGTTGAATGTTTCGCACGCTGACACTTGTTGATGACCCAGCATTGAAATCTTCAGCAATTTGCGGAAGAGCTGCACTTCAGTCGCGTTGAACGATTCTCTTCGGTCGTCTTTGGTCCCGTTCATGCAGGATCTTTCCCAGCCGCAGCGAATGTCGGAGATTTCATGTTTTACCGGATTCCTGATATTTACGGTACACTCTTGAAATGGTCCTACGGGAAAATCCCCACTTCATCGCTACCTCGGAGATGCTGCGTCCCATCGGTCGTGCGCTGACTGCAACACCACCTTCAAATTCACAAATTTTGATAACCTGCCATTGTAACAGCAGTGACCGATCTAACCATTGCGCCGAACACTTGTCGTCTTATATAGGTGTTGCCGACCGCAGCACCGTATTCTGACTGTTTACGTACCTCCGTATTTGAATACGCATGCCTATACCAGTGGTTTTGCGCTTCAGTATAGTAATAGCCCTGTAACATTAGAAACCGTAACAGCAACAAACTCAGAACTCTGGCAGCCATTATTAATATTTCAGTAAGCTCTACGAGTTCTCTCTATCTACTGAGTATGGTTATGAGAGTGTCTATTCGAGGTGAATCTTTTCTTTCTGTCGTTCTTGTTTATGTTGCGGATATCAATCTTTCTGATACTTTTCCTTACTGGGGGTCTTTCCTTTTTAATAATTCTGTATACAACTTTGTGTGGATTGTCTGTTCTACCAGTCGACTCACGAACTATGTCGAGTTTCTTCATTTGTGATCCACAGCTTCGACGTAATTTCTGAGTAATAATTCATTACTGAGAAAATAACTCTCGGCTTTGCTGTCTGTAGGAAGTACGCTCAGCTTACCCTTCAAGGAGGAGGAACGTTCACCGCAGGTAATAAGGACGAAACTCCATCGGCATTGATAACAAACTGAACAGTAAAATGTTTAGCACATAACCTGTAATTCTCTAGTTGTTGTTGTTGTTGTTGATGATGATGTTGTGGTCTTCAGTCTGAAGACGGGTTCGATGCACATCTACTCTATCATGGTCAAGCCTCTTCATCTCCGAGTAACTCCTGCAACCTACATCCTTCAGAATCTGCATACTGTATTCATGACTTGGTCTTCCTCTGCGATTTTTACCTCCCCCCCCCCCCCCCCCCCACCTCAGCCCCATTTCCCTCCAATACTAAATTGGTGATTCGGTGATCCCTTGATGTCTCAGAATATGTCTTACCAACTTATCCCTTCTTCTAGTCAGACTGCGCCACAAATTTCTTTTCTCTCCAATTCTATTCAGTACCTCCTCATTAGTTACATAATCTACATACCTAACCTTCAGCACTACATATCAAAAGCTTCTATTCTCCTCTTGTCTAAACTGTTTATCATCTATGTTTCACTTTCATACATCGACTCACTCCAGACAAGTCCCTTCAGAAAAGACTTCCTAAAACTTTTATCTCTTCTCGACGTTAACCAATCTCTCTTTTTCAGAAACGCTTTTCTTGTCATTGCCAGTCTACATTTTACAATCTCTCCACTTCGGCCATCATTCTCTAGCAGTTCTCGGAATTTTGGGACTGTCAGTTTTCATGCTGCTTTATTCTCTGAAAGTAAACTGAAAAATTTGGAAATTTATGTGTATTGGACCTGCGCCTGCGAAAGGAATGAGCAGAGTTTCACAAGACCTCTGCTTGTCACATCTATGTTGATTTTTGTAAAGGACATTTTCGTCCGCCAAAAGACGACGAACAGAGTTATGAAACCTTACAGGGGCACCAGAACAGCGCTAACGACACCTTTTGGTGCATTTAACTGTCTAGATCCTGGGTAGCCTTTCTAAAGAGTTGCCCCACTTGAGCTGTCTGCTGTGTATCAGTGTTGACGTCGGCGACCCAAGGAAGGTGAACATATCCGTCGTTCCGGTTGCAGACGTCACTGAAATAACTATCCACATCTGGACTTCCGCACGAAACGAGCGGACATTGGCGACTCCAGTCTCTTTTAGCAGCAAAGTAGCACCCGGAGTGCCATCCGGTGACCATAATGAATCATTTTGTGGGGACAAGGGCACAAGTAAAGCTGCAGCCTTCCTCTCGTACTCACTGCTGCCTAGCCTACCGCCGACAGCGTCATGTGTTAACGACGATAAGATCGTCTGGGGCATAGAGCGACACTTTTGACTATAACCTCGCATGTAGTAAGAAATTTTGGATCAATTTCTAAAAGCTCTGTGAAGGTACAAAGTCTATATACGAGGGGCGTTCAAATAAGTAATGCAACACGTTTTTTTCTCGCCCAATTTTGGTTGAAAAATGCGGAATTTATTCTGGGACATCGTGGAATATTCCCGCTTCAGCCGTTGTTCCTATGGGTATCGGCACTATACGAAGCCTTCAAAATGCCGTCTGAAACGAAGGTGCATTCCAAGCAGAGAGCTGTCATCGAAAAGCGGAAAACCAGAGCATCATAGATATTCACAGGCGCTTGCAGAATGTCTACGGAGACCTGGCCGTGAACAAAAGCACGGTGAGTCGTTGGGCGAAACGTCTGCCACCATGGCAACAAGTTCGCGCAAAGCTGTCTAGTCTCCCACGTGACGGCCAATCACACGCAGCTGTGACTGCTGCAATGAAGAAACGACCATCGTAATCCTCGCACCAAAAATGCAAACGAGCTTCTCTTTCTCCGTGAAACACAAGGCTCCACCCAAGTCTGCGCACCAGGGAGGAACTCACAAAACTTCATGGGAATGTTCTTCCATACCCGACCTACAGCCCGGATCTCGCACCTTCCGAGCTCTATCTGTTCGGCCAAATGAAAGATGCGCTCGGCGGGAAGTAGTATGTGAATAATGGGGAGGTTATTGATGCAGCAAGACGTTGGCTCCGGCGTCGACCAGTAGAGTGGCACCATGCAGGGATGCACGCCCGTCCAGTAATGTGGGGAATGGCCCCCGGTGGCCGATCGGTTCTAGGCGCTTCAGTCCGGAACCACGTGGCTGCTACGGTCGCAGGTTCGTATCCTGCCTCGGGCATGGATGTGTGTGATGTTCTTAGGTTGTTAGGTTTAAGTAGTTCTAAGTTTAGAGGGCTGATGACTTCAGATGTTAAGTGCTTAGAGCCATTTGAACCAATTTGAATGGCCGCCGCACTGAACGCAAATTATGTTGAAAAACAGAGATTTGTAGCCACAAAGGTGGTAAATAATATGATGTATTGGAATCCTGTATAAAATCAACCTGCTTTCAGAAAAAAATGTATTGCATTACTTACTGGACACCCCTCGTGTAACAGGTCTCTTTCGAGTGGTGGGTATCAAAGCTAGTCACACACAATAACACAGTGACACGAATCCATCTATTAGGCGAATCTCCGATCTCAGCGATACAGTAACCCGCAGATCTCACCGGCCTACCTTCCGCTGCACGAGTTCCTCCGACGTTGCACTCCTGGTGCTATATTCCTGTACTCCAAATTAAATACATCGCCTTGCGTAAGAGTAAAGCAGTCAAACGGTATGATCGGACGTTAGTGTAACTGTGGTGTCACCGCAAGGCACCACACTTGCCAGGTTGTAGGCTTCAAATCGTCCGCTGTCCGTCAGTACACATCGGACCCGCGAGTCGCCACTGTCGACGCTAGCAGACCGAGCGCCGCCACTCGGCTGGTCTTAGGAGACAAGCTAGCTCACTACTCAGTTCTACAGCCGACTTTAACAGGAATGGTTCACTTGGTATGGCTGCAGAGATCTCATTTGGAGAGACGCTAGTTAGCATAGCCTTCAGGTAAGTCAGTAGCTACGACCTAGCCAGGCGTCACATAACAGTTTATGCATTGACAATTGATCTATATGTGTGAAGCAATCAGAATTGCAAGGAAGTACTCGCAGTTCAGTCTATAACTGCACTTGTAAATATTATTGTACAAAGTCAGGATCGACTTTCACCATTGATGCTGAATTAAAGCTAAGAATTTAATTGTATTCCTGTCTACTAACTTTCTAATCACCTAAGATGTTCCAGATACCTCCCATCAAGTATAGTTCATTAATCCTCACGTCAGCCTACGTGATCAACGTGTGCAATTAATGGCCACACCTCGTTGTCAGACAGAGTCAAATTGCATGACTCAGCCGGGTCACCCTTTTTCCATGAGGCCCGTTAGTTCCACCTCATACATAACAGTAACAACATCGGCTTGTGGGTCAATGATTAAAGCTGCAGTTCTTGTGACATGCAGAATGGCCAACGGATGATATCGATAGCGGCACGGAGGCGTTACAGCTCAGGAGTGAAGTGCACCACGAGAGGCGTGGGGTGCGGGTCACATGGATTCAAATACTCACAGCAACATCCCAAGGAAGCCATTGTGGCTCAGTCGTAAATAGTGCTTTACATTAGTGAGTCCCTCTAACTCCCAGCTTCTTTAGGTATACCGACTCTGCTGTGGACTTTGACTTTCTGGATATCAGTATTGGCATTTCTTCTATTCCACTTGCGACAAAATTGGCCTAGTTCAACCCTTACATGGATAAAATTTACGTTGAAGTTATTCGAAAAATAAAAGGTCAAAACCTATCTTCCTTAGTGATAAATAAATACACTTTCACTGCAAAATATTTTAAGCCGACCGATTTTGAAAACTGATGAAGTGGGACACATGTGTACCATGAACGTAACTAGATCGTTGTTTTCTAGTGAACTTGGGATTCTGAGAGGTAAAAAGTCTATTTCGTTTTAGAAAGATTTTATCAGGATTGAAATTACAGAAAAAAAGTGTAATAAATCAGGAGCAAAACATATTTACTCTCCAGACAACGAAAAACATGAAATATCACAAGCAAGATCTCAATGTAACATTTACAGAGAGCTTTGAGATATAACACATCAGTCTTTTCGATATTCTACGAAGTTTTCTGGGCTATGTATGTCCCGTTACTTATAAATTATACACAAACCAGCAGAATTACTGCGGCGTGTAGTGATGTTTCATATAACGTCTTGACGTGTAAGAAAACACAAGACTTACTTGAGACATTCTTGGAATCGAAAAGGTGGTGATCTGATCGGGTTTTCGTGAAATAGACATACTATAAATACACGCCGCCCCGTATGATCGCTCGCACCTTCTGTACATCCGCCCCATGATCCGCAGTATTTTTCCTCCAAGTTCCGAAAACAACTCGCTACACGCTAGCGCTAGACGGATATGAGACATAGACGTCCCAACGCTTAAAACTGCTTATTGATTTAGTTAGACCTATGTAGCCGATCAACCGAGAAATGGTTAAAGATTGCACGGACACAATAGTATCGATGAGTTCTTGCTACATCATGTTTACGGCGACGTCTTCAAGACCAACGCCCGTGTTATGGGCACGAAATTTTCGGACATTTGGCAGCAAGAAAAACCTACAAGAACAAAAACTGCAGCATGAACAGCTGGTTGTTCTGCTGCAACGCGAGTTTCAGCAGCGAGAACTACGCCAGTCGGTGGTTGCGGCTGTGCCCCCACCGAGTCTTCGGAATGTTGGGATGTCCACCTCCGCCGTTTTGAACTGCACTGTTTTGCTTATGGCCATTCTGATAGGCAGCAAAGTCTTCTATGTATGAAGTGCTGCAGAAACTGCAACTGCTCTCAGGTCCTAGAGACTTGTGTTCCAGTTATCTACGTGCTTTCTTAGCCGAATCCTATGACCAGCAGACACACCTTGTTGCAACTAGGCTCCATTTTAATCAGTTTTATAAACATCATGTGGCAATATTTAGTGAAACATATTTAATGATGGAAAATTGCGGAAAGTATCTAATATATGAAAATTATTTTATCTGCAAATTTCTAATGGCATGATCTTTGAACATTGACTCTATTAAATGAAACCAACCTCGTTGCAGAAATGCTCATTCACAGTGACTATACATTACTTGTCGAAAATGTGTTCACGTCTAACTTATTTCACTGCACGGAACAACGAAATCTTCCAAATGAGTTCTGTAATTCGGTACTGATAATGTCTTACGTGCAACGGACGCTGGGTTCTGTTCTGTATAGACGTACGTAGCTGCCAACGAAAATGCTGTTTCGACGCAATAACCTGGAAGAGAAAATAGCAACGATAATTTACCGCTTGTCAAGGAAGGCGACACTCTAACCACTCATCGTTCTGTTCACTTGCTAACAATGATCTTACTATTCAATCCATTCAAAATGTGTGCCACTTAGGAAAGTGGAGAGGATAGTTTAAATGAAAATAAAATGAAACGAGAATTCATTTAATTTTCACATAATTGAAAATTTAACATTTAAACTCCCCTCTAATAAAATTAATCGTTCTTCCTAACCACCACGTGAGGGGCGGAGTGGTTAGCACAGTGGACACGCTTTCGGGAGGTCGACAGTTCGAACCCGCATCTGGCCAACCAGATTTAGGTTTTCCGTAATTTCCCTAAATCGCTCCAGCCAAATGCCGGGTTGGTTCCTTTGAGAGAGCACGGACGATTTTCTTCCCCGTTGTTGTCACAATCCGAGGTTGTGCTCCGTCTCTAATGACCTCGATGTTGACGGGACGTTAAACACAATCTTCCGTCCTTCTTCCTTTCGTTTTAACCCTATCACAGACGCCAAGCATTGCTGAAGTATAAAACTGCTATCAGTTTTACTTTTAAACTCTTAAAGCCAGACCACCCTTTAACTAATGAAACTTCCCTTAGAAAAATTTATGAATTACTGTGCTGGTAAACCTCTACGTTATTTGATTTTCCAACAGCTGAGCAAAACTGAACGTACTCAGACATTTCTCTCTTTAATTATTCTGATCAACACTAAACAGACACACAATATTTTTAGCGCAACGCAGTCTGAATTTCATTAAGCCCTACAAAAGAATGACCCTGACTAACAATAACCTATACCTTCCATGAATCACAAAAATCTTCGTTAACGGTACTCAAACTACAGCAATACAGCGAGCTCCAATACTGCCAGCTAAATAAAAGATCCTAACTACTGAAGGCACTAACTACTGATAGGCATAGTTAGCAAATGAAAGATTTTGTTGGAGAACAAACAATGTATTTACCTTAATAGTGTTCAAAAGTCATAATATATATCAGTTTATGACATCCAGTCTTTCAAATTTCCTTTTTCTGACACACGTCCAGATCGTCCGCTCTCAAAACTCTGCCATCTCTCTCCCCACATTCACGACTGCTGCCGACTCACCTCCAACTGCGCAACACTACGCGCTGTTCACATCCAGCTGCCCAACAGTACAATAGTGAATATTCCAACTATGCAAACCAGCCACAGACTGCACACAGCACAGCCAGTGATTTTCATACAGAGCGCTACGTGGCGTTACCAACATAAAAACCTACAGCCTACTTACACTAACAGAAGTGGGTGGGACTCCCTGACATCTTGTGTATATGACTCATAAACTGTCCTTTAGCTAACACTTGAAATCACTGAACAGTGAAATTAACAAACTTCAATAATCACTAAACGTATGCAAAGCAATGCGACGGATATCTTTTGGTTGCAGGCCGGGGTGTCCGAGAGGTTCTAGGCGCTACAGTCTGGAACCGCGCGATCGCTACGGTCCCAGGTTCGAATCCTGCCTCGGGCATGGATGTGTGTGATGTCCTTAGGTTAGTTAGGTTTAAGTAGTTCTAAGTTCTAGTGCTTAGATCCATTTGAACCTTTTGGTTGCTGACTCACTTATATGTCAAAACCAAATTCCAAAAATATTTCTTCCTATAATATTCAATTTTTAGCTGTTGTCCGCTTCTCAAAATTTCTCATTTTCAAAAGGGAACCACTTGATCTGACCCAGAGATCCTCAGCTAAGCCAGTCCATCTCTGTCATACAGTATCTCTCACAAGACTCGAGGAGAACTGGCTCTCCCCGCCGCTGGTGTTCCGCCTATCGCACGCTTTTTTACTCTACAATACTTTCCTAATACTAAAAAACATCGTATCTCTTTATGTTCCTCTATCATGTAAAGTAGGCGGCATTTTCCTTAGACGACTCTACCGCACTGACAGTCGTTGGCAGCCTGGGCTGCCGACTTGCAGCGCCTCGCCCAAAAGTGCACTTTCATGTGCCAGAACTGCAGAGTTTCCTATAGAGAAATCATCGATTCGAGATGTGACTGTCCGCCTTGATCCTGTCAGGAAGGTCACAACTAAAGCTTTGGGCAAGTCTTGGTAAAGTGCTTCGGCAGCTCAAAATGCTTTTACAAATGAAATTCAAGTCTCTCAAGTTGTTAGTCGTTGTCGCAAGCACCAGTCTCCTGGTGATGCCGACTCATCATCCTCTAACTCTCACCGGAACGTCGATGTCGCGTGTGTCAAACACCCTGATCCCTCCTCAGCATTGGATGACCTTTTTTGTAATGTTTATTGGGTGAGTCACAAATGTCCTCCCTCCACGGCTTTGCGACGAATTTCGGTGCCGAAGGCCCACTCGTATACCCTCGATGACTGCACGACACAAAGCTTTATGCCTCGCCCGGGTCCACCAACTCCGACATTGAATTGTTGATGACTGGAAACATGTTGCCTTGTCGGATGAGTCTCGTTTCAAATTGTATCGAGCGGATGGATGTGTACGGGTATGGAGACAACCTCACGAATCCATGGACTCTGCATGTCAGCAGGGGACTGTTCAAGCTGGTGGAGGCTCTGTAACAGTGTGGGGCGTGTGCAGTTGGAGTATATGGAACCCCTGATATGTCTAGATACGGCAGCATCCTGTCTGATCACCTGCATCCACTCATGTCCATTGTGCATTCCGAATGATTTGGGCAAATCCAGCAGGACAATACGACACCCCACACCTCCAGAATTGCTACAGAGTGGTTCCAGGAACACTTTTCTGAGTTTAAATACTTCCACTGACCACCAAACTCCCCCTAATTGAACATTATTGAGAATATGTTTGATTCCTTGCAACATGCTGTACAGAAGGGATCACCACCTCCTCGTACTCTCACGAAGCACAGCCCTGCAGGATTCATGGTGTCAGTTCCTCGCAGCATTAGTCGAGTCCATGCCACTTCGAATAGCGGAACTTCTGCGTGCTTTGGGGGGGGGGGGGGGGGGGGGGGGTTCTACGCGATATCAGTCGGGTGTACCAGTTCCTTTGGCCCTTCAGAGTATCACAGGTAGTGTTACTGAAGCTTCCACAATTGTCGTTTCGATGTTGACTACGCGCGAGCAAAACACTGAAAATGGTCTCACAAAACATAACAAAAATGGACCGTCACAGCTCAGTAAATGTTTTTTTACATGGAACGTAGGTCGGTGAAAGGACCAATTTAGAACACCCATGAAAAAAATTCATCAATTTTTACGAAATTTGCGGTACAGACAACACTACAGAAGGAGTTTTCGCAGCGTGGCGCAGTCCACTCGGGACGGATTGCTGACTTACTACGAAAAACAGGGAAGTGAGGTCGTGCGGCAGACTCTCGCCGAGTCCGACTTCCTTTCGTCAGCGCCTTTCAACGCGAGGCCCTACGATGCCCTTATCTTAATTGGCAAAACTCTCGTTTTAATTGCCTTATTAAAACTGGAGTAACGACCCGGCATTCTGCTTCATTAGAGACGAGGCCGCACGTGGAAATGGGATTCGGTGAGGGGGGAGGGGGGGGGGTGGAGTAGGGGGTGAAAATACTGTCGACATGGCGCTGCAGGACGGGCAATCTCTTAAAACCGTTCAGTCGGAGAGCGGAGATAAGAAGTTGAAAAGGAATATTTTTTTCGGTAACTGGCGCAGCGCACAAGCACGGTGGCGGCGCTATCTTTGCAATATCTGCAGAAGTAATGAATGTCGCAAAACTGTGGTGCGGAAACGCCTTCAGGGTGCAGTAATAAGGGAGGTTAGTCTTCCTCCACTGACTCTACAGGGTGACCTTTCGATCTGTTTGGAAAATAAAACGGCCTACAGATAATGCTGATAATAACCGAAAAATTGTGCACTGTATTTCGCGCAAACTAATATTTATAGAGCTGCCGCTACAACTTAGACATTTGTCATAGCGTGGTACCAACGTTCCAACACCCACTTCACATGTGTCGAGTGGCATGAGTTTTCTAATCGATAGCGACTGTGGATCGGTTAGCTTCGAGAGTCGATTGCGAAACGGACTGAGGTGGCAATGGGCACTGGTAGTTGGATGGCGGACCACATTGAGACAACAGCAAGGGACGTGTATGCCGACGTCTGAATTGCAACGGCCCACAAGGGATCCGTTTGTTATGTGAGAAGCCTCCAGTGTTCGCTGCGTTTGGAAGTACTTGGCAAATTCTTAATCCACTGGTTTGTTCGAGAAAGCGAACGAAATGAAGCATGGACGTTAATGGTATATGAGCCTTTAATGAAAGTTTGGGATGTGAGAGTGAATTTGTATTCTGAGCTAGTACTGCTGGGCCGATTTGAAGACGTAGCGAAGGTATGTTCCCGAGCACGACACTTCCGAGGATGCTAGTTCGACATTATTTTTACGAATGAGCAGTGATTGCCGGCATACCAGCTCCTTTAGTTCATGGGAATGTCACGCAGCCTTGGGTCGGCATTCGTATAATTCATTTGAGAACAGTACATCTGATGAACCCAAATGTCAGGGTAAGACTGCTTGTTGCCACTGCCGTTTTTGGTAGTTGCTCTCGTGTGTTGTATATACTTGTGTGTCACGTGGTCGTCTTGATCTCCGTTAACTTTGCGGGGTAGCAGATGAACAATGTGTGTATGTTGCAAATCAAAGCTGTAACAAAACGTTGACGCAGTGGATATACATTTCTTCAGAACGGTCCTATTGGTGATTTCTTCGTGTATTGTGTGCTCGCATAAATTTGGATGATGGAACTGTTGAAACAAACTGTATAATCAGTCGGAACACTGGTTCTTCTGCATGGTGTTCGGTTAGAAGTGGCCTTAGGCAGTCAGCTGGAGTGTGGTGTATGTCTCAGTTCCACATGAACCCTTTTGTATTGACAAATACTAGTTTCCGGTCTTCACAGGTCGGACAGAACCGCTGGTTCGGTAATATGAGTGAAATAGAAGGGCTACCGGCAGACTGATGAGAACTGGGCTTTTACAAAAGACTTGAAACGCACTCAGGTGGAGACCCTGACAAGCAGCACCATCTCAACGATCATAAATTAGGTTTACACTACTGCCCATTAAAATTGCTACACCAAGAAGAAACGCAGATGATGAACGGGTATTCATTGGACAAATATATTATACTAGAACTGACATGTGATTACATTTTCACGCAATTTGTGTGCATAGATCCTGAGAAATCAGTACTCAGAACAACTACCTCTGGCCGTAATAACGGCCTTGATACGCCTGGGCAATGAGTCAAACATAGAGAGATCTGGAGAATGTGCTGCCCAGGGCAGCAGTCGAACATTTTCTCTATTCAGAAAGACCCGTACAGGACCTGCAACATGCGGTCGTGCATTATCCTGCTGAAATGTAGGGTTTCGCAGGGGTCGAATGAAGGGTAGAGCCACTGGTCGTAACACATCTGAAATGTAACGTCCACTGTTCAAAGTGCCGTCAATGCGCACAAGGGATGACCGAGACGTGTAACCAATGGCACCCCATACCATCAGCCGGGTGATACGCCAGTATGGCGATGACGAATACACGCTTCCAATGTGCGTTCACCGCGATGTCACCAAACACGGATGCGACCGCCATGATACTGTAAACAGAACCTGGATTCATCCGAAAAAATGACGTTTTGCCATTCGTGCACCGAGGTTCGTCGTTGAGTTCACCATCGCAGGCGCTCCTGTCTGTGATTCAGCGTCAAGGTTAACCGCAGCCATGGTCTCCGAGCTGATAGTCCATGCTGCTGCAAATGTCGAACTGTTCGTGCAGATGGTTGTTGTCTTGCAAACGTACCCATCTGTTGACTCAGGGATCGAGACGTGGCTGCACGATCCGTTACAGCCATGCAGATAAGATGCCTGTGATCTCGATTGCTAGTGATACGAGACCGTTGGGATCCAGCACGGCGTTCCTTATTACCCTCCTGAACCCACCGATTCCATATTCTGCTAACAGTCATTGTATCTCGACCAACGCGAGCAGCAATGTCGCGATAGGCTACAGTCCGACCTTTATCAAAGTCGGAAACGTGATGGTACGCATTTCTCCTCCTTACACGGGGCATGACAACAACGTTTCAGCAGGCAACGCCGGTCAACTGCTGTTTGTGTATGAAGTGTCGCCACGGACCCCAACCTTGTGTGAATGCTCTGAAAAGCTAATCGTTTGCATATCACAGCAACCTCTTCCTGTCAGTTAAATTTCGCGTCTGTAGCACGTCATCTTCGTGGTGTAGCAATTTTAATGGCCAGTAGTGTACTAAAATTTATATCTTGTATTTGATTTGGTGTGGATTTTTACATGGTTAATAAACAGATGTATTTAGTGCAATGAAATTAGATTTGATGGGAGTGTGACTTCTCGTAATTAAGTTTGGGAAGCAGTAAGAATTAGGGCAGAGATCCTCTGAAGTATTATCTATCATACATTTATATAGAGGATCATTTAGTAGCATATGAACTACCTGTGTTAAACATATACACCAAAAATACTTAAGCAATGTGAAACGGGGAGGACTATGTTGCTCCTTCTCTGTTTAAGATGTTACTAGTGTAAAAATTTTATAATTATCGTTTTGGTTAAGTGAGTGTTCAGAGAAGTGCATGTTAACCAGAACCTTCAAACTCCATAAAACGGTTGTTGCTATGGAATTTCATTCAATCCTTAAAACTCAATATTAAATAAATGTTGTTATTTTCTGGGTCTAGGGTGTGACCTTGAAGAGTTAATAAATGTCACAATTACTCATTTACATCGTTTGAATTGTAGAGTACCTATAATTTTCACTACTGTCACACCAGACAGCCGCCTCTGATTTGCGACAAATTCACTCTCCCGGCCTGCAGCTCGTTGTCTGTGCCAAAATTGTATCGTCATGTCCATTGGTTGAGGTAAGCGAAGAGATGAAAATCAGAGGGAGCCAAGACCTGGCTGTATAGAGGGTGGTAACCCTTCCCATCGAAAACTCTTCAGGATTGTCTTCGTTGCCCCTTCATTGTGCCACCGAATATTGTCATGAAGAAGGAAATGCATAATAGTGACGTTATGTGGGCTGCATGGAACCAGGCGAAATCTCTTAGCAGGCACCTCGCACTATTTCCTAGGCACCTTTACGTGCTCACTGTGCGCACAGAACTGGACAGTGCAGCATACGATAAGCATATCAGGGCCACTGCACAACATACCTGCGCAAAGATACGCCGGATTTTCACTGTGGCTTAACTTTCGCGACCGATCGGAGGTTAAAAACAAAAGGAGCTGTCCTGGAAACGTCATACTTCGTCCAGGCATGGCTAACAGAAGTATACTTTTACTTGCCCACGAGATTCGCGTTTGCCTGTACATATATCCACTTGTGGTTGCCTGCCCAGTCACACGCCAGTCTCAGATGTCGTTCCCATAAACTTTGATGTTAATTGTTGGCTAAACGCCGGACGGTGTGGCCGAGCGGTTCTAGGCGCTTCAGTCTGGAACCGCGCGACCGCTAAGATCACAGGTTCGAATCCTGCTTCGGGCATGGATATGTGAGATGTCCTTAGGTTAGTTAGGGTTAAGTAGTTCTAAGTTCTAGGGGACAGATGAAAATGGGTGTGAAATCTGATGGGACTTAACTGCTAAGGTCATCAGTCCCTAGGCTTACACACTACTTAACCTAAATTATCCTAAGGACAAACATACACACCCGTACCCGAGGGAGGACTCGAACCTCCGCCGGGACCAGCCACACAGTCCATAACTGCAGCGCCTGAGACCGCTTGGCTAATCCCGCGCGGCGGGGACAGATGACCTCAGATGTCAAGTGCCATAGTGCTCAGAGCCATTTGGACCATTTGTTGGCTAAACTGTTCCCAAAACAAAATATGTGTCTGTCTGTACTTTCTGTAGGGGACTTCTCTGTAATCATCCATAAGTAACTCCTTAGACGGTGTAGCGTCGCGAGTTAATGCGCTGTATTGGAGCTTAGGAAGCTGCAAAGTTATTTCCTATCAATGAGTCGTGAAACGGCTCCTGTGTCATTTCGAGCGAGTGTATATTCATGCCACATATGAACTTAAATAAACTATATTAAATGTTACTCAATCAGTTTCAAAATCGGTACACTAGTTTTTTTTATCCGGGAGAAGATTGTATAAAAATTCAACATTCTAAATATCATAGTTTCGGAGATAACTTAAAAAGTCAAAAACCGACACTTAGGGAATTAAGTTCAGTTAGGAACTATAACAGTTTATCTTTTGGTATAATCTGAATACATAAGTGTGCAGAATTAATTACTTGAGATTTTCATATTAAAACTTTAATTATTTTTCGTTTTCGTAATATAAAAATCAGACAAAATTATAATTTGTGTCTAACATATATGTGGGGGGAAAAGAGAGTGAGTGAGAGTGTGTATGTTGGACACACGTTAAATTCCAAGATTAATTTTATATAACATATTATGTAATCATAGCGTGGGAAAGACAATTGTACCCATTTTGCTGATGACGTGTGTCTAAGTGTACTTGCTCTTGTAAGGAGGCAGCCAGAATAGCCGTTTGCAGAGCCATAACTTTCTAAATTTATTTCAAGTTTAGTTTTCCTTGTGTTTGGATTTGTTAATCATTATATCAATATTTGCATGTTGGAATGACGTAAATGCACCTGTGAATAGTGATTGACACAGCCCAGTTTTGACGTGAGAATGATCTCGAACAATGATTCTGATTGGCCAGTCAAACAAATCAACCAGTCAGAGTTAAGCAGTTCCCGCGCACTGTTAGGTAGTTATACTGGAAGAGAAGAAGACTAAAGAGGAGTCGCTAGTCAGCTATCGGACGTGCGAGTCATGTTGAACGCTTCCGTCTTTATTATGTGAAAAATGAAGAAATAATTGGCTTCTCGCGTCCAAATTATGTGGCCGTAATAGCAGTTGCATTTACAGACAGTTATGTGAAGTTTGGAAGTTTAAGAATTGTTTTGTTGGAAAGTTAGCCGCGTGTGAACTTTCGGTCTGTGTAAAAACTCGGCGTGGCGTGTTCTGTATTAATTATTGAATATTTGGTGAGCATGTTTTGCTGTAAAGACCACTGAAAAAGACTGAACGTAAATCTCAGAGTAGCGGATCAGTGACTGTGAGATCGTGTAGTCAATCGGATCGGACTTGTGCAAAATTTTGGCTGCTTTGCAGGTGAATTTTGTGGTTTGACTGAGAATTAAGAATGAAAGAATAGTTATTCAATAAATAAGGACTTGGTAGCGTGTAAATTTGTGTTATTCATTAACAAACATTACTAGTCTGGAAATATTAGGACACACATTTCAGTCGAAATGCACCACATTACCGCCCGAAATTATGCTGAATCACAATACAGGAACTGCTACGAGAGTTAACGCGGACTCTGCAGGACACATGTTAGGCAACGTCTTTCTTCAACGCTGCTTTTGTGTCGTCTTGTAAGTATCTACGCATGCAGAGTAAAGAGTAAAGGGACAGTGAGCGGACGCCGTACTGAGGTAGGTGGACCTTAAATTTGAACAGTACGACGAGCGACGAGTAACAAACAACCCACCCCGCCGCAACGGAGTCCCCCAGAAATGTTGCGACAGGCTTCGAGAGACTGTAGAGGGTGTATTAAGGGAGAAATCGAAGATAGGAACCTGTACCCGGAAAAGTTATCTAACGACGTTACAGAGTGTCGATGTTCTAGGCTCCGGCACCTGCCACTACGCAACGTCTTCGGCAGGAAACGTGGCTTCGTATGCTGACGGATAGTATGTGGAATGTCTGACAATGTCATTTGTTATTCAGTGACAACAGCCAGTGGAGAAAATGTAGATAGCTACTGCGTAGACAGGCCTTGTCTTCTACCACTGTGCTGCTCTTCCGGATTTTGTGGATGACGGTTTCGGACGCAGTTTTCCATCTGCAGTTTCTATCTCTCCTGTATAACGAAAAGCGTTGGAAGTACTAGAGGGTTCCAGGAAGAAAATAAACATCAGATGGAAACTAGCGTCGGAAACCGTCATCCACCAAGACAACAGAACATCGCATTCGTAAGAGACCTTACTACGCAGCAGCTAGCTGCATCTTCTCCGTTGGTGATCGTGGCAGACGCCGGCGCCTATAACTTCGAAGCTCTGTAGCGCCGTCGGATGAAGTTTTCGGACACAGGTTCCTAGCCTCGATTCGTTCATCGAGACACCGTCTACAACCTCTTGAGGTTTTCACAACATTTCTGGGAGACTCTGTATAAAGTCTGGTGAAAATAAAACTAGCGCAGAAAATATTACTTGCACCCTACGACAGACAATCCAAGCTACGATCTCATGCACACCGGCTACCCATGACGTATGTTGGATTGCCTGTCTTAGGGTGCAAGTAATATTTTCTGTGCTAGTTTTATTTTGGCTACCCTATATGTTATATGGTATCATTAATCCAGACTTAGTTCTCCTCTACCCTACAAGGCCCAACAGTCGCTTCCCTACAGACTTTTCATTACGCGAACTACAAAATCGCTCCAAGAAATTCTTGCAACATTTAGGCACCTGTGTACCACAATCAGAATTCAGGCAGTTTCAATTGCCATTTCCTCCTCCACTAATCGCAGTCTCCAGAATAAAGCTGCTTCCTGCCAGGGTTTCCTACAAGTTTATTTTCAGCTGTATCTGCAAGACATTTGCCATTCTGGGAGAAACCACTCTCATTTGAGCCAGCATATAGATACCAACGTCAGTCTATGTAGAAGGATTAGGGAAAGGCCCGCACATCTTGAGGCAGCACGAAAGTTCTCGGCTCCCAGACACCTGCCAGCACAACTTTCACTTCATCATAGTCTTTGTCTGCTACTGCGTTAGCCTAATTGCTCTTTTTGGTCCCTCCATTTTCTGGTTTGAGTGGTCAGTGATTGTCTAATAAGCCTGCACAGGTCGCTGCCATCGCAAAATTTAAACATGTCGAGAATCGAACCCACAACCTTCCAGAATACTGAAAGGTGCACCTCCACGTCGCACATCGTTGACAATGCGTGGAGTTCTCTTCCGCGGTCGCGAGGTCTTCGCGCGACACCATGGGAGCTCCGCGGAAGCTGGGGAATAGATGTTTCACGTAGTCCGTGTTCTTGCTTTTCTTGGACGCGCTGTAACACAAAAAAAGAAAAACAAAAATCTTTGAGTATAGACACGCAAAATCTATAACTACGGACAGGAAAATTTCGCCTACACAATAAAGCGAAAAATAACGTAATATCTTCGATATTTAGCGACATATCACGAAATCGGCGGTTTTTACGAAATGTCCTGAAATGTTGTAAATCTCAGGGCGGTAGTTTACCTACATTGGTAGCTGGTAGTTGCCGAATGCTGAAATTTCATTTTGATTTTTTCCTTTAACATAGAGAATTGTTGTTGTTGCGGTCTTCAGTCCAGAGACTGGTTTGATGCAGCTCTCCATGCTACTCTCTCCAAGTAACTACTGCAACCTCCTTTCTTCTGAATCTCTGAATCTCTTGGTCTCCATCTGTCCACGCTGTCCTCCAGTACTAGATTGATCATCCCTTGATTCCTCAGAACATGTCCTACCAACCGATCCTTTCTTCACCTCAAGTTGTGCCACAAACTCCTCTTCTCTCCAATTCTATTCGTACCTCTTCATTAGTTACGTGATCTACCCACCTAATCTTCAGCATCCTTCTGTAGCACTACATTTCGAAAGCTTCTATTCACTTCTTGTCTGAACTATTTATCGTCCATGTTTCACGTCCATATATGGACACTCCATACAAATACTTTTAGAAAAGACTTCCTGACACTTAAATCTATACTCGATCTTAACAAATTTCTCTTCTTCAGAAACACTTTTCTTGCTATTGCCAGTCTACATTTTATATCCTCTCTACTTCGACCACCATCAGTTATTCTCCTTCCAAAATAGCAAAAATCTACTGCTTTAAAAGTGTCTCATTCCCTCATCTCATTGCCTCAGCATTACCTGATTTAATTCCACTACATTCCATTATCCTAGTTTTGCTTTTGTTGCTCATCTTATATCTTCCTTTCAAGACAGTGTCCATTCCATTCAACTGCTGTTCCAGGTCCTTTGTTGTCTCTGACAAAATTAAAATGTCATCAGCAAACCTCACAGTTTTTATTTCTATTCCATCGATTTTAGTTACTACTCCAAATTTTTCTTTTCTTTCCTTTACTGCCTGCTCAGTATTCAAATTGAATAACATCGGTGATAAGCTACAACCCTGTCTCTCTTCCTTCTCAACCACTGCTTCCCTTTCATGCCCTCCACACTCTTATACTTGCCACCTGGTTTCTGTACAAATTGTAGATAGCCTTTCACTCTCTGTATTTAACACCTGCCACCTCCAGAATTTGAAAGAGACTATTCCAATCAACATTGCTAAGAGCTTTGCTTGTCCTTAAATTATCTTCTAAGATATGTCGTAGGGCCAGTATTGCCTCATGTCTGCCAACATTTCTACGGAATCCGAACTGATCTTCCCCAAGGACGGCTTCAACCAGCTTTTTCATTCGTCTGTAAAGAATTCGTGTTAATATTTTAGAGCCGTGACTTATTAAGCTGATAGTTCGGTAATTTCCACACCTGTCAACACCTGCTTTCTTTGGGATTGGAATTACTATATTCTTCTTTAAGTCTGAAGGTATTCCGCCTGTTTCATACATCTTGCTCACCAGATAGTGAAGTTTTGCCCGGTTTGGCTCTCCCAGGGCTATCAGTAGTTCTAACGGAAGTTGGGGCCTTGCTTCGCCTTAGGTCTTTCAGTGCTCTGTCAAATTCTTCACGCATTATCATATCTCCCATTTCATCTTCTCCTACGTCCTCTTCCATTTCCTTAATATTGCCCTTGTATAGACCCTCTATATACTCCTTCCACCTTTATGCTTGCCTTCTTTCCTTAGAACTGGTTTTCTATCTGAGCTCTTTACATTCATAGAAGTGTTTCTCTTTTCTCCAAAGGGCTCTTTAATTTTCCTTTAGACACTATCAACCTTACCCTTGTGATATATGCCTCTACATCCTTACATTTGTCCTCTAGCCATCCCTGCTTGACTAATTTGCACTTCCTGTTATCTCATTTTTGAGACATTTGTAGTCATTTTTGCCTGCTTCATTTACTGAATTTTTGTATTTTCTCCTTTCATCAATTAAATTCAGTATCTCGTGTGTTACCCAAGGACCCCTACTAGCCTCATCTTTTTGCCTACTTAATGCTCTGCTGCCTTCATTATTTCATCACTCAAAGCTACCTATTCCTCTTCTACTGTATTTCATTCCTCTGTTCTTGTCAATCGTTTCCTAATGCTCCCTTTTAAACTCTCTGCAAACTCCTGTTCTCTAAGTTTATCCAAGTCCCATCTTCTTATATTCCCACCTTTCTGTAGTTCTTCTAGTTTTAATATACAGTCGATAACCAATAAATTGTGGTGAGACTTCACTTCTGCCCTTGGGAATGTCTTACAATTTAAAACCTGGTTCGTAAATCTCTGTTTTACCATTATACAATTTCTCTGAAACCTTCCGGTGTCTCCAGGCCTCTGCCACGTATACAACCTTCTTTCATGATTGCTAAACCAAGGCTAAAACAAGGCGGCCTCCTCTTACATTCCTTACCCCCATACCTTATTAAACTACCACTTTTCGTTCTCTTCCTTTTCCTACTATCGAATTCCAGACCCCCATGACTATTAAATTTTCGTCTCCGTTCATAATTTCTTATATTTCATCATACGTTTCTTCAATCTCTTCGTCATCTGCGGAGCTAGGTGGCATATAAACTTGCACTATTGTGGTAGATATAGGCTTCGTGTCTATCTTGGCTACAATCATGCGTTTACTATGCTGTTCGTAGTAACTGACTCGCGATCCTATTTTCTTATTCATTATTAAACGTACTCCTGCATTACCCCTATTTGATTTTGTATTTGTAACCCTGTATACACTTGACCAGAAGTCTTGTTCCTCCTGCCACCGAACGTCACTAATTCCCACTATATCTGACTTTAACCTGTCCATTTCCCTTTTTAAATTTTCTAACCGATCAGCCCGATTAAGTGATCTGACTTTCCACGCTCCGATCCGTAGAGTTTTATTTATTCCTAAGGACGTCCTCCTGAGTAGTCCTCGCCCAGAGATCCGAATGGGGGACTATTTTAACTCCGGAATGTTTTACCAAAAAGGATGCCATCATCATTTAACAATACAGTGAAACTGCATGCTCTCAGGAAAAATTACCGCTGTAGTTTCCCCTTGCTTTCAACTGTTCGCAGTACTAGCTCAGCAAGGCAGTCTTGGTTAATGTTACATGGCCATCAGTCAATCATCTAGATTGATGCCCCTGCAACTACTGAAGAGGCTGCTGCCCCACTTCAGGAACCACGCGTTTGTCTGTCCTCAACAGATACTCCTCGGTTGTGGTTGCACCTACAGACCTACAGAACGGCTATCTGTATCGCTGAGGCACACAAGCCTCCCAGCCAGCGGCAAGGTCCGTGGTTCATGACCGGGGGGAGGGGGCAATGGAGTGAGAGGGGGGGAGAGTTGTGTATAACCTTAAAATGACAGTTTCATTTCCTACATGAACAAATATGGCTCCCCATGTGATGTCAAACGAAAATACCCCACTTCCTACCTTTACATTCGAGTAATAGTTGTCACCGACTTGACATTTCCCGACACGATTGCACAAAATATTGTAGTACACCAAATGACGCGTCTTTCAGAGATCTTTAATGCGGTCCAACATTTAAACCACAAACTTTGGTAGTACGCTTGCATAACATCACTTGTCGTATGCTCCAGTTGACTGATGGAAACAAAGCGGGCGCCATGTCTATTTGCGTGTTTGTGAAGTTCAAGAGCCGTATTTGGTGATTTTTGTTTTTATACTTGCGTACCACAAAAAATATTCTCTTCAATTGGTGCACCGCATTGAAGATCTCCCATAGCACGTCGTTTTTGTTACGACTTGCAGCGCAGAAATATCGAATACATTGCCTATATTTCAAGTTAAAAGTGACGATTGCTGTTTCATTATGGGAAATTGATTTCTTCATGCTGTCCAGCAAGCTCTTGAGAAATATGAAGGGGTATATACATTAGGCAGAGGTAAGTAAACAGTGAAAAGCACTGGGTTGCACCTTGAAATTAGACTGACAACTCTTATGACCCCAGTTCCATATGATCTGTGTTCGCAGCTCTAAGTTCCTGTTTCAACCAGGCGATGATAATGAATTCTGTTAATGCTCACATGACAAAGATTCTGTTATCTGTCTCTAAAATGACAAGTCTCAGCCGTGTCACATATCTTGAAGGATTACTAATTCCTATATATGACGGTAGTATCTGTTCCCGAAAGAACAGTTACCGTTGAAGACCATGCAGCTTTGCTAGAAATGAAATGATAATTAACTGGACACCCTAGCTGCAAACAGGCGTTGATGTACTTCATTGGGGACTTGTTGAAAATGTGTACCCCGATCAGGACTCAAACCCGGGATCGCCTGCTTACATGGCAGACGCTCTATCCATCTGAGCCACCGAGGCCACAGAGGATGGTGCGCCTGCAGGGACTTATCCCTTGCACGCTCCCCGTGAGACCCACATTCCCAACATGTCCACACCACTACATTCGTAGTGCGCCTAATAGATGTTTGCCCATCATACTCCTTACTCGTGGCAGATTAATCTACCAAATCCCGTACGAGTTCGGGCATAGTGTGTGCGTTCGCACAAGAAAGTCCAGGCCATTGACACCTTTGCTGGTAGTGCATTATTCCACTCGCATGGCAGTGTGGGCATGTGCGTGTGTTAAAAGTTCTGGAGGCGCTGGGTATCGATCCCAGTTAGTGGAAAAGTCAGTAGGATATGCAAACATCATCAAAGCTTCGTAGGTGTGCTCAAAACAGTTTATTTTCAGTGTTCAATTTTAGACTCTGCGTGGCTGTTCCGAAACTATAGTGAAGTTTTGATGGATCAGCTGTATAATTCTCAGAAGAGAAATTTGAAGTTATGACAATGGTTTCTGTTGAAAAACTTTCAACAGTGTATGATCCCATTTTTTTCTTTAATTGGTTGGATTTACTCGTAGGTTTAAAATAAATGAAATCCTTTTTTCAGTAATATAAATAACTGCATTCTATGGCATCATTAACTATAGCTAATATCTTTCATTAATATATATATCCGTTTTAGACATACCGGGAAACAATGCTGTAGCAAAACTAGCCGAAAATATTGCCAAATTTAGCATGACGTGCAGCTGGGCTCAGAGAAGCCGATTGCAGTAATGGGTGAATCGCTCGACATTTGAATAGAAGCTACGCTATTATTTGCTGACGTTGGCAGAAATGGGTGAACCATGGCCGAACGCAGTGTCAAAAAGGAAGCGGTCGACGTAGGTACACGACAGAACTGGAGCCAGGGACAGAGACTCTTGTGACATTATCCTGACTGCCTTGTCCGAGAATTACTTCGAGCAGATAGTTAGAGAACCAACTCGTGAAGCTAACGTTTTAGACCTCATAGCAACAAATAGACCGGAACTTTTCGACTCCGTGAATGTAGAAGAGGGTATCAGTGATCATAAGTCAGTGGTTGCATCAATGACTACAAGTGTAATAAGAAATGCCAAGAAAGGAAGGAAAATATATTTGCTTAACAAGAGTGATAGGGCACAAATCGCAGAATATCTAAGTGACCACCATCAAACGTTCATTTCTGAGGAAGAGGATGTGGAACAAAAATGGAAAAAATTCAGAAACATCGTCCAGTACGCCTTAGATAAGTTCGTACCGACTAAGGTCCAAAGCGAGGGGAAAGATCCACCGTGGTATAACAATCATGTACGAAAGGTACTACGGAAACAAAGAAAGCTTCATCATAGGTTTAAGAGTAGTCGAATCATAGCTGATAAGGAGAAGCTGAACGAAGCGAAAAAGAGCGTAAAGAGAGCAATGAGAGAAGCATTCAACGAATTCGAACATAAAACATTGGCAAACAATCTAAACAAGAACCCTAAAAAGTTTTGGTCATATGTAAAATCGGTAAGCGGATCTAAATCCCCTATTCAGTCACTCGTTGACCACGATGGCACCGAAACAGAGGACGACCGAAGAAAGGCAGAAATACTGAATTCAGTGTTCCGAAACTGTTTCACTGCGGAAAATCGTAACACGGTCCCTGACTTCAGCCGTCGCACGGACGCCAAAATGGAAAATATTGAAATAAACAATATCGGAATTGAAAAACAACTGCTATCACTTAGTAGCGGAAAAGCATCCGGACCAGACGAGATACCCTTAAGATTCTACAGTGATTATGCTAAAGAACTTGCCCCCTTTCTATCAGCAATTTATCGTAGATCGCTGGAAGAACGTAAAGTACCTAGCGACTGGAAGAAAGCGCAGGTCGTTCCCATTTTCAAGAAGGGTCATAAATCAGATGCGAATAATTATAGGCCTATTTCGCTTACGTCAATCTGTTGTAGAATAATAAAACATGTTTTGTGTTCTCGTATTATGACGTTCTTAGATAATACAAATCTCCTTCATCATAACCAACATGGATTCCGCAAACAGAGATCATGTGAAACTCAGCTCGCCCTATTTGCCCAAGAAATTCACAGTGCCGTAGACACTGGCGAGCAGATTGATGCCGTATTCCTGGACTTCAGGAAGGCATTTGATACGGTTCCGCACTTACGTTTAGTGAAAAAAATACGAGCTTACGGAATATCGGACCAGGTTTGTGATTGGATTCAGGATTTCCTAGAAGAAAGAACACAACATGTCATTCTTAACGGTTCAAAATCTGCAGATGTAGAGGTAATTTCGGGAGTACCGCAGGGAAGCGTGATAGGACCTTTATTGTTTACAATATACATAAATGGCTTAGTTGACAACATCGGTAGCTCCGTGAGGCTATTTGCAGATGACACGGTTGTCTACAAGAAAGTAGCAACATCAGAAGACTCGTATGTACTCCAGGAGGACCTGCAGAGGATTAATGCATGGTGCGACAGCTGGCAGCTTTACCTAAACGTAGATAAATGTAATATAATGCGCATACATAGGGGCAGAAATCCATTCCAGTACGATTATGCCATAGGTGGTAAATCATTGGAAGCGGTAACGACCGTAAAATACTTAGGAGTTACTATCCGGAGCGATCTGAAGTGGAATGATCACATAAGACAAATAGTGGGAAAAGCAGGCGCCAGGTTGAGATTCATAGGAAGAATTCTAAGAAAATGTGACTCATCGACGAAAGAAGTAGCTTACAAAACGCTTGTTCGTCCGATTCTTGAGTATTGCTCATCAGCATGGGACCCTTACCAGGTTGGATTAATAGAAGAGATAGACATGATCCAGCGAAAAGCAGCGCGATTCGTCATGGGGACATTTAGTCAGCGCGAGAGCGTTACGGAGATGCTGAACAAGCTCCAGTGGCGGACACTTCAAGAAAGGCGTTACGCAATACGGAGAGGTTTATTATCGAAATTACGAGAGAGCACATTCCGGGAAGAGATGGGCAACATATTACTACCGCCCACATATATCTCGCGTAATGATCACAACGAAAAGATCCGAGAAATTAGAGCAAATACGGAGACTTACAAGCAGTCGTTCTTCCCACGCACAATTCGTGAATGGAACAGGGAAGGGGGGATCAGATAGTGGTACAATAAGTACCCTCCGCCACACACCGTAAGGTGGCTCGCGGAGTATAGATGTAGATGTAGATGTAGAAAGTTAGGACCGAGCAGCCGCCAGAGACACACTCACAGCCCCCGATTCATTATTATCATCTCTTCAGTGATCACAAGGTCCACCAATAGGAGGCTCACAGAAGGGGGGCTGAAATCACGGCACACCAGCACGTCCGTTAGCAGTGGTGTCGGCACATTCGGCCTGAAATCTCAGTGACCGGAGCATAAATGTCTTGAAGGGTCCCACTTCGAACTGAGCTCCCTCGACCAGCGAAGAGGTGTCTGGACACATCCCGGACACAGGTAGGATAGCCCGATAAGCAGCAGTTAAGATATGGGGTGCCGTTTCATTTCACAGCAGAACCCCTTCGACTGTCATCCGCGCTACCCTTACAACACAGCAATACGTCGACGATATTCTACATCCCGTTTTGTGACCCTTCATACCAAGTCATCCTGGGCTTACATTTCAACAAGATAACGCCCGTTCGTACACTCTGAGGGCCAGTACTGCATCTAATCCTGCTTTCCAAACATCGCGTCGGCCTCATTTGAGAGCTTAAGTAGCATTATGGTCAGAGTCCTCCAACCATCTCGGGACTTTGACGATCTACAGCGCCAGTTGGACAGAATTTGGCACGATATCCCTCATGAGGACATCCAACAACCCTTATCAGTCAACGCAAAGCCGAATAACTGCTTGCACAACGGCCAGAGGTAGAGCAACGCGTTCTACATCTATATATACATTTATACTCCGCAAGCCATCCAACGGTGTGTGGCGGAGAGCACTTTACGTGCCACTATCATTACCTCCCTTTCCTGTTCCAGTAGCGTATGGTTCGCGGGAAGAACGACTGCCGGAAAGCCTCCGTGCGCGCTCGAATCTCTCTAATTTTACATTCGTGATCTCCTCGGGAGGTATAAGTAGGGGGAAGCAATATATTCGATACCTCATCCAGAAACGCACCCTGTCGAAACCTGGACAGCGAGCTACACCGCGATGCAGAGCGCCTCTGTTGAAGAGTCTGTCACGTGAGTTTGCTAAACATCTCCGTAACGCTATCACGGTTACCAAATAACCCTGTGGCGAAACGCGCCGCTCTTCTTTGGATCTATCTCCTCTGTCAACCCGACCTGGTACGGGTCCCACACTGATGAGCAATACTCAAGTACAGGTCGCACGAGTGTTTTGTAAGCAACCTCCTTTGTTGATGGACTACATTTTCTAAGGACTCTCCCAATGAATCTCAAACTGGCACCCGCCTTACCAACAATTAATTTTATATGATCATTCCACTTCAAATCGTTCCGTAGGCATACTCCCAGATATTTTGCAGAAGTAACTGCTACCAGTGTTTGTTCCGCTATCATATAATCATACAATGAAGGATCCTTCTTTCTATGTATTCGCAATACATTACATTTGTCTATGTTAAGGGTCAGTTGCCACTCCCTGCACCAAGTGGCTGTCCGCTGCAGATCTTCCTGCATTTCGCAGCAATTTTCTAATGCTGCAACTTCTCTGTATGCTACAGCATCATCCGCGAAAAGCCGCATGGAACTTCCGACACTATCTACTAGGTCATTTATATATATTGTGAAAAGCAATGGTCCCCTAACACTCCCCTGTTACTTTAACGTCTGTAGACGTCTCTCCATTGAGAACAACATGCTGTGTTCTGTTTGTTAAAAACTCTTCAATGCAGCCACACAGCTGGTCTGACATTCCGTAGGCTCTTACTCTGTTTATCAGGCGACAGAGCGGAACTGTTATTGATTTGATCAATTTGTGAAGCTCTTTCTCTTGAGTAAATCATACAATTTTTCTGAGACTGTAGCAATTTGTTTGCCTGTACATGTACATTACATCTATCGATTTCCGTACCATTCCAATAATTTCTTCGCAGTGAGCCATTTCTCTCTCTCTCTTCTTAGTGTATCACCGAATGTGGAAGTAAAATAGAACGGTTTTTCCTGTCCCTGTCTATAAGGGCTACTAAGGTACGTGCGTTAGGACAATGTGAGGGGCACCAGTGGCTGCCTGAGGCGTGTGGATCGCACAGTGTTCAGAGTGAGACCACAGTGTAGTCGTGCGTGGCAGCCCGGCAGAAACAGAAATGCGACGGACCGGGGACCGCAGTCGTAATGTAAGTGTGTCCGGGCCCCTCCCCCGGCAGTATTTATGACGAGTGTGGGCCGTTATCTGGACTCGGCAGCGGGGAGCCGCATGGCGCGTCTTCAGCGCTCGCCGATCTGCCGCCGCCGCCTGCTGTCGATATTCTAATGGCGCCGTTACGACCGACACGAGTGTGGATCGGATCAGCTCCGCGGCGCAGGCCCGGGCAGCCAGCCTGCGGTGCGCCTCCTTTATCAGCGGCAGCGGCGCGCCGTCCCCGCCAGCGACTGTGGGCCTGCTGTCTCCCCTACAGAGCCGGCCGGAGTGACCGAGCGGTTCTAGGCGCTACAGTCTGCAACCGCACGACCGCTACGGTCGCAGGTGCGAATCCCACCTCGGACATGGATGTGTGTGCTGTCCTTAGGTTAGTTAGGTTTAAGTAGTTCTAAGTTCTAGGGGAATGATGACCTCCGATGTTAAGTCCCATAGTGCTCAGACCCATTTGAACCATTTTTTTCTCCCCTACAGGCCGGCCGCGGTTTGACATGGAGCGGTGTCGCACTGCCGCGTTCTGCCCTCGCGCTGAACGTTGTCCGGTCGCAACGCCCTGGGCCGCACCTGCCGAACAAGCCGCGCTACATCGTTCTCGACGGCGGTGGGCAGCTCACTCCAGTGAGATCGCAGCGGACAGGTGTGCGAAGTATCGGAAGAAACCAAACGACTGGTCGATCTGGTGTTTGCAAATGTAACTTTTTTTCCTTAATTTCAACCGTTGTTATTGGTATTACCGCCGTGACTGTGTTCCTTACACGTTTACACCACTTTCTTGAAAAAATACAATAACGGAAAAATCTCAAAACCAAATAATAATTAATGTAGAGTAATAAAATTTCAGGAATACATTTCTCTATGTAACATATATAAGTCAATATCATTGCAAGTTGAAATAAGCGCGAATAATCACATTAATATCTACATTTACATCCATACTCCGCAAGCCACCTGACGGCGTGTGGCGGTAGGTACCTTGAGTACCTCTATCGGTTCTCCCTTCTATTCCAATCTCGTATTGTCCGTGGAAAGAAGGATTGTCGGTATGCCTGTGTGTGGGCTCTAATCTCTCTGATTTTATCCTTATGGTCTCTTCGCGAGATTTACGTAGGAGGGAGCAATATACTGCTTGACTCCTGTGTGAAGGTATGTTCTCGAAATTTCAACAAAAGCCCGTACCGAGCTATTGAGCGTCTCTCTTGCAGAGTCTTCCACTGGAGATTATCTATCATCTCCGTAACGCTTTCGCGATTACCAAATGATCCTGTAACGAAGCGCGCTGCTCTCCGTTGGATCTTCTCTATCTCTTCTATCAACCCTATCTGGTAGGGATCCCACACTGGTGAGCAATATTCAAAGCAGTGGGAGAACAAGTGTACTGTAACCTATTGTTTTCAGACTGCATTTCCTTAGGATTCTTCCAATGAATCTGTCAGGCATCTGCTTTACCGACGATTAATTTTATACGGTCATTCCATTTTAAATCACTCCTGATGCCTATTCCCAGATAATGTATGGAATTAACTGCTTCCAGTTGCTCACCCGCTATATTGCAACTAAATGGTAAAGGATCTTTCTTTCCATGTATTCGCAGCACATTACACTTGTCCACATTCAGATTCAATTGCTATTCCATCCAGCATGCGTCAAATCGTTGCAGATTCTCCTGCATTTCAATCCAATTTTCCATTGTTACAACCTCTCGATATACTACAGCATCATCCGCAAAAAGCCTCAGTGAACTTCCGATATCCATAAGGTCATTTATGTATATTGTGAATAGCAACGGTCCTAAGACACTCCCCTGCTGCACACATGAAATCACTCTTACTTCGGAAGACTTCTCTCCATTGATAATGACATGCTGCGTTCTGTTATCTAGGAAGTCCAATCACACAATCGGTCTGATACTCCATATGCTCTTACTTTGTTCATGAAACGAGTGTGGGGACCTGTATCAAACGCCTTGCATAAGTCAAGAAATACGGCATCCACCTGCGAACGAGTGTCTATGGCCCTTTGAGTCTCGAGGACGAATAGCCTGGGCTGGGTTTCACACGATCGTCTGTTTCGAAACCCATGCTGATTCCTACACAGTAGATTTCTAGTCTCCAGAAAATTCATTATACTCGAACATGATACGTGTTCCAAAATTCTACAACTGATCGACGTTAGTGATACAGGTCTGTAGCTCTGAACATCTGTTCGACGTCCCTTCTTGAAAGCGGGGATGACCTGTGCCCTTTTCCAATCGTTTGGAAAGCTACGCTCTTCTAGAGAACTACGGTACACCGCTGCAAGAAGGGGGGCACGTTCCCTCGCGTACTCTGTGTAAAATCGAACTGGTATCCCATCAGGTCCAGTCGTCTTTCCTCTTTTGAGCGATTTTCTTTTCTATCCCTCTGTCATCTATTTCCATATCTACCATTCTGTCATCTGTGCGACAATCTAGAAAAGGAACTACAGTGCAGTCTTCCTCTGTGAAACAGATTTGGAAAAACACATTTAGTTCAAAAATGGTTCAAACGGCTCTGAGCACTATGGGACTCAACTTCTGAGGTCATTAGTCCCCTAGAACTTAGAACTAGTTAAACCTAACTAACCTAAGGACATCACACACATCCATGCCCGAGGCAGGATTCGAACCTGCGACCGTAGCGGTCTCGCGGTTCCAGACTGCAGCGCCTAGAACCGCATGGCCACTTCGGCCGGCAAACACATTTAATATTTCGGCCTTTGGTCTGTCATCCTCTGTTTCAGTACCATTTTGGTCACAGAGTGGACATTTTGTTTTGATCTCCCTACCGCTCTGACATAAGACCAAAATTTCTTACGACAGAAAGTTGAATGCAAACAGGTAAACTTGCATGAATTGTGTTTTAAACGTGCCGTATATCAGTTTGTGCCAGGGAGTTCCATGCCTCTTGCATTTGATCGATCAATACAGGGACGGTTAATGCTGGTTGTGGATGACGCTCGAGTTTGATGATATCCCTCATATGCTCAACTGTAGACAGATCTGGTGATCGAACAGGCCAAGGCAACATGCCGACACACTGTAGAGCATGTTGGATTACAACAGATGTATGCAGCCGAGCGTTGTCTTGTTTAAAAATACCCCCTGGAATAATGTTCGTAAATAGTAGCAAAACAGGTCGAATCGCCAGACTAAGGTACTACTTTGCAGCCAGGGTGCGTGGGATAACCACAGTACCGCTCCTGCTCTAGTACGAAATCGCACACCACCATAGCTCCAGGTGTAGGTCCAATGTGTCCAGCATGCAGACAGGTTAGTTCCAGGACCTCAACTGGACTCCTAACCAACACACGGCCTTCATTGGTACCGTGTCAGTACAACCAGAAAACACAACTGACCACCACCCTGCTCTCTCTCGACACAATTGAAGCCGCAAATGGCGGTGGTTTGTGGTCAGTGAAATGCACGCTACAAGACACCTGGCTCGGAGCTGTCCTTGAAGTACCCGATTTGTATCAGTTCGTTGTGTCACTGGCGTGCCAACTGCTGTCAAAATTGCTCCTGCATATGCAGTACGATGCGCCACCGTTGACAGAAAACATGTACAGTCGTTACATTCCTGCCTAGTTTTTCCACAATATCGTCGAAGGAACATCCATCTTCTCATAACCCTATTACATGACCTCGTTCAAACACATGACGTGTTGATAACGGCGTTTTGTCGCCTTCACGGCATTCTTGCCTAACATCAGCTCATCACGTCCGATCTCATAGGTAATTAACGGTCACGACCGCTACAGCTTGTATTTCAAAATTCAAATGGATCCAAGCACTATTGGACTTAACTTCTGAGGTCATCAGTCCCCTAGATTTAGAACAACTTAAACCTAACTAACCTAAGGACATCACACATATCCATGCCCTAGGCAGGATTCGAACCTGCGATCGTAGCAGCAGCGTGGTTCCGGACTGAAGTGCCTAGAACCGCTCGGCCACAGCGGCCGGCTCAGCGTGTATTTAAAGCAAACGAGATTTACATCCTCATACTGACGCTACAGGCGCCACTCTTATGCAACTGGTGCGAAATTAGAATGGGCGTCATCTCCCACGTGTTGAAACACTCCTACCAACTTTCTTCTATGTCACACAACTCCTTCTTGGTGTTGCGATGTTTTCCGTCAGTGTATGTTATCAATGGTTCTTTCCAGCACGGACTACTAGATCCCAGGTTCAGCACTTGTAAATGTATTTTCATGCATACAGATGCCTTCTGCTTCACAGCACATTTGCAAAATTCTTTTTTATTATTATCATTATTTATTGAATGGAAACAACTTTCAGGCTGACGAGAGTTATCTATAACAAAAATTGCATTCCAGAATACACCATACTACTACACTTCAGGATGATAATCAAACCAACGTGTCTTAATGCCACTAAGACAATATTTTAAACGTTAAGAGAAACAGAGCTCAGATTCAAAAGAGAGAACGGGAATTACGAGGAAAAATTTGGTTCACATTAGAGTGAAGATGCAACTCGCAAACAGGAAGTAAAGAAATTTAAAAGTATACCAACATGTATTCGGATATAAAAAAAAAGAGGCGAAAATTCTATGAGCATGTTAAAAGAATGGAACCAACCAGTTGAACTAGACAGGTTGCGAAGTCCTACGAAATTTACAGTAAGGCTATAACTGAAACAATAAAATGAAGTTGTGCAGTAAAAGAACGCCCTGAAAGGAGAATCAATAAAACAACTTAATATAGAAGGCAGGCAGTTGGCCGGGCGGAAAACGCAAGAAAACCAGAGCAAAATGGTCTGACGAACGTAAAAAAAGAGTCCATTCTGAGAAAATAGAAGAAATACGGCCACAAAGAAAAGCTAACACAAAGTGCTGCTGAAAATGCCGCGTGTAGCACATACCGTGCTCCACTGGGGTATAAACGTGAATAATCATGATAATTATCATTCTTATTTATTTTTGTATGATACACGCCGTACTGAACGCAAAACATGGAAGGATATAGGTACAAGTCGCAAACATGTATTAAGTTTTTCCAGATACTTACAAATGCATTCCCTTTCTTTTCCTTCTTTTATTAAGCATTACACGTAGCGCAAGTGCAGTCATTGCCAGTTTCGACCTACTACCAAGTCATTACAACATTAAACAGAAAGAAAAAGCGGCTATTAATATCATAGAAAAACTAAATTACATTTCAAATTATCATTTATACACCATCATACGTACTTGAATACGTTACGCAGTATCCTGTCAGTTAAAAATGCCCAGAGAAGTGTTTGCAGTGCAAACATGTCTGCAATCTGATCGCAAATGCAAGATGAAGAATGTTCTGAAACAGACTGCAAGAGAAGGGTACCCCAGAGTAAAAACTAATCAAAAATTGTGTAACTACTGGTGTAGATAATCTAGATGTGTAACTGCTGCAAGCCTGGAGATGTGGTCCGCGAGTAGCAAACTTCTAGCTGCCGGTCCCAACCGTTTTTACACTAAACACATCGGTGTGAAAGAACTGATACATCAATATACTGTTAGACGAAGTTCAACCTGTAGGAAAAGAAAAAGAATCACCAACCAAGGGATGTCAAAAGAACGGGGGGAGCGGGGGGGGGGGGGGGGGGGACATTATAACAAGTCAGAAAAAACTTCGAAACAGGAGGCTTTGTTACGACAATCGCTTTGTTCATTTAACAATTGATTGCGGTACGATTTTTCTTATGTGGCACAAATTATAGGATGAGAAAGTGTATTTACATGAATTTTTTAGGAACCGAATGACAGATTTCATTATGTTGATGAAATGAGATGAGGGCGAAAAACTGTTTTATTAGCACCAATGCTACAATGTTTTCTGAGGTGAACAGAAATATCTAACTCTATGGCCTACATAAAACTTCGGAAAGGCGCTGCATTTATGTTACACAAACCTGAGTTACAGTATTTGTGATGCACTGTTTTATATTTGTGCACATTTTTATTTGTGCACCAAGCACATCGTGCATCCTTCGTATCTCCACATGCCATTAGAGAACATTTAATCAATTCACATCAACAATCTGTGCCACCTCGTACCACTGGTCGTCCGTATCAGTCGGTCTAGTGGCTAGCGTTGCTACCTGTGGATCACGGGGTCCCGGGTTCGATTCCCGGCCGGGTTGAGCATTTTCTCTGCCCGGTTACTGGGTGTTTGTGTTGTTCTCATCATTCCTCATCGTTAATGCAAGTTACGAGACTCTACTGTGTTCAGATTGGGAATGTGTACAGGTGCTGATGACCGCGCAGTTGAGCACCCCACAAACCAAACATCATCATCATCGTACCATGCCGGACTACGGAATCACTGTGCCATGCATAAGCTGCCGTAATCACGGCAACACAGACAGAGAAGTGATGTCGTGATCGGGAATCGTGTTGATGAATGGCGTCGAAATGTGTTCGGCGTGAATCGCGGTTCTGTGCTACTCCGGATGACCACCATCGGCGAAGATGACGAGGACCTAGGGAGAGGTCCCAGTCTTCCAATGTGTTGGAGAGCCATAACAGTCTTATTCCTGGCGTCGTGGTGTGAGTCGCCATGAAATATGGCTCCAGTTCAAGGCCGGCAGTGACAGAGAGAACTCTGACGGTACAACAGTACCTCACGGACACCATGCGTTCTCCTGTGTTCTGTCTCATGCGACAGTCTCGCGGTGCTGTCTTTCAACAGGACAATGCTCGTCCACATATAAAATGTATGTCTCTATGAATTGTCTGCATGATGTCGAGGTACTCCTTTGGCCAGCATGATTTCCAGATCTGTCCCCGAGAGAGTATGTTTCGAAGCTGCTCCATCGTCAACTCCGTGCCAGTGCAACTAGTGTCCAGCATATCGAGGACCTGTTACAAAATTTGTGGGCCAATTTACCTCAGGAGAGGATGCAACAGCGTTATGAAACCCTTACCAGCAGAATCAGTGCGTACACAAAGGCCCCAGGTGATGCAACGTCGCAGTGATACGTGGGCTTACATTACCAAGTTCTCTATTCACCAATCACTGGAACAACATCACATGCTCTCTGAACCAGTGACTTTTCATTTCGTTTCTTTCTTTCTTTCTGGGTGCTTCATTTTATGTGTCAGGCAGCGTAAAATATGAACAAAAAGGGTCCCAACACTCTTACCAGGGTCACTTCTGTAGCTGCTTTCAAAAATGTTCAAATGTGTGTGAAATCTTATGGGACTTAACTGCTAAGGTCATCAGTCCCTAAGCTTACACACTACTTAAGCTAAATCATCCTAAGGACAAACACACACACCCACGCCCGAGGGAGGACGAAGCTCCGGCGGGACCAGCCGCACAGTCCATGACTGCAGAGCCTTAGACCGCTCGCCTAATCCCACGCGGCTAGCTGCTTTCACGTCTGTCGATGACACTCTATTCAAAATAGCGTGATGCGTCCTCAATCCAGGCACAAAATTCGTTTGATACCCCACACGATGGTACTCCCATGAATAAGTGTTGACGTGATTCTGAATCAACTGCTTTTCTAAGGTAGTCAACGCAGTTCCTCCTTTCGAAGAACCCTGCTCAGAGTAGAACATGTGGTGCGTCGGACGTCCGCCTCCGCGTTCCCAGAAGCGCCCCCGCAGCACAGGTCAGCAGCAGCTGGGCCCCCAGCGGACTGGATCGAAAAGCATTCGGCCGGTAGAGGCGGCGGTCCCCCGGGTTTTGAATAGTGTATTGCGTTTGAGGCGGGCAGGGCAATCGCCCCCACGTAAACGAGGTCAGTGATGGCCTCTGTTCCGCCTGCTGCAAAAGGTGCTCTCCGGAAATATTGCCTGGATAAGCGTGCCCTAATGTCGTTTCCCAGACTCGGGAGCAGGCCCAGCAGCAAAGAGCGGTGGCGGACAAGGGCGATACGAGAGGGCCCACAATCGATATCCACTGGCAGGGAGGCCAGAAATGACGCCGACTATAAGGCTGTCTGCTCAGGATATCCGGGAGCGGTGTCAACTGGTAAGCCATCAAAAGAGGTTTTGCAATCAAGATATTTCTAATTTCATGGCCATACCGCTTTTCTAGATCTTCCAGTGTCTGTGCCTTCATCTACATCTTCGCAAGCCACCGTGCGGTGCGTGGCGGAGGGTATGTCATACCAATATTATCGATTTTCTGTTCTCTTCCATCCACAAATTGAGCGACGGAGAAACCACTACATGTACGAGGTCGCGCACTAATCTCTCTTACCCTTTTCTCATGGTCCCTGACAGAGACAAGCGTACCTGTGCATGATACACAACAGGCTCTAGATACCGGCTCCCAGGTTGTTGCCATATTTCTCGACTTTCGAAAGGCATTCGACTCAGTTCCGCACTGTCGCCTGCTCCAAAAAGTGCGCGCTTACGGTCTATCCGATGACATATGCGGTTGGATAGAAAGTTTTCTAACAGACAGAGAGCAGTATGTCGTCTTCAATGGAGTGACTTCAACAGAAACAAGCGTAACTTCAGGTGTACCCCAGGGCAGCGTAATAGGTCCGTTGCTTTTTACGACTTACATAAACGATCTGGTTGATGGTATTGACAGCGGCATTAGGCTGTTTGCCGATGATGCTGTAGTCTACAGGCAAGTAATGTCACACGAAAGTTATGAACAAATCAATGAGGATTTGCAGAAAATAAATGGTGGTGTAATGATTGGCAGTTATCTCTCAATATTAGTAAGTGTAACGTACTGCGTATAGCAAGACGAGAATCCCCATTAATGTACGAGTGCAAAATAAATGCCCAGTCTTTGGAAGCGGTAACATCCGTCAAGTATCTGGGTGTGACTATTCGAAACGAACTCAGATGGAATGATCAGATTACACAAGTAACGAGTAAGGCCAACACTAGGTTGCGGCTTATTGGTAGAATCCTAAAGCGATGCATTCTTTCAACAAAGGAAATAACTTACAATACGTTAGTTCGTCCAGTCTTAGAGTATTCAAATGTTCAAATGTGTGTGAAGTCTTATGGGACTGGCCGGCCTGTAAGGCCGAGCGGTTCTAGGCGCTACAGTCTGGAACCACGCGACCGCTACGGTCGCAGGTTCGAATCCTGCCTCGGGCATGTTGTCCTTAGGTTAGTTAGATTTAAGTAGTTCTAAGTTCTAGGGGACTGATGACCTCCGAAGTTGTCCCAAAGTGCTCAGAGCCATTTGAACCATTTTTCTTATGGGACTTAACTGCTAAAGTCATCAGTCCCTATGCTTACACACTACTTAACCTAAATTGTCCTAAGGACAATCACACACACCCATGCCCGAGGGAGGACTCGAACCTCCGCCGGGACGAGTCTTATTGTTCGTCTGTATGAGACCCTTACCAGTTGGGTCTGATTCAAGAGATTGAGCGGCAAGATTCTTAACTGGTACATTTAGCTATCGCGAGAGCGTTACAAATGTCACAGAAAGTTTGAAGTGGGACACACTTGCAGATAGAAGGCGCACTAAACGGAAGGGGCTGCTCCCTAAATTCCGAAATCCGATCGTCACCGAGGATGTAGAGCATATATTATTACCATCAACTTTCAAATCGCGCAATGATCACCATTCAAAAATAAGGGAAATTAGAGCTCGTAGTGAGGCGTTCAGACAGTTGATTTTTCCCCGAACGATCCGTGAGGGGAACAGTGGAGGGAAAATATGTCTTGGCGCGAATTGTGCCCCCCGTCACACACCGCTTGGTGGCTAGCGGAATATATCTGTAGATGTAGATGCTACCAACATAATATTTGCTTGATCTTCTTCGAATATAGGTTCTCTACAAAATACGGTTCCGCGATATCTAAGTTGTCACTCTCTTCCAAGGATTATCATTTAAGTTCCCCAAGTTTAGTATCTAAAACTTATGCAGATTCCCCGCCCAGCCTTAGCATCGACATTCAGGAGAGGTCAGTGATTGTGACACCTCTGGTAGTGGCCTCTTTCGGCAACTCACAGCGCCAGAGGTCCAGGACATGAACGACGGACCCCATGCAACAAGCGCCCGAGAGGCGGGCACTGGCACCATTCTGCAACCATACAGGGCCTAGGCGGGAGGATGCCCTCGTATCACTTAAGAATGGTCACCTTGCGAAGAATCTCGCGCTCAACTAGAAACGTGCCGAAAACTAATGGGCCCCCGCAGCCACAGAGACACAGACATAAAAGCGTCAAGAATACACACGTGGAGGTGTGTGAATTTTCCGGCTGGGAGCAGCCGCTTTTATCTGCCTTAAAAAGAGAGAACATGTATAGAATTCATGCACCCCACAGACACTGGGAGCGTAGACACAAAGCACCAAGCATTCGCACAGGGAGGGGAGTGAGACTGAAGAACTACGTAAGAAGTCAGCTTGCTTGGACAGGAGGGATGTTGCCTATAAATCAAGAACGTCAGCAGATTCTCAGACGAAGCACAAACATGAGACTGTCGAGGCCTCTCACAGAGACAGCCGTTACAAACAAGCGTTATGTGGCTGCTTTGACAGCAACTAAGGAATGCAGAAGAATATCGAAACAATGTGCAACCAACGCTGGCAATAGTCTTGACAGTGAAATCGTGAGAAACGCGCCAATTCTCGATTCACACACCACCCTACGCAAGAGAGAGAATTTGCACCCTACACTGGGAGGCGTGGTACTGAAACAGCGATAAGTCATTGGGAGGCATTGCAAATTTAATGCGCCAGTGACTTCGAGAGGAGGAAAATTTCGAGGAGTCTTTAAGCTTAGAGATGGATGAGGAGTGAAGGCTGCTGAGTATTACTGCGCCAGCCACACCAAAATAAAGAAAATATTTTGTGAGCTTGATATCGATGAATCATGTACTACGAAAACTTTGAAAGAGGTCTTTACAGATATGTAGCCTGGAAATTTGGCTTACATCACCGCCAAATTTTTCAGTGGTATCAAAAGCTCGTGGTACTCAAATGTGTGACTCCCTGGATATTGTGCAGCTTGTGCAGAGTGAGTTGGGTCGAGTTCCTTGTCATGTTACTGACAAAGTGAACAAGAATTTGCAAACTGTTTTTCTGCGGAATCCTGGATATTCTGCAATATGCAAAATAAATGACAGTCTTTCTAGGAATACCAAAACATTTGAAGACGATGAACCAAAGCAGGTCTGTAGTGATCTCGCCACCTTCAAACACGCTCCTTTGATGTAGAGAGTACCTTTTACAGGTACAAAACCATCCTCAGTGACAATTGTTGATTTCTGGAAACGAACATGTGATCCAGAGCAACGCTGAAGATTGACAGGACGAGTTAACTAACTTGGAAAATTATAACCAACTGGTGTGTAGAAGTAAAATCATTGTTTTATTCGTTAGCTAGGAGCTATTGTTTTCATTGTACTTCGTGTTTCTCCAGACATATGCACACATTTCAAAAATAAGTGTTAGTTAGTTTCAAACACTGCAAAAAGTAAGTACTATACACACAATTTGTTCAGAAGTGAATTTTGTACTACATGGTGTATAAAAAAATCAACAAATTTACAAATGTATAAAATCATATTATATTTTTAAGGATGTATTTATATAACTTGCAGATAATAAACTTTGTACATTTCGCTCTTTCTTAGGTCATTAAAATCCGGGCCTAATAGTGAGTACGCTATGGATACTCCCTTTTACCAAGATGACAAAAGCCTTGTTCACACGGCCTAATGCTTACATTCCTGGTGTGAAGACCACTCAGGCACCCTAACGTACCTCGACTGTTTCGCTAAATCACCTGATCTCAATCCTGCAGAGGATGTCCTGAGGTATTTGGAACGAGACAGACTTGGTGGGGTTTAGTTGATGCCAATAAACTGGTCTTGTTCCGTGCAGATCTGAAGATCATGTGACTTTTTCTCTGTTAACTCTGTACCGCATTCTGTTTTGTTATTGAGGTAGATATCGGCCAGACTTGCTAGTGACCGGTTCAGTTGTTACTGTTGAACTTACTCCAATCCAGTGGTCTGATGCCACAATCTTTCGGAAAGCGGTCGCATTCCTGTAATGTTTTTAGTTACTGACATTGAAGCAGTGGGAAGTTCAGCGCTGTGTCGCTTGTAAAAGCGAGGCTGGCGACTCTTACTTAGTAATCTTTCACAAGCGTGGCACTGCAGGGAATTAACGCGGGTCGTCTGATAAACGTTTCGCATTAAATTCCGCGGAGCCGTACGACGCGCAGTTTTCATCGTGCACCAAATATGGTCAGGAGCCAGGGCATTATTTCACATGCAACACCGAAAACACGACAGGTTACCATGGCCATTACGGTGTAGGAAAATCGTTGGCATCAAAACTTCTCACCTTCCAGCTGTCCAGCTTCCATCCGTCTCGAACTGAATAAATAAAGGTCCAGTATAGTTTGCAACGGAATATACTACTGGCCACTAAAATTGCTAGACCAAGAAGAAATGCAGGTCATAAACTGGCGTATATTATACTAGAACTGACATGTGATTACATTTTCACGCAGTTTGCGTGCATAGATCCTGAGAAATCAGTACCCAGAACAACAACCTCTGGCTGTAATAACGGCCTTGATACGCCTGGGCATTGAGTCAAACAGAGCTTGGATGGCGTGTACAGGCACAGCTGCCCAACACGATACAACAGTTCATCAAGAGTAGTGACTGGCGTATTGTGACGAGCCAGTTGCTCGGCCACGATTGACCAGACGTTTTTAGTTGGTGTGAGTTCTGGAGAATGTGCTGACCAGGGCAGCAGTCGAACATTTCCTGTATCCAGAAAGCCCCGTACAGGAACTGTAACATGCAGTCGTGCATTATCCTGATGAAACGTAGAGTTTCGCAGGGATCGAATGAAGGGTAGAGCCACGGGTCGTAACACATCTGAAATGTAGCGTCCACTGCTCAGAGTGCCGTCAATGCGAACAAGAGGTGACCGAGAAGAGTAATCAATGGCACCCCATACCACCACGCCGGGTCATACGCCAGTATAGCGATGATGAATACACGCTTCCAATGTGCGTTCACCGCGATGTCGCCAAACACGGTGCTACCAGGATTTGTGAATGCGACATTCTGTTCTACAGTGACTTTTTGGAGCTGCCGTCCTCTTATTTTTCGTCACAATCCTATTCAATGGCCGTTTGTCACAACCACTCCGCACACATTTTCGTCCGCGTTGTGACTTTGCAGATGATGATTCTCCGCGTTGCTTACATTTGGGATAAATCTTCGATGTATTGCCGGCCGCTGTGGCCAAGCGGTTCTAGGCGCTTCAGTTCGGAACCGCACTGTTGCTGCGGTCGCAGGTTCGAATCCTGCCTTGGGCATGGATGTGTGTGATGTCCTTAGGTCAGTTAGGTTTAAGTAGTTCTAAGTCTAGGGGACTGGTGACCTAAGTCCCATAGTGCTTAGAACCATCTGAACCAATCATATTCGATGTAGTGCCTCTTTAAACATCAAACATTTTATCTATGTAGGTTACACGTGCACTGACAGTGAGGACACGAACAACTTGCCCATTTCCGTCATAATGCACTCACAACTACACATGACATTATTCTGAGGACGGCTGACTCTTGTCACGTATTGAGGACATTGCAGAGCTGCTGCTCGTGGTCAGATACGACAGTGTATCCTGCGAGCTCACCATCTGCATTTATACTGAGGTGAAAAAAGTCACGGGATACCTCGTAATGTCGTGTCGGACTTCCTTTTTCCCGGCGTAGTGCAGCAACTCCACATAGAAGTGACTCATCAAGTCTTTGAAAATTTCCTGCAGAAATATTGAGCCATGCTGTCTCTGTAGCCGTCTATAATTGCGAAAGTGTTGTCGGTGCAGGATTTTGTGCGCAAACGGACCTTTTGATTATGTCCCAAAATGCTCATGCCGGGTGATCTGAGAGACCAAATCACTGTCTCGAATTGTCCAGAATGTTCATGAAACGAATCGCGAATACATCTACATCTACATCCATACTCCGCAAGCCACCTGACTATGTGGCGGAGGGTACCTTGAGTACCTCTATCGGTTCTCCCTTCTATTCCAGTGTGGTATTGTCCATGGAAAGAAAGATTGTCGGTATGCCTCTGTGTGGGCTCTAATTTCACTGATTTTATCCTCATGGTGTTTTCACGAGATATACGTAGGAGGGAGCAATATACACTGCTTGATTCCTCGGTGACGGCATGTTCTCGAAACTTCAATAAAATCCCGTACCGCTACTCTTGCAGAGTCTTCCACTGCAGTTTATCTGTCATCTCTGTAACGCTTTCACGATTACTAAATGATCCTGTAACGAAGCGCGCTGCTCTCCGTTGTATCTTCTCTACCTCTTCTATCAACCCTATCTGGTCACACCGGTAAGCAGTAGTCAAGCAGTGGGCGAACAAGTGTACTGTAACCTACTTCCTTTGTTTTCAGATTGCATTTCCTTAGGATTCTTCCAATGAATCTCTGTTTGGCCTCTGCTTTACCGACGATTTATTTTATATGGTCATTCCATTTTAACTCACCCCTAATGCCTACTCCCAGATAATTTATGGAATTAACTGATTCCAGTTGCTGACCTGCTATATTGTAGCTAAATGATAAAGGATATTTCTTTTTATGTATTCGCAGCTCATTACACTTGTCTACATTGAGATTCAATTGCCATTCTCTGCACCATGCATCAATTCGTTGCAGATCCTCCTGCATTTCAGTACAATTTTCCATTGTTACAATCTCCGGATATACTACAGCATCATCTGCAAAAACTTCAGTGAACTTCCGACGTTATCCACAAGGTCATAAAATATATATATAGTGAATAGCAACGGTCCTGCAAATAGTCTCCAAGTAGCCGAGCATAATAATTTCCAGCCACCAGTTCAGTTGTGCCAGAGGACCCAGTACATTCCACGTATACACAGCCCACAGCATTACGGAGCCACAACCAGCTTGCACACTGTCGTATTGAAAACTTGGGTCGATGGCTTCGTGAAATCTGCACCATACTTGAACCCTACCAGCTCTTACCAACAGAAATCGGGACTCATCCGCCCAGGGCACGGTTTTCCACTCGCCTAGCATCCAACCAGTATGGCGTTCACGTACCCAGAACAACCCATTGTGAAGAAGGTAAAATCCTAACTAAACTATTAGAGAAAGGCTACGGAAATAAGTCAGGGAAGTGTGACCGGATGATCTTTTACAAACACCCAGAACGAGACATCCACATTGCTAACACATTCCTGCCACTTTCTCCCTAATAGTTCCTGGTAGTGCTTCCCAAATTATGATCCCCAGTAAGTGAACAAGTACTCCGTGAGAAACTATTAGTAACACGCCATTTTTATTTTTCAGCGTTCTGATGATACTAATTATTTTCTCTGAAATCTTACTATGTTTTTACTGTTGTTAGTTATGATTTAAAATTGAAGTAATTACTAAATAAAACAAACTATTCTCGTTTTTTTATGTTTTATCAACTTCGAAATAAACAACATGTTCCATCAAAGTAACAGGATTATTTAAGTGTCCCGTCAAACGAAGTGTTTGGGAACGCTTGGTTTGCGGAGCAAGCAGTCATACATCTCAATTATCTTGAAAGATGTACCACATTCAGCTCACTGTCAGCTGAAATAGAGGACATGTCAGTTGGTAAACAAACCTCCGCCCGTTTGACTGAATATAAAATACAGTCAATGTAAAAAGCGAAATTTGAACACCACGAGCAGCACACGTTGGAGGCCCTTCCCGCTAGAGGAGTCATTGCACTCTGCCCTACCAGAAGGCTAGTACGCATAGCCGAGTAGTCGCTTTCCCCAGGAGAGAAGATGATATTTCGTTTGTGGGACTCCCAGCTGCGTGGTTATTAGTGCCCGTTCAAGTTCGCTATCTTTTAACTGTCGAGTCTTACCACTTTCCCAGTGATTATGAAATGATGGGGACAACGCAAACATCCATTCCCGGGGCGGAGGAATGCCCAACCCGGCCAAGAATCGAACCCGGGACCCTGTGATCCAAAGGCAGCAATGCTAATCACTGGACCACGATCGGCAAACTGATCAGCAAGGATCGAAGATATTTTGTGTCCCTAAATGAAAACGTTTGCATATGTGTAAACGTAGTCATAAGTTAATTTGCCCCAAATCGGCAGTGTACTTAGATAGTAGAGTGTACAACTGTGAGAAAGAATTGTTTATGAATCATCCCCCAAGAGATGATTGAATGAAAACGATTTGCGTATGTGTAAACGTAGTCATAAGTTAATTTGCCCCAAATCGGCAGTATACTTAGATAGTAGAGTGTACAACTGTGAGAAAGAATTGTTTATGAATCATCCCCATAGAGATGATTGCCCTAGAATTTTAACGCATCTTTATGATCCATTTCTTAAACGATATCGTGTAGAAATAATTTTCTCATTCAACTCAAGCCTTGATGTCACACTTACATGCAAAAATTTTGATACACCTGAGCTACCGTTGACACTCAAATTGAATAATAGTGGATTAATCTTGAATGCCACACATTGTGATTTATCATGCGAACTGATTGACAATCCTAGTGTATTGCTAGCTACATTTCATTCAACTGGAAATTTGCCATTAACGAGAATGTTTTCTGTTTATTACCATGATTCATACATATTAATATATGGAAAGCATTTCTTATCAAGTTTTTCTGAAGACAATGATTTAATTAAGAATATCCATGAAAATGTAATTTCTTCCAATAATGAGTTAAACTTCATTGAAGGAGCAAATAGAATTAAGTCCTTCGATTCATCCAGTAATGCTGATTGTCACTATTGTGTTTTTATCGCTTGTATTATTTGGCTTTTATCAACAGCACCCAGCAGAGGCGCTGCACTCGATGTTGTGCTGTTAACAAAGGCACTCGCGTCGGCGCTCCCTCACCCTTTTAACGGCTAATTTTATCGCTCTTGCCATAACAGATAAGTTCGCCGTACGTCCGACATTTATTTCTGTTGTTATTTGATCCAATTTTACTTGTCTGGTAGCACTGACAACTCTACGCGAACGCCGCTGCTTTCGGTCGTTAAGGGAAGTTGCGTTGTCCGTGACGAGAGGTAATGCCTGAAATTTGGTATTCTCGGCACCCTCTTGACACTGTGGATCTCGGAATATTGAATTCCAATGCGATTTCCGAACTGGGATGTCCTATGAATCTAGCTGTAACTACTATTCCACGTTCAAAGTCTGTTAGTTCCCGACGTGCAGCCGTAATCTCGTCTGACACCTTTCCACGTGAATCAGCTGAGTACAAATGACAGATCCTGCTGCTGCTGTTGCATGACAGGAGACACATGGGCCCCTGATTGTCGATGGAGTCCAAGCGGGAGAGCTATGCCTCCAAGGTGGCGAGTGTGTGTACGTTGTCCTGACTTCATGATGATGTCCTTGCAGTCGGCTGGGACGTTGTCTTCTTGACGCATTTGCGACTTACTGGTCGCGAAGCAGGTGGGGCCATCTGGATGCGTTACGTCGCTGCACGCGGTGACCCAGTGCTCGGAGGAGTGGATTTGTGGACTGAGCGGACTTCTCATAGAAGAGCCGTGCAGCCTGGTGGAACCTATCACGGACAGTGGGTATGTTGGAGACACGGTTGAGGTCGGCTGACGGGAAGTCCCGAGGCAGGTGAAGTGCCAGCCGCAGGATCCGGTTCTGTAGCTGTTGTAGTCGTACGAATTGGGTCGCTGCAGCTTTGCCCCAAACCATAGAGTGATGTAAAGCGCAACACCCAAGTCAAGTGGTAGCGCAGTCGACGGATTTAGGAATGGGTAGAGTTCTTTCATTCTACCCCTGACCTTTATGACGACGCTGTCAACATGCTGTCGCCATGTTAGTCCTCTGTCCAGCGTCACACCCAGGTAGTTAGTCGTAGTGCCCCAAGGTACGGCAGTTCCCCTGACGGTGATCTTAGGTCGGCTGGAACGTGCTTCTTTGTGATGATTAGGGCTTGTGTCTTACCCCTACCGAAGCTAAGGCGCCACCTCCTCGCCCACTGACTAAGTGTGTCAGCTGCTGCCTGAATGCGTCGCTGGAGCAGAGCTGCATTCATACTTCTTGTGTACAGCACCTTATCATCGGCATAGAGTGCTAGGTGGACCCTGTCCATCCGTGGCATGTCCGCAGTGTAAAGGATGTATAGTACGGGGCCAAGGACGGAGCCTTGGGGAACTCCGGCCCTGACCAGACGGCGCGTCGACAGGTCGTCCGTGCGTTCATGGAAGCTTCTGTCGGCGAGGTAGGGTTTCAAGAGAAGGACATGCGGCAGAGGCACGGCCAGGTCCAGGAATTTGTAAAGAAGCCCCTCGTGCCACACAGTATCGAACGCGCGTGAGACATCCAGAAAGATAGCCCCAAAATACTCCTGATGATCGACAGTATCAAGGGCCTCTTCGACGAGACGAAGGAGCTGGTGCGTCGTCGCGTGACCTGGGCGAAAACCACATTGTTCGTCCGGCAAGACATGTTCGTCTCGGATGTGGCGCAGGAGGCGTCGGAGATATAGTCTCTCAAAGACCTTGCTGAGCGCTGGCAGCAAATTGATGGGCCTGTAGCTACTAGGCAGAGGGTCCTTCCCAGGCTTCTGGATGTGGACAACCTCGGCGTGTTTCCACTCCTGAGGATAGTGCCTTGTGCGGTGGATGGCACTGAAGAGCCGAGCCAGGTGTTCAGCGGCCGCCGCCGGCATCCGTCGGAGCATGTAGTTGGTAAGCTGGTCAGGGCCTCCAGCCTTGCGTGTGTTTAGCCGTCGAAGTTGATCAGAGACTTCAGCAGTATCCACTGCTTCGATGTTGCTGTCACCCACAGGAGCTTTCAAAACCACCGGGAGATGTTGGGCAACTAAAGGGACGTGATCCGGATCCATGGGGTCCATAATGGGCTGGAAATTTTTCTCGAAAACGTCACCAATGGCGTATCCGAGTACAAATGACAGATCCGCCAGTGCACTGCCCTTTTATACCTTGTGTACGCGATACTATCGCCATCTGCATTTGTGTATATCACTGTCCCATGACTTGTCATTTGAGAATATGAGTATGCCTTTCACGCTGCGTTTCCGAATTTTTGACCAACCGCTGTAACTGAATCTAGTCAAACAGGCTTTGACTCACCCCAATAAAAAGAGAGCTCACGAGGAAATCCAGGAGAGAGTTCCACGGGAAGCAGGGAGGAGCGACAGCCGTTCCAGAACACATCCCGGCTGCTGTGGTGTGGTCTGGGAAGTCGAGCCGCGTGTCGGGTCGCGCTATCTTTCAATTAAGCCGGTCCGCCTGCCCCCTCTCGCAGCTCGCAGTGGAACAGATCGCCGAGCAGAGGGACTGTGAGAGGGTGTGAGGGAGATGGTGAGAGGGAGGGGGAGACGGGGCAAAGAAAGAAACAGGACAATCAGCGCGGCCTCGTCTGCGGCGGTGACGTCCGCCGCGCGACGAGACGTCCGTGCGGCGCATCCGATAACAGACGGCGGTGCTCGGCGCGCCAGGAAACGATAAATTGCGATTATCCGTTTAGCAGCGGCGCCGCGGCGCCCCCTCCACCGGCGGCGGCCGCCCTAATTGCCAGCGAGCTTCCTCCCCCTCGCAGCGAGGGCACCACCCCCTTCTGCACACAGCGCCGCAAATCGCTCGGAAGAGAATTAATCACTTTTAAAATTTAAACCTCCTTATGTTGAGCAGCTCGAGCCGTCCGTCATAGCGACGCGCGACTAATCTCGTTTGCCCCCTCCTAAGTGCAACCGTACCCTCCCCCTTCACCACCCACCCCCCGCCCCGAAACGACGGAGCTGCGCTTCAGACACTCTACCGCCAGCGAAGGGGGTTCCCCGGTGACGTACGGAAGGGTTTAACCCGGTGGGGCAGCGTTTTGATATAAGTGAAACATAGTGTCAATCCCTCTAAGTGGCGGTCGGCGCACGGCCGCTCACCTCCTGAGCGCGATACACACAGGGAACACGTTCCGCTCGTCAGTGGGGTAAACGAGTTACAAACGCACCGGCGCTTTCGTCACCGTCATTTTCTGTATTCTACAGACAGGTAATAAGATGTCGCTGGATAAGCCGGCCGTTGGTGGCTGAGCGGTTCTAGGCGCTTCAGTCTGGAACCGCGCGACCGCTACGGTCGCAGGTTCGAATCCTGCCGAGGGCATGGATGTGTGTGATGTCCTTAGGTTAGTTAGGTTTAAGTAGTTCTAAGCTCTAGGGGACTGATGACCTCAGATGTTAAGTCCCATAGTGCTCAGAGCCATTTTTTTTGTCGCTGGATCAAACAGTGTCAACAATGGTTCAAATGGCTCTGAGCACTATCGGACAACATCTGAGGTCATCAGTCCCCTAGACTTAGAACTACATAAACCTAACTAACCTAAGGACATCTCACACATCCATGCCGAGGCAGGATTCGAACCTGCGACTGTAGAGGTCGCGCTGTTCCAGAGTGAAGTGCCTAGAACCGCTCGGCCACACCGGCCGGCCAAACAGCGTCCTTGCCTTGTAATTTCATAAACAAAGTATCAGGGCTATTCGGAAAGTTAAGTCCGATCGGGTGCGAAATGGAAACCATGGTAAAAACCCGATGAAGCTTTGCACAGATGTGTTCTGCAGTGTCTCTAAAATATCTGTGGCTATTTCAGTTCTGAGCGCACTGTGGGCATGTAAAGTCACTAGACAATAGCGTCTCCCGCCAAGTACGAAGGCCTGATGTGAAATTTCGCCTGATGTCAAGCAGCCCACATAACATAACTGTCATGCGTTCCATTCTTCATGAAAATTCTCGGTCATATTCTGCAGGAGCAATGAAGATTCTCCTTCAGAATTTTCGATGGGAAGTCGTTTGTTCACCCACAATAAAGCCCGTAAATGACTCCCCCCTGAGCTTCATCTCCGCTCACGTGAACCGCTGGCTCTGGAGACAAAATTTCTGCACAGACAACGAGTTCTACACCAGCATAAGGAGTTGGCGGAAAGCACAGGCCGCTACTTTCTATGACGAAAACTTTGGAAAGTTGGTACAAATTACGACATTTGTCTAAGCTGGAGCAGTGAGTATATTGAGAAGTACCAGGAGGTGCTGCTAACTGTTGCAAACAAAATATTTTTCATTTTCGCAGTGGATTCCATTTCAAGACCCATCAGACTTTACTTTCCGAATAGCCCTTGTACAGTAGAGTCTAGATCACACACAAAGAGCCCACGGTAAAACGGGCTAAGTCACATTTAGTACATTATTGAGGAGAAAAATTCAGATTTTAAAGATTACAAAAAAATATTTAAAACACTTGAGTAGAGTGCAGCCAGTATGATTATCACGCCAAATATAATTACGATATAGGAAATGCCTCAGAAAACAATAAAAATTGAAATTTTATGACAAAAAGACAATAAATACAAACAAAGTACATCTTTGACACGAAAACAACATTTAAAGTCCATCACTTTTTTGTAGACTTTCGTCCCGCCGTTGTGTTATTTACACTACTGGCCATTAAAATTGCTACACCAAGAAGAAACGCAGATAATAAACGGGAATTCATTAGGCAATTATTATATACTAGAACTGACATGTGATTACATTTTCACGCAATTTGGGTGCATAGATCCTGAGAAATCAGTACCCAGAACAACCACCTCTGGCCGTTATAACGGCCTTGATACGCCTGGGTATTGAGTCAAACAGAGCTTGAATAGCTTGTACAGGTACAGCTGCCCATGGAGCTTCAACACGATACCACAGTTCATCAAGAGTAGTGACTCGCGCAATGTGACGAGCCAGTTGCTCGGCCAACATTGACCAGACGTTTTCAGTTGGTGAGAGATCTGCAGAATGTGCTGGCCAGGGCAGCAGTCGAACGTTTTCTGTATCCATAAAGGCCCGTACAGGACTTGCAACATGCGGTCGTGCATTATCCTGCTGAAATGTAAGACTTCGCAGGGATCGAATGAAGGGGAAGAGCCACGGGTCGTAACACACCTGAAATGTAACGTCCAATGTTCAAAGTGCTGTCAGTGCGAACAAGAGGTGACCGAGACGTGTAACCAGTGGCACCCCATACCATCAAGCCGGGTGGTACGCCATTATGGCGATGATGAATACACGCTTCCAATGTGAGTTCACCGCGATGTCGCCAAACACAGATGCGACCATCATGATGCTGTAAACAGAACCTGGATTCATCCGAAAAAACGACGTTTTGCCATTCCTGCACCCAGGTCCGTCGTTGAGTACACCATCGCAGGCGCGCCTATCTGTGATGCAGCGTCAATGATAACCGCAGCCAAGGTCTCCGATCTGATAGTCTATGCCGCTGCAAACGTCGTCTAACTGTTCGTGCAGATGGTTGTTGTATTGCAAACGTCCCCATCAGGGATCGAGACGTGGCTGCACGATCCGTTTCAGCCAAGCGCAAAAGATGCCTGTTATCTCAACTGCTAGTGATGCGAGGCCGTTGGGAACCAGCACGGCGTTCCGTATTACCCACCTATTCCATATTCTGCTAACAGTCATTGGATCTCGACCAACGCGAGCAGCAATGTCGCGATACGATAAACCGCAATCGCGATAGGCTACAATCCGACCTTAATCAAGGTCGGAAATGTCATGGTACGCATTTCTTCTCCTTACACAAGGCATCACAACAACGTTTCACAAGGCAACGCCGGTCAACTGCTGTCTAATCATTTGCATATCACAGCATCTTCTTCCTGTCGGTTAAATTTCGCATCTGTAGCAAGTCATCTTCGTGGTGTAGCAATTTTAATGGCCAGTAGTGTAGCTTTGGAACTTTCTTTTTGTTGGTGTTGAATTCTGGTTCGTTATGTGGTAAATTGGAATCGAGAATTCTTCCATCTTGACCTCAAAATTGTTGAAGTTTTTGAAGATCTGCAACCACCGAGCGAGGAGGCGCAGTGGTTAGCACACGGACTCGCTTTCGGGAACACGACCGTTCAAACCCGAATCCGGCCATCCAGATTTAGGTTTTCAGTGAATTCCCTAAATCTCTCCCGGCAAAGACCGGAATGGTTCCTTCCAAAAGACACGGTCAGTTTCGTTTCCCATTTCTGACACAATCCGAGATTGTGCTCCGTCTTTAATATGTCGCTGCCAACGGGACGTTAAACCCAGTCTTCGTTCCTTCCGAAGATCTGCAGGTTTTTCGTAAGATATTGGAGCTCTGAAAGCAGACCTCTAGAATTAGTTAGCTGCAAAACAGTCTTGATTACCTTAAAAAGTTTCACATTACATAACATACAGCATTATACCCTCGATGAGGCCTTAAGTTAGACGTGTACGTGTAGGTCATCAGATACGAGTAGTATTCATGGCCAGTTAGCGTTCATACCTCTTCTCTCTTTAGGAGATATTCCAATCTCCGCTTTGTTAAGCCTTGCAAAGCAATGAAAGCCTTTCGGCAAACTGAAATTTCACTCATCGTATCAATTCGTTTGATTCTTACGACGTGTCGGAGAAAGCAATATCTGCCATTGGAATCTTGATGCCTAGGCAATTAATGTCAAAGAAATTAATCTGGTCAAATAGGAAAAGTCATTATTAAAGTTACCTAACAAAATTAAAATTCTTGATAAGCTGTTCTTTTTCGTGGAGGTTGATTTGTTTGAAACATTCAAACAGTGAGGATTTGCAGTCACTTCCTAACTCTTGAGACAATGCCCTAAGGTCCTCACAAACGTTACTCGTTCTGCCGTAACTTCTTTTCTTTTTAGCTGAATGGTTAACACATGGTTCCTCACCGTCTTCTAACGAGCCATACATTTTGAAAATCCTAAGAGGGCCAAAAAAACTTTCATACTTCAGACTAAAC